>NC_082683.1:121854581-123182581 GCF_949987515.2 Delphinus delphis | reverse complement strand
ACGCAGGCCTCTCACTGCTGTGGCCTCTCCCATTGCGGAGCACAGGCTCCGGACGTGGCGGTTCAGCGGCCATGGCTCTCGGGCCCAGCCGCTCCACGGCACGTGGGGTCCTCCCGGACCGGGGCACGAACCCACGTCCCCTGCATCGGCAGGTGGACTCTCAACCACTGCGCCACCAGGGAAACCCCGAGATTTTTTTTTTTAATGTATATTTTGGATACGAATTCTTTATCAAATATGTGATTTGCGATTTTTTTTCTCCCAGCCTGTGGGTTATCTTTTCATTTTTAAAGATACTGCAGACTCAGTCATCTGGGCTGGCTTCAGCCTGGTTCTGTGTAATGCAGTGGGATTGATTGGATGATGACTCAAAAGTCAATGCAACTGTTTATACCTCAGATTTTATGATGATAATTGCAGGAAGGGATAGTCTATGAAGTGTTACTGTGTGTTTGCCTTCCTTAAAAATTTCTGAAAAGGACTAGCCAATTTGGGATCAGCTTCTAAAAACAAGTTGCTAAGGAGTATACTGTACACAAACCGAGAAGGACATCAAAACCGATAGGATTCAGGAAGAGTCACTGGGAACCCAGAGAAAATTTGATCTGTATGTGGGACCATGCTTTTAGGGAGCTCAGCATGTAAGTGGGGCTTTCAGGTTGAGCCTGTTTTTGTCTAGGAAGGGGACTGGCAGCTGGAAGGGCTAAGGACTGAATGCTATTAGAAAGTCTCTATTAATAAATGCTTTCATTCTGTGGCAGGCTCACTTTACATGCAACTCTGACACCAGCAGAATTGGTCGTCCTGCAGTGACCCGCCTTCCACCTTCACAGCCAGCTCTCACTCGCTGAGTGCCCTCCCCAACCAATAGTCTGAGCAGCTCAATCACATCGAAGTGATAGGCACTTAAGAAAATGCCTATGCCCTAGGGCAGTATTCAAATCATATACCAGACTTTATTTATCTAGCCTACCGTTAATTGGACAGTTTATCATGCTGTTTAAACATTCTATATTCTTTTTTTTTTTTTTTAAGAGGGGGCAAAGTGTCATCTGCTGTAGAAGCAAACGACAAGACAAAGGCATACAGACCCCAGGGAAATGCCCAGTTTCCACACTACTATGGGAGAGATCCTCCAGGGCACGTCCTGGCCCTAGGTTCTTTGTTCTAGCCACCCCCTATTTCTCTGGTATTGTCAGAAGACAAGATTCAGTTCCCGGGTGCTGGTAGAAGAGAGAGAGAGGTTCCAGAGCTTCCTGTAAGTACTGAGTGAACAATCTGAGCTTAAAATTTTCCCTTTTTTAAATATTTAAAAATAAATCAAACTCCATCCTGTGCTGTACACAGCCCTTTCGACTCCCTGACATTGATTTGAGGAAACAGAAGGGGTGTCAGCACTGGAAGGGCCTCGTCACTTTCTCCTGCCATTTCGGTTTGGCTTCTCCCTTGGGTACCGTGCTGTTGGGCTTGGAGGCTGCAGTGGCCCCAGAGCCCGGCTGAGGAGCTGCAAAGAAGTTCCCTTTGGACATCTGGCCTGGGGGTACTTGAAAGATCCAGCTCAAGAAATCCTGAAGGTCAGCAGGACGGGCATCTGGGGTAGCTCCCTGCCTCCCACTGGTGCCTGGCATCCGTGAACCAAATGAGATGTGATAGGGGACTCTGCGGGTATCTGGGGAGATTCCCACATGCTGGCATCCAGCCCACTCTGTGATGTCATACGCATTTCCATCCATCAGCGCAAAGTAGGTGATCTTGAGGCCCAACATGCCCCAAAGCCTCCTTCCTCAGCAGGATGCAGCCTGTTACATTCAGCACAGTATCTGGCGCTCTCAGGTTCCTGGTCCATTTCAAACTCCTATGCTCTCCCTGGCAACGGCTGCACATCATAGTATTCATTGCTTCTTTGAGGTCATCCTGCAGCTTGGACAGAAACTCATTCACTGACCGGCTCAGCTCATTCTCTGCCATTCGCCTCATCTCATATTCCTTCCGTCTTTCAGGGTTGCTGACAATGTCCCAAGCTGCCCGCAAAACCTTGACGGCCTCCTCAGCCCGGGGATGATTATTTTTGTCAGGATGAACCATCACTGCCGGCTGCCTATAGGCCTTCTTCAGTTCAACATCCGAGGCTGTGGCTTCAACCCCCAACACATGAAAAGGGTTTAGCTCATCCTCAGGAAGCCCAGCCATGGTCAACAGTCGAGCCACTTCCTCTTCAGGCTGGCAGTAGCGACCACTAGCTACAGGTGTATTCTCCTGCCTATTGGTCCTCTGCTTGACCCAAGGCAACTCCAGCCAACCCCACTGAACTATTCTTACCAGCTGCTGCCACGGCCTGCTATCTCTCAGTAGAATCAGGCTCCACTGCCAGCTGGGAGAAGCCAGCCAAGGGAAGAGGCTTTACCCCTCCAGCCTAACTGGTCACTCGGTCCTACCAGAAACCACCAGCCCAACTGTAGACAGCCCAACAAAAGGGCCAAAGCACCCAGTAGCCTAAGAAAATGGGTGAATAGTGCTGCCCCATAGGAAAACCCTTGGCTCAGAAACTGGAACATCACCTGGGGCCCACCCCCCAGCCGCCCTGCCCAGACTCCCACCCAGACCCAAAATAGGTCCAGATCACTGCCTTTCAGCTGCCTGCATGCATAGATGAGATGGCCACAAGTTCCCACGTACTCCCCACTAATACCAGCAGTTCGATCGGCCACCAGAAGCCTGCCTGTCCAAGCTGACACAGTTCCTCTGCCCCCCACAATTCCAGTCCTCTGCGCTTATCTGTCCGACTCCATTTCCAACCCAGCTGATGTCGACCAGGGGACCTGGGATCGCTGTGTCCACCCTCCCGAGTATCCTCTATGGCTGGAGGATACTATGGCCGTTGTCTCCGGGGTGCAGGTTTCTTTCCACTGGCACACGTGAAAAATCACTGGGAAACTTAAGAGGTTCCTCTTCCAACTCTTCGTCTTCCCCCAAAGCTGGAGAGGTACAACGCTGGCAAAAGCTGCTAGAAGAGCTATCTCCTCCCTCAGAGTAAGACCCTTCGGGGGTTCCCTGGCAGTTACAAGCAGGTGGAATGGAAAGAAAAGAAGGGTTCCCATCTTCCTGGTACCCAGCCTCATTCTCTCTTGAGAGTTCCTGGTCCACTCCTGACTCTTCTGAAGATGCCGCACTCTGATCAGGGTCCTCTCCATCCCTAGGGGGTCCTGGACCCCTTGGAGGGCATGGCTTGGATCTGACCAGTGGGCTGGATTTGGGAGCTGTGTGTACTTAGGACTAGAGTGCGCTGTGAGGCAGCGGGTACCATTAGGGGCAGGCCCAGCTGAGTCCCTGAGTCCTGAGAATGCAAGTATTTCAGGGTCCACAGAGGATCCTAAAGTCCTGAGGGAGACACCACCACCGTGGTGGGCTCCACACAACCCTCCTTCTCCGGGGTGCTTCTGGGCCATGACCCCAGGGCTTCCTGAGGATTTTAGGTCACAGCTATCATGGTAAGCTCTGATGCCGAAGAGCAGGGGCGGCTACAAGAGCAGCTCCCCCGGCTCCACCTCCCATTCACTCTCTCTAAACATTCTATATTCTTAATGACTGTTAGCTGCTAAAACATTCTAGTATTAGTACTTCTCTTCTGGTGCACATATGTACTTACTTCTGTTAGGTATGTATCAGGAGTGAGCCTGCTGGGTCATAGGACAAGGATGTGTTTAGATACTATGAAATAGTTTTCCAAATGGTTATACTAATTTACACTCTTACCATCAATGAACAGGAGAGTCCTGATTGTTTCACATCCTCGTTAATGTTTGCTCTCGTTGGTCTTTAAATTTTAGGCAGTCTGACGAGTATGGAGTAGTATTGAACTGTGGTAAATAGCATTAGTATCAAATAATAGTATAGTATCAAATTCAATAGTATTTAATTTGAATTTCTGCTATCCATATATTTCAATATATCCCATCCAACTTTCTCTCTTTAGAGTGTCACCTTGATACTTCTCCAATAGAGTGGTGGAGCGGCCTATGCTGCCTCCTTTTGGACTTTTGTGGTCCTTCATGTGACTTCTAAAGCTAGGTCATGAAAATCAATGCACTTCCGTCCTTCTCTCTTGGATGCAAACTCTTGGAATTTCTACTGTATATTTTTGTTTTTAGTGATTTCTAGCTTAATTCTGCAAAGGTCAGAAAACACTTTTTGTATGATTTCAAGCATTAAAAATTTGTTGATATATGTATGGCCCAGCGCATGATCTTT
Source organism: Delphinus delphis (assembly GCF_949987515.2). Taxonomy (NCBI): domain Eukaryota; kingdom Metazoa; phylum Chordata; class Mammalia; order Artiodactyla; family Delphinidae; genus Delphinus; species Delphinus delphis. The sequence continues at coordinate 123,178,333 of NC_082683.1, read as the reverse complement.
TTGGTAAAAATTCCAAGTACACGTGATAAGAATCTATATCCTGCAGTTGCTGGGTACATGTTCTATAAATGCCCATTAGGTTAATTTTGTTTATTGTTTTGTTTACATATCATATTCTTGATGATTTTTTTTTTTTTTTGCCTCATTTTATCAGTTGCTGAGGTTATGTTTTTAAAAATGTACATTTGGGCTTCCCTGGTGGCGCAGTGGTTGAGAGTCCACCTGCCGATGCAGGGGACATGGGTTCGTGCCCCGGTCCGGGAAGATCCCACATGCTGCGGAGCGGCTGGGCCCGTGAGCCATGGCCGCTGAGCCTGCACATCCGGAGCCTGTGCTCCGCAACGGGAGAGGCCACAACAGTGAGAGGCCCGCGTACCGCAAAAAAATAAATAAATGTACATTTGACTAAGATTGTGAATTCTAATTTTTTCTTCAGTTCTGTCAATTTTTTGCTTTACGTATTTTGAGGCTACTTTATCAGATCGTAGAAATTTAAAATGAATATATCTATTATATGGTGAATTGAACCTTAAGTTATTAGGAAACATCCTTCTTTGTCCCCAGTAGTGCTTACCCTAAAGTTTTCTTTGTCTTATACCAATAAATCACTTCACTGGCTTGCTTTCCTTTAGCATTTGAGATTATGGCGGCTGATACTTTCCAAAGTTGGCCACAATGGATCCCATCCCATGTGCTCTCTTTACTCTGTGACCTTGATACTCCTTCAGTGGAATGGTGGAGACTATGTTGCCTCCTTTTGAACCTTTGTGGTCCTTCATGTGACTTCTGAGGCTGGATCATGAAAATCAATGCACTTCTGTCCTGTTTTCTTGGAATTTAGCTCCCAGGCTCTGAGAAAGCCCACACTGGCCCACGCAGAGAGTTCATATGGAAGGACCATGTTAGGTGTTCAGGCCAATTGCCTAGCTGAGGTCCTGACGCGAAGTGCCAAATATATGAGGATACCTCTATGACAGCAGTCCCCAGCTGCTGAGTCACCCCCAGTCTCCAAGTCTTTCCAGCTGAGGCCCCAGACATCTTGAAGCAAACAAGCCACAGTACTGTGCCTTGTCCAGGTTCCAGACTGTGAACATAATACAATGGTTGTTTTATGCCACTAAGTTTTGAAGTTATGAGTAATAGTAACCAGAACAGTGTAGTATAAGTTTTCTATCCTTTGTTAACCTTTGTACATCTTTATTTTTAAGGTGAATCTCTTGTAAAAAGTGTGTAGGCTTGTAAAAAAAAATTGTCTGACAATTTTTTTCTTTTAATTGCAATATTAAGTCTATTTATGCTTAATGTAATTACTTATATATTGGGGTTTAAATCTTCCAACCTTCTATTTTCTTATTATTTGTTATTCTTTTTCTATATTATTTTTTTCTCTCCTCTCTTGACTTCTTCTGGATTGATTATATATTGTATTATTGCATCCTCCCCTCATTAGCTGGTTGGCTGTACATTCTAAATAACTTTTAACAATTATACTAGAAATTACAAATGCATCCTGAACTTCCCTCTCAAATGTAAAGGTTCAGATAATCTCTCAAGATGGCTGTCATTAAACTGAGAGTGAAACATGTAGACAAGAAAGCAAAGAAATAAATTAGGATTGAAGATGATATCTATGGGAAAGAACTATGGGTGTGATTCCTGGCACATGGAGTTGTCTGGTCTCTGTAGATCAGAAACCAATTAAGTTTTTGAAGAGATCACATTTTCCAAGAAACCATGAGACTTAAAAAGCCTTTTAAAAAAAAAAAAAAGGCCTTTGGGTGGTATAAACCTTAAAACAGCCCTTGGACCCCCAAGTTTCCATAAGCAGGACAAGTCTGTAAAAGCTATACAGCCTTCAAGGAAGACACCCTCTCCAACCTCGCTTCAGATATGGCTGTGGAGAATAACAGACAAGGAAAAAGCCTCAGGGGATGAAGCTGGAAGCCCCAGAGAACAGCAGACAAAGGAATTCCACCCCAAGGGCCACATCAAAGTCACAGCTAGAAGGTCTCCCCACTTCTGGGGCAAAGACACTCAACAGCCTCATTAATTATATGGGCCGATGGCTGCTGTATCTCCCACTCCTCCTTTGATCCTATGGGAGTTTTGTTTTTGTTTGTTTCTTTGCAGTCATCCTGGTCAGACCAAGAGGAGCTGCATTCAGCCCTGTGAGGGAGGAGGCATACCCTCCAGAGAACCTAGCCTTTGAACTTTGCAGAAGTTGGTAAATGGGATTTGGGGCTGTCTCCCTGGGGAGGCAATAAGCGTGCTCTATGAGTGGGATTAAAGGAAACACGAATATTAACTGCCTAAAAGGGTTACTGGGGCTGCGACTGATGTGTGTTAACAAACCCACTTCTTTTCCCTGGGCTCAGGGACCTCATTTCCCGTCCTCCCTTACAAGAAAGCATGGCCTTGCTGAGGTCCAGCCAATGGAATACGAGCGGAAGCAAAATGGCCGTTTTCAGCCCTGGCCCATAAAATCCTCCCGAGAGATTTTTCGTGCACTTCCCCATTTTGTCTTGGTGCTGACGAACACAGTGAATTTAGAAGTCGGGCCTTAGAATGGAGGATCTATAAGATAGAAGGAGCCTCAGTTCCTGAATCACTGCTCGGGTACCTGTTCTGAAATGTGTTTGAGTGAGAAAGAAATGTCCATTTGCTATTACAGCTGGCGTTACCCTAACTACTACACGAAGCCATCGCCTACCCTGACTGACCGCACACTACCTCTGCCTTGTCTGGGAGTGTAGAGAGGGAAGGGCTACATTTTAAATCTCTCTATCCGGGGCTTCCCTGGTGGCACGGTGGTTGAGAGTCCACCTGCCGATGCAGGGGACACGGGTTCGTGCCCCGGTCCGGGAAGATCCCACATGCCGCGGAGCGGCTGGGCCCGTGAGCCATGGCCGCTGAGCCTGCGCATCCGGAGCCTGTGCTCCGCAACGGGAGAGGCCACAACAGTCAGAGGCCCGCCTACCAAAAGGAAAAGAAAAAAAAAAAAAAAGGTTTAAATCTCTCAATCCTAACAGTTTTTCTAAGTAGAACATAAGGCTCAATTTTAAAGTAAAAGTCCCCAAGCTCCATTTGGACAAAGTGCCTTGGCCCCTGGGTGATGAGCAGCCTTTGCTCCCATTTCACTCCGAAGGGGAAGCCTGTTTGTGTCCTGAGAAACAGGAGCCAGCAAGACCCCAGGAGACATGAGCAAAAGGAAAGTCAAGCAGAATCAGAGCTACTCTGATGTAACCTTACGTTGAGATATTGAGTCTTTGCTTCCCTTTTTCTAGGTAAGGAGGCACAGACTCAAGAATTAAAGTGGTTCTTCACATAAATTTGGTGACAGAGCTAAGATTGGAAGTCAGATCCCCTACTATTATTTATGGCAGAAGAAAAAGGATAGGCAAATACACTACTGCTTTCGCAGGCAATTAAGCATTTCTTTGATGCCTTGGGATTTTTCTTAAAATTTTACACAAATTTTTCATTCTACGTCATCATATATCCTCAATGATTTTATGTAAAAGAAACTTTAAAATTACTTGTCACAGAATAAAAAAGACCCTCCAGGAAGATGCATGTGGTCATCTACCCCTGGGCACACTGCCACTTACCCCCAGGCATGCACAAATCCCAGTTTGAAAGACACAGCTTGATCACAGATACAAAATTATCTTAGTACTACGATCTGATGTCTTAGGGTCCTCGTCCTGTCCTGATGCGTTCTCTTATCTATGATCTGTGGTCTACCCTTCCCTGCTGGTCCAGTGGTTAAGACTCTGTGCATGGGTTCGATCCCTGTTGGGGAACTAAGGACCCACATGCCGCAAACAAACAAACAAACAAAAAACAGAAAAAATAAAGCAACTATGATCTGTGGTCTACCATCCCCATTTCCAACCTCAGTTCTAGGAACTCAAGCACTATCGTCCAGGGAGAATTGCCAGACTCCTACTCATCCTTTGAGGTTCAAATCCAGCATCACCTCCTCCAGGAAGCCTCCTATGACAATTCCAAGCCCAGGTGCTCCTTTCCCTGCCTGCCCCCACTCACCCCCACCCCACCACTAGACCCTAGGCATGCTAATCCTAGCACTTACCATGCCATGTTGCAGTGTGTTTGTGTGCATGTTTGCTTCCTCCAGAAAGTATGACACATAAAAAGTACTCAACAATGTTTGCTGAATGAGTGAATTTAAGGTGGTGGCTGCAGGCTCCCTGGGGCCCACTTGTCATCATGCTCCCTAGCCCACTCCCGCCATGGTTGGAGGGATGCAGAACTCAGCAAGTGCACACTTACTGGCTGGGGGAGGGGCTCCGGAGGTACCGAGCCTGCACGGCTCTCATATTGGCTTCGTCCTCTTCACTTGGGACTACCTGCTCCTCTTCCGGGTCCCCACTTGTTGCCATGACAGCCTGTCAGCCCCTGTAGGTTTGGCATGAAAAGGGCAGTTAGAAAACCTGATTCTGGAGGTTTTGTTGGGGGAAAGGGTGTGTCAGTGATGTCACCTCAGTGGAACTAGGAATGGGAAAGTCACCACATGTTAATAGCCTAGTGGGGAGATCACCCATGAGGAAAACCCAGTCAGACTTGATCCAGCTACTGTTATCAGGACACCAAGATGCACACCCCGGCCGTGTAAACAGCCCACCTTGGAGTCGCAAGATTTAAGAAGTGACAACTTGGCTCCTTCCACAGATGCCAGCAAGAAAGCAGTGAGGTGAACCAGAAATTTGCCTCTCTCTCTCCCTCTCTCTCTCTCATACACACACACACACACACACACACACACACACACACACACACACATCTTTTGTCTTTACCGGGAAGATGCCTTCTTCAGCGTCTCTAACCAAGGCCACAGGAGCCACTACCTTTGGCTCAGGCGCCGTCCCACAGCCTATTAAGGAATATGAGATCCCCCAGGACCTGGTCCCAGGCATGGCTGGGCCCTGACACTCAGGGCAGAGCTGCCGCCCCTTTGTTTGTAAGTCCTGGGCTCACAGGACAAAATGAAGGGAGAAGCACACTCACCGCTGATCTGCCTGTATCTCCGCACCAAGGGGCAGCCACCCAAAGGCTGAGGGACCCAGACGAAATGGCCAGAAGCTCCGACCAGTGAGAGGGACCGACCTCCCCTCTCCCGTGTTCCTTCTCTGAGGGGCAGGACAGCTGTTCACAGGAAACCCTAGCCAGCTTCTAAATTTAGCTTCTGGTCCCACAGCCTGGCAGATCTCTGGGAGGAAGGAATGCAGGCTCAGGACCCAGACCCGAAAGCAGGCCCCACTTAACTCTTTCCCTCCTGCCTGATTTTCTGGACACTGACATGAGCAGCAGAGTTGGGAGAGGTTCATTCTTCGTAGACAGAGAGGCCTAAAGAAAAAGTTTGATTTGGGCTCTCTCTCCATGCCTTCCAGCCTGGGGCCGCTATTCAAAATCTGAAGATAATCTAAAGCCAAAGATCTAGGAGAATACGTTAAATTGTACTTTAACCCCATGTCAGCACAGAAGGGGTTGGAAAAAAAAAAATACCAGATATATGGAATGGGGAGGGTCCTCTGATAGATGTTGGGAGAGCAGCGTGGTGAGACTAAAGGGTAATCATTTCTTGTGACCAGGGCTCCATTTCTTTGGACAGAGATGACTCTGGATACTGAACCGGACAGCTGTGCTCCCCTTCCACAACCCCTGCCCCACATTCACCTCCCATGGTGATGGTCAATTGGCAACCCCGGGTGATATAAACTTTCCATAAGCTTCTCAAACTTCAAATGTGCTCATAGCCCACCCTACTCCACTACACCAATTCCCACCATCATTCCGATCAAAGCAAAGTCCAATAACCCAATAGTTCACTCCCTCACCCCGCACATTCTCTAATGACCCCATTCCTCCATCCATCCATTCAGCCATTTGTCTACCCATTCACAAGTATCCACTGATATCTATTTGCATCAGGCTCTATACTTGATCAAAGTTAGTAAGACACACAATTACAGGCTTAAAATGGTGCTTCTTCCCAGCCAGGTGGAATAATGCTTGGCACAATGACAATTGGCTGAATAAATGAATGAGCTCACAGTTTATTAGGAGGGATGAGACACAGACCAAAAATAACTCAGGCAGAAGGCAGAATGTAGTTAGTTAGTATCCCAAGAGAGATCCAGGGTGCCGTGTGAGTTCAAAGGAGGGAGAGAGCCCTTTTGGCTGAAGAAGTCAGGAAAGGCTTCATGAAAGAACAGATAATATATGAGCTGGGCTTTAAAGCACATGTTGGATTACAACAGCAGATACGGTGGGGGGAAGGAATTCCAGAGGGGTTGGCATGGAAAAAGTTTTGGGGTAGCAAAACTTAGTTTCATATAGTGGTTAGAGCTTTGAAGAAAGAAAACAGGGGTGTGCGCAGAAACTTGGCAAAGCTGGGATGGGGGCTCCTTTGGGTAGAGTGGTCCAGGAAGGCATCTCTGAGGAGGCACGTGGCATCACCAATGGCCAAACCCCTGTCCTGGGTGTCACATAGGGCCTCAGTGAGTGTCTGTTGAAGAGTGGAAGAATGACCACAACTGAGTAACCATGGGAGTTCAATTCACCTCCAGCCTTCAAGGTTCCATGAAGATGAAAGGTGGTATGAGAAAGAGGTGAGATGAAGGAGGGAGGGATGGAGAGTGGATGGGAATGGGGCAGGGGACTGAAGGGTGGCATCAGTCAGGGCGAGGCTTAAGACGACAGACCCTCAGGATAGGGAAGAAGAAGGTGGGTGGGAGGTGGGGGAAAGATGGAGAGCCAGCACACCTAAGAGAGGCAGCAGATAAAGAGGGGACCACATAGGAGGAGAGAGGACAGAGGGCTTCTGTCTGCTTTATACCCTTTAAACCCTTACTCACCACCCCGGAACTCACAGAGGGTGACATCTGGGTCCCTAGCCTGGTGGACTAGAAATCAGAAAACCACTTCTTAGCTATGTGACCTTGGAGAACCCATTTAACTTCTTTGAGACTTAGAAGCCTGTTTGTAAAATAGAGAATCATAATACTCATTTTGTTCTGATCACCCAGGTCTAAGGTGGAACCCCTTCCACTGCCTCAATTTCATTATCTATGTCATTTCCCAGGTAATGCTCCCCATAGCACTGGCACTCTTTTTTTTTTTTTTTTGCGGTACGCGGGCCTCTCACTGTTGTGGCCTCTCCCGTTGTGGAGCACAAGCTCCGGACGCGCAGGCTCAGCGGCCATGGCTCACGGGCCCAGCCGCTCCGCAGCATGTGGGATCTTCCCGGACCGGGGCACAAACCCGTGTCCCCTGCATCGGCAGGCAGACTCTCAACCACTGCGCCACCAGGGAAGCCCCTGGCAGTCTTTAAGTAGGGTGACCAGCCATCCCAGTTTGCCTGGGATGGAGACATTCCTGGGACATAGGACCTTCTGTTTTAAAACTGGGAGAGTTTCAAGCAAACTGAGACAAACTGGTCACTGTATTTCTGACTATCTTGGTTCCTTGTATACTATCTTCCTCCCTGACCAGATTAATAGTTCTCTGGGGGGTAGAGATTTCCAGTCTTCCTCATGACTGTGTCTCTAGCGTGGTGGTGAGGTAGACCGGAAGGGAAGTAGATTAACAGATCGTATTATGCCTTGAAGTATTTCAGCAATTGTGACTAACACCCTTTTTTTATTGGCTTTGAAACCCTTCCTCTGAGATCATTTCCCTTCATATTACGCGGCGGCAACTTCCTGTCTCTTATAGGTGAAGCCCACGTGATAGTGAGAAGCTCAGGATTTTGCCCACCTGCTAGGTGGAGAGAAGGCAGGAGAGGTAACTGAGAAGGTGGAGAACGTTCCTTTTGGGGCTTTTGGTGAAGTGGGTGGAGCAGTCCAGTCCCACAGGTGAGCTCACCTGTCAGTCCAGCCGAGGGGTGGGCCATGGGGGCCAGGCTGGGCAAAGGTAGACAGGAAGGGAGAAACCACAGGGATCGAAGTCTGGACTGGGCCAGAGGCTGTCGTAGCTTTAACCAGTCAGCCCAGACTGGTTAAAGTCAGGGGCCCACCAGCGCCAGGCTGGACTCGGGGCAGAGAGGACGCAAGACCATGGAGGGGAAGATGCAGCCCGTGCTGTGGGTGCTCTGTGCAGGTGAGTAGTGCCCAGGGGTGGGCGAGACAGGGGCTGAATGCTGAGGGTCTCCCAGAGTTCCCCCAGGGAGGGCCTCCAATGACACAGTTGTATTCCTGCTGGGCAGAATGACACGTCTGTCGTTCAAAAAGCGGGTTCCGGGCCAGCGCCCAGAATCAGAATGTTTTTTATTCTCATATTAGTAAATAAAATTTCAGCCCATTTCTGGAATTCATAATACTCTCAAAACGATATTTTCTGATCCCAGATCAGATCATCAGATCAGACATAAGATCTGACAATTGGGACAAAAATATTTAAAATCAGGGTTGTCCCAGAAAAGCCAGGATGTGTGGATCCAGGATTTGTGTTCACTACCTGAGATTTTAATCATTGCCTTAAAACCAGAGAGAGAGGCAATGGTAAGAGTGATAACATCTGTTATCACATATAGGAAAACTGAGGCAGAGAAAGGCTGCAACTTACCCAATATCATCTACAGAGCAAGAGAAGACTCAAACCCTTCGAAAAACAGCCAGTTAGAAATAGAACGACCCTTTCCAAAGGCCAAAGCCCTTTAGCTCTCTTGATACTCTGGTCATTGAAAACTCAAAACATGGGGAAACCCCACAAAATAAAAACCAGACATTCGCCGATATAATGGTAGACTCCAAATCAAGTGCTAAATAGCAAAGTCATTGTGTGAGGACCCACAGAGTGCTAAGGGTTAGGATGGAGGTCTTGGCGTTAGAGTCCTGGGCACCGACAGGAAGTAGAATGAGCAAGGAAGTTGAGAGATGGGGGTTGGGGGGATTTTAGGACTATCTTTTTTTTTTTTTTTTTTTTTTCCTTTGCGGTACGCAGGCCTCTCACTGTTGTGGCCTCTCCCGTTTTGGAGCACAGGCTCCGGACGCGCAGGCCCAGCGTCCATGGCTCACGGGCCCAGCCGCTCCGCGGCATGTGGGATCTTCCCGGACCGGGGCACGACCCGTGTCCCCTGCATCGGCAGGCAGACTCTCAACCACTGCGCCACCAGGGAAGCCCTAGGACTATCTTTAATTCAGTGTATTTGAACATGCTGAGAATCTCATCAGCTTGCAATTTATTTATTTATTTTAAAATTCAGCCACATTTTACATCTAAACAGATTATTTCTCATTGAATGAAAGATTCTTTAAATTCTGTAGTGCTTTACAACGGGCAAACTTTCACACACACGATTTCATATAATCCCATAATAACCCTTTTTTTTTTCCCTACTCCAATCTTGCCCCTCTCCTCTTCCTTCACCCCACTGGTAACCACTAGTTTGTCCTCTATGTCTGTGCGTCAGCTTCGTTTTTGTTTTATTCACTAGTTTGTTGTATTTTTTAGATTCCACATGTAAGTGATATTATACAGTACTTGTCTTTCTCTGTGTCAACTTGCAATTAGAAATTGTTGTGGGCTTCAGGGATCTGGGAAAACTGGGGCATGTCGACTCCAAGTTCGTGTGCCCCATGCACAGTGAAGCCAAACAAACCGAAATGTCGGGGTTTGGAGCCGAGAAAGTTTTATCGCAAGGGCAATGCAGAGAGAACAGGTGGCTTATGCTCAGAAGAACCAAACTCCCCAATAGGTTTCAGGGAAGCATTTTTAAAGGCAAGGTGAGGGAGGGGAGTCACAGGGTATGTGAACAGCGGGTGCACATTTCTCTGATTGGTTGATGGTGAGGTAACAGGATGGTGTCCCAGGGGTTAACATCACCAATCCTCAGGCTCCAATAGGTCTGGGAGCTGCATACTCATGGTCATCCAGTACTTAACTTCTTCCATTTTCTGGGGGTTTTAGCAACTGTAAAACAACTCAGGAAATGTGCATCAGATACTGCTATCTAGGTACTTCAGGGAGGAACTAAACATTCTGTGACTGCAGGATGGATGATTTACTATTTAAATTCTTACCAGTTCTCCTGGCCCAACTGCTATTTTTGCATTAATTCCTGATCCAGATTTTTTTTTTTTTTGGTTTTTTATTTTATTTTTTAATTTTTTTTGGGGGTTTGGATCTACTCTTTTACTTTTTATTTGGAAATTATTTTGGACTTACAGAAAAATTGCAAGAATAAGAGTACAGAGAACACTTACATTCTTCACCCAGATTTACCTATTGTTAACTTTTTACCCCATCTGTTAGCTGGCTGTGTATTTTTTTTTTTTTTCTCCATACCCTTTCCAGCATTTATTGTTTCTAGATTTTTTTTTTTTTAACATCTTTATTGGGGTATAATTGCTTTACAATGGTGTGTTAGTTTCTGCTTTATAACAAAGTGAATCAGTCATACATAAACATATATTCCCATATGTCTTCCCTGTTGCGTCTCCCTCCCTCCCACCCTCCCCATCCCACCCCTCCAGGCTGTCACAAAGCACCGAGCCAATATCCCTGTGCCATGCGGCTGCTTCCCACTAGCTACCTGATCCAGATTTTTGTGACTCAGGAGAGGTGTGGGAGATGAAAGCTTTTCTACAAACAAGAGACAGGCAGAGGACATGGGGAGAGGAGTCTGTCCTGGGAAGTCCCCAGGGAATCCTACTTGGTTATAGGAAGAGGTGAAGAGTTCTACCAGGAAACTTGGGAGCCCCAAGGGCTGGGAAGCAGAATGGAGGAGGGTCTGAGTTAGAGCTCACTTTTCAGCTCCTACAGGCAAGCCCCAGGCCAGCTGGCCTGCCAGCCCAGGGTGGTTCTCCTAAACCCCCAGGCTCCCCCTCCTGCCCCATCTCTCAAAACACGACCTTGGAGCTCTTGGCTGGAGAATGGCCCAGTGCTGGGGAAGGGTTGGGTCAAACTCAAAGGCCCTGCCAGGAGGCCCATCTAACTGGGGCAGAGGGGCCCTCGTCATCAGGTTAGAGGGCATACTTGGTTCATTCCTTCATTCACACAGCTCTTTACTGAGCACATAGTTTGTGCAGGCACCACAGGAGTGAGGGGTCTGGAATGATTGCAGTCATGAGGGACCTGTCTCAGCCATCAGATTCAGACTGCAAGGATGTGCTTCAAGCCCAGAGGGTAGGAGGCTGAAAGGAAATGACCACCCTTTCTGGGCTGGGCCAGTGACCTCTGATCCTCTTTTATAGGGCCTAGAAGTCTCCCCCCGCCCCGCCTCCTCCCCTACCCCAGTACACACCCTTGCATCTGTAGTCTGGCTGCAACCCAAAACCCATGCAGGAATCAAAAGAGGGGATTTGGGCTTGGGAAGAAAACAAAGCAGAACAAAACAAAATGTGCACCCGGCTTAGATTGAAATGTGGACTTAACTGTGAACTGCCTGGAGCAGTACATTTCACCTCTTCCTGTGAGAAGGTATGTGACCCCTGGGTGAACTCATCCAGCTCAACCAGCTCTTGGGTTTGTGTTCAGACACACTGATAAAGTGTGTCTTCTGCCTCCACGCCCTTCCCTCCACCCTCCCAGCCTGCCCTGCCTCGCACCACGGGCTCATCACCTTTGCCTCCATACTTTACACTCAGGGGAAGGGGCTGGAGCAGTGGGGCCGGGGAAGCTGGGCTTGGTGGCTAGCTCCCGGCATGTGTTTGCCAAGTGGAAATGTTTGGGGTGAAATAGTCATTGCTATGTACAAGTGAGCAATGAAGGCCTTCAAAGGTCAGATGTAAAAGCAGCTGGGTGGCCCTCCCCACCATGGCTCGGGAGAGGACGCCAGAGGAAGAGCAGGGAAATTAGGGAGGACTTCCTGGAGGAGGTGGAGTTTAAGTTTAAGTTGGGTTCCAGAAGTCATACTGGCTTTCCCCCTACTTCCGTTCTTCATCTGAACTTGCCCAGTAACAACTTAAATTTTGCTGATGTCCCGGGCAGAGTAACATAACAAAGTTGATGAAAATAGACCCCAGGACTCATCGGATTTTGGGGAGTCAGAATCAAATCACATAAGGTCATATTGAAGGCGACACAAACAGAAGGTGTTGCATTTGAGAATTTAAAAACAGTACTTAAATGGAATAAAAGTCAGCCTGACAATTCCAAACAATGTCAGTGACACAATACCTCTCCCTCCCTGGCAGATGCTCCCACACCCTCCCCCTCAGACGGCACTTGAGAAGGGCAGGCCCTCTTCCTTAACTGACTTCAGCGTGGGGCAAATTAGCTGACCTCGATAAATCTCTATTTCCTAATTTGTGAAACGGAGGAGGTAACCTATAATGTGCCAAAATGCACACTGTACCTCATTCGGTTATTAGGGACCATAAATGAGTTTGTCAACGTAAAGACCCTGGAACGGTGCCTGCCACATAAATAATAAGCATTCAGTAAATGCCAGTTATTTATTATTATTGTTGTTGTTATTAGTGTGGGCAAGTGTAAATTATAGGAAAGTAACTAGACTTTGGTGATCAATCGTCCGATCACTCTGATCTGACAGACATCTCCCAAGAGAATGAGAGTCACTGAGGATGAGGGATTCTGTCACCCCTCCCAAAGGCTGCTAGAGAAAACACCCCAGCTAGTGTACAGGACCAAGGCTCTTCCACTCTGGGAATTTTTTCAGCCGCCAGAGTCCATGAAAGATTTGATGTGACGGAAGGTACAGCTGCGGGAAAAGAGATACATAAAGAGGATCCCACCAGGGGGAAAAAGTCTCTGAGAAGCTCTGCCCAGAGTCACTAAAATCTTTGAAGACTTGATGAAAAGTACAAACAAACAACAACAACAAAAAAGCCCCATCTTCCTACAGCTAGAGGAAACCTCGAAGCTTAAATTTGAAAAACTTAGGAAAGTACTGCTTTTCACTGAGAAATAAGGGAATCCATCATCGCAAAATATTCCAGATGAGAAAAAAAATTGTTTTTCTCCCCCATCTAGAAGTTTCAGTAAGCTCATGGTTGCTTCATCCACGGTGGGGTTTTGATGGGAACTAAGTTTCCAAGCTCTTGTCCTTTTGAGGTTGATCGCGCCATTTTAGAATCCCTCCCCTGGGGCCTTTGTTAGAGCCACAGTCCCCAGCGGGATAATGTTCCCTACATTCCTTAGGCTTGTCCACTCTGCAGTGCCATGATCCTGTTGGTCACACAGGCTCGGGGAGCTCCCTGGTATCTTCCCTGTCAGAGTGTGACCCAGTGTCTCTTGCACGTCTAAGTCCACGCAGTGACCTGGCCCAGGCTGTGAGGGTTACAGGGCTCAGCCTCAGACATGTACATCTGATGAGAATCAGATAAGAGAGTGGCCTTGTGCCCAGTTCATCTTGACCCCGAGAGGGTGGTATTCAGGCCAGAGCCAGAGTGGTATCAGCCGTTAAGTGCACTACAAGATGGGCAGCCTGGCCTTTCATCTGCTCCATGGTTGTGAGCCCCGTTGCCGCACCAGTCCCCAGGACCTGGCTCCCACCTGGAGCCTGGGCATGACCTGCTGGTGCCTGAGCACGACTCAGAAGCCAGTGCTCACAGGAGAGCTCATATGCCTGTGGAATCACACTGTCTTCCTGTCAGAGCTGAAATCAGGATTAAAATGCTCCAGTTCCAGCTCCAGCCTTGAAGTGGGAAGGACGCAATGCATGGTCAGCTTAAGAGGGGTATGTGTGCAAAGGGGGAGGAGTGATGGTTTAGGGCATGGCTGGCAACCCAGACTGCCCATCACAGTCACCTGGGGAGTAAAAGTACAAATGCCCTGCTTCCCCCAGACCTTCTGACTCAGAATACAGAGGGGCAGAATCTGGGCATCTCTCTGATTCTGAAAAGTTACCCAGGTGACTCTGATGTGAAAGTCTAGGTTCAGAGTTGCCTATTGGACCTTGAGGAAAGATAGGCTTAATGAACAGCCATCTCTGTGACTAGGGCTGATTCTCTGCATGCGACTTGCAGCTCAGTTTTGCACCATCTCACTGCTTCCCTGAGTTAATGCCCAGCCTCTACATTGGTGTGTTAACTTCTCACATTTTCGTGTGCATAGAAGTCATCTGGGGATCTTGTCAAAATACAGACTGACTCAGTAGGTCCCGAGATTATGCATTTCTAGCAAGCTCCCGAGTGATGCTGCTCCAGGGACTAGTTTGAGAAACAAGGCTCCGGGAAAGAACTGGTTCATGGGCATGGCTGTGATCCTCACCTGGCCTTTTTGCCCTCCAGAGTCCCATCCCAGGGCTTCTTGGTGACCCAGCGACGCTGTTTACTGTGATGCTGGTCAGCAGGAAGGAAGCCTGGGGGAAAGTGCGCCTGGCTCAGCAGATGCTTGTACCCCTGGCAGTTCCTCACCCTGCTAATCCCTCCTTCTTTCCCGAAACACTCTATTCTGTCAGTTCCCATGATTCCCCGTCTCCTGGTTCTGCCCCGACATCCCTGGCCCAACCCTTTCATGTCTTCTTTGCAGCTTCACGCTCCTCAGCCCACCATGAAACGGCAGAGCTCCCTGCACTCAGACCCCCTTCTACATCCACATCCACATCTCTAGCTGACACCCATTTCAAGTGACTCACAGATTTCTGTCTTCAAACCCAACCTCTGTCTTGAGCCATAGAACCATAAATCCAACAGTCCGCATGACTTCTCGACTTAGACATCTCAGAATCGGTTCAAACTCACAAGCTGAAAACCAAACTCATGGTCTTTGACCCCATATCTGGGTCTTTGTCAGTGACCTCTACATCAATAGATGCCACGCCATCCATCCAGGAATGAAAGCCACAAACCCAACAGTCATCCATTACAGTTTTCTATTCCTCTGTAATAAACTACCCCTTAACTTAGTGGTAACTTAGTAACTTAAGATAATAATAAAAAACATTTATTTTGCTCACAAATCTGCAACTTGGATGGGGCTTGAACTACTGCTTATGCTTTTTTTTTTTTTTTTTTTCCCTTGGTATCATAGTTTCCAGAACAAGGGCTCACAGTATATGTTTGGTTTTCTACTATCAAGTTATAACTTTCCGGTCCTCTTTTCCTCTCCGACTCTTTTCATTGAGTTCTCTCCTCAAATCTAAAACTCCCTTTAATCCAACTAGGGCATCCATCTTACCAAGCATTCTCAGATACTACTATTGACCTTTAAATTGTGAGACTCTACAACGTGTGCTGAACATAAACAACTAGATTCTTGTCCTTGGTGGTTGGTTTTTGGGGGCTGTTCTGCCCAGTTATCGCCTTTATAAATTTCCTTTCTCTCCCCTCCAAATCTAAGTTAACTTTCTATCTGGACAAGTTCCCCAAATAAGGCTTCTTTCCAACCAACACCTGGCCTCTAACCAGCCCCACTGCCTCCCCCAGTGCCCATTTCTAAGCCCTGGTTCTCTTTTCTAAAACGGCCTCCAAAAAGCCCAGGGAAGGCAGCCCAAGTCTCACTCCCGCAAGGTCACTAGCATTCTGGGGGCCAGAGGAGGATGGACTAAAAGAGGATGGGCCCGCGGAGGGGGGCACTGAGGTGTGGGAAGGGCTGGAGAAGGGGGCCCATGGAGTGTGGTGACCACGATGCCCACAGCCAAGACCCTAGTCCCACGCTGTGACCAGAACCGAGACTGCCGGGCACAGGAAGTGGGGACCCTGCCCCCAACATCAGGGACCGGAAGTGAGCGTTGCTGGGACACGGCTGTGGGGCGAAGGCTACTGGGGAGGGATCCGTGTTTGGAGCGTGCCCTTGGATTCGCCTCCTTCATTTCCAAACTGGAAGAAACTGACAAATTGTGCTGATGTTGCAAATTGGCTACCTGTCCCTTTCACCATATTCCTTGGGCTGAAATCAATCATCATACTCAAATTGTGACGACAAAAGTTGTATTGAGCAGGATGTTGTCGACCAAACCAGGAAACTTAGACAAGAGGCTGGCTGAGAGCACTTGGCAGTGCCCTCCTTGCGATGAAGACTGGGATAAAGATTCGTGGAAACAGACCAGCACCCCATTTCTCTGGGGCACAGCCATCTAGTATAGTAACAATAGCCCTGCAAGCAACATAGTTATGGAATGTAAGCCTAATCTGGCTTCAGGTACCTGCGTTCCCAAGTCTCTGCCGTATGTTCTGCCTGGGGAAAAACAGTGGAAATCCACAGCAACTGAATATCTAGCTCACCAAATGCCAGACTCTAGAGGACTCTTGCTTCTTCCTGCTACCAGTGGGTTCTTCATTTTTCTCCTAATTTAATTATGGAAAGATAGACATCAGTGATTTTCTAACTGACAAGTACCTTTTGTCTCTCCCTCCTTTGAGTGTTCGCTCATTTGATGCAAGAACTCTCCGTATATGTAAAGCTGATTCACTTTGTTATAAAGCAGGAACTAAAACACCATTGTAAAGCAATTATACTCCAATAAAGATGTTAAAAAATAAATAAAGTGTATCCCTTATAGAAAGTCCAAAAAAAAGAACCCTCATACTCAAAAGAACTGCTTGAAATAAATCATAGATGGTAGATAGCAAAAAAAAAAAAGATTCAAATTGCTGTCATGGCCTCTCAGACTTGGGCCCATCCCATATTTCTGGCTGCACTGGGAGTGGTATAACTTCGGAATTGCTTTGTAGGAGAATCTTGAGGGGTGAAGTTTGTCCTAAACTTCCCCGATGGCACAAGTATGATGTTTGTACTTGGCCTCTGAGTTTATTTGGAGTCATCATGGGAGGCTAAAGGATATCACACAGGGGGAATCACAACCCCCCAAACCACCCCTTTGGTTCCATCTCTACTCACTGGCTTGTTTTAGTTTCTGGAACGTGGCCCACCTTCTCCTGTGCCCTGATCTCTGCACAGTGCAGTTCTCTCCCCCACTCACCTCTTCCCCCATTTTCTTTTTTTTTTCTTTTTTAACATCTTTATTGGAGTATAATTGCTTTACAATGGTGTGTTAGTTTCTGCTTTATAACAAAGTGAATCAGTTATACATATACACATGTTCCCACATCTCTTCCCTCCTGCGTCTCCCTCCCTCCCACCCTCCCTATTCCACCCCTCGAGGAGGTCACAACCCCCATTTTCTTGTGGTTCCCTCCTGTTCATTCTCCAATGTCAACTCAGAAGGCCCTTCCTAAGGACAACCTCTCCTCATGCCCCAATCCTCTGTTATATCCTGTCATTGAATGGGTACCACTTGTTACCATGGTGGTTTTACATTGGCCTCTGTGATTCTGTATTTATTATCATTTGACTCATGCAGAGGATCAGACACCATGAACGCAGGAACTGTGTCTGTCTCTGCTTGCCATTCTGTCCCCAGAGTCTGTCAGAGTCCCTGGAACAGCCATTTGCTGGGTGGGTGTTAATGAATGAGTACCTACCCTTTTGATCCTCACCAGGCAGCAAAGCTGGTTTACTCTCAGCCTCTCTTATCCTGTCTCTCTTCCCTTCCTTCTTACTCTGTCCTGCTTCTCTCCAAGCCTCAATTTCCTAATTGCATTTGTTTCTATCAACGTTACCCATGGTTTCTAGGGATGGATGGATGAGAGGGGCTAATTAAGGAAATGGATTTGCCCTGCGTGTTAAAGGAAGAGAGTCACTTCACCGTGTCTTCCCTCCCTCCCAGAGGGCACTTGTGTTTTAGCAGGGGCTTCAGCGCCTTCACTCAGCAGTGGGCATTTCAGTACTGAGGCAGCCAGTGGAGGACATATTTGACTTGGAGGTAAAGTTTAGTCGCTTCTCAAACTACCCCACCTTGGCAGCACTCCGGTTTTGTTTTTTGTTTTTTTTTTTGCGGTACGGGGGCCTTACACTGTTGTGACCTCTCGCATTGCGGAGCACAGGCTCCGGATGCGCAGGCTCAGCGGCCATGGCTCACGGGCCCAGCCGCTCCGCGGCATGTGGGATCTTCCCGGACCGGGGCACGAACCCGTGCCCCCTGCATCGACAGACTGACTCCCATCCACTGCACCACCAGGGAAGCCCAGCACTCAGGTTCTGTGTCCCTGTCCTCCCTGCCTGCTGGGCTTGTCTTTGCTCCTAGATCATTCCGTCCCTGGAGCAGCCCTCTCTGTCCAGGGCACCAACACCTTATCATTTGCACTTAACACTTAACACCACCTCCTTCCTGAGGTACCTTCCTCCCCTGCCACCAAGGGACCTTTGGGCTGCTTCCTCGTTCTCTGCCCTGGTGAGTCAGGGATGCCATAAACACCTGGCATGGGCAGAACATGGTGACAGACAGACGCTCCCACTTAGGACTGTCACAAAGTTCCCTGGTGAGTCAGGGATGCCATAAACACCTGGCATGGGCAGAACATGGTGACAGACAGACGCTCCCACTTAGGACTGTCACAAAGTTCCCTGGGAGAGAGGCATAAAATGTGGAGGACAGGGACCCCCGTCAGAGCTCACTTCCCCACACCTGCCCACCAACTTCTCTATCTCTGTACACATGGGAACAGGTGACTCTTGCTGTGGGCAAGGCTAGTCCTCCACCTATGCCCTCCCTCACCCAGCCGGGGGTCTTGCTCCATCTGGCTTCTCCTGTATTTTCAGTCTCTTCCTTTCTGGGAGTTCCATCCCTATAACCTAGGAACCTGCTTAAGTCTCTCCATCTTCCATCCCAGAGGGGACGAAAGAAACCTTCTCAAGACCTTTCATGGCCCTCTGGCTCCAGCTTTCCCATCTCGTGTGTTACGTGAGCTCCTTGACAAAATAGGCTGCCCTCACCTCTCTACTTCTTCACTTCCTGCTTGACATATAAAACTGTAACACGGCTTTATGGTTACAAGAGTACCGCATGTCTGTTGCAGGACATCTGGAAAATAAAAATACACAAAGAAGAAACCCATCATCCCAGAATCCAGAGATAACTGGTATTAATTCTGTATCTGGTATATTTTCTTCTAAGAATTTGCTTCCCCTCTGTGACTTTGTGGAAGTAGGATACTGTTGCATGTACAGTTTTGCATCCTGCTTTACTCTCTTCTATGCACAAGTTCAACATAGTGAATTGAATCCCTTGGGGGCTATTTCAAGTCCCACCTCCTCAATAAGGCTTTCCATTAAAATCCTTCTTCCAGGTTCCTCCCCTCTCCAACCCCTACACTTCACTCCTTATCATTTGCACTTAACACTTAATTAGGCTCTATTAGGATGCTGGCTGACAGTGATGCTGGCTAACTGCTTCCCAGGCAGGGACTGTTTCATGAACCACTCAATCAGTAAAGTCTTCTTAGCACCCAGCTCTGTGTACATACCTTGGGGTGGGAACTAGCAAGCAATGGGTACAAGAGAAGTCTGAGACACAGACCCTGCTGGAAGGAGCTGCCCTATGATGAGGAGAGACGGCCCGCACACATAGACCCACACTGACATGAGAATGACGTGTGCGTGGGGTGCATGCTCCCTGAAGCGCTTCAGCGAAGCCAGTAAGGGCTGGGATGGTCCAGGTGGATTCCTGGAGGAGGTGGGGCATGAAGATGCCTCTGATCATTTTCCCAGGGCCTTGCACTAAACTAGGGCCTTAGGAAAAATTCATTAAATTGACCAGAATTCATAGATTCCTAAAGATCCATGTTGAACAAAGAGTTCCTCAAACATCCATGGAGTTCTAACCCCCCTCCCCACCTCTCCATCCCTCCTCCCCCATCTGCCAGTCTGAGAGCCTCCAGGAGTCATTCCCACCTTGTGGGGGGGCAGAACAAACCAACATGCACGTGCGTGTGAGAGCTGCACCCCTTTCCCTAGAGACCAGCGCTTTCTCAATGTCAGAGCATGCATCTAGTCCTGGGGTGCGATGGGCCCTTTCTGGCCTCGGGCACCTCCTCCCTAACTAAGAATGTGGTTTCTCTGAGCAAATGGATTTCGCTAAGTGGAGGCATTCCTGCCAGTTTCCCAAGGGTTCCCATAATGTGCTGTGTACGCCTAAAGCCGCCAGTCCATGGAGCATTTTATTATTCTCCTTGGATGTATTGCTTTCTGGTTAGCTCTCAAGAGACACTTTATTATCTTCTTAACAAGCCTTAATTATTCACAAGCAATCCTGGAGGCTTCAAGCTGTCTCTTCACACCCCGCCCACTTAGGGAGGTTAAATGACCTTTCCCATTTCCATCTGGGGCCACTTGCAGACTTGACATCCCCTCCCTGGGCTCCTTTTGTTCTTAATTTAATATTTTTTTTTTGACATTTTCTAGCAATGTGTAAGGTAAGTTCTTCAACCAAGTTTCTCTGGTTGCAAATCCTACCCATCTTTTAAACTTAAGTTCTCTAGAACTCATTCAGTTTGCTGTCCAAGAGCACTTATTTGAGCATCTCCTAAGTGTTAGGCAGTTTTCTGAGCCCTGAGGATATGAAAAGGAAGGAAAAACAGTGTGGCAGAGGAGAAGGATGTGACAATATGGAAGGTTGGCATAGTTCTTGCTTATGTGCCAGGATGAAGGTCGTGCATGCTAAATATGTTTTCATCCAACCCTCACAACAACCTGGAGTTAGATAATATTATTATCCTCATTTTATAGTCGAGGAAACTGAGGCACAGAGAAGTTAATTAAGTTGTGCAAGGTTACACAGCTAGGAAAACTAAGAATGAGGATGACAGCCCGGGCAGTTTGGCTCCAGCGTTTGTGCTCTTGGCCACTCTGCCATATGAAATAAACGCTCATGAGAGAGTGCTAGGATGAAGGTACTCGTGGGTGGTACCCATGGCACAAAGGACAGAGTCATCTACTCTGCTTGAGAGCCTTGGGGCATTTTCTCTAGGACAATGTATGTGGTTAAAATGTCTTCCTCAGCAAACCCCTATTGTGCTGTGAGATTTTGATTCCTTCCCTGCAGGTGAGAGCACCTGCTCCTCCCATTCGTATACCCTTGGGAAGGTTAACACATCACTGAACAATTTGTTTTTAACACCTTATAACGAATTAGCTTATCAGATGGATGGTCTTCGTGAATATCAGAAGAACTCAGCCTTGAGAAAAAAAGGAGAGTGGGGAGGGAGCAGGAAAGAAAGAATACCTCTGGAGCATGAGGGACACAGCTGTCGGCAGCAACAGGATGGGAGAGCTGCAACTACTGGGGAGAGCGTGGGTTCTGGCAACTGGAAAGAAGATACCCAATGTAGATCTGTACAAACAAGTAGAAAGGGAGGGTGTTGGAAGGCTCTAGAAGCAAACTTCTGCACTTCCTAGTTTTCTGATGGTGGATTAGATGTCCCACCTGGTACTTTTGTCTCATCCACTGAGTAGGATGCAGATTCCACAGAACAGAAAAACGAGGGCCACAGAGCTAATAAACAATAAGCCTATAGAAAGAGGTGAAAGGAACTGGGTTTATTACAGTTTATTACAGAACTGTGGGTGAGAAAGTTGGTGATTGCAAACGTCAGAATCCTCTGAGTTCATGATGGGAAATTATTGAGAAATTAAGCCAGATGTCTTTGCTGCCAGTGATGTCAGAAAAAGAGGATACTAACTGAATCAGTGAGAAGGATTTGATTAGCTGTGGAGGATTTCCAGTGATGGCTGTTGGCGTGAAGGTCTTAAACACAGGATAAATTCTCATCTAGGATTATGGAAAATGTAAGTGTGTCTCAGGGCACCAGATCAGCCTTTAAAGATCCTTCTCAGGTTTACAAATAGCATTTAAATAGTGCTCTATACTTGTTCAAGATTTTTTCCTTTTCTTTATGAGCTCTTTCTCATCCGTTCATTTCAATCTCTTCCCTCACAAATTAACATAAAATGACTTTTACTCGCTTTTGTAGTGGTCTCTAAAATTGATCTATTCTTTAGTTATAATCATTAGTAATTATTATTCCTTTATGATAGTTCACCCATGGTGGTGGTAGGTGGTTATCTCTCGTGATTAACTTCTAACTAAGGTTGTGCCTCAACGAAAGACTATGGGATGAGAAGTGGAAGTTATTCGATATGAATATATATAGAGAGAATATATTGAACACACATATACATAACGCAACTGTCATATGTTGAGCACTGATTATGGGTCAGGAGTCATTCTAAACTAAGTACACATTTCATGTTATTTAGTCTCCAAACAACCCATTTTTCAAGTGAGGACCCTGACACAGAGAGCTTATGTAAACTCCTCAAGGTTATACATTTAGTAGATAAAGGAACTGGGATTCCAATGGACGCCTTCTAGCTCTGGAGCCTGTGCATTTAAACTCAATGCTATGCTACTTTCCGAAATGGCCATAGAGAAGTTGTGTATTAAATATGGACTGGTACAGGAGTGGCCCAAAATGGCTGCATAGAAAGACGCTGAGCTCACCTCCTCCCACAGACACACCGAATCTATACCTACATATAGAGCAATTCCTCCTGGGGAAAATCTGAGGGCTGATTAAACAGCTACTGCACATAGAAGGACAACATAGAAATGGGTAGGAAAGGCAGAGATGTTGTATCCATGGGAACCCAATCCCCAACACAGCAACCTGCAGTAAGGAGGGATATTGCTGACGGGCCTGAGTACGAAATTGCCCACCCTGGGAAACAGCATAAAAATCAGCAGTTTAAACGGTATCCAGACTATATAGGAAGGAAATCCATTTACTAGAGCTTCTGCCTAATGGGCGTCACTCACTCTGTAGTCCTAGGTCCCCCCAGATTCAAGGGGTGGGAACATGGACCCTGCCTCTTGATGGAGGAGAGTCAAAGTCACATGGCAAGAAGAATGTATGTGATGGGAGATACTGATGTGGCCACACTCTTTTTCTCATCTTTTTTCTGATAAACTTATACAGAATAAATTCCCCTCGGAGAACCCTCTCCCTCTTTACCTGACTTAATCTTATTCATCACCTTTCTTACCATATTTAAGCACTCCATAAATATTTGCTAAATAAATGAATAAATCATCATCATCATCACAACAAAAAAGACGGTGGGAAATATTTATTGAGAGCGTTCTATGTGCCAGGCATTAAGCAAAGCATTTGTACGCATTATCTTGTTTAATTCTCCCAAGAGCTCTGAGAATACTAGTGTCCCTTTTTATGGATGAGAACTGAGGCTGACAAAAGTTTACACAGTGTGTAAGAGGTGGGGCTGAGGCGCAGAGCCAGGCTTTTACCCATCACACAACGCAATTAACTTTGTTGAGATGCCGTGGGATGGGGACAGGGTGAACCAAGGTACACGTGTTTGTCTTCACCCCGGGCCTGGTGGAGAACAGCTGGTGTGCCATGGCCGAGATCTCAGTTGTAGTGTGTCTAGCTGTGGCTGGAAGAGCGTCACTGGCCATTCCCTCAGAGGTCCGGTGGAGAATGAGTATGAATGCCCATGTCAGTTCCTTCCCACTTTCCTTCCAGTCTGGGTGACTGTCCACGCCATCTCTGTGGAAACTCCAAAGGATGTTCTTCGGGCTGCTCGGGGAAAGAGCGTTACCCTTCCATGCACCTACCAAACTTCCTCCCTCAACCGAGATGGATTTATCCAATGGGACAAGCTTCTAAGGACTCATACGGTAAGGATCTTTAAAAAGTTGGGAGCGTCATGGGTACCGCCTGACCATGACCTCTTGGAGGCTAAGCACTACAAAGCCATTCAATAAATGTTAGGCAGAATAAACCTAGTTAGCGCCCAGGCTGGGATGGGTGGGGAGGGAGCAGTGAATGTTGGACCCAGGGAGGGCCATATTATGCCACCTCTAGTGTGAAAGAGTCACCTTCCCCAAAACATCTTTCTGTTGGTCAGTCTCAAATGACCTAAACTGTATCATTCCTTTTGATTAGCATAGCACTCTCCCTTGAAGCCAAATTTTATTATAGTTTTTTCCTGTTTGGGTTCTTTTGGGGACTATGGGAAGATTTTATTTTCTATTTTGGAATAGATAGTAATCCCATGGCTCAAAAATGAAAACATCCTGAAAGTGTACATGGAGAAGTCTCATTCCTATCCCTGCCCCTCTTGTCCTATCTACCCAGTTTCCACACCCTAATCCTTCTATCTCTCCATCCTCCCCAGCAAGGCTAATTTTCACTGGTACTGGTTCTTTGGGGCCAGCGTTTATTCTGACTGATTGGTGTCTCTGCTACAATCATTCAGTATTGTGAATATCACTTTTGGCTAAGATTTAGTTTCTTGTATATCCTTTCAATGATTCTTTACGCCAATTCAAGAAAATGTGAATGTATATATTCACACACATGAAAATACATGTACTTTTGACCCTAGAATCCCAGTCCCCTATTCCCCTCACCAAAGGCAACCACTATTACCAGATTTGGGGATGACTTCTATAGATGCTCCACATATATACCATGCACACACAAACATAGACATATATTTACATATACGTATATGAATAGGTATGTTTATATAAACTACATGCATACTGTCCTCCACTTGGCTTTTCTTCCTCTTAATATACCTTGGAACTCTTTCCATATGTCAGTACATTTATATCTATCTCATTCTTTTTAAAATATTTTCATTAAGTATCACATTTTATGAATGCTCTATACGTACCAGTGATGGACATTTGGTTTGTTTCCTATATTTTGCTGCTACAAATAATGCTGCAATAAACATCCTTATATATATGTCTCTAGGTATATTTTAAATATTATTATCATTATTTATAAATATATATTTATATATAAGATAAATTATTAAAAATGAACTTCTGGGTCAAAGGCTATGTGAATTTAAAATTTGGATAAATAATGTCAAATTGCTTTCATTGGATGTCAGACCAATCTTCATGTTCACCAACAACAGTGTAGGCCCCTATTTCTCTAACAGAGTAGTCTCAAACTATTTGATATTCGCCAATTTGATGAGTGAAAAAGTATCTCATTATTGATCAAATTCACATTTCTTTAACTGTAAGAAGAGGAACATCTATTCATTATATATATATATATATATATATATATATATTTTTTTTTTTTTTTGGACCACGTGTGCAGCATGTGGGATCTTAGTTCCCCCCAGTGGGATGGAACCCATGCCCCATGCAATGGAAGCATGGAGTCTTAGCCACTGGACTGCCAGGGAGGTCCCTATTCATAATTTTTAAAGTGAGTTCTACTTTTAAAATGCACACATGCCTGGCATTAGATCCCCAACTACTCAGAGTGAAAGCATTTAGCTTTTTCCCCTGACAGAAAAGAAAGGGGAACCCAGGACACCCAAGTCCTAGAGCAGCAGGATGAGAAAGGAGAGCAAATCTTGGCCTGAGGCACCTTATTGTCTGTTGCCCAAGGCACCCTGATGGGACAGAGCACATGTCCTATCTGTTTCCAGAACCCCAGGAAAAAACCTAGAGAGGGCAGCTGCTGCCTTTAGCTTGTAGAAACTGAAGACACATTCTTTCACCGTCACATGTATTCAGCACACAAGACGTTAGGTCTCTGGTAGGCACGCTTCTGAGTGCTGAGATAAACACTAAAGATCTTTTGTTGACTGATGGATCCCTTACTTTCTAAAGGATTTGAGGCAACCCCCTTGAGAGCAAGCAAGGCTGCAGAGCAAGGGATTTAACCTGTGCCCTCAAGGAGATTATTGTGACAGGTCCTAGCGAGGGTTGGGGGGTGACTTGGGGGAGATCCCAGGAGGGGGAAGCCTTAGGATCGCTGTGATTGGGAGGAGGGTTGGGGCATGAAGAGTCCTTGGCAGAGCCAGTAGGTCAGAAAAGAACTGACCTGGGAAAGGCCAGCATCCACAGACGGGTCCACAGCCCAAGACAGGTCCTCATCTCCCACCGTGTTGCTCCTCCCCTTCTCAGCCAAGCTTCCTGAGTTATCTGCCCCTACCAGGGCTGTTGTATGTGGTTGGGCAGAGTATGCACTTGGGGACCCAGCCCAGGGCGCCTGACCGCCATTAGCTTGGCAAAGGTGTGTCTGTCCAACAGCTAGAGCACCTTTTCCTGATTTGCGTAAAGAGCATGCCCAGGCGTCAGACCTGATGCTATGTCTCCACACTCTCTTCCCTACCCGGCATGGTCAGCCTTCCTCCCCTAATGCTCCACCGCAATCACCAGCAGCTTCTCTTTTGTTAAATTCAGCGTGCTGATTCAGTCCTCATCTTATTTCATTTCTCCCTAGCTTTTCCAACTATCAAGCACTTTCCTATCTTGGAATCTCCCTCCCTTGGCTTTCTGGTAGCCTCGTCTTGACTTTTGCTCGTATCTCTCTGACCTCTCTCTGACCTTTCCAAATGAAGTAACTTGGGGACTTGCCATTTCTCTACTCATTTACCCGAGGTGGCTTCAGCAAACCCATGGCTTGATGCCATCTGCTTTGCATATATTTTCTACTTTAACTCTCACAAAAATCCTATGATACAAGTGTTCTTATCATTATCTCCACTTTGTAGATGAAGAAGTGGAGTCATAGAGAGGTCAGCCTTTTGCTCAAGGTCATAGAACTAGTAAGTGGCAGAACTGGGATTTGAACTGAGGCAGTCTGGTTCAAAAGTAGTGATCTTAGCTAGTACTATGTTCTGTTTGATAAATGATAAGTATACTAATGAATAAACAAATTCCAAAGGTGAGAGTCAAATAAATAAAGGGGGCTTGGAAGCCAAGGATGGCTACCTAGCACAATGCCTGCACATAGTAGGTGTTCAATAAATATTGGTTGGCTGTCTGAAAACAGACAATGAACTAAAATGGAATGGGTAAGAGGTACCAGAGGTTACGAGAGGTGAAAGCCTCACTTACTCACACGTGCTCCTCTGGTATGAACTGCCTACCTGCCCTGGGCTTTCAATATTTTCACTAAAAACATATAAATACATCATAAGAGGAATCCACAAATGGACACCACGTACAGAGCTCTTTGTTCTGCAGGGTTGGTGTGTCAGTACACCTGGGCCTGGGAATGGTGGGTGAGGGTAGTCAGGGCAGGCTGGAGCATCATGCCAGGGCCTTAGGCTGAAGACCAAGTGGTATTTCTTCTTCCTCACAGGAAACGGTGCTCATCTGGACATTTTCGACCCAAAACTACATCTACGGTGAACTTTATCAGAACCGCGTCAATGTATCAGGCAACGTCCAGCAGTCAGATGCCTCCATCACCATTGACCAGTTGACCATGGATGACAACGGCACATACGAGTGCTCTGTCTCACTGCTGAAGGACCTGGGTGGCGTCTCCAAGTCACGCGTCCGCCTCTTGGTGCTGGGTGAGCGTCTCCTTCTCCCTCCTGGGGTGGTAGGAAGAGGGGCGGTGAGAGGAGCGGGGTACCCTGCCGGTAAGGTAAAGCCAGGGAGCAATGCCTGACCAGGAGCTAAGACTCCTCCCCTCGCCCCGTCTGTCTCAGGGATTGGGGTGCTTCTCCTACCCTGGAACCAAATACTCTTCTGTCTGGGCAGACAGCTCCCCAGGGCCAAGGTCAGGGCTGATTTGGAGTGGCCCCTGGGAGTCAGCCTTGGAGATTCTGTACCTGCTCTGTCCACTGCTCTTTCCCTCACACCAGCTTCTCTCTTTTTCATGCCAAACTTACTAAACAGAAGAAAAGGGGAAATCCTAGATCCTACTGTAAA
This sequence comes from Delphinus delphis, assembly GCF_949987515.2. NCBI lineage: Eukaryota > Metazoa > Chordata > Mammalia > Artiodactyla > Delphinidae > Delphinus > Delphinus delphis. Next base: position 123,150,843 of record NC_082683.1, on the reverse strand, counting down.
GACTCTCACTGCCCTGCTTTGATGCTGGGGGCCAAATAATGACTCTCTTACAGGTCAGGCATCTTTCCCAGCCCTAAATTCAGCTCATCAGTAGAAGCCCTTCACACCACCATCTCCCCACCCCTCGGCTCCAACACACCATTGATCAGGTTCTACTGCTTCTGAAATATGTCCCATGATAACATTCTTTCTACACAAATAGCTTCTTATTGGAGTTTATAGCTTTGGACTAATTGAACAATCACCTACTCTTAGGATCTCCATTTTGCAGATGGGGCCAAGAGAAAGTAGACGCCTGACTCAACATCAAACAGTTATTGGAAAAACTTTAGGGAGCACCCAGCCTGTGTCCACTCTAAGAAATGGCCCCCACCGTGGGAGGTAGCAATACTTTAAACCAAAGCAATGGATCATGTTTCCTTCATTTTGTCCCCATTACACTACATAGTGGGATTTTATTTTTAATTACATAAGGTGGCTGCCTGGGTTTCTGAATCATTGTAGTGAGTCAAACCATAAAGCCCTGAATAAAGAAGAACCATCTCCTCCTTGCACCCTCCTACTAACAAGGTGGCCAAGGCTAGTACTTGTGTGTATTCTTCCACACTCTTCTCCGTGTCCTTTCAACACACACACACACACTTTCTTTTTGTTTCTTTACTTTTCTTTAAAAAAAAGAGATCACATTATAAAGATTATTCTGTAACTTTTTCTTAATGTTTCATGAACATTTCTCCAGATCAATGTATAAAAATCTACCTATTAATAGAATACATTCCCGTGCATGGATTTACTATGATTATTCCAGTGTCCCATACTTATGAGCATTCTCAGGCTGTTGCCATTTTTTTTTTGTACCAACAACACTGACTTTCTCTCTCTCTCTCTCTCTCTCTCTCTCTATATATATATATATATATATACATATATATGTATATATATATGTGTGTGTGTGTATTCTTTCACTGTGTTATATTTGTTTCTATTGAATAGATTCTTAAAAGAAGGATTTCTATTGCTTGACATTGTTAGGCATCAAGGAAATACAAATTTAAAAAAGTAGAATTTCTAGGTCAAGGACTATGCCTTCATTAAACGTTACTCCATACCCGCAAATTACTTTTCCCCAAAGCAACTACTACTGCCATGAGCATTATGTGATCATGTCTGTTTTCCTATATTCTTACCAGGACTGAATATTATCAATCTTTTTCAGTTTTGTAAATTTTGTTAATTTGCTAGGTGAACAAAAAGCCGGTTCAGTCCAAGTCAGTATTTTAATTTAACATCCAATAAACTTCACACCTTTCCTTAACTTTGTGCTGACCCCCTAAATCTTGGGGCCCAGCAGTGGCATAAGGGCTGGGTCTGTTTTCTTACTCTCCTTGGTCCACCTCCTCCCACCCCGACTTCTGGCCCCTCTGAGGTCATGGCCAAGGGAGGGAGTGTTAAAGGGAAAAAGGCAAGGCCATGTTCACCTAGCCAGGCCACTTACCATTTTCTCTTGGCTGACCCCAATCATAGCAGATATCCCACTACTTCTTCTTCTGTGGGGTGCATTAGTGGGTTCTTCAGCACCCCCCAGGGATCCATCTGACACAGGTAGCGTGTGCACCCGCTGGCCAGACTCTCACATCCACCACCCTTTTCCACCCTCCCCTGCTTATGGCAACTCACTCCTGCTCTCTGCTGTCCACTCTGGGCTCCCATTGATCCAGCAAGCAGCTGTCTGGGACTGAGTCCCTTCAGTATGACAAGAATCAGCCTCCATCATTACCCTCCTAAACCCACCATCGCAGTCTGCTCCAGCCAGCTTCTCTGGGCAAGGGGCACGCACCATAGTCTGACCTCAGATGGGTCCTCAGATACCCAGGGACACCTATAAAGCCCTTCCATCTTCATGCTCCAGGAGTAGCACTGCAGGGACTTACCGATTTCTGTCCCTCAGCAAACCTCAGCCAGGAGTGAGGGATGCCAGCTCTCGACAGTAGACAACCCCATTCTCCATGCGGGATTCTACTGGTTCCTCCCTGGCTGGGCCTGAGCTGAGGGGAAATACCTCCTTCCCTTCACCTAAGAGAAGGGGGGACATGCTCGTGGATCCCTATTCCTGAGAATCCTCTTTAAAGAAATCTCCTCCCGGGCTTCCCTGGTGGCGCAGTGGTTGAGAGTCCGCCTGCCGATGCAGGGGACACGGGTTCGTGCCCCGGTCCGGGAGGATCCCACATGCCACAGAGCGGCTGGGCCCGTGAGCCATGGCCGCTGAGCCTGAGCGTCCGGAGCCTGTGCTCCGCAACGGGAGAGGCCACAACAGTGAGAGGCTCGTGTACCGCAAAAAAAAAAAAAATTTCCTCCCAGATGAATCTCTAGCCTTCTGGGTGAGGGTAACTGTTAATCATAGGATTTGCTCTTGGGAAAGTCACTGGGATGTTTCTCATGCCTCTCCTCAGTACTGAGGACACTTACCATTCAGAGCCTCAACCTGAAGGTTTTAGTGGAAATTCTGAGACACAGGAGAAGTCCCCTCTGTATCCTGCTGATGCTTTCTGTTACGGATTTAGGGTCTCTTGTCTTGTACAAGGTCTCCCACTACCACCTTTGAGGTCACAAAAATGAACTTAATGTTTTTTCTTATGTCTGTAAGTCTTATTTTTTATCCTTAGATTTTGTTGTGTCTGGAATTTATTTTTGAACGTAGGATTCTAAGGGTCTTTGTTTTCTTCCAAATGGATAGCCAATTACATCAGCATCGTTTATTATAGCAAAGAAACAACTACTTTCCCACTGGAATCCCAGCTTTGTCACATATTAAGTTCTTACACATACATGGCTGTTTTTTACTCCTTACTTTATTCATTTACCTTTTGATTATTCCTATGCCAATATCATTTGCTTTTGATTACAGTATGTCTGTTGTCTGTAGTCAGTGTTGAGATCCACAGACATACAGACGCACGGACACACAGACACATACACATTTAGAGTATCAGTATTTGTGTAGTTGGCTTTTAAGGTCTGGCGCTGGGTAATATCTTCTCTTACTAAACTTTTCCAAAAATTTTTGTCAGTTTTTACACTTTTATTCTTTCATATTAATTTTAAAATCACTTTGCTTAGTTAAAAAAAGTTGGTTGGAATTATATTCAACTTGCATTTTAATTTGCAAAGGAATGACATTTTAAGGATATTAAGGAAGATGGTATATGAGATTTTCTGACCTTCAACATTGGTGAATCTCTAATGATAGAATTCCAGACTTTCTGTGGCCAAATGAGGATTAAGGTGTTTACTTAGTTGTAGAGGAGGAGGGCAGGAAACTGCACCCATTCCATGTAACCAAATACCCAATCTCTCTGTGTCTTCCTGCTCTGAAAACCAGAGGGATCCCTCTTAAATGGAGGGAAAACTACCATCAACTTCCAATGACCTTTGCCTGTATAGAGTTGTTATAGATAACACAAATTCACAATCATAACAGCTATCATTTATTGAGGGCCTGCTATGTGCCAGGCATCTCACTAAGTGCTTTATGGATATGATCTCATTGAACCTTTGCAATACATCTGTGAAAGTGGGTATTAACACTCATATTTCATAGAAGGGAACACTGAGACTTGAGAGGTTAAACGACCACTAGAAGGTATCCAAGCTTTGATGGAAATTAAATCCAAAGCCCTTCACCGTTCCACCCTGTAAGTTTGCCATTCCCAACCAGCAGCCCTTCCAATTCTGGATGAGTCCCAAACTCTTCTAGGCTTACTTATCGGTATACTCTCTCTTTCACTCTATGGCAGATGTAGACTTGCCCATATGTTTTATCATGTCACAGCATTAACTTGTATTTTTCCCTTCTTGAGCCCATGCCAGTGAAAGAAGGTTGAAGGGGCAGAGCAATGCCAGCCCTGGATGTGCCCATTGCCTTCATTTGTCCACAGGACATACCCATCTTGGAAACATCACTCACTGAAAACTGAGGTTCTGTAATTGCTCTTCCGCACTGAAGGTCTCAGCTTAGGGTCTGGGACACTGAAGCCCTGCCACCCTGTGAGTGCATGGATGTTTATTTCAGGGTTTTCATGGGGAGCTCTGATGCTTTTAGAGCTTTGGGAACATCCTCCCCTAATCTCATGGACAAGGCTGACACCACCACATTTTATCATCTTATAGCATTTTTACAGCTGTGTTTTAGTTGCCCCAGTCTAGGTGGAGTGCCATGATGTGTTTTTCTACCGGCTCCATTGAATCAGGGGATTCTACCTATTTGTGGAGGGCTCCTTATGTCAAAATATCTAATGCACAGGTTGTTAGAAAGAAGCCTGTTTCTGCTCTGCTGTCCTGTTCTTATTCCCCGGCTACAACAACCTTAGTCCAGACACAAATAAACAAATAACTGTGTTTGGTGATCCCTTGCCTCTTTAAAAAACTAATTTAAAAAAAGAAGAAGAAACAAGCAAAGAAAGACATTCACCTATATCACTGGGTTTTATATTTCTCCATGTTTTCTTCCAGATCCCATCCACATGCTTATGTATGTACGTAACTGAATTTGTAGCTTAACGACTGGCACTTTTCTCTTTTCATTCCACATCACCTAACACTTCTTGCTATCTTAGCACTTACTGTTCTTTAAGCTTCATGCCACTCCAGCAAGCGGACGCAGAGTCCCTCTGTCCCTGGACCGGACACTCAGGCTGTTTCCAATTTAAGCTATTGTAATTAATGTTGCATCAAACCGTTTTGCGTGCATAGCGGTTAATTTTATTTGCATTAGCTCCTGGGGGAGACACTACCCAGCCAGGAAAATGAGCAATTTTCTCCTGTTTCTCTTCTGTATTCTGCACTGTCCCGTCACCCACCCCACTCCCATCCCTCCCCTTGCCCTGATTCACCCGCAGCTGAGTCCCTCACTTTGACCCACCTGGTCCTTCTCGGGCTAATTCTGTCTCCTCTGGCTTCCCTTAAATAGCTCCTACTTTCTTCTGGCAGCAAGCTGGTTTCGGGGAAGGCAGCGGGAACCCACTCAGGTGCGAATATCCCGATTTCCCCTCCCCTCTCAGGGCCAGCTGCATTTTAAGAGAGGAATTAGTTAACTCGAAGGGCAAAGGCTACAAATTTAATCTGAAATTATGCAACTCGGTGAAAAGAATGTTTTGCTTTAAAAAAAGATAATTTGGTACTATATGTTAAGAAACCCAGTAAAAATCCTTTTTTTTTTTTAAAGTTTTCTTTCCGAATGGCTTTGCTGCTGGGCTAATTTTAGGGAGAAGGGCTTTAATTTTGTGGGTCCACCCACTCGTGCTGCGTGACCTCACAGTAAACTGGCGCGAACACGGAGCTTCCGGACCGAGGCGGGGCGCGCGCCCTCTTGGTCACCGCGGGGAAACCACCTGGCCCGGGTATCGGGGACCTGGCGCCGCCGGGCAGGATAGGTCGTCTCCCCGGCCTCTGGCGCCCCCTGACGTCTGCGGCGGGACGCAGACGTATTCAGGTGGTATCTGCATTCGGTTTTGGGAGATGGGACGCACCAACTGAGAATCCGAGATCCACAAGAGTCCCCGCGGGTCTCACACCCCCCCGCAGCGGGTAGAAGGGCAGTCTGAACTAGATCTGTCTGATTCAAGGTCCTAGCTGTTCTTGACGGTGGGGACTGAGAAGGGGAGCTTCAGGGAGGGGTCTGAACTGAGCGAGGGCTGGGGGTGCCTAGGATGAGGTGAGTCGGGAAGGCAGTTTGGGGGCCGAGGTTAAGGGCCCTGGGAAAGGACCCTGATACGTTCCTCCATAAGGTGGGTCTCTTAGGGGATGGTTGGTCCTTGTTTGCCATTATCTCTACTGCTGCCTGGGAGTGGATTAAGGGTTTGCTTTTAATAATTTTTCCTCAGCAAATGGTGGTATAAGAAAGCTAGTCTTGGGACTTCCCTGGTGGTCCAGTGGCTAAGACTCCGTGCTCCCGATGCAGAGGGCCAGGGTTTGATCCCTGGTCAGGGAACTAGATCCCACAGGCCACAACCAAGTTTGCATGCCGGCAACTAGCACGCCGCAACTGAGACCCCGTGCAGCCAAATAAATAAATAAATATTAAAAACAAAACAAAACAAAAAAACCACTGCCTACTGGCAAATGGCAGCTGTTGGCATTAAAAGAAGAAAGCTAGTCTTCGGGTATGTTCAGCATGATTTTCTGTGTTTCTCTAGGTGCTCATTTGCCCCAGTCCCTTCTCTCTCCTTTTTGCTTGTATTACAAAGAAACCTGGTCGTGGAAAGGCTTGGCTACCAGGCATGCACATTTAGCATGACTCTGAGCCAATGTGAGACTTTGAAGGTGGTATTACATTTGTGGCCGGCTCTCTTTTTGTGGAATCAAGGCTTAGCTTCCTGGTAAAGGCGTACCTGGAAACAAAGGTGACGGTTTTGATCGGTGGGGAGGGATATTCCTGTCCCTCTGGAGAGCTCAAGAGATAAAGCTTGACTTAGCAACCCTGACCTGGTTCGGGTCTCCTCGGAAGTGATGCTCACTTTCTCTGTCCACCAGGTGCCTGCTTGCTGGGTCAGCAGGGAGGACGGGAGGGCAGCTTGTGAGAGTGGCCTGCGGGTAGCAGCCTCTCCCTTCCCAGGCTGCTTCAGTCCTGTGGGTCTGGGCCTGGATACCTGAGTCCTGTCCTTGAACCTGGGGCCTTTTAGGTTTAGGGACTGTCCGATTGGGGGTGGCAGTAGGAAATGCCTCTGATTTGCCCCATGCTCACCCCATGCCTGGCTGGCCCTCACTAAGATAGCAGGAGACGTGGGGCACACCCAGCCACCACCACCAGTGTCAGAGAGGAAATCTCATGGGCTGTGGCGCTAGAGGGGAGAGATGTGTCCTGGGTGGCTTCTCCTGGCAACTCTGGGCCAAACAGAGATTGGAATTCACCCGCCATGCCCAGTGACCATGCACCTGTGCAGTCTAGATTGTAGAAAGGGCAGCGCTATTTACTGGGGCAAGCAAGCCATCCAAGGGGGCACATAAAGAAAGAAGCAGAGGGGACAAGCCTGCCACTGGGGAATTCCAGTAATAGTCCTCTCTACCGGGTGTCGTCCTCTTCCCACCCTCAAGGACACGACCTGAAGTCCCAGGCATACTCGATGCTTCTTTGCACAGGCTGCTCCCTTTGCCTGGAGTGCCCTCCCCTCTCTTTCTCTGCCCGCCCCCCTCCGCCAGTCACGTCTACTATTGGCTTTGTGATTGGGTCAGTGTCCCTTGTTGTGCCTGTCCTGTCTCAGCATCCTTGCCTCCTGCCTGGTCCTTGTTTGATTACTTGTCTATTGTCCCCACTGGACTCCTTGAACATGAAAACTCACTCACTATGTCATCCCCACGCCCAGCAATGACAGGCATACTGTAGGTGCCTGATAGGTTTTGTAGAACAAACCACTCTACACAGCAGTATGTTAACTAACAGTGCTGAGTGAAAGACCCTGGCTTAAGGTCTTCAGGAATTCTGGGAGATCAGGTTAGGCTTGTGAGTTGAGGGTCGTCAGTTGGTTTTGGTAACCTCCTTTCTTTCTTTCTTTCTTTTTTGTTAATAAATTTTATTTTATTTGTTTATGATTTTTGGCTGCGTTGGGTCTTCGTTGCTGTACGTAGGCTTTCTCTAGTTGCGGTGAGCGGGGGCTACTCTTCGTTGGGGAGCGTGGGCTTCTCATTGAGGTGTCTTCTCTTGTTGTGGAGCCCAGGCTCCAGGCGCGTGGGCTTCAGTAGTTGTGGCTCACAGTCTCTAGGGCACAGGCTCAGTAGTTGTGGTGCATGGGCTTAGTTGCTCCGTGGCATGTGGGATCTTCCCAGACCAGGGCTTGAACCTGAGTTCCCTGCATTGGCAGGTGGATTCTTAACCACTGCGCCACCAGGGCAGTACCGTAACCTTCTTTCTGTGGGCTTTCCTTTTCTTGTGTCTGCTCCTTCCGGCCCCTCCATCCCCTCAACCCTCATTCTCCACCCCGCACGTAACCCTGCTGCCACCAGGGGTCTCTCCTGTCACCCAGTCACTTGTGGCAATTGCATTTTACCAGCAAAGCACGGGAAGACGGTAATGCTTAAGTGAAGGTAACATTCCTAAGAAGTTAGCATTGAAGGGCTTCAGAGAGAGAGGCTTTCATTGAAACCAAGGATAGGCAAACTACAGCCAAATCCAGGCTTCAGACTGTTTTATATGGCCTGTGAGCTAAGAATGGTCTCCACATTTCTCTGCCTGTAAACAAACAAGGCAGTATTTCGTTTGTGTGTGTGTTTGGGGTGGGGGGGTGGCTATCACCAAGCGCCAACTAATTCATGGCTTCTCTTTGGCCCCTCCCCTACACAGTGCCACCCTCCAAGCCAGACTGCAGCATCGAGGGAGAGACTGTGATTGGGAGCAACATCCAGCTGACCTGCCAATCCAAGGAGGGCTGCCCAGCCCCTCAGTACAGCTGGAAAAGTTATGACATCCTGCACCAGGAGCGTCCAGTCGCACCAGGTAACGGGGTCAGCAAGGAAGGCCAGCCCACCCCCCCAACCCCGAAGGCTGCCCCTTTCCCTCCACCCTGCATTTGGCACTGCAATATCTTGGACCATCTCTCTAAGCAGCATTTTCTCTTAATAGCACCTGCCTCATAGGTTGTTTTGAGAAATAATAACGTAGTAAATGTTAACTTGTTTTCTTTATTCCCCGTAACTGAATTCTCTTGAGTAAGCAAGTATCAATAACCAGTTGGTGCCAAAGCGCTAGGTAGGATTTTAGTGTTGATTATGATTATGTCCTAAAGTATACATATAAGGCCTCAAGTCTAATTCTATGACTCCACCTAAGGGTGGGGAATTTCCTATTCCCATCCCCTACCCAGGCAGGTCCATCTCAGACTCCCCTGGGGATCCCCATCCCCCAAACTCACCCAACTACAGGACCAGGTGTGCGTTAAGGGTCCCAAATTCTCAGGGAAGGAAATGGTAGGTTCTTCTATGGTTGTCAGGGGACCGGTTTTGTACAGGGCAGCTTGGTATTTGACCTTTTGGTCAGGAAACAAACGGAAAAAAAAAAAAAAAAAAGAAAGGGGAAAAAAAAGAGCTGTATAAACATCCCACTGTCATTATCTTAGAGCCAAGTGATGTGGGAAAGCCCCGGTGGAATCCCTGGGCCCCTGTGCGCACTGGCTGCCTGGCCAGCTGCACTCACCGCTCCTGAAGATCAAGAAAGACAAGGCCTGGAAGGTCCCATTGGATTAACTTCTGGGAGGACTTTCTGTCCAGTGTGGGTGGAAAGGAAGTGGGAGGCAGAGCAGTGGATGTAGATAACGGTTCTGAGGAGATGGGACAGGAGAGCGAGCCTTGCCGGGTGAATGCACAGACAGGGGCTCCGGTCAAACCAGGGTGAACTTCCCCACTCTACTGTTCATTTGTTTGGGAGCAAAACAAGAACTTCTTAAAAGTAAAAAAGGAATTAGTAGAACCCACTCTATTCAATGTAAAATAGAAGATATATTGTGGATTTCGACAAGCTTCTGGTTTTGTTTACATATTTCTGGTTGGCAAGTTTTATTGAATGTGTCAAAACCATGTGGCAGCTCTCCTCTGGCCTGTGAACAGCCCAGGGACTCCAGCAATGGTCGCAGAAGGTCAGCCACGGACAGTGGTTGGTCTGACCTTCCAGCAAAGTGTGTACAGGTGAGCCCAAAGCTGAGGGTTACAAGGTGGTAAATGCTGCAATAGTTTGTATCCAGTGGTGCTGGAACCCAGAATATGCATAAAGGGGTCAAAGAAGGTTTCTTCAAGGTGGGGGCCCTTGAGCTGGCAGGAGATCATGTTGGTTAGGAGCACGGCGTGGGCTTGAATCCTGGCCCTGCCACTTGTTAGCTGTGTGACCTTGGCAAGTTACTTAGCCTCTCCGTGCCTTCATTTGTACATCTATAAAAAGGGCATGAAACTAGTATTTACTTCATAGGGATGTTGTGAAGATTAAATAAAAGTATGTATAAAGTGCTGAGACCAGGGTCTGGTAGAATTATTAGCTGTTATCTGGACTGGGTCCTCAAGGATGAGTAGGCCAAGCTTGGAGAACAGCACAGGAACCACACATGTGGAAAGGATGGGAGGTACCGCCGTAAGAAAAGCGGCGATGAGAGATCGCGCAGGGCCTGTGCATCAGGCTAGGGAGGCTGGCCTCTGCCCTGTAGGAAACGGGCACCCAACTCACAGCTCTCCTGCCTCCATCAGGAAAGACTCCTCTGCTTGTTAGAAACCAAAGCTTAGTTTTTCAGTGATCCAAAAGAGGAGAAACCTGAGGGCATGAAAGTAGGTTAAAGGGAGATGCACTTAGTTACTTTGGAAAAGATTTATCTTGCCTCTAGATAAGATTTACTCAGAGTCAGAACTGGGACCTGGGAGTGACCCAGAAAAGCATGGTTAATGGTAATAACAACACAAGCTTGCATCTGGTTGGTGCTGTGAGGTGGGAGTGGTTCTCAAAGCCTTTGGCTCCGCCTACCTCACGGGGCCCTAGAGCGTCTGTTGTGTCTTCTTCTTCTGTGGGTCAGTCCAAACCCCTTTCTGACCTTTAAGACATTTTAAAAGTCCACAGTGGGCAATTTGGGGAGCAGAGTTCCTCAACCCTCCTACATCTAAAGACAGAATTCTCAGCATTAGAGATTGCTTCCTTTGACTTGGATCAGTGGAGGCAAGCCAGCAGAAAAAAGAACAGGGAATCTGGAATCAGCACACAAGGATTTGAGTCCCGAATTCTCCACTTTGTAGCTTAAGTCACTCACAACCTCTCTGATGCTTAATATCTTCATGTGAAATCCTGGGACTATCATTATACTGCCTTCCCGAAAGGCTACGAAAAGAGTAAGAGGAGGTCACATATGTGATAGCTCTGAACTGTCCCAGTCAGCTGAGATTCATGTACTGAAGGAGTAGTAATCTGGATGTCAAGAAAGGAGGGTGGGGGGCAGGAAAGTTAAATCTTGTCAATTTGACATCAGTGTCTCTGGCAGACCAGGGCTTCTCTGGAGGTAAACCTCTCCCCAGCTGGAGCAGAAGGAATGTGGGAGCCCTATTGTCCTGTGCATTTCCCTTCTTGACCACAAGGTGTCGCCACTGCAGCGGAAACATTCATTGTAGCAAGATTTCAGGAACTATTGGGTCCTTTCCAAAAAGAAAAGGGGCTTGAGAGCCCCAGATCAGAATCAAAGCAGGTCTTGTGGCAATGTGTGTGCACTGGTTAATCCAAAAGTAGCTTATAATGTCCATTGTTCGTTTTGAGAAACTGGGGCAGGATAGTGCTGACTCTGGCCTAGGATGCCACATGTTCCCACATCTTAAACAAGGCCAGGAGCTCCAAGCTGGGCTCTGATAATTGGGAAGGTCCTGGAGGAGTCTGAGGTCTTCTGCCTTCTATCTGTCTGCAGTGTGCTGTGTACATTTAACACATAGACTGAGTTTCACGTGCTAAAATAGTGGGACTCTGATAAGAGCTATACACCCCTGAAACATTGCCCAGGGTCATAGAGCATTTCCCAGAATGCTCTTGTGTTCCTTCAAGATGCCTCTTAAAAATACAAAAATCCAATTGGTTTAGAAAATGAGACCATTAATATCGAAACCCCCTGTTGGAGATGCCCAGTGCTCGTTAGCACATCGGAAGCTCTAACTCAATGATTTCTAAACTTGCTTTGGTCGTAGACCACTTTCTCAGTAACATATATTAACATCACATGTAAGCAGTATTCCAGAAAATGCACCAAGGTATGGAATTCTAGGATAGAAAGGGTAGCATTTTATAGAAAATGAGTATCCAGAGAATAGCATGCTGGGTTTCAAGGGAAGAATCTGAAGAAAGTGTATGTGAAGAAGATTGGAAGAAAATAACTTCAAATCAAAGTGCTGTTATTTACAGCTGGTGATATTACAGATGATTTTTATTTTATTCTCTGCTCTTCATAGAGGCTTTCCCTGACCCTTCAAGTGAGATTAAAATCAAATTGCACTTCCATTTTGAACTCTATAAAACACCCTGTAATCACCATTGTTTCATGTCTGTCTTGTCTTATATACTGGAAACGCCAAGAGGACAGGGACCCTCATCATCTTGTTTGGAGCTGATGTGATGAGCATATAAACATTGGACTGAATTGAAGTAATAGTTTTATGTCATAAATTCTTGTATAATATGTATATATTTTTGTAATGAGTGTAATATAATACATGTATAGATTCTTGTAATGAGCATCCAGTACTTTTATAATTTTTTTCTTTCCTTTTAAAAAATTTTTATTTTCTATTATAGTTGTTTTACAATATTGTGTTAGTTTCAGGTGTACAGCAAAGTGATTCAGTTTTACATATACATATATCTATTCTTTTTCAGATTCTTTTCCCATTTAGGTTATTATAGAATATTGAGTAGAGTTCCCTGTTCTATACAGTAGGTCCTTGTTGATTATCATTTTTATGTATAGTAGTGTGTATATGTTAATCCCAAACTCCAAATTTATCCCTCCCCCACCCCAACTTTTCCCCTTTGGTAACCATAAGTTTTTCTGTCTGTGAGTCTGTTTCTGTTTTGTAAATACGTTCATTTGTATCATTTTTTTAGGTTCCACTTATAAGTGATATCACATACTATTTGTCTTTGTCTGACTTACTTCACCTAGTATGATAATCTCTAGGTTCATCCATGTTACTACAAATGGCATTATTTCATTCTTTTTTATGGCTGAGTAATATTCCATTGTATATATGTAATGTACTACATCTTCTTTATCCATTCATCTGTTGATGGACATTTAGGTTGCTTCCATGTATTGGCTGTTGTAAATAGTGCTGCAATGGACACTGGGGTGCATGTAACTTCTCAAAGTATGTTTTTCTTCAGACATATGCCCAGGAGTGGTATTGCTGGATCATATGGTAGCTCTATTTTCAGGTTTTTAAGGAACCTCCATACTGTTCTCCCTAGTAGCTGTACCAATTTACATTCCCACAAACAGTGTAGGAGGGTTCCATTTTCTCCACACCCTCTCCAGCATTTATGGTTTGTAGATTTTTTGATGATGGCCATTCTGACTGGAGTGAGGTGATACCTCATTGTAGCTATGATTTGCATTTCTTTGATAATTAGTGACATGGAGCATCTTTTCATGTGCTTTTTGGCCATCTGTATGTCTTCTTTGGAGAAATGTCTATTTAGATCTTCTGCCAATTTTTTTGATTGGGTTGTTTGTTTTTTTACATAGAGCTGCATGAGCTGTTTGTATATTTTGGAGATTAATACATCGGCTGCTTCTTTTGCAAATATTTTCTCCCACTCTGTGGGTTGTCTCTTCATTTTGTTTATGGTTCTCTTTGCTGTGCAAAATCTTTTAAGTTTAATTAGGTCCCATTTGTTTATTTTTGGTTTTATTTTCATTACTCTAGGAGGTGGATCCAAAAAAATATTTCTGTGATTTATGTCGAACACAGTTCTGCCTATATTTTCCTCTAAGAGTTTTACAGTGTCCAGTCTTACATTGAGGTCTTTAATCCATCCTGAGTTTATTTTTGTGTATGGTGTTAGAGAATGTTATGATTTCATTCTTTTACATGTGGCTGTCCAGTTTTTCCAGAACCACTTATTGAAGAGATTGTCTTTTCTCCATTGTATGTTCTTGCCTCCTTTGTCATAGATTAATTGACCATAGATGAGTGGGTTTATTTCTGGGCGTTGTGTCCTGTTCCATCGATCTAAAAGTCTGTCTTTGTGCCAGTACCATACTATTTTGATTACTGTAGCTTTGTAGTCTAAAGTCAGGGAGCCTGATTCCTCCAGCTCTGTTTTTCATTCTGAGGATTGCTTTGGCTATTTGGGGTCTTTTGTGTTTCCATACAAACTTTAAGATTTTTGTTCTAGATCTGCAAAAAATGTTATTGGTAATTTGATAGGCTTTACGTTGAATCTGTAGATTGCCTTGGGGAGTATAGTTATTTTGACAATATTGATTCTTCCAGCCCAGGAACATGGTATATCTTTCCATCTGTTTGTGTCATCTTCAATTTTTTCAACAGTGTCTTCTTGTTTTCAGAATGCAGGTCTTTTGCCTCCTGAGGTAGGTTTATTCCTAGGTATTTTATTCTTTTTGATGCAATGGTAAATGGTACTGTTCCTTAATTTCTCTTTTGGGTCTTTCATTGTTAGTGTATAGGAATGCAAGAGATTCCTCTGTGTTAATTTTGTATCCTGTAACTTTACTGAATTCATTGATGAGCTCTAGTAATTTTCTGGTAGCATCTTTAGGATTTTCTTTCTTTCTTTTTTAGCAGCATCTCAAAATTCAAAAGGTTTATTACTCATCTATTAATTCCATTACATTTATTTATTCAGTTTTATTGTTTTAAAATATATCAAAATAAATAGAGAAATTTATACTATCTTATCTATATATGGAAGAACAGCTGGTCCCCAAGGTGGCACCAACAATCCTAGCAGCTCTTACTTTACATATCCGGAGTAGTCAGCAATTTCCATTTCTTTTTCCGTCTCAATGAAAAATTGCAGTTTCCCCAAAGAGGTGTATTTGGCAGCATTCTCACGTTCTTGTTGAGCCCGCCTCTTCATGGCCTCCCGCTCTGGCCTCTGCTCTTGTTCAATGGGCTTTTTTTTTTTTTTTTAAACATCTTTTTTGGGGTATAATTGCTTTACAATGGTGTGTTAGTTTTCTGCTTTATAACAAAGTGAATCAGTTATACATATACATATGTTCCCATATCTCTTCCCTCTTGCATCTCCCTCCCTCCCACCCTCCCTATCCCACCCCTCTAGGTGGTCACAAACGACGGAGCTGATCTCCCTGTGATATGCGACTGCTTCCCACTAGCTATCTATTTTATGTTTGGTAGTGTATATATGTCCATGCCACTCTCGCACTTTGTCACAGCTTACCCTCCCCCCCCCATATCCTCAAGTCCATTCTCTAGTAGGTCTGTGTCTTTATTCCTGTCTTACCCCTAGGTTCTTCAAGACCTTTTTTTTTTTTCTTAGATTCCATATATATGTGTTAGCATATGGTATTTGTCTTTCTCTTTCTGACTTACTTCACTCTGTAGGTACATCCACCTCACTACAAATAACTCAATTTCGTTTCTTTTTATGGCTGAGTAGTATTCCATTGTATATATATGCCACATCTTTATCCATTCATCTGTCAATGGACACTTAGGTTGCTTCTGTGTACTGGCTATTGTAAATAGAGCTGCAATGAACATTGTGGTATATGACTGATGACTCTTTGAATTATGTAAACAATGCTTTTTTTTTTTTTTTTTTTTTGCGGTACGCGGGCCTCTCACTGCCGTGAGCTCTCCCACTGAGGAGCACAGGCTCCAGACGCACAGGCTCAGCGGCCATGGCTCACGGGCCCAGCCGCTCCGCGGCATGTGGGATCTTCCTGGACCGGGGCATGAACCCATGTCCCCTGCATCGGCAGGCGGACTCTCAACCACTGCGCCACCAGGGAAGCCCTCATTGTAGTTTTGATTTGCATTTCTCTAATGATTAATGATGTTGAGCATTCTTTCATGTGTTTGTGGGCAATCTGTATATCTTCTTTGTAGAAATGTCTATTTAGGTCTTCTGCCCATTTTTGGATTGGGTTGTTTGCTTTTTTGGTGTTATTGAGCTGCATGAGCTGCTTGTATATTTTGGAGATTAATCCTTTGTAGGTTGCTTCATTTGCAAATATTTTCTCCCATTCTGAGGGTTGTCTTTTGGTCTTGTTGATGGCTTCCTTTACTGTGCAAAAGCTTTGAAGTTTCATGAGGTCCCATTTGTCTATTTTTGTTTTTATTTCCATTTCTCTGGGAGGTGGGTCAAAAAGGATCTTGCTGTGATTTATGTCATAGAGTGTTCTGCCTATGTTTTCCTCTAAGAGTTTGATAATTTCTGGCCTTACATTTAGATCTTTAATCCATTTTGAGCTTATTTTTGTGTATGGTGTTAGGGAGTGTTCTAATCTCATACTTTTACATGTACCTGTCCAGTTTTCCCAGCCCCACTTATTGAAGAGGCTGTCTTTTCTCCACTGTATATTCTCGCCTCCTTCATCAAAGATAAGGTGTCTGTATGTGCGTGGGTTTATCTCTGGGCTTTCTATCCTGTTCTATTGATCTATATTTCTGTTTTTGTGCCAGTACCATACTCTCTTGATTACTGTAGCTTTGTAGTATAGTCTGAATTCAGGGAGCCTGATTCCTCCAGCTCCGTTTTTCGTTCTCAGGATTCCTTTGGCTATTTGAGGTCTTTTGTGTTTCCATACAAATTGCAAAATTTTTTGTTCTAGTTCTGTGAAAAATGCCAGTGGTAGTTTGATAGAGATTGCATTGAATCTGTAGATTGCTTTGGGTAGTAGAGTCATTTTCACAATGTTGATTCTTCCAATCCAGGAACATGGTATATCTCTCCATCTATTTGCATCATCTTTAATTTCTTTCATCAGTGTCTTATTATTTTCTGCATACAGGTCTTTTGTCTCCTTAGGTAGGTTTATTCCTAGATATTTTATTCTTTTTGTTGCCATGGTAAATGGGAGTGTTTCCTTAATTTCATTTTCAGATTTTTCATCATTAGTGTATAGGAATGCCAGAGATTTCTGTGCATTAATTTTGTATCCTGCTACTTTACCAAATTCATTGATTAGCTCTAGTAGTTTTCTGATAGCATCTTTGGGATTCTCTATGTATAGTATCATGTCATCTGCAAACAGTGACAGCTTTACTTCTTCTTTTCCGATTTGGATTCCTTTTCTTCTCTGATTACCGTGGCTTCCAAAACTATGTTGAATAAAAGTGGCAAGAGCAGACATCCTTGTCTTGTTCTTCATCTTAGAGGAAATGATTTCAGGTTTTCACCATTGAGTATGATGTCAGCTGTGGGTTTATTATATACGGTCTTTATTATGTTGAGGTATGTTTCCTCTATGCCCACTTTCTGGAGTTTTTATTGTAAATTGGTGTTGAATTTTGTCAAAAGCTTTTTCTGCATCTATTGGGATGATCATATAGTTTTTATTTTTCAATTTGTCAATGTGGTGTATCACACTGACTGATTTGTGGATACTGAAAAATCCTTGCATCCCTGGGATAAATCTCACTTGATCATGGTGTATGATCCTTTTAATGTATTATTGGATTTGGTTTGCTAGTATTTTCTTGAGGATTTTTGCACCTATGATTATCAGTGATATTGGCCTGTAATTTTCTTTTTCTGTGGTATCTTTGACTGGTTTTGGTATCAGGGTGATGGTGGCCTCATAGAATGAGTTTGGGAATATTCCTTCCTCTGCCATTTTTTGGAAGAGTTTCAGAAGGATAGGTGTTAACTCTTCTCTAAATGTTTGATAGAATTCACCTGTGAAGCCCTCTGGTACTGGAATTTTGTTTGTTGAGAGTGTTTTAATCATAGTTTCAATTTCAGTCTTGTGATTGGTCTGTTCATATTTTCTATTTCTTCCTGGTTCAGTCTTGGGAGGTTGTGCTTTTCTAAGAATTTGTCCATTTCTTCCAGGTTGTCCATTTCTTCTAGGTTGTCCATTTTATTGGCATATAGCTGCTTGTAGTAATTTCTCATGATCCTTTGTATTTCTGCAGTGTCAGTTGTTACTTCTTTTTCATTTCTAATTTTATTGATTTGAGCCCTCTCCCTTTTTTTTCTTGATGAGTCTGGCTAAAGGTTTATCATTTTTTTTTATATTTTCAAAGAACCAGCTTTTAGTTTCACTGTTCTTTTCTATTGTTTTCTTCATCTCTATTTCATTTATTTCTGCTCTAATCATTATGATTTATTTCCTTCTACTAAGTTTAGGTTTTTTTCATTCTTCTTTCTCTAGTTGTTTTAGGTGTAAGGTTAGGTGGTTTATCTGAGATTTTTCTTGTTTCCTGAGGTAAGATTGTATTGCTATAAACTTCTCTCTTAGAACTGCTTTTGCTGTGTCCCATAGGTTTTGAAACATCATGTTTTCATTTTCACTTGTCTCTAGGTATTTTTGATTTCCTCAGTGATCCATTGGCTGTTTAGTAGCATATTGTTTAGCCTCCATGTGTTTTTGTTCTTTACAGTTTTTTTCTTATAGTTGATTTCTAATCTCGTAGTGTTGTGGTCGGAAAAGATGCTTAATATGATTTTAATTTTCTTAAATTTACCGAGGCTGTCTTTGTGGCCCAGCATGTGATCTATCCTGGAGAATGTTCCATGTGCACTTGAGAAGAAGGTGTATTCTGTTGCTTTTGGATGGAATGATCTATAAATATCAATTAAGCCTATCTGGTCTAATGTGACATTTGAGGCCTGTGTTTCGTTATTGATTTTCTGTCTGGATGATCTGTCCATTGATGTAAGTATGATGTTAAAGTTCCCTACTATTATTGTGTTACTGTTGATTTCTCCTTTTATGGCTGTTAACATTTGCCTTATGTATTGAGGTGCTCCTATGTTGGGTGGATATATATTTACAATTGTTATAGCTCCTTCTTGGATTGATCCCTTGATCATTATGTAGTGTCCTTTGTCCCTTGTAACAGTCTTTATTTTAAAGTCTATGTTGTCTGATATGAGTATTGCTACTCCAGCTCTCTTTTGATTTCCATTTGCATGGAATATCTTTTTCCATCCCCTCACTTTCAGTCTGTATGTGTCTCTAGATCTGAAGTGTGTCTTTTGTAGACAGCATATATACGGGTCTTGTTTTTATATCCATTCAGCCAGTCTATGTCTTTTGCTTGGAGCATTTAATCCATATATGTTTAAGGTATTTATTGATATTATGTTCTCATTGCCATTTTGTTAATTGTTTTGGATTTGTTTTTGTAGGTCTTTTCTTCCTCCTTAGTCTTTTGTTCACTTCTCTTGTGATTTGATAACTCACTTTAGTGTTCTGTTTGGATTCCTTTTTCTTTTTTGTGTGTGTATCTATTGTAGATTTTCAGTTTGCAGTTATCAGGAGGTTATTTTTAAAGATTTTTTTTTTTTTTTGATGTGGACCATTTCTAAAGCCTTCATTGAATATGTCACAACACTGTGTCTATTCTATGCCTTGGCCTTTTGGCCGTGAGGCATGTGCGATCCCAGTTCTCCCACTAGGGACCAAACCCACACCCCCTGCATTGGAAGGCAAAGTCCCAATCACTGGACCACCAGGGAAGTCCCTATCATGAGGTTTTGATATAGCAGACTATACATATACAAGATTGTTTTAAGTTGCTGGTCTTTTGATTTCAAATGTATTTCCAATATCCTGCATTTGTACTCTTCTCTTCTCATGATTAGTGATTTTGATATCATATTTGTGTATGGATGATTTCCTGCCTTTAATCTATGTTTACCTTTACTGGTGAGTTTTTCCATTTGTAATTTTCTTGTTTCTAGTTATGGTCTTTTCTTTTCTGCCCAGAGAAGTTCCTTTAGCTTTGTTGTAAACCTGGTTTGGTGGTGCTGAATTCTCTTAGCTTTTGCTTGTCTGCAAGGCTTTTGATTTCTCTGTCAAATCTGAACAAGAGCCTTGCTGGGTAGAGTACTCTAGTTTGTCGGTGTTCCCTTTTCATCACTTTAAATATATTATGCCACTCCATTCTGGCCTGCGGAATTTTGGCTAAAAAATCAGCTGAAAACCTTATGGAGATTCCCTTGTATGTTACCTGTTGCTCTTCCCTTGTTGCTTTTAGTATTTTCTCTTTGTCTTTAATTTTTGTCAGTTTGATTAATATGTGTCTTGACATGTTCCTTCTTGGGTTTATCCTGTATGGGACTCTCTGCACTTCCTGGACTTGGTTAACTGTTTCCTTTCCCATTTTAGGGTAGTTTTCAGCTATTATCTCTTCAAATAGTTTTTATGGCCCTTTCTCTCTCTCTTCTCCTTCTGGGACCCCTCTAATGCAAATGTTGGTGTTTCTAATGTTGTCCCAGAGGTCTCTTAAACTGTCCTCATTTCTTTTCATTCTTTTTTCTTTATTCTGTTCCATGGCAGAGATTTCCACCATTCTGTCTTCCAGCTCACTTATCTGTTCTCTGCCTCAATTATTCTATTATTAATCCCTTCTAGTGTATTTTTCATTTCAGTTATTGCATTATTCATGTCTGTTTGTTTGTTCTGTATATCTTCTAGCTCTTTGTTAATCATTTCTTGTATCTTCTTGGTCTGTGCCTCCATTCTTTTTCTGAGATCTTGGATTGTCTTCACTCTCATTATTCAAAGTTCTTTTTCAGGTAGACCTCCTATTTCTACTTTACTTAGTTGTTCTTCTGGGGTTTTATCTTGTTCCTTCATCTGAAACATATTCCTTTGCCATTTCCATTCCCTAGGCTGCGTGGTTGTAGTTCTTTCTGCTTCCAGTGTCTGCCCACTGGTGGGTGAGGATGTTCTAGAGGTTTGTTCAGGCTTCCTTGTGGGAGGGACTGGTTCCTGCCCACTGGTGAGTGGAACTGTGTCTTGTCCCTCTGGTGAGCAAGGCTGTGTCAAGGGGTGTGTTTAGAGGTTGCTGTGGGCTCAGGAAGATTTTTAGGAAGCCTGTGTGCTGATGGGTGGAGCTGTGTTCCTGCCCTGTTGGTTGTTTGGTCTGAGGTGTCCCAGCACTGGAGCCTACATGCTGTTGGGTGGGGCTGGGTCTAGGTGGCAAAATGGCGACCTCCAGGAGAGCTCATACCAATGAGCACTCCCCAGTACCTCTGCCACCAGTGCTTGTCCCCACAGTGAGCCAGTTCCACCCCCACCTTCCCAGGAGACGCCCCCCCCCCCCATCAAGACCAGCAGGTATGTCTGGTCCAGGCTTCTATGAAATCACTGCTTTTTCCCTGGGTCCCAGTTCACACGAGACCTGTGCACACCCTCCAAGAGTGGCATTTCTATCTCCCCCAGTCCTATGGAGTTCCTGCAATCAAACCCCACTGGCCTTCAAAGCCAAGTGCTCTGGGGCCTCCTCCTCCTGATGCCAGACCCCCAGGCTGGGAAGCATGATGTGGGGCTCAGAACTCACTCCTGTGGGAGAATCTCATCTTGTTGTGGCTTCTTCTTTGTCTCTGGTTGTAGAATATCTTTTTTGGTAAGTTCCAGTCTTTTTTGTTGATGGTTATTCAGAAATTAGTTGTGATTTTGGTGTTTTTGTGAGAGAAGTTGAGCTCAAATCCGTCTACTCTGCCATCTTGTCTCCAACCAGAAGCCCAATTTCGTTCATACTATAGATGTGGATATGTGGATAAGCACACCTTTGGGTGTGCCTTCTCAGACCAATTCCCATAAAATGTGAGTCTGTACTTGGCAGTTCCACAGGCTCAGCAGTGTAAGATAGGTTTGTTTGTCACCCCATCAAATATGGAATTTTGTTCACAAAGTTTCTTGGTTAGGGAACCCTCATCTTGAAAATAAATGATGTGTTTCTGTACGATGCTAGCCTTTAAAATCACACAGCCTGTTCCTGCAGGTGGTGCTGCAGGACACCTGGATCCACGTCCTCTTCTGTGGTGTGCTTTTGGCGACCACAACAGGGCACTTACTCATCTATGATCTGGAAGGTCCTGGAATGCTCTTCTCCTTATCACCCTCTCTGTTCTCTCTTCTATAATTTTTTTAAAGTAAATTGTCAACTTCTCCAGGGAGTTCTAGACCTAAAATGGAATTTTTGTTACTGTTTTGTCATTTCTTAATTTTGTGACCTTGGGCAAGTCACTTGACTTTTCTAAGCCTCCAGTTACCACTATGATATTGGAGATAGAAATATTTGTTCCATCTACCATACAAGATTGTTGGAAGAATCAGAGGACATTGTATTTGAGGAAGCACATCCAGACAAGAAAAATCCACACCGAGATACAATCTTGCAACAGAGTGGAATTGGGCAGGGAAAGGATTGGACACCAGGCGAACTGGCAAGAGGTTAAGCTGGAGTGATTTCCAGGGCCAGATCTGTAATGTCACATCCATATTAAGAAGCCTGGACTTGTTATTGAAGACGATGGGCTGCCTCTGAAATGTCTGAACAGGGCAGTGGCTGGATCCTATTTTCAGTTTAGAACATCTCCTCTGGATGAAGTGTAACCACCTGTTGATAGTGGGGTAGGCAGGCTCTGCAGCAAATTAGAGGACAAAGGTCTCTAACTCTTCTCTCCAAACAGCAGTTATGACAGAGCATCTTTGAGGACAGGACATAAAAATTTGTCTAAGCATAAAGCTCTCCATTTCAAGGTGGAGAAATCCATGGGATCATAGATTTAGCAGGAAGGTTTCGCATGAGGGCGTCTGGACCATTGCCCTGAATTCAGGAGAATCAGGTGCTTTCCCTCCCACTTCCAGATGAGGCAGCTATGACTCACAGAAGTTAAATGGCTTGATTAAGTGGTGGAAGAGGAAGAGGAAGAGTCTAGACCGGCAGGCTGCCTCCTCCCTGCCTCACCACCCACACCCCCCCCCCCCACACACACACCCATACAAATACCACATACACTCACACACACCACTCATGGCAGAGAAATCCAGAGGTCAGAGTTCTTGAAGTTCTAAAGTCTTCCTTCACATGAGTCCAAGCTAAGGAATTCTGTTTCTGAAGATTATGAAAGTGGTTATAATTATATGGTCTAATTAGAAAGCAATTCCACGCAATGTATAATGTATATTACGTTTCCTGAAGACTTACTATACATCAGCCATTTGGTTGTGGGTTTGTATTTGTTAGTACTTCATTTTATGTTCACAATTACTCTGTGAGGCAGGCACTATTATTATTTTATTTATACATAAAGAAACAGGTTCAATGAAGCTAAGTTCCTTGCCCAAAGTCAATAAGTGGCAGAACCAGGCTTCAAACCCAGGGTGCCTGCCTGAATTCTAAGCACTTTAGAATTGTGCAGCCTGCCTGGTTTAATCTTCCTGCAGCCCTAGAGGTAGATATTTTCTCCATATTACAGATGAGGCTTGGACACGTTCAGTGGCGGTGCTTGTATCTGCCTAGGATTTCCCTAGCCGTTTCGCTCTACTCTGGTGGCCCGTCTCCTCAGCCTGACTCTTCTCCCTTCTCAGTCACAGGACAGATCTTCTCTCTGAAGAACATCTCCACAGAAATGTCGGGCTACTACATCTGCACCTCCAGCAATGATGTAGGGATGGAGTCCTGCAACATCACTGTGGCTGTCAGACCTCGTAAGAGCAGTCTGGGGGGGAAGGGAGAACGAATGCCAGAGCTGACAGGCTGGTAGTCCAGAGTCAGCTGACAGGGACCAACATGGAGGTGAACTGGGCAGCCTCTTTGGGGGTCTCCCATTGGCAGGGTGGCTGAGGTGACAGCCAGATGATCCTGTCCCAGGCTCCCCTCATCTGGAGGCCAGTCCAGTTCCCTGGGTTCTTTGGAAATAGTGCCTTAGGCTGGCTTCTGGAGACCTGCTCGGTCCTGCCTGCCCTTGGGGTCGCTCAGGGGGCAAGGGGGAAGTGCCCAGACTGGGCTGCCACAGAGTCAGAACCCCATCCTTTCAGGGTGGGATACCCTGATGATCTTGGGGATGAACTAGAGTAGGAGCTGGCATGACTGACACCCGAGGACTTTTTTGGAGCCTGTTGGCTCCAAATCTGTTGGCCATCTGTCCTTGTCAACGCTTCCATCCTGAAGAGTGTCCCCCTTGTCTGGTCACATTCCCACGAGGCTGTGACTTTCATGGAATGCTACCAGAAGCAGGCAGCGCGGCCACCCGGGCTGGGAGGATGACTGGGGCCGCTCAGAGCCTGGGAGGGACCACCTCCCGCCTCCCAGACGCCTGCTGCTGTGGTTCCTCATCCCCGGCGTGCTCACCACCCGGAGCCTCGGCTCGTGTTGCGGGCTCGCGCTGGGGACTGGGGTTGGGGTTCAGGACGTGCGGCTCTGTTTCTCTCAGCCTCCATGAATGTGGCCCTGTACGCGGGCATCGCGGGGGGCGTGGCCGCGGCACTCATCGTCATCGGCGTCATCGTCTACTGCTGCTGCTGCCGGGAGACTGGCAAGGCTGAGGATGCGGACGTCACGCGACCGTGAGTGTCGGGGGTGGGCAGCCCGTTGGCAAGGGTCTCAGCACATTGGGAAGATGCACCCCAGCTCTTCCACTCATAACACCCCAGGGGGCAGCTGGTAACAGTAAAAAATAACTTTTATCAGCCCCGTTTTATAGCTGAAAAAAGAGTAAATGATTCGCGCAAATCCTAAAGTGGCGCTGCAGTCCGGAACTCGACTCCAAGGCCCGTAGTTCTCCAGTCTCTGATCTCAGGGTGGGGCTTCCGGTGGGTGCCCAGGGCAGGGGTAGGGCGGTGCGGAGGCTCCGTAACAGGCCGCTCCCTGCTCCCCTCGCAGAGCCAGCCTGTTCCCATAATGCCCTCAGCTCAAGTCCGTGCCACCCTGCTTCTGCTCTGAGCTCAGCCGTTCAGCCCAGTGTCCCTTTGCCGCTGGACGGGTGGGGATGGGGGATCTGATGGCTGTCCCGTGGGGAGCACTAAGCCCAGCTCCCTCAGGTCTGAGTGGGTGAGGGCAAACCCTTCCCCTCTGTCTTCACTGCCTGCAGGAATCGGGCGGGCTACCAGCCACCAGAGCAGCTGACAGAGCTTTCCAGAAGACAGGAAAAGGAGGGTGAGGCTGACTACAGGAATGAAGACCGGAGGGGCCCCAGCCGAGGGTCCCTTGACCAGGCTGGCCGATGACCAGGGCCTGCTGCAGGAGGGGGTCAGGGGGAGCATTAGGGGGTCATCCCCCTGCCTCCATGCCTCCCCTGTCCTTTCCAAGCCCCACTTTTCTGACCCTTGGTCCCAGTCATGGATGGGATGCTTCTTCCCCCATGTCGGCTGCTGGAGGACCTGGCTTGGCCTGGCCAAGGAGATCTCACTTGTGACTGAGCTTGTCAAGGGCGCTCACCTTCGAAGCTACCCTCCCATTGCTGCACCCGGCTCAGGGCCCCACCCTCACCCTGGACTAGGCAGCGGCCTCCCCCTCCCCATGGCGCTCCTGTCCCGCTCTGTGGGGGTGACACCAGCCTCCGGAGGGCCGGAGTTGCCCTCTCCACCTGTGCGCCTAGCACCCAGGGGAACGACTCCTGGCAGAGGTTTTGTGCACAATACATTTTTGTTGAATGAATGAAAGAATAAATGAGTATGTAAAGGAGTCCCTTCATTTGTGCAACTTTGGCGCTTTGGACCCACGTTGGCCTCAAGCTCCCTTTCCAGCCTCATCTCCCGCAACTTTCCTGAACATTCCAGATGCTCCCTGCGAGGGCCACCCCAGCTCCCACTGCACACTCCCTCGTGGGGCTTTGCTTTCTCTGTTTGGCTGGGAATGCCTACGCAACTCCCATCTCTGCCTATCAAATCCTACCTGTCCCTCCAGGCCCATCTCAGATCCCAGCGAATTCTATAACCCCATCATAATCTCCCACACAGATGGGGACAATCTTGTTACTTTGTCCCACGCCCATCACGGGCCACATGACACAGTTGTCTGAGCATGTCTCTCCCCCTGTGTTACAGTGTGAGCTCCAGGGGGCAGGACATGGGCCTCACTCCCTCTGCTTTCCCTGGAGTCCTCGCAGCCGGCAGCCCTCCTAGCACTCCTAGCGGGTGCTCAATCCAGCTTAATTGGGGAAGCTGCTTTGGTAGGTTGGGCCTTCCGCTCTCTGGTCTCCCTGATGGGATTGTGGACACAAAGATGGCTCCCACCCAAACCCACTTGCTAGTTTCATGATTTAAGTGGGAGATAATTTAAATGAACACACACCCATGTGAGCACACACAGAGGAGCTAGTTTGCAGCCGGTCCTGGCTTCTCAGATCATAGTGATTCCTCTCAAGACCAGAGTAACTGACGTGTCCACCTCTGTTTCCTGATACCAAACCCCTGCCCTGACCTTGCCCGTTCCTGACTTGGCTGGGCTGCCGCCTCTGCTTTGCTGGCTGAGCTGTCCTGCTGCCCCTTCCACAGCCTCTCCCCTGTTGGTCGACTATTTCTTCTGCTCCTAAGAGCTCAGGCAGTGTCCTGGCTGCTTGGGTCTTGTGACCCAGTGGCCGGTCTTACACAAATGCAATTTACTAGTAAGTAAACACTGTCATTTTTTCCTGGATGATTATAAAAGCAATCCTGTAAATCTGTTGTCCATCTGTGATTTTTTTAAATATATTTTTTATATATTTTGTTAAATTCTTTGCTTCAGTAAAAAATGCCGTCAGTAGTAATACAATTGTCAGTGGAGATTCTTATTTCTTTTTTAAGGTGGGTTTTATTTTTTTAACATCTTTATTGGAGTATAATTGCTTTACAATGGTGTGTTAGTTTCTGCTTTATAACAAAGTGAATCAGCTATACATATACATATGTTCCCATATCTCTTCCCTCTTACGTCTCCCTCCCTCCCACCCTCCCTATCCCACATCTCCAGGCGGTCACAAATCACCGAGCTGATCTCCCTGTGCTATGCGGCTGCTTCCCACTAGCTATCTATTTTACGTTTGGTAGTGTATATATGTCCATGCCACTCTCTCACTTTGTCCCAGCTTACCCTCCCCCCTCCCTGTGTCCTCAAGTCCATTAAGGTGGGTTTTATTCATACCAAGGTAGAGCTTATGTCTCGTGGGCTTATGTTGACCAACCGTGGGCCTCTTGGGCTTCCTAGGAGAGGTGAGGTGAGGTGACAGAGTCGAGCGAGAGGAATAGAGGGTCAGATCCTGTGGGTCCCATCGACTGTGGCCACTATAGGGTCAGGCAGTGTCGCTAGTGATTGCCGGGGGCGGGACAGAGCCTGTCTGTTTGTGGAAGAACATTCCGAGTGCCTGGGAGTCAGGCATATGCTTCAAGGAAGATGCTGGGGAGGCCCCTGCCAGTTACACCCCAAATAGCGCCCCTCCTGAGAGAGGGGAGGAAGCAGCGTCACCTCCATCCCGCTCCAGCTGTCAGAGACCTGGTGACTCCTCCCCGAGCAGCTTGCCCCACAGTCAGCGCTCAGCTCTGCCACCCTCTCCTGCCATATGTTCAAGGTCCTCTCCTCCATGTTCTTCCCGTGGTGCCCTGTGCTCCCCCCATCCCAGCACCTGTCCCACGGTACTGTCATAACCACAGTCTGTGTCTGCCTAAGCCTGTGAGATTCATGAGAATAGGAACTGAATCTTACTCATGGCCTAGCACATGTTGACACAAAACTTGATACCTGTTTGTTGAGTGAATAAAGTTTCGTGTCACTGTATCCTGCCCAAGGCCATCTCCTCGTCCTCTAGATACTTTGGGTGCCTTCCAGCCCTCCTGGTGCAAGGTTCTACACACATATTCTTGAGGTAGCTGTGGAAGGGAGGCACCCACCTCCCCCCATCCTGGCCTGGCTCACCTCTCTGCCTCTGGAAGGGCTCTGAAGGTTCACCCACCTTAGCTCCAGGCTTAGGCAAGAAAACGAGGGAAATCGGGACCAACTGCATTCATTCAGCTACAAATATTTTGTGAGCACCTACTATGTGCCAAGCACAGTGCTGGCTGCTGGGGATATAAAGGTCACTATGACGTCACTACTCGGGAGGAGCTACATTCCAATGGAGGTGACAGACGGAAACATGATTATGTGAAATGGAGAAGATGCCACAAGAACGCAGTGGCGGGAGGCTGGAGTAACTCAGCCGGAGGGGTTCGGGAAAGCTTCAAAGAGGAGGTGATGTGTGGGCTGCATCTTGAAGGAAAACGAGGAGTTTCACAAGTGGAATGGGGGTGGCGCTGACCCTTCTGTCCTCCATTTCAGGTCTCTCTTACTTGGGTCCAAATCACATTATCAGTTGGTGACACTACACTCTCCTGCTGAATTTATTTCAATCTAGAAGCTCAATGAGAATCAGATTATTGTAGGTTTTCTTACAGTCAACATTAGCTCACCAGTACAGCCTCCTTCCCAATTCAGGGTTTCCAGCTGACAGTTCAAAGTCTTAACGGTGTTTGAGAAGAGAGTCCGAGGCTGCCATTGTCTGAGGGAAGATTGTTTGCTAGACACTTGTTAAGCCAGTTTTTCATGCAATCCTCGCTTGTACTTTCAAATATTAAGGCATATGGCAAGGTCAGGCATGCATATCATTACCCAAAGAAGGACTCTAGCTGCCCAGAGAGCTCCCTGCCAGGCAATATGTACCTTGGTAAATTAGCCGCAGTTCAGGGTCTTGTTCTTAAGTTGCTTTTGTGCACTCTGACAGGGCATTGGCTTTCAAAGGCAGAGTCACATTAACCAGACTCACAGAGCCTGATGTACAATACTAACAGCAAGCACTTAGATAGCAGGTGCTCTGAGCCAGCCACTGTTTCAAGCACTTTCCATAGAACATCTCATAATCCTCACCACAGCTCTATGAGATAAATCCTATTATTGTGCCCGTATTACAAATGAGGAAGCTGAGGTACAGTGAATTTTAACATTTGGGATAAACACAGAGTGTCAATTTGCTATTTACAGTTGTCAAGTAGAATGGACTTCTGTCCACCTGACCCAGGCATTCTCACCCTATGGGCACCATGTGCTCAGTTGCTTACTGGGCATGGAATCATAACAAAGGAAGTTGGTTGTCTTCAAGGAGCCCTCCCCCTCTCTGGAGTGTGTACAACCAATCATGTCATCTGTGGTGAACCTTCTCTGGCCTTGACCCTATTCCTGGAGGTTCTGGTTTAGGGCCCTGGGCATCTGCAGAGGTGATGCCTGGTCCCTACTGGAAAGTGCAGTTCCCAGGAAAGGCCTCTTCATGGACACTTGGCTATTGGCTATTGAGTTTGGTCACCGAGATTACCTCTCCTGTGGCCAGTTTCCAGAAAAGCTTGTCTACTGTCTCTATTTTATGGGTGAGGAAACTGAGGCTCAGGGAGATAATGTCACCTGAGTTAACATAGCAAGTCAGTATCAGAGTAAGGATTAGATTCAGTTCTGTCTGATTCTGAAGACCACACTCTTCCCATTGACCATATTTCCTCTTGACCCCATGTATATGTACAGGATGACTGAATGGGGAAAAAGTGGGAGTGGAGGTGGAGTTAGGGGGTCTTGTTAGTTTGTTTTAAAATTGGCAGTTACCTACTATAATACAGGTATTTCAGATATAACGTTATATGTGCACTTCTAAAAAACCTTGCATTCTGCAAAATCACAAGCTAAAAATAATAGGGCTTAAAAGAAAATTAGTATTAGAAGCACACCAATAAAGCTTTGTAACCTGATCACTTTTATTTTGTTTATTTTTTAAATTTAATTAATTAATTAATTAATTTTACTTATTAGGCTGCGCTGGGTCTTAGTTGCGGCATGAGGGATCTTCGTTGCTGCACGCGGGATCTTTAGTAGCGGCTTGCGGGATCTTTAGATGCAGCATGCAAACTCTTTGTTGTGGCATGTGGGATCTGGTTCCCTGACCAGGGATCAAACCTGGGCCCCCTGCATTGGGAGCGCAGCATCGTAGCAACTGGACCACCCGGGAAGTCCCCTGATCACTTTTAAACATTAATAATCCTAGTGAAAATACAAGTGGTGTTAAGTCCATGCTGTTAGTACCAAGTTTCATAGTTATCAACCTCAAACCCTCAGGCCCCATGCGTATCCATTTCTGTAGAGACCTACTCATCAAAATTTAAAAATGATCCAGGCAGCCTCACCGTAGTGTTGCTGGTGGGGGGGGGGGTCTCCCTATTAAAATTTTGATTTTTATCACATGTGCTGGTTTTAGGCTATGTGCATATCTTTGTACCTGAGTTTTCTTGTTAGTACAGTTGAACCTTGAACAACATGGTTTTGAATTGCACAGGTCCACTTGTATGCAGTTTTTTTTCAATAGGTGTATTGGCAAAATTTTTGGAGATCAGCAACAATTCGAAAAACTCGCAGACAAACCGCATAGCCTAGAAATATCAAAAAAATTTAAAAAAAGATAGGTATATCATGAACGCATAAAGTATATGTAGGTACTAATCTATTTTATCATTCACTATCATAAAATATACACAAATATGTTATAAAAAAGATAAAATTTATCAAAACTTATGCACACAAACCATACATGGTGCCAGTAGAGGGAAATTTAAACAAGTGTAAAGATACAGTATTAAATCATAATGGCATAAAATTAACTATGGCACATACTGTACTAACGTATATAATCTCATAGCCACCGCCTGTTGCTATTGTGATGAGCGAGTGTCCACCATGCTGTGGGATGCTAATCAGCTAATCATGATGTGAGCAGTTTATCTCTCCAGGAAATTGCATGTCACAGCAAAAAGTGATCTCAAGGTTCTTGTGTATTTTCCATCGTGTTTAGTGCAATACCATAGACCTTGAATAACACCACGGGACCCATACAAAGTATCACTAGTGATGCTGGAAGTTCTCCCAGGAAGCAGAGAAACGTCATGACATTACAAGAAAGTGTTAAATGGCTTGATAGGTACCATAGAATGAGGTCTGCAGCTGCGGTTGCCCACCATTTCAAGATAATAAATCCAGCATAAGGACCACTGTAGAAAAAGAAAAGGAAATTCGTGACGTCATTGCTGCAGCTACTCCAGCAGGCTCGAAAACTTTGCACTTTTTGCAAAACACCTTTTAATCTAGTATTGAAAGTGCAGCTTTTACGTGTGTGCAGGATTGCTATCAGAAAGGCAATACCTGTAGACTCTAATGTGATTCGACAAAAAGTGAAGTCATTATATGATAACTTAAAGCAAAAGGAAAGTGAAGGATCTAAAGCTGGAGAATTTAATACCAGCAAAGGATGGTTTCTAATTTTAGAAAGAGGCGTGGCTTAAAAAATATCAAGATAAGAGGAGAAGCAGCTTCTGCTGACCAAGAGGCAGCAGACGAGTTCCCAGATGCCATTAAGAAAATCACTGAGGAGAGAAGAAATCTGCCTGAACAGGTTTTTAATGCAGATGGAAGTGCCCTGTTCTGGAAGAAAAATTCCACAAAGGCCATTTATTAGAAGGAAGAAAAACAAGCACCAGGATTTAAAGCAGAAAGGGATAGGCTAACTCTACTATTCTGTGCAAATGTAGAGGGATTTATGATCAGGACTGCCCTTATCTATAAAGCTGTTAACCCTCCAGCCTTGACAGGAAAATATAAACACCAGCTGCCAGTCTCTTGGCTGTACAAGAAGAAGACCTGGACAATAAGGACCCTTTTTGTGGATTGGTTCCTTCAATGCTTTGTCCCTGAAATCATGAAGTTCCTTGCCAGTAAGGGACTGCCTTTTAAAGTTCTTTGGATATTGGACAATGCCCCTGGTCACCCAGAACCTCATGATTGCAACACAAGGCATCGAAGTGCTCTATGGAAATGATTGCCAATGCTATGGAAGAGAACCCCAGTAGGGAGAACATCATGAAATTCTGGGAGGTTTACACCGTTCAAGATGCCATTGTTGTTATAGAAAAAGCCATGAAAGCCATGGAGCCTGAAACAATAAATCCCTGCTGGAGAAGACTGTGTCCAGATGTTGTGCGTGACTTCACAGGATTTACAACAGATCCTATCAAGGATGTCATGAAAAAACTGTGGATATGGAAAAAAAAAAAAGTTGGGGAGTGAAGGTTTTCAAGATTAAGATCTTGGAGAAATTCAAAAGCTAACAGACTTCACACCAGAGGAATTAAAAGGATTGGCATACCATATAGAAACATTTTTAGAGAAATGAAAAAGCAAAAAAGTCAGACAGAAATTACAGTGTATTTCCATAAAGTTACACCAAATGTGCCTGTCACTCCAGCCTCCGCTTCTATCTCCTCCACGTCTTCTGCCTCTGTCCCCTCAGCCCACTCAGTGTGAAGATGATGAGGAGACCTTTATGATGACCCACTTCCCCTTGATGAATAGTAAATAATCATCATGCCCTACTGTCAATAGATTTATCTGTTGTGTTTGTGTGTGTGTCTTCGTGTGAAAATCTAAAAACTGCACAGCAAGAATTGTATGAGAAGTTTTTGTGTCATCATCGTCATCATTGCTTAAGTATTCATCGTGTAGAACATCATGTGTAAGACTTGTACTGAAGTGGGTAGCCCATCCTTACATAGGCAGAAGGTGAGTGATATTTACAGTAATATAAAATTAATAATGTTTCAGTTTTCTTACTTTGTTTTCAAAGAATTACATTACCATGTAGTATGCCTCTCCCTCTCTCATAATTGGAGAAACTGCCTACTAGCCTATCATCACAGGTAAGTGTGGGTTTTTTAAAAATGTAAAAATGTTTCCAATACTGTACTATGAATTTGACTGTAATATTGGATACCATAAACATTTTTTTTACTTACCATTTCTCTATTGCGATTTCTTTTTTGTTTTCTCATTAAACTTATATTTTCCTTTTAATCTTTTTTTTAAACTTTTAATTTTATGTTGGAGTATAGGAGATTAACAATGTTGTGATAATTTCAGGTGCACAGCAAAGTGACTCAGTCATACATATACGTGTATCCATTCTCCCCCAAACTCCCCTCCCATGCAGGCTGCCACATAGCACTGAGGAGAGTTCCCTGTGCTATACAGTAGGTCCTTGTTGGTTATCCGTTTTAAATATAGCAGTGTGTACATGTCATTTTAATGATTCATTCACTAGTGTATAGGTTAGGCTACCATGAAGCACTTGTAAACATTACACCAACAACAGTAAAGCAATCATATTGCTGCTTCTTCATTATCAAAACATGATTCATTATACTTGTAAATAAATATGAATTTCTCTTTCACATTGTCTTTTCATTTTTGATGTTTGGTGTTAGTAACATGTACATATAACATCTACAGCGTTTGTATCATATAAGATGATATTGATGTAGGTACTGTCAGATGAGTTATCCTGTAAACAGACAATGTAAAGTTATGGTATTAATAAATACAGTACAATACTGTAAATGTATTTTCTCTTATGATTTTCTTAATAATATTTTCTTTTCTCTAGTTTACTGTATTGTTATGTTAACGGTAAGGCTTCCAGTCAACAGTAGGCTAATAGTAGTTAAGTTTTTAGGGAGTTAAAAGTTATATGCAGATATTTGACTGCACAGGGATTGGACCCCTATCCCCATGTTATTCAAGGGTCAACTGTATATAGATATACCTGCCTTTGCCACTTGTGGGAAAGGGCCACAATATATTGCAGGACCTTTAAAAAGATCCTCTTTTTAAAAATTACACAAGGGAAGTGTCTTTTGTTATCAACCAGCTTAAGCCAAGCTATGCTACGGTAACAACATAAAATCTCAGTGGTTCACAATAACAAAGGGTTATTTCTTGCTCATATAACATGCCGTCTCAGGTCAGCTCAGCCTTGTTCCACATCTTCCTCCTTCTGGGACCCAAGCTGAAGATCAACCTGTAAGAGGGAAGAAACTTTTTATTCTATTACAAGTTAATCAGTAAAGAGATATTCCCTATAAGCTTAAATGATACATAAGAGCTCATTTCTGGGAACCCTGCCTCCCAGGTAATGAGCATTAAGCTAAAATACCCTTGTTTAGTTCTCAGAAAACATCCTGACCAGTTCCACCTGTGAATGACTGCAGTGAGGAAGAAATTAACACCGCCCCTCCGAGGCTGACCGGAACAAGGAAATGTTTGACGTCACTTCCTCCGCTTTTAGTATAAATGAAGCCTGAGTTCTAACTCAGGCAAGACGGTGTTTTGGGGGACGAGTCTACCGTCTTCTCAGCTTGCTGGCTTTCTGAATAAAGCCATTATTCCTTGGCCCAACGACTCCTCTCTTGATTTATTGGCCTGTCGTGCAGCGAGCAGTTTGAGCTTGGACTTGATAACAAGTTTAGGCACAGCCAGCCAGGAGCCTTGCTGCTCGTGGCTGCCCACCCCGGTTGGGAAATGTTCAGGTGAGGGCCAGGACCACTTGTCTTAAGGATCTTCCCTTCAAAATTCCCCAAAGCAGCACTGGCTGCTCCCGCGCTTGGCTGTAGGAGCAAGGAATCAACATTTGGAAGCTGACGAGCTCTGTACGGTAGGGTAAGTCGCTCCAGTGTGTACCACTGGAAACTTTACTCCTCTCCATTTGGGGCTTTTTCTCTGGAATAAGCCAATTTGTTTTGCATTTGAGTGGGGTACCCTGTTGGAGAGAGGAAAGAGTTGTTAGACTTTTACCCGATGTGTGTACTAGTTCATTTGTTTCTTTGGATGTGAAGTTTGTGTTTTGTCTTGAATTGGTCTCTAAAAATGGGGACTATTTCAGCTATCCCTAAAGTCCTGTGAGGCGCATTTTGGATAAGTGGTCTGATTACAGCTGTGAACCCATGGGTGAGAGAAAGATGATATTTTATTGTAACAACGTGTGGCCACAGTATCTGTTAGGATCTCCACAAGGGGTTTAGCAGGGTTATCTCGGAACCCCATGCGCCATGTACTGCTACCCTTGCTGTGTTAATTACGTTATTTATGGTCTCCTGTGTCATTGGTATATGTAAAACCCCCAAGACCCAACTTGAGGGTTCGTTTAGAATTTTCTGTTTGTCCTTTGGGTTTTTTCTTTCATTTTGTTTGGTACTGTTTCTCCATTTACAGCCAAATCAGTTCTGTGATATTTAAAACTTTTACTGATGTCAAATGGAAGAAAGGAACAGGAAAAAAAAAGCTGTCTGTTCTTGTCCAAGAGTGGGACATTCCCAGGAAGGAGAGAAAGTTTCCACTTGGTTCCTAAAATCACCAAAAGCTACAAATAGAAGTGTCTTTTCCATAAATATTAGTAAAAAGGGTTTAGTCATCTAGACAGGTGACCTTGATTTGTCCCACCTGCCAGAAATGCAATTTGAATCCAACCTCTTCTGTAACTGTTGGGTTTTATATTGCTGTACCTGATTCATGGCTGAAATTTTGGAATGAGAATTATGAGGTCTCTGTTTGTGTTTGTACTTGTTATAGATGTGTGGCATTGCCGAAACTAACTTGTAAAAGAACTATTTAATTGGCTTAAAGGAAATTAAGTGCTTATATAAATACTCAAATATAAAAGAAACTGGCCAGAATGAATTTCAGGTTCATGTGATCTAGGAAATATTCAGTATTGAATTAATATCTGGTATTAAAGTTAACTTAATCTTGTTGCTTTGATTAATACAGACATGTCTTTAGACTCATCAACATTAATTATAGTACTTCTATTGTCCCTAGGTTTACTAGAAATCAAATAAGACGTTATTCCTGTTACAAAGTTTGTCAGCAAGAAAAATAACAATTCGACAAAGCTTTTAAGTAAATAAAACAGAGGTAAATGAGGTAAGAGTTTTAGGTAAACTCCATAGGAATAATTATGCTTTGAGAATGTATATATAAAACAGTGTTTCCAGATTTTCGTAACTTGAAACTGAACTAAGTTAAATGAAGAGAATTTGTTGACTATCTGGGTCATTTCAAATAGGATAGAATATTAATTGCTGGCCAGGTCTAAGTTTACCTACTTTTGCCTTCTTAGGAGAGGAAGACTAAAGCATAAGTTTGTCAATCAGGAAATGCTGGTATGACAAACAGTTTACAATTACTTCTTGGTTTTCACTAGAGATTAAGGTTTTAAGGTTAAGAATCACAAGGGAAACATTTCAGTATGCAAAGATGTAGGATGTGTGTTTTTCAGCACAGAAGGTATGAGGAATGAAAATCCCTTTCGTTAAAGGGAAGAAGGTGACATGATCAGTATTGGCTAAGACAAGAACTGAACTTAATTAAGAAAATGAATGTTAAATGTAAAGTGGTACAAAACCTGAATCGGTTTCCTAAGAGGACAAAGTTTTCTTAAAATATTGAACTGCTTTTAGTAATTGTGAGTTATTTGTTTAAGCGATCTGTATTTGCCATTGAGATCTTATTATCACTGGTTAAAACTTTTTGAAATTTTGATAAACTTCCCCCAAATCAAATTCTGGGTGAGGTTCGTTTGACCTCTAGCTAACTTTGAAGTTTTCCAAAGGATCCCTGGAACACCTCAAACTATTTGTTTTCTCTCCATCTCAGAGAGAGGAATACTCAACTAATTGGGCTTACTCAGTATGTTGAATTGGGAAGCACTGTCAAATAAGTTGTGATAAAACTCTTTGGACTGTATCATGTGGGTAAACATTATTGTACATATTCTGGACATTATATGGAACTCCTAAAATTCTGGTGTATCCTGGTAGATGATATCAGTCATAATATTAGTAATTATCTTAAGTTGTTTGTCACAGCAGTAACCAAGTTTCTTTTCAATTGCATTGTAATCCCAGTTGGTTGATACTGAAGCAAAATGGTTAGGGATAATCAATTGCTAGTTATAGCTTTACAGTGGCTTTTGAATGACTATAGCTATTTTGTGAAGAAGCAGAGAATGATGAAATCCTTTATGTGCAAGCACTTGTGCTCTTACATCAGGGAAAACAAGAAAAGCAAGGGAATGAGAGTGAGGATATGTTGCGTCAAACCTTAACTCCTTCCAGCTGAGCTAGGTATCCCAGCTGCACTGGCTATTATGCCAATATATCCACCCCTTCCTCCACCTTCCATTCTTTTCCACCTTCCATTCTTTTCTAGCCCCAATTCCTGACCCTGGGGCTCAGGACTTTCCCTTCTTCTAGGGGTCAATTAGAAAATCCTGTTAGTTTCTGGGCCACAGGGACTTGGTCTGGTATCACCATCTAAGAACCAAAAGGGCACTCCGTTTGGGCCAGGAGCCACTCCCAGGGCAGGACAATTTCAATTGCTGTTATCTCACATAGGGGGCTAAATGCAAATAACTAGCCAGCTGGGTTTATATATTAATTGGAAAGATCACCACCCTCCTTTATAGGGATAATCCTCTACACCTGAAGCCCACTTGGCAGTACCCACAGACGAACCAAACTGAGATCCCAGTGAGGGAGGAATGCTGGAATTAGAGCAATACTTAGTGCATCTTGGCAGGCCTTTGAAAAGGGGAACCAAAGAAAAAGTTTAAACAGAACTCAAGAAATTTGGCAAAAAATAAAAATCCCAGGAAAGGAGACAGAGCCTCCCCCCACACCCTACCCCTTGAAGTCTACGAAAAGTTAAGATCAGAAGTGTGTGCTCACAGCACCCCAGCGAAGGCCAGTAACACATGGCCAATACTAATCCCATTAAGAAGGGATGTCAGGACACCTAATCTAAAGCAATATCCTTTGAGGCAAGAGGATCACTTCTCCCATAGACTGACTTGTCAAGATACCAGCCAGTGTATTCCTTGCATCTGTCCCTCCAGGACATATACAAAATTGGTGGTATTGGTACTGTCCATGAGGGTCCAGTGGAAACAGTTCTGGCATGGTGGTCACCTTTGCTCCAGTCAACATTACAACTGAAGTAAAGTCTGTTGAAATGCACTATGAAGCTTTGAGTAAAGCCCTTCCTGGGAACAATGTGGGCTTCAAGGTCAAGAACGTGTCTGTCAAAAATGTTCGTCGTGGCAATGCAGCTGGTGACAGCAAAAATGACCCGCCAATGGAAGCAGCTGGCTTCGCAGCTCAAGGGATCACCTTGGACCATCCAGGCCAAGTCAGTACTGGATATGCACCTGCTGGATAGTCACACAGCTCACATTGCTTGCAAGTCTGCTGGGATGAAGGAGAAGATTGATCATCATTCTGGGAAAGAGCTGGAAGATGGCTCCATATTCCTGAAATCTGGTGATGGTTGTGACCATTGATATGGTTCCTGGTAAGCCCATGTGTGTTGAGCTTCTCTGACTATCCTCCTCTGGGCCATTTTGCTGTTCATGACATGACAGATGGTTGTTGTGGGTGTCATCAAAGCAGTGGACAAGAAGGGCATTGGGAACTGGCAAGGTCACCAAGTCTGCCCAGAAAGTTCAGAAGGCTAAATGAATGTTATCCCCAATACCTGCCACCCCAGTCTTAATCAGCGGAAGAGTGGTGTCAGAACCGTTTGTCTCAATTGTCCCAATTGGCCATTTAAGTTATAGTAAGACTGGTTAATGATAACTGCATCATAAAACCTTCAGAAGGAGAGGAGAAAGTTTTGTGAACCATTTGTTTTGTATGTGGAAGTTCTACGTTTTTAGTTTTTAAAATCAGTAGCTTCTAATTAGTTAAAACCCTCCTTAAGAAAATTATCCCCTGATTTGGATTAAGGCATTGGAAATACATTCATCCTGGAGGCTGCAATCAACAGGAAAAACCAAGAAAATGAATACTAATTTAACTTGGGATAAGGCCTTGCCAGTTGGCCCGCTACAGATCAGTGGCTCCCAGAAGCAGGCTTAAATTAAACCCCCTTTGAAGTATGGTATGGTAGGCCACTCCAGGTGTCTGCCCAGGTGAGAGAATCTGTAAATACTTTAAAAGACCTAGCAGTTGCCAATTATGTTAAAACTTTGGACACTCTACCAACCTCTGTTCATGTGTTTGCCTCCAGCAGGTCTGCCCATCCAACTGAAGTAGATGGTAGTTTCATTGTAGCTGGAAAAGGGTCAACCAATTTGTTTACTTTTGTTCAAATAACTAGCACAGGAATTGAGTATATGTCTTGGGAACTGGAACCCAAATCCCAAGTTCAAGTACAAATTAGACAACAAAGTGTTAAGGGGTTTCATCAGGTTCAAATAGTGGTAGATAAAAAAGGACTGACCAAAGATTCTAAGGAATATTCATCACCTCCAGAAGTAGCCAGAACACTTGTCCCTTTTCCCACAAGATTGTGGGGTGGATATTGACAGTGGGGAATTGTAATAGGGAAGAATCTTTGTATTCTATTACAAGTTGATCACTAAAGGGATGTTGCCTGTAAGCTTAAACGATACATAATGGCCCATCTCTGGGAACCCTGCCTCCCAGGTAATGAGCGTTAAGCTAAAATTCTTTTTTTTAGCTCACAGGAAACATCCTGAACAGTCCCACCTGCGAAAGACTGAAGGGAGGAAGAAATTAATATGTCCCCTCTGGAGGTTGACTGGAACCGGGAAAAGTTTGACTTTACTCCCTCCGCTAATTCGGGCAAGATGGTTCTTGGGCACACAAGTCCACCATCTTGGTTCACTGGCTTTCTGAATAAAGTCACTATGCCTTGCCCCAACAACTTGTCTCTTGATTTATCGGCCTATCATACGATAAGTAGTATGAGCTTGAACTCGGTAACAAACTCAGCTCTCAGGACAATTCTGGTCTCACGGCAAAGGAAAAAGAAAAATGAGAGACTCACAAGATGAGTTAGAGGCACTATCCCTTCTGCTCCCATTTCATTGTCCAGAGACAGTCACGTGTCATAGGGCAGGGGATCGTCCTCCTCAGGGAGACACAGTGAAGATACTGAACAATCATACCATCTACTCCACGGTCCCTTCCCTGTACGCAGTTTCCCCATATAGCTTAATATAAAGGAAAGTGAATCAGTTCTTAAAATTACTTAACTTGAAGCTACTTTTGGAAGGAAATGTAGCCACTTGTGCAGAATATTTAGCTTCTTTATTAAGTCCATCATATATCGCTTAGGTTTTGTCTTTCATTGCAGGAAACTAGTTCTTTATTGCTGGGAAAGCCATCACCTCCCCAAGGCCTGAAGGGACCAGGGGAGAGAAGGGGGTGAACCCTTCCAGAACCCAGCAAGAGCTAGAAGCACAGAGGAGGGTTTCCAGCAGCTGGTGGAATCATGGAGAGATGCCACCACCACCACAGCAGCAGCGCCAGTGCAGAGAGTAGGCAGAGGAGGAAACACTATGGCCCATTTCTCCTCCCACTCTCCCATCCTGCCCACCCCTCGTTGGCAGAACCCAAGTAGAAACTAGATGGCAAGAGATCAGGCTGTGCCCTCCTGGAGTACAAAGTAAAGAAGAAAGGGAACGAGAATGGATTTGGGGGAAAGGAGGAAGGTGCAAATGAAGAATAATCAACACAGCTGCCTTCGCCTATAACCAACTGGGAGTATTCTATTTTTACCAGGAACTAGATCTCTTCATCCTCCTCAGTCTCACCCCTGCACCTTCTTGAGGGGGTGGAGAGAGACTCATTCTGCCTTCTAAAAGAGTTATAGCTCATTCAGAGGTGACCCAGTCTATGTTCCAAAAAAAGGAATTTCAGAAATACTCATACTGTATTCTGAAGGCCTAAAGAACAAGCACCATTCGATGTCTTTCCAGTTCCAGAAAATGGGGGATTGATTCCTCATGTGGCTGGTCCTGCAACCATGTCGTAGCTGGCTGGGGGAGGCTGTAGGGTAGCACATATGTATATGCCAGACATACACAGGAAGGTGGTGTGATCCTATAGCACCTCTCCACTAGACTTTTCCCCCTTGCAATATTTTCCTTGAAATAATCTCAAACTTGCAAAAAAATAAGTATTATATAAAAGACTTTTCCTGAATCATTTGAGAATAAGTTGCCTGCACAATGTCCCATCACCCTATATATGTATGTTTAATATATGTTTTCTTCCCGTAAGGATATTCTCCTGCCTAACTACAGTAGAGCCATCAAAATCAGGAAATCAGCATCAGTATCCTCAGACCTCATTCAAGTTTCCCCAGTTTCCCCAGGAATATCCATTTGAGGAGAAGACTCTAGTTCAGAATTACTCATTGCATTTAGATATGTATATTTAGTCTCCTTCACTCTGGAACAATTCCTCGGTCTTTCCCTGATTTTCATGATTTTGACACTTCTGATGACTACCAGCCAGTTATTTTGTAGAATGTCTCTCAGTTTGGGTTTGTCTGATGTTTCTTCGTGATTAAATTCTTGCGTCTTCGACAAGCATATCACAGAAATGAAACTGTGTTCTTCTCTTTGCGTCCTATTTATTACGTGGCACAGGATTTCAGTTTTCCTGTTATTGATGATGTTAACTTTGATCACAGGATGAAGGTGGTGTCTGCAAAGTTTCTCCACTCTAAAGTTACTTGTTTTCCCATTGCAATTAAAAGGTGTTTCCTTGAGAGGTTTTTAGAGACTGTGGAAACATCCCATTTCTCATTAGACTTTTAGTTTATTCATCAACTTATTAAGTTTCTGTAGACTCTAGCATTTCTATTTCACCCACTGGGCTAGGACCCATTGCTATCATTATTTATTTTGACATTTAATGGTCCCAGATTTGGCAGTGGGAGCCCCTCTCAGCAGTAAAAAGATATAGTGAATGAAATATATTTATTCCACACACACATTATCTTCTACTTTACCTCTGTATTGATCTATATTCACCTCTCTATACTGAAGGCCATTAGTTCACACCAATGCCACCAATTCTAATCCAACACACCACATGGTTCATTCGAGTTTTCTCCCTTTCCGTATTGGTATATTCCTCTTCCAGCAGTGAAAATTCAGACTCCAATTTTCTTTCATTTATTTCCTTATTTGATCAATTTCCCTGGCTGTGACCAAACTCCCTTTACTCCACCTATGCTCTCAGCATACACATTTAGATATTTGATTCTTCTCATATTAATATTTGAGTGTGTTATGAGGTAGGGGTTGAACTTTAAGTTTGTTGAAACATTTATCCATTTATTGAAAAGACTTTTTCAATAAATTTATTGAAAAGATTTTTCTTTCCCCCTTGCCTTGGTACCTTTGCAAAAAATTAATTGACCATATATGTCTGGGTCCATTTCTGGACTCTGTTCTTCCCCGTCGATCTATTTGTCTGTCTTTGTGCCAGTACTACTGTCTTGATTACTATAGGTTTATAGTAAGCCTTGACATCCGAGTCCTCTAACTTAGTTCTTCTTCAAGATTGTTCTGGCTCTTCTGGATCCTTTGCCTTTAATAAACTTGAGAGTCAACTTTTACATTTATGAAGTAAATAGTTGTAACTCTGATTAGGATTGCACTGAATCAATAAGTTGGGGAGAACTGACATATTAACAATATTGAGTCTTCCAGTGTATGAGCATAGTATATGTCTCCTAATATTTACGTCTCTTTAATTCCTCTCAGCACTGTTTTGTAGTTTTTGCGTTTTTTCCCCCAGAAAATTCTTTTAATATTATACTTTAAATGAGAAATAATAACAACTAGCTTTCTATTTAATCCTGTTTCTACTTTCTTTTTAAAAAATTTTTTAATTTAATTTTATTTAATTTTTTATACAGCAGGTTCTTATTAGTCATCAATTTTATA
The DNA here is from genome assembly GCF_949987515.2 of Delphinus delphis. Classification (NCBI taxonomy): domain Eukaryota; kingdom Metazoa; phylum Chordata; class Mammalia; order Artiodactyla; family Delphinidae; genus Delphinus; species Delphinus delphis. Next base: position 123,108,761 of record NC_082683.1, on the reverse strand, counting down.
CACATCAGTGTATACATGTCAATCCCAATCGCCCAATTCATCACACCACCACCACCACCTGCCGCGGCTTTCCCCCCTTGGTGTCCATACGTTTGTTCTCTACATCTGTGTCTCAATTTCTGCCTTGCAAACCGGTTCATCTGTACCATTTTTCTAGGTTCCACATATATGCATTAATATACGATATTTGTTTTTCTCTTTCTGACTTACTTCACTCTGTATGACAGTCTCTAGATCCATCCACATCTCAACAAATGACCCAGTTTTGTTCCGTTTTATGGCTGAGTAATATTCCATTGTATATATGTACCACAACTTCTTTATCCATTCTTCTGTTGATGGGCATTTAGGTTGCTTCCATGACCTGGCTATTGTAAATAGTGCTGCAATGAACATTGGGGTGCATGTGTCTTTTTGAATTATGGTTTCCTCTGGGTACATGCCCAGTAGTGGGATTGTTGGATCATATGGTAATTCTATTTTTATTTTTTTAAGGAACCTCCATACTGTTCTCCATAGTGGCTGTATCAATTTACATTCCCACCAACAGTGCAACAGGGTTCCCTTTTCTCCACACCCTCTCCAGCATTTGTTGTTTGTAGATTTTCTGATGATGCCCATTCTGACTGGTTTGAGGTGATACCTTGTTGTAGTTTTGATTTGCATTTCTCTAATAATTAGTGACGTTGAGCAGCTTTTCATGTGCTTCTTGGCCATCTGTATGTCTTCTTTGGAGAAATGTGTATTTAGGTCTTCTGCCCATTTTTGGATTGGGTTGTTTGTTTTTTTAATATTGATTAATCCTTTGTCCGTTTATTCATTTGCAAATATTTTCTCCTATTCTGAGGGTTGTCTTTTCATCTTGTTTATGGTTTCCTTTTCTGTGCAAAAGCTTTGAAGTTTCATTAGGTCCCATTTGTTTTTGTTTTTTAATTTCCATTACTCTAGGAAGTGGATCAAAAAAGATCTTGTTGTGATTTATGTCAAAGAGTGTTCTTCCTATGTTTTCCTCTAAGAGTTTTATAGTGTCTGGTCTTACATTTAGGTCTTGAATCCATTTTGAGTTTATTTTTGTGTATGGTGTTAAGGAGTGTTCTAATTTCATTCTTTGACATGTAGCTGTCCAGTTTTCCCAGCACCACTTATTGAAGAGACTGTTTTTTCTCCATTGTATATCCTTGCCTCCTTTGTCATAGATTAGTTGACCATAGGTGCATGGGTTTATCTCTGGGCTTTCTATCTTGTTCCATTGATCTATGTTTCTGTTTTGGTGCCAGTACCATATTGTCTTAATTACTGTAGCTTTATACTATAATCTGAAGTCAGGGAGTCTGATTCCTCCAGCTCCGTTTTTTTCCCTCAAGAGTGCTTTGGCTATTCGGGGTCTTTTGTGTCTCCACACAAATTTTAAGATTTTTTGTTCTAATTCCGTAAAAAATGCCATTGGTAATTTGATAGGGATTGCATTGAATCTGTAGATTGCTTTGGGTAGTATAGTCATTTTCACAATATTGATTCTTCCAATCCAAGAACATGGTATATCTCTTCATCAGTTGGTATCATCTTTAACTTCTTTCATCAGTGTCTTATAGTTTTCTGCATACAGGTCTTTTTTCTCCCTAGGTAGTTTATTCCTAGGTATTTTATTCTTTTTGTTGCAATGGTAAATGGGAGTGTTTCTTTAATTTCTCTTTCAGATTTTTCATCATTGGTGTATAGGAATGCCAGAGATTTCTGTGCATTAATTTTGTATCCTTCATCTTGTAGTTTTCAATGTAGAGATTTTGCAAGTATTTTGTTAAATTTAAACAATACCCTTTTGCTATTTGTTTCCTATTCTGTTTTGTTTAGGTTTTTCTTCTTACGATTCTTTTTTCCTGTCTTTGTTTGGGTTAATGGAATATTTTTAAATAGTTCATTTAAATTCCTCTGTTAGATTAGAGATAATGCATATAAAAGTGCCCATAGCATATAGTATGCACTCAACAAATTATTAGTTACACTTTAGTTTTTCTCTTAGGAAAATGGGGTCTGATATATTACTCTCACACTAAGAGCCTGGAGAACATTTGACTGAAAAGGCAGCTGTTGTAGCTCATATAAAAAGCATGTGGGGCTTCCCTGGTGGCGCAGTGGTTGAGAGTCCGCCTGCCAATGCAGGGGACGCGGGTTCGTGCCCCGGTCCGGGAAGATCCCACATGCTGCGGAGCGGCTGCGCCTGTGAGCCATGGCCGCTGAGCCTGCGCGTCCGGAGCCTGTGCTCTGCGACGGGAGAGGCCACAGCGGTGAGAGGCCCGCGTACCGCAAAAAAAAAAAAAAAAAAAAGCATGTGAAATCTGTTGGCACTTGGGGTACCCCTGTATAGAAGCTCCTGATGGGAGTGTGGAAACTCATGGGTGAGGGATTTTTCTCTTTCCAGATGTGAGAGAAGCTTGAAGACAATTTCCCATAGCAAATTCAAGGAAAGCTTGAATTGCTCACTTTCTGGAGAGTTACTATCATAAATGGGTGTTGAATTTTGTCAAAAGCTTTTTCTGCATCTATTGAGATGATTATATGGTTTTTATTCTTCAAGGTGTTAATGTGATTATCACACTGATTGACTTGTGGATATTGAAGAATCCTTGCATCCCTGGGATAAATCCCGCTTGAACATGGTGTATGATCCTTTTAATATTTTGTTGGATTCAGTTTGCTACTATTTTGTTGAGGGTTTTTGCATCTATGATCATCAGTGATATTGACCTGTTATTTTCTTTTTTTGTGGTGTCTTCTTCTGGTTTTGGTATCAGGGTGATGGTGGCCTCATAGAATGAGTTTGGGAATATTCCTTCCTCTGCCATTTTTTGGAAGAGTTTCAGACGGATAGGTGTTAACTTTTCTCTAAATGTGTGACAGAATTCGCCTGTGAAGCCCTCTGGTCCTGAACTTTTGTTTGGTGGGAGTTTTTTAATCGCAGTTTCAATTTCAGTACTTGTGATTGGTCTGTTCATATTTTCTATTTCTTCCTGGTTCAGTCTTGGGAGATTGTATCTTTCTAAGAATTTGTCCATTTCTTCTCAGTTGTCCATTTTATTGGCATATAACTGGTTGTAGTAGTCATTTATTATCCTTTGTATTTCTGTGGTGTCTGTGGTAAATTCTCCTTTTTCATTTCTAATTTTATTGATTTGAGCCCTCTCCCTTTTTTTCTTGATAAGTCTGGCTGAAGGTTCATCAATTTTGTTTATCTTTTCAAAGAACAAGCTTTTGGTTTCATTGTCATATCTATTGTTTTCTTCATCTCTAGTTCATTTATTTCTGCTCTGATCTTTATGATTCCTTTCCTTTTACTATGGTTTTTGTTTGTTCTTCTTTTCTTTAGGTATAAGGTTAGGTTGTTTATTTGAGATTTTTCTTGTTTTCTGAGGTGAGATTATATTGCTATAAACTTCCCTCTTCGAACAGCTTTTGCCGTGTCCCATAGGTTTTAGATCATCCTGTTTTTATTTTCATTTGCCTCTAGGTATTTTTATATTTCTTCTTTGATTTCTTCAGTGATCGTTGTTTAGTAGCATATTGTTTAGCCTCCATGTGTTCTTGTTTTTTACATTTTTTTTCTTATAGTTGATTTCTAATTTCCTAGTGTTGTGGTTGGAAAAGATGCTTGATATGATTTCAATTTTCTTAACTTTACCCAAGCTTGCTTTGTGGCCCAGCATGTGATCTGTCCTGGAGAATGTTCCATGTGCACTTGAGAAGAATGTGTGTTCTGCTGCTTTCAGATGGAATGCTCTATAAATATTAGTTAAATCCATCTGGTCTAATGTTTCATTTAAGGCCTGTGTTTCCTTATTGATTTTTCTGTCTGGTTTATCTGTCCATTGATGTAAGTGGGGCATTGAAATCCCTCACTCTTATTGTGTTACTGTTGATGTCTCATTTCATGGCTCTTAGTATTTGCTTTATATATTGAGGTGCTCCTATGTTGGGTTCATATATATTTACAATTGTTATAGCTTCTTCTTGGATTGATCCCTTGATCATTATGTAGTGTCCTTCTTTGTCTCTTGTAACAGTCTTTATTTTTTTATTTTTTTTGTGGTACGTGGGCCTCTCACTTCTGTGGCTTCTCCCATTGTGGAGCACAGGCTCCAGATGCACAGGCTCAGCGGCCATGGCCCATGGGCCCAGCCACTCCACAGCATGCAGGATCCTCCCGGACCAGGGCACAAACCCGTGTCCCCTGCAGCGGCAGGCAGACTCTCAACAACTGTGCCACCAGGGAAGACCTAACAGTCTTTATTTTAAAGTCTATGTTGTCTGATATGAGTAATGTTACTCCAGCTTTATTTTGATTTCCATTTGCATGGAATACTTTTTTTCCATTCCCTCACTTTTAGTCTGTATGTGTCCCTAGATCTGAAGTGGGTCTCTTGTAGACAGCATATATATGGGTCTCTTATTTTTGTATCCGTTCAGCCAGTCTGTCTTTTGGTTGGATCATTTGATCCACATATACTTAAGGTAATTTTTCATATATATGTTCTTGTTGACATTTTGTTAGCTGTTTTGGATTTTTTTTTTTTTTTTTTGGCGGTACGCGGGCCTCTCACTGTTGTGGCCTCTCCCGTTGCGGAGCACAGGCTCCGGACGCACAGGCTCAGCGGCCATGGCTTACAGGCCCAGCTGCTCCACGGCATGTGGGATCTTCCCGGACCGGGGCATGAACCCGTGTCCCCTGCATCAGCAGGCGGACTCTCAACCACTGCACCACCAGGGAAGCCCTGGATTTGTTTTTGTAGGACTTTTTCTTCCTTTCCTCTTTTGTTCTCTTCTCTTGTGAATTGACAACTAACTTTAGTGTTGTGTTTGGATTCCTTTTTCTTTTTTTTTTGTTTGTATCCACTGTAGAAATTTGGTTTCTGGTTACCTTGAGGTTTTGATATAGTAGTTTATATATAAACAAGATTGTTTTAAGTTGCTGGTCTTTTATTTCAAATGCGTTTCCAATATCCTGCATTTGTGCTCTCCTCTTCTCACAATTGGTAATTTTGATATCATATTTGTGTGTGGATGTTCTCCTACCTTTACTGTATGTTTACCTTTACCAGTGAGCTTTCCCATTTGTAATTTTCTTGTTTCTAGTTGTGGCCTTTTTTTTTTCCGCCTAGAGAAGTTCCTTCTAGAATTCATTGTAAAACTGGTTTGGTGGTGCTGAATTCTCTTAGCTTTTGCTTGTCTGTAACGCTTTTGATTTCTCCATCAAATCTGAATGAGAGCCTTGCTGGGTAGAGTATTCTTGGTTATAGGTTTTTCTCTTTCATCACTTTAAATATATCATACCACTCCCTGCTGGCCTGAAGAGTTTCTGCTGAAAAATCAGCTGAAAACCTTATGGGGATTCCCTTGTATGATATTTGTTGTGTTTCCCTTGTCGATTTCAATACTTTCTTTGTGTTTAATTTTTGTCAGTTTGATTACTATGTGTCTCAGCATGTTCCTCCTTGGGTGTATCCTGCCTGGGATTCTCTGCACTTCCTGGACTTGGTTGACTGTTTCCTTTCCCGTTTTTTTTTAATTAATTTATTTATTTAGGCTGCGTTGGGTCTTCATTTCTGTGTGAGGGCTTTCTCTAGCTGCGGCGAGCGGGGGCCACTCTTCATCGCGGTGCATGGGCCTCTCATTGTCGCGGCCTCTCGTGTTGCGGAACACAAGCTCCAGACGCGCAGGCTCAGTAGCTGTGGCTCATGGGCCCAGTTGCTCCGCGGCATGTGGGATCTTCCCAGACCAGGGCTCGAACCCATGTCCCCTGCATTGGCAGGCAGATTCTCAACCACTGCGCCACCAGGGAAGCCCTCCTTTCCCATTTTAGGAAAGTTTTCAGCTATTATCACTTCAGATATTTTCTCTGGCCCTTTCTCTTTCTCTTCTCCTTCTGGGACCCCTATAATGTACATGTTGGTGCATTAAATGTTGTCCCAGAAGCTCTTAAACTGTCCTCATTTTTTTCATTCTTTTTTCTTTATTCTGTTCCATGACAATGATTTCCACTATTCTGTCTTGTCTGTTTTTCTGCCTCATTTATTCGTTATTATTTCCTTCTATTGTATTTTTCATTTCAGTTATTTTATTGCTCATCTCTCCTCTGTTCTTTATATCTTCTAGCTCTTTGTTAACCATTTCTTGTATCTTCTTGATCTGTGCTTCCATTCTTTTTCCGAGATTTTGGATCATCCTTACTCTCATTACTCTGAATTCTTTTTTGGGTAGATTGCCTATCTGCACTTCACTTTCTTGTTTTTCTGGGGTTTTGTCTTGTTCCTTCTTCTGAAACATATTCCTTTGCCGTCTCATTTTGTCTAACTTTCTGTGATTGCGGTTTCCATTCTCTAGGCTGCAAGGTTGTAGTTCCTTTTGCTTCTGGTGTCTGTCCCCAGTGGGTGAGGATGTTCTAGAGGCTTGTGCAAGCTTCCTGGTGGGAGGGACTTGTTCCTGCCCACTGGTGAGTGGAACTGTGTCTTGTCCCTCTGGTGAACAAGGCTGTGCCACAAGGTGTGTTTAGAAGTGGCTGTGGGTTCGGGAAGACTTTAGACAGCTTGTCCGCTGGTGGCTGGGGCCGTGTTCCTGCCCTGTTGGTTGTTTGGTCTGAGGTGTCCCAGCACTGGAGCCTACAGGCTGTTGGGTGGGGCTGGGTCTTGGTGACAAAACGGCAACCTCCAGGAGAACTCACACCAATGAGTACTCCCTTGTACCACTGCCACCAGTGCTTGTCCCCACAAGTGACCCATAGCCATGCCCCACCTCCCCAGGAGACCTTCCAAGACCAGCAGTTATGTCTGGCCCAGGCCCCTATGAAGTCACTGGTTTTTCCCTGGGCACTGGTGTACATGAGACTTTGTGTGTGGCATTTCTGTTTTCCCCAGTCCTATGGAGTTCCTGTGATCACCCCCCACTGACTTTCAAAGCCAAATGCTCTGGGCACTCCTCTTCCTGATGCCATACCCCCAGGCTGGGTAGCCTGATGTGGGGCTCAGAACTCTCACTCCTGAGGGAGAATTTCTGTGATATAATTATTTTCCAGTTTGTGGGTCACCCACCCAGCAGGTATGGGATTTGATTATATCATGAATGCACCCCTCCTACCCTCTTGTTGTGGCTTCTTCTTTGTTTTGGGTGTAGAATATCTTTTTTGGTAGTTTCCAGTCTTTTTTGTTGATGGTTGTTCAGCCATTACTTGTGATTTTGGTGTTTGCATGAGAGGAGGTGAGCTCAGTTCCTTCTACTCTGCCAGCTTGTCTCCAACCCCTTATAGATTCTTCTTTCAAGTATTTTAAACAAACCCATCATGTTTCTATTTCACATTTTCCTCATTAAATCTACACAAAGTATTCCACAGTTGAAAGTCTTAACTGAGCATTGTTTACTCAGTGTGACAATCTTCTATGATTTTTTTCCCCTCAATCAAAACAAGGCTACCCATGGAAAGATAAGCCATTCTGTTTCCACCTAAAGTTCACTTCCCAGGTTCCCAGAGGCCTTGACAGATACCTGTCGGCCTGGTCTACTGCCAGGTTAAGGAACCTTTCACACTTTCAGGCTGGCAGCATGCCCCGACTACATGCAGACCTCCCAGGGAGCCAGAACATGGAGCTCAGGAAACACATGCAGCAGAAAGTGATGTCAGCATCTCAGAGAGGCAGAAGTGTATTTCTGTAGAGACACCTGGACTCATAATTTAGGCTACTTTCACTCCCTCCCCCACTTGGCAATCAAAACAGGAGATGCTTTTGAGCTTTCTTTTGTGCTGCCTAGAGAGAAGATGGGCTCACTCTGCCAAAGGGCAGTTGTCTCATATGGCTCTGAAAAGAGCACACACTGCAGCTGCCTGGGAGCAGGAGCCTTGTGAGGTGGATTCAAAGTGTCTCATCTCACCCAGGATCCAGAAGCAGGCTTCCAAGACCATGCTGAAATGCTAAATGAGCCACTTTCTAGAAAAATCCACCTCAGTGAATCACAGCTACTCAGTCTCCCTATCCAAATATCTTGCAGTGTATATACATGTGTTTGAGGGTATGGGGGAAGGGAGCTGATGTATCAGAAGTTCTTGAATAGCCAGTTCAGGAATGAAAGAAGCATTGAATTTTAGAAAGCATATTCAAAGACATGACCCATTTTCATCCTCACATCCACACTCTCAGTCAGACAGCCACACTCTGTTTATAGATAAAGAAACCGAGGCTCAGAAGATTGATGTGACTTAAGGAGGATTCAGGCAGCTGGTTAGTGACAGAGCTAGAGTCCAAACAGTCTAACTATTTAAGTCCTGGGCTTTATTGCAGAACCTTCTCTTTCAGAGAGGTCAAGAACCCCTAAAGAAATGTTAGTTGCTTAAGTACAAGTATACATGTCATGAGCTTTACTCCTTCCCTTTGGGAAAAATCTATATGGTTTATCAGTTCAGAGCAGCCTTCCTCCTCTCTCAACATGTTACTTTTATCTTCCTGCTCCCACTTTTCTCTAACTGGCTTTTATTGTCTCCCTCATGTAATTAAAAACATCCTGCTGTCCCTCTGAGCCAGTTCCATGACCCAGGAGAGCTCTATGGCTTGGCACGTAAGGTGGGACATGCTAGGGAACAGCCTGGCAGAAACAATGCCACCACCAAATATTGCCCAGGTCCCCATTAATAGGAATTATTCTCTAGACTAGATGCGGACCAAAGGGTAGGTTGTGTTTGCATTACTTTTGTTCCTTTAACTTCTCTATGAGGTTGATGCTGTGAAAATAACCTAGTAAGACATAAAAACCAGGGGCCCTGGCGCTGTGTGACTTTGAGGAGTGTTAAGATCTCTGGATCTTTTTTCCTTCATCAATAGAAGAAGCAAATGAGATAAGATGAGGCCGAAGTTCCTCTTCCAGCACGGAAAGTCATCTTTATGGCAGAAACTAGGGATTTTACCGCTGATTTTTATCCACTAGTGGGGCTGATCCCCAATTTCTTGATACCACAAAGGAAACATGGGGAAAATCACATGAAAGAAGAATATATTCTTTAGGGGTGATATTTCAGCCTGAATCAGGAGAATAATGTCATTCTCTCTCCATTAGCTCCCTGAGGTAGGAGAATAAATTCATCATTATATCTCCAGTGCCTGAAACAGTGTTTGGACATAGCATGTGCTCAAGAAATGCCAGCTGAGTTAATGAGTAAAGGAAATTAACTTAATTACCTAAGAAATATTGGATTTCTTATCTCATAATATAAAACCTTAACCAATATTTGAAAATATCTGTACTTCTGTCCATATACTTGTACGTCATCTGTGATTCTTCATGGTCCCTATACCACTCTTCAGTTGTAGTTACACCAGGACCTGAGGGTTCTTTGGTGTATACCGTTCTTGCTAGAATTTGAGGCTGTTAGCAGAAAGGTAAGATAATAATATGAAATATAAGGAAAATCCTGACAAGAACATCGTCAGAGATAAACAGAAAATGCACTGAAAAAACGTGAAAATTACCGTTAACCTGTGAAAAGATGCTCAACATCACTCAAAAGATAAATGTAAATTAAAATTACACTGAGATACCATTTCCCACCTGTAAGTTCAACAAAAATCCAAAATGTGGACCACATACTCTTTTGGCAAGGCGATGGTGAAACAAGCACCTGAATACATAACTGGTAGGAATGCACGATGGCAGAATAACTCTGATAGAGGGGAAATTGGTAACATTTAGCAAAATTATATATGCATTTATCATTTGACCCAGCAATCACATTGGAAATTTATATTTTAAGAATCTAGATTTTAGAATACTATCCTGAAAACGTACTACAAAAATATGATGAGATGTACAAACAAGGTACTATTACAGCACTATTTGTGATAACAAAAGATTGGCAACAACCTGAATCAACAAGAAAACAGTTAAATAAACAGCTTCAGCTGCACAATGAAATACAATACAGTGAAAAAGGGAAGGCTACAATGCAGCGATCTCTAGGGTATATTGTTTTGTTGTTTTGTTTTCTGTTGAACATACGTATTTTTTTGTTGACATATAGTTGATTTACAATGCTGTGTTATTTTCTGCTGTACAGCAAGGTGATTCAGTTATACATATGTGTACATTCTTTTTTTATATTCTTTTTCATTATGGTTTATCATAGGGATTGAATATAGTTCCCTGTGCTATATAGTCAGACCTTGTTGTTCATCCATTCTATATGTAATAGCTTGCATCTGCTAACCCCAAACTCCAAGTCTATCCTCCCCCACCTCTCTCCCCCCTTGGCAACCACAAGTCTATTCTGTGTCTGCAAATCTGTTTCTCTTTTGTAAATAGGTTCATTTGTGTCATGTTTTAGATTCCACAAATAAGTGATATCATATGGTATTTGTCTTTCTTTTTCTGACTTACTTCACTTAGTATGATAATCTCTAAGTCCATCCACATTGCTGCAAATGGCATTATTTCATTCTTTTTTATTGCTGTGTAGTAGTCCATTGTATATATGTACCACATCTTCTTTATCCACTCTTCTGTCAATGGACATTTGGGTTGTTTCCATGTCTTGGCTCTTGTGAATAGTGCTGCTATGAACATAAGGGTTCATGTATCTTTTTTTTAGTGTATTTTTTTGAATTACAGTTTTGTCCAGATACATGCCCAGGAGTAGGATTGCTGGATCATATGATACCTCTATTTTTAGTTTTTTGAGGAACCTCCATATTGTTTTCCATAGTGGCTGCACCAACTTTCATTCCCACCAACAGTGTAGGAGGGTTCTTCAGGGTATATTGTTAAGTGGAAAAAAACAAGGTGAAGAAAAACACATATAGTATGTTACCATTTCTATAAGAAAGGGAAGATGTGAATATATTTATCTATATCTATATATCTACAGATAGAGATATAGATATACATGTATGTATTTGCTTAAGTTATAAAAACCAATAAAAGATTAATAAAAAATTTTAAATCATTATATACAAAGGGGAAAGGGGAGGAGCTTTTCTGGAATATCCCAAAGATTTGTCTTTAGAAACATACATATTTTTTTAAATTAAATAAAATGTAATCCCTAAAAAAGCAAAAATAAGTGATTATATCTGTGTATCCAGTTAACAGCATAATTGCACAGAAAGGAACTATCTAAAATGACTGTAAAAACAGTAATTTGATCATATATTTCCACTGGAATTAACCCTAAGGACAAAAACAACAGCAAAAACAAAGCCTTACATTGTTCTCAATAATCATATTGTTGGTGGTAGATTTGGTATGGCTATTCTCAGATTTTTGTACTGTAGGATTAAAGAAATGTGATTATTTGGTATCATTAAGAACCAGATATTTTTGGTGTGGTTTAAAGGAGATATAAATGCAAGATTAGTGAGTTTAAGTAAGAGCCTGTAGACCTGTACTTCATCAGCATGAAATCATGATGTATTTAGATTTTAAAAATACATATTTTCTAGTTCTATCTACTTAAGAAGCCCAGACACAGTTCCCGACTATAGGCAGGGGTCCCCAAAACCAACCTCAGGTTCAATGATTCTCCAAAAGAACTCACAGAACTCAGCAAAGTTGTTATACTCACGATTACAGTTTATTACAAGGAAATGATACAGACTAAAATCAGCAAGGGAAAAAGGCACATAGGGCAGACCAGAGACAAGCCTCCAGTTTTCCCCTCCCAGGGAGTCATACAGACAAAACTTAATTTTACCAGCAGTGATGTATAGCAACTTGCACAAAGTATTGCCAGCCACAGAAACTTGCTCTAGCATTGATGTCAGGATTTTTACTTTAGAGGTCAGTTATGTAGGCATGTCCTCCAGAGGTCAACGGATATATATTGTGTGGCCCAAGGCCCCCACCATAAGTCACATTGTTAGCACAGGCTACCTGGTGTGTCCCAAAGTACTCAATAAACAGACATTCTTATCAGGCAGGATATTCCAAGGGATTAGTTAGAGGTTATCTCCTAGGAGTCAGTCAAGAGCCAAACCTTTCTTTGGAATACGTGGGGTTTGGATAACCTAATTCTGCTTAGTTAGTTCTGTACTGCACACTGACCTAGTACCAGTGAGGCACCACTAGTGGTCAGATTGCATCTTTAAATAAATACTGTTGCCCACAAAAGAAAATAGGGCTCTTTGGAGAAAGGGCTGAATCCAGGTCTAGGGCACGAAAGGTGCAAGGTTAAGTTTAGGACATTTTGTCATATCAGAGAGTAAGGAAGTTATCATAGACCACTGGAATTGTGTTAATAGGATTCAGAAGTCAATCTAAACAAGTTCCCACTGGCCAAAGATAGCACAAGTTGAGCAACAATAAAGATAATTACTATAATAGATTAAAACACATAAAAATATATCTGTCGTTCATAATGATGCTAAAATAACCACAACAACTCATCAGTCACTTCTGGAAGATGCTAGGAATAGCTCACATCATTTATTTGAAAATAGGTAAATGAAACATTTGCCCTCTCTTTCCTAAATGATCAGGGAAACCAGATAGTTGATGTGGGGTGAATGTGGAGGAGCTTCTCTTTGTAGAAGTATTTCGGCTAAAAAATGGGGGAGGGAATGATCGAATACAGCTATTTTTCAAACACTACTAACCTGGTAGATTTCTGCAATGATCATCACGCCTTAAAAAGAGAAAACAAGAGACTGCTCCTCCTATTTGAAGTACAAACACCGCCAGTAAAGCAGGCTTGAGAAAAAAGAATCAAAATGTGCCAAGTGTCTAAATCTAATTACCAGTTCATAGGTGATACAGGGGACAGAGGAACATGTTAAATGACACTTAGGAATGCAGCCATGCAGTCAGCAAAATCCAGACTATGAGAAACTACAGTACAATTATGGGAAGTGAACTATGGGAAAATACAGAGCTGGCTTTTTCAACCAAAAATTTACAAAAAAAATAAAGAGGGAACTTATAGAATAAAAGAGCCATATCAACAAATCAGAATGTATGATACTTATTTGTATCCCAATTCAAACTATCAAAGTGAAAAACAAAATGCAAAAGAGAAAATATTTATAAGACAACTGGGGAAATATGAACACTGATATTATGAAATTATTAATTTTAGGTGTGATGATATTGTGTATTTTTTAAAGACCCTATATCTTTCAGAAATACATATTAAAATATTTACACATTAAAATGATTCGATATTTGGGATTTGCTTCAAAATCATCTCTTGAGAGGTATGGGGAATGGGTGGGGATATAGATAAAATGAAACTGTTCATATTTTATTAATAATTGTTCAGTCAGGGTGGGAGTTACATTATATATTCTCTCTACTTTTAGATGTTTGAAAATTTCTATAATTAAGAGTAAAAACAACAAAAGACCACAAAAACAATAGCCCTGTATCAAATAGTAAGATGGCCCCATTATTTTGACTGAAAAAAGGGAATAATAGGTAAATTCATTCATTCATTTGTTCATTCAACAAATATTTATTGATCACCTACTCTGTGTCAGGCAACATGAAAACAGCAGTGAACAAAGGAAGAAAAATTCCCTGCTCCCTTGGAGCTTAAATTCTAATGATGGGAAAAGGCAATCATGAAAAAATTGAGTTAGTGAAACAAAGTATGTCAGATACCTTTTTTTTTTTTTGGCCTTGTGCAGCTTGCAGGATCTTAGTTCCCCCATCAGGGATCAAATCTGTGCCCTTGACAGTGAATGCATGGCAGAGTCCTGACCACTGGACCACCAGGGAATTCCCAAAGTATGCCAAATGCTTCTAAATGCAATAGTGAATGGTAATAAATCTGGATGGGGGCTAGGGAATGTGGGGGGACTTTTATTTTGAAGAAGAGGTCGCTGGGAAGATGACATCTGAGCAAACACTTAAAGGAGATGAGGAGAGAGCTACACAGATTATCTACGGAAGAGCATCGCAGGCAGATGGACCAAGCAGGGCGCAGGCTCCATGCAGGAGTGTTCCTGCAGTGCTTACGGAACAGCAAGGAAAAGAGTGAGGCTAGAGCAAAGGTGAGGGTAGAAAGCAAGGTCAAAGAGGTAGTGCAGGGTCTGGGTAGCTAAAGAAAGAATTTTGACTTGTTCGTGACTTGAGATGGAAAGCCGTCAAAGGTTTGTTTGCTTGTTTTTTTGGGTTTCTTTTTGCGGTACGCAGATCTCTCACTGTTGTGGCCTCTCCTGTTGCGGCGCACAGGCTCCGGACGCGCAGGCCCAGCGGCCATGGCTCACGGGCCCAGCTGCTCCGCGGCATGTGGGATCTTCCCGGACCGGGGCACGAACCCATGTCCCCTGCATTGGCAGGCGGACTCTCAACCACTGCGCCACCAGGGAAGCCCTGTTTGCTTGTTTTTAAGTAGCTTTATTGAAATATGTATTAATTTCCTAGGGCTGCCATCCAAAATACCACAAACTAGGTGGCTTAAAACAATAGAAATTATTTTCTCGCAGTTCTGGAGTCCAGAAGTTTGAAATCAGGGTGTCAGTGGGGTTGATACTTTCTGTAGGCTGAGCCTCGAGGAAGTGTAAAATTTTGAGGAAGGTGGGTAATGCAGCTAAGACTGAACAGCAATCAGTAAGACAGGAGAGAACTAAGACAATGTGGTGTCCTGGAAGCCAAGTGAAGAACCTGTTTCAATTGTGTCTAAGACATGTTGCTGTTTAATTAAGAGGAGGAGGGCTGAGACTTTGACCATTCAGTTTAGCAGTATGAAAGTCACTGGTGACCTTGATAGGAAAAGTCACTGTTGACTGAGAGGGACAAATGCCTGATTGGGTTCAAGAAACAATGGAAGGAGAGGAATTGAGGCAAGGAAGAAAAGCTTTGCCCTAAAAGGGAGCCACTAATGGAGCAGTAGAGGAGTACAAGGATTGTTTTTATTTTTGATGGGAGAAATAATATCAAGTGTGTACAGTAATGGGTATGATTGAATAGGGTGGGAAGCGTTAAGGGTACCAAAGGAAAAAGGAGAATTACAAATGCAATGCCCTGAGTGAAAGGGATGAGCTTGTAGCCTGGAGGAGTGGTGCTGGCCTTAAGGAGGGTCATGAGCAAGTCGTCCACTCAAACAGGCTGGGGTGGGGAGGACACAAGTATGGGACAGATGTCAGTAACTGGGTAGATGTGGCAGAGGAAGCTTGTTGAAGTTCTAGGAGTATAAAGCTAGGAGTGAGGATGGGGAAGGGGGTATTGGAGTTTTAAGGAAAGAAGAAAATGTATAGTCATCTAGAACAGTGGGAGAGTGAGGGACTAGGGACATACAGCAACACTAAGGGCCCCCCGGAGGTGGGGGTCATGAATTTAGAGTGAGACTGGGCAGCATGGCTATGTGTCTTTCTCCTGCCATATTCAGATGTTGACATAGAATAGGCACAGAATTGGGCTTAGCAAAGATTTGAACTGTGCCAGAAAAAAGAGGAAGAGATGAGTGAAGGAGGTGAGAATGTATTCAAGGGAGTGATTATAACACTTGATTGTAGACTTTGGTAAAAAGCAAAGGGAAGACAAAGCATGGTAAGAGATGGGGGAAATGGTGACTGAATCAACAGGTTGTAGGTCCCATGTGCAATAGAAGAATTGCTGAACTTGGGGTGCCAGAAGGTGCGAGCTAAAAATGTGAGGTGGTGAGTTAGAGCACAGAACACTTGAATGTATGGTGGGGTTGTGTTATTGGTAGTGCTAAGGACTAGGATATGACTAGGAGGTGGGGTAGTTGAAGAGAGATAAAGGGCAAGTTCACTGGGGAGAGGATGTCAAAGAACTGAGACATCAGGATTTGAAAAGATCATTTCCGTGGAGACTGAAATCACCTAGAACCATGGCAGAAGTGGCATTGGAGAGTGTGACAGTGAGCCCAGAGCTGAAATTGGCAAGGAATGAGTGGGAGTTCTCTGGTGGGATAGATGACAGCAGCAAGGAAGCAGCAAGGAGGGATAGTGAGTGACAATCTATCAATGGGACATTCAAGCCCAGAGGTCCTTAGGGTTTAGCTTTTAGGGAGGAGGAAGAGAGTGGGAAAATGGTGTTGAAAGAACAATGAGGATACAGGGAACACCCACCTCACCTCTAGGCCTCGGGGTATGAGGAAGGTAGGACAGAAGCAGCTGGCAGTGGAGGGGACTACAGAGCATGACGGGGATGGAGTGTTCTGACGAGAGGTGGTATATACAGGAGGGTGTGCCCACAACTGCCCTTGAGCTCCAGAGGGCCCAGTGGAAGGCTTTTATGAGATGGGGAGGACTGAGAGATTGGGTCAGGGAAGAAACGTACAGAGCTGCAGGGGACTTTCGTTGTGCGGGAAGAGGGATGACCTGAGTCTGGTGTTTGGGGGGAAGGTGGATGATGTAAACAGGAATAAACAGCACAGTGAGATTCGCCCAGTAGTCTCAAGGCAGATGGTGGTAAAGCCACCATGTGCGTGAGGGGGTGGTGGGGTCTTGGGCCATGGTGACATTTCTGCCAACCAGTACGGAGGAGCCTCAGGGGAAGACATCAGAGCATTCAGAGACCCCTGAAGGCCCTGGGGCGTCAAGGTGAGATGGTCTTACCTAGAATTTACGTGGTGCCAAGGATTTTCGAAGTACATTAAATCTTTTAATCCTCGTAACAACTCCATAAGGTAGGTGTTATTATCACCACTTTTAGAAGAGAAGCACAGAGTCAAGTAATTTGCCCAAGGCCATACGGCCAGTAAGTGGTGGAGCCCGGATGTGAATGGAGACTATCGCCCAGGGCCCATACTCTTAACCACTAATACTGCAGATATTTGACATTCATTGAACATTGATTGGGTACCATCTATATGTCCACTTCTCTGTGAATTCCCTAAGAGTAAGGACTGCTGTTAATCTTTTTCTCTCCTGCACCCGGCATAATGCCCGGTACTTAGAAGGTGTTTGAATAGTAAATAAATGAATTAATAAGTAGAAAAATGAAATGAAGGGTAGAGGTTGGATTAAAAATGAATAAAACTCTTCCTTTGCCATATCAGATATAAACACTTGTTGTAAAGCTATAATAAATAAAATGGAGCATAAGAACACATGAATAGAGTAGAACAGAAAGTCAGGAATTAGACCTAAATACACATAGGAATTTATGAAAAATCTGTATTTTGAAAGTAGTGTGGAAATACGGATTATTTAATAAATGATGCAGGGAAATCAGCTAATAACCATCTGGAAGAAATACAATTTGAATCCATATCTCACACTGTCACCAGGATACAGTTTAGATGGACCAAAAATTAAAATATAAAACAATGAAATTCTGGAAGTCTGAGAAGTAAGCATGGTGTATATACATTTATTTTTCACCTCAATATGGCGAAGGCATTTCTAAACATAATATAAAGCTCCAAACAAAAAAGACTGATAAATCTGACCAACATAAAAATAAGAATTTCGGCATGGCAAAAACAACAAAAAAGATTTAAAAGTATAAGCTGTGGGTTTCCCTGGTGGCGCAGTGGTTGAGAGTCCGCCTGCCGATGCAGGGGACGCGGGTTCGTGCCCCGGTCCGGGAAGATCCCACGTGCCGCGGAGCGGCTGGGCCCGTGAGCCATGGCCGCTGGGCCTGCGCGTCCGGAGCCTGTGTGCCGCAACGGGAGAGGCCACAACAGTGAGAGGCCCGCGTACCGCAAAAAGAAAAAAAAAAATATATATATAAGCTGTGATAAAATATTTGCAATTTATGTCATAAAGGACTTCTAAAAATCAAAATCAAACTCAATAGCATAGTGGACAAAGGACAGGAATGCTTAGTTAGCAGAAAAGGAAATATAAATTGCTCTTAAGCATATAAAATATCCTCGGCCTCACTCACATTAAGACAAATGGAACTTAAATTATGCTGCTGTACCATAGTTAAACATAGTTAAACCCTATCACACTGGTGAAAATCAAAGTTTGGGAACTTTCTATGTGGTGAGTGGGGGGAAACAGGGACTCTTATGTACTTGCACATGTGCAAAATTACATATGTACATACAAGGATATTCAATGCAGCTTTTGTGACAGTAAAAGATGAGAAGTGACTTAACTGTACCTGAGCAGGGATAAGCCACGCCATACAGCAGTGTGTTGCTACATACATGTGCAAATACAGGCACCTGTTAAAAAGCATGAAGAAACTCTGTAGAATGATATGGAATGAGTTCACAGATGCACCAGGTAGAAAAAAACAAGATGCAGAACAGTATGCTATCATTTCTATTTTTTGAAAGCGAGGATAAAGAATATATGAATGCATGCACGTTTAGTATGTTTCTGTAGGTGTAAAGTATTTCGGAAGGACACCCAAGAAACTGGCCGTATTGGCTGCCCCTGGGGAACAGAATTGGGTACATGGTTACACTGGGCACAAGTGGTGTCACGCACTTCATGCGTGGGGCTTACCATGTACCCTTTGTATCTTCTGAATTTGTATGCAAATATAGTACCTATTCCAAATAATAGTAGTGATGATAGCTAAAAAGGATGTCTTTTTGTCCTCAAGTTGAGGAGACAAAATATACATTCACTGCTTTACTACAAGACGGGAAGTGTTTGGTGTCCTAAGAGAGGCAAGGATGAGATTATGTTCTGGCTGGGCTGGAAAGACAGGGCTCGTGGAAATTTAGGCAGGAGTAGCTTGTATTTTATTTAAGTATACTTAAATGGAATTGGAACTAGTGCCCTAATCTCCAAGTTCAAGTCATGTTCAGCAGCATTTTGGCCTCCAATGAGTTTTTTTTCTGGTTAAAAGCAGGTGCCTGGAAATTTGAAGAGTTCCCAAAGAGCCCTGATAGCATCTGGTAAAAGTCAAGGGTCTAATGTTACTAGTTAAAGCCTTTTTAAGCGCTCATCACCCTCCATTGTAATCTGTTCCGGTGTTAAAGTAGCTGTGCTTAACACTATTGTATGCCATCGGGAGACAGAAAATGTATGTTATTTTTAGCAAATTCCAGTGGTAGATGCTCTTTAGACTCTGCTGGCAGACTTGCCTCTCAGCTCCTGGGAAGCCAAATTTATTTAAATTGCCATCCTTGTCTGTCATCGCAAGTGGAGAAATGAACTTTTTAGAGTCCTCAAACTGTGATGTGCTGTGTGAATAAATTCCCAAGGTGGCATCCAACTGCAGCTGGACTGACAGTTTTGAGATTTTTTTTTCCCCTAAAGCTAAGTAAGGACACAAAGTTTCAGCTCAGCAGCTGATAAAGACATCTGATTTACTGAGATAGCACACAGAGCTCTCCTGCCTTTATTTTCTAAAATAGAAGAAAAGTCTCAGGTAACTCACTAACTCTAGCCCGTTCCATAACAACTAGTGTAAACTGTCTTAAAGATTAAGATGTCATAATTTGAGAGAAAGTAACTTGCTTTTTAATATTTATTGCTTTAGTCACCAAAAGACCTCTATTAAAATTGGCTCCTTATTGTCCCTTTAAATGTAATATTTGACACATGCAGTCCTCTGCTTTCTCACTCCCATTCCCCAGAGGCAATTGCTGTCTTGATTCTGTGCTTATAATTTCCAGTTTGTGGCTTGTCTTTTCACATTCTCTGTAGTTTTTTTTTTGTAATGAACACAATTTCTTAAATTAATGAAGTCATATTTAGCAATAGTTTCTTTTACAGTCCACTCTTTCTGTATTGTGTTCAAACAATCCTTATAACCTCAGATATTATTTTCTTCTAAAATTTAAAAGATTTCCTTTTCATATTTAAATTCTTAGACCAAGTGGAATTGCTTTTTATGAATAAGGTGGGGAAGGGTTCTAATTTCAACTTTTTCCCTTTATGCGTTTATCAGTCAATTGTTCCTGGACAATTTTCTAAATAGTCCCATTGGTCAGAAATGTTACCTTGGTCATATATCAGTTTCGTAAATGCATGGGTCTTGTGATTCTGTACCATTCATTAATTTGGCTATCCTTACTTTAGTATCTCACAACCCTAATTATCATTATAATAAGTTTTATAATCAAACATCTGGCAGAGCAACTCCCATCCCGCTTACCATATTATTCTTCCATAGGTGTGTCCAGGGTTTTCTTCATCTCTATCTTCCTAGAATTAGCTTGTGAAGTCCCGCAAAAACAAGGTTGGGACTTTAATGGAAATTGCATGAATCTACAGATCAGTCCAGGAAGAATGAAAATCTTTACAATATTGAGTCTTTCTATAGATAGAAAAACTAGGTCTTGGTCAGTTTTTTGGTCAGATTTATTCTTAGGTACCTCACAGTTTTGTTTGTTTTTTTTTTGCTGCTGTAAATGCTTTTTCCCCCTTTTTATTTTTTTTCCACATTTTTATTGGAGTATAAATGCTTTACAATGTTGTGTTCGTTTCTGCTGTACAACAAAGTGAATCAGCTATAGGTGTACATATATCCCCATATGCCCTCCCTCTGGAGCCTTCCTCCCACCCTCCCTATCCCACCCCTCTGGGTTGTCACAAAGCACCGAGCTGATCTCCCTGTGCTATGCAGCAACTTCCCACTAGCTATCTATTTTACATTTGGTAGTGTATATACATCAGTGCTACTCTCTCACTTCATCCCAGCTTCTGCTTCCCCACCCCTGTGCCCTCAAGTCTGTTCTCTATCTCTGCGTTTTTACTCCTGCCCTGCCACTAGGTTCCTCAGTACTGCTTTTTAAAATTCCATATATATGCGTTAGCATAAGGTATTTGTTTTTCTCTTTCTGACTTACTTCACTCTGTATGACAGATTCTAGGTCCATCCACCTCACTACAAATAACTCAATTTCATTTCTTTTCATGGCTGAGTAATAGTCCATTGTATATATGTGTCACATCTTCTTTATCCAGTCATCTGTTGATGGACATTTAGGTTGCTTCCATGTCCTGGAGATTGTAAATAGTGCTGCAATGAACATTGTGGTTCATGTCTCTTTTTGAATTATGGTTTTCTCAGGGTATATGCCCAGTAGTGGGATTTCTGGGTCGTATGGTAGTTCTATTTTTAGTTTTTTAAGGAACCTCCATACTGTTCTCCATAGGGGCTATATCAATTTACATTCCCACCAAGAGTGCAGGAGGGTTCCCTTTTCTTCACACCCTCTCCAGCATTTATTGTTTGTAGATTTATTTATTTATTTATTTATTGCGGTATGTGGGCCTCTCACTGTTGTGGCCTCTCGCATTGTGGAGCACAGGCTCCGGACACACAGGCTCAGTGGCCATGGCTCACGGGCCCAGCCGCTCTGTGGCATGTGGGATCTTCCTGGACCAGGGCACGAACCTGCGTCCCCTGCATCGGCAGGCGGACTCTCAACCACTGCGCCACCAGGGAAGCCCTGTTTGTAGATTTTTTGATGATGGCCATTCTGACCAGTGTAAGGTGACACCTCATTGTGGTTTTGATTTGCACTTCTCTAATGATTAGTGATGTTGAGCATCTTTTCATGCATTTGTTGGCCATCTGTATGTCTTCTTTGGAGAAATGTCTATTTAGGTCTTCTGCCCATTTTTGGATTGGGTTGCTTGTTTGGGGGATATTGAGCTGCATGAGCTGCTTGTATATTTTGGAGATCAATCCTTTGTCAGTTGCTTCGTTTGTAAATATTTTCCCCCATTGTGAGTATTGTCTTTTCGTCTTGTTTATGGTTTCCTTTGCTGTGCAAAAGCTTTGAAGTTTCATTAGGTCCCATTTGTTTATTTTTGTTTTTATTTCCATTTCTCTAGGAGGTGGGTCAAAAAGGATCTTGCTGTAATTTATGTCATAGAGTGTTCTGCCTATGTTTTCCTCTAAGAGTTTGATAGTGTCTAGCCTTATGTTTAGGTCTTTAATCCATTTTGAGTTTATTTTTGTGTTTGGTGTTAGGGTGTGTTCTAATTTCATTCTTTTACATGTAGCTGTCCGTTTTTCCCAGCACCACTTATTGAAGAGCCTGTCCTTTCTCCATTATATATTCTTGCCTCCTTTGTCAAAGATAAGGTGACCATATGTGCATGGGTTTATCTCTGGGCTTTCTATCTTGTACTATTGATCTATATTTCTGCTTTTGTGCCAGTACCATACTGTCTTGATTACTGAAGCTTGTAGTATAGTCTGATGTCTGGGAGCCTGATTTCTCCAGCTCTGTTTCTCTTTCTCAAGATTGCTTTGGCTATTCGGGGTATTTTGTGTTTCCATACAAATTGTGAAAATTTTTGTTCTAGTTCTGTGAAAAATGCCATTGGTAGTTTGATAAGGATTGCACTGAACCTGTAGATTGCTTTGTGTAATATAGTCATTTTCACAATATTGATTCTTCCAATCCAGGAGCATGGTATATCTCTCCATCTGTTTATGTTATCTTTGATTTCTTTCATCACTGTTTTATAGTTTTCTGAGTACAGGTCTCTTGCCTCCTTAGGTAGGTTTATTCCTAGGTATTTTATTCTTTTTTTTGCGATGGTAAATGGGATTGTTTCCTTAATTTCTCTTTCTGATCTTTCATTGTTAGTGTATAGGAATGGAAGAGATTTCTGTGCATTAATTTTGTATCCTGCAACCTTACCAAATTCTTTGATTAGCTCTAGTAGTATTCTGGTGGCATCTTTAGGATTTTCTGTCTATAGTATCATGTCATTGGCAAACAGTGACAGTTTTACTTCTTTTCCAATTTGTATTCCTTTTATTTCTTTTTTTTCTCTGGTTGCTGTGGCTAGGACTTCCAATACTGTGTTGAATAACAGTGGTGAGAGTGGACATCCTTGTCTTGTTCCTGATCTTAGAGGAAATGCTTTCAGTTTTTCACCATTGAAGACGATGTTTGCTGTGGTTTGTCTTAAATGGCCTTTATTATGTTGAGGTAAGTTCCCTCTATGCCCACTTTCTGGAGAGTTTTTATCATAAATGGGTGTTGAATTTTGTCAAAAGCTTTTTCTGCGTCTATTGAGATGATCATATGGTTTTTATTCTTTAATTTTTTAATATGGTGTATCACATTGATTATTTTGCATATATTGAAGAATCCTTGCATCCCTGGGATAAATCCCACTTGATAATTGTGTATGATCCTTTTAATGTGTTTTTGGATTCTGTTTGTTAGTATTTTGTTGAGGATTTTTGCGTCTATGTTCATCAGTGATATTGGTCTATAATTTTCTTTTTTTGTGATATCTTTGTCTGGTTTTGGTATCAGGGTGATGGCAGCCTTATAGAAAGAGTTTGGGGGTGTTCCTCACTCACAAATTTTTTGGAAGAGTTTGAGAAGGATAGGTGTTAACTCTTCTCTACATTACTGATAGAATTCACTTGTGAAGCCATCTGGTCCTGGACTTTTATTTGTTGGAAGATTTTTAATTACAGTTTCAGCTTCATTACCTGTGATTGGTGTTTTTATATTTTCTAATGCTTCCTGGTTCAATCTTGGAAGGTTGTACTTTTCCAAGAATTTGTCCATTCCTTTCAGGTTGTCCATTTTATTGGCATATTGTTGCTTGTTGTAGTCTCTTATGATCTTTTGTATCTCTGCAGTGTCAGTTGTAATCTCTCCTTTTTCATTTCTAATTTTATTGATTTGTGTCTTCTCCCTTTTTTTCTTGTTGAGTCTGGCTACAGGTTTATCAATTTTGTTTATCTTCTCAAAGAACCAGCTTTTAATTTTATTGATCTTTGCTATTATTTTCTTTGTTTCTATTTCATGTATTTCTGCTCTGATCTTTATGATGTCTTTCCTCTACTAATTTTGGGTTTTCTTTGTTCTTCGCTTTCTAGTTGCTTTAGGTATAAGGTTAGATTGTTTATTTGAGATTTTTCTTGTTTCTTGAGGCGAACTTGAATTGCTATGAACTTTCTTCTTAGAACTGCTTTTGCTGCATCCCATAGGTTTTGGATCATCGTGTTTTCATTGTCATTTGTCTCTAGGTATTGTTTGATTTCTTCAGTGATCTCTTGGTTATGTAGCAGCACACTGTTTAGCGTCCATGTATTTGTGTTTTTTACTGTTCTTTCCTGTAATTGGTTTCTAATTTCATAGCGTTGTGGTTGAAAAAGATGCTTGATATGATTTCAATTTTCTTAAATTTTCCAAGATTTGATTTGTGACCCAAAATGTGATCTATTCTGGAGAACGTTCCATGTGCACTTGAGAAGAAAGTGTATTCTTCCGCTTTCAGGTGGAATGTCCTAAAAATATCAATTAAGTCTATCTGGTCTGTTGTGTCATTTAAAGCCTGTGTATCCTTATTTATTTTCTGTCTGGATGATCTGTCTATTGGTGTAAGTGAGGGTGTTAACGTCCCCCACTATTATTGTCTTACTGTCAATTTCTCCTTTTATGGCTGTTAACATTTGCCTTATGTACTGAGTTGCTCCTATGTTGGGTGCATAAATATTTATAATTGTTATGTTTTCTTCTTGGATTGATCCCTTGATCATTATGTAGTGTCCTTCTTTATCTCTTGTAACAGTCTTTATTTTAAAGTCTAATTTTACCTGATATGAGTATTGCTACTCCAGCTTTCTTGTGATATCCATTTGCATGGAATATTCTTCCACCCCCTCACTTTCAGTCTGTATGTGTTCCTAGGTCTGAAGTGGGTCTCTTGTAGATAGCATATATAAATGTGTTGTTTTTGTATCCATTAGCCAGTCTGTGTCTTTTGGTGAGCACTTAATCCATTTATATTGAAGGTGATTATCGATATGTATGTTCCTATTACCATTTTCTTAATTGATTTGGGTTTGTTTTTGTGGGTCTTTTTCCTCTCTTGTATTTCCCACTTAGAGAAGTTCCTTTAGCATTTGTTGTAAATCTGGTTTGGTGGTGCTGAATTCTCTTAGCTTTTGCTTGTCTGTAAAGCTTTTGATTTCTCCATCTAATCTGAATGAGATCCTTGCTGGGCAGAGTAATCTTGGTTGTAGGTTTTTCCCTTCCATTACTTTAAATATGTCCTGCCATTCCCTTCTGACTTGCTGAGTTTCTGCTGAAAGATCAGCTGTTAACCTTATTAAGATTCCTTTGTATGTTATTTGTTGCTTTTCCCTTGCTGTTTTTAATATTTTTTCTTTGTATTTAATTTTTGATAGTTTGATTAATAAGTGTGTCTTGGCGTGACTCTATTTGGGTTTATCCTGTATGGGACTCTGTGCTTCCTGGTTGACTATTTCCTTTCCCATGTTAGGGAAGTTTTTGACTGTAATCTCTTCAAATATTTTCTCTGACCCTTTCTTTTTGTCTTCTTCTGGGACCCTTATAATTCAAATGTTGGTATGTTTAATGTTGTCCCAGAGGTCTCTGAGACTGTGCTCAATTCTTTTCATTCTTTTTTCTTTATTCTGCTCCCTGGTAGTTATTTCCACCATTTTATCTTCCAGCTCACTTATCCATTCTTCTGCCTCAGTTATTCTGCTTTTGATTCCTTCTAGAATATTTTTAATTTCAGTTATTGTGTTGTTCATCGGTGTTTGTTTGCTCTTTAGTTCTTCTGGATCCTTGTTAAATGTTTCTTGTACTTTCTCCATTCTGTTTCTGAGATTTTTGGATCATCTTTACTATCATTACTCTGAATTCTTTTTCAGGTAGGTTGCCTATTTCGTCTTCATTTATTTGGTCTTGTAAGTTTTTATCTTGCTTCTTCATTGTACCATATTTTTTTGTCATTTCATCTTTTGTTTTTTTTTTTTTTGGATATGTGGTACTGTATTCCTGTCTTACTGGTTGTTTGGCCTGAGGCATCCAGCACTGGAGTTTGCAGGCAGTTGGATAGAGCTGGGTCTTGGTGCTGAGATAAGGACCTCCGGGAGGCCTCACTCTGATTAATATTCCCTGGAGTCTGAGGTTCTCTGTTAGGCCAGCGGTTTGGACTTAGAGCTCCCACCACAGGAGCTTGGGTCTGACCTCCAGTCTGGGAACCAAGATCCTGCAAGCTGTGATGCAGCAAAAAAATATATATATATATATATATTAGGAAAAATAAAAATATAATTGAAACAACTGCAACAAGGTAAAATCACAACAGAAAAAAGAAAAATAACAAAGGGGGGGGAACAAGCCAAAAGGAGCAGAACAATAACAAAGTATAAAGCATAAAATTAGAAAAAATATTTATTAGAAAAAATAAAAATATAAATGAATCAACAAGGTAAAACAGAACCCCAATCTAAAAGAGAAGGAATAAAAAAGCCTTGGTTATGGGGGGTGGAGTTTAGGCAGGGGTGGAACTTAGGCAGGGGCGGGGTTTAGGATGGGATGGGACCTAGGTGGGTGGGTGGTAACATTTGAGTGTGGGGTGGGGCCTAGGCAGGGCACCGTTCAAGTGTGGGGTGGGACGCCTGCTTAGGACCTTCTGTGGAAGGGGACAGGCAGCACCTCCAAAGGAGGGCCTCTGGAGTGTGGAGTTGGGAGTTTGGAGGTAAGGTCCTTGGTGAGGGTGTGTGGGTGGGGTTTAGGCCCAGTACAGTTGGAGGGAGTCTCAGAGGGGATCTCCAAGTGTAGAGGTAGGGCCCTGGGTGGGGGTGTAGGGGCAGGGCTTGGGCTCTGCGCCACAGGAGGGAGGCTCTGAGGGCAGAGGATTAGGCCTGGGAGCCCAACAGGCTCCCTGGTGCCTAAGTGGACAGGGAAAGCTCTGGCCGCCTTTCGTTCCATCCCTCCACACACACACACCCCCGTCTCCCCCGGGTCTCCCCCATCCTGGCTGGACCCCAAACCGTCAGTGGGTCCCACTGGGTATAGGAACTCCTCCCCTCCCCCAGCCACCCCTCAGTGGTCCGGGTCCCAGAGGTCTGGCCTTTTTGCTCACCCTTCCCTCCCTCCCACTTGCTCAGGACCTGAACGGCTGAGGGGGCCTCAGTGGGCAGAGGATCAGGCCTGGGATCTCAACAGGCTCCCGGGGGCCCAAGTGGACAGGGGAAAACTGGCCATGCTCCCTTTTGATCCTCTGCCCTCCTAATGGTCCCCCAATTTCCCCTTTTGGGAGTGGGATCCCTTCCCCTTCCCTAGCCACCCCTCAAGGGTGCCAGTCCCGTCCCACTTCCACTTCTCCTCCCCACTCACTCCCCCCAATGCCCCACGTCCTATGCAGTTGCTGGGGGTTCCTCCCGTCCCCTTAGGTGTCCGTGGTCCCCCACCAGTGCCTGGTAGGTGCCCTAGTTGTGCAGAGATGCGAATTATGTGTCCTCCTAGTCCGCCATGTTGACTCCACCCCCTCCTGTCTTTAAAAATGTTTTTCAAACTATTATTGCTGATATATAGAAATGTATTTGATTTTTTTATATTGACCTTACAGTCAGCTAAACTCTTCTATTTTTTCTACTTTTTTCTTTCTGGCCACACCACATGGCTTGTGGGATCTTAGTTCCCTGACCAGGGATTGAACCTGGGCCCACTGCAGTGAAAGCATGGAGTGCTGACCACTGGACAGCCAGGGAATTCCCTATTTTTTCTACTTTTTATCTGCAGATTCCTTTGAGCTATGTAGACAATCATATCTGTGACTAATGACAATTTTATTTATTCCTTTCCAAACTTTGTGCTTTTATTTTGTTTCTTATATTGTGCTTGCTAGAAACTCCAGTACAATGTTGAATAGAAGTAACCTAGTACATTTTTTTTGTCTTGTTCCTGAGTTTAAAGGAAAAGCTTTTAAAGTTTCCCCATTGAGAATAGTACTTGCTGTAGAATTTTTGTAGATGCTTTTCATCAGGCTAAGGAAGTTCTAATTCTATTTCTAGTTTGCTTAGAGTTTTTATCATGAGTGGGTGTTGAATTTTGTCAAATACTTCTTTGTCCATCTATTCTAATGATAATATGCTTTTCTCCCTTGAACATATTAATGTGATGAATGACATTTATAGATTTGTCTAATGCTAAATCACTTTTGCTCTCCTGAATAAACCTAACTAGGACACAGACTATATATTTTTGTATATATTTGGAATGACATATTCCTCGAAAATTTAGTAGGATTCACCTGTTAAACTGTGTGGCCCTGGCATTTTATTCTTAAGAATGTTTTAAATTAATGTTTCAATTTCTCCATTACAGGAAGTGTAGGCTTTCTATGTCTTCTTAAAGCACTTCTAGTGAATTACATTTTTCTAGGAATTTGTTTCCAGTTCATCTAGGATTTCAAATTTATTGGTATGAAATGTTCCAGTATTATTTCACGTCTTAACCTCTGCTGGTCTGGATTTATGCCTCCTTTTATATTCCTAATTATTGTTTGTGCCTTCTTTTTTGCTTGATTCATCTCATCAGAGTTTTTTGTCTATTTTAACAATCTTTTCAAAGAGCCAGCTTGGGCTTTGTTGAACCTCATGGTTGTATCTTTGTTTTCTATTTCACTGATGTTTACTCTTTATTTTCTCCTTCCTCCTACTTTTCATGGGTATATTGTTCATTTTCTAACTTCTTAAGTTAGTTACTTAGTTGCTTAATTTTCAGCTCTTCTTTTCTTCCAATATATTTAAAGCCATGTTTTTTCCTCTCTCTTAATGTAATATGTAGTATTTAATAGAATTGTTATGCAGATTTTTACTATCAATTTAGTCATAAGTTTTTGGATTTCATTATGACTTCCAAATGTATGAGATTAAAAAAATTTTTTTTAATATATACTGATAATTGAGAAAGAACATGACTTGTCAATTCCTTGAAATTTATTGAGACTTGTTTTACAGTTTGGTCCATTACCATTGAAAAAAATTCCATGTGTGTTTGAAATAAATGTAGTTAACAAATTGTTAGTTCAAGTTTAATTAAAATTTTCAAATATTCTATATATTTACTGGTTTTTAGTATGCTTGACTTACCAAAGACACGTTTAAATCTTACAGCATGATGGTAGATTTGTCAATTTCTCCTTTTGTTCTATTACTTTTAATTTTGCATTTTTGGAAACTATTAATGAAGAAAAAATTACTGAATTAATCAGGAAATATAAAAAATCTAACTGAATGATTTTTGCTAAACACTCCTTTGTTTGATATTAATAACACATTTTGGGGGGGTTGGTATTTCTCTGGTACATATGTACTTTTTTATCCTTTTTCTTTTTTTCTGCCAATTTGCTTCTACTGTATAGCTAGTAAACAGCATATAACTGGGATTTTAAAAATCCAGTTTGGCAAACTTTTGACTGGTGAGTTTAGTTCTTTTACATTTATGGTAATTATTGACGTATTGCACTTGATTCTACCATTTTACTTTTTGCTATTTATCCTCTCCCACAACTCCATGCTTTTTCTTTCTTTTCCTCTCTCCTGCTTCACCCAGGAGGTGAGTTTATTTATTTATTTATTTAAACATCTTTATTGGGGTATAATTGCCTTACACTGGTATGTTAGTTTCTGCTTTATAACAAAGTGAATCACTTATATGTATCCATATGTTCCCATATCTCTTCCCTCTTGCGTCTCCCTCCCTTCCACCCTCCCTATCCCACCCCTCCAGGTGGTCATAAAGCACCGAGCTGATCTCCCTGTGCTATGCGGCTGCTTCCCACTAGCTATCTACCTTACGTTTGGTAGTGTATATATGCCCATGCCTCTCAATTGCTTTGTCACAGCTCAACCCTCCCCCTCCCCATAACCTCAAGTCCGTTCTCTAGGAGGTCTGCGTCTTTATTCCTGCCTTACCCCTAGGTTCTTCATGACATTTTTTTTCTTAAATTCCATATATATGTGTTAGCATACGGTATTTGTCTTTTTCTTTCTGACTTACTTCACTCTGTATGACAGACTCTAGGTCTATCCACCTCATTACAAATAGCTCAGTTTCGTTTCTTTTTATGGCTGAGTAATATTCCATTGTATATATGTGCCACATCTTCTTTATCCATTCATCCGATGATGGGCACTTAGGTTGTTTCCATCTCCGGGCTATTGTAAATAGAGCTGCAATGAACATTTTGGTACATGACTCTTTTTGAATTTTGGTTTTCTCAGTGTATATGCCCAGTAGTGGGATTGCTGGGTCATATGGTAGTTCTATTTGTAGTTTTTTAAGGAACCTCCATACTGTTCTCCATAGTGGCTGAACCAATTCACATTCCCACCAGCAGTTCAAGAGTGTTCCCTTTTCTCCACACCCTCTCCAGGATTTATTGTTTCTAGATTTTTTGATGATGGCCATTCTGACTGGTGTGAGATGATATCTCATTGTAGTTTTGATTTGCATTTCTCTAATGATTAATGATGTTGAGCATTCTTTCATGTGTTTGTTGGCAGTCTGTATATCTTCTTTGGAGAAATGTCTATTTAGGTCTTCTGCCCATTTTTGGATTGAGTTGTTTGTTTTTTTGTTATTGAGCTGCATGAGCTGCTTGTAAATTTTGGAGATTAATCCTTTGTCGGTTGCTTCATTTGCAAATATTTTCTCCGATTCTGAGGGTTGTCTTTTGGTCTTGTTTATGGTTTCCTTTGCTGTGCAAAAGCTTGGAAGTTTCATTAGGTCCCATTTGTTTATTTTCGTTTTTATTTCCATTACTCTAGGAGGTGGGTCAGAAAGGATCTTGCTGTGATTTATGTCATAGAGTGTTCTGCCTATGTTTTCCTCTAAGAGTTTGATAGTTTCTGGCCTTACATTTAGGTCTTTAATCCATCTTGAGCTTATTTTTGTGTATGGTGTTAGGGAGTGATCGAATCTCATACTTTTACATGTACCTGTCCAGTTTTCCCAGCACCACTTATTGAAGAGACTGTCCTTTCTCCATTGTACATTACTGCCACCTTTATCAAAGATAAGGTGTCCATATGTGCATGGGTTTATCTGTGGGCTTTCTATCCTGTTCCATTGATCTATATTTCTGTTTTTGTGCCAGTACCATACCGTCTTGATAACTGTAGCTTTGTAGTATAGTCTGAAGTCAGGGAGCCTGATTCCTCCAGTTCCTTCTTTCGTTCTCAAGATTGCTTTGGCTATTCGGGGTCTTTTGTGTTTCCATACAAATTGCAAAATTTTTTTGTTCTAGTTCTGTGAAAAATGCCAGTGGTAGTTTGATAGGGATTGCATTGAATCTATAGATTGCTTTGGGTAGTAGAGTCATTTTCACAATGTTGATTCTTCCAATCCAAGAACATGGTATATCTCTCCATCTATTTGTATCATCTTTAATTTCTTTCATCAGTGTCTTATAATTTTCTGCATACAGGTCTTTTGTCTCCTTAGGTAGGTTTATTCCTAGATATTTTATTCTTTTTGTTGCAATGGTAAATGGGAGAGTTTTCTTGATTTCACTTTCAGATTTTTCATCATTAGTATATAGGAATGCCAGAGATTTCTGTGCATTAATTTTGTATCCTGCCACTTTACGAAATTCATTGATTAGCTCTAGTAGTTTTCTGGTAGCATCTTTAGGATTCTCTATGTATAGGATCATGTAATCTGCAAACAGTGACAGCTCTACTTCTTCTTTTCCGATTTGGATTCCTTTTATTTCCTTTTCTTCTCTGATTGCTGTGGCTAAAACTTCCAAAACTATGTTGAATAAGAGTGGTGAGAGTGGGCAACCTTGCATGACATTTTTCTTAAAATCCATATATATGTGTTAGCATATGGTATTTGTCTTTCTCTTTCTGACTTACTTCACTCTGTATGACAGACTCTAGGTCTGTCCACCTCACTACAAATAGCTCAATTTCGTTTCTTTTTATGGCTGAGTAATATTTCACTGTATATATGTGCCACATCTTCTTTATCCACTCATCCGTTGATGGGCACTTAGGTTGTTTCCATCTCCGGGCTATTGTAAATAGAGCTGCAATGAACATTTTCGTACATGACTCCTTTTGAATTATGTTTTTCTCAGAGTATATGCCCAGTAGTGGGATTGCTGGGTCACATGGTAGTTCTATTTGTAGTTTTTTAAGGAACCTCCATACTGTTCTCCATAGTGGCTGTACCAATTCACATTCCCACCAGCAGTGCAGGAGTGTTCCCTGTTCTACACACCCTCTCCAGCATTTATTGTTTCTAGATTTTTTAATGATGGCCATTCTAACTGGTGTGAGATGATATCTCATTGTAGTTTTGATTTGCATTTCCCTAATGATTAATGATGTTGAGCATTCTTTCATGTGTTTGTTGGCAGTCTGTATATCTTCTTTGGAGAAAAGTCTATTTAGGTCTTCTGCCCATTTTTGGATTGGGTTGTTTGTTTTTTTGTTATTGAGCTGCATGAGCTGCTTGTAAATTTTGGTAATTAATCTTCTGTCAGTTGCTTCATTTGCAAATATTTATCCCACTCTGAGGGTTGTCTTTTGGTCTTGTTGATGGTTTCCTTTGCTGCGCAAAAGCTTTGAAGTTTCCTTAGGTCCCATTTGTTTATTTTTGTTTTTATTTCCATTTCTCTAGGAGGTGGGTCAAAAAGGATCTTGCCGTGATTTATGTCATAGAGTGTTCTGCCTATGTTTTCCTCTAAGAGTTTGATAGTTTCTGGCCTTACATTTAGGCCTTTAATTCATTTTGAGCTTATTTTTGTGTATGTTGTTAGGGAGTGATCTAATCTCATACTTTTACATGTACCTGTTCAGTTTTCCCAGCACCACTTACTGAAGAGGCTGTCCTTTCTCCACTGTACATTCCTGCCTCCTTTATCAAAGATAAGGTGACCAAATGTGCGTGGGTTTACCTCTGGGCTTTCTATCCTGTTCCATTGATCTTTCTGTTTTTGTGCCAGTACCATACTGTCTTGATAACTGTAGCTTTGTAGTATAGTCTGAAGTCAGGGAGCCTGATTCCTCCAGCTCCGTTTTTCGTTCTCAAGATTGCTTTGGCTATTCAGGGTCTTTTGTGTTTCCATACAGATTCTGAAATTTTTTGTTCTAGTTCTGTGAAAAATGCCAGTGGTAGTGTGATAGGGATTGCACTGAATCTGTAGATTGCTTTGGGTAGTAGAGTCATTTTCACAATGTTGATTCTTCCAATCCAAGAACATGATATATCTCTCCATTATTTGTATCATCTTTAATTCTTTCATCAGTGTCTTATTATTTTCTGCATAGAGGTCTTTTGTCTCCTTAGGTAGGTTTATTCCTAGATGTTTTATTGTTTCTGTTGCAGTGGTAAATGGGAGTGTTTTCTTGATTTCACGTTCAGATTTTTCATCATTAGTGTATAGGAATGCCAGAGATTTCTGTGCATTAATTTTGTATCCTGCTACTTTACCAAATTCATTGATTAGCTCTAGTAGTCTTCTCGTAGCATCTTTAGGATTCTCTATGTATAGTATCATGTCATCTGCAAACAGTGACAGCTTTACTTCTTCTTTTCCGATTTGGATTCCTTTTATTTCCTTTTCTTCTCTGTTTCCAAAATTATGTAGAATAAGAGTGGTGAGAGTGGGCAACCTTGTCTTGTTCCTGATCGTAGTGGAAATGCTTTCAGTTTTTCACCATTGAGGACGATGTTGGCTGTGGGTTTGTCATATATGGGCTTTATAATGTTGAGGAAAGTTCCCTCTATGCCTACTTTCTGCAGGCTTTTTATCATAAATGGGTGTTGAATTTGGTCGAAATCTTTCTCTGCATCTATTGAGATGATCATATGGTTTTTCTCCTTCAATTTGTTAATATGGTTTATCACATTAATTGTTTTGCGTATATGAAGAATCCTTGCATTCCTGGAATAAACCCCACTTGATCGTGGTGTACGATCCTTTGAATGTGCTGTTGGATTCTGTTTGCTAGTAATTTGTTGAGGATTTTTGCATCTATGTTCATCAGTGATATTGGCCTGTAGTTTTCTTTCTTTGTGACATCCTTGTCTTTTGGTATCGAGGTGATGTTGGCCTCATAGAATGAGTTTGGGAGTGTTCCTCCCTCTGGTACATTTTGGAAGAGTTTGAGAAGGATAGGTGTTAGCTCTTCTCTAAATGTTTAATAGTATTCGCCTGTGAAGCCATCTGGTCCTGGGCTTTTGTTTGTTGGAAGATTTTTAATGACAGTTTCAATTTCAGTGCTTGTGATTGGTCTGTTCATATTTTCTATTTCTTCCTGATTCAGTCTTGGCAGGTTGTCCATTTCTGAGAATTTGTCCATTTCTTCCAGGTTGTCCATTTTATTGGCATAGACTTGCTTGTAGTAATCTCTCATGATCTTTTGTATTTCTGCAGTGTCAGTTGTTACTTCTCCTTTTTCATTTCTAATTCTATTGATTTGAGTCCTCTCCCTTTTTTTCTTGATGAGTCTGGCTAATGGTTTATCTATTTTGTTTATCTTCTCAAAGAACCAGCTTTTAGTTTATTGATCTTTGCTATCGTTTCCTTAATATCTTTTTCATTTATTTCTGATCTGACTTTTATGATTTCTTTCCTTCTGCTAACTTTGGGTTTGTTTTGTTCTTTCTCTAATTGCTTTAGGTGTAAGGTTAGGTTGTTTATTCAAGATGTTTCCTGTTTCTTAAGGTGGGCTTGTATTGCTATAAACTTCCCTCTTAGAACTGCTTTTGCTGCATCCCATAGGTTTTGGGTCGTCGTGTCTCCATTGTCATTTGTTTCTAGGTATTTTTTAATTTCCTCTTTAATTTCTTCAGTGATCACTTCGTTATTAAGTAGTGTATTGTTTAGCCTCCATGTGTTTGTATTTTTTACAGATCTTTTCCTGTAATTGATATCTAGTCTCATAGCATTGTTGTCAGAAAAGATACTTGATTCAATTTCAATTTTCTTAAATTTACCAATGCTTGATTTGTGACCCAAGATATGATCTATCCTGGAGAATGTTCCATGAGCACTTGAGAGAAATGTGTATTCTGTTGTTTTTGGATGGAGTGTCTTATAAATATCAATTAAGTCCATCTTGTTTAATGTATCATTTAAAGCTTGTGTTTCCTTATTTATTTTCATTTTGGATGGTCTGTCCATTGGTGAAAGTGGGGTGTTAAAGTCCCCTACTATGAATGTGTTACTGTCCATTTCCCCTTTTATGGCTGTTAGTATTTGCCTTATGTATTGAGGTGCTTCTATGTTGGGTGCTTAAATATTTACAATTGTTATATCTTCTTCTTGGATCGATCCCTTGATCATTATGTAGTGTCCTTCTTTGTCTCTTCTAATAGTCTTTATTTTAAAGTCTATTTTGTCTGATATGAGAATTGCTACTCCAGCTTTCTTTTGGTTTCCATTTGCATGGAATATCTTTTTCCATCCTCTTACTTTCAGTCTGTATGTGTCTCTAGGTCTGAAGTGGGTCTCTTGTAGACAGCATATATATAGGTCTTGTTTTTGTATCCATTCAGCCAATCTGTGTCTTTTGGTGGGAGCATTTAGTCCATTTATATTTAAGGTAATTATCTATATGTATGTTCCTATTCCCATTTTCTTAAGTGTTTTGGGTTCGTTATCGTAGGTCGTTTCCTTCTCTTGTGTTTCTTGCCTAGAGAAGTTCCTTTAGCAGTTGTAAAGCTGGTTTGGTGGTGCTGAACTCTCTCAGCTTTTGCTTGTTTGTAAAGGTTTTAATTTCTCTATCAAATCTGAATGAGATCCTTGCTGGGTAGAGTAATCTTGGTTGCAGGTTTTTCTCCTTCATCACTTTAAATATGTCCTGCCAGTCCCTTCTGGCTTGCAGAGTTTCTGCTGAAAGATCAGCTGTTAACCTTATGGGGATTCCCTTGTGTGTTGTTTGTTGTTTTTCCCTTGCTGCTTTTAATATCCTTTCTGTGTATTTAATTTTTGACAGTTTGATTAATATGTGTCTTGGCGTATTTCTCCTTGGATTTATCCTGTATGGGACTCTCTGTGCTTCCTGGACTTGATTAACGATTTCCTTTCCCATATTAGGGAAGTTTTCAACTATAATCTCTTCAAATATTTTCTCAGTCCCTTTCTTTTTCTCTTCTTCTTCTGGAACCCCTATAATTCGAATGTTGGTGCGTTTAATGTTGTCCCAGAGGTCTCTGAGACTGTCTTCAGTTCTTTTCATTCTTTTTTCTTTATTCTGCTGTGCAGTAGTTATTTCCACTATTTTATCTTCCAGGTCACTTATCCGTTCTTCTGCCTCAGTTATTCTGCTATTGATCCCATCTAGAGTATTTTTCATTTCATTTATTGTGTTTTTCATCGTTGTTTGTTTCATCTTTAGTTTTTCTAGGTCCTTGTTAAATGTTTTTTGCATTTTGTCTATTCTATTTCCAAGATTTTGGATCATCTTTACTATCATTATTCTGAATTCTTTTTCAGGTAGACTGCCTATTTCTTCTTCATTTGCTAGGTCTGATGGGTTTTTATCTTGCTCCTTCAACTGCTGTGTGTTTTTCTGTCTTCTCATTTTGCTTATCTTACTGTGTTTGGGGTCTCCTTTTTGCAGGCTGAAGGTTCGTAGTTCCCGTTGTTTTTCGTGTCTATCCCCGGTGGCTAAGGTTGGTTCAGTGGGTGGTGTAGGCTTCCTGGTGGAGGGGACTCGTGCCTGTGTTCTGGTGGATGAGGCTGGATCTTTTCTCTCTGGTGGGCAGTTCCACGTCTGGTGGTGTGTTTTGGGGTGTCTGTGGACTTATTGTGATTTTAGGCAGCCTCTCTGCTAATGGGTGGCGTTGTGTTCCTGTTTTGCTAGTTGTTTGGCGTAGGGTGTCCAGCACTGTAGCTTGCTGGTCGTTGAGTGAAGCTGGGTGCTGTTGTTGAGATGGAGATCTTGGGGAGATTTTTGCCGTTTGATATTATGTGGAGCTGGGAGCTCTGTTGTTGACCAGTGTCCTGAAGTTGGCTCTCCCACCTCAGAGGCACAGCACTTATTCCTGGCTGCAGCACCAAGAGCCTTTTGGGAGGTCTGAGGTCTTCTGCCAGTGTTCAGTAGGTGTTCTGTAGGAGTTGTTCCACGTGTAGATGTATTTCTGGTGTATCTGTGGGCAAGAAGGTGATCTCTGCATCTTACTCTTCCGCCATCTTCCTTACGCCTATTTTTTTATTGATCATATTTTTCCTTATTCCAATTGTTTTCTCTTTATAAATTTAGAAATTATTCACTCTATTTCTGTTCTCTCAGTGGTTACCCTGGACATTTTGCCAAACCTATTTGATAAGATCTAGTGTCAAATAATATATTAACCTTTTAGTGAACAATTCTAGGAACTTAGAACACTTTAATTTCAACATACTCCCTCTCTGACTTATATGTTATTATAGACCCAGTATTTTAGTGCTGTCCATTTATAAACCCCCTGGATTAAACAATATACTTATAATTTTTTATATGAACAATATTTGCTTGGGTTTACATACATGTCTGCTATTTTATATCCTTGCCATTTCTTCTTGTATCTTAAGACTGTCTAGGATCATTTTCTTTCAGAAGTCCTTTATTGCAGTTCTCTTGATTTTTCTTTTCTTTTTTGTTTTTAATCTATAAATGTGTTTATCTTATCCTCTTCCTTCAAAGATAGTTTTACTGGGTTAACAATTGTAGTTTCTTTGCTCTCAACGTTTTGAAGATATTATTTCACACCTTCTGATTGCCATTACTGCTTTAGAAGTTTGCTGTCATTGTCCTTTTGAAGGCAATATTTTTCTCTGGCTGGTTTTGAAGTTTATTTTGGTGTTCATGAATTTCCCTTCAATATCTCTAGGATAGTTTTTGTTTTTAAATTTATCCTGGGGATTCATGTTTTTCATCATTTCTGAAAATTTTCAGCCATTACCTCTCTAAAAACCACCTCTCCTTTATTCTCTCTATTCTTTCTTCCATGGAAATTCTAATTAGACAAATATTAGACTCCCTTTTTCCTCCAAATCTCCTACCTTTCTCTCCTTTTCCATTGTATTGTCTCTTTTTGCTGCATTTTAGGTAATTTCTTAGACCTATCTTCCAGATTTCTATTTTTTTCAGCTGTAGTCTTCCACTGAGTTTTTTTTTCACTTCAACAATTTATATTTTTTCACTTCTATAACTTCCCTTTGTTTTTTGTTCTTCAAATATGCCTGTTCATTCAAATAATTATTACTTTCTCTTTGTGAATGAATCTTAAACATTTCATGCATAGCTGTTCTATATTCCATATCTAACAATTCCATTATCTGCAGTACCTGAATGAGTAATTCCATTATTTGCTGTTTCTGCTGTCATAATGTTTCATCTTTTCCTAGGCTTCATGTGCTTAATGAGCTTACTGCTTGACCTTAATCTGAGGGAATCTTGGAGGACTAAATTGGACAAACATTTCTTAAGAAAGGATTGCCATTTGTTTCTGATAGTGTCCAGGGGGTTTCACCAACCTGGTACTATTTCAGATCCCTGAGACGTGAAAGGCCCAGGTTCAGACTCTCCACCTTGCTCCTGGTCTCAGACTCAGACAAATGATAGCAGTCCTGCTACCTGCATTAAGCTTTGTGCCCATCTTCTACCCCCAGGCCTTCCACAACTTTCTCAGAATTCCCACCACGCAGGAATGAGGCAGACGTGTTTAGAGTGACCACATTTCCTTTAACAGAGGTCTAGTGTACTGGGTCTAGGAGCATACCTCCCATAGCCCTTTACTCTTATCATCATGAGTGAAAAGTCATAGAAACTCACTCATCCTGATCTGCTAACAATGATAGTCTTAGCATCACTATCTGCTTTGAATCCACAAGGACCAACTTTCTCATGCCCTTTAGAGCCCTGTTTATGTCAGTTATCACAAGAACCACCAGATTCCTAGGTCAAATCCCACACTCAGATTTCTCCAAGGTTCCTGACATCCCTTATTCTGCCCCTTCTACCACTCTTCTCCAATTCCTGAACCTTTCCATCATTCCCCCTAAAATTCATGGTTCAGCAAAACTGCTTTAATTTCAATGTCTTTTTCTGAAGACTCCCTTCATCTTCTTACTATAACTGAAACGTGGATTGCCCCTGAAGGCACAGTTTCCCCTGCAGTCTTCTCAAATGCTGGCTGT
Source organism: Delphinus delphis (assembly GCF_949987515.2). Taxonomy (NCBI): domain Eukaryota; kingdom Metazoa; phylum Chordata; class Mammalia; order Artiodactyla; family Delphinidae; genus Delphinus; species Delphinus delphis. The sequence continues at coordinate 123,069,966 of NC_082683.1, read as the reverse complement.
TTTTCTCTCACACCCCTGTTGCCACTGGGCTTAGAAGTTGGGGTAGCATCTCCTTGTTCCTCACTGCTTCTTTCAGACCTATCTTCTTTTTCCCAAAAACCTCTACCTTTAACACTCATGTCATCAGAAAGATTACTTATTACCTCATATTTTGATGTCAATAAGATATGAAAAGGAAATTAAAGGTAGAAAGGCCAGGAAGGAAGAAATAAAATTGATTTTGTTCACAGATGACATAATAATCTATGTAGAAAATCCAAAAGAATTGACCAAAGAAACCCCTGTGAGTTTAATTATAAATTCACAATTATAACAAAGTTGCAGGATACAAGACTAATATACAAAAGTCAATCACTTTCCTATATACCCGTAATGAACAAGCAGAATTTGAAATTAAAAACACATTAGCAGAGCACAGAGAATCTTTAGGGTAGTGAAAATACTCTGTATTATAACGATGGATATATAATGTATCATGTCATTTTACGTATGTCCAAACACATAGATTGTACACCACTAAGAGTGAACCCTCAGGTAAACTATGGACTTTGAATGATTATGATGTGTCAATGTAGTTTCATTAATTGTAACCAATGTACCACTCTGATGGGGGATGTTGCTAACAGGGGAGAAGCTATGCATGTGTGGAGGCACAAGGTATATGGGAAACCTCTGTAGCTTCCTCTAAATTTTGCTGTGAATCTAAAACTCCTGTAAAGATGTAGAAAACAAACTTATGGTTACCAGGGGGTAAGCGGGGAGGGATAAATTGGGAGATTGGAATTGATATATACACACCATTATATATAAAATAGATAACTAATAAGGATCTACCATATAGCACAGGAAACTCTACTCAATACTCTGCAATAACCTATATGAGAAAAGAATTTAAAAAGAGTTGATATTCATATCTGTATAACTGATTCACTTTGCTGTACAGCAGAAACTAACAAAACAGTTAGTTTCTAACTATAGGAACTATACAATAAAAAATTAAAACTATAATCAACTATACAGTAAATCAACTATACAGTAAAAAATAAAACTACTTTAAAAATCAACTATACAGTAAAAAAAAAAATAATAAAACTACTTTAAAAATTGTCTTTAGGGCTTCCATGGTGGCACAGTGGTTGAGAGTCCGCCTGCTGATGCAGGGGACGCGGGTTCGTGCCCTGGTCCGGGAGGATCCCGCATGCCACAGAGCAGCTGAGCCCATGAGCCATGGCCACTAGGCCTGTGCGTCCGGAGCCTATGCTCCACAACGGGAGCAGCCACAACAGTGAGAGGCCCACGTACTACAAAAAAAAAAAAAATTGTCTTTAAATATTAAAAATTTATTTCCATCAGTACCCCCTAAAAATAAAATACCTTAGATATAAGTCTAACAAAATATGTATACGATATATATGAGGAAAACTATAAAATTCTGATGGAAGATATCAAAGAACTAAATTAATGTAGAGATATTCCATTTTCACAGATAGGAGGACTTAATATTGTCAAGAGGTCAGTTCTTACCAACATTGATCTATAAATTCAGAGTGATCCCTATCAAAATCCCAGTAAGGTATTTTGTAGATATCAACAAACTGATTTTAATGTATATATGGAGAAGTAAAAGACCCAGAACAGCCAACCCAGTACTGAAGGAGAACAAAGTTGGAAGACACACTATCCTACTTCAAGATTTACTATAAAGTTACAGTAATCAAGAGTGTGTAGTATTGAAATAATAGACAATTAGATCAGTGGAACAGAACAGAACCACATAAATAAGACCCAGATAAATATAGTGCACTGATCTTCGACAAAGGAGCAAAGGCAACACAATGCAGAAGAGAATGTTTTTTTTCAGCAAATGGTGCTAGAACAACTGGACATCCACAAGCAAAAAGGTGAAATCTAGTCACAAACCTTAGATTTTTCACAAAAATTAACTCAAGATGGAGCATATATCTAAATGCAAAACACAAAATGATAAAAACCCTTAAAAAATAACAAAGGAGAAAACCTAGATGTCCTTGGGTATGGTGATGACCTTTTAGATACAATACTAAAGGCACAATCCATGAAAGAAATCATTAAGCCAGACTTCATTAAAATTAAGAATTCTGCTCTGCAAAAAAAAATATGAAAAGAGTAAGAAGCCAGACTGAGAAAATATTTGCAAAAGACACATCTGATAAAGGACTCATATATTTTTTTAAATTTTATTGGAGTATAGTTGATTTATAATGTTGGTTTAAGGTGTACAGCAAAGTGATTCAGTTATATATATATATATGCACATATATATTCATTCTTTTTCAGATTCTTTTCCCATATAGGTTATTACAGAATATTGAGTAGAGTTCCCTGTGCTATACAGTAAGTCCTTGTTCGTTACCTATTTTATATATAGTAGTGTCTGTATGTTAATCCCAAGCTCCTGATTCCCGCCCCCTCTGCCCCGTTTCCCTTTGGTAACCATAAGTTTGTTTTCCATATCTGTGAGTCTGCCTCTGTTTTTGTAAATAAGTTCATTTGTATCACTTTTAAAAAATTAAATTCCACATATGAGTGATATCATATGATATTTGTCTTTCTGTCTGGCTTACTTCACTTAGTGTGGTAATCTCTAGGTCCATCCATGTTGCTGAAAATGGCATTATTTCATTCTTCATGGCTGAGTAAAATTCCATTCTATATCTGTACCACATCTTCTTTATCCATTGTTCTGTCGATGGACATTTAGGTTGCTTCCATGTCTTGGCTATTGGAAATAGTGTTGCAATGGACACTGGGGTGCATGTGTCTTTTTGAATTATGGTTTTCTCTGGATATATGCCCAGGAGTGCAATTGCTGGATCATATGGTAGTTCTGTTTTTAGTTTTTAAAGGAACATCCATACTCTTCTCCATAATGGTTGTACCAGTTTACATTCCCAGCAACAGTGTAGGAGGGTTCCCTTTTCTCCACATTCTCTCCAACATTTATTGTTTGTAAACTTTTTGATGATGGCCACCTCACCAGTGAGAGGTGATACCTCATTGTAGTTTTGATTTGCATTTCTCTAATGGTTAGCAGTGTTGAACATCTTTTCATGTGCCTTTTGGCCATCAGCATGTCTTCTTTAGAGAAATGTCTATTTAGATCGTCTGCCCATTTTTTTGATTGGGTTGTTTGTTTTCTTACATAGAGCTGCATTAGCTGTTGGTATATTTTGGAGATTAATTCCTTGTCAGTTGCTTCTTTTGCATATATTTTCTCCCATTCTATGGGTTGTCTTTTTGATTTGTTTATGGTTTCCTTTGCTGTGTATAAGCTTTTAAGTTTAATTAGGTCCTATTTGTTTATTTTTGTTTTTCTTTTCATTACTCTAGGAGGTGGATCCAAAAAGATATTGCTGTGACTTATGTCAAAGAGTGTTCTGCCTATGTTTTCCTCTAAGAGTTTTACAGTGTCCGGCCTTACATTTAGGTCTTTGATCCATTTTGACTTTCTGTGTATGGTATTAGAGAATGTTCTAATTTCATTCCTTTACATGTACCTGTCCAATTTTCCCAGCACCACTTGTTGAAGAGACTGTCTTTTCTCCATTGTATATTCTTGCCTCCTTTGTCATAGATTAATTAAGCAAAAGTGTGTGGGTTTATTTCTGGGCTTTCTATCCTGTTCCATTGATCTATTTTTCTGTTTTTGTGCCAGTACCATACTGTCTTGATTACTGTAGCTTTTTAATATAGTCTGAAGTCAGAGAGCCTGATTCCTCCAGCTCCGTATTTCTTTCTCAAGATTGCTTTGGCTATTCAGGGTCTTTTGTGTTTCCGTACAAATTTTAGAATGTTTTGTTCTAGTTGAGAAATGCCATTGGTAATTTGATAGGGACTGCATTGAATCTGTGGATTAACTTGGGTAGCATAGTCATTTTGACAATATTGATTCTTTCAGTCCAAGAACATGGTATATCTTTCCATCTGTTTGTCATCTTCGATTTCTTTCATCAGTGTCTTATAGTTTTCAGAGCACAGGTCTTTTGCCTCCTTAGGTAGGTTTATTCCTAGGTATTTTATTCTTTTTGATGTGATGGTAAATGGGGTTGTTTCCTTAATTTCTCTCTGATTTTTCATTGTTATTATATAGAAATGCAACAGATTTCTGTGTTATATTTGTATCCTGCAACTTTATCGAATTCATTGATGAGCTCTAGTTTTCTGATAGCATCTTTAGAATTTTCTATGTATAATATGTCATCTACAAACAGTGACAGTTTTACTTCTTTTCCAATTTGGATTCCTTTTCTTTTTCTTCTCTGATTGCCATGGTTAGGGCTTCCAATCTATGTTGAATAAAAGGAGAGACAGTGGACAGCCTTGTCTTGTTCCCGATCTTGGAATGCTTTCTGCTTTTCACCATTAAGAATGATGTTAGCTGTGAGTTTGTCATATGTGGCCTCTTACGTTGAGGTATGTTCCGTCTATGCCCATGTTCTGGAGAGTTTTTATCATAAATGGGAGTTGAATTTTGTCATAAGCTTTTTCTGCATTGATTGAGATGATCGTATGGTTTTCATTCTTCAGTTTGTTAATGTAGTGTATCACACTGATTGATTTGGATATTGAAAAATCCTTGCATCCCTGGGATAAATCTCACTTGATCATGGTGTATGATCCTTTTAATGTATTGTTGGATTCTGTTTGCTGGTATTTTGTTGAGGATTTTTGCATCTATGTTCATCAGTGATATTGGCCTGTAATTTTCTTTTTTTGTGGTATCTTTGTCTGGTTTTGGTATCAGGATGATGGTGGCCTCATAGAATGAGCTTGGAAGTGTTCCTTACTCTGCCATTTTTTGGAAGTTTCAGAAAGTTGTTAACTCTTCTCTAAATGTTTGACAGAATTCACCTGTGAAGCCATCTGGTCCTGGACTTTTGTTTGTTGGCAGTTTTTAAATCACAGTTTCAATTTCAGTGCTTGTGATTGGTCTGGTCATATTTTCCATTTCTTCCTGGTTCAGTCTTGGAAGGTTGTACCTTTCTAAGAATTTGTCCCTTTCTTCTAGGTTGTCCATTTTACTGGCATGTAGTTGCTTATGATCCTTTGTATTTCTGTGATGTCCACTGTAACTTCTCCTTTTTCATTTCTAATATTATTGATTTGAGCCCTCTCCCTTTTTTTCTTGATGAGTCTGGCTGAAGGTTTATCAATTCTGTTTACTTTTTCAAAGAACAAGCTTTTAGTTTCATTTACGTTTTCTATTGTTTTCTTCCTATTTCTGCTCTGATCTTTATGATTTCTTTCCTTCTACTCACTTTGGACTTTGTTCTTCTTTCTCTAGTTGCTTTAGGTGTAAGATTAGGTTGTTTATTTAAAGGACTGTTATCTTACTTGTACAAAGAACTCTCAAAACTCAACAATAAAAAAATGAACAACCCAATTTGAAATATGTTCAAAAGACCTTGAGAGACACCTAACACATTTTAAAATTAGATTGTCTCTTTATTGTTGAGTTGTAAAAGTTCTTTATATATTCTGTACACTAGACCTTGCTAGATAAATGATTTGTAAATGTTGGGTTGGCCAAAAAGTTTGGGTTTTCTGGTAACATCTCATGGAAAAACCCAAATGAACTTTTTGGCCAACTCAATATTTTCTTCCATTCTGTGGGTTGTCCTTTTACTTTCTTAATAATGTCCTTTAACACACACAAGGACACTTTTTCTGGACTTAATTTTGATGAAGTCCAATTTATATATATTTTCTTTGGTTACTTGTGTTTTCGGTGTCCTATTAAGAAACCATCACCTCATCCAAAGTCATGAAGATTTACACATATTTTCTTCTAGGAATTGTATATAGTTTTAGCTCTTACATTTAGGTCTTTCATCCATTTTGAGTTAATTTTTGTGAATGGTTAAGGTCCAAATTCACTCTTTTGAATGTAGCTATCCAGTTGTCCCAGTACCATTTGTTGAAAAGACTATCATTTCCCCCATTGAATGGTTTTGGCACAATTGTTAAAAATCAATTGATATGGATTATTTCTGGATTTTCAATTCTATTCCATTGATCTATGTGTCTACTACTTTTAGTACTGCATTAATTGTTTACTGCTCCTATGAAACTGAGTTTCTCGAAGGCAGGGGCAACATTTTTATTCTTCTTAGTATTTTTTTTTTTAAAGATTCCTTTTTTTTTAAATGGTACAGTTACTTTTTAATTTTATTTATTTACTTTTGGCTGTGTTGGGTCTTCATTTCTGTGCGAGGGCTTTCTCTAGTTGTGGCAAGCGGGGCTACTCTTCATCGCGGTGCACGGGCCTCTCACTATCGCGGCCTCTCTTGTTGCGGAGCACAGGCTGCAGACGCGCAGGCTCAGTAGTTGTGGCTCACGGGCCTAGTTGCTCCGCGGCATGTGGGATCTTCCCAGACCAGGGCTTGAACCTGTGTCCCCTGCATTGGCAGGCGGATTCTTAACCACTGCGCCACCAGGGAAGCCCCTCTTCTTAGTATTTTTAACCCAGCTGTTAGTAAAGCCTTAAAACATGCTCACTAAACAAAGTTAATCACTTAGTTTTGAAGAAAGGAATGGGAATGAAGTTCATAAGAAAGGTGGGCTCCTTTACTCATGGAATACTTTATCATTTGATGTGGAAATGAAATTCTGGCATACCTTCTCCATTACTTCCAATGACAATTATTCTAACATGTACTGAACACCTTTCTCATACAGAAATATGGGCACCGCAAAGTTTGTAATTGGGTAAAAGATGATAGGTCATGAACTCAACAGTAATTAAAAGCTGTAAGTATTGTCAGATAACACAAAGAAAATGCTACTGGAGTTGCAGCAGAAATTACCTTCAACCAGGATATGTTATCATTCATCAGGTCTTCTTGAAGGGTAGTTAATACTTTTGAATTTACTGCCAAAAGAATTTTGAAAATAGAGGACAGGAGTTTGAGAAGACAGCCATTTGAATTTTACTACTAATATAGTTTAGAGTTTTAATTATCTGTGAAGGGAAAGACCAGTTATTCTCCTAAAATAAAGATGTGGGGCCTACTGAATTGTTTTGGTTTGACATATTATAATATACCTCAAAAGTACAGCACAACCAGAAAAAATTTTTAAATACAAGTTGAATGATTAACACGGGATTAAAGTCATATGGCATAGAACAAGTCTTAGGTACCTAAGCCATAGCTCTGAATTATAATTTTAGGCTTTCCCTCCACATTTAAAAAAAATAGATTTATTTTATTCATTTATTTTTGGCTGCACTGGGTCTTCGCTGCTGCACGTGGGCTTTCTCCAGTTGCAGCAAGCAGGGGCTACTCTTCCTTGCAGTGTGCAGGCTTCTCATTGCAGTGGCTTCTCTTGCTGCTGAGCACGGGCTCTAGGTGCATGGGCTTCAGTGGTTGTAGCATGCAGGCTCAGTAGTTGTGGCTCACGGGCTTAGCTGCTCCCCAGCATATGGGATCTTCCTGGACCAGGGCTTGAACCCATGTCCCCTGCATTGGCAGGCGGATTCTTTACCACTGCACCACCAGGGAAGCCCTTTCCCTCCACTTTTGAAGCCAACCCAATTACTGTCATGGTGATTTTGAAGAAAGAATGGTCTCAAAGCTTATATGTAAGATTTAAAAACCAATCTGCTAGTAGAAAATGCAGTATATAAACTTACATTCAATGACCTATTCTTTGTTTAAAGATCTGATTATCAGAAATAGATGAACAGGAAGTGGAAGTGTGGATACGGGTAACATGGTCTTTGGAGTCAGACCTGGTTAACAATTCCTCCATAAAGTAACTATACGACCTGAATCTGAGTTCTGTGTCTGTAAAATGGAGGTACCTCCTTCCTCAGAGTGGTTATTAAGGATTTTACAAGATGATACGTGTGTGTGTGTGTGTATATGTGTATATATACATCCACAAAGTAGGTACTCAGTAGTTAGTAAAGGAGAATATGGGTATTAAGATAAACCAGAGTCCTAGACAGACACCAAGTGATTCCCTAGGGTTTTGAGCCAAACAGACCTAAATTAGAATGCGATCTCTGCCACTGCCATGTATGGTCTTACTGTGGTTCCAAGTAAAAAGGGTTACTACATCTCTTCTCCTACTCCAAGGCTATATAACAGCCTGAGTAGCGAACATGAGCCAGTTTAAGTCAGTCACAAACAGGGCACATACTTGACTTCATATACATCTACTTAGTATATGCAAAGAGATTTGTGGTCAAGTGGACCTGGAATCTGGTCACTATCTAGCCATGTTATTTGGGGAAAATTACATAATCTCTTTTTGGCTTCTCATCCTTCAAATGACTTTTGCCAAAGTCAGCATATTTCAAAGACTAAGTAGCAAAACTTTATTTTTGTTAAAGGCTGATTTTCTTAGGTATTTGCAATGAAAACAGCTGCAGGTCTCAAGGGTACAGTTCCACATTTCCATAATGGAAAGAAATAGATTAAAACTATTTTAAAACCTTTCATAACAGATACTTAATACTTTTATTGTAGAGAAAAGATACCAAAATATAATATTCCCAAAAGCACAACTCTGTAAAAGCTAGTTTTATTCTTATAGGACTCAAAACTTTAATGGCATTCCCATGATACAGTCAGAAAGTAGAACAAGCCCTAAAGAAAAAAGCAAAAATGCCAAGATCTTCTCCAACCACAATTATTTTTAATCTATGAAAACAGAATTTCCTTACAAATTAAGTAGTTTTTATAGTAGTGACATTTATTGTTGATGTGGTCTGTTTAATATGACTGTAGTGAGAACGGAAGTCGGGTCCGTTGTTCTTCCAGAAATTGAAAAAAGTATCATCATTAAGATAAGGAAGAGAAAGATTTGGATCCATCTTTTTGGGACATGTAAGGTGAGAGTGAAGTCTCACAGTTGCAGAATTTGTGGATATTGCTGGAGGAATTGGAGATGCTCTCTAGTAAGCGGGTAATCCCTCTTCCCCGAACACTGCTGTTTTGGCCCGATGTTTTCACCCCAGATGGGGAGTCACCTAGGATATTAAAAATACAAGAAAAGAAATACAGCAGTTTTATAGTCTTAGAGATCCCTCAATTGACTCAACCTACTGCAGGCCTTTTCACTAAGCCATGATTAAATGGATCGTCAATAGGGGAGATAGTTCTTAGTGTAAAGGCAAAAAGGCTGAACAAGAATATTCTTTTTCAGTCCTGGAAACCTTAATTGAAGTTCTTCAGGGACCATGTGAAATTTCATGTCACTGGCTCTTTTAAACTTTCCCATTTCCCCAAAAGACACCCTCATATCAAAGCTATAAAACTACAGCTGCTACAAAAGTAACAGGTTTTATTTTAAATGCCCTGAACAAAATTCTGAATAAATTAAATTTTATCAAAGTGATACAAAAATCTACATATCCAAATTAAGTGCTTATGCCAAGTAAAACTCCCAATTCAACAAGATTCTTATACCCTAAAGCCAACTTAGATCATCTGTTTTCAGGATCATAAAAAGACCCTAAACTCTTTGAGGTGCCTTCTTATTAAATATAAGATGCTTACCAGTGAGTGTGTTTGATCTCTGTTCCTGATTAGAAGAGCTGAAATGAGAGAATCCTGGACTCTGAACCCTTAGCTTCTATAAGTAACAACAACAACAAAAAAAAACAGGGGAAAACATGTTTATTTATTATCGGATCATCTACTTCAAATTACTCTTTAAATACAAACTAACACCCACTTTTCCAATGTCTGATCAACTTTTGAAGAGTACTGCTGTGAAGGGGAGCAGAGGGCAATCTTTGAGGGGGAAATTACAGGGTCAGGAAAGGGTTTTTTTTTTTTTTAAATATGAGATTATAGCAGGTTTCCTGATAAGAATGACTCAGAACAGAGAGAAACCCTGATGAAATTATTAGAGCCATGTCCGTACGTAGGTAAGAGAATGAGAATAGAGAAATAAAAGGATTGGTCTTAGATAGAAACACAGACAATTCATGCATTTGAGTATATGGTAGATGCAATGGTAGGAATATATGGAAAACTTCGATTGCTTCTATTTTCTCAGAGAAGGAGGGGTACGAGCACCAGCTAGAACAAGGATGAAGGAAGAGGTGATGGAAGTTTGAAGTGAGAGAAGATGAGAAATAACTGTCTAAGAGAGTGGGAGATTAATCAAACTAGAGAAATGGACAACTGCCAGGCAAGGTTAAGGGCTCACTTGAGGTTGGTGGTGATGACCACACCAGTCAGTATGGTAGTTTCTTTTCAGCCTCAGTTAGCTTCAAATATATAACAGAGTAGGTGAAGAGTTGATTTAATGAGGGTTAGTGTTTGTCAGCCAACTATGATGAAGAATGAAGGGCCAGTGGAGTTCATAGTGCAAGTGAGTGAAAATAATGGAGCAAGAAATCTAAGCTGGGAAGGAAGGAGGTGAAGGGCAAGGTGGGGAGAGGAGACACAAGGCTGAAGCACCTGTCCATGTGTGAATGGTACCCCTGGAGTTGTGCCATGCAGTGACCCTGCAAAGGAGGGCAGAACAGTGGAGGCATACAATGAATTGAAGGTCCCAGGAGAGATCAAAGAACTGTTGGCACTGATGTACCAGAGAAAGACAGTGGTAGTCAGAGAGGATGCTTGAAATTGAGATTATGGGGAGATGCCATTGGGGCCTAGAATATGATCACGGGAGTGGATACTTGATGTATGGCAGGGGCCAGGATCACTGGAGAAGGGCAAATCAAGGAACTGAAATGTCAGGCAGCTGGAAGGATCATCTATAGGGAAACTGAAATCAAGAATTCTGCCAGGAATATTGTTAGATCTCCTGGCTCAGTGTTGCTCTAAGAATGAGGATGACCAACTCAGGGGCCTATTGGCTCCAAGAAGGGGTTATCAGGTACTACAGCCTGAATGGCATGTGATTCAAAGCCTAGGGATTTTAGGGAGAAGGCAGAAAGAAGTCTAGAGGCCACAAAGTTAAACAAGGACAACTACTTCAAATCTAAGCCCGTGATAAATGAGAGAAAAAAAAAGTGTCGCTAACAGGGAAGCAGTATCTTTAGAGGACAGCCAAGTTTTAGTTACAGCCAAGGAGGAAAACAGACCTTCCCAAGAGGAGGTTGAAGACAAATAACTGAGATTGAGAAGACCCACAGTTTTTCAGGAGTTGGGGAAGGATGAAAAACAGAATCAGCCTAACAAGATGAGTGTGGGAGATGAGCAAGGATCTAGGTATCCTGAGCTTCCATAGTGACTGATGTGAACAATGAAAAGAGGGGTAATGAGACAAAATCTGGTAGTCTCAACACAGATGGTGATGATGGGGATAAGGCAGTGTTTCTCATCCTGGGTACTACTGACATTTTAGGCTAAATAATACTTTGCTCAGGAGGCTGTCCGTACATAGTCAGGTGTTTAGCAGACTTACTGGTATCTAAGTTACCCGCTGTATGCCAGTAGCACCCCCTCCCCAGCTGTGACAACCAAAAATGTATCCAAGTGTTGCCAAATGTCCCCTGAAGGACACGAAATAGGTCCTAGTGGAGAACCGCTGGGTTAAGGGTTAACAGCAGACAGGAGAGAGAAGAGTCTTGCCCAGAGATTATATGGAGAGCTCTCTTTTTTATTTTTAAAATTACCATGGAGTAAGACAGACTTCTTTGGTGTGTACATTTCTACGAGTTTTAACAAATGAAGAGATTCGTGAAACCACCATTGCAATCAGGATACAGAACCATTCTATCACCTCAAAAATTTCCTATCCCTTTACAGTCGTACCCCCTGGGAACCACTGATACGTTCTTCATCATTATCATTTGTATTTAACAATGTCATATAAACGGAATCATACATTACATAACCTTTTGAGACTGCTGCTTTTGCTAAGTGTAAGTAATGCCTTTGAGATTGATCCTAATAGTTGTTTTATCAATAGTTCATTCCACTTTGGGGTTCCCTTTTCACTATTTTATTAACTATTTTATTAACTATTTAAAAGTAGAACATAGTAGATAATAAATGTTACTAAGTCAGAGGTCTTAGTACTTTCATATACTGCTGCATTTAATCCTACAACGACTACTAGCCCTTATTATTATTCTTGTTCTACAGATACGGAATCAGCACAGAAAGTTCAAATAACTTGCAGAGAGTCACACAGCCTATGTGTAGCAGAGCCTGAAGTGAAATTTAGGAATTCTAACTTGAAAGAGCCCATACTCTTAATTGCTATGCTCTTGGTAGTGTAGAGAGGCCTACTAGTAAGTAAATACCAAGGAGGGAAGAGGGGTGGTAGGGAAATTAGATAGCCTCTAATCAAATCCTGAATGAGGTCTTATATTTAAAATATCTACTTCAAAAATGTGTATCACATAATTTTTGGAATAATTGTTTGGATGTGTTTCGTATAAACACTAATGCTAATTTTAATTTTCTTTGTTAAGTACAGTAGGAAAATATACAAGGAAGAAAAAGGATTTTTTGTAAGATCCAACTGGATTAAAAACTGACATTCCATGAAGGATCAAAAAAAATTTTTAACAGAAGAGAGAACCAAACAAAGGCCTGATCTTGAGAGACTAGCAGCCCCGAAAAGTGAGCTCCTTACCTGGTAACGCCCTGCATCCAATACAACCATTTTCGGTGTCACACTATTGCTGGCCTCATAATCTTGAAGTGGTACATGAGCCTCTGTGAGCTGGATTCCAAAGAGAGTGGCCAGAGAATTACTGATGCAGTATCTTTAAAAAGGAATTTAAAATGTTTATTATCAGAATCTTATCTAATTCATTCTAAAAGCATTCACATTTTAAAAATTTCTGACAAAGCATGTGAGATATTGTTGTAAATTGGGAAAAAAGAAATTTAGAGATTTGGAGAAAAAATGGGAATAGGTAGCAGTACATATCATAAAACTGGTCATTACTGGTAAGCAATACTTTGATTACCAAATAAAATTTCAGATCCATTATAAGTGAATGGGAATGAGGGGGAAGAGCACCAGAATTCTCAAATATTTAAGGCAGGGAGAGGCAACAACAGCAACAGGGCGAAAACTTAGAAACACTTATTCATCCTCAGAACCAACTATCATCAGCTGTGTAAAGGGATTACCAGAGCTTCCACAGAGCTGAGGCTGCAGGTACTTTCCCTACAAAATGAGGAGAAAAGGGTCTATATGTTTTCAGCACCTTCACAAGGAAGTGCTGTTCTTAATGACAGTAGGGAACTTCACTTTCCTACAGGAATCCTAGAAGAAAAAAATTTCAATAAGTGCTTCTGAAGGCTCAAATTGCTCAGGTGGTAACCACCAGACAAGTAGTGACATGGGCAGAAGAATACAAGTAACATGACTAAAAACACCTTTGTTTTAAAAGACAGTTGTGGAAATAGAGGTAAACAGTGATGCACCCTGAATGCCAAAGCAACAACAAGCAAAGTTGCAAAGAATTCAGTGCAGAATAGAGCATTAGGAAGAAAATCCTTTCTCCAACTTACGCAATTTTCTTGCAAACAGCTAAAGCACAGAGGACAATATCATTTTCTTCATGCCACTTGCACCTGTACAGAAAAAAAAGACTTTAATATCATCTAACTGAAGCAGCACTGCTTATGGGTTTTTATGTGCCAAATTTCTACCTTAGTGTCAGTTTCTTAAATGATTTCAACTATTACTCAAAGATTAAGGTCTCTAATTTAACATATAAAAAGTAGACTTTTTTTAAAAACAAGTTTTTAATGTTACCTCCTCTGATGCAAATTCATGACACATTGCAAACATGCAGCTATAACAGATTTTACCTTGAAAATCTATATATGTATTTATATATATATATATAGAAAATCTATATATAGAGTGTAGTTAACATATACTCATTAAATACACATTTACTGACGACATACTACTTACCAGGCATTGTCCTAGACACTAGAGATACAGTACAGAATGAAACACAAACTCTTATGCACACAAAACTTACTTTTTAATGGGGAAGTCAGATCAAAAGATATGTAGGTATAATAATATAGTAAGTTAGATGAGTTCTAAGGAGAAAAACAAGAAAAAGACATGAAATGCAAGAGAAGGGTGACATTTTAGATAAGGTAGGCAGGAAAGGTGTCACTGAGGAGTGGATGTTGGAGTGAAGACCTCAAGAGGGGATGTTGGAGAGGAAATGACCAACAACATACTTTCATGACGAGAGCCACTATAAACCTGTATATCTTTCCCCTGAGTGCGTAAGTTATTTGAGACTCAACAGTACTACCTGCATAATAGAAACCTTCTCTGAACTTAGCAAAAATCTTCACTCAGAAATTATAAACACGCTAAACAATAAGTGTAAAAAGTCCATTATCTGCACTTGTTATTTAACTGAATGGAAGGCTATCTAAAAATAAGATTAAGAATTCCCCACTGCTTTTACAAAAAGTGATTCAATAAATATGATTCATAAAACTAACTCTAAAATGAAGGCTTAAGTTAAAACTAAATCTAAATCAAGGCACCAGTCCCTCCCACTGGGAGGCCTGCACAAGCCTCTTAGACCAGCCTCACCCACCAGGGGGCAGACACTAGAAGCAAGAGGACCTACAATCCTACAGCCTGTGGGACTACAAACACAGAAAGTTACACAAAATGAGATGTCAAAGAAATATGTTCCAGAGGAAGGAACAAGATAAAACCCCAGAACAACTACTAAATGAAGTGGAAATAGGCAGTCTACCTGAAAAAGAATTCAGAATAATGATAGTAAAGACAGTCCAAGATCTCAGAAAAAAAATGGAGGCACAGACCAAGAAGATACAAGAAATGTTTTAACAAAGAGCTAGAAGATAAACAAGGAACAATAACTGAAATGAAAAATACACTAGATGAAATAAATAGCAGAATAAATGAAGTAGAATGGTAAGTGAGCAGGAAGACAGAATGGTGGAAATAACTGCTGTGGAACAGGATAAAGAATAAAAAGAAATGAGGACAGTTTAAGAGACCTCTGGGACAACATTAAATGCACCAACGTTTACATTATAGGAGTCCAGAATGAGAAAAAATTTGAAGAGATAATAATTGAAAACTTCCCTAACATGGGAAAGGAAACAGTCACCTAGTCCAGGAAGTGCAGAGAGTCCCAGGCAGGATAAACCCAAGGAGGAGCATGCTGAGACACATAGTAATCGAACTGACAAAAATTAAAGACAAAAAGAAAATATTAAAAGAAACAAGGAGACAAAAAAGCAAACAACCCAATCAAAAAATGGGCAGAAGACCTAAAGAGACATTTCTCCAAAGAAGAAATACAGATGGCCAGTAGGTACATGAAAAGATGCTCAACACTACAAATCAGAGAAATGCAAATATAAAAACTACAACGAGGTACCACCTCATGCCACTCAGAACGGCCACCATTAAAATGTCTACAAACAGTTAAATGCTGGAGATGGTGTGGAGAAAAGGGAACCTTCCTACAGTTGGTGGTAATGTAAGTTGGTGTAGCCACGGTGGAAAACAGTATAGGATATTCCTCACAAAACTAGAAATAGAATTACCATATGATCCAGCAATCTGACTCCTGGGCATATATCCAGACAAAATTACAATTCAAAAAGATACATGTACCCCTATGTTAATAGCAGCACTATTCACAACAGCCAAGACATGGAAACAACCTAAACGTCCATCAACAGATGAATGGATAAGGAAGATATGGTACATAAATACAATGGAATACTACTCAGCTATAAAAAAGAACGAAATAATGTCATTTGCAGCAACGTGGATGGACCTAGAGGTTATCATACTAAGTGAAGTAAGTCAGAAAGATAAAGACAAATACTATATGATATCCCTTATAGGTAGAATCTAAAATATGACACAAATGAACCTATCTATGAAACAGAAAAAAACACCAGGGACATAGAGAATAGACTGGTGGTTGCCAAGGGGGAGGAGGGTTGTAGAAAGTAGGAGTGGGAGTTTGGGATTAGCAGATGCAAACTGGTGTATACACAGAATGGATAAACAACAAGGTCCTACTGGATAGCACAGGGAACTATATTCAACATCCTGTGATAAACCATAATGGAAAAGAATGCGAAAAAGAGTGTGTGTGTGTGTGTGTGTGTGTGTGTGTGTGTGAAGCTCAGTCACTGCTGCACAGCAGTAATTGACACAACATTGTAATTCAACTTTACTTCAATGAAAAATAAATTACAGTGCTTAAAAAAAAAAAGCAACAAGGGCAAAGCAACAAATAACATACAAGAGAATCCCCATAAGGTTATCAACTGATTTTTCAACAGAACTCTGCAGGTCAGAAGGGAGTGGCACGATATATTTAAAGTGATGAAAGGGAAAAGCCTGCAACCAAGAATACTCTACCCAGCAAGGCTCTCATTCAGATTTGATGGCAAAATCAAAAGCTTTACAGATAAGCAAAAGCTAATAAGAGAATTCAGCACTACCAAACTAGCTTTACAAATAAATTCTAAAGGAACTTCTCTAGGCAGAAAAGAAAAGACCACAACTGGAAACAAGAAAAGTACAAATGGGAAAGCTCACCAGTAAAGGTAAACAAACATACAGTAAAGGTAGGAAATCATTCACACACAAATATGATATCAAAACCAGCAACTGTGAGAAGAGTACAAATGTAGGATATTGAAAATGCATTTGAAATAAGGGACGAGCAACTTAAAACAATTGTGTATATATATACATACTACTATTTCAAAACCTCACAGTAACCACAAACCAAAAGTCTACGATATACACACAAAAGAGAAAAACGAATCCAAACATAACACTAAAGATAGTCATCAAATCACAAGAGAAGAAAAAGAGGAAGGAAGAAAAAAGACCTACAAACACAAATCCAAAACAACTAACAAAATGGCAACAAAAACGTATCAGTTATTACGTTAAATATAAATGGATTAAATGCTCCAACCAAAAGACAGACTGGATGAATGGATATAAAAACAAGACCTATATATATGCTGTCTACAAGAGACCCACTTCAGACCTAGGGACACATACAGACTGAAAGTGAGAGGATGGGAAAAGGTATCCCATGCAAATGGAAATCAAAAGAAATCTGGGTTAGCAATACTCGTATCAGACAAAATAGACTTTAAAGACTGTTACAACAGACAAAGGAGGACACTACATGATGATCAAAGGATCAATCCAAGAAGAGGATTTAACAACTGTAAAAACATACGTAGCCAACATAGGAGAACCCTGATGTAGCAGCCATAAAAGATGAAATTGACAGTAACACAGTTAACAGTGGGGGATTTTAACACCTCACTTACATCAATGGACGGATCATCCAGACAGAAAAATCAATAACAAAAGACAGGCCTTAAATTGTCACATTAGGCCAAATGAATTTAACTGATATTTATAGAGCATTCCATCCAAAAGCAGCAGAACACACATTCTTCTCAAGTGCACATGGAACATTCTCCAGGACAGATCACATGCTGGGCCACAAAGCAAGCTTGGGTAAAGTTAAGAAAACTGAAATCATATCAAGCATCTTTTCCGACCACAACACGAGGAGATTAGAAATCAACTATAAGAAAAAAATCTGTAAAACAACAAAAACACACAGAGGCTAAACAATATGCTACTGAACAACCCATGGATCACTGAAGAAATCAAAGAAGAAATCAAAAAATACCTACAAATGAAAACAAAAACAGGATGATCAAAAACCTATGGGACACCGCAAAAGCAGTTCTAAGAGGGAAGTTTATAGCAATACAATCTTACCTCATGAAACAAGAGAAATCTCAAATAAACAACCTTATCTTACACCTAAAGCAACTAGAGAAAGAAGAACAAACAAAAGCCAAAGTTAGTAGAAGGAAAGAAATCATAAAGATCAGAGCAGAAATAAATGAAATAGAGACCAAAAAAAAAAACCCAGGAAAGATCAATGAAACTAAAAGTTGGGTCTTTGAAAAGATAAACAGAATTGATAAGTCTTTAGCTAGACTCAAAAAGAAAAAAAGGGAGAGGGCTCAAATCAATAAAATTAGAAATGAAAAAGGAAAAGTTATGGTGGACACCACAGAAATACAAAGATCATAAGAGACTACTACAAGCAACAGTATGCCAATAAAATGGACAACCGAGAAGAAATGGACAAATTCTTAAGCAAGATATAACCTTCCAAGACTAACTAGAATAGAAAATACAAACAGACCAATCACAAGCACTGAAATTGAAACTGTGATTTAAAAACTGCCAACAAACAAAAGTCCAGGACCAGATGGCTTCACAGGTGAATTCTATCTAACATTTAGAGAAGAGTTAACACCTATCCTTCTGAAACTGTTCCAAAAAATGGCAGAGGAAGGAACACTCCTAAACTCATTCTATGAGGCCACCATCACCCTTATACCAAAACCAGACAAAGATACCATAAAAAAAGAAAATTACAGGCCAATATCACTGATGAACATAGATGCAAAAATCCTCAACAAAATACTAGCAAACTGAATCCAACAATACATTAAAGGGATCATACACCATGATCAAGTGGGGTTTATCTCAGGGGCACAAAGATTCTTCAATATCCACAAATCAGTAAGTGTGATACACCACATTAACAAACTGAAGAAAAAACATATGATTATCTCAATAGATGCAGAAAAAGCTTTTGACAAAATTCAACACCCATTTATGATAAAAACTTTCTAGAAAGTGGGCATAGAGGGAACATACCTCAACATAATAAAGGCCATATATGACAAACTCAGAGCTAACATCATTCTCAATGGTGACAAACTGAAAGCATTCCCTCTAAGATCAGAAACAGGACAAGGCTGTCCACTGTCTCCACTTTTATTCATCATAGATTTGGAAGTCCTAACCACAGCAGAAAAGAAATAAAAGGAATCTAAAAATGGATTAATTATAAAATTAATACACAGAAATCTGTTGCACTTCTATATACAAACAATGAAAAATCAGAAAGAGAAATTAAGGAAACAATCCCATTTTCCATCACATCAAAAAAGAATAAAATATCTAGGAATAAATCTACCTAAGGAGGCAAAAGACCTGTGCTCTGAAAACTGTAAGACACTGATGAAAGAAATCGAAGATGACATGAACAGATGGAAAGATATACCATGTTCTTGGATTGGAAGAATCAATATTGTCAAAATGACTACACTACACAAGGTAGTCTACAGATTCAATGCAATCCCTATCAAATTACTAATGGCAGATCTAGAACAAAAGATTTAAAATTTGTACAGAAACACAAAAGACCCTGAATAGCCAAAGCAATCCTGAGAAATGAAACGGAGCTGGAGGAATCAGGCTCCCTGACCTCAGACTATACTACAAAGCTATAGTCATCAAAACACTGCTGGCAAAAAGACAGACTTATAGATCAATGGAACAGGATAGAAAGCTCAGAAATAAACCCACACACCTATGATCTATTAACCTACGACAAAGAAAGCAAGAACATATAATGGAGAAAAGACAGTCTCTTCAATAAGTGGTGCTGGGAAAACTGGACAACTACATGTAAAGGAATGAAATTAGAACATTCTCTAACACCATACACAAAAATAAACTCAAAATGGATTAAAGACCTCAACGTAAGACTGTATACTATAAAAGTCTTAAGAGGAAAACATAGGCAGAACACTTTGACATAAGTTGCAGCAATATTTTTTTGGATCCATCTCCTAGAGTAATGAAAATAGAAAGAAAATAAACAAATGGGACCTAATTAAACTTAAAAGGTTTTGCACAGCAAAGGAAACCATAAACAAAACAAAAAGACAACCCACAGCATGGGAGAAAATATTTGAAAATGAAGTGATCAACAAGGGATTAATCTCCAAAACATACAAACAGCTCATGCAGCTCTGTCAAAAAAGCAAACAACCCAATCAAAAAATGGACAGAAGATCTAAAGAGACATTTCTCTAAAGAAGACATAGAGATGGCCAAAAAGCACATGAAAAGATGCTCAACACCACTAATTATTAGAGAAATACAAATCAAAACTATGAGGTATCACCTCACCCTGGTCAGAATGGCCATCAACAGAAAGTTTACAAACAATAAATGCTGGAGAGGGTGTGGAGAAAAGGGAACTCTCCTACACTGTTGGTGGGAATGTAAATTGGTACAACCACTATGGAGAAGAATATGGAGGTTCCTTAAAAAACTAAAATTAGAGCTCTCATATGATCCAGCAATCCCACTCCTGGGCATATATCCAGAGAAAACCATATTTCGAGAAGATACATGCACCCTAATGTTCACTGCAGCACTACTTCCAATACCCAAGACATGGAAGCCATCTAAATATCCACTGACAGAGGAATGGATAAAGAGGATGTGATACATATATAGAATGGAATATTAGCCATAAAGAATGAATCAATGCCATTTGCAGCCACATGGATGGACCGAGAGATTATCATACTAAGTAAATAAGCCCAGCAGAAAGACAAAAATCATATGATATTGCTTATATGTGGAATCTAAAAAAATTGATACAAATGAATTTATTTACAAAACAGAAACAGACTCACAGACTTAGAAAACAAACTTATGGTTACCAAAGGGCAGAGGTGGCGGGGGGGATAAATTAGGAGGCTGGGATTAACATATATACACTACTACATGTAAAATATATAATCAACGAGGACACACTGTATAACACAGGGAACTCTATTCAGTACTCTGTAATAACCTATATGGGAAATAGAATCTGAAAAAGAATAGAGGCTTCCGGGAAGACGGCAGAAGAGTAAGATGTGGAGACCACCTTCCTCCCCACAGATACACCAGAAATACATCTACACGTGGAACAACTCCTACAGAACACCTACTGAACGCTGGCAGAAGACCTCAGACCTCCCAAAAGTCAAGAAACCCCCCATGTACCTGGACAGGGCAAAAGTAAAAAGAATAAACATAGACAAAAGGATAGGGACGGGACCTGCACCAGTGGGAGGGAGCTGTGAAGGAGGAAAGAGGATCAGGGCCGACCAGCACTCACCAGCCCAAGAGGCTTGTCTGCTCACCCGCCGGGGCGGGCAGGGCCTGGAGTTGAGGCTCGGGCTTCGGTCGGAGCATCAGAGGACTGGGCCTGGCAGCATGAACACAGCCTGCAGGGGGTTAGTGCGCCACGGCTAGCCGGGAGGGAGTCCGGGAAAAAGTCTGGACCTGCCGAAGACGCAAGAGACGTTTTCTTCCCTCTTTGTTTCCTGGTGCGCGAGGAGAGGGGATTAAGAGCACTGCTTAAAGGAGCTCCAGAGATGGGCGCAAGCCGTGGCTAAAAGCACGGACCACAGAGACGGGCACGAGACGCTAAGGCTGCTGCTGCCGCCACCAAGAAGCCTGTGTGCGAGCACAGATCACTATCCACACCCCCCTTCCAGGGAGCCTGTGCAGCTCGCCACTGCCAGGGTCCCGGGATCCAGGGACAACTCCCTCAGGAGAACGCATGGCGCACGTCAGGCTAGTGCAACATCACGCCGGCTTCTACCACCGCAGGCTTGCCCCGCACTGCGTGTCCCTCCCTCCCTCGGGCCTGAGTGAGCCAGAGCCCCCGAATTAGCGGCTCCTTTAAACCCGTCCTGTCTGAGCGAAGAACAGACACACTCCGGCGACCTACACGCAGAGGCGGGGCCAAATCCAAAGCTGAACCCCTGGGAGCGGTGAGAACAGAGAAAGGGAAATCTCTCCCAGCAGCCTCAGAAGCAGCGGATTAAAGCTCCACAATCAACTTGATGTACCCTGCATCTGTGGAATACCTGAATAGACAACGAATCATCCCAAATTGAGGAGCTGGGTGGAAAAAAGGCCCTTGGTGCTGCAGCCAGGAGTCAGTGCTGTGCCTCTGAGGTGGGAGAGCCAACTTCAGGACACTGGTCCACAAGAGAGCTCCCAGCACCACATAATATCAAACAGCGAAAATCTCCCAGAGATCCCCATCTCAATGACCAGCAAGCTACAGTGCTGGACATCCTATGCCAAACAACTAGCAAGACAGGAACACAACCCCACCCATTAGCAAAAAGGCTGCCTAAAATCATAAGTCCACAGACACCCCAAAACACACCACCAGATGTGGAATGCCAACCAGAAGGACAAGATCCAGCCTCATCCACCAGAACATAGGCACGAGTCCCCTCCAACAGGATAAATCCAAGGAGAAATACGCCAAGACACATATTAATCAAATTGTCAAAAATTAAATACACAGAAAGGATATTAAAAGCAGCAAGGGAAAAACAACAAACAACACACAAGGGAATCCCCATAAGGTTAACAGCTGATCTTTCAGCAGAAACTCTGCAAGCCAGAAGGGACTGGCAGGACATATTTAAAGTGATGAAGGAGAAAAACCTGCAACCAAGATTACTCTACCCAGCAAGGATCTCATTCAGATTTGATGGAGAAATTAAAACCTTTACAAACAAGCAAAAGCTGAGAGAGTTCAGCACCACCAAACCAGCTTTACAACAACTGCTAAAGGAACTTCTCTAGGTAAGAAACACAAGAGAAGGAAAAGACTTACAATAACGAACCCAAAACAATTAAGAAAATGGGAATAGGAACATACATATAGATAATTACCTTAAATATAAATGGACTAAATGCTCCCACCAAAAGACACAGATTGGCTGAATAGATACAAAAACAAGACCCATATATATATGCTGTCTACAAGAGATCCACTTCAGACCTAGAGACACATACAGACTGAAAGTAAGGGGACGGAAAAAGATATTCCAAGCTAATGGAAACCAAAAGAAAGCTGGAGTAGCAATTCTCATATCAGACAAAATAGACTTTAAAATAAAGACTATTAGAAGAGACAAAGAAGGACACTACATAATGATCAAAGGATCGATCCAAGAAGAAGATATAACACTTGTAAATATTTATGCACCCAACACAGGAGCACCTCAATACATAAGGCAAATACTAACAGCCATAAAAGGGGAAATGGACAGTAACACATTCATAGTAGGGGACTTTAACACCCCACTTTCACCAATGGACAGACCATCCAAAATGAAAATAAATAAGGAAACACAAGCTCTAAATGATACATTAAACAAGATGGACTTAATTGATATTTATAGGACACTCCATCCAAAAACAACAAAATACACATTTTTCTCAAGTGCTCATAGAACATTCTCCAGGATAGATCATATCTTGGGTCACAAATCAAGCCTTGGTAAATTTAAGAAAATTAAAATTGTATCAAGTATCTTTTCTGACCACAACGCTATGAGACTAGATATCAATTACAGGAAAAGATCTGTAAAAAATACAAATGTATGGAGGCTGAACAATACACTACTTAATAATGAAGTAATCACTGAAGAAATCAAAGAGGAAATCAAAAAATACCTGGAAACAAATGACAATGGAGAGACGACGACCCAAAACCTGTGGGATGCAGCAAAAGCAGTTCTAAGAGGGAAGTTTATAGAAATACAATCCTACCTTAAGAAACAGAAAATATCTCGAATAAACCACATAACCTTGCACCTAAAGCAATTACATACGGAAGAACCCCTTCTGTAAAAAACCCCAAAGTTAACAAAAGGAAAGAAATCATTATAATCAGATCAGAAATAAATGAAAAAGAAATGAAGGAAACGATAGCAAAGATCAATAAAACTAAAAGCTAGTTCTTTGAGAAGATAAACAAAATAGATAAACCATTAGCCAGACTCATCAAGAAAAAAAAGGGAGAATACTCAAATCAATAGAATTAGAAATGAAAAGGAGAAGTAACAACTGACACTGCAGAAAAACAAAAGATAATGAGAGATTACTATAAGCAACTTTATGCCAATAAAATGGACAACCTGGAAGAAATGGACAAATTCTTAGAAAGGTATTACCTTCCAAGACTGAATAACAAAGAAACAGAAACTATGAACAGACCAATCACAAGCGCTTAAATTGAAACTGTGAATAAAAAGCTTCCAACAAACAAAAGCCCAGGACCAGATGGCTTCACAGGCGAATTCTATCAAACATTTAGAGAAGAGATAACACCTATCCTTCTCAAACACTTCCAAAATATAGCAGAGGGAGGAACACTACCAAATTCATTCTATGAGGCCACCATCACCTTGATACCAAAAACAGACAAGGATGACACAAACAAAGAAAACTACAGGCCAATAGCACTGATGAATATAGGGGCAAAAACCCTCAACAAAATGCTAGCAAACAGAATCCAACAGCACATTCAAAGGATCATACACCATGATCAAGTGAGGTTTCTTCCAGGAATGCAAGGATTCTTCAATATACGCAGAAGAATTAATGTGATAAACCATACTAACAAACTGAAGGAGAAAAACCATATGATCATCTCAATAGATGTAGAGAAAGCTTTCGAGCAAATTCAACACCCATTTATGATAAAAAAACCCTGCAGAAAGTAGGCATAGAGGGAACTTTCCTCAACATTATAAAGCCCATATATGACAAACCCACAGCCAACATCGTCCTCAATGGTGAAAAACTGAAAGCATTTCCACTACGATCAGGAACAAGACAAGGCTGCCCACTCTCACCACTCTTATTCAACACAGTTTTGGAAGTTTTAGCCACAGCAATCAGAGAAGAAAAGGAAATAAAAGGAATCCAAATCGGAAAAGAAGAAAGTAAAGCTGTCACTGTTTGCAGATGACATGATACTATACATAGAGAATCCTAAAGATGCTACCAGAAAACTACTAGAGCTAATCAATGAATCTGGTAAAGCAGCAGGATACAAAATTAATGCACAGAAATCTCTGGCATTCCTATACACTAATGATGAAAAATCTGACCGTGAAATCAAGAAAACACTCCCATTTACCATGGCAACAAAAAGAATAAACCTACCTAAGGAGACAGAAGACCTGTATGCAGAAAATTATAAGACACTGATGAAAGAAATTAAAGATGATACAAATAGATGGAGAGATATACCATGTTTTTGGATTGGAAGAATCAACATTGTGAAAATGACTCTACTACCAAAAGCAATCTACAGATTCAATGCAATCCCTATCAAACTACCATTGGTATTTTTCACAGAACTAGAGCGAAAAATTTCACAATTTATATGGAAACACAAAAGACCCCGAATAGCCAAAGCAATCTTGAGAACGAAAAACGGAGCTGGAGGAATCAGGCTCCCTGACTTCAGACTATACTACAAAGCTACAGTAATCAAGAGAGTATGCTACTGGCACAAAAGCAGAAACACAGATCAATGGAACAGGACAGAAAGCCCAGAGATAAACCCACGCACATACGGTCACCTCATCTTTGATAAAGGAGGCAGGAATGTACAGTGGAGAAAGGACAGCCTCTTCAATAAGTGGTGCTGGGAAAACTGGACAGGTCCGTGTAAAAGTATGAGATTCGATCACTCCCTAACACCATACACAAAAATAAGCTCAAAATGGATTCAAGACCTAAATGTAAGGCCAGAAACTATCAAAGTCTTAGAGGAAAACATAGGCAGAACACTCTATGACATAAATCACAGCAAGATCCTTCGTGCCCCACCTCCTAGAGAAATGGAAATAAAAACAAAAATAAACAAATGGGACCTAATGAAACTTCCAAGCTTTTGCACAGCAAAGGAAGCCATCAACAAGACGAGAAGACAACCCTCAGAGTGGGAGAAAATATTTGCAAATGAAGCAACTGACAAAGGATTAATCTCCAGAATTTACAAGCAGCTCATGCAGCTCAATAACAAAAAAACAAACAACCCAATCCAAAAATGGGCAGAAGACCTAAATAGACATTTCTCCAAAGAAGATATTACAGACTGCCAACAAACACATGAAAGAACGCTCAACATCATTAATCATTAGGGAAATGCAAATCAAAACTACAATGAGATATCACCTCACACCAGTCAGAATGCCCTTCGTCAAAAAATCTAGAAACAATAAATCCTGGAGAGGGTGTGGAGAAAAGGGAACACTCCTGCACTGCTGGTGGGAATGTGAATTGGTACAGCCACTATGGAGAACAGTATGGAGGTTCCTTAAAAAACTGCAAATACAACTACCATATGACCCAGCAATCCCACTGCTGGGCATATACCCTGAGAAAACCATAATTCAAAAAGGGTCATGTACCAAAATGTTCATTGCAGCTCTATTTACAATAGCCAGGACGTGGAAGCAACCTGAGTGTCCATCAACAGATGAGTGGATAAAGAAGACGGGGCACATATATACAACGGAGTATTACTCAGCCATAAAGAGAAACGAAATCGAGTTATTTGTAGTGAGGTGTACGGAAGTAGAGTCTGTCATAGAGCGTGAAGTAAGTCAGAAAGAGAAAGACAAATACCGTATGCTAACACATATGTATGGAATTTAAGAAAACAAAAATGTCATGAAGAACCTAGGGGTAAGACAGGAATAAAGACACAGACCTACTGGAGAACGGACTTGAGGATATGGGGAGGGGGAAGGGTGAGCTGTGACAAAGTGAGAGAGAGGCATGGACATATATACACTACCAAACGTAAGGTAGATAGCTAGTGGGAAGCAGCCGCATAGCACAGGGAGATCAGCTCGGTGCTTTGTGACCGCCTGGAGATGTGGGATAGGGAGGGTGGGAGGGAGGGAGACGTAAGAGGGAAGACATATGGGAACGTCTGTATATGTGTAACTGATTCACGTTGCTGTAGAGCAGAAACTAACACACCGTTGTAAAGCAATTACACCCCAATAAAGATGTTCAAAAAAAAAAAAAAATCTTCCAACAAACAAAAGCCCAGGACCAGACGGCTTCACAGGCGAATTCTATCATACCTTTAGAGAAGAGCTAACACCTATCCTTCTCAAACTCTTCCAAAATATAGCAGAGGGAGGAACACTCCCAAACTCGTTCTACGAGGCCAACATCACCTCGATACCAAAACCAGACAAGGATGCCACAAAGAAAACTACAGGCCAATGTCACTGATGAACACAGATGCAAAACACCTCAACAAAATACTAGCAAACAGAATCCAACAGCACATTCAAAGGATCATACACCATGATCAAGTGAGGTTTCTTCCAGGAATGCAAGGATTCTTCAATATACGCAGAAGAATTAATGTGATAAACCATACTAACAAACTGAAGGAGAAAAACCATATGATCATCTCAATAGATGTAGAGAAAGCTTTCGAGCAAGTTCAACACCCATTTATGATAAAAAAACCCTGCAGAAAGTAGGCATAGAGGGAACTTTCCTCAACATTATAAAGGCCATATATGACAAACCCACAGCCAACATCGTCCTCAATGGTGAAAAACTGAAAGCATTTCCACTACGATCAGGAACAAGACAAGGCTGCCCACTCTCACCACTCTTATTCAACACAGTTTTGGAAGTTTTAGCCACAGCAATCAGAGAAGAAAAGGAAATAAAAGGAATCCAAATCGGAAAAGAAGAACGTAAAGCTGTCACTGTTTGCAGATGACATGATACTATACATAGAGAATCCTAAAGATGCTACCAGAAAACTACTAGAGCTAATCAATGAATCTGGTAAAGCAGCAGGATACAAAATTAATGCACAGAAATCTCTGGCATTCCTATACACTAATGATGAAAAATCTGAACGTGAAATCAAGAAAACACTCCCATTTACCATGGCAACAAAAAGAATAAACCTACCTAAGGAGACAGAAGACCTGTATGCAGAAAATTATAAGACACTGATGAAAGAAATTAAAGATGATACAAATAGATGGAGCGATATACCATGTTTTTGGATTGGAAGAATCAACATTGTGAAAATGACTCTACTACCAAAAGCAATCTACAGATTCAATGCAATCCCTATCAAACTACCATTGGTATTTTTCACAGAACTAGAGCGAAAAATTTCACAATTTATATGGAAACACAAAAGACCCCGAATAGCCAAAGCAATCTTGAGAACGAAAAACGGAGCTGGAGGAATCAGGCTCCCTGACTTCAGACTATACTACAAAGCTACAGTAATCAAGAGAGTATGCTACTGGCACAAAAGCAGAAACACAGATCAATGGAACAGGACAGAAAGCCCAGAGATAAACCCACGCACATACGGTCACCTCATCTTTGATAAAGGAGGCAGGAATGTACAGTGGAGAAAGGACAGCCTCTTCAATAAGTGGTGCTGGGAAAACTGGACAGGTCCGTGTAAAAGTATGAGATTCGATCACTCCCTAACACCATACACAAAAATAAGCTCAAAATGGATTCAAGACCTAAATGTAAGGCCAGAAACTATCAAAGTCTTAGAGGAAAACATAGGCAGAACACTCTATGACATAAATCACAGCAAGATCCTTCGTGCCCCACCTCCTAGAGAAATGGAAATAAAAACAAAAATAAACAAATGGGACCTAATGAAACTTCCAAGCTTTTGCACAGCAAAGGAAGCCATCAACAAGACGAGAAGACAACCCTCAGAGTGGGAGAAAATATTTGCAAATGAAGCAACTGACAAAGGATTAATCTCCAGAATTTACAAGCAGCTCATGCAGCTCAATAACAAAAAAACAAACAACCCAATCCAAAAATGGGCAGAAGACCTAAATAGACATTTCTCCAAAGAAGATATTACAGACTGCCAACAAACACATGAAAGAACGCTCAACATCATTAATCATTAGGGAAATGCAAATCAAAACTACAATGAGATATCACCTCACACCAGTCAGAATGCCCTTCGTCAAAATATCTAGAAATAATAAATCCTGGAGAGGGTGTGGAGAAAAGGGAACACTCCTGCACTGCTGGTGGGAATGTGAATTGGTACAGCCACTATGGAGAACAGTATGGAGGTTCCTTAAAAAACTGCAAATACAACTACCATATGACCCAGCAATCCCACTGCTGGGCATATACCCTGAGAAAACCATAATTCAAAAAGGGTCATGTACCAAAATGTTCATTGCAGCTCTATTTACAATAGCCAGGACGTGGAAGCAACCTGAGTGTCCATCAACAGATGAGTGGATAAAGAAGACGGGGCACATATATACAACGGAGTATTACTCAGCCATAAAGAGAAACGAAATCGAGTTATTTGTAGTGAGGTGTACGGAAGTAGAGTCTGTCATAGAGCGTGAAGTAAGTCAGAAAGAGAAAGACAAATACCGTATGCTAACACATATGTATGGAATTTAAGAAAACAAAAATGTCATGAAGAACCTAGGGGTAAGACAGGAATAAAGACACAGACCTACTGGAGAACGGACTTGAGGATATGGGGAGGGGGAAGGGTGAGCTGTGACAAAGTGAGAGAGAGGCATGGACATATATACACTACCAAACGTAAGGTAGATAGCTAGTGGGAAGCAGCCGCATAGCACAGGGAGATCAGCTCGGTGCTTTGTGACCGCCTGGAGATGTGGGATAGGGAGGGTGGGAGGGAGGGAGACGTAAGAGGGAAGACATATGGGAACGTCTGTATATGTGTAACTGATTCACGTTGCTGTAGAGCAGAAACTAACACACCATTGTAAAGCAATTACACCCCAATAAAGATGTTCAAAAAAAAAAAAAATCTTCCAACAAACAAAAGCCCAGGACCAGACGGCTTCACAGGCGAATTCTATCATACCTTTAGAGAAGAGCTAACACCTATCCTTCTCAAACTCTTCCAAAATATAGCAGAGGGAGGAACACTCCCAAACTCGTTCTACGAGGCCAACATCACCTCGATACCAAAACCAGACAAGGATGCCACAAAGAAAACTACAGGCCAATGTCACTGATGAACACAGATGCAAAAAGCCTCAACAAAATACTAGCAAACAGAATCCAACAGCACATTCAAAGGATCATACACCATGATCAAGTGAGGTTTCTTCCAGGAATGCAAGGATTCTTCAATATACGCAGAATTAATGTGATAAACCATACTAACAAACTGAAGGAGAAAAACCATATGATCATCTCAATAGATGTAGAGAAAGCTTTCGAGCAAATTCAACACCCATTTATGATAAAAAACCCTGCAGAAAGTAGGCATAGAGGGAACTTTCCTCAACATTATAAAGGCCATATATGACAAACCCACAGCCAACATCGTCCTCAATGGTGAAAAACTGAAAGCATTTCCACTACGATCAGGAACAAGACAAGGCTGCCCACTCTCACCACTCTTATTCAACACAGTTTTGGAAGTTTTAGCCACAGCAATCAGAGAAGAAAAGGAAATAAAAGGAATCCAAATCGGAAAAGAAGAAAGTAAAGCTGTCACTGTTTGCAGATGACATGATACTATACATAGAGAATCCTAAAGATGCTACCAGAAAACTACTAGAGCTAATCAATGAATCTGGTAAAGCAGCAGGATACAAAATTAATGCACAGAAATCTCTGGCATTCCTATACACTAATGATGAAAAATCTGACCGTGAAATCAAGAAAACACTCCCATTTACCATGGCAACAAAAAGAATAAACCTACCTAAGGAGACAGAAGACCTGTATGCAGAAAATTATAAGACACTGATGAAAGAAATTAAAGATGATACAAATAGATGGAGAGATATACCATGTTTTTGGATTGGAAGAATCAACATTGTGAAAATGACTCTACTACCAAAAGCAATCTACAGATTCAATGCAATCCCTATCAAACTACCATTGGTATTTTTCACAGAACTAGAGCGAAAAATTTCACAATTTATATGGAAACACAAAAGACCCCGAATAGCCAAAGCAATCTTGAGAACGAAAAACGGAGCTGGAGGAATCAGGCTCCCTGACTTCAGACTATACTACAAAGCTACAGTAATCAAGAGAGTATGCTACTGGCACAAAAGCAGAAACACAGATCAATGGAACAGGACAGAAAGCCCAGAGATAAACCCACGCACATACGGTCACCTCATCTTTGATAAAGGAGGCAGGAATGTACAGTGGAGAAAGGACAGCCTCTTCAATAAGTGGTGCTGGGAAAACTGGACAGGTCCGTGTAAAAGTATGAGATTCGATCACTCCCTAACACCATACACAAAAATAAGCTCAAAATGGATTCAAGACCTAAATGTAAGGCCAGAAACTATCAAAGTCTTAGAGGAAAACATAGGCAGAACACTCTATGACATAAATCACAGCAAGATCCTTCGTGCCCCACCTCCTAGAGAAATGGAAATAAAAACAAAAATAAACAAATGGGACCTAATGAAACTTCCAAGCTTTTGCACAGCAAAGGAAGCCATCAACAAGACCAAAAGACAACCCTCAGAGTGGGAGAAAATATTTGCAAATGAAGCAACTGACAAAGGATTAATCTCCAGAATTTACAAGCAGCTCATGCAGCTCAATAACAAAAAAACAAACAACCCAATCCAAAAATGGGCAGAAGACCTAAATAGACATTTCTCCAAAGAAGATATTACAGACTGCCAACAAACACATGAAAGAACGCTCAACATCATTAATCATTAGGGAAATGCAAATCAAAACTACAATGAGATATCACCTCACACCAGTCAGAATGCCCTTCGTCAAAAAATCTAGAAATAATAAATCCTGGAGAGGGTGTGGAGAAAAGGGAACACTCCTGCACTGCTGGTGGGAATGTGAATTGGTACAGCCACTATGGAGAACAGTATGGAGGTTCCTTAAAAAACTGCAAATACAACTACCATATGACCCAGCAATCCCACTGCTGGGCATATACCCTGAGAAAACCATAATTCAAAAAGGGTCATGTACCAAAATGTTCATTGCAGCTCTATTTACAATAGCCAGGACGTGGAAGCAACCTGAGTGTCCATCAACAGATGAGTGGATAAAGAAGACGGGGCACATATATACAACGGAGTATTACTCAGCCATAAAGAGAAACGAAATCGAGTTATTTGTAGTGAGGTGTACGGAAGTAGAGTCTGTCATAGAGCGTGAAGTAAGTCAGAAAGAGAAAGACAAATACCGTATGCTAACACATATGTATGGAATTTAAGAAAACAAAAATGTCATGAAGAACCTAGGGGTAAGACAGGAATAAAGACACAGACCTACTGGAGAACGGACTTGAGGATATGGGGAGGGGGAAGGGTGAGCTGTGACAAAGTGAGAGAGAGGCATGGACATATATACACTACCAAACGTAAGGTAGATAGCTAGTGGGAAGCAGCCGCATAGCACAGGGAGATCAGCTCGGTGCTTTGTGACCGCCTGGAGATGTGGGATAGGGAGGGTGGGAGGGAGGGAGACGTAAGAGGGAAGACATATGGGAACGTCTGTATATGTGTAACTGATTCACGTTGCTGTAGAGCAGAAACTAACACACCGTTGTAAAGCAATTACACCCCAATAAAGATGTTCCAAAAAAAAAAAAATCTTCCAACAAACAAAAGCCCAGGACCAGACGGCTTCACAGGCGAATTCTATCATACCTTTAGAGAAGAGCTAACACCTATCCTTCTCAAACTCTTCCAAAATATAGCAGAGGGAGGAACACTCCCAAACTCGTTCTACGAGGCCAACATCACCTCGATACCAAAACCAGACAAGGATGCCACAAAGAAAACTACAGGCCAATGTCACTGATGAACACAGATGCAAAACACCTCAACAAAATACTAGCAAACAGAATCCAACAGCACATTCAAAGGATCATACACCATGATCAAGTGAGGTTTCTTCCAGGAATGCAAGGATTCTTCAATATACGCAGAAGAATTAATGTGATAAACCATACTAACAAACTGAAGGAGAAAAACCATATGATCATCTCAATAGATGTAGAGAAAGCTTTCGAGCAAATTCAACACCCATTTATGATAAAAAACCCTGCAGAAAGTAGGCATAGAGGGAACTTTCCTCAACATTATAAAGGCCATATATGACAAACCCACAGCCAACATCGTCCTCAATGGTGAAAAACTGAAAGCATTTCCACTACGATCAGGAACAAGACAAGGCTGCCCACTCTCACCACTCTTATTCAACACAGTTTTGGAAGTTTTAGCCACAGCAATCAGAGAAGAAAAGGAAATAAAAGGAATCCAAATCGGAAAAGAAGAAAGTAAAGCTGTCACTGTTTGCAGATGACATGATACTATACATAGAGAATCCTAAAGATGCTACCAGAAAACTACTAGAGCTAATCAATGAATCTGGTAAAGCAGCAGGATACAAAATTAATGCACAGAAATCTCTGGCATTCCTATACACTAATGATGAAAAATCTGACCGTGAAATCAAGAAAACACTCCCATTTACCATGGCAACAAAAAGAATAAACCTACCTAAGGAGACAGAAGACCTGTATGCAGAAAATTATAAGACACTGATGAAAGAAATTAAAGATGATACAAATAGATGGAGAGATATACCATGTTTTTGGATTGGAAGAATCAACATTGTGAAAATGACTCTACTACCAAAAGCAATCTACAGATTCAATGCAATCCCTATCAAACTACCATTGGTATTTTTCACAGAACTAGAGCGAAAAATTTCACAATTTATATGGAAACACAAAAGACCCCGAATAGCCAAAGCAATCTTGAGAACGAAAAACGGAGCTGGAGGAATCAGGCTCCCTGACTTCAGACTATACTACAAAGCTACAGTAATCAAGAGAGTATGCTACTGGCACAAAAGCAGAAACACAGATCAATGGAACAGGATAGAAAGCCCAGAGATAAACCCACGCACATACGGTCACCTCATCTTTGATAAAGGAGGCAGGAATGTACAGTGGAGAAAGGACAGCCTCTTCAATAAGTGGTGCTGGGAAAACTGGACAGGTCCGTGTAAAAGTATGAGATTCGATCACTCCCTAACACCATACACAAAAATAAGCTCAAAATGGATTCAAGACCTAAATGTAAGGCCAGAAACTATCAAAGTCTTAGAGGAAAACATAGGCAGAACACTCTATGACATAAATCACAGCAAGATCCTTCGTGCCCCACCTCCTAGAGAAATGGAAATAAAAACAAAAATAAACAAATGGGACCTAATGAAACTTCCAAGCTTTTGCACAGCAAAGGAAGCCATCAACAAGACCAGAAGACAACCCTCAGAGTGGGAGAAAATATTTGCAAATGAAGCAACTGACAAAGGATTAATCTCCAGAATTTACAAGCAGCTCATGCAGCTCAATAACAAAAAAACAAACAACCCAATCCAAAAATGGGCAGAAGACCTAAATAGACATTTCTCCAAAGAAGATATTACAGACTGCCAACAAACACATGAAAGAACGCTCAACATCATTAATCATTAGGGAAATGCAAATCAAAACTACAATGAGATATCACCTCACACCAGTCAGAATGCCCATCGTCAAAAAATCTAGAAACAATAAATCCTGGAGAGGGTGTGGAGAAAAGGGAACACTCCTGCACTGCTGGTGGGAATGTGAATTGGTACAGCCACTATGGAGAACAGTATGGAGGTTCCTTAAAAAACTGCAAATACAACTACCATATGACCCAGCAGTCCCACTGCTGGGCATATACCCTGAGAAAACCATAATTCAAAAAGGGTCATGTACCAAAATGTTCATTGCAGCTCTATTTACAATAGCCAGGACGTGGAAGCAACCTGAGTGTCCATCAACAGATGAGTGGATAAAGAAGACGGGGCACATATATACAATGGAGTATTACTCAGCCATAAAGAGAAACGAAATCGAGTTATTTGTAGTGAGGTGTACGGAAGTAGAGTCTGTCATAGAGCGTGAAGTAAGTCAGAAAGAGAAAGACAAATACCGTATGCTAACACATATGTATGGAATTTAAGAAAACAAAAATGTCATGAAGAACCTAGGGGTAAGACAGGAATAAAGACA
Organism: Delphinus delphis; assembly: GCF_949987515.2. NCBI lineage: Eukaryota > Metazoa > Chordata > Mammalia > Artiodactyla > Delphinidae > Delphinus > Delphinus delphis. Next base: position 123,035,138 of record NC_082683.1, on the reverse strand, counting down.
CAGACCTACTGGAGAACGGACTTGAGGATATGGGGAGGGGGAAGGGTGAGCTGTGACAAAGTGAGAGAGAGGCATGGACATATATACACTACCAAACGTAAGGTAGATAGCTAGTGGGAAGCAGCCGCATAGCACAGGGAGATCAGCTCGGTGCTTTGTGACCGCCTGGAGATGTGGGATAGGGAGGGTGGGAGGGAGGGAGACGTAAGAGGGAAGACATATGGGAACGTCTGTATATGTGTAACTGATTCACGTTGCTGTAGAGCAGAAACTAACACACCGTTGTAAAGCAATTACACCCCAATAAAGATGTTCCAAAAAAAAAAAAATCTTCCAACAAACAAAAGCCCAGGACCAGACGGCTTCACAGGCGAATTCTATCATACCTTTAGAGAAGAGCTAACACCTATCCTTCTCAAACTCTTCCAAAATATAGCAGAGGGAGGAACACTCCCAAACTCGTTCTACGAGGCCAACATCACCTCGATACCAAAACCAGACAAGGATGCCACAAAGAAAACTACAGGCCAATGTCACTGATGAACACAGATGCAAAACACCTCAACAAAATACTAGCAAACAGAATCCAACAGCACATTCAAAGGATCATACACCATGATCAAGTGAGGTTTCTTCCAGGAATGCAAGGATTCTTCAATATACGCAGAAGAATTAATGTGATAAACCATACTAACAAACTGAAGGAGAAAAACCATATGATCATCTCAATAGATGTAGAGAAAGCTTTCGAGCAAGTTCAACACCCATTTATGATAAAAAAACCCTGCAGAAAGTAGGCATAGAGGGAACTTTCCTCAACATTATAAAGGCCATATATGACAAACCCACAGCCAACATCGTCCTCAATGGTGAAAAACTGAAAGCATTTCCACTACGATCAGGAACAAGACAAGGCTGCCCACTCTCACCACTCTTATTCAACACAGTTTTGGAAGTTTTAGCCACAGCAATCAGAGAAGAAAAGGAAATAAAAGGAATCCAAATCGGAAAAGAAGAACGTAAAGCTGTCACTGTTTGCAGATGACATGATACTATACATAGAGAATCCTAAAGATGCTACCAGAAAACTACTAGAGCTAATCAATGAATCTGGTAAAGCAGCAGGATACAAAATTAATGCACAGAAATCTCTGGCATTCCTATACACTAATGATGAAAAATCTGAACGTGAAATCAAGAAAACACTCCCATTTACCATGGCAACAAAAAGAATAAACCTACCTAAGGAGACAGAAGACCTGTATGCAGAAAATTATAAGACACTGATGAAAGAAATTAAAGATGATACAAATAGATGGAGCGATATACCATGTTTTTGGATTGGAAGAATCAACATTGTGAAAATGACTCTACTACCAAAAGCAATCTACAGATTCAATGCAATCCCTATCAAACTACCATTGGTATTTTTCACAGAACTAGAGCGAAAAATTTCACAATTTATATGGAAACACAAAAGACCCCGAATAGCCAAAGCAATCTTGAGAACGAAAAACGGAGCTGGAGGAATCAGGCTCCCTGACTTCAGACTATACTACAAAGCTACAGTAATCAAGAGAGTATGCTACTGGCACAAAAGCAGAAACACAGATCAATGGAACAGGACAGAAAGCCCAGAGATAAACCCACGCACATACGGTCACCTCATCTTTGATAAAGGAGGCAGGAATGTACAGTGGAGAAAGGACAGCCTCTTCAATAAGTGGTGCTGGGAAAACTGGACAGGTCCGTGTAAAAGTATGAGATTCGATCACTCCCTAACACCATACACAAAAATAAGCTCAAAATGGATTCAAGACCTAAATGTAAGGCCAGAAACTATCAAAGTCTTAGAGGAAAACATAGGCAGAACACTCTATGACATAAATCACAGCAAGATCCTTCGTGCCCCACCTCCTAGAGAAATGGAAATAAAAACAAAAATAAACAAATGGGACCTAATGAAACTTCCAAGCTTTTGCACAGCAAAGGAAGCCATCAACAAGACCAGAAGACAACCCTCAGAGTGGGAGAAAATATTTGCAAATGAAGCAACTGACAAAGGATTAATCTCCAGAATTTACAAGCAGCTCATGCAGCTCAATAACAAAAAAACAAACAACCCAATCCAAAAATGGGCAGAAGACCTAAATAGACATTTCTCCAAAGAAGATATTACAGACTGCCAACAAACACATGAAAGAACGCTCAACATCATTAATCATTAGGGAAATGCAAATCAAAACTACAATGAGATATCACCTCACACCAGTCAGAATGCCCATCGTCAAAAAATCTAGAAACAATAAATCCTGGAGAGGGTGTGGAGAAAAGGGAACACTCCTGCACTGCTGGTGGGAATGTGAATTGGTACAGCCACTATGGAGAACAGTATGGAGGTTCCTTAAAAAACTGCAAATACAACTACCATATGACCCAGCAGTCCCACTGCTGGGCATATACCCTGAGAAAACCATAATTCAAAAAGGGTCATGTACCAAAATGTTCATTGCAGCTCTATTTACAATAGCCAGGACGTGGAAGCAACCTGAGTGTCCATCAACAGATGAGTGGATAAAGAAGACGGGGCACATATATACAATGGAGTATTACTCAGCCATAAAGAGAAACGAAATCGAGTTATTTGTAGTGAGGTGTACGGAAGTAGAGTCTGTCATAGAGCGTGAAGTAAGTCAGAAAGAGAAAGACAAATACCGTATGCTAACACATATGTATGGAATTTAAGAAAACAAAAATGTCATGAAGAACCTAGGGGTAAGACAGGAATAAAGACACAGACCTACTGGAGAACGGACTTGAGGATATGGGGAGGGGGAAGGGTGAGCTGTGACAAAGTGAGAGAGAGGCATGGACATATATACACTACCAAACGTAAGGTAGATAGCTAGTGGGAAGCAGCCGCATAGCACAGGGAGATCAGCTCGGTGCTTTGTGACCGCCTGGAGATGTGGGATAGGGAGGGTGGGAGGGAGGGAGACGTAAGAGGGAAGACATATGGGAACGTCTGTATATGTGTAACTGATTCACGTTGCTGTAGAGCAGAAACTAACACACCGTTGTAAAGCAATTACACCCCAATAAAGATGTTCCAAAAAAAAAAAAATCTTCCAACAAACAAAAGCCCAGGACCAGACGGCTTCACAGGCGAATTCTATCATACCTTTAGAGAAGAGCTAACACCTATCCTTCTCAAACTCTTCCAAAATATAGCAGAGGGAGGAACACTCCCAAACTCGTTCTACGAGGCCAACATCACCTCGATACCAAAACCAGACAAGGATGCCACAAAGAAAACTACAGGCCAATGTCACTGATGAACACAGATGCAAAACACCTCAACAAAATACTAGCAAACAGAATCCAACAGCACATTCAAAGGATCATACACCATGATCAAGTGAGGTTTCTTCCAGGAATGCAAGGATTCTTCAATATACGCAGAAGAATTAATGTGATAAACCATACTAACAAACTGAAGGAGAAAAACCATATGATCATCTCAATAGATGTAGAGAAAGCTTTCGAGCAAATTCAACACCCATTTATGATAAAAAACCCTGCAGAAAGTAGGCATAGAGGGAACTTTCCTCAACATTATAAAGGCCATATATGACAAACCCACAGCCAACATCATCCTCAATGGTGAAAAACTGAAAGCATTTCCACTACGATCAGGAACAAGACAAGGCTGCCCACTCTCACCACTCTTATTCAACACAGTTTTGGAAGTTTTAGCCACAGCAATCAGAGAAGAAAAGGAAATAAAAGGAATCCAAATCGGAAAAGAAGAAAGTAAAGCTGTCACTGTTTGCAGATGACATGATACTATACATAGAGAATCCTAAAGATGCTACCAGAAAACTACTAGAGCTAATCAATGAATCTGGTAAAGCAGCAGGATACAAAATTAATGCACAGAAATCTCTGGCATTCCTATACACTAATGATGAAAAATCTGACCGTGAAATCAAGAAAACACTCCCATTTACCATGGCAACAAAAAGAATAAACCTACCTAAGGAGACAGAAGACCTGTATGCAGAAAATTATAAGACACTGATGAAAGAAATTAAAGATGATACAAATAGATGGAGAGATATACCATGTTTTTGGATTGGAAGAATCAACATTGTGAAAATGACTCTACTACCAAAAGCAATCTACAGATTCAATGCAATCCCTATCAAACTACCATTGGTATTTTTCACAGAACTAGAGCGAAAAATTTCACAATTTATATGGAAACACAAAAGACCCCGAATAGCCAAAGCAATCTTGAGAACGAAAAACGGAGCTGGAGGAATCAGGCTCCCTGACTTCAGACTATACTACAAAGCTACAGTAATCAAGAGAGTATGCTACTGGCACAAAAGCAGAAACACAGATCAATGGAACAGGACAGAAAGCCCAGAGATAAACCCACGCACATACGGTCACCTCATCTTTGATAAAGGAGGCAGGAATGTACAGTGGAGAAAGGACAGCCTCTTCAATAAGTGGTGCTGGGAAAACTGGACAGGTCCGTGTAAAAGTATGAGATTCGATCACTCCCTAACACCATACACAAAAATAAGCTCAAAATGGATTCAAGACCTAAATGTAAGGCCAGAAACTATCAAAGTCTTAGAGGAAAACATAGGCAGAACACTCTATGACATAAATCACAGCAAGATCCTTCGTGCCCCACCTCCTAGAGAAATGGAAATAAAAACAAAAATAAACAAATGGGACCTAATGAAACTTCCAAGCTTTTGCACAGCAAAGGAAGCCATCAACAAGACGAGAAGACAACCCTCAGAGTGGGAGAAAATATTTGCAAATGAAGCAACTGACAAAGGATTAATCTCCAGAATTTACAAGCAGCTCATGCAGCTCAATAACAAAAAAACAAACAACCCAATCCAAAAATGGGCAGAAGACCTAAATAGACATTTCTCCAAAGAAGATATTACAGACTGCCAACAAACACATGAAAGAACGCTCAACATCATTAATCATTAGGGAAATGCAAATCAAAACTACAATGAGATATCACCTCACACCAGTCAGAATGCCCATCGTCAAAAAATCTAGAAACAATAAATCCTGGAGAGGGTGTGGAGAAAAGGGAACACTCCTGCACTGCTGGTGGGAATGTGAATTGGTACAGCCACTATGGAGAACAGTATGGAGGTTCCTTAAAAAACTGCAAATACAACTACCATATGACCCAGCAGTCCCACTGCTGGGCATATACCCTGAGAAAACCATAATTCAAAAAGGGTCATGTACCAAAATGTTCATTGCAGCTCTATTTACAATAGCCAGGACGTGGAAGCAACCTGAGTGTCCATCAACAGATGAGTGGATAAAGAAGACGGGGCACATATATACAATGGAGTATTACTCAGCCATAAAGAGAAACGAAATCGAGTTATTTGTAGTGAGGTGTACGGAAGTAGAGTCTGTCATAGAGCGTGAAGTAAGTCAGAAAGAGAAAGACAAATACCGTATGCTAACACATATGTATGGAATTTAAGAAAACAAAAATGTCATGAAGAACCTAGGGGTAAGACAGGAATAAAGACACAGACCTACTGGAGAACGGACTTGAGGATATGGGGAGGGGGAAGGGTGAGCTGTGACAAAGTGAGAGAGAGGCATGGACATATATACACTACCAAACGTAAGGTAGATAGCTAGTGGGAAGCAGCCGCATAGCACAGGGAGATCAGCTCGGTGCTTTGTGACCGCCTGGAGATGTGGGATAGGGAGGGTGGGAGGGAGGGAGACGTAAGAGGGAAGACATATGGGAACGTCTGTATATGTGTAACTGATTCACGTTGCTGTAGAGCAGAAACTAACACACCGTTGTAAAGCAATTACACCCCAATAAAGATGTTCCAAAAAAAAAAAAATCTTCCAACAAACAAAAGCCCAGGACCAGACGGCTTCACAGGCGAATTCTATCATACCTTTAGAGAAGAGCTAACACCTATCCTTCTCAAACTCTTCCAAAATATAGCAGAGGGAGGAACACTCCCAAACTCGTTCTACGAGGCCAACATCACCTCGATACCAAAACCAGACAAGGATGCCACAAAGAAAACTACAGGCCAATGTCACTGATGAACACAGATGCAAAACACCTCAACAAAATACTAGCAAACAGAATCCAACAGCACATTCAAAGGATCATACACCATGATCAAGTGAGGTTTCTTCCAGGAATGCAAGGATTCTTCAATATACGCAGAAGAATTAATGTGATAAACCATACTAACAAACTGAAGGAGAAAAACCATATGATCATCTCAATAGATGTAGAGAAAGCTTTCGAGCAAGTTCAACACCCATTTATGATAAAAAAACCCTGCAGAAAGTAGGCATAGAGGGAACTTTCCTCAACATTATAAAGGCCATATATGACAAACCCACAGCCAACATCGTCCTCAATGGTGAAAAACTGAAAGCATTTCCACTACGATCAGGAACAAGACAAGGCTGCCCACTCTCACCACTCTTATTCAACACAGTTTTGGAAGTTTTAGCCACAGCAATCAGAGAAGAAAAGGAAATAAAAGGAATCCAAATCGGAAAAGAAGAACGTAAAGCTGTCACTGTTTGCAGATGACATGATACTATACATAGAGAATCCTAAAGATGCTACCAGAAAACTACTAGAGCTAATCAATGAATCTGGTAAAGCAGCAGGATACAAAATTAATGCACAGAAATCTCTGGCATTCCTATACACTAATGATGAAAAATCTGAACGTGAAATCAAGAAAACACTCCCATTTACCATGGCAACAAAAAGAATAAACCTACCTAAGGAGACAGAAGACCTGTATGCAGAAAATTATAAGACACTGATGAAAGAAATTAAAGATGATACAAATAGATGGAGCGATATACCATGTTTTTGGATTGGAAGAATCAACATTGTGAAAATGACTCTACTACCAAAAGCAATCTACAGATTCAATGCAATCCCTATCAAACTACCATTGGTATTTTTCACAGAACTAGAGCGAAAAATTTCACAATTTATATGGAAACACAAAAGACCCCGAATAGCCAAAGCAATCTTGAGAACGAAAAACGGAGCTGGAGGAATCAGGCTCCCTGACTTCAGACTATACTACAAAGCTACAGTAATCAAGAGAGTATGCTACTGGCACAAAAGCAGAAACACAGATCAATGGAACAGGACAGAAAGCCCAGAGATAAACCCACGCACATACGGTCACCTCATCTTTGATAAAGGAGGCAGGAATGTACAGTGGAGAAAGGACAGCCTCTTCAATAAGTGGTGCTGGGAAAACTGGACAGGTCCGTGTAAAAGTATGAGATTCGATCACTCCCTAACACCATACACAAAAATAAGCTCAAAATGGATTCAAGACCTAAATGTAAGGCCAGAAACTATCAAAGTCTTAGAGGAAAACATAGGCAGAACACTCTATGACATAAATCACAGCAAGATCCTTCGTGCCCCACCTCCTAGAGAAATGGAAATAAAAACAAAAATAAACAAATGGGACCTAATGAAACTTCCAAGCTTTTGCACAGCAAAGGAAGCCATCAACAAGACGAGAAGACAACCCTCAGAGTGGGAGAAAATATTTGCAAATGAAGCAACTGACAAAGGATTAATCTCCAGAATTTACAAGCAGCTCATGCAGCTCAATAACAAAAAAACAAACAACCCAATCCAAAAATGGGCAGAAGACCTAAATAGACATTTCTCCAAAGAAGATATTACAGACTGCCAACAAACACATGAAAGAACGCTCAACATCATTAATCATTAGGGAAATGCAAATCAAAACTACAATGAGATATCACCTCACACCAGTCAGAATGCCCATCGTCAAAAAATCTAGAAACAATAAATCCTGGAGAGGGTGTGGAGAAAAGGGAACACTCCTGCACTGCTGGTGGGAATGTGAATTGGTACAGCCACTATGGAGAACAGTATGGAGGTTCCTTAAAAAACTGCAAATACAACTACCATATGACCCAGCAGTCCCACTGCTGGGCATATACCCTGAGAAAACCATAATTCAAAAAGGGTCATGTACCAAAATGTTCATTGCAGCTCTATTTACAATAGCCAGGACGTGGAAGCAACCTGAGTGTCCATCAACAGATGAGTGGATAAAGAAGACGGGGCACATATATACAATGGAGTATTACTCAGCCATAAAGAGAAACGAAATCGAGTTATTTGTAGTGAGGTGTACGGAAGTAGAGTCTGTCATAGAGCGTGAAGTAAGTCAGAAAGAGAAAGACAAATACCGTATGCTAACACATATGTATGGAATTTAAGAAAACAAAAATGTCATGAAGAACCTAGGGGTAAGACAGGAATAAAGACACAGACCTACTGGAGAACGGACTTGAGGATATGGGGAGGGGGAAGGGTGAGCTGTGACAAAGTGAGAGAGAGGCATGGACATATATACACTACCAAACGTAAGGTAGATAGCTAGTGGGAAGCAGCCGCATAGCACAGGGAGATCAGCTCGGTGCTTTGTGACCGCCTGGAGATGTGGGATAGGGAGGGTGGGAGGGAGGGAGACGTAAGAGGGAAGACATATGGGAACGTCTGTATATGTGTAACTGATTCACGTTGCTGTAGAGCAGAAACTAACACACCGTTGTAAAGCAATTACACCCCAATAAAGATGTTCCAAAAAAAAAAAAATCTTCCAACAAACAAAAGCCCAGGACCAGACGGCTTCACAGGCGAATTCTATCATACCTTTAGAGAAGAGCTAACACCTATCCTTCTCAAACTCTTCCAAAATATAGCAGAGGGAGGAACACTCCCAAACTCGTTCTACGAGGCCAACATCACCTCGATACCAAAACCAGACAAGGATGCCACAAAGAAAACTACAGGCCAATGTCACTGATGAACACAGATGCAAAACACCTCAACAAAATACTAGCAAACAGAATCCAACAGCACATTCAAAGGATCATACACCATGATCAAGTGAGGTTTCTTCCAGGAATGCAAGGATTCTTCAATATACGCAGAAGAATTAATGTGATAAACCATACTAACAAACTGAAGGAGAAAAACCATATGATCATCTCAATAGATGTAGAGAAAGCTTTCGAGCAAATTCAACACCCATTTATGATAAAAAACCCTGCAGAAAGTAGGCATAGAGGGAACTTTCCTCAACATTATAAAGGCCATATATGACAAACCCACAGCCAACATCATCCTCAATGGTGAAAAACTGAAAGCATTTCCACTACGATCAGGAACAAGACAAGGCTGCCCACTCTCACCACTCTTATTCAACACAGTTTTGGAAGTTTTAGCCACAGCAATCAGAGAAGAAAAGGAAATAAAAGGAATCCAAATCGGAAAAGAAGAAAGTAAAGCTGTCACTGTTTGCAGATGACATGATACTATACATAGAGAATCCTAAAGATGCTACCAGAAAACTACTAGAGCTAATCAATGAATCTGGTAAAGCAGCAGGATACAAAATTAATGCACAGAAATCTCTGGCATTCCTATACACTAATGATGAAAAATCTGACCGTGAAATCAAGAAAACACTCCCATTTACCATGGCAACAAAAAGAATAAACCTACCTAAGGAGACAGAAGACCTGTATGCAGAAAATTATAAGACACTGATGAAAGAAATTAAAGATGATACAAATAGATGGAGAGATATACCATGTTTTTGGATTGGAAGAATCAACATTGTGAAAATGACTCTACTACCAAAAGCAATCTACAGATTCAATGCAATCCCTATCAAACTACCATTGGTATTTTTCACAGAACTAGAGCGAAAAATTTCACAATTTATATGGAAACACAAAAGACCCCGAATAGCCAAAGCAATCTTGAGAACGAAAAACGGAGCTGGAGGAATCAGGCTCCCTGACTTCAGACTATACTACAAAGCTACAGTAATCAAGAGAGTATGCTACTGGCACAAAAGCAGAAACACAGATCAATGGAACAGGACAGAAAGCCCAGAGATAAACCCACGCACATACGGTCACCTCATCTTTGATAAAGGAGGCAGGAATGTACAGTGGAGAAAGGACAGCCTCTTCAATAAGTGGTGCTGGGAAAACTGGACAGGTCCGTGTAAAAGTATGAGATTCGATCACTCCCTAACACCATACACAAAAATAAGCTCAAAATGGATTCAAGACCTAAATGTAAGGCCAGAAACTATCAAAGTCTTAGAGGAAAACATAGGCAGAACACTCTATGACATAAATCACAGCAAGATCCTTCGTGCCCCACCTCCTAGAGAAATGGAAATAAAAACAAAAATAAACAAATGGGACCTAATGAAACTTCCAAGCTTTTGCACAGCAAAGGAAGCCATCAACAAGACCAGAAGACAACCCTCAGAGTGGGAGAAAATATTTGCAAATGAAGCAACTGACAAAGGATTAATCTCCAGAATTTACAAGCAGCTCATGCAGCTCAATAACAAAAAAACAAACAACCCAATCCAAAAATGGGCAGAAGACCTAAATAGACATTTCTCCAAAGAAGATATTACAGACTGCCAACAAACACATGAAAGAACGCTCAACATCATTAATCATTAGGGAAATGCAAATCAAAACTACAATGAGATATCACCTCACACCAGTCAGAATGCCCATCGTCAAAAAATCTAGAAACAATAAATCCTGGAGAGGGTGTGGAGAAAAGGGAACACTCCTGCACTGCTGGTGGGAATGTGAATTGGTACAGCCACTATGGAGAACAGTATGGAGGTTCCTTAAAAAACTGCAAATACAACTACCATATGACCCAGCAGTCCCACTGCTGGGCATATACCCTGAGAAAACCATAATTCAAAAAGGGTCATGTACCAAAATGTTCATTGCAGCTCTATTTACAATAGCCAGGACGTGGAAGCAACCTGAGTGTCCATCAACAGATGAGTGGATAAAGAAGACGGGGCACATATATACAATGGAGTATTACTCAGCCATAAAGAGAAACGAAATCGAGTTATTTGTAGTGAGGTGTACGGAAGTAGAGTCTGTCATAGAGCGTGAAGTAAGTCAGAAAGAGAAAGACAAATACCGTATGCTAACACATATGTATGGAATTTAAGAAAACAAAAATGTCATGAAGAACCTAGGGGTAAGACAGGAATAAAGACACAGACCTACTGGAGAACGGACTTGAGGATATGGGGAGGGGGAAGGGTGAGCTGTGACAAAGTGAGAGAGAGGCATGGACATATATACACTACCAAACGTAAGGTAGATAGCTAGTGGGAAGCAGCCGCATAGCACAGGGAGATCAGCTCGGTGCTTTGTGACCGCCTGGAGATGTGGGATAGGGAGGGTGGGAGGGAGGGAGACGTAAGAGGGAAGACATATGGGAACGTCTGTATATGTGTAACTGATTCACGTTGCTGTAGAGCAGAAACTAACACACCGTTGTAAAGCAATTACACCCCAATAAAGATGTTCCAAAAAAAAAAAAATCTTCCAACAAACAAAAGCCCAGGACCAGACGGCTTCACAGGCGAATTCTATCATACCTTTAGAGAAGAGCTAACACCTATCCTTCTCAAACTCTTCCAAAATATAGCAGAGGGAGGAACACTCCCAAACTCGTTCTACGAGGCCAACATCACCTCGATACCAAAACCAGACAAGGATGCCACAAAGAAAACTACAGGCCAATGTCACTGATGAACACAGATGCAAAACACCTCAACAAAATACTAGCAAACAGAATCCAACAGCACATTCAAAGGATCATACACCATGATCAAGTGAGGTTTCTTCCAGGAATGCAAGGATTCTTCAATATACGCAGAAGAATTAATGTGATAAACCATACTAACAAACTGAAGGAGAAAAACCATATGATCATCTCAATAGATGTAGAGAAAGCTTTCGAGCAAGTTCAACACCCATTTATGATAAAAAAACCCTGCAGAAAGTAGGCATAGAGGGAACTTTCCTCAACATTATAAAGGCCATATATGACAAACCCACAGCCAACATCGTCCTCAATGGTGAAAAACTGAAAGCATTTCCACTACGATCAGGAACAAGACAAGGCTGCCCACTCTCACCACTCTTATTCAACACAGTTTTGGAAGTTTTAGCCACAGCAATCAGAGAAGAAAAGGAAATAAAAGGAATCCAAATCGGAAAAGAAGAACGTAAAGCTGTCACTGTTTGCAGATGACATGATACTATACATAGAGAATCCTAAAGATGCTACCAGAAAACTACTAGAGCTAATCAATGAATCTGGTAAAGCAGCAGGATACAAAATTAATGCACAGAAATCTCTGGCATTCCTATACACTAATGATGAAAAATCTGAACGTGAAATCAAGAAAACACTCCCATTTACCATGGCAACAAAAAGAATAAACCTACCTAAGGAGACAGAAGACCTGTATGCAGAAAATTATAAGACACTGATGAAAGAAATTAAAGATGATACAAATAGATGGAGAGATATACCATGTTTTTGGATTGGAAGAATCAACATTGTGAAAATGACTCTACTACCAAAAGCAATCTACAGATTCAATGCAATCCCTATCAAACTACCATTGGTATTTTTCACAGAACTAGAGCGAAAAATTTCACAATTTATATGGAAACACAAAAGACCCCGAATAGCCAAAGGAATCTTGAGAACGAAAAACGGAGCTGGAGGAATCAGGCTCCCTGACTTCAGACTATACTACAAAGCTACAGTAATCAAGAGAGTATGCTACTGGCATAAAAGCAGAAACATAGATCAATGGAACAGGACAGAAAGCCGAGAGATAAACCCACGCACATACGGTCACCTCATCTTTGATAAAGGAGGCAGGAATGTACAGTGGAGAAAGGACAGCCTCTTCAATAAGTGGTGCTGGGAAAACTGGACAGGTCCGTGTAAAAGTATGAGATTCGATCACTCCCTAACACCATACACAAAAATAAGCTCAAAATGGATTCAAGACCTAAATGTAAGGCCAGAAACTATCAAAGTCTTAGAGGAAAACATAGGCAGAACACTCTATGACATAAATCACAGCAAGATCCTTCGTGCCCCACCTCCTAGAGAAATGGAAATAAAAACAAAAATAAACAAATGGGACCTAATGAAACTTCCAAGCTTTTGCACAGCAAAGGAAGCCATCAACAAGACCAAAAGACAACCCTCAGAGTGGGAGAAAATATTTGCAAATGAAGCAACTGACAAAGGATTAATCTCCAGAATTTACAAGCAGCTCATGCAGCTCAATAACAAAGAAACAAACAACCCAATCCAAAAATGGGCAGAAGACCTAAATAGACATTTCTCCAAAGAAGATATTACAGACTGCCAACAAACACATGAAAGAACGCTCAACATCATTAATCATTAGGGAAATGCAAATCAAAACTACAATGAGATATCACCTCACACCAGTCAGAATGCCCTTCGTCAAAATATCTAGAAATAATAAATCCTGGAGAGGGTGTGGAGAAAAGGGAACACTCCTGCACTGCTGGTGGGAATGTGAATTGGTACAGCCACTATGGAGAACAGTATGGAGGTTCCTTAAAAAACTGCAAATACAACTACCATATGACCCAGCAATCCCACTGCTGGGCATATACCCTGAGAAAACCATAATTCAAAAAGGGTCATGTACCAAAATGTTCATTGCAGCTCTATTTACAATAGCCAGGACGTGGAAGCAACCTGAGTGTCCATCAACAGATGAGTGGATAAAGAAGACGGGGCACATATATACAACGGAGTATTACTCAGCCATAAAGAGAAACGAAATCGAGTTATTTGTAGTGAGGTGTACGGAAGTAGAGTCTGTCATAGAGCGTGAAGTAAGTCAGAAAGAGAAAGACAAATACCGTATGCTAACACATATGTATGGAATTTAAGAAAACAAAAATGTCATGAAGAACCTAGGGGTAAGACAGGAATAAAGACACAGACCTACTGGAGAACGGACTTGAGGATATGGGGAGGGGGAAGGGTGAGCTGTGACAAAGTGAGAGAGAGGCATGGACATATATACACTACCAAACGTAAGGTAGATAGCTAGTGGGAAGCAGCCGCATAGCACAGGGAGATCAGCTCGGTGCTTTGTGACCGCCTGGAGATGTGGGATAGGGAGGGTGGGAGGGAGGGAGACGTAAGAGGGAAGACATATGGGAACGTCTGTATATGTGTAACTGATTCACGTTGCTGTAGAGCAGAAACTAACACACCATTGTAAAGCAATTACACCCCAATAAAGATGTTCAAAAAAAAAAAAAATCTTCCAACAAACAAAAGCCCAGGACCAGACGGCTTCACAGGCGAATTCTATCATACCTTTAGAGAAGAGCTAACACCTATCCTTCTCAAACTCTTCCAAAATATAGCAGAGGGAGGAACACTCCCAAACTCGTTCTACGAGGCCAACATCACCTCGATACCAAAACCAGACAAGGATGCCACAAAGAAAACTACAGGCCAATGTCACTGATGAACACAGATGCAAAAAGCCTCAACAAAATACTAGCAAACAGAATCCAACAGCACATTCAAAGGATCATACACCATGATCAAGTGAGGTTTCTTCCAGGAATGCAAGGATTCTTCAATATACGCAGAATTAATGTGATAAACCATACTAACAAACTGAAGGAGAAAAACCATATGATCATCTCAATAGATGTAGAGAAAGCTTTCGACCAAGTTCAACACCCATTTATGATAAAAAACCCTGCAGAAAGTAGGCATAGAGGGAACTTTCCTCAACATTATAAAGGCCATATATGACAAACCCACAGCCAACATCGTCCTCAATGGTGAAAAACTGAAAGCATTTCCACTACGATCAGGAACAAGACAAGGCTGCCCACTCTCACCACTCTTATTCAACACAGTTTTGGAAGTTTTAGCCACAGCAATCAGAGAAGAAAAGGAAATAAAAGGAATCCAAATCGGAAAAGAAGAACGTAAAGCTGTCACTGTTTGCAGATGACATGATACTATACATAGAGAATCCTAAAGATGCTACCAGAAAACTACTAGAGCTAATCAATGAATCTGGTAAAGCAGCAGGATACAAAATTAATGCACAGAAATCTCTGGCATTCCTATACACTAATGATGAAAAATCTGAACGTGAAATCAAGAAAACACTCCCATTTACCATGGCAACAAAAAGAATAAACCTACCTAAGGAGACAGAAGACCTGTATGCAGAAAATTATAAGACACTGATGAAAGAAATTAAAGATGATACAAATAGATGGAGAGATATACCATGTTTTTGGATTGGAAGAATCAACATTGTGAAAATGACTCTACTACCAAAAGCAATCTACAGATTCAATGCAATCCCTATCAAACTACCATTGGTATTTTTCACAGAACTAGAGCGAAAAATTTCACAATTTATATGGAAACACAAAAGACCCCGAATAGCCAAAGCAATCTTGAGAACGAAAAACGGAGCTGGAGGAATCAGGCTCCCTGACTTCAGACTATACTACAAAGCTACAGTAATCAAGAGAGTATGCTACTGGCACAAAAGCAGAAACACAGATCAATGGAACAGGACAGAAAGCCCAGAGATAAACCCACGCACATACGGTCACCTCATCTTTGATAAAGGAGGCAGGAATGTACAGTGGAGAAAGGACAGCCTCTTCAATAAGTGGTGCTGGGAAAACTGGACAGGTCCGTGTAAAAGTATGAGATTCGATCACTCCCTAACACCATACACAAAAATAAGCTCAAAATGGATTCAAGACCTAAATGTAAGGCCAGAAACTATCAAAGTCTTAGAGGAAAACATAGGCAGAACACTCTATGACATAAATCACAGCAAGATCCTTCGTGCCCCACCTCCTAGAGAAATGGAAATAAAAACAAAAATAAACAAATGGGACCTAATGAAACTTCCAAGCTTTTGCACAGCAAAGGAAGCCATCAACAAGACGAGAAGACAACCCTCAGAGTGGGAGAAAATATTTGCAAATGAAGCAACTGACAAAGGATTAATCTCCAGAATTTACAAGCAGCTCATGCAGCTCAATAACAAAAAAACAAACAACCCAATCCAAAAATGGGCAGAAGACCTAAATAGACATTTCTCCAAAGAAGATATTACAGACTGCCAACAAACACATGAAAGAACGCTCAACATCATTAATCATTAGGGAAATGCAAATCAAAACTACAATGAGATATCACCTCACACCAGTCAGAATGCCCATCGTCAAAAAATCTAGAAACAATAAATCCTGGAGAGGGTGTGGAGAAAAGGGAACACTCCTGCACTGCTGGTGGGAATGTGAATTGGTACAGCCACTATGGAGAACAGTATGGAGGTTCCTTAAAAAACTGCAAATACAACTACCATATGACCCAGCAGTCCCACTGCTGGGCATATACCCTGAGAAAACCATAATTCAAAAAGGGTCATGTACCAAAATGTTCATTGCAGCTCTATTTACAATAGCCAGGACGTGGAAGCAACCTGAGTGTCCATCAACAGATGAGTGGATAAAGAAGACGGGGCACATATATACAATGGAGTATTACTCAGCCATAAAGAGAAACGAAATCGAGTTATTTGTAGTGAGGTGTACGGAAGTAGAGTCTGTCATAGAGCGTGAAGTAAGTCAGAAAGAGAAAGACAAATACCGTATGCTAACACATATGTATGGAATTTAAGAAAACAAAAATGTCATGAAGAACCTAGGGGTAAGACAGGAATAAAGACACAGACCTACTGGAGAACGGACTTGAGGATATGGGGAGGGGGAAGGGTGAGCTGTGACAAAGTGAGAGAGAGGCATGGACATATATACACTACCAAACGTAAGGTAGATAGCTAGTGGGAAGCAGCCGCATAGCACAGGGAGATCAGCTCGGTGCTTTGTGACCGCCTGGAGATGTGGGATAGGGAGGGTGGGAGGGAGGGAGACGTAAGAGGGAAGACATATGGGAACGTCTGTATATGTGTAACTGATTCACGTTGCTGTAGAGCAGAAACTAACACACCGTTGTAAAGCAATTACACCCCAATAAAGATGTTCCAAAAAAAAAAAAATCTTCCAACAAACAAAAGCCCAGGACCAGACGGCTTCACAGGCGAATTCTATCATACCTTTAGAGAAGAGCTAACACCTATCCTTCTCAAACTCTTCCAAAATATAGCAGAGGGAGGAACACTCCCAAACTCGTTCTATGAGGCCAACATCACCTCGATACCAAAACCAGACAAGGATGCCACAAAGAAAACTACAGGCCAATGTCACTGATGAACACAGATGCAAAACACCTCAACAAAATACTAGCAAACAGAATCCAACAGCACATTCAAAGGATCATACACCATGATCAAGTGAGGTTTCTTCCAGGAATGCAAGGATTCTTCAATATACGCAGAAGAATTAATGTGATAAACCATACTAACAAACTGAAGGAGAAAAACCATATGATCATCTCAATAGATGTAGAGAAAGCTTTCGAGCAAATTCAACACCCATTTATGATAAAAAACCCTGCAGAAAGTAGGCATAGAGGGAACTTTCCTCAACATTATAAAGGCCATATATGACAAACCCACAGCCAACATCGTCCTCAATGGTGAAAAACTGAAAGCATTTCCACTACGATCAGGAACAAGACAAGGCTGCCCACTCTCACCACTCTTATTCAACACAGTTTTGGAAGTTTTAGCCACAGCAATCAGAGAAGAAAAGGAAATAAAAGGAATCCAAATCGGAAAAGAAGAAAGTAAAGCTGTCACTGTTTGCAGATGACATGATACTATACATAGAGAATCCTAAAGATGCTACCAGAAAACTACTAGAGCTAATCAATGAATCTGGTAAAGCAGCAGGATACAAAATTAATGCACAGAAATCTCTGGCATTCCTATACACTAATGATGAAAAATCTGACCGTGAAATCAAGAAAACACTCCCATTTACCATGGCAACAAAAAGAATAAACCTACCTAAGGAGACAGAAGACCTGTATGCAGAAAATTATAAGACACTGATGAAAGAAATTAAAGATGATACAAATAGATGGAGAGATATACCATGTTTTTGGATTGGAAGAATCAACATTGTGAAAATGACTCTACTACCAAAAGCAATCTACAGATTCAATGCAATCCCTATCAAACTACCATTGGTATTTTTCACAGAACTAGAGCGAAAAATTTCACAATTTATATGGAAACACAAAAGACCCCGAATAGCCAAAGCAATCTTGAGAACGAAAAACGGAGCTGGAGGAATCAGGCTCCCTGACTTCAGACTATACTACAAAGCTACAGTAATCAAGAGAGTATGCTACTGGCACAAAAGCAGAAACACAGATCAATGGAACAGGACAGAAAGCCCAGAGATAAACCCACGCACATACGGTCACCTCATCTTTGATAAAGGAGGCAGGAATGTACAGTGGAGAAAGGACAGCCTCTTCAATAAGTGGTGCTGGGAAAACTGGACAGGTCCGTGTAAAAGTATGAGATTCGATCACTCCCTAACACCATACACAAAAATAAGCTCAAAATGGATTCAAGACCTAAATGTAAGGCCAGAAACTATCAAAGTCTTAGAGGAAAACATAGGCAGAACACTCTATGACATAAATCACAGCAAGATCCTTCGTGCCCCACCTCCTAGAGAAATGGAAATAAAAACAAAAATAAACAAATGGGACCTAATGAAACTTCCAAGCTTTTGCACAGCAAAGGAAGCCATCAACAAGACGAGAAGACAACCCTCAGAGTGGGAGAAAATATTTGCAAATGAAGCAACTGACAAAGGATTAATCTCCAGAATTTACAAGCAGCTCATGCAGCTCAATAACAAAAAAACAAACAACCCAATCCAAAAATGGGCAGAAGACCTAAATAGACATTTCTCCAAAGAAGATATTACAGACTGCCAACAAACACATGAAAGAACGCTCAACATCATTAATCATTAGGGAAATGCAAATCAAAACTACAATGAGATATCACCTCACACCAGTCAGAATGCCCATCGTCAAAAAATCTAGAAACAATAAATCCTGGAGAGGGTGTGGAGAAAAGGGAACACTCCTGCACTGCTGGTGGGAATGTGAATTGGTACAGCCACTATGGAGAACAGTATGGAGGTTCCTTAAAAAACTGCAAATACAACTACCATATGACCCAGCAGTCCCACTGCTGGGCATATACCCTGAGAAAACCATAATTCAAAAAGGGTCATGTACCAAAATGTTCATTGCAGCTCTATTTACAATAGCCAGGACGTGGAAGCAACCTGAGTGTCCATCAACAGATGAGTGGATAAAGAAGACGGGGCACATATATACAATGGAGTATTACTCAGCCATAAAGAGAAACGAAATCGAGTTATTTGTAGTGAGGTGTACGGAAGTAGAGTCTGTCATAGAGCGTGAAGTAAGTCAGAAAGAGAAAGACAAATACCGTATGCTAACACATATGTATGGAATTTAAGAAAACAAAAATGTCATGAAGAACCTAGGGGTAAGACAGGAATAAAGACACAGACCTACTGGAGAACGGACTTGAGGATATGGGGAGGGGGAAGGGTGAGCTGTGACAAAGTGAGAGAGAGGCATGGACATATATACACTACCAAACGTAAGGTAGATAGCTAGTGGGAAGCAGCCGCATAGCACAGGGAGATCAGCTCGGTGCTTTGTGACCGCCTGGAGATGTGGGATAGGGAGGGTGGGAGGGAGGGAGACGTAAGAGGGAAGACATATGGGAACGTCTGTATATGTGTAACTGATTCACGTTGCTGTAGAGCAGAAACTAACACACCGTTGTAAAGCAATTACACCCCAATAAAGATGTTCCAAAAAAAAAAAAATCTTCCAACAAACAAAAGCCCAGGACCAGACGGCTTCACAGGCGAATTCTATCATACCTTTAGAGAAGAGCTAACACCTATCCTTCTCAAACTCTTCCAAAATATAGCAGAGGGAGGAACACTCCCAAACTCGTTCTACGAGGCCAACATCACCTCGATACCAAAACCAGACAAGGATGCCACAAAGAAAACTACAGGCCAATGTCACTGATGAACACAGATGCAAAACACCTCAACAAAATACTAGCAAACAGAATCCAACAGCACATTCAAAGGATCATACACCATGATCAAGTGAGGTTTCTTCCAGGAATGCAAGGATTCTTCAATATACGCAGAAGAATTAATGTGATAAACCATACTAACAAACTGAAGGAGAAAAACCATATGATCATCTCAATAGATGTAGAGAAAGCTTTCGAGCAAGTTCAACACCCATTTATGATAAAAAAACCCTGCAGAAAGTAGGCATAGAGGGAACTTTCCTCAACATTATAAAGGCCATATATGACAAACCCACAGCCAACATCGTCCTCAATGGTGAAAAACTGAAAGCATTTCCACTACGATCAGGAACAAGACAAGGCTGCCCACTCTCACCACTCTTATTCAACACAGTTTTGGAAGTTTTAGCCACAGCAATCAGAGAAGAAAAGGAAATAAAAGGAATCCAAATCGGAAAAGAAGAACGTAAAGCTGTCACTGTTTGCAGATGACATGATACTATACATAGAGAATCCTAAAGATGCTACCAGAAAACTACTAGAGCTAATCAATGAATCTGGTAAAGCAGCAGGATACAAAATTAATGCACAGAAATCTCTGGCATTCCTATACACTAATGATGAAAAATCTGAACGTGAAATCAAGAAAACACTCCCATTTACCATGGCAACAAAAAGAATAAACCTACCTAAGGAGACAGAAGACCTGTATGCAGAAAATTATAAGACACTGATGAAAGAAATTAAAGATGATACAAATAGATGGAGAGATATACCATGTTTTTGGATTGGAAGAATCAACATTGTGAAAATGACTCTACTACCAAAAGCAATCTACAGATTCAATGCAATCCCTATCAAACTACCATTGGTATTTTTCACAGAACTAGAGCGAAAAATTTCACAATTTATATGGAAACACAAAAGACCCCGAATAGCCAAAGCAATCTTGAGAACGAAAAACGGAGCTGGAGGAATCAGGCTCCCTGACTTCAGACTATACTACAAAGCTACAGTAATCAAGAGAGTATGCTACTGGCACAAAAGCAGAAACACAGATCAATGGAACAGGACAGAAAGCCCAGAGATAAACCCACGCACATACGGTCACCTCATCTTTGATAAAGGAGGCAGGAATGTACAGTGGAGAAAGGACAGCCTCTTCAATAAGTGGTGCTGGGAAAACTGGACAGGTCCGTGTAAAAGTATGAGATTCGATCACTCCCTAACACCATACACAAAAATAAGCTCAAAATGGATTCAAGACCTAAATGTAAGGCCAGAAACTATCAAAGTCTTAGAGGAAAACATAGGCAGAACACTCTATGACATAAATCACAGCAAGATCCTTCGTGCCCCACCTCCTAGAGAAATGGAAATAAAAACAAAAATAAACAAATGGGACCTAATGAAACTTCCAAGCTTTTGCACAGCAAAGGAAGCCATCAACAAGACCAGAAGACAACCCTCAGAGTGGGAGAAAATATTTGCAAATGAAGCAACTGACAAAGGATTAATCTCCAGAATTTACAAGCAGCTCATGCAGCTCAATAACAAAAAAACAAACAACCCAATCCAAAAATGGGCAGAAGACCTAAATAGACATTTCTCCAAAGAAGATATTACAGACTGCCAACAAACACATGAAAGAACGCTCAACATCATTAATCATTAGGGAAATGCAAATCAAAACTACAATGAGATATCACCTCACACCAGTCAGAATGCCCATCGTCAAAAAATCTAGAAACAATAAATCCTGGAGAGGGTGTGGAGAAAAGGGAACACTCCTGCACTGCTGGTGGGAATGTGAATTGGTACAGCCACTATGGAGAACAGTATGGAGGTTCCTTAAAAAACTGCAAATACAACTACCATATGACCCAGCAGTCCCACTGCTGGGCATATACCCTGAGAAAACCATAATTCAAAAAGGGTCATGTACCAAAATGTTCATTGCAGCTCTATTTACAATAGCCAGGACGTGGAAGCAACCTGAGTGTCCATCAACAGATGAGTGGATAAAGAAGACGGGGCACATATATACAATGGAGTATTACTCAGCCATAAAGAGAAACGAAATCGAGTTATTTGTAGTGAGGTGTACGGAAGTAGAGTCTGTCATAGAGCGTGAAGTAAGTCAGAAAGAGAAAGACAAATACCGTATGCTAACACATATGTATGGAATTTAAGAAAACAAAAATGTCATGAAGAACCTAGGGGTAAGACAGGAATAAAGACACAGACCTACTGGAGAACGGACTTGAGGATATGGGGAGGGGGAAGGGTGAGCTGTGACAAAGTGAGAGAGAGGCATGGACATATATACACTACCAAACGTAAGGTAGATAGCTAGTGGGAAGCAGCCGCATAGCACAGGGAGATCAGCTCGGTGCTTTGTGACCGCCTGGAGATGTGGGATAGGGAGGGTGGGAGGGAGGGAGACGTAAGAGGGAAGACATATGGGAACGTCTGTATATGTGTAACTGATTCACGTTGCTGTAGAGCAGAAACTAACACACCGTTGTAAAGCAATTACACCCCAATAAAGATGTTCCAAAAAAAAAAAAATCTTCCAACAAACAAAAGCCCAGGACCAGACGGCTTCACAGGCGAATTCTATCATACCTTTAGAGAAGAGCTAACACCTATCCTTCTCAAACTCTTCCAAAATATAGCAGAGGGAGGAACACTCCCAAACTCGTTCTACGAGGCCAACATCACCTCGATACCAAAACCAGACAAGGATGCCACAAAGAAAACTACAGGCCAATGTCACTGATGAACACAGATGCAAAACACCTCAACAAAATACTAGCAAACAGAATCCAACAGCACATTCAAAGGATCATACACCATGATCAAGTGAGGTTTCTTCCAGGAATGCAAGGATTCTTCAATATACGCAGAAGAATTAATGTGATAAACCATACTAACAAACTGAAGGAGAAAAACCATATGATCATCTCAATAGATGTAGAGAAAGCTTTCGAGCAAATTCAACACCCATTTATGATAAAAAACCCTGCAGAAAGTAGGCATAGAGGGAACTTTCCTCAACATTATAAAGGCCATATATGACAAACCCACAGCCAACATCATCCTCAATGGTGAAAAACTGAAAGCATTTCCACTACGATCAGGAACAAGACAAGGCTGCCCACTCTCACCACTCTTATTCAACACAGTTTTGGAAGTTTTAGCCACAGCAATCAGAGAAGAAAAGGAAATAAAAGGAATCCAAATCGGAAAAGAAGAACGTAAAGCTGTCACTGTTTGCAGATGACATGATACTATACATAGAGAATCCTAAAGATGCTACCAGAAAACTACTAGAGCTAATCAATGAATCTGGTAAAGCAGCAGGATACAAAATTAATGCACAGAAATCTCTGGCATTCCTATACACTAATGATGAAAAATCTGACCGTGAAATCAAGAAAACACTCCCATTTACCATGGCAACAAAAAGAATAAACCTACCTAAGGAGACAGAAGACCTGTATGCAGAAAATTATAAGACACTGATGAAAGAAATTAAAGATGATACAAATAGATGGAGAGATATACCATGTTTTTGGATTGGAAGAATCAACATTGTGAAAATGACTCTACTACCAAAAGCAATCTACAGATTCAATGCAATCCCTATCAAACTACCATTGGTATTTTTCACAGAACTAGAGCGAAAAATTTCACAATTTATATGGAAACACAAAAGACCCCGAATAGCCAAAGCAATCTTGAGAACGAAAAACGGAGCTGGAGGAATCAGGCTCCCTGACTTCAGACTATACTACAAAGCTACAGTAATCAAGAGAGTATGCTACTGGCATAAAAGCAGAAACATAGATCAATGGAACAGGACAGAAAGCCGAGAGATAAACCCACGCACATACGGTCACCTCATCTTTGATAAAGGAGGCAGGAATGTACAGTGGAGAAAGGACAGCCTCTTCAATAAGTGGTGCTGGGAAAACTGGACAGGTCCGTGTAAAAGTATGAGATTCGATCACTCCCTAACACCATACACAAAAATAAGCTCAAAATGGATTCAAGACCTAAATGTAAGGCCAGAAACTATCAAAGTCTTAGAGGAAAACATAGGCAGAACACTCTATGACATAAATCACAGCAAGATCCTTCGTGCCCCACCTCCTAGAGAAATGGAAATAAAAACAAAAATAAACAAATGGGACCTAATGAAACTTCCAAGCTTTTGCACAGCAAAGGAAGCCATCAACAAGACCAAAAGACAACCCTCAGAGTGGGAGAAAATATTTGCAAATGAAGCAACTGACAAAGGATTAATCTCCAGAATTTACAAGCAGCTCATGCAGCTCAATAACAAAGAAACAAACAACCCAATCCAAAAATGGGCAGAAGACCTAAATAGACATTTCTCCAAAGAAGATATTACAGACTGCCAACAAACACATGAAAGAACGCTCAACATCATTAATCATTAGGGAAATGCAAATCAAAACTACAATGAGATATCACCTCACACCAGTCAGAATGCCCTTCGTCAAAATATCTAGAAATAATAAATCCTGGAGAGGGTGTGGAGAAAAGGGAACACTCCTGCACTGCTGGTGGGAATGTGAATTGGTACAGCCACTATGGAGAACAGTATGGAGGTTCCTTAAAAAACTGCAAATACAACTACCATATGACCCAGCAATCCCACTGCTGGGCATATACCCTGAGAAAACCATAATTCAAAAAGGGTCATGTACCAAAATGTTCATTGCAGCTCTATTTACAATAGCCAGGACGTGGAAGCAACCTGAGTGTCCATCAACAGATGAGTGGATAAAGAAGACGGGGCACATATATACAACGGAGTATTACTCAGCCATAAAGAGAAACGAAATCGAGTTATTTGTAGTGAGGTGTACGGAAGTAGAGTCTGTCATAGAGCGTGAAGTAAGTCAGAAAGAGAAAGACAAATACCGTATGCTAACACATATGTATGGAATTTAAGAAAACAAAAATGTCATGAAGAACCTAGGGGTAAGACAGGAATAAAGACACAGACCTACTGGAGAACGGACTTGAGGATATGGGGAGGGGGAAGGGTGAGCTGTGACAAAGTGAGAGAGAGGCATGGACATATATACACTACCAAACGTAAGGTAGATAGCTAGTGGGAAGCAGCCGCATAGCACAGGGAGATCAGCTCGGTGCTTTGTGACCGCCTGGAGATGTGGGATAGGGAGGGTGGGAGGGAGGGAGACGTAAGAGGGAAGACATATGGGAACGTCTGTATATGTGTAACTGATTCACGTTGCTGTAGAGCAGAAACTAACACACCATTGTAAAGCAATTACACCCCAATAAAGATGTTCAAAAAAAAAAAAAATCTTCCAACAAACAAAAGCCCAGGACCAGACGGCTTCACAGGCGAATTCTATCATACCTTTAGAGAAGAGCTAACACCTATCCTTCTCAAACTCTTCCAAAATATAGCAGAGGGAGGAACACTCCCAAACTCGTTCTACGAGGCCAACATCACCTCGATACCAAAACCAGACAAGGATGCCACAAAGAAAACTACAGGCCAATGTCACTGATGAACACAGATGCAAAAAGCCTCAACAAAATACTAGCAAACAGAATCCAACAGCACATTCAAAGGATCATACACCATGATCAAGTGAGGTTTCTTCCAGGAATGCAAGGATTCTTCAATATACGCAGAATTAATGTGATAAACCATACTAACAAACTGAAGGAGAAAAACCATATGATCATCTCAATAGATGTAGAGAAAGCTTTCGAGCAAATTCAACACCCATTTATGATAAAAAACCCTGCAGAAAGTAGGCATAGAGGGAACTTTCCTCAACATTATAAAGGCCATATATGACAAACCCACAGCCAACATCGTCCTCAATGGTGAAAAACTGAAAGCATTTCCACTACGATCAGGAACAAGACAAGGCTGCCCACTCTCACCACTCTTATTCAACACAGTTTTGGAAGTTTTAGCCACAGCAATCAGAGAAGAAAAGGAAATAAAAGGAATCCAAATCGGAAAAGAAGAAAGTAAAGCTGTCACTGTTTGCAGATGACATGATACTATACATAGAGAATCCTAAAGATGCTACCAGAAAACTACTAGAGCTAATCAATGAATCTGGTAAAGCAGCAGGATACAAAATTAATGCACAGAAATCTCTGGCATTCCTATACACTAATGATGAAAAATCTGACCGTGAAATCAAGAAAACACTCCCATTTACCATGGCAACAAAAAGAATAAACCTACCTAAGGAGACAGAAGACCTGTATGCAGAAAATTATAAGACACTGATGAAAGAAATTAAAGATGATACAAATAGATGGAGAGATATACCATGTTTTTGGATTGGAAGAATCAACATTGTGAAAATGACTCTACTACCAAAAGCAATCTACAGATTCAATGCAATCCCTATCAAACTACCATTGGTATTTTTCACAGAACTAGAGCGAAAAATTTCACAATTTATATGGAAACACAAAAGACCCCGAATAGCCAAAGCAATCTTGAGAACGAAAAACGGAGCTGGAGGAATCAGGCTCCCTGACTTCAGACTATACTACAAAGCTACAGTAATCAAGAGAGTATGCTACTGGCACAAAAGCAGAAACACAGATCAATGGAACAGGACAGAAAGCCCAGAGATAAACCCACGCACATACGGTCACCTCATCTTTGATAAAGGAGGCAGGAATGTACAGTGGAGAAAGGACAGCCTCTTCAATAAGTGGTGCTGGGAAAACTGGACAGGTCCGTGTAAAAGTATGAGATTCGATCACTCCCTAACACCATACACAAAAATAAGCTCAAAATGGATTCAAGACCTAAATGTAAGGCCAGAAACTATCAAAGTCTTAGAGGAAAACATAGGCAGAACACTCTATGACATAAATCACAGCAAGATCCTTCGTGCCCCACCTCCTAGAGAAATGGAAATAAAAACAAAAATAAACAAATGGGACCTAATGAAACTTCCAAGCTTTTGCACAGCAAAGGAAGCCATCAACAAGACCAGAAGACAACCCTCAGAGTGGGAGAAAATATTTGCAAATGAAGCAACTGACAAAGGATTAATCTCCAGAATTTACAAGCAGCTCATGCAGCTCAATAACAAAAAAACAAACAACCCAATCCAAAAATGGGCAGAAGACCTAAATAGACATTTCTCCAAAGAAGATATTACAGACTGCCAACAAACACATGAAAGAACGCTCAACATCATTAATCATTAGGGAAATGCAAATCAAAACTACAATGAGATATCACCTCACACCAGTCAGAATGCCCATCGTCAAAAAATCTAGAAACAATAAATCCTGGAGAGGGTGTGGAGAAAAGGGAACACTCCTGCACTGCTGGTGGGAATGTGAATTGGTACAGCCACTATGGAGAACAGTATGGAGGTTCCTTAAAAAACTGCAAATACAACTACCATATGACCCAGCAGTCCCACTGCTGGGCATATACCCTGAGAAAACCATAATTCAAAAAGGGTCATGTACCAAAATGTTCATTGCAGCTCTATTTACAATAGCCAGGACGTGGAAGCAACCTGAGTGTCCATCAACAGATGAGTGGATAAAGAAGACGGGGCACATATATACAATGGAGTATTACTCAGCCATAAAGAGAAACGAAATCGAGTTATTTGTAGTGAGGTGTACGGAAGTAGAGTCTGTCATAGAGCGTGAAGTAAGTCAGAAAGAGAAAGACAAATACCGTATGCTAACACATATGTATGGAATTTAAGAAAACAAAAATGTCATGAAGAACCTAGGGGTAAGACAGGAATAAAGACACAGACCTACTGGAGAACGGACTTGAGGATATGGGGAGGGGGAAGGGTGAGCTGTGACAAAGTGAGAGAGAGGCATGGACATATATACACTACCAAACGTAAGGTAGATAGCTAGTGGGAAGCAGCCGCATAGCACAGGGAGATCAGCTCGGTGCTTTGTGACCGCCTGGAGATGTGGGATAGGGAGGGTGGGAGGGAGGGAGACGTAAGAGGGAAGACATATGGGAACGTCTGTATATGTGTAACTGATTCACGTTGCTGTAGAGCAGAAACTAACACACCGTTGTAAAGCAATTACACCCCAATAAAGATGTTCCAAAAAAAAAAAAATCTTCCAACAAACAAAAGCCCAGGACCAGACGGCTTCACAGGCGAATTCTATCATACCTTTAGAGAAGAGCTAACACCTATCCTTCTCAAACTCTTCCAAAATATAGCAGAGGGAGGAACACTCCCAAACTCGTTCTACGAGGCCAACATCACCTCGATACCAAAACCAGACAAGGATGCCACAAAGAAAACTACAGGCCAATGTCACTGATGAACACAGATGCAAAACACCTCAACAAAATACTAGCAAACAGAATCCAACAGCACATTCAAAGGATCATACACCATGATCAAGTGAGGTTTCTTCCAGGAATGCAAGGATTCTTCAATATACGCAGAAGAATTAATGTGATAAACCATACTAACAAACTGAAGGAGAAAAACCATATGATCATCTCAATAGATGTAGAGAAAGCTTTCGAGCAAGTTCAACACCCATTTATGATAAAAAAACCCTGCAGAAAGTAGGCATAGAGGGAACTTTCCTCAACATTATAAAGGCCATATATGACAAACCCACAGCCAACATCGTCCTCAATGGTGAAAAACTGAAAGCATTTCCACTACGATCAGGAACAAGACAAGGCTGCCCACTCTCACCACTCTTATTCAACACAGTTTTGGAAGTTTTAGCCACAGCAATCAGAGAAGAAAAGGAAATAAAAGGAATCCAAATCGGAAAAGAAGAACGTAAAGCTGTCACTGTTTGCAGATGACATGATACTATACATAGAGAATCCTAAAGATGCTACCAGAAAACTACTAGAGCTAATCAATGAATCTGGTAAAGCAGCAGGATACAAAATTAATGCACAGAAATCTCTGGCATTCCTATACACTAATGATGAAAAATCTGACCGTGAAATCAAGAAAACACTCCCATTTACCATGGCAACAAAAAGAATAAACCTACCTAAGGAGACAGAAGACCTGTATGCAGAAAATTATAAGACACTGATGAAAGAAATTAAAGATGATACAAATAGATGGAGCGATATACCATGTTTTTGGATTGGAAGAATCAACATTGTGAAAATGACTCTACTACCAAAAGCAATCTACAGATTCAATGCAATCCCTATCAAACTACCATTGGTATTTTTCACAGAACTAGAGCGAAAAATTTCACAATTTATATGGAAACACAAAAGACCCCGAATAGCCAAAGCAATCTTGAGAACGAAAAACGGAGCTGGAGGAATCAGGCTCCCTGACTTCAGACTATACTACAAAGCTACAGTAATCAAGAGAGTATGCTACTGGCACAAAAGCAGAAACACAGATCAATGGAACAGGACAGAAAGCCCAGAGATAAACCCACGCACATACGGTCACCTCATCTTTGATAAAGGAGGCAGGAATGTACAGTGGAGAAAGGACAGCCTCTTCAATAAGTGGTGCTGGGAAAACTGGACAGGTCCGTGTAAAAGTATGAGATTCGATCACTCCCTAACACCATACACAAAAATAAGCTCAAAATGGATTCAAGACCTAAATGTAAGGCCAGAAACTATCAAAGTCTTAGAGGAAAACATAGGCAGAACACTCTATGACATAAATCACAGCAAGATCCTTCGTGCCCCACCTCCTAGAGAAATGGAAATAAAAACAAAAATAAACAAATGGGACCTAATGAAACTTCCAAGCTTTTGCACAGCAAAGGAAGCCATCAACAAGACCAGAAGACAACCCTCAGAGTGGGAGAAAATATTTGCAAATGAAGCAACTGACAAAGGATTAATCTCCAGAATTTACAAGCAGCTCATGCAGCTCAATAACAAAAAAACAAACAACCCAATCCAAAAATGGGCAGAAGACCTAAATAGACATTTCTCCAAAGAAGATATTACAGACTGCCAACAAACACATGAAAGAACGCTCAACATCATTAATCATTAGGGAAATGCAAATCAAAACTACAATGAGATATCACCTCACACCAGTCAGAATGCCCATCGTCAAAAAATCTAGAAACAATAAATCCTGGAGAGGGTGTGGAGAAAAGGGAACACTCCTGCACTGCTGGTGGGAATGTGAATTGGTACAGCCACTATGGAGAACAGTATGGAGGTTCCTTAAAAAACTGCAAATACAACTACCATATGACCCAGCAGTCCCACTGCTGGGCATATACCCTGAGAAAACCATAATTCAAAAAGGGTCATGTACCAAAATGTTCATTGCAGCTCTATTTACAATAGCCAGGACGTGGAAGCAACCTGAGTGTCCATCAACAGATGAGTGGATAAAGAAGACGGGGCACATATATACAATGGAGTATTACTCAGCCATAAAGAGAAACGAAATCGAGTTATTTGTAGTGAGGTGTACGGAAGTAGAGTCTGTCATAGAGCGTGAAGTAAGTCAGAAAGAGAAAGACAAATACCGTATGCTAACACATATGTATGGAATTTAAGAAAACAAAAATGTCATGAAGAACCTAGGGGTAAGACAGGAATAAAGACACAGACCTACTGGAGAACGGACTTGAGGATATGGGGAGGGGGAAGGGTGAGCTGTGACAAAGTGAGAGAGAGGCATGGACATATATACACTACCAAACGTAAGGTAGATAGCTAGTGGGAAGCAGCCGCATAGCACAGGGAGATCAGCTCGGTGCTTTGTGACCGCCTGGAGATGTGGGATAGGGAGGGTGGGAGGGAGGGAGACGTAAGAGGGAAGACATATGGGAACGTCTGTATATGTGTAACTGATTCACGTTGCTGTAGAGCAGAAACTAACACACCGTTGTAAAGCAATTACACCCCAATAAAGATGTTCCAAAAAAAAAAAAATCTTCCAACAAACAAAAGCCCAGGACCAGACGGCTTCACAGGCGAATTCTATCATACCTTTAGAGAAGAGCTAACACCTATCCTTCTCAAACTCTTCCAAAATATAGCAGAGGGAGGAACACTCCCAAACTCGTTCTACGAGGCCAACATCACCTCGATACCAAAACCAGACAAGGATGCCACAAAGAAAACTACAGGCCAATGTCACTGATGAACACAGATGCAAAACACCTCAACAAAATACTAGCAAACAGAATCCAACAGCACATTCAAAGGATCATACACCATGATCAAGTGAGGTTTCTTCCAGGAATGCAAGGATTCTTCAATATACGCAGAAGAATTAATGTGATAAACCATACTAACAAACTGAAGGAGAAAAACCATATGATCATCTCAATAGATGTAGAGAAAGCTTTCGAGCAAATTCAACACCCATTTATGATAAAAAACCCTGCAGAAAGTAGGCATAGAGGGAACTTTCCTCAACATTATAAAGGCCATATATGACAAACCCACAGCCAACATCATCCTCAATGGTGAAAAACTGAAAGCATTTCCACTACGATCAGGAACAAGACAAGGCTGCCCACTCTCACCACTCTTATTCAACACAGTTTTGGAAGTTTTAGCCACAGCAATCAGAGAAGAAAAGGAAATAAAAGGAATCCAAATCGGAAAAGAAGAAAGTAAAGCTGTCACTGTTTGCAGATGACATGATACTATACATAGAGAATCCTAAAGATGCTACCAGAAAACTACTAGAGCTAATCAATGAATCTGGTAAAGCAGCAGGATACAAAATTAATGCACAGAAATCTCTGGCATTCCTATACACTAATGATGAAAAATCTGACCGTGAAATCAAGAAAACACTCCCATTTACCATGGCAACAAAAAGAATAAACCTACCTAAGGAGACAGAAGACCTGTATGCAGAAAATTATAAGACACTGATGAAAGAAATTAAAGATGATACAAATAGATGGAGAGATATACCATGTTTTTGGATTGGAAGAATCAACATTGTGAAAATGACTCTACTACCAAAAGCAATCTACAGATTCAATGCAATCCCTATCAAACTACCATTGGTATTTTTCACAGAACTAGAGCGAAAAATTTCACAATTTATATGGAAACACAAAAGACCCCGAATAGCCAAAGCAATCTTGAGAACGAAAAACGGAGCTGGAGGAATCAGGCTCCCTGACTTCAGACTATACTACAAAGCTACAGTAATCAAGAGAGTATGCTACTGGCACAAAAGCAGAAACACAGATCAATGGAACAGGACAGAAAGCCCAGAGATAAACCCACGCACATACGGTCACCTCATCTTTGATAAAGGAGGCAGGAATGTACAGTGGAGAAAGGACAGCCTCTTCAATAAGTGGTGCTGGGAAAACTGGACAGGTCCGTGTAAAAGTATGAGATTCGATCACTCCCTAACACCATACACAAAAATAAGCTCAAAATGGATTCAAGACCTAAATGTAAGGCCAGAAACTATCAAAGTCTTAGAGGAAAACATAGGCAGAACACTCTATGACATAAATCACAGCAAGATCCTTCGTGCCCCACCTCCTAGAGAAATGGAAATAAAAACAAAAATAAACAAATGGGACCTAATGAAACTTCCAAGCTTTTGCACAGCAAAGGAAGCCATCAACAAGACGAGAAGACAACCCTCAGAGTGGGAGAAAATATTTGCAAATGAAGCAACTGACAAAGGATTAATCTCCAGAATTTACAAGCAGCTCATGCAGCTCAATAACAAAAAAACAAACAACCCAATCCAAAAATGGGCAGAAGACCTAAATAGACATTTCTCCAAAGAAGATATTACAGACTGCCAACAAACACATGAAAGAACGCTCAACATCATTAATCATTAGGGAAATGCAAATCAAAACTACAATGAGATATCACCTCACACCAGTCAGAATGCCCATCGTCAAAAAATCTAGAAACAATAAATCCTGGAGAGGGTGTGGAGAAAAGGGAACACTCCTGCACTGCTGGTGGGAATGTGAATTGGTACAGCCACTATGGAGAACAGTATGGAGGTTCCTTAAAAAACTGCAAATACAACTACCATATGACCCAGCAGTCCCACTGCTGGGCATATACCCTGAGAAAACCATAATTCAAAAAGGGTCATGTACCAAAATGTTCATTGCAGCTCTATTTACAATAGCCAGGACGTGGAAGCAACCTGAGTGTCCATCAACAGATGAGTGGATAAAGAAGACGGGGCACATATATACAATGGAGTATTACTCAGCCATAAAGAGAAACGAAATCGAGTTATTTGTAGTGAGGTGTACGGAAGTAGAGTCTGTCATAGAGCGTGAAGTAAGTCAGAAAGAGAAAGACAAATACCGTATGCTAACACATATGTATGGAATTTAAGAAAACAAAAATGTCATGAAGAACCTAGGGGTAAGACAGGAATAAAGACACAGACCTACTGGAGAACGGACTTGAGGATATGGGGAGGGGGAAGGGTGAGCTGTGACAAAGTGAGAGAGAGGCATGGACATATATACACTACCAAACGTAAGGTAGATAGCTAGTGGGAAGCAGCCGCATAGCACAGGGAGATCAGCTCGGTGCTTTGTGACCGCCTGGAGATGTGGGATAGGGAGGGTGGGAGGGAGGGAGACGTAAGAGGGAAGACATATGGGAACGTCTGTATATGTGTAACTGATTCACGTTGCTGTAGAGCAGAAACTAACACACCGTTGTAAAGCAATTACACCCCAATAAAGATGTTCCAAAAAAAAAAAAATCTTCCAACAAACAAAAGCCCAGGACCAGACGGCTTCACAGGCGAATTCTATCATACCTTTAGAGAAGAGCTAACACCTATCCTTCTCAAACTCTTCCAAAATATAGCAGAGGGAGGAACACTCCCAAACTCGTTCTACGAGGCCAACATCACCTCGATACCAAAACCAGACAAGGATGCCACAAAGAAAACTACAGGCCAATGTCACTGATGAACACAGATGCAAAACACCTCAACAAAATACTAGCAAACAGAATCCAACAGCACATTCAAAGGATCATACACCATGATCAAGTGAGGTTTCTTCCAGGAATGCAAGGATTCTTCAATATACGCAGAAGAATTAATGTGATAAACCATACTAACAAACTGAAGGAGAAAAACCATATGATCATCTCAATAGATGTAGAGAAAGCTTTCGAGCAAGTTCAACACCCATTTATGATAAAAAAACCCTGCAGAAAGTAGGCATAGAGGGAACTTTCCTCAACATTATAAAGGCCATATATGACAAATCCACAGCCAACATCGTCCTCAATGGTGAAAAACTGAAAGCATTTCCACTACGATCAGGAACAAGACAAGGCTGCCCACTCTCACCACTCTTATTCAACACAGTTTTGGAAGTTTTAGCCACAGCAATCAGAGAAGAAAAGGAAATAAAAGGAATCCAAATCGGAAAAGAAGAACGTAAAGCTGTCACTGTTTGCAGATGACATGATACTATACATAGAGAATCCTAAAGATGCTACCAGAAAACTACTAGAGCTAATCAATGAATCTGGTAAAGCAGCAGGATACAAAATTAATGCACAGAAATCTCTGGCATTCCTATACACTAATGATGAAAAATCTGAACGTGAAATCAAGAAAACACTCCCATTTACCATGGCAACAAAAAGAATAAACCTACCTAAGGAGACAGAAGACCTGTATGCAGAAAATTATAAGACACTGATGAAAGAAATTAAAGATGATACAAATAGATGGAGAGATATACCATGTTTTTGGATTGGAAGAATCAACATTGTGAAAATGACTCTACTACCAAAAGCAATCTACAGATTCAATGCAATCCCTATCAAACTACCATTGGTATTTTTCACAGAACTAGAGCGAAAAATTTCACAATTTATATGGAAACACAAAAGACCCCGAATAGCCAAAGCAATCTTGAGAACGAAAAACGGAGCTGGAGGAATCAGGCTCCCTGACTTCAGACTATACTACAAAGCTACAGTAATCAAGAGAGTATGCTACTGGCACAAAAGCAGAAACACAGATCAATGGAACAGGACAGAAAGCCCAGAGATAAACCCACGCACATACGGTCACCTCATCTTTGATAAAGGAGGCAGGAATGTACAGTGGAGAAAGGACAGCCTCTTCAATAAGTGGTGCTGGGAAAACTGGACAGGTCCGTGTAAAAGTATGAGATTCGATCACTCCCTAACACCATACACAAAAATAAGCTCAAAATGGATTCAAGACCTAAATGTAAGGCCAGAAACTATCAAAGTCTTAGAGGAAAACATAGGCAGAACACTCTATGACATAAATCACAGCAAGATCCTTCGTGCCCCACCTCCTAGAGAAATGGAAATAAAAACAAAAATAAACAAATGGGACCTAATGAAACTTCCAAGCTTTTGCACAGCAAAGGAAGCCATCAACAAGACCAAAAGACAACCCTCAGAGTGGGAGAAAATATTTGCAAATGAAGCAACTGACAAAGGATTAATCTCCAGAATTTACAAGCAGCTCATGCAGCTCAATAACAAAAAAACAAACAACCCAATCCAAAAATGGGCAGAAGACCTAAATAGACATTTCTCCAAAGAAGATATTACAGACTGCCAACAAACACATGAAAGAACGCTCAACATCATTAATCATTAGGGAAATGCAAATCAAAACTACAATGAGATATCACCTCACACCAGTCAGAATGCCCTTCGTCAAAAAATCTAGAAATAATAAATCCTGGAGAGGGTGTGGAGAAAAGGGAACACTCCTGCACTGCTGGTGGGAATGTGAATTGGTACAGCCACTATGGAGAACAGTATGGAGGTTCCTTAAAAAACTGCAAATACAACTACCATATGACCCAGCAATCCCACTGCTGGGCATATACCCTGAGAAAACCATAATTCAAAAAGGGTCATGTACCAAAATGTTCATTGCAGCTCTATTTACAATAGCCAGGACGTGGAAGCAACCTGAGTGTCCATCAACAGATGAGTGGATAAAGAGGACGGGGCACATATATACAATGGAGTATTATTCAGCCATAAAAAGAAATGAAACTGAGTTATTTGTTGTGAAGTGGATGCAACTAGAATCTGTCATAGAGCGTGAAGTAAGTCAGAAAGAGAAAGACAAATACCGTATGCTAACACATATATATGGAATTTAAGGAAAGAAATGTCATGAAGAACCTAGGGGTAAGACAGGAATAAAGACACAGACCTACTGGAGAACGGACTTGAGGATATGGGGAGGGGGAAGGTGAGCTGTGACAAAGCGAGAGAGAGGCATGGACATATATACACTACCAAACGTAAGGTAGATAGCTAGTGGGAAGCAGCCGCATAGCACTGTGAGATCAGCTTGGTGCTTTGTGACCGCCTGGAGGGGTGGCATAGGGAGGGGGGTTGGGAGGGAGACATAAGAGGGAAGAGATATGGGAACATATATATATGTATAACTGGTTCACTTTATTATAAAGCAGAAAATAACACACCACTGTAAAGCAATTATACTCCAATAAAGATGTTAAAAAAACAGATATATGTATATGTATAACTGAATCACTTTGCTGTACATCTGAAACTAACTTAACATTTTAAGTCAACTGCACTCCAATAAGAAAACAAAAAAACTAAGTCCTTACATGCCCATGTGGAATCAAGTAATTTTAAATTTCCAGTTAGTTTTGCTCCTTGTTCAGAACTTAATCTCCAGAGTACCTACTTCATATACACATGTTCCATTGGAGTTCATATTTTAATTGAAAGCAGTTAAAAAACTAACAATGTACCACAGTATTAAAACAAACTACAACAACAACAACAAACCCATTAAAGTCTGACTCCAGGGAAAAACGTCTCCAAATCTAGTTATACTATTAAAAATGACATTATTTGGATGTGTTTTTATTTATACTTATTGGTCCTCTTCCTCCAAATCATCCCAAAATATGAGTGAATTTTCTAGCAAAGGAAGATTCATATTCTAAAAATCTAACAATTATCAGAACAGCTATGTACACTGTTACGCTATTAATATTCATTATGCAGCCTGAAATATAGCTTCAATTTGAATGATTTCCAACGTTTCTTTTATGAAATTCCACTCCAAAGTAGTGACATAAGGGTGTAAGTGAATATGTCTGCTAAGTTCGCAATTTACTCCCAAAGTTTCACCACCACCTCATTCACTAAAATAATGTGCAGCATAAAGGCCTTTTTTACACCCTTTTCCTCTTGATTTCCAAAGGTCTCAGCGATCTCTTTTCCTCTTATTTCACGGTTAAGTTTCTCCTTTTCAAGGATAACCCTGCCTTTCCCTTTCTCAGGAACCACTGTCATCCGACAGTTACAGATGCTCTTTGCTCTCGTCAAACTGACTCACTGTTTTTTTCTTAAACGGTCTCTATGTTTTCATTCCCGAGTCACTGGTTTGCCCATTTTCTTCTCTTGGAAAGGTCCTTCCTTCAACCCAAATCTCTGCTCACAGGGACAGAGGAGATGCTCAATAAATATTCGTTGATTAAATAAAAGCTGCCTTGTTTCAGTCAGCAGGTCACAGTGAATTAATCCAAGGACAATTATGACAGGAAGCAACAAGGAGAATGGGGTATCTATAAAGGTTATACTCTAGCCTTCAAAGTAACATGATAGTCATTAACAGCCTGCTTATTTAAGATTCTGATACTTTTTGTGTAACTGTATTCTATTTCACCAATATAAAACCCACCCATTTCTCCTAGAGCTAGACAACATTTATCAAATATTTATTACAAACTTTAATGTCCTTTAAGTAGAAGTTTAAGAGCAGTGTTTGAAAAGAGTCCTATCTGCTTATATTAACTAACAGATTCTAACAATAGTTCCTATTGTCTGCTACAACCAAAACTCCCTTGTAAAATACTATATATTGGAATCTTACAATATTATGAAGCTCAGGAAAAGGCAGACCCATCCTTTCCAAAGCAGTTATTATTCAAGTTCTTAAAGTACTATGTAACAGGTTCTATCTTTAATAAAATCCCATGGCACAGACCTCCAAAAATGTCTTACACCAAAGCTACTCTATTTTTTTTTTTTTTTTGGCAGTACGTGGGCCTCTCACTGTTGTGGTGTCTCCTGTTGCGGAGCGCAGGCTCAGTGGCCACGGCTCACGGGCCCAACTGCTCTGCGGCCCAGACCAGGGCACGAACCCATGTCCCCTGCATCGGCAGGTGGACTCTCAACCACTGCGCCACCAGGGAAGGCCCTGCTACTCTACTCTTGTTGCAGCCTGTAGGTACTCTGAGACTCAACACCATTTCTTCTATTCTAAAACATGATTTTTTCACATTTTAACTGAATGCATTTATTGGACTGCATCATACAATTTAAGGTATTCTACAACTGCTATTGCCTAAACATGTACAAATTTATTATTTTTTAAAGCAGTGGTATGTAGTATTTTATTTTTATTTTTGTTTTTACTGCAGTATAGCTGATTTACAATATTATGTTAGTTTCAGGTATACAGCTTAGTGATTCAGTATTTTTGCAGATTATATTCCATTACAGGTTATTACTAGATAATGGTATAATTCCCTGTGCTATACAGTATATCCTTGTTGTTCACCTATTGCATAAATATTAGTTTGTATCTGTTAATCCCATATCCCTAATTTGTCCCTCCCTCCACCCTCGTCCTTTTGGTAACCACTAGTTTGTTTCTATATCTGTTAATCTGTTTCTGTTCTGCATATATCTTTGAGTATTATTCTGGATAACCAAACAACTGTAATCCTTCAACATTTTAGTCAATAAACCATTGAGAAAGTATTGGTTTGTCTCTGAAACCTTCTACTGGTATCATCTGATAAGATCAAGAAAGAACCAGCATCAAAACTTGCAGAAAAGGTGTCTGTGAGTGGCTCGGGAGAAAATCCAGAGACAAGAGTACAATTCCATTTTAAGAAATGCCACATCACCACCCTGGATGGCACAGAGACAACAATGTATGAAAACATGGACAATGAATGATTCTGAATGTGAAATTTTAGGAATACTTTAGCCAGTAGCTGAGGCAATGGTACATAAATCCAAATATCCTAACACATCATCCATAAACTTTTAAGCCTAACAAGATTAAGCAAAACAAAGTATATACCTGCAGCATAACTAAGAGAAGCATAACTACAAGACTCAATTACCAAAAGAAAATCCTTACTTTCCAATGGAGTCATTTCTCAAGTTCACACCCAAGCCTCTATATAGCTTTATAGAGAGGGTGAAGCCCAGAAAACATGGGGGAAGAGAGAGAAGGGAAATTGAGAGCCCAAGATTAAATTACAACCATTCCCACAATGAGACGGTTGATAAATATTCAGAATCCTGGTAGATCAGAGCACTGGCTACAGGAAACTGACTTAAAAGTGCCTGAAGACTCTAGAAGGCAGCCTGGAAGGCATTGTTTCTGGGCAGCAGAGGGCAAGAGGAAGGGAAGGAGTCCTTTAGAGACTGTGTGAAAGGGGAAAAAAAGCACAGAGGGGGAAACTTAGGATTCTCCAGGACAAAGAAAGCAGGAAAAAAATGGAAAGACCCACAACGACACTGCCACCACCCTGAAAGCATTCTAAGAAACCATACTTTGCTACACTGACAGAAGAGGAAGCACTTGAACTACAAATCTCAAACCAATGCAAAGGAACA
Organism: Delphinus delphis; assembly: GCF_949987515.2. Taxonomy (NCBI): domain Eukaryota; kingdom Metazoa; phylum Chordata; class Mammalia; order Artiodactyla; family Delphinidae; genus Delphinus; species Delphinus delphis. The sequence goes on along the minus strand of NC_082683.1, from coordinate 122,995,349 downwards.
GAAAGCCACTGCAAGAGGTAAACAGAAAATGAGAATCACTATATAGTTGATAACTCTCCCCATCCCCGACCCCTCAAAAAACCATGAAGGAGACGAAAACTATAAAACAGCACTATAACGTAACATTCTACATTGTTATTAATATATGACTTAAATATCCTTAAACAAAAATTTTGAAGATACAAAAACATGGCCTGAATAAGAAACTTCAAAACTAAGAACAGAAAGAAGAAAAGAGTTGACAAAACTCAGGAAATAAAAATCATATAGGAAAAGAACTGAATTACAAACTGCCTAAGGAAGAACAGATTCAAATGAGATGTTAATAAGGGAAACTGAAGAAAACAGAAAACTACCATGAGAATAAGAGACTAAAGAAAGAAGAAATAAGGGTCAGAAAAACCTTTATGAAAAACCTTTACCTAATGAAAGGTAAAGAAGACCAATCATACATAATTGGACATCCTTAAGAAAAATTAAATGGAATAGAATATTAAACTACAATCTAAGAAAAATCTCCAGAAATTAGACCTGATTCTGCATACTAAAAGGACCTGCCAAACACTTGGGAAGACTGACCTGCAGTAATATACTCAGAGAAACATTCCAGTAAAACTATTAGACTTTAAAGATGAAAAACCATTCTTAAGGTCTCCAGGCAAAAAGAGCAAAATAACTTAAAAGATCAAGAGAATTAAATGAACAAACTTCTAAGAAGCAACATAAAGCAATACAACAATGCAGCTGTACTTTCTAGAAACTCAAGGAAATAAAATGTAAACCAACAGAAAAAATTTTAAACATGCAAGAACAGAGTTACTGCCATTCCCAAGAGCCCTTGATCAATCTACTAGATCAAGATTCAGCAAACTTTTTCTGTAAAGGTATCAAATAACACAGCCACTTATAGCTATAGGAGATATAATGAGACATACACGGAAACAGTAGTAATGAGACTTCACAGCACTCTCAATATAACACAGATCAAGTAGACAAAATATAAAGAGATAAGGCAACTTAAACATAATAATGTAGAGCTTATGGATACTTGTCAAATGTTGCACCCAGATAAACACATATTCTTCTCACATACCCACAGAACATTCACAAAAATTGATTATATATTTAGTTACCAAAAAACTGCAAAACACTAGTAACTTCCATAAGGTAGAAATATTACAAACAATACTTTGATCACAATGCAAAGATGCTAGAATTTACTAACAAAAACCAAAAAAGCTTTCCATCTGGACATTTAAAAGCCTCATATTAACTCCCAGGTTAAAGAGAGCTGAAACTACAGAATTTTTTTAAAAAATGACAAAATACTACGTCAACAACTTATGGGATGCACTGCAAGACATGTTTAAGAGAAAATTAACCCTACTAAACACTTACCAATTTAAAGAAAACCCCAAATTAACTAAATAACGAGCCCAAAAATCTAAAAAAAAAGAACCACAAAGTACCAAGAATATAAAAGCAGAAATGAATGAGGAAGAGAACAGAAAATTAGCAGATCTAATAAACTGTTGTTTTCAAAAAAACAGACAATGCACTACGCTAGCATGATTTAGGGGAAAAAGGTAGAAGCACAAATATATAAGAAACAATGAGATAAATAACCAGTGAAACAAGGAATTTTAAAAATTATAAAACACTAGTTTGCAGACTTAATCTTAAACAAATTTGGAAATGTATATAAAATGCATAATTTCCTAAGGAATTACAGATTACCAAAATTGATCCCATTAAAGTCAGAAAGCCTAATCAAATCAATTTTCATAGAAGAAACAGACAAATTTTTGTGGGAACTGCCCCACAAAAATTCACCAGTCCCAGACAGGCACAATCTGTGTGAGAAAAATTTTAAAACAGACTTGAAAGACCCAAAAGTAGATCTGAACAATGGAAAGACACCTCTTGCCTTTGAACAGAATTCAACATTATATAAAGGTTTCAGTTTTCCAAGTTAATTTATAAAGTTAATGCAATCCAAGGAACTTTATGGAGCTAGACTGAAGAGTGATACTTCTGAATATACTTTGTTTCAACTATGCTAATACATTCCACATTCAAAATATAATAAAACCAACAAATATGGGCAAAACCAAAAATGGAATAAAACAAGCAAACAGACTTAACTATATTTCAAATGAATAATTTAACCACACTGAAGGAGAAAAAAAGAACCAACTCCAATAACTTCTGAACAAAGTATTTTGACTACCTTCAGACTAAAACAACTGAAAGAAGATTCTAAACTGTTAATATGCCTTTTTTAAAAATAGTGGTTATCACTTAATTCTAAAACAACTTAATGCATTCTAGGACTGGACAAACAAAAATGTTGAGCACCAGGTTTTTCCACTCAGAAGGGCAATACAAAAATGGAAAACTGGAAAATTCTATGGTTTTATATTGGAATTGTAGGTTCAGCATGAACTCATGGTGAGATAAAGACAGGGAGAGAGAGAGGAAGGAGCAAGCAGGTGAGCCTAGCTGCATAAATATGTTTATGAAAGGTATGTATACACATATATTTACTGGCTCTTTCCACTAAGGGGAACTAGAATCAATGACAGTCTAATAGGAATGAACACCCAGCACCCAGATTCTATCTCCTAAATGCACACTCTTCCACTAAAAGGAATCAAGGCTCCTTGGAGAAATGGCTAATTCAAAGAAGCACTCAAAGAATGAGGCAGCAATGTAAACAACAACAACAAAACCCAAACAAAGAGACCACTGCTTTGAAGGGACTTCCACTGGCCATAAAGGAAACAATCTGAGCATAAAAATAAGTTAATAAGAGATTATGGCCGACTGAATAAGATATAGGAACACATGACTCCATACTCATAAATAAATGAAAAAAAGTCAGCAAAGAGGAAAAGCTCCTTACAGTAGAATGCTAACTAATAAATGTAGAAGCAAAAATCAGATTAGAAGGACTTCCCTGGTGGCGCAGTGGTTAAGAATCCACCTGCCAGTGCAGGGGACATGGGTTCGAGCCCTGGTCTGGGAAGATCCCACATGCCGTGGAGCAACTAAGCCTGTATGCCTCAACTACGGAGCCTGCACTCTAGAGCCCGTGAGCTACAACTACTGAGTCCGAGTGCCACAACTACTGAAGCCCACGTGCCTAAAGCCCGTGCTCTGCAACAAGAGAAGCCACCCAATGAGAAGCCCGCAAACCACAACGAAGAGTAGCCCCCGCTCGCCGCAACTAGAGAAAGCCCGTGTGCAGCAACAAAGACTAAGGCAGCCAAAAATAAATTTAAAAAAATCAGATTAGAAAGCCATCATTTCACAAAAATAGTAATAATCGACCCAGGCAAAAATCATCAATGGATGCTAAAACTAGCAGAGTAAAGTTTGAGGAATAGATTATCTACCAAATCTCAAAGAATCTCCCAACAGAATATTAATTATAAGGTAATAAAGAGTAACTTTTCAATAGAGAAATTTGGCAGACACTATCTTAAGCAAATGATCAAAGCTGTCAGTAATGAGACTGACATCAGATGCCTCCAGATATGACACACTGAGAAGACACATCACTTTTGTGGTACTCCTGCTAAAAATATATAACCTCAATCTAATCATGTGGAAATACAGGCAAACTCAAACTGAGAAACATTTTGCAAAGTAATGGGCCTGTACTCTTCAAAAAGGTCAAGATCATGAAAGTCAAAGACTGAGGAACTATTCCAGATTAAAGGGCCTAAAGAGACATAATAACTAAATGCAACATGTCGTCCTGGCTTGGATCCTAAATTTTTTTTTTTTTTTGGCTATAGAAGACATTATTAGAACAACTAGCAAAATATGAATATAGCTTTTTTTTTTTTTTTTGCGGTACGCGGGCCTCTCACCACTGTGGCCTCTCCCGTTGCGGAGCACAGGCTCCGGACGCGCAGGCTCCGGACGCGCAGGCTCAGCGGCCATGGCTCACGGGCCCAGCCGCTCCGCGGCACGTGGGATCCTCCCAAACCAGGGCACGAACCCATGTCCCCTGCATCGGCAGGCGGACTCTCAACCACTGCACCACCAGGGAAGCCTGAATATAGCTTTTAGATTAGACAGTAGTACTGTATCAATGGCAATATCCTGTTTTGATAACTGGATTGTGGCAATATACATGATCTTGTTCTTAGGAACAAACACATTGATACTCAGGGGTGAAAAGGCATCATGATAGCAACTTGCTCTCAAGAGGCTGAGAAAAAGAAACTGTGTATGTATATTTAGAGAAAAAGTTATAAACATGTAAAAATATTAAGTTAGAGAATCTGAGAATGGTATATACAACTTCCCTGTACTAGAGTCTTGCAACTTTTCTGTAAGCCTAAAATTATTTCAAAGTAAAAAATATACTTTCAATTTATTTCACATCTTTTTTTTTTTTTTTTTTTTGCGGTACGCGGGCCTCTCACTGTTGTGGCCTCTCCCGTTGCGGAGCACAGGCTCCAGACGCGCAGGCTCAGCGGCCATGGCTCACAGGCCTAGCCGTTCTGCGGCATGTGGGATCTTCTCAGACCGGGGCCCGAACCTGTGTCCCCTGCATCAGCAGGCGGACTCGCAACCATTGCGCCACCATGAAAGCCCTATTTCACATCTATATTTCTCATAACTACAAGAATTCTATGTAATAAAATGTCTATACAAATAAATACAAAATATTCTTTCATTAGTACAGAAATTCTAAGTGATAAAGCACTGTCAGTTTATTTGGTAGTTTTTTTGTTTTTATTGATAGACGAAGTAACAATGTACCTTACAATCAATTAAATCTTATATTCAAGGAAATACAATGATTCCGAAGTTTCATAGGAAAATATTGTTTAAAAAGGCAAAAACTAATCATACCATATTTTTTCAGTTCAGAAAACAGTATCACTATCACAAAATCACTATAAATACCTTGTGTTGCTAGAATAATCCCACATGGCCACATCTAGGAAGCTCCGAACCCAGGTCTTAGAGGGCTCCTTGAGAAATTTTTGCTGGTAGATCCCTACTACAAGATCCTCTACAGTGAGAAGTTCTAGATCTTGCCTGATTTCTTCCATTGGTAAACAGAAACACACATACAATTAGTAAGTTTAGGTACACAGAACATGTACATCAAAATGGAAACACAGATATTAAAATGCATTTGAGCAGTGACCCAGTTTAACTTACCTGATGACTTCTCCATATGCTTCAAACACCAGTTGACTCTGGCTCTATCATCAGACTGGAGAAGGGAAAAAAAATTTTACTTATTTTCTCCTATCTTCTGTTACTTTTAATTAATGTGGTCCTTTCAAACTGGGGGAAGGGGAAGGAGGAGGGGTAAGGATGGTGAGAAGGGAGATACTGAATAGTCTGTGACAACTAAACAAGAACTGTAAAACAGAGCAACATATTCTAGAAAATACTGCTAATAATAACCAGTTATGCTCATAAAGCAATGTTAATATACTTTATGAACAGCAAGTGAGACTTAGGGTAAGCAAATGAAGAAACCAATGTTCAGAAAAAGATAAATAAGGTGATTTGTGTTCATGGTGACACTAATAAACAGTAAGGTTAAAACCCAATTCTATGACACCTAGCCTAGAAGAACTTAGACAAAACAAAGAATAAAGATTACAAAAGGAAGGTCAAGGGACTGCTACAAAAACAATTTTGAACAAACAATTCTCTTGCCTAGGAGAATAGGTGTACAGACTAGAAATCCATCCTTCAGAGTAAAAACAATTGAAGATATTTCAGAAGGAGGAACTAAAAACATGAGATTGACCGAAGCTGAAATACATTCAGTTTTTGCAGTCTTCAAAATCCCTCCAATACCAGAGAGATTTAGAAGAAAAAGCATTATACCTAATTACATTCAAAATAAGAACGAACATATATATTTTAATACACAGGCAAAAGTTATTTCTTTGGGTATCTTTCATGGATCTTTCGGTTTCTAAGTAATGACTTAAAAGAAATTCTTATGTTGAAATTACCTTGCAGTAGACAGGTGGCCAGTTCCCTGGATTTGGATGAATGAATCTATAAAGGTTTTGTAACACCATTGCTTGGTCACACCCAGATTCAAAGTTTGAAATAGGAATCTTGTGACTAGAATCACCTGAAGGAAATAAAAAGTAGGTAGGAGTTAAAAATTTGACTAAGACAAATATTATGGAGTAGGTATAGAAGTAAGGGTACAGGAAGGGAGCAGTGGATAACTCATATTTAAGCACTTGTACCAAGCCTGCTTATGGTTAGGTACTTTACATATTTTATCCCATAATCTTATGAGGTAGACAATATACACATATTAGAAAAGAGATAACTGAGAAACACAGAAGTTAGCAGTAAGTTAACTGAGAAACACAAAAGTTAGCAGTAAGTTAACAGCTGGTGAACAGTGGAGTCAGGACTCAAACCGAGGTTAAGTGAAAGAGCCTATACAGTGTTTTCACTATTCCTATGTGGCCTTTCATGAATCTGGTTTATTAATAAGGCTGGAGACCTTGATAGTAATGACTGCTTTTTAAAAGACTGTACGATGAATACTTCTACTTCCAGTAAAATATGGACCAAGTAATTCAGACCAAACTTCCCACAAAAATTTAGGATGTCAATAGCACCTGCAGTAGCAAGGAATTATTAGATCAAGATGCAAAATATTATAAAATCCAGAGAGATTAGTCTAGCTCTGGGGGCAGTTTTCCCCCTGGAGTAAGTTGCTAATTCCAGAAGAGGAAGTTTAATGGCTGAGATAAAAAAAAAACTAACAGGGCAGGAACACAACTCCACCCATCAACAGACAAGCTGCTTCAAGTCTTCCTGAGCCCTGAGCTGCCTCTAAACACACCCATTGACACAGCCCTGCCCACCAGAGGGACAAGACCCAGCTCCACACACCAGTGGGCAGGCACCAATCCCTCCCACCAGGAAGCCTGTACAGGACTCTTAGACTAGCCTCCCCTACCACAGGGAAGACACCAGAAGAGGAACCACAAACCTAAAGCCTATGGGGCCATAAACACAGAAAGTTAGACAAAATGAGATGGCAGAAGAATATGTTCCAGATGAAGGAACAAGATAAAAACTCGAGAAGCACAACTAAGTGAAGTGGAGATAGGCAATCTACCTGAAAAAGAATTGAGTGTAATGGTAGTAAAAATGACCCAAGATCTCAGAAAAAGAATGGAGACACACACCAAGAAGACAGAAGAAATGCTCAACAAGAGCTAGAAAATATAAAGAACAAACAGAGTGGAACAATACAATACCTGAAATGAAAAATACACTGGGAAGAATAAACAGCAGAATAAATGAGGCAGAATAATAGATAAGTGAGCTGGAAGACAGAATAGTAGAAATCAATGCCACGGAACAGAATAAAGAAAAAAAGAATGAAAAGAAATGAAAACAGTTTAAGAGACCTCTGGGACAACATTAAATGCACAAACATTCACGTGATTGGGGTCACAGAAGGAGAAGAGAGAGAAAAAGGACCTGAGAAAACATTTGAAGAGATAGTAGCTGAAAAATTCCCTAACATGGGAAAGGAAACAGTCACCCAAGTCCAGGAAGTGCAGCGAGTACCATATAGCATAAATCCAAGGAGGAATGTGCTGAGACACATGTTAATCAATTTGACAAAAATTAAGGACAAAAAGAAAATATTAAAAGCAACAAGGGATGGGCTTCCCTGGTGGCGCAGCGGTTGAGAGTCCGCCTGCCGATGCAGGGGACACGGGTTCGTGCCCCGGTCCGGGAGGATCCCACATGCCGCGGAGCGGCTGGGCCCGTGAGCCATGGCCGCTGAGCCTGCGCGTCCGGAGCCTGTGCCCCGCAATGGGAGAGGCCACAACAGTGAGAGGCCCGTGTACCGCAAAAAAAAAAAAAAAAAAAAAAAAAAAAAAAAAAAAAGCAACAAGGGAAAAGCAACAAATAACATACAAGAAAATCCCCATAAGGTTATCATCTGATTGTTCAGCTGAAACTCTGCAAGCCAGAAGGGAGTGACATAATATACTTAAAGTGATGAAAGGGAAAAACCTACAACCAAAAATACTCTACCCAGCAAGGTTCTCATTCAGATTTGACATAGAAATCAAAAGCTTTACAGACAAGCAAAAGTTGACAGAATTCAGCGCCACCAAACCTGCTGTACAACAAATGCTAAAGGAAATTCTCTAGGCGGAAAAGACCACCAGAATACAAGAAAATTACAAATGAGTAATCTCACCAGTAAAGGTAAATATACAATAAAGGCAGGAAATCATCCACCTACAAATATGGTATCAAAACCAGCAATCCTGACATGAGGAGGGTACAAATGCAGGACACTGGAAATGCATTTGAAACTGAGAGACCAGCAGCTTAAAACAAACTTGTATGTATATAGACTGCTATATCAAAACCTCATTAGTAACCTCAAACCAAAAATCTACAATAGATATATACACAAAAAAGAAAAAATCAAACAACACTAAAGATAGTCATCAAATCACAAGAGAACAAGAGAAAGGTTAGAAAGAAGACCTACAGAAACAAATCCAAAACAACTAACAAAATGGCAATAAGACCATACATATGGGTAATTACCTTAAATGTAAATGGATCAAATGTTCCAACCAAAAGACACACGCCGGCTGAATGGATACAAAAACAAGACCTATATATATATATCCTACAAGAGACCCAATTCGGATCTAGGGACACATACAGACTGAAAGTGGTGAGAGGATGGAAAAAGGTATTCCATGCAAAAGGAAATCAAAGGAAAGCTGGAGTAACAATACTCATATCAGACAAAGTAGACTTCAAAATAAAGACTGTTACAAGAGACAAAGAAGGACACTATATAATGATCAAAGGATCAATCCAAGAAGATTTAACAATTATAAATATATATGCAGCCAACACAGGAGTGCTTTGATACATAAGGCAAATGCTAACAGCCATAAAAGGAGAAATCGACAGTAACACAATTAAGAGTAAAGAACTTTAACTCCCCACTTAAATCTATGAATAGATTATCCAGACTGAAAATCAGTAAGGAAACACAGGCCTTAAATTACACATTAGACCAGAAAGACTTAATTGATATTTATAGAGCATTCCATCCAAAAGCAGCACAATACTCATTCTTCTCAACTGCACATGGAACATTCTCCAGGATAGATCACATGCTGGGCCACAAAGCAAGCTTGGGTAAAGTTAGGAAAACTGAAATCATATCAAGCATCTTTTCCAACCACAACACTAGGATATTAAAAAAAAATCAACTATAAGAAAAAAAAAAGTAAAAACCAAAAACACTCAGAGGCTAAGCAATATGCTAGTAAACAACCAATGGATCACCAAAGAAATCAAAGAGGAAATCAAAATATACCTAGAAGCAAATGAAAATGAAAGCATGACTATCCAAAATCTATGGGACTCAGCAAAAGCAGTTCTAAGAGGTAAGTTGACAGCAATACAATCTTACATCAGGAAACAAGAAAAATCTCAAATAAACAACTCAACCTTATACCTAAAGCAACTAAAGGAAAAAGAACAAACAAAACCCAAAGTTAGCAGAAGGAAAGAAATCATAAAGATGAGAGCAGAAATAAATGAAAGAGAGACAAAGCAAACAACAGAAAAGATCAATGAAACCAAAAGCTGGTTCTTAGAAAAGGTAAACAAAATTGATAAGCCTTTAGCCAGACTCAAAAAGGAAAAAAAGGAGAGGATTCAGATCAATAAAATTAGAAATGAAAAAGAAGTTACAACAGACACCAAGGAAATACAAAGGATCATAAGAGACTACTACAAGCAAGTGTATGCCAATAAAATGGACAACCTAGAAGAAAAGGACAAATTCTTAGAAAGGTACAATCTCCCAAAACTGAACCAGGAAAAATAGAAAATATGAACAGACCAATCACAAGTATTGAAATTGAAACTGTGATTTAAAAACTCACAACAAACAAAAGTGCAGGACCAGATGGCTTCACAGATGAATTCTATCAAACATGTAGGGAAGAGTTAACACCTATCCTTCTGAAACTCTTCCAAAAAATGGCAGGCGAAGGCATACTTCCAAACACATTCTATGAGGCCACCATCACCCTGATACCAAAATCAGACAAAGATACCACAAAAAAAGAAAATTAGAGGCCAAAATCACTGATGAACATAGACGCAAAAATCCTCAACAAAATACTAGCAAACAGAATCCAACAATACATTAAAAGGATAATACACCACGATCAAGTGGGATTTATCCCAGGGATGCAAGGATTTTTCAATATCCACAAATCAATCAGCGTGATACACCACATTAACAAATTGAAGAAGAAAAACCACATGATCATCTCAATAGATGTAGGAAAAACTTCTGACAAAATCCAACACCATTGATGATAAAAACTCTCCTGCAAGTGGGCATAGAGGGAACATAACAAACCCAACATCATACTCAATGGTGAAAACATAAAATCATTTCCTCTAAGATCAGGTACAAGATGAGGAGGTCGACTCTCCCCACTTTTATTCAACATAATTTGGAAGTCCTAGTCACAGCAATCAGAGAAGAAAAAGAAAGGAATCCAAATTGGAAAAGTAGTACAACTGTCACTGTTCACAGATGACATATACATACATAAGACATATACATACATAAGACATATGACATATACTATACATAAGAAATCATAAAGATGCTATGAGAAAACTACTAGTGCTCATCAATTCGGTAAAGTTGCAGGATACAAAATTAATACACAAAATCTTTTGCATTTCTGTACACTAACAACAAGAGATCAGAAAGTGAAATTAAGGAAACAACTCCATTTACCATTACATCAAAAAGAATAAAATACCTAGGAATAAATCTACCTAAGGAGGCAAAAGGCCTTTACTCTGAAAACTATAAGACACTGATGAAAGAAATCGAAGATGAAAAACAAACAGATGGAAAGATATACTGTGTTCTTGGACTGGAAGAATCAATATTGTCAAAATGACTATACTACCAAAGGCAGTCTACAGATTCAGTGCAATCCCTATCAAATTACTAATGGCAGATCAAGAACAAAAGATTTAAAATTTGTACAGAAACACAAAAGACCCTGAATAGCCAAAGCAATCTTGAGAAAGAAAAACAGAGTTGGAAGAATCAGGCTCCCTGACTTCAGACTACACTACAAAGCTATAGTCATCAAAACACAATGGTGCTGGCAAAAAGACAGACTTATAGCTCAATGCAATAGGATAGAAAGCCCAGAAATAAACCCACGCACCTATGGTCAATTAATCTACGACAAAGAAGGCAAGAATATATAATGGAGAAAAAACAGTCTCTTCAATAAGTGGTGCTGGGAAAACTACACAGCTACATGTAAAGGAATGAAATTAGAACATTCTCTAACACCATACACAAAAATAAACACAAAATGGATTAAAGATCTCAATGTAAGACTGAATACTATAAAAGCCTTAGAGGAAAAAACAGGCAGAACACTCTTTGACATAAGTTGCAGCAATATCTTTTTGGATTCACATCCTAGAGTAATGAAAACAAAAATAATAAATAAATTAGACTGAATTAAACTTAAAAGCTTTTGCACAGCAAAGGAAACCATAAACAAAACAGAAAGACAACCCACAGAATTGGAGAAAACATTTCCAAATGAGGTGACCAACAATGCATTGATCTCCCAAACCTACAAACAGCTCATGCAGCTCAGTATCAAAAAAATAAACCCAATCAAAAAATGGGTAGAACCATGAATAGCCAAAGCAATCTTGAGAACGAAAAATGGAGCTGGAGGAATCAGGCTCCCTGACTTCAGACTATACTACAAAGCTACAGTAATCAAGACAGTATGGTACTGGCACAAACACAGAAATACAGATCAATGGAACAGGATAGAAAGCCCAGAGATAAAACCATGCACATATGGACACCTTATCTTTGATAAAGGAGGCAAGAATATACAGTGGAGAAAAGACAGCCTCTTCAATAAGTGGTGCTGGGAAAACTGGACAGGTACGTGTAAAAGTATGAAATTAGAACACTCCCTAACACCATACACAAAAATAAACCCAAAATGGATTAAAGGCCTAAATGTAAGGCCAGAAACTATCAAACTCTTAGAGGAAAACATAGGCAGAACACTCTATGACATAAATCACAGCAAGATCCTTTTTGCCCCACCTCCTAGAGAAATGGAAATAAAAACAAAAATCAACAAATGGGACCTAATGAATCTTCAAAGCTTTTGCATAGCAAAGGAAACCATAAACAGGACCAAAAGACAACCCTCAGAATGGGAGAAAATATTTGCAAATGAAGTAACTGACAAAGGATTAATCTCCAAAATTCACAAGCAGTTCATGCACTCAATAACAAAAAACCAAACAAAAACCCAATCCAAAAATGGGCAGAAGACCGAAATAGACATTTCTCCAAAGATATACAGACTGCCAACAAACACATGAAAGAACACTCAACATCATTAATCATTAGGGAAATGCAAATCAAAACTACAATGAGATATCATCTCACACCGGTCAGAATGGCCATCATCAAAAAAATCTAGAAACAATAAATGCTGGAGAGGGTGTGGAGAAAAGGGAACACTCTTGCACTGTTGGTGGGAATGCAAAGTGATACAGCCACTATGGAGAACAGTATGGAGGTTCCTTAAAAAACTACAAATAGAATTACCATACGACCCAGCAATCCCACTACTGGGCATATACCCTGAGAAAACCATAATTCAAAAATAGTCATGTACCAAAATGTTCATTGCAGCACTATTTACAATAGCCAGGACATGGAAGCAACCTAAGTGTCCATCAACAGATGAGTGGATAAAGAAGATGTGGCACATATATACAATGGAGTATTACTCAGCCATAAAAAGAAACGAAATCGAGTTATTTGTAGTGAGGTGGATGGAACTAGAGTCTGTTATAGAGCATGAAGTAAGTCAGAAGGAGAAAAACAAATACCGTATGCTAACACATATCTATGGAATCTAAGAAAAAAAAAGTTCATGAAGAACCTAGGGGTAAGATGGGAATAAAGACACAGACCTACTAGAGAATGGACTTGAGGATATGGGGAGGGGGAAGGGTAAGCTCTGACAAAGTGAGAGAGTGGCATGGGCATATATACACTACCAAACGTAAAACAGATAGCACGTAGGAAGCAGCCGCATAGCACAGGGAGATCAGGTCGGTGGTTTGTGACCACCTAGAGGGGTGGGAGAGGGAGGGTGGGAAGAGATATGGGAACATATGTATATGTATAACTGATTCACTTTGTTATAAAGCAGAAACTAACACACCATTGTAAAGCAATTATACTCCAATAAAGATGTTAAAAAAAATGGATAGGTTGTTTGGCCTGAGGCAACCGAACACTGGAGCCTACCTGTGCTGTTTTGTGGGGCTAATGGCAGACTCTGGGAGGGCTCACACCAAGGAGTACTTCCCAGAACTTCTGCTGCCAGTGTCCTTGTCCCCATGGTGAGCCACAGCCACCCCCCGCCTCTGCAGGAGACCCTCCAACACTAGCAGAGATAAAGCTGTCCATGAATCATCTTTGGAGAGGATTTGCAGATGCCAGTGTCTACTGGTGCTGGTGACTACAGCAAGAAGAGTTTCAGAATCTCCCTCAGTTCCTGACTTAAAAGGGCTTAGGATCACAGAAGTTTCTCCAGAAGAGACTATTGCAATCTCCTGCCTGGAGGGTAAAAACCCAACAACCAACATTTGGAAGCTAAGTAGAGGAAGCAAACTAGAGTATGCAATGTGATAAAACTGAAAAAATTCAACAACTTGGGGTAAACAAGATTTGGTATCTGGATACAAACTCAGAGGCAGGCCTGCCAAGCTTGCAGCGTTGCTCTTGGGGTAAATGTGTTAACCATCTAAAGAGCATACACAGAGCTTTGAGACTACGGCAGTGCGAAAGTACCACTGGATAACTTCTCCATCGGTGAAGGAACCATCCAAAGCTGCTAAACAGAAAAAGAGAACTATAATTTTGGGAAGTGGTGAAAAAGTAAAAGCTACTATTAGAATTGCCGTGTGGATGAAAGGCTCTTAGTGCTGTAGCCAGGAGTCAGTGCTGTGCCTCTGAGGTGGGAGAGCCAACTTCAGGACACTGGTCAACAAGAGAGCTCCCAGCTCAACATAATATCAAATGGCGAAAATCTCCCAGAGATCTCCATCTCAATGACAGCACCCAGCTTCACTCAATGACCTGCAAGCTACAGTGCAGGACATCCTATGCCAAACAACTAGCAAGAAAGGAACACAACCCCACCCATTAGCAGAAAGGCTGCCTAAAATCATAAGTGCACAGACACCCCAAAACACACCACCAGATGTGGACCTGCCCACCAGAGACACAAGATCCAGCATCATCCACCAGAACACAGGCACTAGTCCCTTCCACCAGGAAGCCTAACAACCCACTGAACCAACCTTAGCCACTGGGGACAGACACGAAAAACAACGGGAACTACGAACCTGCAGCCTGCAAAAAGGAGACCCCAAATACACTAAGATAAACAAAATGAGAAGACAGAAAAACACACAGCAGATGAAGGAGCAAGATAAAAACCCCAGACCTAACAAATGAAGAGGAAATAGGCAGTCTACTTGAAAAAGAATTCAGAATAATGATAGTAAAGATGATCCAAAATCTTGGAAATAGAATAGACAAAATGCAAGAAACATTTAACAAGGACCTAGAAGAACTAAAGATGAAACAAACAACGATGAACACCACAATAAATGAAATGAAAAATACTCTAGATGGGATCAATAGCAGAATAACTGAGGCAGAAGAACGGATAAGTGACCTGGAAGATAAAATAGTGGAAATAACTACCACAGAGCAGAATAAAGAAAAAAGAATAAAAAGAACTGAGGACAGTCTCAGAGACCTCTGGGACAACATTAAACGCACTAACATTCGAATTATAGGGGTTCCAGAAGAAGAGAAAGAGAAAGGGACTGAGAAAATATTTGAAGAGCTTATAGTTGAAAACTTCCCTAATATGGGAAAGGAAATCATTAATCAAGTCCAGGAAGCACAGAGAGTCCCATACAGGATAAATCCAAGGAGAAATACGCCAAGACACATATTAATCAAACTACCAAAAATTAAATACAAAGAAAGCATATTAAAAGCAGCAAGGGAAAGATAACAAATAACACACAAGGGAATCCCCATAAGGTTAACAGCTCATCTTTCAGCAGAAACTCTGCAAGCCAGAAGGGACTGGCAGGACATATTTAAAGTGATGAAGGAGAAAAACCTGCAACCAAGATTACTCTACCCAGCAAGGATCTCATTCAGATTTGATGGAGAAATTAAAACCTTTACAAACAAGCAAAAGCTGAGAGAGTTCAGCACCACCAAACCAGCTTTACAACAACTGCTAAAGGAACTTCTCTAGGCAAGAAACACAAGAGAAGGAAAAGACCTACGATAACGAACCCAAAACAATTTAGAAAATGGGAATAGGAACATACATATCGATAATTACCTTAAATGTAAATGGACTAAATGCTCCCACCAAAAGACACAGATTGGCTGAATGGATACAAAAACAAGACCTATATATATGCTGTCTACAAGAGACCCACTTCAGACCTAGAGACACATACAGACTGAAAGTAAGGGGATGGAAAAAGATATTTCATGCAAATGGAAACCAGAAGAAAGCTGGAGTAGCAATTCTCATATCAGACAAAATAGACTTTAAAATAAAGACTATTAGAAGAGACAAAGAAGGACACTACATTATGATCAAGGGATCGATCCAATAAGAAGATATAACAATTGTAAATATTTATGCATCCAACAAAGGAACACCTCAATACATAAGGCAAATACTAACAGCCATAAACGGGGAAATCGACAGTAACACATTCATAGTAGGGGACTTTAACACCCCACTTTCACCAATGGACAGATCATTCAAAATGAAAATAAATAAGAAAACACAAGCTTTAAATGATACATTAAACAAGATGGACTTAATGGATATTTACAGGACATTCTATCCAAAAACAACAGAATACACATTTTTCTCAAGTGCTCATGGAACATTCTCCAGGATAGATCATATCTTGGGTCACAAATGATGCCTTGGTAAATTTAAGAAAATTGAAACTGTATCAAGTATCATTTCCGACCACAATGCTATGAGACTAGATATCAATTACAGGAAAAGATCTGTAAAAAATACAAACACATGGAGGCTAAACAATACACTACTTAATAACAAAGTGATCACTGAAAAAATCAAAGAGGGAATAAAGAAATACCTAGAAACAAATGACAATGGAGACACGACGACCCAAAACCTATGGGATGCAGCAAAAGCAGTTCTAAGAGGAAAGTTTATAGCAATACAAGCCCACCTTAAGAAAAAGGAAACATCTCAAATAAACTACCTAAACTTGCACCTAAAGCAATTAGAGAAAGAAGAACAAAACAACCCCAAAGTTAGCAGAAGGACAGAAATCATGAAAATCAAATCAGAAATAAATAAAAAAGAAATGAAGGAAATGATAGCAAAGATCAAGAAAACTAAAAGCTGGCTCTTTGAGAAGATAAACAAAATAGATAAACCATTAGCCAGACTCATCAAGAAGAAAAGGGAGAAGACTCAAATCAATAGAATTAGAAATGAAAAAGGAGA
The DNA here is from genome assembly GCF_949987515.2 of Delphinus delphis. Lineage (NCBI taxonomy): Eukaryota > Metazoa > Chordata > Mammalia > Artiodactyla > Delphinidae > Delphinus > Delphinus delphis. The sequence continues at coordinate 122,978,634 of NC_082683.1, read as the reverse complement.
AGTAACAACTGACACTGCAGAAATACAAAAGATCATGAGAGATTACTACAAGCAAGTCTATGCCAATAAAATGGACAACCTGGAAGAAATGGATAAATTCTTAGAAATGCACAACTTGCCAAGACTGAATCAGGAAGAAACAGAAAATATGAACAGACCAATTACAAGCACTGAAATTGAAACTGTCATTAAAAATCTTCCAACACACAAAAGCCCAGGACCAGATGGCTTCACAGGTGAATTCTATTAAACATTTAGAGAAGAGCTAACATCTATCCTGCTCAAACTCTTCCAAAATATAGCAGAGGGAGGAACACTCCCAAACTCATTCTACCAGGCCACCATCACCTTGATACCAAAACCAGACAAGGATGTCACAAAGAAAGAAAACTACAAGCCAATATCACTAATGAACATAGATGCAAAAATCCTCAACAAAATACTAGCAAACAGAATCCAACAGCACATTCAAAGGATCATACACCATGATCAAGTGGGGTTTATCCAGGAATGCAAGGATTCTTCAATATACGCAAAACAATTAATGTGATAAACCATATTAACAAATTGAAGGAGAAAAACCATATGATCATCTCAATAGATGCAGAGAAAGCTTTTGACAAAATTCAACACCCACTTATGATAAAAACCCTGCAGAAAGTAGGCATAGAGGGAACTGTCCTCAACATTCTAAAGGCCATATATGACAAATCCACAGCCAACATCGTCCTCAATGGTGAAAAACTGAAAGCATTTCCAGTATGATCAGGAACAAGACAAGGTTGCCCTCTCTCACCACTCTTATTCAACATAGTTTCGGAAGTTTTAGCCACAGCAATCAGAGAAGAAAAGGAAATAAAAGGAATCCAAATCGGAAAAGAAGAAAGTGAAGCTGTCACTGTTTGCAGATGACATGATACTATACATAGAGAATCCTAAAGATGCTACCAGAAAACTACTAGAGCTAATCAATGAATCTGGTAAAGCAGCAGGATACAAAATTAATGCACAGAAATCTCTGGCATTCCCAGACACTAATGATGAAAAATCTGAACGTGAAATCAAGAAAACACTCCCATTTACCACTGCAACAAAAAGAATAAAGTATCTAGGAATAAACCTACCTAAGGCGACAAAATGCCTGTATGCAGAAAATTATAAGACACTGATGAAAGAAATTAAAGATGATACAAATAGATGGAGAGATATACCACGTTCTTGTATTGGAACAATCAACATTGTGAAAATGACTCTAGTACCCAAAGCAATCTACAGAGTCAATGCAATCTCTATCAAACTACCACTAGCATTTTTCACAGAACTAGAACAAAAAATTTCACAATTTGTATGGAAACACAAAAGACCCTGAATAGCCAAAGCAATCTTGAGAACGAAAAACGGAGCTGGAGGAATCAGGCTCCCTGACTTCAGACTATACTACAAAGCTACAGTAATCAAGAGAGTATGGTACTGGCACAAAAATAGAAACATAGATCAATGGAACAGGATAGAAAGCCGCCCAGAGATATACCCACCCACATATGGTCACCTTATCTTTGATAAAGGAGGCAGGAATGTACAGTGAAGAAAGGACAGCCTCCTCAATAAGTGGTGCTGGGAAAACTGGACAAGTACGTGTAAAAGTTTGAGATTAGATCACTCCCTAACACCATACACAAAAATAAGCTCACAATGGATTCAAGACCTAGATGTAAGGCCAGAAACTATCAAACTCTTAGAGGAAAACATAGGCAGAACACTCTATGACATGAACCACAGCAAGATCCTTTTTGCCCCACCTCCTAGAGAAATGGAAATAAAAACAAACAAAACAAATGGGACCCAATGAAACTTCAAAGCTTTTGCACAGCAAAGGAAACCATCAACAAGACCAAAAGACAACCCTCAGAGTGGGAGAAAATATTTGCAAATGAAGCAACTGACAAAGGATTAATTTCCAAAATTTACAAGCAGCTCATGCAGCTCAATAATAAAACACAACCCAATCCAAAAATGGGCAGAAGACCTAAACAGACATTTCTCCAAATAAGATATACAGACTGCCAACAAACACATGAAAGAATGCTCAACATCATTAATCATTAGAGAAATGCAAATCAAAACTACAATGAGATATCATCTCACACCAGTCAGAATGGCCATCATCAAAAAACCTAGAAACAAATCCTGGAGAGAATGTGGAGAAAAGGGAACACTCTTGCAATGCTGGTGGGAATGTGAATTGGTACAGCCACTACAGAGAACAGTATGGAGGTTCCATAAAAAAATACAAAAAGAACTACCATATGACCCCGTAATCCCACTACTGGGCATATACCCTGAGAAAACCATAATTCAAAAAGAGTCACGTACCACAATGTTCATTGCAGCTCTATTTACAATAGCCCGGAGATGGAAACAACCTAAGTGCCCATCATCGGATGAATGGATAAAGAAGATGTGGCACATATATACAATGGAATAATACTCAGCCATAAAAAGAAACGAAATTGAACTATTTGTTATGAGGTGGATAGACCTAGAGTCTGTCATACAGAGTGAAGTAAGTCAGAAAGAGAAAGACAAATACCATATGCTAACACATATATATGGATTTTAAGAAAAAAAATGTCATGAAGAACCTAGGAGTAAGACAGGAGTAAAGACACAGACCTACTAGAGAGCAGACTTGAGGATATGGGGAGGGGGAAAGTGAGCTGGGACAAAGCGAGAGAGAGGCATGGACATATATACACTACCAAACGTAAGGTAGATAGCTAGTGGGAAGCAGCCGCATAGCACAGGGAGATCAGCTCGGTGTTTTGTGACAGCCTGGAGGGGTGGGATAGGGAGGGTGGGAGGGAGGGAGATGTAAGAGGGAAGAGATATGGGAACATATGTATATGTATAACTGATTCACTTTGTTATAAAGCAGAAAATAACACACCATTGTAAAGCAATTATACCCCAATAAAGATGTTAAAAAAAAATGGATAGAAGGCCTAAAGATGTATTTCTCCAAAGAAGACATACAGATGGCCAAAAAGCACGTGAAAAGATGCTAACATCACTAATTATGAGAGAAATGTAAACCAAAACTACAGTGAGTTATTACCTCACACTCGTCAGAATGGCTATCATCAAAAAGTTTACAAACAATAAATGCTGGAGAGGTTGCGGAGAAAAGGGAACCCTCCTACACTCTTGCTGGGAATGTAAACTGGTACAACCATTATGGAGAAGAGTATGGAGGTTTCTTAAAAAACTAAAAATAGAGCTGCCATATGATCTAGCAATTGCACTCCTGGGCATATATCCAGAGAAAACCATATTTCAAAAAGATACATGCACCCCAGTGTTCACTGTAGCACTATTTCAAATAGCCAAGACAAGGAAGCAACCTAAATATCCATCAAAAGAGCAATGGATAAAGATGTGGTACACATATACAATGGAGATACTCAGCCATAAGAAAGAATATAATGCCATTTGCAGCAACATGGATGGACCCAGAGAATATTATATTCAGTGAAGTAAGCCAAAGACAAATATCATATGATATTCCTTATATGTTGAATCTAAAAAAGAAAAATGATACAAATGAACTTACTTAAAAAAGATTCATAGACTCAGAAAACAAATTTATGGTTACCAAAGGGGAAAGGTGGAGGGGGGAGGGATAAATTAGGAGTTTGGGATTAACATATACACGCTACTATACATAAAATTGATAATTAACAAGGATCTACTCTATAGCACAGGGAACTCTACTCAATACTCTGTAATAACCTATATGGGAAAAGAATCTGAAGAAGAATAGACATATGTATAACTAAATCAGTTTTCTGTATACCTGAAACTAACACAATGTTGTAAATCAACTATATTCCAATATAAAATAAAAATTAAAGAAGCAGCTGTGGTATATATATATGCATAGGACTACTACTCAGCCACAGAAAAGAACACAATTCTGCCATGTGCAGCAACGTGGATGGACTTGGAGGGCACTATGCTAAGTGAAGAAGCCAGACAGAGAGAGATCAATACTGCATGACATCGCTTATATGTGGATCTAAAAAAACAAACTAGCGAATATAGCATAAAAGAAGCAAACTCACACATATAAAGAACTAACCAGTGGCTACCAGTGGGAGAGGTGCAATATAGGAGTGGGGGAGTGGGAGTTACAAAGTACTGGCTGTAAGACAGGATCAAGAATGTATTGTACAACATGGAGAATATAGCCAATATTCTGTAGTATCTGTAAGTGGAAAGTAATCTTTAAAACTGCATAACATTTAAAAATTTAAAAATATAAAAATACATAAACACTCCCTTAAAAAAACCCAAATCCTGAGATTAGAATCCTGTGGTTCCAAATCCTGAGATTCTAAATCTCAACAAGCTTTTTGTGAAGCATGATAAACTGATTCTGAATTGTATGTGGAAAAGCAAAAAGTCAAGAATAACCACAATATTCCAAAAGAACAAAGTCAAGTAAATACGATCAAAATATCATGTTTAACATATGACATGGGCACCAAAGAACAAGCAGGTCTATAGAACAGAAGATATCAGAAAGACTCATGCATAAAATGAAACGTGATATGATACAGGTGGCACTACATATGGGGAAAAATTGATTATTCAATAAAATACACTGAGACAACTGATGATCCACATGTGAAAAAAACGGAACTGAATCTTTTCCTCACATCATACATAAGTCAATTCCAGGTGGAATAAGAACTTGGAACTATAGAAGAGAATAAATATATCTTCATGGCCTTCAAGTAGAAGGGAAATCTTAAATAAGACCAAAAAACCCCACAACCATGATGGAAAAGATACATTTACTGAACTAAAAATAAAAACTTCTGTTCATTAAAATACACCATAAAGAGAGTAAAAAAATGCAAGGCACAAACTGCAAACAGGTATCTGCACACAATTAAAACAATCAATAAAAACATATTATAAACTTCCATAAACCAAAAAAAGATGAAAAACAATCCAATGGAGAAATGGGGAAAAGACATTGTTGAGTTAACAAAAATACAAGAAATATACACAATATGTTAAATCAAAGTTCAAGCAGAATTAAATACACCATTTAAATATGTATTTATCATAAAATTATTCATAAAACAAAGGAACTAACACAAAATTCAGAACAGTGGTTCTCTTAAGAGGGAGGATGAAATCAGGGAAAAATATAGCGGTCTTCAATGATAACAGCAATGTGCTATTTCTTCAGCTGATTGATAGCAGGTGCACTGCTGATCATTAATATTCTTTCCACCTTAAGTGAATGTTATGATGTTTTTGTGTATGAAGCTTCATTTTAAAAGCTGACAGACCTTTTGTACAGGAAGCTAAAAGCAGTTTCTAAGGCTTTGCTCCTTTTAAAGCAGAGCTTCTCTCTCAAAAATCATTAATTAGTGAAATAGACAGAAGCAGAGCTGCTCTGGGGAAGTGTGGGAGAATGAGATGGGCCCAAACCTCCTACCTCCTCCCCACTCCAACACACACATACAGAACCTGCACTCCCCTTCAGAGGAACATACGGGTTGGGGGGGGGAGTCTATCAAAATCTCTTCCAATCTTGAAATTCTTCAATATTATGTGCTAAACCATAATGCCCACGAAGCCTTCGCTTGATTTCACTTGTAACTACTTCTTAAAAGGCCAGATAGCACAGGAGCATTTGAAACATCTACATGCACATTCCTTAACTTCTAATCAAATTGTAACCACATCAAATTTTAATTGCTTCAGTGTGTTACTGTATGAAACACGGTCTTTTCCTAAATATCAGCTTGATTGCACTAGCCTGGGCATTTTTAGTTATTATGTCGACATAGCTGTCACTCTAATACACTCATTTGTCTTATTTAACTGGCACATTTCTCAGGGTTATCAAATTGGCAATTTAAGACACCCTTAAATTGGTGAGCTCCAAGGATCTTAGGTTTCCTGAATGAAAAACATTGTGCTCAGTTTTAATTAGTCTGAAAAAAAACTCAAGAAAACATTCCTAGAGTCCTTAATAGGTTTGTTTCTAAGAACCACACTTTCTCTACGAATTGTGAAATTTTTTGTTCTAGTTGTGTGAAAAATGCCATTGGTAGTTTGATAGGGATTGCACTGGCTCTGTAGATTGCTTTGGGTAGTATAGTCATTTTCACAACGTTGATTTTTCCAATCCAAGAACATGGTATATCTCTCCATCTGTTTGTATCATCCTTAATTTCTTTCATCAGTGTCTTACAGTTTTCTGTAAGACCTTTCTATACAGGTCTTTTGTCTTCTTAGGTAGGTTTATTCCTAGGTATTTTATTCTTTTTGTTCCAATGGTAAATGGGAGGATTGTCAACATCACTAACCATTAGAGAAATGCAAATCAAAACTACAGTGAGGTATCACCTCACACCAGTCAGAATGGCCATCATCAAAAAATCTACAAACAGTAAATGCTGGAGAGGGTGTGGAGAAAAGGGAACCCTCTTGCACTGCTGGTGGGAATGTAAATTGATACAGCCACTGTGGAGAACAGTATGGAGGTTCCTTAAAAAAACTAAAAATGGAACTACCATACGACCCAGCAATGCCACTACTGGGCATATACCCTTAGAAAACCATAATTCAAAAAGAGTCATGTATCACAATGTTCATTGGAACTCTATTTACAATATCCAGGACATGGAAGCAACCTAAGTGTCCACTGACAGATGAATGGATAAAGAAGATGTGGCACATATATACAATGGAATATTACTCAGCCATAAAAAGAAATGAAATTATTTGTAGTGAGGTGGATGGACCTAGAGTCTGTCATACAGAGTGAAGTAAGTCAGAAACAGAAAAACAAATACCATGTGCTAACACATATATATGGAATCTAAAAAAAAAACGGTTCTGAAGGACCTAGCAGGACAGGAATAAAGATGCAGGTGTAGAGAATGGACTTGAGGACACGGGGAGGAGGAAGGGTAAGCTGGGATGAAGTGAGACAGTAGCATGGACATATATACACTACCAAATGTAAAACAGATAGCTAGTGGGAAGCAGCCAGATAGCACAGGGAGATCAGCTCAGTGCTTTGTGACCACCTAGAGGGGTGGGATAGGGAGGGAGGGAGGGAGACACAAGAGGGAGGAGATATGGGGATATATGTATATGTATAGCTGATTCACTTTATTATAAAGCAGAAACTAACACACCATTGTAAAGCAATTATACCCCAATAAAAATGTTAGAAAAAAAAGAACCACTTTCTGTTAATCAGTTAATTTGGAAAGACTGTAAAAATAAGCCTTTAAAAATAATTTTTTTAAAAATTTAATCAGAAACAAGATAAACAGTAAAGGGACATTCTCACAAATGAGTGTCTGGCACATAGGGATTCCAATGCACTCATCAGATGAGCAAACCAGAAAAAGAACTTAAGTAAAAATGTGAAATTAATTCACCAGCTAAGTTTCTATTTTTGGTTTTACCACTACCTATTTTGTCAAATAACCTCAGACAATGTAACACTTGAGATTAGCTAGGTTCACACCTCAAAGTTACAACAGAATTTTTATTCTATAATTTTTTTCATTCAAAGCTACAAACTTACTTAAAAAAACTGCCTTAAACTCCTTGTTCCAAGGCCTACAGCCCTGATCCCAGGCAAACAAAAAAAGGACTAGGACATATTTTTCACTGAGACTGGAAAAAACTCAAAGGACATAACCAAAAATGAGCCTAAAATATTCTCTTCACTTATAAAGAACAATATTTTAAGTATTACAAAACAGCTGCTTGTTATGGCAGATTTGAAAAACTTATTTCTAATTTCAAACACTTCTACTGGCTAATTGCCTACATTTTTAAGAAAAAAACTGACATTTTGAATAAAACTTAAAAAGCAAACCTATTATCATGATTTTCATTTGAATCAAATAAGAAACTGGTTAAAATCTAGTTTCTAGAAAAGAGTACAAGAGCTTAGATATACAGTCACATCCTTTGGTTGCAAAATACTAAAATAGAAACCCATTTTCCTCATCTGAAAAATTAATTCATAGCTGTTTTGCTGTATAACATTCTGTTATTTTTGAAGTATCAACTTTTTTTTTTTTTTTTTTTTGCGGTACTCGGGCCTCTCACTGTTGTGGCCTCTCCCGTTGCGGAGCACAGGCTCCGGACGCGCAGGCTCAGCGGCCACGGCTCACAGGCCCAGCCGCTCCGCGGCATGTGGGATCCTCCCGGACCGGGGCACGAACCCGTGTCCCCTGCATCGGCAGGCAGACTCTCAACCACTGCGCCACCAGGGAGGCCCAGTATCAACTTTTTATCCCTTAATTTTGAATGGATATTCCTGTGAATGGCCCTAAATCTAGGTAACCTGATACCTGTTAAAAGACCTACCTATGCACCTGGTGGGTAAAAGCCGCTGATCTTCAAGCCAAACGATATAAGCAGAAAAAAAGAAGAAAATAAAAACACAATCTCCATAAAGGGAAAAGGATATTCTCCTTTCATTCTATATAATTTTGAAGTTTTTGAGGATTACATACACCATCTACCACTTCTATGAAGATTCTCCAACAATAATTGAGGTTATTCTTCCCCCCAATCAATGTTTTATGTGTCTGTTTAAAGCAGCATCTTAACCAGGTACACACGTATTCAATGCCTATATTCTACCCCATTACTTTATACTTACTTGCAGCCTGACAATGAAACCGAAATCCTCGTGGAATTTCACCTGTAATACAAAATATTTTATTGAGAGAAGCAGAAATCTGGAAGCTCTCCGGTTGTGCTACAGTAATATTCCACAGGATAACCAAATCATAACATAGGTACTTGTTACTGCTATGTGAAATTACAGAAGATTAAACCCTCCTAGGGGACTTTTTTCCTAACCGAAGCTATTATGACTATCAAAGAATCTTGGTATATTGTCTAAGCTACTTTAAAAAGCAAGTTATTCCTCACAGAGAAAGAAATACTAGGTAAAGAAAATTTGTGCTAAAGGAATCTTAGCCAGGGGTCCACGAAGAGGCCACAGGGATTCATGAGGCCCTTGATATAGCAAGGTATTTACGTATTTCTTGGAGGAAAAAAGTCTCCAAATTCTATTTTTTAATGTTTTACACCCGTACAGAAAAAAGTAGTTTTTTGACGTGTCCTAAGCAGCAACTCTCCTAAGTGTTAAGTAGGAAAATTTTTCTTGTTATCTCAAAACAAGGAAAAGTACTGGACTGTCCTAATGAATTTTAAAGCAATTGATAAAACTGAAGATGAAATTCTTCTTTTCCCAACCTCTTCTCCTTTACTCTTCCCCCTACACATCCCTCCCACTTACCTTTAAAGGTATAGTACTCCCTTAACTACTCTTTACCAACTTGGGAATTGAATCAAATCCTATGTCTTCATTACTAATTGCTTTTGATGGGGTGGAGTAGTAGGAAGAAAAAATAATGAGAATACCCGAGAGCCTATTAAATACTACGCTATTTCCATACCTTCTCATGTATTCCTTAGAACAGGCCTCCAATAGGCATTATTCCCAATTTATAGAGCTAATAGGTTCAGAAAGGATAAGTACTTTGCTCAAGGTTATAAGGCAATAGCAAGTTAAAAACTAGTGACTGTGGAGGTGAAGGATGGGGTAAAGAAAAGAGCAAAGGTATAAGAAGCTTTCAGGAAATTCTAAGATGTAAGACTGCAAATAAGCAAATAGCAGTCTACACATTTTTCAAGCATTCTATCCACCCAACTCTAATGCTTACTTGAGGTTAAAAGACTAAACCAAAAACTCTGTGTCAACACTTAGTTCTAAAGTTTTTCATCCAATTATTATGAAGTCCTGTGTTACATTAAGAACTTACCTACACAACTGCTTTTAATAAAAATACTATTATCAAATAAGGTCAATATAAAAGACAACTTTTAAAGATCTAGCATCTACTCTAACTGGCCACTTACCAGGATTTATAAAGCTGTGGAAATCTGCCATAATACCTTCTTGGAGAGAATATTTAACACAGCCTATTTCACAAGGGAGGAAGCGCTGTTCACAGTGAGGAGGTAGCTCGCCATGGCTAAAAATGTTCAAAAAATAAAAAATGCCTCCAAGGACAGCTTAAAAAAAATAAAAAAGACAACACGAAAAGATGAGCATTTCGCATTTACCCCTTTGACAAAACCAAAAGTTTTAGAACCTTTCTCCTTGTGTTCCTATATCCCTAAATGAGCTGGAAAAGAGAAAATAAACCAGCTATACCAGGTAAATTAATCAATTTTTATAATTACACTTATCAAGGATTAAAGTAGTAACCACTCTTTGCATGAAGTAACAAAATTATTCAAACTTGCAGCCAGCTCTACGTAATTTAGCTGTACATAAGCCCTGAATCTCAGGAATGACTTAAGAAAAGCTGTGACCCATACTCAAGAAATATAAGGGCTAGGTAAATAAAACTAAGTACAATCTGTAGAAAAACTGATATAAACTATGGACAATTTAGTTCACTCTTTACTTTTTACCAATATACACAAGACCACTTACAGATTCTCTAAAGAAAGAAAGAAATGTGAGAATGTAAGGAGGTATTATTTACCAGGATTGGCCACACTTAAGACTGCTGAAGATTAAATTTTTAACAAAGAACATATTTAATAAAAAACAGCCAGAAGGAATAGGAAGGACTCTGATTAGCTATGTTTTTATCTAGGCTAGCTCAATTTATCTTTACTTTTATAACAACTGTATGTAAGTGTCTAGCTATAAACACTTAAATCCAAAAGTATGTTTAATAACATATGAAGTGGTAGAAAACGAGACCAGATTTTTGCAAAAAAAAAAAAAAAAAACTCCAGTGTTACTTCAACGAAAGCACATTACCCGATCTTTTACAACTTTAGTGCCATCGTGTTCAAACACCTGTAGTCAATTACTTTGAAAGGCAGAATCAAAATGAACAGAACACACGTTTACTGATCAATATATCATAGTATTTTAAGCACCCAAATTTATCTAAGCAAACATTTTAGGATTACTCTACCTTGATCACTTTTTAGAGACAAGCCTGACATATCCAGGGGTGAAACATTCTGCTTTGGTACAAGCATGCCTGGCCTCCTCAGTGGGGTGGAAACAGGTTTCTAAAGAAAAAGGTAATCATTGACCACATACTTAAACTCCCGCTGGGCACTTTATACCATATATTTAAATTTAGTAAAATAACTGCAAAACAACCCACAGATTACTTTGGTAACCTCTCCACGCCAATAAACCCAATGAGTATATAAATAAATAATCGTCAACAAAACCAACACCCAAAGGCAGACAATGGCAAAAATCTATAAATATTTTGTATCAAAAGGCTGAGTGGTAAATAACCACTCCAATTACTGCTGAAAGCCATTTGCCCACTACTGATAATCTAAACTAATCCTACTGGGTCACACAATACATGCCTGTCCAGTGGCCAAAAAAATATCATTTCCCAGGACTTCCCTGGTGGCGCAGTGGTTAAGAAACCACCTGCCAATGCAGGGGGACACGGGTTCGAGCCCTAGTCCGGGAAGACCCCACATGCCGCGGAGCCACTAAGCCCGTGCGTCACAACTAGAGCCCACGAGCCACAACTACTGCAGCCCGCGTGCCTAGAGCCCGTGCTCCGAAACAAGAGAAGCCACCGCAATGGGAAGCCTGTGCACCACAACAAAGAGTAGGCCCCGCTCACTGCAACTAGAGAAAGCCCGCGCACAGCAACAAAGACCCAATGCAGCCCAAAAATAAATAATTAAAAAAAAAAAAAACATTTCCCAAAGTACTCTAATATTATTTGTTCTTCACTCAAAGTAAAAACCAGATTGTGCTGACTCCAAGTCTCAATGACGTAAACATACAACATGGCTTTCATTTTGAGGGGAGATGTCTTAAGACACTGTAGTGAGAAGAAAAAAAAAAATTATGGTTTACAAGTACAAATTCAACTGATTAGAGCGTCTACTCAAACATAAAGCCATAAAATAAAAATCTCTCAAACCTAAAACAAGCAAAACTCTCGAATTTCAATCCAATATTAACAGTTTATAATAAGAATAGAATTTTTGCTATGTAAGAATGGGAAGAACACAGAGGGAGGGGGGAAATTCCACAATTACCTTGCCTTTTCTTGATATGAATCAGCACCAAATTTTATTTAGTGCTTTAACATCCTGCTACACACAAATTAACCCAAATAAACTTTATACAACTCTTACCTGTAAGACACAAACGTTCACAAACATCCATAAATCTTGTTATTTCCATACTTTAAACACAGGAACTGGCCTTGTTCCAGGTGTCATTCAAAAAGAGAGAGGGGGGTCTTCCCTGGTGGCGCAGTGGTTGAGAGTCCACCTGCCGATGCAGGGGACACGGGTTCGTGCCCCGGTCCGGGAAGATTCCCACAGGCCGCGGAGCGGCTGGGCCCGTGAGCCATGGCCGCTGAGCCTGCGAGTCCGGAGCCTGTGCTCCGCAACGGGAGAGGCCACAGCGGTGAGAGGCCCGCATACCGCAAAGAAAGAAAAAAAAAAGGAGAGAGGGGACCAAACTACTTTCAAACATTTGAAAAAGGGTTCTTAAATCATAACGGAGTTGAAAGAGACCCTTAGAGGTCACCTAGTACAAACCCTAAATATCAACGCTCCCTTTGCTAATCACGGTCTACTGGGTGCAGGTTTTCTAATGGGATTTTCCCTGGCCTTCACCATCAAATGATACCCAGGTGTGCCCTAGTACCGGAGCCTGCCATTTTTTTTTAGCAGGCATTCTCTTACATGAGGAAAAAAATGAAAAACTCTTCTTTGCATTCACCCAAATCACCCAGTCATCTACCATTGACATTCACTCATCCAGCATTTACCGAGCATGCCTACGTGCAAGGCAGGTGACTGCTCTTCTCTGGCTAACTTTACCTGCTTCTCCGAAGGCCCAGAGTTCTTCCCCTGGGCAGCCCTCCACTCTCGAGCCATTTCTGCATATTTCTTCTTTTCCTCCTCCCTCAGGAGCTTGAGGAGATAGAAGGGGGAGACAAGCAGCAGCAGTGAGGGCCTACTGCCCAGGGCCCAGCTTGTATGCCTGCACATTACAGGGAGGCGGAAGCGGCGTCGGTTGCCATGAGCCGCGGAAGGGTGGGGGTGGGGGTGTCCCTCCCCCTCCAGGAGGGGCCCAGGGGTCACTGGCCTCCTCGAGTCTTGTTTCCCTCCCATTTGCTCAACAGCCCGACCCTGGGCTCACTGGCCTCCAGCCTTACCGCCCAGTCAGCGGAACAGTAGGGGATGGCGTCAGCGACGTGAGCCACGGGCAGGCCTCTCCGCCGTAGTTCGGGGATCTTCTCCTGCACGAAGAAATAGTAGGAATTGCGACTGGCCCTGCGGTTAGGCATGGCGGGCGTGGTACAGGCCTCAAGGCGGGCCAGAGACAGTGCCACCCTCACCCGCCCCCGTCCGGCTCACGCTCTTTAGTAACCGAGGTGGAGGCCTGCGCGCGCAGGTCCGCAGCTCTCAGCCAATCAGGGCACGGTGCGCAGGCGCATTGGCCTCACCAGGAGAAAAACAGCCCGAGACTGTAAGATTCTCCCTCTTGCGGCCTTGGGGGCGGGTGGGGGCGGGGAGAGGTCACAGGTGAGGAGTATTCTGATTGTCTGGCAGGAGTCGTTGGCGGAGGTCTTATCACCTGGAAGGCTTGGAGCAATTTCGGTATATTATTGCGTAACATCCATCAAAATAGGTAGAGAGAAAGAGGACCAGCAAGTGCTTCAGATTCTTCGATGTTTTACAACTGTAAGGGGCCAAATCTGTGCTGAGAATTGTGAAAGGTATTGGGTGGGGGGACAGAGTGAGGAACACGACTAACGATCTTTTCCCTCAAGAAGTTTACAATCTAAGGATGAGGGAGGCGGGTAAGATGATGAAAACCACCGGTATGATTTGATTTGGGTTTTCCCCATTCTTAAATGACATTATTGTTTCAAAGAACATGGTTTTCAAAAACGCAGTTTTTCTTAAGTGTTTGGAAGGAAACATACAGTAAGAGGCTGAGATTTTAAATAATGTCTTTGAATAAAGTTTTATAGATTTCCTCATAAAGGTCTGGTTTCTTTATTTTTTGGTTGTTTTATTCCTAGAATATATTTGGAACTCTTATATGTATTTCTTTTTTCCATTATATTTTCTAATTAGTTAAAGCTGGTGTGTAGAGAAGGTATTGATTTTAGTGTTAATCTTGTGTATTTAGTCACCCTGCTGAGCTCTCAAATTGGTTCAAATAGTGCCAGTCGATTTTCTTGGATTTTCTAGTAATATGTGCTTCCCGCAGAAATTCCTATCTGTGTTCAGTTTATTGAGTATGTGTATACGTGTTGTATGTATATGTTTTAAAATCAAGAACAGGAGTTGAAATTTTATTAAATGCTTTTTGTGCATCTTTTCAGATGACCATATGGTTTTATCCTTTAATTGGTTAGCTCAATAAATGATATTGCTAGATTTTTCTAATGTTAAAGCATCCTACCATTCCTACTACTATAACCTCTTATTGATCATGCTTGGCATTGCTTATTTTTTAAAGCATACTTAATGTGGGATTTTTGCTTCCTTGATTGAAGTGATATTAAATTACAGATTTTTTTCATGATATCCTTACAAAATGTTGGTATCAGCGTTGTAATAGCCTCATAAAATGAACTGCTATCTTTGTTCACTTTGAACAACAGATGGAATTATCTATTCCTGGACACTTTGGTAGAACTTCACTAGTAAAACTCTTTGATCATAGTATATCTTTGGAGGGTGGGGTTGACCTTTGATTACCATTTCAATACTTTGCATGGTTATTAGTCTTTTCAGGTTTCCTACTTTTCCTTCAACCAATTTTGGTAATTCATTACTTTTTATAAAATTGTCTATTTCATTTAGGTTTTCATTTATATTGCTGTAAAATGTTGGCAAGAATGTGACACAACTAGAATTTTCATACAGTGGCAGTTTCTTACAAAGTTACACATACATTTATCATAGGACCAAGAATTTCCACTCATTTAGGAGAAATGAAAAAATATATCCCCCTGGAAATGAATTTCATAGCAGCTCTATTTATAAGAGCCCCAAACTGGACAACCCAAGTGTTCAATAAGAGATGAACTGATTTAAAAATTGTGGTATATCCATAGTAGACTGCTATTCAGGAATGAAATGCAATGAACTATTGATATTCAACATGGATGAATTTCAAGATAATTTTGTTGAATGAAAAAAGGCATACATAAAAGGATAGATACTGTATGATTCCACTTATACAAAACTCAAGAAAAGGCAAAACTATCATTTAGAAATCAGATCAGCAGTTACCTAGGGCCAAGAGGTAGACAAAGGGGATTGACTGAGAACTGACAAGAGAACTCCTGGGTTGTCAGAAATACCTTGATTGTGGTGGTAGTCGTTACAGGTGGCATATAGTTGTCAAAACTCCTCAAATAATACATTTAAAAGGTGTGCATTTTATTGTGTGTAAATTATACTTCAATAAAGTTGATTTAAAAAACAAAATTTATTGGCATAAAATATTTGCTTGTAATTTAAAATATACATAATTCCTAATGTTATTTATACCTTGTCTTTTTTCCTCTTAATACTTGCCAAAGTTTATTTTATTGATCTTAAAAAAAAAACAACTTTGGGTTTTATTGATGAACTTTACAGTTTTCCTATTTCTTTTTATTTCTGCTTTTAAGTTTACAGAGTCCCTCTTTCTATTACTTCAGGCTAGTTTGTGGTTCTTTTTCTAGTTTCTTGAATAAAAAACTTCAAGTATTTTCAATTTCTGTTTACTATCTTTCTAGTTTTCTTATTTTTCCTTTTTCTGCTTTAGTTGAATTGATCAGTTATTTTTTGCTCTACTTTCTCTTACATTGGTTTCAAGTTATGCATTCTATTTTGCTTCATTCAGTAGCTACCCATATTTTTAAGACACTTGTTTTATTTTATTTTTTTAAGACACTTGTTTTAAAACATATTTTTATAACAACTTATACAGTTAATAGGTACCCATTACCTATTAGACAAATAGACCCATTCTTCCCAAATAGACAAGAAGCTTAGAAAGCTATTGCTTCCCCTCACTTAGTATCCCAACCCACTGCTCCACCACCCCACTGCCATCTCCCATGTTATTATCTGGGATTTTAGTTCCAGACTGCTTTTTTATACCAATGTTGAGACATGATGGAAGTACAGTAAGTTAAATACATATATCCTAAGCACACAACTTGATGAGCTTTAACATATGTGTACGGCTGTGAAACCATCACCACCATCAAGATAATGAACATATCCACCCCCAAAAGTTTCCTCACTACCCCCCTTAGGCTGCTTAAAGTTGCCCCATAGTTCACTAATATTCTTTTCATTTTTTTCCCTTCAGTCTTTGTTCTTTGCATTTTATTTTGCATTTTCTACTGCTATTTCTTCATGTTTACTAATCTTTTCATCTGTAGTGTCTAATTTGTTACTAATCCCATCTAGTGTATTTTTTGTATCAAATCATTTAGTTTTCATCTTCAGAATTTGATTTAAATCTTTTTTATATCTTCTATATTTCTACTTAACATGGTCTATCTGTCCTCTGCCTTTAACATGGAATGTAGTTATAATAAGGAATATAGTTATAATAAGTACTAAATGTCTTTGCCTACTCATTTCATCATCTGTCATTTCTGGGTCTGTTTCTATTGGTTGATTTTTCTCCTTATTATGGGTTGTGTTTTGTCCTGCTTCTCTGTAAGCTTGGCAATGCTTGGTTGGATGACAGTTGTAAATTTTACCCTGTTGAATGCTGCATATTTTTGTATTCTTATAAATATTCTTGTGCTTTGTGTTATGTTATTTGGAAACAATTTTAGTCTAGTTTTTCCTTCTTTTGAGGTTTGCTTTTATTATTAAACAAAGGTTTGCTTTGTTATTCGGAATCAGAGCAACCTTTAGGACTAATTTTCTCCTCTGCTGATATAACACCCTTCTGAGTACTCTTCCTGACAACCCATGAATTTAGAGGTTTTCCCACTTTGGCTAATGGAAACACAGACTATTTCTAGCCCTGTGTGAATTTCAAGGATTGTTCCTTCTAATCCTTTCACGTTGTTCTTTCCCTGGCACTGTATAGTTTCCTCCCACACATGCACTGATCAGTATTCAGCTGGAGCTCCAAGGGAGATCCTCAGCAGATTTCCAGAGCTTTTTATTCGTGCTGCTCTCTCTGTCTGGTACTCTGCCCTGTGAACTCTAGCCACCCTGGCCTACCAGACACCCAACACCATCTCCTTAACCCAGGGAGACCACAGGACTCTGCCTAGGTTACCCCTCTTGATGCTGCATTCTGGATCCTCTCTCTAGGCAACAACCTGGGGCAATCACAGGGCTAACCCTGTTTCTGTTCTTTCAAGGATTACTCATCTCTGCTTCCTGATGTCCAGTATCTGAAAACATTGTTTCATATATTTTAACCAGTTTTTTAGTTGTTTCAGGCTGCTGGATAAATTCATTTCCTGTTACTCCATCTTGGCCAAGATCGCTTTATCTTATTTTAAAAATTCAAAAGAATATTTGGATTTAACTGTTAAATGTTTAAATAGGTGATCGGAGGCAAACCTCTCCGAGGAGGTGCCACTTAAAATGAGAAAGGATGCAAAGGTACGGAGCTAGTCATGCGAAGAGCTGAAAGAAGAGCATTCCAGACAGAGGGAACAGCACATGAAAAGGCCTCACGCAATAAAGAATTTGTTGAATCCTCAGAACAGATGGAAGACTGGTTGGTGTTGCTGAAGTGTATCCAGTCAGGTGGAGAGTGGTGCATGCTGAGGACAGAGTGACCAGCAGAGATGTGGGCATGGCCAGTGTCAGGGGTGCAAGTATTACTCTAAGGACGTGGGTGGTCATTTAAGGGATTTTTTAAAAGTGTCATTATATAGTTTACAGTTTAAGAAGGTCACTCTTGATGCTACTGGGAGAACAGGTTCAAATCAGCAAGAATGGTCACGAGGAGATGAGTTAGGAGGCTTCTTCAGGAGTCCACGTGAGATGATGATGACCTAGAACAGAGACATGGAGCAGACATGGAGAGGTGAGGACGGTTTCAATTGTACTTTGTGGAAAAACAGAACTAGCTGATGGATTGGCTGCAGAAGTAAGAGAAAGGGAGGAATCCTAGGGTTTCGACTCGGGTAACCCAGTGGCAAGTGGTGTCTTTTTGTAAAATAGCGAGGACTGTGCTAGTGCCAAAGAGGGTCCAACGCGCCTCATAATTCTATTACCTCCTCCTCTCCTTCTTTGATACAATTGATTTTTTTTCCAGTTTTACTTAAGTAAAGTCCTATGTAAACAGAACAGTTTTTCTCTTTTTCCAACCACATTGATCTTCCTATTCAGAAATTCTAGAGGGGGGCAGGTTTTTGTTGGGGCCGGAGGGATCAAGAATCCAGTTATGGACATGTTACTTTTGAAATGCCTATTTATACAGTCAAGTGGAGATGTCAAGCAGGCAATCGGCTAAGTCTGGAGCTCTGGGCTAGAGATAGAATTTGGAAGTAAGCCACATAAAGCTGGTACTTAAATTCATGGAAATAGATGCGACTGCTTAGGCTGAGAGTGAAGAGAGGAAAAACGGATCCAGGATGGAGTCCTGAGGAACACCGACATTTAGAAGTCAGTTAGAAAAAGAAAACCCAGGAAAGGTAAGGAAGAAGGAATGTCTGAGGAAGCAGGGAGAAAACCACGGAAACTAAGAGAAGAGTTGCTGAGAGGAAGTGCTTCATTCATGTAACAAATATTAAGAGTCTGCTGAGTGCTAGGCTCTATTTCAGGCACGATAATAAGTTGAACAGAACAAACCTAATAATGAGGAAGGCAGACAATAAAGAAAGAAACAACTATGTATATAATAAGATGTCTGAACATCTTATTGGACAATAAGTCCAATGAAGAAAGATAATACAGGATAAGGGAATAGGGACGGATGGAGGGGACAATTTTAGGGCGGTCAGAAGAGCCTCTATTTGAAGAAATGAAATTTAAGCAAACACTGGAAGTGAGGAAGCAAACCATGAAGATGTCAGGCAAAGAGCGTTCCAGACCAAGGGAGTAGAAAGTGCAAAAACTCCAAGGTGGGCACACGTCAGGGGTGTTTAAGGAATAGCAAAGTAAGTCTGTGGTTGGAGTGAAGTGAGCAAGGGGGAGAGCAGAGAGGATATTGCAGAGGGAGCTTGGGCCAAATCATGCAGGGCTTATAAGGTCACTGTGAGGATTTTCGATTTCAGTCTAAAGGGGTGAGAAGCCATTGGAAATTTGGATGGCTTCTACTTTTTTTTTTTTTAAATATTAAGTATGAGGTGTGATTTTCAGCTGAGCATTATGAAACCACCCCAAAAGAAACAGCATTTTAGGAAAATGTTTTTCCTCATGCTATTTTTGTCCTGATGCTAGTTTAAATTAAGGCCCTGACATTACGGTTAACGTGCATCCTCCAACCCGTGCTAATAATAATAGTAATAATAGCTAACATTCATTGAAAGCTACCGTGTCAGACTCCCTGCTAAACACTGCACAGCGTAATCTCGTCTCTCCTCTTCATAACAACCCTATGAAATAGATTCAATGATCATCCCCATTTTGCAGAGTGAGAAATTGAGGCTCAGAGTGGTAAAGTGCCTTCCCCAGGCCACACAGCCCATGAGCGGCTCTGACCTCTGTGAGACCCCTGCTTCTTTAACATAAGTATTCCAAGTTGTTCATTATAGGTGCTCAAGGATGTTTATTACACGGTGCTTTGCCAAAGCAAAAAAGGGGAATCTCCAAGTTCCCCATCATCTCTAGATATTGCCTGAATGCACACCACATTCTTGAGTAACTCACCCTGAAGTCTGGTGATTCCTTGGCTTGCTCAGTCTATACACACGCAACCTGTTGTCAGGTCACGTGGATTCTACTTCTTGTGTCTCCCTGTAATGTCTCTCTTACATACTATTTGCTTCTCATTCCTGCCACGCTATAGCTTAGTTCTGGTACTTGTTCCTTCTTGGGCTCTCCCATGGAAGAGGCCTCTGCCTGTTGTCTCTCTTTCCACCAATACATCCTACATCCTGTGGCCACAATAACTTGGCTGACATACAGGTCTGATCTTGTTCTTCTGCTTAGATATCCTTATGGGTGGTCCAATGCCTGCAGAGTTCAGTCCAGACCTGATAGCCTGGATCACCTTGGTCCGACCTCAGCCAACTTTTCCAGCCTCATTGCTGACTCATATTCCTGGCAGCTGGCCCCACTCTCATCTCGGCCCACTGCTTATGCATCTGCACTACCTCCTGCTCCATTTCTGCTTTTAGAAATTCTGCCCAGATCATGTTTAAGACTTAGCTCAGGGGTCACCTTTTCATGAAGACATCTCTGACCAGCACTCCAGACGGGTAACTGACCCCTCTCCCTTTGTTCCCAAACCATACCTAGAACATGTCCTAATATGGGCCCTGTCACACTATCACATTTAAAGGCCATGTGTCTGTCTCTCCCCCACCCCAACACACACACACACACACACACACACACACACACACACACACGGCTACAACTCAACTGTAAGCTCTTTGACAGAAGAGGCTATGACTCATTTGAATTCCTACTCATCTTGAATTTCTAGACAGCATAGTATCTAAAATACAGTAGGTGCTCAGTGAATGTGTATGGAATAAATAAATGAATGAATTCAAGAGAGAAGAGAAGATGAGGAAAAGGGAAGAAGGCCCTGGAACAGGTTGTAATTAATTAGACAGAAATACATATTGATCATCTCTGTGTATAGGGCACCCACTCAGAATCGGGTAGGAGTACAGAATTAACGATTCAAGAGAGAGCCTCACCCCCCAACTCCAACACAAAGGTCAAGGCTTCTGTTCTTTAACACTAGCTTTCCAGGGCCCGCAAATGACCCTTCCGTTGCTAGAGCTGCTTCCCTTCGTGCTGTTCAGTGTTCTGACTCTGTTGTTCCAGCTGCCTTACCTGCCTGTTTTCTGGGGGTGAGGTCATTGGATGACATACTTATTCTGGCTCACTTCCCTCTCTTGGGCTCTGTCTTTGACCCGTGCCAGGGGAGAAGGCCTCTAGGAGAATGCTTAGGGCTGAGAAGCAATCTTCTGGCTTAATCGCCAAGACCTAGAATCCAAAGCCTGGATAAAATACAGAAAGACAGGCCCCCTTCATCATTCCCCCTTTGGGCTAAAGGATGCTGCTTGATCACTGGAATCTGCTCTGCTGCTAATCTGGGGGGCTGTTGATGCTGTGCTGGTTTCCTAAGGAGGCTAACACTGAAACAAAAACAAAAGCAGAAACTGGAGATAGGGCTTCTAAAAGAGAAGCAGCCTTACTTCATCTTTGGCTCTGTAACTCACAGAGAAATTATAGGATGAACTGTCAGTCACTAAGGGCTCCCAGGGCTTCAACTGCTCATAATTAACTTGATTAACAGCTCATGATTGAGACAGAATGAGTGCAGGTGTACATTTGGGGGCTTTGTATCTGGCTAAAGATACAGGCCTGATAAAACACCCGTCACACCTTCCTGGTGACTCTCTCCTTCCTCCAGGGATGTCCTAGAGACTGAGTAAATTGTGGCACAGCTGTATCTTTTGTCCAAGCAACTCTTTCTTCATTGTAGAACTATTAGAGCATGTAGAAAATCTAAAGAAGAAAATATAAATGAATGACTATCCTACCTGAGATAACCATTATTACTCTTTTGTTGCTTCCATCATCTCTTTTAAATACATTTTCCACATTTGAGACCATGCCCTAAATATGGTCTGATGTTCTGCTCTTTTTGTCTGCACATTATCCTTGGGTAGACCTCTGTGGGGAAAGCATAGAGAGCTAGCTCAGGTGGGAGCCGCCTACCATTGGTGGGGTCTGGCCTCAGCACGGGGCAAGCAGACATCATGGAATTCTGCCCCCACTGCACCACCGCAGTTTGATTTGAAGCCTGAGACAGCACGCTCTTGGGTTAAATCTGCTTCAAGTATGTGAAATTTTCAGTACATGCTCCCAATCTTTTACTTATTATATACTTACCACTGTTCTTGGCAGTAGAGCTTTTTAAAATTCTTTGGCATCATGTGCTTTATATTTGCATTTCCTTTCTTTAAAGCATTTTCTTAATGAAACAATTTATTCTGCAATATGAAATGGCTTCCAGATTGAAAATGTTTCCAGTTTCCAGTACAGGGTGCCTAGAGTCTCCAGTATTTGTTTGTTTGTTTGTTTATTTTAGTTTATCACTTTAATTTAGATTTTTGTAAAAAAATTATAATTCATTGCAGGTGGTTTTGAAGATATGGGGGATGGGGAACATTAACAAACTGAAAAGGTAGCCCAAGGGAAGGAAAGAGGAACAAAACTTAGGTAAGAAACATGGTATCTGTTTTAAAGTCACACCTCATAGATTCCTCCTGGAAGAACAGATCAGAGAGAAGTAGAAATGTGATATTATCTGTGTGCTTTAAAAAGATCTACGTTCAGCAGAATTCATGTGCATGCATGCCTATGTGCCTGCAATGAAATCATGTTTTAAAGAGGATTCAGCTGCATTATATTTATAACTATGTGGTTGCTACCAGCTACCAGCCTGTCTCCTTGCGGTGGTTCACTTCTCTTTTCTCCATGTCCTAATTCTGTTCTAAAGGGTGCAACTTTGGCAAAGCCGCCCGTCAGTCCACACCCACTCCCCATCATATACAATTCCAGCTGTGGCTTCCTGGGAATCCTGATCTGGTCCCACACAGGCCTATATTCTGACATTTTGTCTCTGGTTGCAGCAGAACGTTTGAAGTGTTGGGGATCCGGACCCTTCCCTTGGCGGTGAAAAATTCATCTCTATGGGGGTCCTGTCCCATTTGGCCAGGATAAACGGACCACTGGAGCTTAACCAGATCTGAATCTGAGGCTCATTTGCAAACATCAACTCAACAGCCTCCCAGAAAAACAAAAAAGTGATTAAGTAATGCTTCTTAAACATTAGTGAGCTTCAGAAGAATGTGAGGAAGGCAGTTAAAATGCAGATTTCCAGGTCCCACCCAGAATTTCTGATCTCATAGTTCTTAGTAGAGACTGGTAATCTGCATTTAAGCAAACACTTTTATGTGATTCTGATGCCGAAGTTCAAACACCACACTTGGAAGAGCACCAGGGTTCTGATGTCATATCCTGCTACCTCCACCAATACAGCAAAATAATACCATTGTCCCACCCTCCTCCTACCTCCATCCTTTAGGCTGCATGTTTTGAATCATCAGGTGTACCCTTAAAGTTCCTCTTAACCCTCCATCACCTTGGTAATAACATGCATTAGGGAGGGGTACACACCATGATTTAGTCCAGTTTAGCATCTCCTTAGGGATGGCCCAGGCTCCACCCCCTCAGGAAGATGCTGATCAACCGTATCTCTCTAGCTAGAAGATAGACATGCAGTGTGCTACACAGAAAATACATTCCCTGGATGGTGGACCAGGCCCCTGCATTCTATGATCCACTCTGGCACAAACTCTTCCCCAAGTGCCCTGACTCCTTGCTGACAAACAAACACCAAGCACACATTCAAAGCTCACTTCTGTGGGCTCTCCCTTTCCACTTTCCATGCACATCCAGGTTCCCTTAGCTTAGTCCATCCCCCATTTCCAATTTCTCAACTCTAATGTCCAAGTTTTGGATAAAATACCATCGTTATGTATGCTTAAATACTAAACACTATTCAAACTCTTATGCTGTGTGTTCATGGGCACATATGCATATACACACACACACAGTAAATGTGTGTAAATAATTTGTAGATGATACAAATACATCATCATATCAACGCTCTGGTCTAGATGTCAGTTTTTGTTTTTTTTTTAGATGTCAGTTTTATAGTGCAAAGGGAATATGCTTTGAGCCACAAGATCTCAGTTCAAATCCTACCTTCGCCACCTGCTAGCTACCTGATCTTAAGATGATTAAATTCTCTGGGCCTGAGTTTCCTCATTAGGATTAACCGAGAAAGCTTGTGAAACATCTAGGACTGCATCTAGAACCTAATAGGAAACCCACAAATGTTAGGTATCTCCTTTATTTCGATTTTCCCCTTCCTTCCTTCCTTCCTTCCTTTCTTCCTTCCTCCCTCCCTTCCTTCCTTCCTTCCCTCCTTCCTTCCTTCTTTTGTATATGAAAGAAAATAATCCTCCAAATTTCTCTCACACAGCATATTAGTCAGGGTTCTTAATTGCAAGCTTCAGAAATCATCTCTGGCCAAAATAAGCAAAGAGAGAATTTACAAGAGGATATGGGGTGGCTCACAGAATTGCCAGGAAGTCTGAAGAGCCAGGTGTAGAAAGTGAGCTGGAACCCAGAGAAGCTACACAACCAGGAGCACAGCCAAAAACCGCACATCACAGTAGTCTGATGGCCTGACCTCTGCCATGGCTGGCCTGTGAACACTGGACGCCAGCTGCCCACCTCAGCAGCAAAACTGATTCTCCGCTGACTCTGCTTCTTGCCTCATGTGCTCCAGGTTCAAAAAGCTCTGAGTGAGAGGGTCCCCAGTTGGGGAGACTGCTCTAGATTTTTTGGCTTCCATAGCTGGGATTCCTCGAAAATAAGAAGGGAATTGCGATGTCAGGCAGCCATGAAAGACCAGAGTCAATTCTCACCATTTCTGATGTTCACATCTCATCTCCGTTTCACATATACATTCATTCATTCCTAAGCACCTAGAGTCTCTCTCCAGGAACTCTCCTCAAGCCTAGAACCACTCTGTTTTCAGAGGAATTTTCTACCTTTCTGCCTTGTCTCCTTTCTTTCCTCTGCCCAGAATTCCCCCTGACCTGTCCCCTTTCCACCCCCCATCCCTCAATAGCACAAATCTTGCCCATTCTGCAAATACCAATTGGGATGTTACCCCTTCTTTACTGTGGTGTTGCCCACTCTCCCCCACTCCCCACTAAACTGCTCCTTCCTTCATGTTCTGAGGGCCCTTTCTCCAGATCTCCATCATAGCATTTGCTCTGTTTTACTACCAGTATGTGTTTTGTGTTCAATGTGCTGATCTACCTCCCTCTCCGGGCCCCAAGATGAGGCCCCTTTATGGCAGGAAGTCTGTCTTCCTCATCTTTGTAGCCTTGGTTCTTAGCACCTAGTAGATGCTTAATATGTTCGTTAACATACACATTTCTCGGTTGTCTCGAAACACATACATTTAGAATCCTTTCCTACACACACAAGATCCTTTTAAGAAACGGAGTAATCCATGTTAATGCGTCCTGCAAACTGTTGTACAAATGCGCCTGATTTTAGCCAAAAGGCCGAGAAGCGATTAAATGTTGTACAAATGTGAGCCGTATAATTGTTCATTTCATTCTGGTTTTACATATTTTCTGTTAAAGAGCTGCATGCCCTTATCTCATAATGCTTTAACCTCATAATGTTTTAACAGGAGAAAGTTTCAACGAGGGATTCCCGCCTACCTTTTCCAATTCTGCTGAGCCCCTCGGTTCCTTGCAGTGTCAAAAAGGGAACCGAACGGAGGGGCAGGGCAGGGGGGTCAGCGAAAGCGCACACCCTTGCCAGCAAGTTATGCCAAGTCCCCGCAGGTCCCTCTGTCCCAGTTCAGAATGTCCCTGGCCACGTGCGTACCCAGACTCCCCCTCCTCGAGTCCCCAACCCCGCTTCTGGCTCGGGTTCCGAACGCTGGCTTCGCTGGGAGCAGCCGCGCTGATCGCTCCCGGCTCCGCGCAGCCCGCCCTGCCGCCTCCCCCGCGCCCCCTCTCCCCCCTGTACTTTGTCACTCAGCGCTGACCTGCGGCCCGCAGGGGCGTGCACGTGACCGAGAAACTTTGGTAGCCCCGGGGCGGCTGGCGGCGGGGCCAGGAGCCGGCGGCTGAGCTCCCCCGCGCGGCGCGCTCTGTGGCCGGAAGGCGCTCGGTGGGCCGAGCTGCCTGGGCGTGCGGGTGCGCCAGCCCGCGGGGAAGGCGCAGCCGAGCGCCGCGCGGACCCCGGGAGCCCGCGGCAGCGCGCTTGCCGCCGGCGGCGCGGTCAGCCCGGGGCCCCGCCTGCGCGGCCCGGGCGGCGGCGCCCAGGGACGCCGGGGGCCCGCTCGCGCCCGCCGTCGCCTCCGCCACTCGGTTACCTCGATCCTCCCGTCTCTGTCGCTTCCCACTTCCCTCACTCCTTAATCTGGATGGGAAGTTGGGGAAAATGGACAGGGTCGTGCTGGCGTGGGTTGCTCTCTTCTGGCTAACAGGTAAGAGGCGTTTTCTACCGAGACGGATAACTTTATATGTATTCTGGTACTGGTACTGTTCTAACCCTAGCCCACCCACCGCACCCCCAGTTACCCCCCATTGTGCTTAAAGCTGCTTAGCAGGCTGGTGGTAAGTGGGGGGAGGGGTGTGTGTGTGTGTGTGTGTGTGTGTGTGTGTGTGTTAGAATGATGGGGGAGGCGGGGAGAAACCCCGTATCAAGTGAGCTGGATCGAGATGCAGGTGTTTTGACTCATTCGAGATATGAGATTGTTCTTTCCAGTGTTCATTTCTCCTTTCATACAACGGTTCTTCCTCGGTCTTATCTTGACTTTGTAATGCTGTGAGTCCTGGGAAAAGCCTGGTTGGGAAAAAAAAAATGAAAGCTCGGAGGAAACTGATTAATTAAGAGAACTGGTTTTCTGGGGGTTGGAAGTAAAGGAGTGTCTTCTTAATTCCTTCCCTAGAGAAGCCGGGAGCCCCAGGGGCATTCTTCAGTGGCTCCCAGGTGTGCAGGGGAGCGGGGATGAGGAAGGACACGGGGATGGAGGCTTGATTGGTTGTGGAGTTGAGGGCCCCACTCGCATTTGGTACCATTTGGGGAGTGGTCCCATAGAAGAGAAGAGCCTTCTTCCCCCCATAAACAGGTGGGAACACCCCCTAATAAAGATAATTTGCAGAGACATTCAGAAGGTAGGGCCTTCCCTTAGCATTTAGAGTCACTTCCTCTAGCTGAGACCACTGTGTTTCCCCCTCCCTTTTGGTGAACTTTCTCCCCACCCTCCTGGGGTCTGGAACGGCTCTGGTTCCTAACACGTGTTCCCACAGGATGATCTGTGAGGTTGAGAGATAGGTGGCCAGGCTGAATGGGCAGCCCTGAGAGATTCACAGAGCAGCCCTGCCTTGGGTGGAGGTGGAGGGGTTAGGAAGGCTTGGGTAGTCTGGACTGGGTCTGAGGCAACAACTCAAAGCAAGGTGGAACCGAGTGATGGAGGAGAGGAACAAGGGAGCAGAAAAGTGGTGAAGACAAGATGGGGTAGTGAAGGGCAGGAGAGAAAATGGAAAATAGCACCAAGAACAAAGTTGTGTCCCCTCTGGGAGCACTGAAGACTGGGAAAAATCAAGTCAGTAGGAAAAGAGGAACAAGATAAAAATATCTAAGGCAAGTGACTGAAAGAGGGTAAAATACATTTAAGAAGAAAGACAAAACCACTATGTCACTTCGCTTCAGAATAAGATTATAGATTGCTTCAGTTTTTCTTTCTATTCCTAATGAAGGGTCCCTAACACTGGCTTTTGCCCCCTGTGGGGCTTAGGTTTGGGGAGGGGTCCCTCAGCAGAGTTAGCCTCTTCTCTTGGCTGCTGTGAGTTCATCCCTCCCACATTATTCAAATATGAATCATCTCTAATTTCAGGGATTGCCTGATCCACGTCTCCCCACTCCCCTGGCCTCCCAGTGCCTTCTACTTCCACCCTCACTGATTCTGAACGTCCTTAATTTGCCTCTACTTCTCAGTTATCATATTTGAGGGGAACTTTGGCCTCGAACCTTCATCACCGCCTCCCTGAAGTCCGCTAGGCATCTGGGGAGGGGTCCCCAAGTCAGAGGTGCTCTTCCAGACACCCTGGGGTATACCCAAAAAGAGCTCTCTAGGGATTTGCAGGGCATGGGGCAGAAGGGGAACATATAGCCCTTGCTAGATGGCTGACAGCTTTTCATGAAATGGTCCCTGGGACCATCTAATTCAGTCCTCTCAGTTTATACAAATGGAGGCCCAGAGAGGCAACGTGCACACAGCAAGTGTGTGTTGGAGCGGGCGCTAGACCCAGTCCTCGCAGACCCCGGGCCAGTCCTGTTTGCACTCTCCTGAGCTCCCTCTCTGAGCTTTGTGGGGTGTGTGTGTTGGGGGGGGGGTTGTTTTTGTCTTGAGGGAAGGTGCTGCTTCATCTGGTCTGTGCTTTCTCCCATCCGTACCTGGAGAGGTTGCTCCTGCCTGGAAGCAGGCAACAGGTTAGTTATCAGGGCCATCCCAGCTGTCAGAGGGCTGGGACTTCCAGCCTCTGCAAGTAAGCCTGGCTCCGGAGATCCCACTGGCATCCCCTGGTCCCAGTTTCCCCTTCCCCGCCGCATCCCACCGTGGACAAGCCTCAGCCTCAGCAAAGTGAAGCAGCTAACAATGGCGTCTGGGGAGAGGGAGGGAGGGAAGAGAGAGGAGCAGCAAGGATGAGATGGATTCAGACTCATTGTTCACAGAGCAAAGGTAAGACATTTCAGTCCAGCCCAATCAATGAATCCTCTCTTGAGTGGGTGGTGGAAGGGGAGGGAGAAAGGAAAGGACAGATTAAAAATGAGTCAGAGAGCCAGGAAAAAAACCACATTCATTCTCCCTCTCCCTCCCTTTCTCTCTCTTCTCTCTTTATCTCTTCCTCTCCTCCCCTCCCCCCCGCCCTTAGTTTCTCTCTTTTCATGCAGGCTGAGCAATTTCTAATCAACCCTTCAGGATTTTTTCCTCAGACTCTAACAGCTCCTTCCTCGTCTTTCATTACAAAAATTCTGTATTTTTTTTCTGCTGTATATTTAGCCTCATGATTTCTCATTGTCATTGTGATGCTGCTTCCTGTAATAAATTGTTTTGTTGTTGTCCTTGTCGTTTTGCACGAAACAAAATGCTTACCAGCTGCTCTTTTAGCAACAGGTACCATCTAGCAATAGGACTTGAGGAGGGTTCACTCTGTCTTTGTTCTTGAATATGGATGGCGTTTCAGCCCTTCCTGGCAGCAGAGGCTGCAAGAAACGCCAGAGCTGTGGCGACACTCTGGGAGCAGGCAGTTCGTCTTCCTGGAGACTCTTTTGGGTCTCTCTGTGACGAAGAGTGCTTGTTCTATTAGCATTTCTTTTGGTACCCTTTTGGTTGTATTCATTCATTTATTCATCTTTCTCCAGGTCTGTATTGAATTCCTGTGGTTTCTAAGTATTATGATAGGTGCTGAGAATAAAGAGAGAAAAGACACAGTCCTTGCCCTCAAAGAGTTGTCAGTCTAGTCAGTGAGTCAAATGAGTTTTCAGGTAATTTTGATATGGAGGTAAGAGGTCCTATGATAAGAGCCATGAGAGCTGCACAGGTGCTACGAGAGCACGGATGAGGCATATACGTGCCTGAAACCTGGGGTGGGAGTGGAGCAGCTCGGAAACAAACTCCCAAAGAGGTGATGGCTGAGTTAATACATTTATTCACGCACAGTCAGCTGCTGAGTTACTTTCACATCCAGGCATTGTGCTGGGGTTAATAAGACAGCCCTGCCTTCAAGGAGCTTACAGTTTGATGGTGGAGACTCCAGTGATGGAACAGTGATCACACAATTATGGAATACCCTGTACAAAGGCCATGATAGAGATCTGCACTAACTGTTGTGGGTGCCTCATGGTGGCTTCTAACCCAGCCTGCAGCAGGCAGGGAGGTATCCAGACACGGTGGCTGGTTTGGTTTGCATTCAGGTAGATGCGTGGTGACCATGAGAGGATGGGCTTGGGTATGGAGGGTTAAAGTGTAATTAGCCCTGGGGAAGGAAGAGTTGCTTTTAGAGATTCCTGACACCTTAATTTCCATTATCTCCTTTCCGATCCTGTATACTTTTCAATTTTTCTCCCTCCTCTGTTCTACTTTCCTCCATGGAAGAGACCTTTTTCATACTGGAGCATCTTCTTCCAGCATCTTGTCACAGCCCTCTCCATGTCCCACCATGCTCAGCCTGGGTGCTTCTCTCTAGACTAGGAGAGGGGGGTTGTTTCAGTATCCCCATTACTCTTTAGAGTCATGATTCTGCTGAATGGCTAGTTTATACAGATTTGGGTATTAGTTCTAGTAGTCCTAGTGCAACACTATGCTAGTACCATGCTGTGGTCTTAGTTCAAGTACCTAGTGCTTAGTACAGCATTAGTAGCATGAGTACCAGGACTTGGTTAGTGGAAAGAACCCTAACCTGGGATTTGAGGATTGGTTTCCAGTCCCATCTTTTTCACAAATTAACTGTATATCCATGGGATCTGGGTCTTATGATCAGTTTTTTTCTTTTTGGCATGTAATTTTATTTTTTCATTGAGATATAATTGACATGTAACATTAGTTTCAGGTGTACAACATGAGTTCATGTTTGTATATATTATGAAATGATCACAACAGTAAGTCTAGTTAACATCCATCACCATATATAGGTACAAATTTTTTTCTTGTGATAACTTTCAACATTTATTCTGTTAGCCACTTTCAAATAGTCAACACAGTATTATTAACTATAGCCATCATGCTGTGCATTATATCCTCAGGACTTATTTATTTTATAACTGGAAGCTTGTAGACTTTGACCCCCTTCACCCACCCACCACCTCTGGCAACCACCAATCCGTTCTCTGTATCTATGAGCTCGTTCTTTTGTTTTTAAAGTTTACATGTATAAGTGAGATCATACAGTATTTGTCTTTCTGACTTATTTCACTTAACATAATGACCTCAGGGTCCATCCATGTTGTCACAAATGGCAAGATTTTATTCTTTTTTATGACTGAATAATATTCCATTGTGTGTACATGTATATAAATATAAATTATATGTATATATACACACATATAAAAAATATACATGGCACCTTCTTTATCCATTCATGAAGCGACGGACACTTAGGTTGTTTCCATACCTTGTCTATTGTAAATAAAGCTGCAGTGAACATGGGGTTGCATGTATTATAATCTTTTGAATGAGGTCACATCTTAGGTCACTTTCAGCTCTAAGATTCTATGGTTCTGAACTTTTCTCCATTTAATTTTGATGAGTTGGAAATCAAACTTACAAAGCAATAGATCCTTAGTGAGGAGCCATGGAGGGAGCCCCATTTGTCTTCAGCCTTTCCCTGACCACTAATGATTGGAATGAAAAATGGCAGCTGGGAAGGGAGAGCTCTTGTTACCATTTTCAGAGGAACAAGTGGAGTAGCACTGAGTGCTTGGTGGACAGGATAGGGTCCACTCTGAACAATTAAATGTAGTCATACGGGGGACTGCTGAAGCAAGGCAAGTGCTTTGGGCCAGATGAGATGAATCCTACTCTAGCCAACATGGCCCTAGAATGTCCCTTCTAGTCTCAACTTCTTGTTCCAGGACACACTCACCTCTTCACCCCTTCCAACTATTTTATCTCTTATATCAACTTACCGCCAATCAGGAATATAAAGAAAGGTATGATCTGATTGTTGCTCTTGCTTATTTAGATACTGTAATGCTTTCCTATGTGTTAAATGGCTTTCATGGACATTATCCCTTTTGTTCCTTCTAAGTAAGTAAGGCTGATATTACCTACCTATACATAAAAGGGAGTAAATTACTTGTCTAAGTCTATGGTATCTTATTGATTATCATAAGAAATAGTGTCACTGACTTACATATGACTTGGTTGTTTCAAATGCCTGAATCCAAGAGAAACATTATTTTCTGGTTAAGGTGGGTAAAACTGGAACTCCTGATTTAAGGGAACATACATGGTATCTATTATGGGGCATTGGGTAGTGAGGCTCAGAGTTCATAGAACTCAGGGAAATATTACAGGGAGAAGTGATGAAGAATAGCATTTAGTATTTCTAATTAAATCCTAAGATCTACAGGAAAAGAGTGAATGAGGAGTGCTCTAGTGAGGCACAGGAGAGCAGTGGATGTGACCCTGTGACAGCAGAGACTGCTGGCATGTCAGAGCCCCTCTGGGACTAGGGGCTGGTACTGTTCACCCAGGAGCTACACAGGATGTCACTGTGGCATATGTACGCTTAAAATCTTGGTCTTCAAGATGGCTTTTGGCTTCCTGAGAATGAAAGAAGGCATTTTGGATAACTAGAGTTCTTTATGGGCCACGAAACAAGGAAGAACTCAGAAGAACATGATGCTTCCCTGTTCTCCTACAGCAGCTAGAGCCCTGCAGGACGTGGTTCTCTAAAATAGGAGTAGAACCTTCACATTCAACTGGGATCCTGCATCGTTACTCCTCCTTTGCCCTTGGCTCGTCAGGGGTCTGTTGGGGGAGAGGGATGAGGCTCAAACTGACCTGGATTTGAATACTAACCTAATAGTTTACCTTATTTTCTTTAAAGTGGGGAAGCTAACTTACCTTATAGGGTTGTTGTGATAATTAAAATGAGATTATGTACAACTCGTAGCACAATATTTGGCAAATAGTAAGCTCTCAATACTTATTATGAACCTCAAATAGGAATATTAGTCAGCATTTTGATGCAGCAACAAGCAACCCCATAATCTCAACAGCTCACAACACCAAACATTTAGTCGCTCGTGTTCTATGAGAGCTGCAGTCAGTTACAGGTCAACTGTAGCCAATTGGTGGACTTGGCTCAGTTCCAAATGTCTTCTTAGTCCAAGGCCCAGGATGAAGGAGCAGCCACTATCTAGGCATGCTGTTCTCATGGTGGAGGACTCAAGGTGGGTAGGGGGAGGGCACAGAGCCAAACCACACAAATGCCTTTTAAGCTTCTGCTTGGACAAGTCTTATGGTACATGTACTCATATTCCATTGACCAAAGCATGTCACATGGTCAAGCTTCTAGTCATTGGAGTAGTAAGTGTACTCTACCTCTAGGGAACAATCTAAGAGTGAGGAGAGAAAACTAACTGGGAACAAATAATACAATCTATCAACTGAGTTAAATCATTCAACAAATGGGTTGAGTACCTACTACGTAGCAGACTTTTTAAAAGCCTGAAGGAGAGAGCTTGTTATTAATGGCAGAGACAGATGACTAAATAGGAACTTCTCGGGCAAGGTGATGTGATTCTCTAGGGTAATATGACTGCAATAAGAGCAAGAAGAAGCATCTACAGGAAGTGCTAGCTGAGGAAGTCCGGAAAGATAGGTAGGAGTTACTAGAGAAAGAGTGGGACGGAGAGAAGGGAAATTTACAGAGGAAACGGCATGTGCAAAAGCCAACAATCAAAAGAGGACATGATGTTTTTCAAAAAGTACAAATATTTTAGTATGGCTGGAGAATTTAGTGGTGTGGGAGAAATGGAAGAGAGTGGCCCCATCTGAAATGAGCCCTTGTACCTCTGAATGCCTAGAGGGAGTCTTTAAAAGGGTGAGAGTAAAGGAGTGCTGTGATCAGATGTGCATTTTCGAAATATCATTTGCACCTCAGTGTGAAGGGTAGATTAGACATAGGCAGACTTGCAGCAAAAACCAGCTAGAAGACGCTTACAGAAAGAGAGGCAAGATATGATGAGATCCTGAAGTCTTGTGGTGCAGTGGAGATGACAGAAATGGACAGAGTGACCAGAGATGGAGGAAGTAGTCCATAGTCCTGGGTTGGTTGGATGTGGAGGCTGAAAGACAGGAGTATCAAAGATGCCTCCAGGTACCTGGCTTGGGTCTGCTGGGGATGCCATTTGTGGACATGAACTAATATAGGAGGAGAAACGTGTAAGGGAGGGAGAGACAGGTTCAGTTTTTTTCATTAGATTAGTTAGAGTATAGCCTAAGATGCTATAACAAAAAGACCCTAAAATGTAGTAACTCATACAGAATTGTTCTTTTTTTTCTCTCTCCTGTAACAGTAGAGATCTAGTGGGACTGAGTCTACCATTCCCAACATGTGGCTCCCAAGACTGCTCCAGTGATAGTTACTCTTCAGCAAGCAGAAGCAAGGAAAGCAGAGGGTCAGGGCAAGTAGTTTATTTTTAGAGAGGTGGCATGGAAATAACACGCATCACTTCTCCTCACATACCTTTGTCCTGAATCTAGTCCCATGGCCACAATTAGCTGCAAGGGAGGCTAGGAAATGTAGTATGTGGCTGGCTTGGCTGGCCAGATTAAAACCTGGGAAGTTCTGTTACTAAAAGAAGGGAGCAGTTAGCATCTCCATCTATAGAATGATGAGTTTGGGGTGCTTGTATAACATCCAGATGGAGAATGAAGTTATATATTTGGGTCTGGAGCTTGGGTGAGAGATCTAAACTGGAAATACAGGTAACAAGTTGATAAAAGTGGAGAAGAGCTTTCATACAGGAGCTTTCTCTGTCCAAATGGCTGATCCATCCTAGAAGTCTGACCCACCTGAATGAATCAGGACAGCTTCCAAAGCACCTTGGCCCTGCAGGGTAGAGACTGACCTCTTTTAGTACTGCTTTAGTCGTATTGGAACAGCATGTGGGCCAGCTAGACATTACCCACGAGCTCATTTCAGATCTCTGGAAGATGAGGCAATCAGACAGAAAGGAGATATGCTTCTTGCTTTCATCTGCACAGTGGTGGCAGAGAATGGGAAAGCATGGCTCCATGGGACACACAGAGCATATGCTTAATGAATGGCAAGCTCGGTGTGCACAAGCGCTAGAGTTATTGGCAGCGAATAATAACTAGGCCATGAGCAATGCCCACCTGGGCGAGGGCAGCACCAGTGTCTACTTTAGCCCCATGGAAAGGGGGGGAGATACTGATGCCCTTTAGGAGTCTTGGGGAGAAAACATGCAAGAATGCTGTCGTATTTTTTATTATCTCAAAATAGTACATCTGGTCACCCTAACCCTAAAATGGATCAAGCCATTAGGTACTATGGTAGCAAACAAGAGAAACTGATTCTGTCCAATTTAAGCAGGAAAGAAATTTATTGAAAGGAAATTGAGTAACTTGCAGGACTAATAGGCAAGCTGGAGAACTAGGCTTAGAAAATAGGCAAACAGCAAGGAAATGTCTACTCTTCTTGGTAAAGGCTTTTTTTTTTTTTTTTTTCTTTTTGCGGTACGCGGGCCTCTCACTGTCGTGGCCTCTCCCGTTGCGGAGCACAGGCTCCGGACGCGCAGGCCCAGCGGCCATGACTCATGGGCCCAGCCGCTCCGCGGCATGTGGGATCTTCCCGGACCGGGGCACGAACCCGTGTCCCCTGCATCGGCAGGCAGACTCCCAACCACTGCGCCACCAGGGAAGCCCGGTAAAGGCTTTTTGATTTTATTATTTAACCCAACTATATCAAGAAGATGAATGGTTTCTACTTCTGGGGGAAAAAAGGTTCAAGCTGTGTTTTGTCTTTAAAAATTGAGCCTGTGGGTCATCATTTCCCAAAATGCTTTGCTTCCCATGCTGACATTGCTACTAAGAGATGGACACGCCATGGACCAAACCTAGTGGAGATGCTCGGACACTCCTTATCCATATCTTACACTTAGAAAACCTGCCCATTGATTGTTCCTAAAACAATGTCCTAGGAAATTTGGACAGTATGTTAAAAATGTGAGGACAAAAAGATGAATTTCTTAAAGATCTAACTTAAAGGCAGGAAAAGGAAGATGTGTATTGTCATACTGAATGAAGAAAAAACTTAGGAGTCTGAAAGCCAAGATATGCTGGTGAATGGGCAATTCTGAGGTCAAATCACACTTCTGGGAGTTCAAGAGTTAAGGGATGGGTGAGCTTGATACAGAATTTCTAAAGATGCCTGTCTGTGGTGATGATAATTTTCCATGATCTTTAGCAGCAATCTTTGTTTCTCTAAAATGGGGCTGTGCTTATAGATCTGCCTCTCAAAGATGCTGGCAGGAATAGCTTACAACTAGTGGGGAAAAGGAACTTGCTTTGAAAAAAATGAAAGTACTAAAATAAGAACGGCATTTCTGTAGATACTGCTTTTGTTATCCTTGCAAGAACACAATTCGTCATGTATAGAATCCTTTTCTTTACATGAGAATTGGGGCAGGAACTTATTTTGCCACATGCAGTGAGGCATTGTCTGTACTTGGAGCTGATCCTCCCTGGTGACTTGGTACCCCTGGTGACTAGCTGAGATGGGAGCTGATGCTCTGAGCTGTCACTCATCACTCTACTTTTAGGCAACTTTCCTAGTTATTGACCAGAATCCATTCTCTGCACTGAGGACCACCTGCTAAGAAAAGCCCTTCCGATTCACTTGTTCATTTGTTCATTCCACATATTCATTCCATAAAATAGAGCTTGCTGTATACTGAGGGTACAGAATCAACCAATCCTGGTCCTTGCCCTCAGGGACCTTAGAGTTAGAAACCAAGTTTGCATTGAATTTCTCAAGCTCAGAGACTGGTCTTTTAAATCTGTGTTCCCAGAACGTAACATTGTATTTTAAAACATATTTTTGAGTGAATTTGTATTAGATAGCCAAGGGCGGTTTTCCTGAGGATCAGGGGAACAATAAAAACAGAAGGAATGGTCTGGTGGTCTAAGAATGATGACTCCCTCCTCTGCAAATGTAGAAAACCACCTGTGATCTTCAATCTTCAATATGTATTCTTTCAGTCAGGAATCCTAATTTTTACAGATGTATTCTATATAGTATGATATAGGACATACTTCACTTACTTTACTCTTTCCAGTTTTTTGGGATACTTGCTTTATTTTGTAGGATGAAACATGGATTCTTTCCATACTCCTGTAAATGTTCTTATAAGAGCTTAAAAACGCAAGTCCCTTATGGTGTCACCCCTGCCTGGACTCAGACTCCCAGCCTTCCCATTGTGCCAGCACGTGTTTGTTCACGTGTGTGCATGACACACACTCAGTGCTTCTTTCAGTCTACCTCCCAGAAACTCCTCAGTTACATGCCCTGATGTTTCCCCAGGATGGGAGAATAACATATTTATAGTCAAAGAATGGAAAACATCTTAGTATGCCTGGAACTTGCATGGGCCCAAATCATGGAGAAGACCTTACATGCCGTGTCAAGGCATTTGGGTTTTATCCTAAAGGAATGGGAAGTCATTGGAGGCCTTATAGCCTGACATGATTCGATCAGTCTTTTAAAAAAAGAATATTCTAGATAGAAAAAATGTGGAGAGTACATTGGGCTGGAAGTAGGGAGACCACTGAAGAGGCTATTATAAAACCAAAAATGTAATGAGGACTTGTGTAAAGTGATAGTAAGAGCTTTGGGGCCAGTCAACCTGGGTTCAAATCTGTCACTTGCTAACCCTGAGGTGTTTGGCAAGATACATACAGTTTCTGAGGATCAGTTTCTTCATCTGTAAATTGGGTGTAATGATAATACCGACTTTACAGGATTTTTGGAGAGAATTTATTAAGATACTCCATGGCACTTAATACAATTTCTAACATACAGTAAGTGTTTCATAATCACTTCCTGGTAGAAGGAATAGAAACTTGATTTATTCCCACTAGGAGTGACCATGGGAAAAGAGAAGGGTCAAATTTGAGAGAGATTTAGAATTAGTGGCCACTGAATATGGCTAGAGCCAAAGAGGAGATGATCAAAGCTATGAGTTCTATCTACGATGATAGGACAGTGAGAATACTGGCAAAAGAGCTAGGGAGACAAGAAAGACTGGTTTATAAGCAAGAGTTGAGGTGGGAAAAGAGAAGATGATGAACAAAGTTTGGATATGTTTAATTTGAAGTATCTGTTAAACGTGCAGATGAGGTTTCATGAAGTTGAGCGTCTGAGACATAACGGGTAGTTGGAACCACGGGAGAATAAGATTTCTTAGATCAAATGCACAGGTGAACATTACAAAGAGGCTGAAAATTTTGAATTTATTTACCTGGCATTCAAAGGTATTCTTATTAGCCTGTATAGACTCCAGCATAAGAAGTACTAGGTTTTTGGCATCTGACAGGTGGTAACATAGAAAAACAAAAAAAATCTATAAGAGGTGGGACCCAAGTTAAGGATACTAACCTAGCCCCAGGGCAGATCTATTGGGAATTGGAGTCGGAGGGAGGGTGTTCCCAGGCCAAATCTCAGTGTCCCTGGGGAACTGTCAATCTTGGTCCTCATCCAAATTAGCTACTATCTCTGAAGGGCCCGATCTGGGGTAGGAGTGGGTGTCCCATGAGAGGTAGTTTTTGAAGTTGGGTGGATAGCAAGGTTACAGTTTCAGATATGGATCAGTCATGTGTGAGGATAGAGGGAACAAAACCTAATCCTCAGGAGAAGGGCTTATATCAGAGCCCAGGCAAGCAGAATGGAACTCAGGGCAAGGCTTTGGTACCAGTGGATTGCAAATCAGGTGGAAACACAGTGTCACATAAACACAGGCTGAGGGAAAGACATGTGGCTCAGTGGGTGTAGGAACCCCTGCCCTCGCCCAGAATCCAGGGTTAGGGCCAGAAGAGCAATTCTAGACCTTACCCTCCAGTGGGAATGGGGTTCCTAATAGGTTTGGCCTGGGCAGGCTTGGGACCTGGGTGGCATTCATCCTACATTTTGATGCTTCTAGAGCTAACACAGGGATTGGTATCTTCAGCTTTCTCTCTAACTCTTCACTTTTATGGTCCTCAAAGATCCAATAAACTGACATTTCCTTGAAATTCCTAGATCTGTCCTCTCCAGCTATCCAGATCTATCCTTAGCTTAGATTCCCAAGGTTTCCATTATACCTGCATATATATACATCTCTGTGTATGTGTACACACACTCAGGGTACCCTCAGTTTCCAGCTTCCAGGAGCAGCAACAGCTACATTTATTGAGTGCTTACTGTATACCAGTGTTATCCTAAGTGCTTAGGATAAAATCTTTTTTTTTTTTTTGCGGTACGCGGGCCTCTCACTGTCGTGGCCTCTCCCGTTGCGGAGCACAGGCTCCGGACGCACAGGCTCAGCGGCCATGGCTCACGGGCCCAGCCGCTCCGCGGCATGTGGGATCTTCCCGGACCGGGGCACGAACCCGCGCCCCCTGCATCGGCAGGCGGACTCCCAACCACTGCCCCACCAGGGAAGCCCAGGATAAAATCTTATTTAACCCTCAAACAGCTCCATAAGATAGTTACTATTATTCTGGTTTTACCAGTAAGGAAACTGAAAGTCCTAAGACTTAAGTAATTTGCCTTATGTC
Source organism: Delphinus delphis (assembly GCF_949987515.2). Lineage (NCBI taxonomy): Eukaryota > Metazoa > Chordata > Mammalia > Artiodactyla > Delphinidae > Delphinus > Delphinus delphis. The sequence continues at coordinate 122,939,414 of NC_082683.1, read as the reverse complement.
ATGCAGCTAGGAAGTGATAGGGCTTGGATTCTAACTTAGGACTCACTCTAAAATCCATGCCTTTAATTATCATGCTGTAAAGAGGCAGATGTTTCTGGAAACATATTCTTTATTCTTTGGAACATGAACTTATGTGTGTGTCATAGAAGCTGTGAATTGACTAACCTCTATTAATAATTAAGGGAGTGCACAATTTTAAAAAATGATAATTAAGGGAGCTGAATGGCTTGGTCAAGTAGCTAATCCATTAACAGAGAACAGAGCTGAGGAGGGGGTTATTCTTAGTAATCATCTAATGAAGAAAACCCCATACTTAACTCTCTCAAAAAAACCAAAAACAACCCCCCCCCCAACACTTTTGTCTGCACCTGCCTCCTTCGCTGGTTTCATTTATCTTGGAATGCTAAGGAAATGTGATTTCCCAAGAAGAGCCTGAATAGGTAGCAGAGAAGAAGGGTGGTTGGTCAACTACCGAGCATTGTGCTGGGAACAACGCCTGTGATTGGTTATCCAGTCTCAACCACTGCTAACTGAAGACACTTCAACTCTCTGTCCCATTTTGTTACCTGGAAAACTGGAGCGTGAATAAGGTTTTGAAGAAGAACTACAAGGTTAAAAATTAATGCAATAGAATTTAAGGAGAAACTGTTGAAAAAAAAAAAAAAGCCTTTTCCTCATCCAGGTGTGTGAGTTGGAAAGAGTGGAATCAGCCACACCAACATTTGGGGGTGGTGAAGGGAAGCAGTGGAGCCTGGGAACTAGGGTTCTTTTCTGAGCTGGGGTTCTTTTCTAGGAATTATTTGCCCCTCAGTGGGGCTGATCTACATAATTTGGCTGTAATCAAACCTATTAGTGGTGGATGTTCATCGAGATTCAGGAGCCTTAGAATGGGAGGCGAGGCAAAAGGCAGGAAAGGTGAAGTAGGATTTGCATTTGAGATCTCCCCTCTACTGGTCATGGTCAAGGTTCTCTGTTATAGAGTTCACTCTCTGCGGGCGCCCAGAGAGAGAGATAAGGTTTGTTAACAACTCTGTTGAGTAAGGAATATGAGGCTCATTTTACAGGTGAGTATTGCTTAAGAGGCTTCATTAAGGTCTCACCATTAGTACAACGGCCAGATGAGATTCAAAGCCCTATCTTTTGATGCCAATGCTCTCTTACTATGCTATGCTGTTTATAAGTCATTTAACCCGTTTTCTCTGCAAAGTCCTAGAAATTCCCATGTTAATAGTCATTCATTTGCTCACCCATTCCTTCATTTATTCCATAGTAGCTATCGAGCACTATCTAGTGTTTAGCACTATTTCAGATTTAGCGTTTCGAAACACTAAATCTCAAATATTCTGTTGCATTCTCTTCCCAATTCCATAGAATGCAGAAACCTTTTCTCCCTAACAGGAATTAGAACCTAGTTTTCACAGTGCTTTCATGGAAGAGAGGCACTGGTCTGGAACTCAGAAGTAGGTACAAATATGGTATCTTGCCCTTGTTAAGAGAGCTTCTATAAAGACAGTTTCATGAATAAGTGCATGTTTGAGCTGTGAGAGTGAGTTTGCTTTGTGGGATGTCATTGGGACCATGGGCAATAGTGAAGAACAGCAGGCTTCCCCTGGAAACTAGCCCTTTCTTGTACGTCTCAAGTCCACCTGCAATTCTAGGGTGAAACTCTTTGCCTCAAGCTACCTGAAGCTGGCTTGGCAGGCTCCTGGATTCAACTCTGAACCTCTTTATCATGTCTTTCTATTCATATTCCGTTTTTCTGCCTCTCATCGTGATTCTACTTCTGCTTCTAACCTTAGATCAAGCTAGAAACTCTTAACTCTCCCATTCACCTGAAGAAGTTATGTTCTCTTTGCCTGGAATTTCTAGATCTTACCATTGAGTTCATAGAAGCCCTTTGCCTCTCAAACACTCCCCTGGGCTTTCATTCACTGAAATTTCCCTCTCTTTCTTGGACACCAAGCCTCAAACTGATCTTTTTAAACACTTAAACTTCTCATCTGCTTTCTAGTCTCCTCCCACCCTTTTTTGATTACCCTTCAAAGCTTTTGAACTTAGTCTACTGCTTTTGATCCAAAATTCTCCATTCCTCTCAAAGCCTTCTTTTCCCCTTAATCTCTGTCTTGTTTGCTGGGTCACCAGCTGGAAGGGAAGTCACTTCCTCCTGAAGTCATATGTCCTGGCTTCACTGTCCTCATTTATCAAATAGCTGTTGAGTATCTATGGGTTTCACCCAGGACAGCAAGATAAGACACATTCCTTACCTGACCCGACAAGTCTGATGGAGGCATGAAAATAAGTATAAAATTATTACAAAATTATTATAGTAAATGTCTAGAGGAGAATGCTGGGGATACTGATGGCACAAAGGAGGAAGTGACAAATGGATTGACTGGTCACAGAAGACTGGACAAGAAGCCTTTGAATTGGTTTTGACAGATGGAAAAGAGTTTCTCAGGAAGAGAAGTGAGGAAAAAGCATTCCATAAACAAGAAATATCAAGACCTAGAGGTGTGATATACCACGTCCCACTTGGGGGAACCGTTAGTTTGGTATCATCGGAGGTTGGTGCTCAAATGGACGTGCTACAAGATGTGAGGCAGAGGAGGAGTAGTTGATGGGGCACCTTAAATGCCTTGCCAAGAACTTTGGGTTTTGTCCTGAAGGCCATGGAGGATGAGTGAAGGGTTTTAAGAAGGAGAGTCATAACAGTCAGATTTAGAAAGATAACCTGAACTTATAGCAAGGAGAATGGACTGCATGTGGGCAACTGCCAGCAGGGAGACCAGACGAGAGATTATTGCAAAATTATAAGCAAGAAATGAGGAGAGCGTACACACAAGCAATGGTAGTGGGGTTAAAGAAGGGGAAGGAAATATTAAAGATGTTAAGAGGTCAAGTTGACACGACTTTGTGACCAGTTGGACACTGGGAGTGAAGGCAGGTTTCTGGACAAGGCAACCAGGTAGATACTGATGCTCTTCATTGTGATGGAGAAAACAAGGGGAGAGACAGGTTAGGGAGGTAAGGTGGAAAGGCACACCTATGATATGTGAGGTGAGGTCCAGGACACTGATACCATTTGGACATGTTCATTCTATTTTGCAGCCATAGCTGGAGGCCTTCAGGTCACAGTGCCCGACAAGAAGAAGGTGGCCATGCTCTTCCAGCCCACTGTGCTTCGCTGCCACTTCTCCACGTCTTCCCATCAGCCTGCAGTCGTGCAGTGGAAATTCAAGTCCTACTGCCAGGATCGCATGGGGGAATCCTTGGGCATGTCTTCTCCCCGGGCCCAATCTCTCAGCAAAAGAAACCTGGAATGGGACCCCTACTTGGATTGTTTAGACAGTAGGAGGACTGTTCGAGTGGTAGCTTCCAAACAGGGCTCGACCGTGACCCTGGGAGATTTCTACAGGGGCAGAGAGATCACAATTGTTCATGGTAATAATGTCTCTGTTTTGAATCTAGGGAAGATTGGTTCCATTCTTCCCAGATACAAGAGGATGTCAGCCTTGCGCCCTTTCAATCCCTCAAGACTTTGATTTTATGGGGGATGGGAGTATCAAGAAACCTAGCAAATTGCTTTAATGGGATGGCGTGGAGAGGAAGGATGGAGGCTTGTAATATCAAGAGAAGACAGAGATGAGCTTTGGAAATAGTCTTTCATGAGCCTGACCTCCAGCCTGAGGAATTTATTATCAGAACTGAATTGAAATGGGTTCTAGTGAAAGCTTTCTCAGTCAAATACCTCACACCTTGACACCAGCCTTTATTGCCCTTTCCTTAACTCAGAAAGCAGACTTCCCTAAGAATTTCCTCTGCTGGGAGAAGGGATGTATGTGTACAAGTTTCAGAGCCAGGTAGATACCATGGCCCAAGCCTCAGGTAGTTTTACATCAGTTCCACCCTTTTTCCTGCTCCCTACAGCTTTGGGCAAGGAGAAGTTCCAAATTTTGAAGAACTCCTGTGAACCCAGCTCATTTCCAGGAGTCCAGGTTAATTCTGGAATTTACTTGGCTTTCAAGGGCCTCTGCAGGCCTGGTTGAAAGCAGTCTTCTATTCCAGAAACCAGACTGGAACTAGACCAGTTTCTGGGGGCGCTCTAATTCTCACCCCTTAGGGATGCTAGCTTTTATTATTGTTCCGTTGTTTGTTTTAAATAAAGCAAACATCTCGTCAAACACCATCAGGGTAAAGAAATAGAACACTACAGACACCCAGAAGGGCTGACCCCCCCCCCATTGTTTAGTGTTTTCCTTCAGAGGACAGAGTTTAGGACCCGGTCCTTCTCTTTGTGATAACAGATGCAGATCTTCAAATTGGAAAACTCATGTGGGGAGACAGCGGACTCTATTACTGTATCATCACCACCCCTGATGACCTGGAGGGCAAGAACGAGGACTCGGTGGAACTGCTGGTGTTGGGTAAGTGACAACCCTCAGTAACATTTTCATCTTAGACTGCTTGCACTGTTCCCTCTTCTCGCTTCTCCTCCCTGCGTGTGTCAGCAGGTTGCACGCACAGGCTTTACCTTTGGTGCACAGACAAACCAGTTTTAGAATATGTTCTTTATGAGCAGTAGTTGTATTTATTATATTTTGTTTCTTGGTGTCTATGGCCCACATTTTACCATTTTCCTGAATGTTTCTTCTGCTTTCTTAGTTTTTTCCCCTCCTTTCCACTTGCACCTTTAACCCTGATTTCTCTCTGCTCTTATTCTTTACATATGCTAATGATTGAGGAAAATGCCAGAGGCCTTTGAAGCAGGGTAGAGACAGCTGAGAGATAAGAATTCGCTGGTGTGCTAGGAACTCCTGAGACAAAGGAATCTTTTCCCATTCAATTATCTCCACTTAAGACAATCCTAAGGAAAGATGGCTGTAAACTTTTAATAATAAAAGGTGCTCAGTGAAAAGAGCTATGGGGGAGACGTAATAGTGTTTAATTGGAAGGCAAATTTCTTGAAACCTAAAAGTGTCCAAGGTATTCGCAAAGCAACTATAATCTAATCCTTATTAATATTAATTTTTTCATAAATGAAAACTCATTATTTTTGGGTACTTTTCTCTTTTGTGGATTGGAGGAATATCAGTGGGAGATGACCTCCTTGTATGAAACTGAAAATTGAGCACATATTTCGTGCTCTGTAAATGTTGGCTGGACAAAAAAATTAGAATAAACATACAGAAATTAAGAAAAGAAACAACATTAATTGTAGGATAAAAGGTAAATCCTTGAAGCCATTTTACATTTTTTGTAGCTTCCAAGAAACCAGGTCTTAACAATTTGGGGGGAATATTTAAGGTGCTTTCTTTTAGAAGCAAATGAGGTTGAAGGTTAATTTTTACCCTCTGTGGGAAACTCAGTGCCCCAGGAGAAAATGGAATTTGCTTAAGATTTTTAGTTTTACTCTATCATGACTTTGGCAAGTCAACTGTACTGCTTGCCTTAATTTTATAGTTTACAAAATGGATTAAGGTAATAATTATTTATTAATGATTAACCCTTTAATTAATAATAATTAGCCCTTTTTAGACAGTTAGATTATTTCAAATACATGTTTACTCAAATACATGAGTCCAGTATATGAAGCTTAACTGCTGTGATCTGTAAAAGAATGGGAAATACGACATATATTCAAAAGGAAATAAAAATGTAAAAGGTTTATATTGACATTGTAAAAGACTACAGGGCAATCAGATTCGGGATCTGCTGTGACTCTGTAGGGAATAAAAAGATAAATTTCTGCCTAATAACACAACTCTAATGTCTAAGTTTGAAGGAACAAGTGGCTCATTGAGCCTGCAATTAGCTAATTGTGAACACAGTTATTTGGCCAGTGCAACCATTTGCAGCAAAGTAATTGCCTGGGCAGGAAAAGGAGGCCAGGTAAAAGCCACTTTAAATAATTTGGTCCCAGATCTGCAAATGTGGAGAAATAAATAGAGTGAAAGCCTTGTCATCTGAGGATGTGCTGAAGTGTATGAAGGGCATTGCTCTGGATCAAAACATACAAAGCAACTTGGGCAAAGATGCTGTCCTCAGCACCACAGGGTGGGTGAAAGGAAGACTCAGATGAAAATGGTCAACAAAGATGGAAGAAAAGATAAGAACAGAAATCAGTGTTACCCTAAAAAGAACCATAAAGGGAAAGTGGGGATGCTGCAAATCAGCTCTTCACAGTAGAAGCAGCATATCTGTGAGATAAACAGATACATACTAGGGTTCTTGGGGAGGAGAAACACGTAATTCTGCTATATTCCACATTAATTAGAAATTTATTCTAAGTAATTAGAAATGTTCAAAGCATGGTAAATGTGCCATGCTAGTTGTGTTAGTTAATTAAAGGGGTTAGTTTGAAATCTATGAGAATTTTCTGGGTGCAGGAAGTACTGTATTTACTTCCAAATGCAACATTCTGAGTCTTCTCGGTCTTGACACCCCTTTATGGAATTTTTCAAAGTACCCTCACAGTTTAAAGAATGCTAATTATTTGGTGGTTATATCCTACAGGCCCATTTGTTAGGTATTCTTTTTATGTGAGACTGGGAGAGCAACCTGATTTCTGAAGTCATCCTCAAGGAGATTAAGACCTCAGTGGGAAGATAACTGAGTCCACAGTTTGCTAATTACAACCTCCATAAGCCACTGAACTTAATATGAGGAATGGTAGGAGGAATTGGGAGGATTTGGTCTAGTGAAAGAGGACTTGGGAAAGGGAGCATGGGAAGTGTCTCCAGCTATCTGAAGTGAAATTGTATAGAAGAGAGATTGGAAACCTACTCTGTCTGTGTGGCTAGGAAGTTACAAAGGGAGCGAGTCCATCTGAGGATAAAGAAAGAACTGTTAACAATCAGACATCTAAAGATACCATCAGTGTTCTTAGGAGTAGTAATTTCTATATCCTTAAGAAGGTGGAAGATTTTTTATGAGTTATTATATCAGGCACTTATGTATAGGAAAAGGTGTTCAACTCAGTTATTTTTGAGCTTTATTTCAATTTTAAAATTCTTGGTTTAAAAAGTAGATGAATGTGAGTGATGTGACTACCTTGATAAATGAGAAAATGACCTCCCGGTAATTCAGTCCACATGACAGAGATAAAAGACTTACAGGTTGGTTACAAGAACATACAGGGTGGTGCTCACTCACAAGGAAGCCAGCAGGAATAAACTCTGGTCTTTTGCAGTAGGTCAGGGTTAAAAGGCCTAATTCCACAAGAATGAGGATGAACTATTGATGGAGGCTTGAAGGAGCTGAAACTTGAGCTCTTCTCCAAGGATGATCAGGACAGAGGAATGAAATTAGATCTCAGGGTCAAAACAATAATTAGCAGCAGGGTGGACAGTGTATTAGAGAGGAGTGCTAGAACAGGGGGATGGGTTATGGGGAGGTGCAGCAGCACGGGTAAAAGGGAATGAGATTCTGAAGCAGAGGAATGAATTGAGAACAAACAACACAGAAACGTTTCTAAGATGGAATTGATGGATCCTGGTGACTAATGCATTAAAAAAAAATGAGACTGAGGGATGAGTCAAAAGGACACCATGGTTTCTAGCTAGCTGGGTAGCCAACTGTTCCGTCAACCGAGAGAGAGGCCACAGTTTGGAAAGCAGGTTGGAGAGGCAGGAGAATGAGTTTGGTTAAGAAAAAAAAAAAATGGTACACATGAACTTATTTACAAAACAGAAATAGTCACAGATGTGAAAAACATGTGGAATATGAGAGGCCTGTGGGACACCAAGGTGGAGATGTCTTGCTGACAATTAGAAATATAGGTCTGGAACTCAGTGGAGAAACTAGGATTAGAGATAATAGATTTGAGAGTCATGAATGATAGTCACAACCATGAAAGACTAGATGAGTCACTCGAGAAGATTATATAAAATGGAAAGGGTCAAGGACAGAACCTTATCAGTCTTATATTCTAGTTTGACTTCATGCGAGTGGCCACACGGGTACTGCATGTGTATTTGTCTTGATTTCCCCTACGACATCGGACGCTTCTCAATAGCCCTAGAACATGAGCTCTTCAGAGGCAAGAACCAGTTCTCATTCACCTTTCTATCTGCAACGCTTAGTAGAGTGTCTAGAATAAAGAAGCTTGAATGAACGTTTTTTTTAAATGATAAATGGGCAGAATCTGTAACCAGTATTTACTTTGTGACTCTTAAATGTTAATCAGTGCTGAGTATATATTCGTTGACTTATGAAGTATTTATATAATAAATGTCTACAGTCTCAAGTGATATATAACATGGTTTAATCTCATCGGTCATGATTCTTTATCTGGGTATTTTAATTTTTACTAGTGACAGAACCATCCGGGACTATGGTTGAAAGCAACAGAAGTAGACTTTGGCTAACTTAGGCAGGAAAGGAATTCATTGGAAGGATATCAAAATTGAAAGAAAGGCTGGAAAATCAGTCTCCAAAAAGGATAATATATTAGGGTAACACTTACTAGCTTCTGTAAAAACAACCCCCGAATCTCAGTGACTTGCCACCATAGAAGTTCATTACGTCATCTTGTCATAGTCAGATGTGGGTTAGGAGGCTTTTACCTGGGCAGCTCCCTTCCAAGTATGGCGTAGGGGTCTAGGCTTCTCCATTGTTTTAGTTTGCTGTATTGGAGAACTTTGCTCCCGGCTGCACAGAAAGAAAAAGTAAGGAAGGTCATTCATGGGGGACTTTTTAGGGGTCAGGTCTGTCAGTGACATGGGTCACTTCTCCTGTTATTTTGTTTGTGTCCAGGAAGAAAGTAAAAATGTTTTGATGAACACAGCACCATTCCTGCCCCGCCAGAGATGCTCCAGGGTCTATGTAGCAAGAATTAATAGACAATGTATTTAGGGCTCCATGGACATCTCTTTTTTTTTTTCTGATCTTGCATTTTCTCACTCAAGAATCAGTCTCAGGAGAGAGAGTCCAGCTGGTCCAGTTGGGTAGGTGTCCACTGCTTAGCATTAGGAGATTAGAGGCTCTTGGTAGCTAGTCCATCAAAATACGGAGAAGAATTAATTCCCCAAAGTAAATTGGGGCACTGTTACCAAAAAAAGGGAGAATGGATGTGAGATGCCCCAAAAAAGCAATAAATATCCACCAAAGTGATGCCATTACTACATCTACTACTAACATTAATGTACACTGATAATAATTTGACTTCGCAAAATTTTTCTATTATAACCTTGTAATGTAGGAGAGCAGGCATTATTTCCCTTGTTTTCCACATGCAGAAATTAATGTTCAGGTTTTGTAATTATTATCCCCTTCCAAAAGAGTGTCTTTGATCCAACCCAAGTGTTTTGATTCCCAGCCTCATCTCTTTCCGCGATACCACACGACCTGTCTATATTAAGAAGCTATAGAATGCTCCCCTGCGTAAGTCATGTTTTTAAAAATGTTGTTGCTGCTTTAGGCCATAGGTAAAGATTTTTACTTGTCCCAGATCTGCTTTAGTATCTCGTTTCATTTCTCAGTGAAACCTATAACCAATGCCTATAACCACTAACCTGGGCCCTCACTTCCAAGACATAGCTGTTTTTGTCCAGATTGTGTACCTCCCCACTGAGCATGACCCACCTTCTTTTCCCCATACATCTGAACCATCTACAGATCGCTTCAGATGCTTCTTTCAGAGGTTTCAGAAATATCCAAAGATGTGATTCAGAGAAATGGGAGGATAACTGCTGATTCAACACTAAATGCAAACACTATACTGAACACTCTTTAGTCTCTTTTTGATGATTCAGAAGGTAGAAATGCACATGTTTAGGGTGCTTTGAGATGACAGTGACAGGTACCTTAGAAATATTTAGACAGATGTCTGGGATCGTAGGGCCATACCAGAAGACAGTCACAGAGGGTGGAAGTGCCCAGAAATCTGCCACCCTGAGATTAGACATTGGTCTGGGATCAGTGGCGGGAACAGTCTGTTTATAACCTGGAACCACGCCACTGTTTGGATAGGAATAAAGTTCCCTTGGTCAGCTCCAGCTGGCAGGAAAAGGACTTCACCATTCAGGAAGGCTCAAGTAGGGAAGTTGTTGTTTTAAAATCTAAAAGCAGCTCGCCTTGTTCTTACTTCTTTCTGTGCACAATATAAGGGCCTGACCCCTTCTTTCTGATGTGTCATGTGGTAGCTTGTTTTTTAAGGGCCAAGGAGATAAAGGAGGGGAAGGGCCCCAGTGGAAATATGGCTGGGTGAACACTTGTGCCTGTGGACCGAGAAAAGAATAACCGGACATGAGCCGAGAGTGTTCAGAATTAAAGCTAAGAAAGACTTTCCTAATGGTAAATCACAATTTTTGGAAATTATGGTTGGTTGAAGGAGATTATAGAGACTCCCTCTCTGATGAGCTTTCAACATGGAACAGGTTCTCTGTCCAAAATATTAGGATAAGCAAGATGGCTTTAGCATTCTTTCTATAATTTTGCCTTTATCTAAAAGATCCACAGATTGCAGAACTAATTCTCTGTATAGGGTGATGCCCCAAATACTGCTGTCCTGTTTTAGAAAAAATGGTACGTTTATTATAAAAAATTCAAACAAAACGGAAAAAGAAGAAAATCTCTCTTCAAACTCTCACCATCAGAGCTAACTATTGTGTTCTTCAGAACCCTTTTAATTGCAAGGGATAGATTCTCAAACTGGCTTAGGGGACCTTTTTGGCTCAGGTAACCCATAAGTCCAAGGGTATTCCTAGCTTCAAGCATGACTGAGTCCCAGTGTTCAGATTATGTTTTAAAGAATCTCTATCTCCTCTGTGTTAGCTGCATTCTTGGGCAGGCTGTCTGCAAACCTGGCCCCTAGCAGGTCTTTAACACCTTTGCTCTCAGGAGGATAAACTGCCTCTCTCCACAGTGTCAGCAAACGTCCTGTTGTTGCGGGGTGGCATGTAGGGTACCACCAGCCCCAAATGAACCATATGAATTGAAGGCAAAGGGGTAAAGGACCAGCTTCCTAAAGAGAAGTTGGACATTTGTTTCCAAATGAAGAAGAAAAGAATGCCAGGCAGGCAAAAACACACAGTGTTAATATTTTGTGGAATTCATCAATTTCTGCTTCTTTTTAGGCCAAATGCCATGCTATTTCAGGAGGCCAGAAATAGGCTTGTTCCCAGCAGGTCCTTGTGAGTAGGCGCTAAGTTGGGATTGATTATTCCCTGTGAAGAATAATGCCACAGAATTACCTTTGTTTTCCTGTCGTGCTTCTATTTTTCCTTCCATTTCCTCCTGTGACTTATCCAGAAGTAAACATATATTACCCAGACAAGAGGTGGAGAAACAGGCATGCATTAATTTTTTTTTAAAAAAATCACATTATTCACAATACTGCGCCTCAAAGTGTTATTCCAGTCTAAAATCAACCTTTCTGCCCATTAGTATTAAAAAGCCATTAAGAACATAATAAGAAATCAGGGAATTCTTGGGAGGGGACATCTCGGAATTTGTCACGGGCTTTAGGGATTTTTGATGGAAGTCTGTTTCTATGGCTGTGCAGAAATACTCAGGCACTCACCCCCGTGTCAGTGCTGCCTCAATTTGAATCCTGTCCTACCTCCACCCCCAGGTGGAGTTCTGGCTGTTTAGAAAGGCTACTTGTTGCCAAGACTCCCCTTCTCTTCCTCTTTACCAGCCCTAGCCTGTGCTGCTAACCAGGAGATTTGCCGATTAAAAGGGCTTCAGCTCAGAGAGTTCCCATGGCAACAGCCTCCTCCTCGGAGGTCTTTGTTGCCTGCTCAAACTTTGATCTCTGAGAGTGGCTGCTGCTGTTTCTCTCAAAGATTTACAAACAGAGGAAGAGGGGGAAAGAATTGGAGGAGAAGAAAGAGAAGTTGACTCCTGGCAAAAGGGAGAGAAGGAATTAATTACCAAGTCACACTCTAGCCATAAATCTGGGGGTTACTCCTTTGGAATATCTTTCCATTTGGGCTGTGCCCACATTTTCCTTTGCAGGCTTGATTATACTTCAGATGTCTTGGCTTCACATGAAAGACGTCAAGGGGAGTTGATTCCTCTAGCAGGATGGACCTACCCTATCTATCTTCGGATTTCCTGAAGACCTGAGATAACTGCACTGCCTCCCATGAAAGTGGGGACACAAAACTTATAATGGGAGGGAGCTTTTTAGGCCCCAGCCCCGCTGGCTTTTCTCCCAGCTGGCCTACTCTGCCCTGAGCTTACCTAGATGCCTCTGTGGGTTTTGGTTTTGAGAAGAACCAGAAAACTGTTGAAAGGGTGGAGGAGAAGGCGGAGGCAGAAAAGTCAACCAGGCATCAACTAGCACCTGATTCTGGTTAATGGCTGCCAAAAATGACCTTTCTACCATCTGAGCAGTGGAGTGGGGTTTGGGGTTGTTCCAAAGACTAGGGATCATGCCTTTTACCCTTTGCAGGAAGCCTCTTCTGGCCTTCAGACCTCTCCACGGCGTAATCGCAACCTTGCTCTTTGATAGGCACCATGCGATAGAGTCAGTTTTGCTTCAAGCGTGATTTGCATTTGAATTATGATTTAACTTTTAACCAGTCTCTTTTGCATACTATGTCCCTAGCACAGTGAGGATACAAAATTTTAAAATGGCACTGTTTTGTCCCTATGAAAATCACTGTCTTTTGGTAAAGATAAGCATTATATTTCTGAAGCAATGAGAGAACAATACAAGAAAAGATTAAAACTATATTTGATATTAAATATCTAGGCTACTGATTCTCAAGAGGGGCCTCTTTGGACCCCCACCCAGACGATACTTGGCAATGTCTGGAAACATTGTGGTTGTCCCGTCTTGTGGGGTAGCATGGCATCTAGTGGATAGAGACCAAGGAGGCTGTTGAATAACCTACAACGCACAGGGTGGCCCTCCTACCCCCAACAAAGGATTATCTGGCCCCAAATGTGAATAGTGCCAAGGTTGCAAAACCCTGATCTTGACCAAAGGTCAATCTGGTTACTGGATAAGATCCACTGTGAAGAGCACGGGCTTTGGGGTCAGATATCTGTGGACTCAGTGCATCAATATAACCTTCAGTAAGTCAGTGTTGACGAGTCTTGGTTTCCTCCTCTGTAAAAATGGGGGAGGGAAAATGAAAGCCACATGGAAGACCTAGTATGAGGATCAAATAACACAGAATACGAACTCAGTAAATGTCAGTTCCCTTCTCCTACCGATTCCTATACCCCACATCTCATTGCCAGAATGTCATCCCTAATTTGAGGGAACCCTCTTCAGGGAATTCTGTGTTCCGGGACTCCTCCTAGAGAGCTGATTTTCTTTTAGCCCGTTCCATGGGCAGAGGCTTTAATGAGCCATCTGTTAATTGGCAATCCTATTACTAATAGATTCATGTTTTCTCAGTGACATCTGTGCAGTGCCTTGCGAGTGGTGACCCTAATCGGCCCTGTGGGAATCTTTCCGCTAGTGGGTTTCAGGGTGTTCTGTCCCAGCATGCCGACCTTTGGTTGCTATGTTTTGGTAGCTGTTGGAAGCCCCCGTTTCTCTGTTAATTACAGGGTGTTTACTACCTAACCTAAATACAAGGATTAGGTCACAGAGGCCATTTGATGAAGTCTGGAAGGGTTTGGGGAGCACCTAAGGCTTGGATTAGGATCTAGATGGGCCTGGAAAGACTTTTGATAGTGTGACCTTATCATTTATTGTCCAAATGAGAATACTCTTGAGAGTGAAAAGGGGAGACTTTTACTAATTTATGTCAAGACAACAGGCATACTGGTATGATGGTCACCCCATCTTTAGAGATGATCACCTGGAAAGTTCTCCTTTTGATTGAAGGGAACAGAAGATCCAGAGGAGCTGGGATCAAATTAGTTTCAGCTCACCTTCACCTGCTGCACCCTGGGTGTTAGCTGGCATTCTAATTATGGGGACCTAGGGATGTGCACATCTCCATTCACTTACTAGAAGCAAAGGGGCCCGGCAAAGAGGTGGTGGTTTGCAGTAACAGTTGTTCACTGAAAAACGTGTGCTGAGATTTCTGCCGGGTAAACGGTGTCCTTTAAGGTTCTTCACTGCCCTGGGTTTGTGAAGAGAACAAACGAGGTGCTGAAGGCGCCGTTTGCCCTCCCCTCACCCCCAGCCACCCAGTCCCGCTCTGCGACTGCTCTCCCCTCCCTCCCCCGCTCCCTCGAAGCCTTTATCCCGCCTCACTATTTTTGCTTCACTTGTTGCTCATCACTGTGGGAGGAAACTCGGCCTTCAATTAGTGAGCATTCCTGAAGCCCGCGGTTGCCGTGGTTACCCAGGCGGGAGCTGGAGCAGCTGGGTCAGCCCGCCGGCCGCATTGTAGTCGACAGAGCCGGGAGGCGGCAAAAATGCGAAGCCGGTGAGCGGGAGGGAGGGGACGGGCCCCGCCGAGGGCAGGCCCTGGAGGCCCGCGGGAGAGCGGGTGTTGCCGAAAATCGGCTCAGCCCTGGAAAGAAAGAATGGCAGCCCTTGAAAGCCGGTCAGGAGACAGCCATGGCATTTTTCTCCAAAGCCAGCTGCCGCTATTCAAGTGTGCAGGTTTGAGTTCACACGGTGCAGTGCCTCAGAATTTGCTCTGGGAAATGCTCCATGCTCACGCCCCTCACACCGAGAGGGGGCTGGCCACGGAGGAAAGGGCAGGAACTCTGACAACCCGAGACCTACCAAGCTGTGTGCCCCTCCGTGTCTGCCGTGGACCACCTGGGCTTTTGGGGTTAAGGAAACTAGCCGTTCTTGTTATCTTTGCATCTGAAGTGTCTGTGCAGGTCTGATGGTTGGAGCACAGGGAGCTCAGGAAATCACACTGGGCACCAAGAAACTCAATTTCCTCCCTCCATTAAATCCCACCCTGCTCCATATCATTTTGGAATCAAATCTAACTGTCTTAGTCATTTCATCTCAGGCCAAGTTGAGCAAGTTATATTACTAATAACACTTTGCATCTACTCACTCTTGAGGGCTAGGGGGTTGGATCACTATAGCACTTTGCAAAGGCAGAGTGCTTTGCAATCATTTTTATTATTGTTTATTAGTTTATAGCAGCATGGTGAATGCCTTTTAATTAGCTCCTACTGTGTTATGATGTATTCAGTAATCATTTTCTGGTCACAGCTTTAAAAGGTGCTGAAATCGTTAGCCATCTCCAACACTCCTATATCCAGACATTATACTTTAATTATGTAAGTAGAGCAGTAATGCCACAAACATAAATTTCTGTGTTGCTCACTGCAGATACTAGGAGATTAGAAATGCTGCACATGTCTAACATTTCTAAATTAAGAATAAGCAAAGCTTGAGGGGGAGTGAGATACTGGGGAAAAAAGATAGGGATGGGGGTGAGTAGACCCAGGTTCTACTCCTGGTTTATTAGTCAGCTGTGTGACTTTGGGTAAGATTCTTATGCTCTCTGAGCTTCAGGTTCCTGAAAACATGGAGTGGGTTATGGGTTAGATGACCTCCGAGATCCTTTCTGGCAATACAGCCTGATTTTAGAATTCTGTGTGAATAGAAGTCAGTGCCTTAGGCCAAGCTTATAATCGCTGCCGAAAAGCCTGGAGCATTTATGAACAGTTAATTGTAGATGGTCTGATACTACTCATTTTGTGGAGAGGATTCACTGGGAGAATTATTCACTATAATTTAAAGTGAGCTAAAACGAAAGGGACAAAGAAAAAAAACACACATGAAATGCTTAAATACGTAGTTTACATATAAAAGAAAGGGAGGCTATGTCCACATTTGTGATGGATAATCATAATCTTTATTTATTGAATGCATGGTTGCCACAGGCATATAGAATAAAAACAGGGATGTGTGTGCCCTTGGGAAATTTCCAATGTGGGGGGATTCCAAACAGCCATAGAAACAACTTGACACTTAAAAGGGCCAGAGAAAAACATCTGCTCTCCTCAAAGATTTAGGAGAGAAACCTTTTAGAGGGTTAGGATCTGAGAGGTCACGGGTGGCTACAAGTACATCCCTGAAAATGGATCCAGGGCATCTTAGGAAAGCCTGGAAGTGGGATGAAGCCCAGATGTCCATGAAGCAGAAGGGAAAAGAAGGGAACCTCAAGAAGCTGGGGAAGAAAAACATTCTAGATCATCCCGAACAGAAGGTTCATTTGTATGATATATCGGCAAAACTGAAAAGGACTCCAAGTTAGTACGTTTCAAAGAAATGAATGGAGATAACTGTGCTGTCAGCAGTGTTGACATCACAAGGACAAAGGCAGTATTGTTTTCCCTTCTTTTCATAAGGTCCAATGCATTAAATAATGTGTCTTTTGTCATCAAATAATTGAGTAGCCGATCTAGGATCTGAAAACAAGTTTGTCCTACATCTAGAACTTGGACTAATGATCAGAGCTTGGATTTAAGTTTTAAGACTAGAGACAAAAAACAATTTGGGGCACATATTGTATCTCTGTGTAATGGTCGCCTTGAAAATACCCTAGCCTCGTGGCTTTCAGCTTGTGGGGGTGGAATGAGGCGGTGCTTCAATCCCCTGAGATGGCAAGATGGCATTTGGGGATATTCCAGTGAGTAGAGGATGCTCCTGGCATTGAGCCCTGAGTCCAGGGGTGCTAAACGTTCTCCATTACATAGAATAGTGCTGAATGAATGAATGGTTCCTTCATATGCTCACTAAGAGTCCAGTTGAGCTGGATAAAAGGCACTAACATGAGCAGTAAATCAGAAGCCCAGCATAGAAAACAATGGGGACTTACTACTGGGAAAAGTTCAAGGTCCTGACGGGTGAGGTGTCTCCTCATGCCACGCTGTTGGGGAGGCAGCGGGGTTTCCATCCTGCTAGTGGAGGCACATGTAAAGGAATCACAGCAGCTGAGAGACAAGTGCTCTCATGAAACCGGGACCATGGAGGAGGATGCAGCCTCTCACGGCAGTATTCTTACACGGCTCTGTCGGCACATATTTCAGAGTCTTGTACACTGTGTGTGGTAAGAATTTGAATGAAGCAGAAGATTGAGAAGTTCATTAGCTGGTTATCTTAGTAAAGAAGGTAAGTACATCCTGCATTGAGGGCCTGACCGGCCAAGAAAAGGGTATCAGAACCTTGGGGAAATGTCACCGGGACATGGTTTGTTGTGAAATATGTGAAGATAACACCATGGGTAGGAGAGGAGTGGGAAACCAGGCAAGGACTGTGTCTCTGAGGGAAGGCCTCATGACTGGGGGAACCTGATGTCAAAAATGCAAAAAAAAAAAAAAAAAAAAAGCTAATGAAAACGGGATTTGGCAGGAAGAAAGTCCTTTGACCTTGGTAAGTCATGTGACCCAGAAGCAAGAGAAGTAAAGCCGAATTCTTAGCCTCACACTGCTGGACAAGCTGCGTGGGCGAGCCTGAGGCTTTCAAGCATAGGGATCAAGTCTTGTTCTTCTCTGCGTGTCCACCAGGCACAATATACATTTCTTTGTTGAATGAATGAATTGGAGACATTCCAGAAGTGAACTTGTTCTCAGGAATATGTACCGAGAGTTCAGTTGGGGATAACTTCAAGGTGTCAGTGGCAGAAAACAGCTGAAACAGGGAATTATATAGGTAAAATCTGTAAGTTGTTTTATCAAAGTGATTGTTTCTGCCCTCGTCATTCAACCCAAAATACATGAATGTTTTGGACTATGATGTTGGTGACCGTATGGAATGATACTGACACTTGCCTGTGTGCGTGTACAAACTAATAGTATGCCTGACTCATTTGGTCTATTCATGTGGAAATTTCTTAAGAGTAATGGATTCTGCAAGGTTTGGGGAAAACTCTTTGAAGTGCTTACGTGAAAACTGTACTTTCTACTCACAGTTTGAGCTGGGGTTTGAAAAGAGTAAATTTGGCTATCTATTTGCTGGGTCTGTTTTCCTTCCTTTTCTTAGACATTAAAGTGACTTGTAATTGCCACTCTAACTGAATCCTGGAAGAATGACAGTGATTCACAAGTGTTGGTAAAGTGCTGCTGAAATCTGGAATGTATTTACTGCAATTGTTTGGACTGTCTAACATCAGAACTTCATTGGATGTGACAGAATAGAGTAGAATAGGAAGAAAAGTTAGAGCATTTCTAAGTGGCAACAGCATTTTTTAGGAATTGTTAAGCAAGAAGCTGGAAGCAAAATGACTTTTAGAAATATAGGATTCCAGCATAAATTCACTTTTTAAAATGCCTTTAGCTCCAGGAAAATATAGGTCATGGTATAAAAGCCAGAGAGCTTTGCTCTCTCTCTCCCTCTCTACTGTTGACATAACATAGTGGTATAATCTGCTATCCCCAAACTCTGAAGACATTTAATTTTACCCACTTTACTGCCATAGTCTGTCACCCACACCACCCTGGGGCTAACACTACACGGGTGCATTATGGGAAGGCTTCCCCATCTTCTGAAGTGTCAGCTATTGGCCGTTGCTTCAGGGAGAATGAGAAGCTTGATGTATGTCTTTCTGTTGGAGTGACAAGCTTTGTGAATCTCCTGTCCATGTTTCTTATTTTAACTTTCAATTACACGTGTAAAAAAAATCTAAAAAAGTGAAAGCCCCTTCATTGTTCTTCCATGATGCCCATTCCAGTGCCCCAGAAATAAGGGCTAACAATTTGGTGTGTCATACTGTTGCTTTCAGATTTTAATTTGAACATAGGTGCCTAGAGCTTATATTCACTAACATTCTGTGTGCAGTAGTGTCAGAACACCATCATGATGTCGTTCTCAACAGCAGGTGGGGAAATCTAGCTTTTGTGTTTTATCCATCATAATTGTATCTGTGTATGTATACCCCACAGTGTTTGCAAGCACATGACCTCTGGGTTCTATACAGTCCCAAAACATATTTTGTATGGCTTGTCCAGTGATTTTTTAAAATCTGTGAATCAGTTGCCAACATTTGAAAATCAGGATATTTCACATAAAAATCTGGGGTCTGGCTAATCTTGAAAAATAGGAAGATTTGCAACCCTGAAGACACTTTTCTGCGAGGCAACAATTGGCTAGAGGTGCGTAGAAGCAGCCCCTACAGACACAATATGCCATTTGCCACACGCCCAGCTGCTCCCAGTTGTATTACATTTGACCAGCTGCACTTGTTTGCATTATCTACTGGTCCGTATAAATATATGGAATTGAGTTTGCAACTCTGATCACTGAGTATCAGATTTGAGAACTGAAAACGTTATGGATAGGGTGACCATCTAAATAATTGTCCAAATTAGAACCCTTTGGAATTAAAAGGGGTGCTATTAATAATTACACCAGGACAACAGGCATAAACCAGGACTGTCCCAGACAAACCAAGATGTATGGTCTCCCTATTTATGGATCTCTTCATTCAACCGCTTCATTTGACTCATGAGAAAATTGAGTCCTAGAAAGAGGAAGTAATCTGTCCGTAGTGGTCACCAAGTAAACTGATGTCAAAGCTGCTTTCAGTACCCTGACTCCCAGCCAGTCTACTGCTTACTCCAATAGAATATGCTCTATATAATATGTGTGAGTACCATATCCTCCTTGAATGTATGGATTTTTTTATAGTTAATTATTATCACATAGCTAATTTCCTGTGAGAAATTATATGCAAATCGATAGTTTATATCATCAATAACATTTCTGTTATGAATGTAATTAATGATTTGGGCTACAGCACATATAGGGATGTTTAAAACAGTGGTAGGCTTGAGAACTAGAGAGTAAATACAATAAAAGTGTCTCATTTTACTATATACAGTAAGATATATTTAGAAGTACTAATCTGTCCATATTAAAAAAAACACCATTAAGTAAGCGTTTGATAACTGCTTTGCTAAAAGCACAGTATATTGACTTTTTTTAAAAATATTGACTTCTTGATCATTGGCTGTTGGCTGTAATTAATACTAATTATGCCTTTAAGAGATGTCCAAGATCCCAAATCCTTGACCACCTGTCTATTGCCTTGTTGAACTTCCAAGAGATATTTGTACAGAGAACATTCCATGTGAGACCAACACACGCTCTTAATCACTTGCTTGGACTTTGGCCCCAAATCCCTGTCTGGTCGCCTATCCTAGGAAAATGGACTAGACCACGTGTGAGCCTTGGGGAGCCTCCTAGCCTTTCATGTTGGCTTAGGCCAAAGGCTAGCCCATCTCTCCTTCAAGATGCCCTTTTCCAATGACCTACTTGGCTCCCACTTGACTTTCCAAGAGACCTTGCAAGCACCAAACCACTCTTACCGTGTCAGCTGCACAAGATGGAAGACAGAAAGAAGGAAACCCTTCTTGCCAAAACCTAAAACAGAGCTAACTTCAGGACTTCCCTGGCGGTCCAGTGGTTAAGACTACGAGCTTCTACTGCAGGGGGCCCGGGTTTGATCCCTGGTTGGGAAACTAAGATCCCACATGCTGCATGGCGTGGCCAAAAAAATAACTAAATAAAAAATAAAACAGAGTTAACCTAGTGGCCCACTCCATGCTTTCTTTTCCTTGGAATGTACTCTGGTACTGATAACTTTTCAAATGTGGGACCGTGACCCATGCAGGAGACAGGACTGGGACACATTTTACCACACTGGCCTTGTATAGTTGAGGAGAGCCAAGAAAAATAAAGTGAGCAAAGAGCCCTTTTACCTGACTCCCTAACACCTTGCCCCTGCTGCAGCATCCTCTCCTAGCGCCTCGGAAGAACTTCTTTTTCTTTGACTTTTGTCAGAGCTGCTTTTCTATGGGGTGATTTGATAGAGGAGAGGATCAGTGACCAACTATGACCTTTAGACTCAAAATATAAACCACACACATGGGTAACTTTTTCTCTAATGCACCTCAACAAACTTCAACAGGAAAAGTTTTCTAATGAACCAAAGAGACCAGACCCCTAGAGATGTGTTTTCTAATAGTGATGTGTGGCTACAGAGCCTTTGAAGTATTAATATTTTGGCTACATTGGTACAAGTAAAAATATTATGAAGGTAATTTCATCTTTTTTTAAAAAAAAAACTATTTTAATGTGATTACTAGAAAAGCTAAAATTACTGGTCGCTCACATTATATTTCTACTGGACAGAGCTGTGCTAGAAGCGTATGTCATGCCCATAAGTGAAGTAAGATTCGGTTGCAGGCTTAGGAACCATAGTGACCTTTTGCCATCACAAGCCTCAAAGGAAGCGAGTTTGCTAGTTGTTTCCTAGTGCAACTTGTTTCTTAGCGAGGCTGCACTGTGATAGAGAGAACCTGGTACAGGGCAGAAGTCCTATTACAGCCTTTATATTTACGTGGATATGAGAACGTGGTGGAAGCATTCAGCACTTCTTTCTATATAAACCGGGCTAGTTTTTAAAAGGACTAACCTCCTCCCCAACCTCTTCCAGTGTGTTGTTTCCTGCACAGCTCTTTGCTTCTCAGAGCCCCGAGGGGCACCTGTTCTGACACCAGCCCTTAAGCTTCTGTGCCATATCACGCAGAAGGCTCTTGGGTCCATACCATGCCAGCTGTGGGTGCCGTATGGAAAAGCCGTACCATATACATATGTACAGAATATTTCTGAAGCCAGAAGGAGTGTCGAAGAGCGTATAACTGATCTAGCTTTATCATTTCCTTGCCTTTGAAAACTTTAATCATTGAAATATCTTTAGGCTATAAATAGAATCATGTAGGGAGATAATTCTGAGTTAAAACCAAATATGTACTTTTGTTTTTATATGGACATGGGACTGTGTATGGATGTACGAAAATGTAGGTTGAACGTTTGGATACAGACGGGTTTGACTTTCCAATAATATACGTGGAGTAGGATGTATAAATGAATGGAGATGGTATATGTCAGTCTGCTCAAGCAGGTTTTTTTCATATTTGAAGCAGAGATTTCCTCCTTCTATAATAGTTGGAGAGAAATGTCTGTTTCTGCTTCTGCCTGGTTTAGGTGCAGAGTTCTTAGATGGCTGCCAAAGATTGATGGAGAAGCTCATTCTCTTGACTGAGCCCAGCCTTGGTGACGTGCATCTCAGAACACAGACAGCATGGATCAATGGCCCCATGTAGGGATGGTGCTAACTGGAGCTAGGCTTCAGGCTGTGTTTTTCCTTTGGAGTAACCTCTTTACTTCTTCTTTTCCTTCCACTTCTTTTAGGCAGGACAGGGCTGCTTGCTGATCTCTTGCCCAGTTTTGCTGTGGAGATTATGCCAGGTATTCAGTCATTTAACTCTGTATTTGCTTAATTTGCTATCCCTCCATCTGTCTTGCTTCTGCATTAGTTACTAATTGCTCCTTTAATTTATTTGTACATTTGTCTATATATGTCTGTGGTATTCTCCAGGATGAAATTAAGCCCATTGGAAGAGCCTTCAAATTGTATTTCTCCTGTTACTAGGCCCTAAAAGAATAATGGTAATTAAAAATAGGCTGAGATGGGGACCCAGTCCTTCAGTGTCAGGTATGCAGGCCTTTTCGCAATCTCAGTATCTCAGCTGCACCCAGATAGCTATAAGTATCCTTAACGGAGTGGTTATTAATCGGAATTCCTTATTCCCTAAGTTTTATGTTTACCCATTCATTAGTGTACAACCATGTTACTCTGAATTGCCTTTTATAACTTTATCAAAACATTTTTTCAAACCTTATGAAAGCTATGCACCCCTCCTCCCTTGAAAAGTACACATTTAGAGATCTACATTGCTTTGTATACAATTTCAGGGGCTGCTTGGCCCCCTAAGTCCCTGGGGTCCATGGACCCTATCTCAAGGACACCTGCACCGAATGTACACCTCTGTCTTTTTATGTAGCTTCTGTTGGACATACCAGCTAGACAAGCCAACATCAGTTTGATGCTGCACTATAGCCCATCGTGGAAGGAGGATTAGAGAGAAACAAGAATGAACTATGGGAGAGGACATAACCAAAGGCAGGGAATAGGAAAGGATATGATTCAGCCTTGCTTTGGAGAGCTTCTGCCAAAGGGTTAAGAGCTGCTTAATAACTGAGAGCAAAAGAGAGAAACAAGATAATCCTGGCGATTGGTTTTGACTTGATTCAGGTTTTAAGGAGCATGCAGAGTCTTCACAGTTGAGCTTCACTAATTATTCTTCCGTGAATTCTCCTGATCCTTTCCCATGAGCTGGCCAACCCAAATACAGACATTCTTTTCACCGATGTCGATCCCAAGGACGCAAATAGATATTTCTTGGTGATCCGCCTTATCCAGAGTTCCATCAATTTGTACACATTTGCTCATCACAAAAAAAACACTGTTACACTGCATTGCTTCATACTAGATGTTATATCCCACAGTCCCAAGGAAAAGTTACTGTATTTTTCATATCTGGTCCTGGTCTCCCGAATTTCTCTCCCTTTTGACTCCAAGAATCCTTTCATGGATAACATTCTTTGTTTCTCCAAGGGAACCTGCCAGTCTTTTATCCTTGACTGCCTGACCCAAGTTGTAGCCACCATACCACACCTCTCATCTAATCCTCAGGGCCCATATCTATCTCAGGCCGCATTGTGTTATTATGTCAGTGCTAAGGCACAGGCCAAAGCCCTCATCTATCTACTGTCCTCAGCAAAAATGTTCTCCAGAACATTCTAGCTGGGTACAAGGCCTTCTCACTTCCTGAATAGAGGGTGACCTGGTTATTTTGAATGTATTTCTGATGGGTGAGTGAGGAGGACCATTCAGGAAACGTAAGTTGTTTGTTTCCTCCCTGAGGAAATTATGTTCTAGACAAAGGTCAAATAACTTTATCATGATCACAAAACCCTTTACATAACCAAAATAGCATATTCGCAAGCTCCAACTGAATGTTCCATTTCACTGAAGGAATATTTAATAACTAAAATTCAAACAAAACAATGTGTACTTGAAGTTGATTGCAAAGGGATTTTTGGTAGATGGTTTTCAATCAAAATGAATTGCTTTAATCTTTTGCTTTGAAAGGAAATCATGGCTCATTCCAGTCCTTCCCAGGCCCCCCCCCCGCCCCCGCAGTGGGACATTGGATCCTATAGCCAAGTCCCAAAAGCATGACATCAGGTCACTCCAGGGCCACAGTCATTTTTAACTAAGCCAGATGGATTGGTTTCCTTTCTCTTAATCTCTTGGATGGGCAAATGAATTAAATTCACGTTCAGCCTCTGGCAGAGCAGTGAAAATAGCAGACGTTAACAAACATGGTCAGATATACACGTGAGAGCCTTCCCAGTCATCCCAGTCCTGAGCCACTTTAGTCCGTGGTCATGCTGGCTGTGTAGCGCGGTCAGCTGGAGTGTGATCAAACCATTCTTGGGGAACAGGGACAGGATCTTCTCTTCGGAGCCTAAGTCTCTAGTTTTCTTTAGCAAAGGGTTTTGATCTCAGCACTGATGCTGAGTACAGGAAAGATGTTAAGAGGCATTCAGTAGGGAAAACAGATGAATACACAAGGGACATGGACCACCTAAATATGTTCTGATTTAGACCATCTAGACACAGAGAACTTTTTCTCAGGACTTAACACTTTTAGGGACAAGATTAACTTGGCTACAAAACATACGAATTCACAGAACCCACCATTTAATAGCTCAGGAAGCAAAGCTCCCCTCTACCTAGCCAGGAATCTCTGCTCTTGTCCCATAGGTGTTCTTACACTACAGTTGGTAAGGTAAGCCCTTTTTCCAGGAAGGGGCCCTGAACCTCCCGCATCACTTTGTACTGGTCATTATGTGTGCTCAGTATGACCCCGGTAACCTTCCTTGCTGTCCACGCCCCAGCCCTGGGAGGGTCTGCACTTCTCACTCTCAGAGTTCCTCCTTAGTCTGCGGGCTCCGTGCCCTGTTATGAGATACTGTCTTCCCCCAGGTCCCTCCCACTCACTCATCTCACAGGGAGGCACTGGTGAGAGGGGGCCTGTCCCGGCGGGGGGCCGCCTCGAGTGTGGGTTTCTCTGTGCGTCCTTCCAGAGTGGGTGTTTGTTGGCCTGGTGACCCTGGGAGTCTTCCTCTTCTTCGTCCTGGTGGGGATCTGCTGGTGCCAGTGCTGTCCTCACAGCTGCTGTTGCTACATCCGCTGCCCATGTTGCCCAGATTCCTGCTGCTGCCCGCAGGCCTGTGAGTAGAGTGATGAGTGTGGAGATGTAGAGTGATCAAAAGAAATGTCACCTCGCCATCAGACAGCTATGTGCCCTGAGCGCCTTCTCCACCGCCTCTCCTTCCACCCCAAAAGCGATCGTTCCAGACTCTCCTCTGCTGGGAGCCCCCAGCTTCCTGAGATGACCATTCTTGTTTGCCTTCTCACCTACAGGCACCTCTCCATGCTTCTGATTTACACCTATCACCCCTGCATTTGGAATCCTCACTGACACTATTGCTGAAAGGAAGGGCAGGTTCAGGATGGTGAGGTTGCGGGGTAAGGCTTTTGCCCTCTCCTTGGGCATCCAAACTAGAGAAAACCTTCTCTGATCATGCCTCGTGCGTGCAGAGAACTCCTCCTTTTTACCAACAGCGTGTGCAAACCACAGCCTTTGGGTCCCATCCAGACACAGATGAGTTGTATTTACTCCTATGACAAAATGGTCCACAAAGGAACTAGTGCTCCTTTGGGCATTCACAATTTTACCTCCCTGGCCAAGCCCATATAGGCAGTAAGTTTGGCACCCTGCCATAAACATCTTGAAGGAGAGAGACACAATGTATATCTTTCATATCCTTAGGAACACAGCAGTTTCCACGCGAGGAGTCAGATTGTCTGCTCTGCTTTTGAGCTCACAGAGCGGGGCCGTGTGTCAGCACATAGCTGGCTTTGCCTCTCTAGAAGAGGTTGGGAGCCTCCTGGAAGCAGCTCTGGGCAACCCAGTGCTAGGCCTCCTCCAGAGGGGCTGAGGCAGCCTACAGCAACATGGTTAAGAGTGGGCTGCTGCTGTCACAGGGGAGGCTGCTGTGACAGCTCCCAGCACTGCTTAATTACTCAGTTGCCAGGTACTACTAAACACTGTAATTCCTTATGTCATCGCTGGAGGAGTCCAAGAGAGTGGGGGAGAGGGGTTCCGATGAATCAATTCAGGACTAGTAGAACACACACACACACTCACACACACACGCACACACGCCCGCGCATACATCCAGGAGCTCCCTTAAGCACACCCTCAGGAATTTTTGGTGTGAGGGTTGTGGAGGGTGGGATGATGTAATCTCTCTTGCTCTTCATCTCCCTCCACAGTGTATGAAGCAGGGAAAGCAGCAAAGGCCGGGTACCCTCCCTCTGTCTCCGGTGTCCCCGGCCCTTACTCCATCCCCTCTGTCCCCTTGGGAGGAGCCCCCGCATCTGGCGTGCTGATGGACAAGCCGCATCCACCTCCCCTGGCACCAAGTGACTCCACTGGAGGAAGCCACAGTGGTAAATCTAGTTCCCGACTGCCCTGCCCCATGCTCCTGTCTGGCTTCCACTCTGGTTCCTTGCTGCTGAGAACCATCTGTTCAGTGACGCTTCTTTGGACAATGATTATCTCCATTCTGGAAACGGGAGCCTGCCAGCTTTGTCAGATATCTCCTGGAATGCGTGCCAGGCTTTCCAAGGGCTGCAGGACATAGCTGCCCCTTGCTTTCTTCCCAGGCTCCTCAATAACTAAAATTATAAGAAAAAGAGGCAAGGTGTACCCCTTGCATGTTGATCATTCAATTAATAAATAGTTATCTCTTCCCTACCTAGTGCTCAGGACTCTACCAGGTACTGTGAGGAACACTCAGACGTGTAGGACAAGGTTTGTCTAACAAGCAGTGTGGCCCAGCCAGGGAAAGAAAATGGACCTTTAGTGGGACAGTTAGATGCTAAAGTGTATGGTACTGGCAGTTCGAAGGAGAAAGAGCTGGGATGGTTACAAAGTCTTCAGGGAAGAGGGGAGATTAGAGATGGGCCTAGAGGAATGAGAAGGATTAGGAAAGCAGAGACACACAGGCCAGCATGGTGGAAGCCCGGAGCTAAAAGAACACAGTGTGTGTATTTGACAGTGTCTAGCTTGTCTGTCTGACTGCAAGACAGTGGAAGAATATGGTGGAGCCAGATTAGGGAGGGCCTTGAAACCCCTCCCAGAAGAGCTGGGGCTTGGTGCCATAGCAAATGAGATCCACTGCAGGCAGGTTCCTGAGTGGAGAGGTGACATGTTGACAAAGCACGTGGTAAGTAGGAGAGAGTAGAATCAGAGACCTTGAGCTGAGGTGTGATTGAAGTGGGACATGTGAGTGTCTGGATTATGATGGAGACAACGGGCGTTGAAATGAGTGGACGAATCTGAGAGATGCTTTGAAAGAGCAAGCAGTTAGATGTTCGGAGGCTTCAAAATGAGCCCAGTTGTCTAGTGGTGCCTATCCTAGACAGAAATGAGGTAACTGGTAAGGAGAGTTTATTTGGATGAAGATTAGCCGCACTGAGGGCATGATGGATTCGAGATTATAGGCAGGGGTAGAGGAGTACAGAGACATTAAAATGTAGCCTACTGGAGGCATCTGAACAGGACTACAGAGTAGTAAACGTTAGAACTGTGTATGTTTAGGAGGTGATTTTTAAATCCCTAGGTGTGAATGAGCCGCTAGGGTTGATGAAACAGACATTTCTCCCCTGGAGGTATCTGGACAGCCTTCAGTGGGGAGCAGGGAAGAATGTCTAGTCCATTTAATGAACTGTCAATGCTCCACCCTGGAAGGAGTGGATATCCTCAGTGAGTAATTGGTATTTGTGTTTTTTCTCTCTCAGGAACTATTAGCAGGATTCTGATGTCTGAGACTGGGAATGAGTCACAGACTGAGAAGTAAAAGTTAATGATCAAGGACACACAGGGTATTAGAGAGATAAATACAATACAGTCCATTTCCCCAAAGGATGGAGTGGGCAAAAGAGGCATTAATAGGACTTGTCTCATGCTCTGTTTGCAGCTTGCCTTTCCCCCCCAATCTTCTGTCTCCTTCCTTCCCATCAGAACCCTTTCCCTCTTACTTTTTATTGAATGGATTCTCATAATAAAATGACTCTTATTCATAGAATGGCAAATACTTCTTCTCTCCTGTCTTCAGCCTGTTTCCAGTTCCTGCTTTTGCATATGCAGTTCAGGCATTTGGGCTCCATCCTGCGATACTAAGCAACTGCAATTAGAAGTGGCTTAAAAAATAGAAAAAAAAATTATTTCACATAGCAGGAAATTCCAAGGTAAGGTGGTTCTGGGCTTGGTTAATGGAACAGTTCAGGTGGCATCACTGTAGGACCTAGTTCTTTCCGTCTTCTGTTCTGGCATCCCGAGTGCATCCTCTGTCCTCCCGGGCTGGCTCCCCTCCAGATTCCATAATGACTGCCAGCGTCCCAGATGCTAAATGCATTCAGAGACAGAAAAGTTATGCTCCTTCCTTGTGCTCCTTTTCTCAAGAGTGAGGAAAACTTTTCCAGAAGCCTCTTCCCCTTCCAGCAGACTTCTCCATGTCATTTTATTGGCAAGAATTGTGTCCTGTCTCCATTCCTAAACCAGATTGGCTTGGACCAACCAAGACTCATCTCTTAGGCCACAATACCTATTCACCTTGGAAATGAACAAAGTCAGGATTCTGTCAGCAGGGGAAAAGGGGAGAATGCACAACCAGCGCCGGCCAAGCTAGTCTGGCTCATGTTATCATTTTCTGGCTCGTCGAGTCAGGAGTGAGTTCTTCATGATCCTCACTGGGCACATTTCTGTACTCATGGTACCGTGGCCAGAATTACTGATGGCATTTGGCTATTTCTCCTTTAAGAAAAGTGGCTTAAGCCACGGTTCCATATAGATTGTCCTTTAAAGAATGTCACAAGTGTTAAGAGATGCTGATTTATAAAGATGTAAATTTAGCCTATTTTTTATTTTTATGCTACTTCAATTTTAGGGTAATCATCTAGCAACAGTAATTTTTCAGATTACATTTGTACACAATACTCTTTTGAACACTCCGTGTAGTTGAAAAGACATCTTTGATGAGCTACCTATAGTATAGCCAGTTAGTTACCGAATGGGCAAGAGGTAAGAGGCACCCTGATTCCTTCTCCCATTCTTCATAGCGGCTACCTGCTATGTGTGTTTGTTACCTGTGTTACAAAAAAAGATGACTGTCTCCTCCTGTCCTGCTCTGGGGCCATCCCCTTCAGCTTTGTCAAGGTTCTCTCTTTGCTGAATCTCCATACCCCACCCCATTCCCACCTCACGTCTTTAGCCTTTCCTTCCTATCAGCGTTCAGAACACACTCGGATCTCTCCTTTCCTTCCTATCAGCGTTCAGAACACACTCGGATCTCTCCCATTAAAATACAACAATTTGCAAAAACCCTATAGTCCTCTGATGCTACTTCCCTATCCACGTTATCCTCTTCACAGCCAAGCTCCTTGATAGAGTTTTGAATCTTTAATGTCTCCATTTCCTCTCCTCAACTAACTTCTGTCTTGCTATTGCTTTCACCACTCTAAAGACCAGCGCTTGCCAAGATCGCCTTATTGCTAACTCGAATGGATGCTTCTCAAAGCTTGCCCCCTTGACTTCTCAAAAGCACTTACCACCCCTGACAACGCACTCATATTTCTTTGCCCTCCTCAACACTGTACTTTGGAGTTTTTCCTACCGTTTTCACTATATGCTGGCTGTTCTTTCTCTGCACATCCCCCAGATGCTGGTGCTCCTGTTTGTGCAAGGTCCTCTCCCTGGGGAATCGTATCTAGTCCATGGCGTCAGTCATCATCTATATGCTGATGACTGCCAGTCTTTATCTCCATCCTCTCTCCTGTTCCTCAGTCCCATATATCCACCTGCCTTCTGAACATACCCACCTTAATGTACTACAGGCATTTCCAGCTCAACATCTATCTAGGAAATGGAATTAATCTGCTGTTTCTCAACCTCAAACCAACTCCTACGTTTCTTATTTTCGGTGGATGGCACCGTTATCTACTTAGTAGCCCAAACCAGAAGCAGGGGCTTGATCCTTATCTCTTCCTCTCCCTCACTTCTCTCATCCAACTGGTCACCAAGTCCTTCAGATTGGACCTCAAAATAACCTTGAATTGGTCCATCTCTACTCAACTATCCTAGTCATTGCCACCATCATCTCCCACCTTGATTAATGCAATTATCTTTTCCCTTGCTTGAATCCATTTTATTTTCACATCTACCTGGTCTCCACTCATCCTTCTTGCAAAAGAATTGAATAGGCAAGTAGGGTTCTGAAATGTCATTTTTCAAACTAATAAGGATGTGTGTCTATATATATGCCTACTGTATGTATACAGAGAATATGCAAATTTTAAGCATCACTTCTCCCACAACTGAGCTGCTGTCACCCTGGGGGTGGAATCTGGCAGCTGTTCCATTATCCATAAACAGCCTTCCTTAGCTTATTAAGATAGGACGGGAAGAACAAGGCTATATCCATGGATATCTGCCTTACAGACTTCTTTTGCAAGTTTTACAAATCGGATTTGGCTTTAAAGGGGAAATTAGCTGAAAAATAGTTGAGCCTTAATTGGGTCAGAAGTATCAACTCAAATCTTTTAACAATAAGAATTTTTGACATTATAGCTTGGCATCAAAATGAATATCCCAATAGTCCCTCTCCAGTAAAAATCAAAGTTGGCAAGGCTAATAAATTAGAGGAGCTGAAGTATGAAAATCCACACCAACCAAAGGACTTGGACCAGACTGAACTTCAAAAGAGAAATAAATCACCCATCGACCCTAAACTGAAATATCACCAGGAAAAAAGTCATTTTCCAAAAAATGCTGGTCTTTGGCCAATAATGTAGTACATTTCTTATTAAAATATCACCACACATCAGAGAGTTCTCTGATCTTCAGACAAATTACAGATAAAAATCGGCTTGACACCATTCTATTTGTTTTCAAATCAAGAAAACTTTAATGAATGCGTACAAATCTCTCAAGGAGTTTATGGTCCAGCAGAGTGGTTTCTGGGGGCTTGTGAATGGAAATCAACTGAGTGACAAATAGAAAGGAGCCTATGATAAGACTGTTCTCTGATGCCAGCTCAGAGAAGGAAAAGTCTCATCTGCTTGGAGGGATCAAGAAGGGTTTTCTGTGCTCCTGAGCATATACGTGACACAGAGCCAGGTTCTACCACGATGAGAGAATTAGTTATAGCGTGCCACCCATCGAATATACAGCTTTCAATTAAAAGAGGAAAACCAACGCCTCTTAAAGGGAGAAGTGCCTAGCTTTTTTAGCTACTGAAACCAAACGGATGATGCCTCTAAAGTACTCTGCCTCTGTCCTTTTTGACAAAGTAGAGGGATTAAGATTTCTGAACTCATGAGCTGGTGTGACTTAGCAATCAAAGCTGAAAGGATCTAGTACAGTGGTGTCTCTTTACAATGCCAGTACTGAAAGGCGAAGCTGCCATTGTCATTTGAGGCTGTGAAGAGTTACTGTAACTTTGCAGGGGCATGATAACGTATGCATACATGATCAAATCTGTCTCGTAATGAGGAGTGCAATTTGTTATAATGACACAGAAAGCAATCTAAGCGCCGGTCCAAGTTGCAGTTAAGGGAGCAGTTTCCAGCTGTTGCTCAGGATGGCAGCCATCTCTCATTGCCAGGGGACAGTTGGTACATTGTTTCCTATAGCAATACTCTTCCCCCCTTTATCTCAGTATTACTGAATGTTTGCCATACAGTGCTTCACATATTAAGAACACCTAGATAAAGCCACAGCTGCAGGTAGAGTAGACCCTTCCCTAATGCCTATAAACATGCTCATTTTCTTTACTAAAAAATAATCATCAACAAAACAACAAAACTTACCTAAACCTTGCTGCTCCCTCAAGCTACCATTCAAGCCTTCCCCTTCCTGGTGAAAATTCTCCAACAAACCCATCACATGGCCTTTTCTGCCTTACTTGTAATTCTCTGTAATATAGTTTTTATTCCTGATTTTCATTCATTCATTCATTCATACAAACACATGTGTTTTGAGTGTCTGCAATGTGTCAGGTTCTATGCTAGGTGCTCAGGATGCAGAGATAAACAGAGAGAATTTGTCCTTGACCTCAGGAAGTTTACAATCTAGACAGGGAAACTACTGAAAATACTGTTTCTAAAGAAAGCATTAACCCTACCCCCAGCCCCAGGCTGGCACCAAGTCAGCTCAAGCAAACATTTAAGTGCATACTGTGTATAGATCACCATCCTGGGCTTTACGCTGAGCTAGAATGATAAGCAGTCTTTTCCCTCAAGAATCTTTGGGAAGATTAGACATTTATACAAATCATTTGAAACCAATGAGAATATATTAAGGGCCATGATGAAAGTTCAAAGTAAATGATTTGTAAGTTAGGAGTGGGATAGAGAGAGAAGGGAGAGAACTTTTCTAGCTAGAGAAAAAGAAAGCCTTTTGGATGAGGTGTCATCTGAGCTGCCCCTAATAATTACAGAGAACTCAAAGTGCGCCACTGATTTGGTCTTGGTTGTCTCCTTTCTTTTTTCTTTTTCTTTTTGGTTTATATATTTGTCTTTCCCCTATGAGATTATTTAAAAGGTGAAAAGTATTAGCTGTATCTTACAGACATGAAAACTGAGTCCTGGATAGGTCACCACTTATTTGAGGTCCCTCAGTAAATCCAGCGGCATGCCTACAAGATGCCCAGTTCCCCATTTCCCAGCCCTGTGTTTCATCCATCAGACATAACTGCCTCAGAACAGACATAGCAGTTCCGTGGGATAATTGCATTTTAAGTGAACTGTCTGTACTATGTAAACACCTCTGCAGAGATGGAAGAGTGTGTAGCTTGATAAATAAAATCATTTCTGCTAATAATTGCTTCTGCATACGGATCATGGATCTAACCTCCGGGAGAAGGTGTACTAAAAAGCGTGTGCTGAGATTCATTCATTTTTTTTTAAGTAATTCCACAATTGGAGCTGAATGTGGACTGCCCATCCTGTTCTCATATAGAAAACCAGTGCACCTGCAAATGGATGTGTGGGCGTCTTCCCAATCTTCAATGCCAGGGCTGTGATTAGAGTCTGTGGAAGATATTTTAATCTTCCACGTACATGCTTGTGTGGGGGGCTCTGTCCACAGCCGGGGTAACATGACCAGAGTACAGAAAGCAGGATTTTCTCCAGAGGTGCATGCAGTCGTATGGTTTCTTTATGGTATTTGCCCTACTCTGGGAACAGAGAATATTGGAGGCGGGTCATTTGCTTCCATCCCACTGTACAGTCCTGATGGGCTGTCAGGTAGGATCGTGCCTCAGATGACACTGCCTATGGCACACCTAAGAGCATTTTCTACTCTGGGCTCTTCCTTTTTGTCTTCCTCTCCTATCTCTCCATACTGTCTCTGCTCCTAGACTCCAGAGAGGCAAGATGCCCAGTATGGTTGGGCTTCAGTCAGACTACATGGTTCCGGTCCCAGAACTACCACTTATTCCTGAGCAAGTTATAAAACCTCTCTGAACCAAAGTGTCCTCAACCATGAAATGTGGCTACTAACAGTTAACTTCCTTACGTAGTTGTGAGGAATCAATGTCCACGTAGAGCATTTAGCACAGGACCTAGCACATTTCAGTGCCCAGTTAAGTGTTGTCTATTACCCTTATTGTTCTGTCCCCATCCCACTCCTTTCACTCTTTCTTGTTTTCTCTTTCTCTTATCTGTGAAGATTGGACCTGCCCGTGTCTGATCACCCTTGGGGCTGGTATTGGACTCGACTGATAAGTGACATTGGGGCTTCAACAGCCTTTGCCCCTGACAATATGAGTGATGGGAATGTAGGAGATGGTATTATCTCTCATGCTTTGGTTTTGTTTTTTATTAAGCCCTGAAAAGAACACCTGCCTGTAACCACATAGCAGCAGGTTGAATTAATCATGTCAAAAATATGGTAATCCCTTTCCTAAGAGGAAAATGCTAAAGAAATAATAATGGAACCATAATAGTAATCCATGTATTTTGCATTTTATTTTGTACTAATATGTATAAAGCCTACAATCTAATATTAGCTCTTATGCATCACCTAGTTATGGAATTTTTGCACAATCTCCCAAGCAACTAGAGGCTTTTAGGCCACCTGTGTCAAGGTCCCTGACGTTTGGGTATCTGTTTTAAAGCTACATGTGCTTCCACCAGGTGAAGGTATGAACCTCAGACTGTAGAGTGATCTGCGGCCCTAGTCTAGAGAGTGGTCTTTTTGTAGTGTGAGTGTACTCCCCCAAACTTTGAGAAGATGAGCTTTAAGTAGAGCTATAAGAGGTCAGGAGGTAGGAAGCAGAGGTTAACAAATGACTAAAAATATACTGTAATAGAATTTTGTTGTTGACCTGCCGATCCTCCATTCTAATGGAACCATCTGATAAAGGGGATCTGAAGTATGGTTCCATATATACAACTACAGGTTACGATTTCTGGGTGATTTCAAAAAGAGTTGTTATTAGTGGGACCCATGTTTTCTACTTGGTAAAATAAATGGAAGCTGTCTTCTCCTGATTTTTTTCACCTCACCTTCTTGTCTGTTTCTCAACAGTTCGCAAAGGTTACCGGATCCAAGCTGACAAAGAGAGAGACTCCATGAAGGTCCTATACTATGTCGAGAAGGAGCTGGCTCAGTTTGATCCAGCCAGAAGGATGAGAGGCAGATGTGAGCATCTGTTAGTTTTACGTGATCTGTGCATCGTGCTAAAGGGGATTTGGGGGTGACCATACGTGGGCAGGCCTGAGCTTTCAGGGTCAGAACTAGTAGGGGTGCTGGTGATACCACCCTAAAGAAAGTAGCTTTGAGTACATAGAGGAAAGAAAAAAGGGATTCTGGTATGAAAAATAGAGCAATCACAGGGAACTTTATTCAGTATCCTGTAATAAACCATAATAGAATTTAAAAAAAAAGAAGAGCAATCATATACCATCTTGGTTCCTATCGTGTCTCTCCATGGGGCAGTCAGTACTGCTGGGGCCGTGCAATCCTGGGGTTGGAAATATTTTATTAAAACAGCCTTTCCCTACTACTCCCTTTAAAATATATTCAAAATAATGACCTAGGATGTAGAAGCTTGAGTATCAGTTTTTTCCAACATGAAAGGCCCTAGCATTGAACGACAGTCCAGCTGCCCGACTTGCCGTTATCAGTGAAAGTGAAAGAGCAAGTCTGCCAAAGAAATGCAGTTAAGTCAGAAAGAGAAAGACAAATACTGTATGCTAACACATACATATGGAATTTAAGAAAAAAAAAGGTCATGAAGAACCTAGGGATAAGACAGGAATAAAGACACAGACCTACTAGAGAATGGACTTGAGGATATGGAGAGGGGGAAGGGTGAGCTGTGACAAAGCGAGAGAGAGACATGGACATATATACACTACCAAACGTAAGGTAGATAGCTAGTGGGAAGCAGCCGCATAGCACAGGGAGATCAGCTCGGTGCTTTGTGACCACCTAGAGGGGTGGGATAGGGAGGGTGGGAGGGAGGGAGACACAAGAGGGAAGAGATATGGGGACATAAGTATATGTATAGCTGATTCACTTTGTTATAAAGCAGAAACTAACACACCATTGTAAAGCAATTATACTCCAATAAAGATGAAAAAAAGAAAGAAAGAAAGAAAGAAATCTCGTAAAAAAGAGGCCTACATTCCTTTGAGATGCCCAGCAGCAGAGGCTGAGGGGCCAGCAAAGAGGCTGCCCCTCTTGTCCAAAGAACGTTTTAATTACTGAGTCTGTAGGTGTCAGGGCCCCAACCCTTAACTCACCCACAGCCCTGGGAGACTTTGCAGCTGACACAGCTGATTCTTGATTTGGATTCCAAATTACCATCTGTCATGAGAGGCATCACAGGGCAGGTCTGACACGGACAGGCTAATGATCAGAGGGTGCTGGCAGGCCTGGGAGTGAGGTCACTACGTTTCTCTCTTTGAACCCTCCTCGCCTTGGAATCCACGAGAGACTTGATGGCATTGTTGGGGAAACAGTCCCAGACTAGAGGAGCTTTATTCAGATTAAAGACAACATATTCCTCCCAGTTTGCAATTCTAATTTCATCCTGTCTGAGTTGCATCCATTGCTGCCTCCACCCACCACACTGGTTATAAAAAGACCATCTCCAGATTGGAATGTCAGGAATGCAGATGTCACTGCACTTTGACAAGCTAGTTGTAACAGTGTTGTCATGGATCTCTGTAAGGGGACAGAGACAGAGATAGTCAGAGATCAAGGAGAAAGGGCCCATGGAGGAAATCTGTGAATCTCACACACACAGAGAAAAAGTGAAAAACGGAGGTTGAAAATAAAGGGTGGATCCCAGTTTAGGTGATGTCTTCTGTCTGCCTGGATTAAAGTGGTCTCCAAGGGCTGGCTGGCCATAAGGTAATGACCAAGGAATCTTAGAGTCCAAGGGATGGCCTGGGTTGACAGATGAGGAAACAGAAGCCGAGAGGGTTGAAGTGATAGAATCAGGACTAGAACCCAGCTCTTCTGATTCCCGTCCTGTGCCCTTTTGTTAAACTAGACACTTTGGAGCCAACTGTGGAATGTGCCATAGCTGCAGCGGCAGTTTCTAGTCAAAGACCACAGACTTCTAACTCATAGGACTTTAGGATGTTGGAGCCGGAAGAGACTGAGGCTGTCGAATCTACCTCCCTCATTTTACGGAAGAGGCAAGGGAGGCAGGGGGGAAAGTAACCAGTGCCAGAGCTCAGTGTCGGGGCCAGAACTGGAGCCCAGCACTCCTGAACCTGCAGGTTGACGTTACCATAACTGCAGAGAGATGAAGTAGGAATCTAGTTCTCTTTAGTTTGAGAGGTTCTGTTCCTGAAGAGCAAAGTAAACCCTGGGGTGGATCACGGACATAGGACACTCTTGAAGATCTCATCGTAAAATGAGTCTCATAGTTTCAGGTGCGGCAAGGGAGTAATAGATTCTGTAAGAAATAGGAGTTTCAGGGTCAGGCCCATGAATTTCCCAGCCAGGGTGATCCTCATTCGCCTGCCCCTTGTAAATAGGGGGTTGCTCTTAGGATATTTCAGTCTGGAATCAGCAAACTACGTCTCCCAGGGCACATATGTTCCACCTCCTGTTTTTGCAAGTAAATTTTCTTGGAACACAGCCATGCCAATCCACTTCTGTATTACTTATGACTCCTTTCATGTTGCAATGGCAGAGTTGAATAGTTGTGACAGTATGGCTTGCAAAGCCTACAATATTTACTATCTGGCCCTTTACAGAAAAAGTTTGCCTATCCTGCTCTAGAGTTCCATTATTAGGTGTCTGTGAAGTGGGGTATGTTGATGTTCATGTTCACTGTGGCCGAAATTTTAGAGCAGCATACAGCCTGGACTGTCCGTCATATGAATGGTGAAACAGAGCTAGCCCTGAGTATCTGGAGAAGTGAAAACTGTCCATTATTCCCTGAAGTTTAAGGAAAGGTCTGAAAAAATAATGTCATTTTTCAAGAAGCACACTCGGTGCATTTTAAAGCTCTCTTCTGTATGGTTCCCGGGAGATTGGAGTTCGCTGGGATCATGAGAAAAGAAAGGTTCTAGATTTGATTAATCACTAGGATCTGAGTTGTTTTCCTTTAAAATAGGCACGGACTAGTCCATTCTCCTTACGGGGCAGAAAAGGCTTATAATTAGATTATAATTCAAAACCAGCTGATCACATGACCAAACTGAGCGGCATTCCTGGTCAGCCTTGTGTCCTGGTAAAACAGGACAAGGAGGCTGTGTTTATGCTGTGGGGGGAGACCCTCCCTTCCCTTCATGGGTGGGAACCAGCAAAAATTCTCTGCTCCTCTAAGGACCATTGGGGATATAGGGAGGAGACGAGGTAGAGGGGAAACTGAGACACACATCTGTGCTTCCCACATCTGATCTCGGTTTACCTGTTGCTCAGCAGCCGGGCCCTACACCTTATAAATGTTGATTTTGATAACAGTTTGAAGTTCAAAGAATTTTTGGAAAACAAATGGATTCAGTTACATTACAAATAGATTCGCTAGATTTATTTTTTAAGTAATGTGAAATTCAACCCATTTCAAAGTTTCATAAATAAATTGTTTCTTTGTTCTTTTGTTTTCTTTCCAGACCGTGACTCTGGTCCTTATTCACAAGTGCTTTTGTGAAAAGCTACTTAGGCCACCCTAGGAAATGAGCAGGCTGTGACCATCCCCTCCCTCTTTACATTTTTGGGCTAGGACCAGAGTATAGCGGAGGCCCAGAAGCCTTAAGTGCAGCCCAACCTTCCCCTTTTCTTCCCGCACCTCCAAACAGCTGTCCTGGCCACCCATGGCCCCATACTCTTTGGGGAGTGGAAGAGGTCTACTCAGGCCCTGGAAATGGACTTGGTATTGTTTGGGGAAGATAGTCCAGGTTCCTGGATGAACATCCAGAGGGGGGGGGGGATGGCCACTAGGTGTGTACACCCCCTTGGCCCTGTGGACTCCTCGCTCTGTGGGGAGGGGCACAACTGCAGGAAGCTGGAATGGGGTGCCTCTAAAGCGGAGCTGTAGCACTGACTCTGAAGGCCCCACCCTGGGACTCAGCCAACAGTAGGGAAGATCCTGTGGTCTGTGGCTTCTCTCTCTTTTTGCCCCTTTTGCCTCATGCCTGGGATCATCATGGCTCATCACTGAATTAAACAACAAGAAGAAAAATATTTGAGCAAGGATGCTGATGTACTAGGAGGAGACCAGCTGTAGAGAGCCCAAGTTCTGGGAAGCCTGCCTTAGGTGGAACAATAACAATTGTTTTCCTATTCCAAGAACAGAGCATGTAGGAAGCCTCCCTCTCTGTAGGCAAGTGGGCTTCCAGCTGGAGCCAGTTCCTGCTGAGCTAAGAATACAAATACCACTAGCTCAGGTCTACAACCCACCCTGGACAGGATTGAGGCCCTCGGGTGGGAGTTTCCCAAAGCCTCTAGTCTCAGCCGTTAACCGAGTTCCCATTCTGTTCTATGGGTAGGAAGCTCTGTCATGCCTGGTTTTTGTCCCTGCAGATAACAACACCATCTCGGAACTCAGCTCCCTGCATGAGGAAGACAGCAGTTTCCGCCAGTCTTACCATCAGATGCGAAGCAAACAGTTCCCTGTGTCTGGGGACTTGGAAAGCAATCCTGACTACTGGTCAGGTGTCATGCGAGGCAGCAGCGGGCCAAGCCGGGGGCCCTCGGCCATGGAGTATAACAAAGAGGATCTGGAGAGCTTCAGGCACAGGTGAAGGTGGCTGTGGCCGGGCAGCGCTGGTGCTGGGTGTGAGGGGGCAGGAGCTGGGAGGCAGGGTGCACGTGAGGCTGCTGTGATCCAGCAGCATCTCTGTCTGCCCTTCTAGGTTATTCTGCCACGTCTCTCTGTGGGCTGTTGAACATCCCTTTCCCACATTTATTAAGCAAGGGAACACTTGGGACACCATGAGCAGAAGTAATCACTCAAGGCTCCTTGAAGAGGGTACTCTAGACCCCTTAATGAACCTTGTTAACATTTCTCTGCTCTTCTCACGTTTTATCCTATAACCTCTAAAAAACCCCACCCATCACCTCCATCATTTTTGATCATTTGTTTTGTGAAAGGTCAAGTGCCAAACGTGTTATACTGTTGCATTTGAGTCTCCTAATTCTAAAAGGGAGGTACTATTAATGTCCCCATTTTAAGTTGGGGAAACTGAAACTTACAAATGCTAAGGAACTTACCCTGGGTCACATGGCCAATGAATGTGGGGCGGCCAAGTTGTCTGTCCAGTTTTGTGTAGCCAGTGCCCACCGGACAGCACCTTCCCCACTCACCTAACCTGTATCTGGAGGGGCAGTAGACACTATTGCTTTTCTCTCAAAGTACCAACTGCAGGCTCCCTCTTGCCTGCCACCCCAAGAGGTAACTTGGCCTCGGCTCTGAGGAAGGGAAAGGCCTCTGTTTGTCACCAAATATCACAGGGACTCCGTGGGCCACTGCTGTGTGTACTGCAGGCCCACATCACCCACGCTGGCTTTGAGGGTGTGAGGAGTGAGTCAGGAGGCTGTCAACTAGAGGTCACATCGTAATGGCCAAAAGAAGGCCCAACGTGTGTTTCAGCACCGTGTAGATCACGAAGTATTTTTATCCACACAACCCCATCTTGATCCTTAACACTAACACTCGAGATGGGCATGGCCGCCTTGAGCTTGTTGTTTGTTGATTCTGAGGCGTGAGAGACGCCCGAGGTGATTCATCCAGCCAGGAGCGGAGCCGTGGTTCGAACCTCGGTCTCCTGACAGAGGCCCCAGACACGACAGGGGCCCTTAGGTCCCCGCTCAAGCTCCCTGCCTCGCGCACGGCTTACCTGGACTGACCAGCGCCTCCTCTGCCAGCAGCCAGCAGCGCTCCAAATCCGAGATGCTGTCGCGGAAGAACTTCGCCACCGGGGTACCGGCCGTCTCCATGGACGAGCTGGCGGCCTTCGCTGACTCCTACGGCCCGCGGTCCCGCAGGGCGGACGGCAACAACCACGAGGCCCGGGGCGGGAGCCGCTTCGAGCGCTCAGAGGCGCGGGCGCACGGGGGCTTCTACCAGGACGGCTCGCTGGAAGAGTACTACGGACAGCGGAGCCGCAGCCGGGAGCCCCTGACCGACGCGGACCGCGGCTGGTCCTACAGCCCCCCGCGCCGGCGGCCGCCCGACGACGCACACCTGCCCCGTCTGGTGAGCCGCACGCCGGGCGCCGTGCCCAAGTACGACCACTCGTTCCGGGGCGCCGGGGTGGAGCGGCAGGCGCTGCCTGAGGGCGCCAGCCGCGGCGGCAGCCTCGAGACGCCGTCCAAGCTGAGCGCGCAGCTCGGCCCGCGCAGCGCCTCCTACTACGCCTGGTCGCCGCCGTCCACCTACAAGGAGGGAACGCCGCAGGGCGAAGAGGAGGACGCGCCCGACGACGCGCTGCCTCCCTACAGCGAGCGCGAGCTCAGCCGGGGCCCGTCCTACCGCGGCCGTGACCTGCCCTACCACAGCAACTCGGAGAAGAGGAGGAAGAAGGAACCCGCCAAGAAGACGGTGAGGCCCGGGCAGCCTCCACGGGGTCTGGGCGGGGAGCCAGCGTGCACTATCGCTGTCCAGGAGCCGCGGGGCTGGGGAGGAGGGAGAGCTGAGAAGGAGGGCCCTGCCCCAGACGCCGAGTGGGGCCCAGGTGGAGGGAGCGGGGCCTCCTGCTTGGGGAACGCAGGTGTCAGGCTGGTTTGTCCCGCGCTTCCCTTTATCCAGGACCAGGTGAAGTAAGTGAGTGTTGGCCCCTGGAGCATTGAAAAAAGGCAGAAGTAGCAGGTGCGTAGGTGTAGAGTATTCGAGAGCATTAATGACGAGCTTTAAGAAGCATTTAACATCAGGGTTTCGAGGGCTCATTACTACCACAGGCCTTTAGGTGGGCTTCTGAGGTCTGCGTGCAGACGATCTATGCTCTATGCATGCTTATGTGTGCCTTCCTCTCCATCCCTTATCCCTTTTAGGGTGAGGGTTTGTAACTTGCATCAAATGCCCCAAAGAGTCCACATTCCCGAGGTTAGTAGCCATCGGTGTTCATGAAGGACAGCTCACTTTTTTTTCCTTTGATGTTTTCTTGAGTGTAAACTGTCCTATGCCCAGTATATGTGAAAGAAGTCTTTCAGTCCCTGCCCAGCTAATTGTCTCTTCTGTAAGTGGCCTTATTTAGACTTTGTTTTCTTTCTAAACGCCAAGAGCAGCTCGTTCCATCCCTCAGCCCCCAAATGTGACCTCAGAGGTTGTTGGGGGACAATCACAGATGTGGGTTCCCAAGGTGCCTTTGTACTCCAGAGGCCACTCTCCAAGCCTGGATGCTTCTGCCCCCTCCTCAGTTACCCCGCCTCTCCCGCCATTTTGTTTTTCATGATTCCAAGCTGCACATTTTCTTTAGTGTGTAGTATGGGGAGAGAACATGAACAGAAAAAGGTTCTGGCATGATTATTAACCCCTCCAAAACAAAAACTGTGATGACCAAAGT
The DNA here is from genome assembly GCF_949987515.2 of Delphinus delphis. Classification (NCBI taxonomy): domain Eukaryota; kingdom Metazoa; phylum Chordata; class Mammalia; order Artiodactyla; family Delphinidae; genus Delphinus; species Delphinus delphis. The sequence goes on along the minus strand of NC_082683.1, from coordinate 122,897,511 downwards.
ACTGTGAGTAGGGAAGGAACTTTCAGGTGATATCAGGTTTATGGTACACCACCTGCACTACCTGTTGTGGAACAGTAAACATTGCAGTTATCCTTAAAGGGGTGAGAAGTTACTCTGTGGCCGTGGGACTAAGTTTCATGAGATGTATGTTGGCTTCAGCACCAGTTAAGGCTTAGGGACAGTAGTCACAAGCCTAATGAAATGCCCTAAAAGTCAGGGTGTGCCAGGCTCTGAACAGGTGTGGACTCTGCCCAGGGAACCATCTGTTGTGTTGGGTTGGGTTTCTTTAATCAGGTTCTTCCTGCTCTTCCCCCAGAGTGACTTTCCAACCAGGATGTCCCTTGTGGTCTGATGTTTGTTTTCAAGACGACTCTCTGGATGACTAGAAATCAGAAGCAGAATACGGGAACAAGACACAAATCCAAGAAGCAGCAGGCCCGGGACCTTCTCTGGCCACCACCTTGGAAGATTTGCTGATCTTTGCTTTAGCAAGGGATGGGGGGCAGCCTTTCAGGAAGGCTGATTGCAAACCTCAGTGCCCATCTAACTAGTCTGAGAAACTTATCAAGAAAACAACTACGTGTGAGCACATTCCCACACATGGAGTTTCTCACCCACAGAGTTCATCCTGCCCAGTCTCCTTCCTTAGCCAAACCAGGATTCCTTTTCCAATTCTAAAAGGGAGTTAGCTCTTGACTGCTAACTTCCAGATAATGCCTATGCCTACAGTCTTCTTTTCTATACCTCCTGTGCTGTGCTTAGAGACAGAATTGATTACTACTATTAGAAGGAATTCACTGACAGCAGAAGATAGCTTCAGACAAAATATACCTTTTAGCCCCATTACCTCCCAGTCACTAGTCAATGACTGTTGTTACACTGAAATCAGGCCCGTGGTGAGCTCAGTGACAGTGACCTGTGGGACAATCACAGAAATGGCTTCAGTGTACTGTTCAAATGACAGTTCTTGAGTGGCTGGAACAAAGCAAGAGCTGTCGAAGTGGTATTTCTTCTTCCATCCTGAGAACATAAACTGCGTTTTCTCTTTTGGCACAGCAACGTCTGAGTCTTGGACATCAAGGGCTCTGCCTGTCCTCCCCTCTCCTGGACTCTTCACAGGTTTTGGTGCCACACACAGAGCCCTGCCTCCCTCTGCACTCTGATTAGGTTGTCATCAGGTGCCTTTTGATAAATGATTAAAATATACACATGAGGGCTTCCCTGGTGGCACAGTGGTTGAGAGTCCGCCTGCTGATGCAGGGGACACGGGTTTGTGCCCCTGTCCGGGAAGATCCCACATGCCGCGGAGCGGCTGGGCCCGTGAGCCGTGGCCGCTGAGCCTGCGCGTCCGGAGCCTGTGCTCCACAACGGAAGGGGCCACAACAGTGAGAGGCCTGCGTACCACCAAAAAAATAATAAAAAATAAAAAAATAAAGTATACACATGAAAGAGAAGAGGGAGAAAAAGAGGAGAAGATAGTAATGCAAAATAGAGAAGAATGAGAAGGAATCTAAGAAGAAAAGAATATGTTGTCTCCTTATAATTTGAATATGGGCCATTTCCCCCACAGACTCCCCTGGATCTTCTGTGTGTTTTATACTTTGTTTACCATGAGTTGTTCCTGCCATCCCAGCTTCGTCATTCCAGGACACCTGAGTGTGGGACAGGCATCCCTGGGCCTCACCAGGCTGCCACTCTAGATGCTCTTGGGAGATGAGAGAGATTATCCTTCCTTTCTCAGGAAGGAACACTTCCTACTCCCACCCTTGCCTAAATGATAGATTTTGCCTAAATCCCAAAGCTAGATCTCTCTGGATTTTGTAATTTGTACAGATTGTGAAAAATGGCCACTCTTCCCTTCTCATCAAGAGGTGCAGTCTGTTTCTCAACCCCTTGAATCTGGGACTGTCCATGTGATTTGATTTGGCCAGTGGCCCAATAACAGATGTGACACAAGCAGAGACTTGACAAGTTCTTGTGCATGGGGCTTGTCCTCTCTTGCTGCTCTTGGGAAACTTGCAGCCACCACCAGGTGAATGAGCCTGGGCTAGCGTGCCACATGATGAGAGAGAGGGGCCCAGTCACCCCCATCACCCTAACTGGCAGCCTATCAACTCTCAACTGATTGCAAACACATGAGGAAGCCCAGCCGCGACCAACAGAAGAACTGCCTACCTGAGCCCAGCCCACATTGCTGATTCCTACTCAAGGCATGAGAAGTTGGTGCACTCTTTAAATGTTCATTTCTCTTCAAGGAAAACCTGGCTTTTTCTTCTTGTCTGAATGTTTAGCCCTAAAACCCTGACTCCATCTAACCTTAGGTATCTCTCAGTCTCCACTTTCTTTGACAGACCTTCGTCAAAGCTCTTCATCCCACACTTTTATGGTGGGATACATGGTTGGGTCAAATCACTGGAGGACAATGATGCTTGGCGCTATCCCTCTGCTCCCGGCAGCGGTCCATCCTCTATCTATGGCTCCATGGACAACCTCTGAAAAAGGCTGCTTCTTCAGCATCTCCTCAGTCTCTCCAGAACTGTCTGACTGGAGCTAGGCCCTTTTCTCAGAGTACCATTCCTCTGGTGTCCATTTAATTCATGGCATTTCCAAACCAGTCCTATGTGTGCAAGGAAATAAAGAAGTGGCTAGGTGAGGGTCAGAAGGATGAGTTGTTACCATTGCCTGGGGGAGAACTGGCCCTGCCAAAGGACTTCACAGTGGCCTTGGCCTGTGTGAGCGGAACCAGAACAGTTCAGCCCAGTGCTGGCACTTCCAAGGGCTGGAAGACACAAGCCATAACCCTGGTGCTGAGTTTTAGACTTGCTGGTGTCCCTGGCCTCTGAAAGCTTTAGCTCTAGTCTGTCTTTTTGGGCCCCAATTCCGATGGAAAAGATGATTAAAACATCGTTTCTTAGTCACCAGCTTTGGATTTCAACTTGCTCAGGCAATTTTAGAGAATCTTGGGTAGCTGCGGTAGCTACTATCTCATTATACTGAGCACTGTGTCAGGCTATTCACCACCAAAGAGCCCCATAGCACCAGCCGCAGAGACCAAAAATACTGCTTTTATTAGTCAGGGGCATGTATGATTTTGGTGAACGTTGAAGGGAGCCATGGGAAAGAATTATTAAAATTGGAAACCCGCAGTCCCCAAACAACAGAACTACAGACAGACAATAAAAAATACAAAGATGATAACAGGTTACTGAAATAACCTGGGGAGATGGAACCAGGTTATCCTCTGAAGGGCTGCATAAATCACTCGGACCTCCAGGCCTCCAGTCGAGAGAGAAAACAGTCATTTCTGGGTATGTGGCCAGGAGATAAGGTTGACTGGACAAGTAAAGGCAAACTGGCCATCCTCGGCACCCCAGCTTTTCTCAACACATCCTTCTGTTTATTCTCCCCTAAATAGTCTGTCCTGCATAGGAAGTGCTTATACATGTGAGCTTCCTTCCTAGGTGTTATTGGGGGTACAAGATAAGACTTGTGTAAGACTTGGTCTCCGTCCATGGGGACCCTGCCATTGAATAGGGGGAATAAGACATGCCCAAGAAAGAACTGGGAGATTTTATGCATATAATATGAAATATTGCTATGGATAAATTACAACAAACCCAGAGAATTAAAGGTTTTTAATTTAAATGGGTATATTTTGATATTTGTGTTGTGTGTGTTTGTCCATCCATACCATTTAAAGATATGCTCAGTGATCTGAAAAGCCAATATTAAAAAGTCTGAGCTGAAAGAGGTGAGTTAGGATGGGGAGGGTTGAAAAGCAGAGGCCCCAGTGGGAAGACACTTAAGAGTGTTTGCCTGTGAGTCACAGCCGAGTCAGGGACATGTTGGATGAGGGGGCATGGATGCAGGTGGCAGGTAGATGAACTTCTCTAGGCCATGCAGAGACTTACGAGGAAGCTGGGGACATTTGTTGGACCTAGTGCTCATGGGGGAGCTCTCCAGGGGTTCAGTTCTGCAGCCATGATTGTTGCTGTCCACCTCCACTAATGCAGAGAATGTCTTGCAGAGGTGATCGGCCTCGTCTCCATTCTCTGCACCTGGCACGGGACTGTGCAAACTGGGCATGAGAAGTGGCTGCCACTCTAGCCCACAGCTCTCCACGCTGAAAAGACCTAGCCACATCTGTAAATATTTCTAAGTAGTCTGAAAGACTTCCTATAGGTTATCTGATGAGACCTTAGGCAGCCTTGGAGAGAGGCTAAGGTCACAGATAGTGTTGTAACTCACCCCCTCTTTTCTTTATAGATGGAGAAATAAGCCATCGCTGCCATTAGTGAAGTCAGAACCCTAACTGGGTCTTTTCTGTTGGATCAGTGTTTCCCCAGGTTGCCTAACCATAGGAATTACTTGATTGCTGTTGAAAATTATTGTTGGGCCCTGCCTCGGAGATTGACGGGGTGGGTCTGGGGCTAGGATTTGTACTTTTTTTTTTTTTTTTTTTTTGCGGTACGCGGGCCTCCCACTGCTGTGGCCTCTCCCGTTGCAGAGCACAGGCTCCGGATGCGCAGTCTCAGCGGCCATGGCTCACGGGCCTAGCCGCTCCGCGGCATGTGGGATCTTCCCGGACCGGGGCACGAACCCGTGACCCCTGCATCAGCAGGCGGACTCTCAACCACTGCGCCACCAGGGAAGCCCAGATTTGTACTTTTAACATGTATTTCAGGAGAGTCCTATGATCACCTGTATTTGTGAAATCTTACACTAGATCATACCTCATCATGTGCCCCAGAACACTTGGTCGTGAGGCTTCCTCAGGCTTCGAAATTTTTTCTTCAAATGTCCTGGTGAGGTCGCTCGTTCTCGCTTGGGGCTGGCAGTAGCGAACCCCCCAGCAATCTGGCTACGATGGTGGTGACTGGCTCGCCAGTGTCCAGGGGTAGGAGAACGGTGTGAGGCAGAGAGAAAGGAGGGCTAGGAACACGCCCAAGAAGGCTGTTCCAGTTGTTCCCAGTCCTAGAATAGAGATCCTGTTGTGACAATCTCAGATCTGAGAACAAGAATTACAGGTAGTTTTCTCATTCCCTTGATGTCATTCTGAGCAAAACTTAGATCATGAATAGAAAGAAAAGAGACCATTGGGGAACTGGCAAAAATAAATCACTTTTTGAAGCATTCAAATCTTCAGCCTGGCTGGTCAACACCTACCTCCGCCTTTAGACCCAAAGTGGGATGGACAAGAATCTACATTATATATCCTTCCAACATCAGATTTAAATGCTGCCACAATCTTACAGGGGTTTGGAATTGATTTATAAGATGTACAGATCCAGATTCACCAAAATAGGGGCCAGGTACTTAAAGAAAAAAGTGCCTAGTTTTTCCCCACCAGTATCCTTCCTCTCTTCACCTGGGAAGCCGCTCCGTGAAGCTCCAAGTAAGGGGCTTTTAACAACAGAGAGGAGCAAGGATAGCGTGGAGCTGCTTTAAGAAGCAGCCTGAGCTTTAGCACTGCCTGAGGGTGGTAAGAATAAAGTTTGTATTATCTTTCTGGTATAGCGCTGTTTACAGACCACTTTCACATGCATTATCGCATTTGACCCTCACAGTGACCCCTGTGGGAGAGGCAGGGTGGACACGGTGGTCCCATCAGACAATTGTAACACTGAGGCTGAAAAAGGCTAAGTCATTTGCCTATAGTCAAGTAAGTTTTAAAATCATAGAGCCAGGCCTTCTGACCATCTGTCAAGGGTTCTTTCCAATTCCTATAATACCCGTGGAGTGGAATCAGCCCAGCATCTGGGGAGAAGAGTCCTGGATGCAATGCTCACTCATGGCATCACCAGGGTGAAGCTATGGAGACAGGCACTGTGGCTGCTTCATCCTCCTAAGCACTGGTCCTCAAATACTGCTCTAAGAGGGAGTCAGCTCTACTCAAGGAGACTTTCATTTTCATTAGCGATGCTGGAGGGGAAAAGGCTTTGATCAAAATGTGCTTCAGATTTTAGAGTCCTTCCTGAAGAGGAACTTCTGCGCCAAACTACAAATTCATCTAGCCTCAGAATTCCGGGGCTTGGGGGTGACCTGCCTGGAATGAACTATCTGTCATCTTCACTACATTTGGGGATTTAAGGTAGAACTAACAGGGGCCAGATATAGAGGTAGCCAATACAGCAGTTCAGTTAATAGTTACGTTAGGGTTTCTTGGTGAGGCTGGATACAGGTCCATGTCGTCTGGCTCATTCCTTCTAGGGAGGCTAGAAGAGATACAAACTTGCCTCTTACCTTGGCTTTCAGAAAAGCCACTCTATTAACAAAGGTATTGGGCACTATCCAATGAGAATTTACCTTGTGGGAATAAAGGAAAAGGGAGTAGAAGGAGCAACAGGACAAAGAAAGGTCAGAAAGCTGCTTCATGAGAGTCACCTGCCCAGTTATTTCTGTGGCATCAAAACTGAAATATTTGTATCACTGTCGCCCATGACTTTTCTTCAGTGTCAAACATACAAAATGAATTTGTAACGTTTAAACTAAATAAAGCATTTTCACCTACACTGGTTATGAAGAACTCATGATTTAGCACAACTATGCTTAATCATGATCTGACATTAAATGACCTCAGCAGGGGAAAAAAAATCATACGATACATGACCTCCTCAGGTTGTTTTAAGCACTGTAATGGGGAATGAATACTGTGGGACTAGAGGCAAGTACTGACAGAGTGTAATGTATGTTTTTATAGATTTTAATAAGCTACGGCCCAGATACATTCTTTGGCCACTCTCACCACTCTCCACAGACCGTCTGACACTCAGGAGTTGAGGAGTGGGAAAGATGATTGGACGAATGGGATGGTTCTTAGCTCATTTTCAAGAAGGGTCCAAGCATTTGCCTGCTAGAAATGGCACTTGGGGAAGGGAGGAAGGAAACTATTTGTGGGAAGACATTTTAAGTTCTGAAGAGATTTGAAAAATTCCACAGCATCATAATTTAGAGAAGGCAACTTAAAACTTTTGTTAGCAAAGGAAGTTATAAGTACCCCCAGAGAACAATTAATCCTCTCTTCTTGGCCAGGCCCTCTCAAGGGACTTCCAGACTTTAGGGCTCTGGTTGAATGGAAAATTTGTCCTTGCTTGAAGCATCTGGACTCAGTTTTCTTCTTTTAATGGTTAACTTTAAGATGTTCACATGTAGATTTAATTTAAAGTTAGACACTGAAACAGTTTAACTCTGATTACCTCCTCTGAACTTTCTGTGATGTTATCCATTGCTTTAATTCTATCTTGCTTTTCAGCTTTTATAAAATACGGTGTTTGACTTATAAAGTGTTCGTTTAGAATCACCTACATGTTTTTTCTACACATCTTTTCTTCCTGCATTTCAGATCTGCTTTTGAAAACGTCTGCATTCTATCCGAAGGAAGTTTTCTTTAGTGATGGTCTATTGGTAGGATACTCTGTCAGTTTGTATTTGTTTCAGACAAAATCTTTACTTCATTCTTGTTTTTGAAAGATAATTTTACTGAGTATACAATTTTAAATCAATAATTATTTTCTCTTGGCACACTGAAGATATTATTCCACTCCCTTCTGCTTTTGTTGTTGCTTTGGAGAAGCCAGTTACCAATCTAATTATCCTTTCTTTGCAAGCAATCTGTCTTGTCTCTCTGGCTATTTTTAAGATTTTCTTCTTTTTTCTAGTGTGTGTGTGTGTGTGTGTGTGTGTGTGTGTTTTGTTTGTTTTTGTTTTTGCTTAATCAACATGTGACCAGTTGTGGATTTCTTTTTACTTATTCACATTGGGATTTGTTGTGCTACCTGAATCCATGGATTTTTCATTAATTATGGAAAACTCTCAGCTATTAACATGTCAAATATTTCTTCTCCTCTTTAAACTCTCTTTTGAGAATTCCAATTGAATATATGTTAGACCTTTTCATTCTATTCTACATATTGCTTAAATCTATCTTTTGTATTTTTCATCTCTATCTTTCTATGGTCTCTTCTGGGTAATTCCTTCAAGTTTATCTTCCACTTCACGACTTTTCTCTTTAGTTTCCTCTAATCTCCTTCCTTTGAGTTTTAATTTCAATTAATACATTTTTATAAATTTTTCATTTATAAAAATTCAATTTAATTCTTTTTCAAATATGCACGGTCATTGACGATAGTGTTTTGTTCCTTACTGTTGTATACAATTCCCTCATTTCTTTGAATGTATTAAATGTACTAATTTTATACTTTATATCCAATAATTCTAATATCTGCAGTCTTTGTGGGTCTAATTTTGAAGTTTCTTACTTCTGCTAACTCTCACTCATGGTTTCTTGTTTCCTTATATGTTTTGTAGTTTTTGATTGTGAATTCATGTTTGGTAAAATGTCATATTGTATTGATGCCAGTCAAGAAAGACCTTTCTTGCTCCTTACCTGTCCTCATTCTCTCCATAATAAATCCACATCTACATACATATACACAGCAACCCTGGGGGGTCCAAGAAGAAGTGATTGAGGGAAGAAGCAGTTGAAGTGCTTAGTGGGGAAAATCTAGAAGGTACATGCATTTCTCTCTAATGCAAGCTTCTAGAGTAAAATGAGCCTACAATAGGGGAGAGCAAGAAACTTTAACTTTACAAATTGTCCAGTTTGATCATTATAAAAGAATTATTATTTTAATTATGGGAGTAAGACTATTTGGGCGAGTTAAAAGTGAACAGAATTCCATGTATTATTCAAGAGTAACCAAAGAAATTATGGAGCTAGATTTCATTCAAGAAGCAAGGAAGGAGTAGACCCATAGTATGGATTAGAATTAGGTAGTTGTGGGGAAAAATCAACTATTTTACATTTTAACCCTACTGATTTCTGTTTGCTTAATGTAAAAGTCATATTTTTATATACATTCAATTCAAGAAGTAAAGAAGTAGGCTGATTTCAGTCAGTCTCTGAAAAAAATCTTGGTAGAGACATCCTAATAATACTCATCACACCATTTAGGTGAAAGTTACATTTCTGCTGAATTGGTATTAAGCATTTCCTGAATGCTCATCAGGTGGCCTGAAATGACTCACCAAATATGGCAGGAGGTGTAGTGGTAGCTAGCAAGTTGCTCAGAGAAGGGGAGTGAGTTAGCCTGACGCGCCATCTAGTGGCACACATATAAAGGAACGCCTCTAGTGCTAACTTTCCAGGACTCAAGGTATTGAAGTGTACCTCAGTGTCTAAGAGTTGTATCCTTAAAAAGTTGTGTATGAATTCACTTATGGAAAATCAAATTAAGTGCATTAGGAGTTCTTTATTTGGAAGTGATGAGTCCTTCTGTATGTTTTGCAAGTTTAGATCTTTCCATGTTATAGTTTCAGGGTAAACTTCTGTGGGTACCACTTGGGGAAAACCTCATGTTTCTTGCTTGGTACGAAGTGGAAATGAAGCACATTCCTCCCTTGATTTAAAGCTATTTTAATGTGTTCTTTTTTAACACCATTGAAATATAAGTACTGAAGTCAGCTCAGACTCAGATGCTACAGAATTACAGTGAAGTCAGTTTCTCATTAACAAGCAAAAATTATGTCACTGAACTGTGAAACCAAAGGATTTAAACCGTCCATTCCTTGGCCTTTGACTGTAAAAAAATGAATCAATCTCTCTCTCTCTTTCTCTCTCTCTCTCTCTCTTATTCTCGCTCTCACTCTTTTGCTCCGTCTCTAAAAAAAACAAGCAGAGAAGATTCCATAGTCTCTTACATTAAAACACTTTATATAAAAAACAATCCTTGCTCTCAAGAGATGTTTTCTTATATTTTGTTTACATATCTTGTGCTGCAGCCCAGCACCAATGTATTCCTGGCTTGTTTTGTTTTTTCCTGAGATGTTCAGTCTCCAATAGAGCAAAGCCAGAGAGAGAGAGATGCCAACTTCTTTTTTTTTTTTTTTTTTTGCGATATGTGGGCCTCTCACTGTTGTGGCCTCTCCCGTTGTGGAGCACAGGCTCCGGACCTGCAGGCTCAGCGGCCATAGCTCATGCCAACTTCTTTTTAGCACTGTTCTTATAAAAGCCCTTTGCTCAGCTGAATGGAATTCATTTATAATGGACATTAGTACCATCCCCTCTCTCCCATAACCTCTTGGTGTTGCTGCAGTGGTTCAGGCAACTGGCTTTTCTTACTCCTTCATGCCAGAGAGACAGCCACTGAAGTTCCAGCTGAAGTTGCTTTCTTTTTGCAGCAGTATGAGTCAAAAATCTTTTGGTTGCAAATGACAGAAGCCCAGCTCAGGCTAGCTTAAGAAAAAAAAGGAAGAGATGGAGGTTGTGTATCAGAAAGATCCTGGGATAGATCATGGGATGGAAGAAGAGTTGTAGGAACTGAGGGAAAATCTGGGTGGTGATGTATTCAGGTTCTCTCCCTGTCTATCACTCACATCTGTTTGTCTTTTTATATCTACATTTTTCTCCCATTGAGGACAGACCTTCTCTACAAGACAGGAATATAGTCACTAGCAGTCCAAGAGTCACAATTTTCCAGCTCACATGGCCCCAGATAGGTGAAGGGTCTTACCCGTGGGAACAATCTTGGGGAAAGGCTGTGACTGACCCATACAGAGTTACGCGCCCATCTTTGAGCTCATCCTTGTGGCCAGAGAGATGGCAAGTCCGTTTATGACTAGAAGGATGAGACTCAGTGATGGACTGGATAGTGGGATAAGAACATTTCTCCAAAGGAGGGAGGGATGTGTTATGAATAGAAGTAGGAAAAGGGATGCTGGGCAGACAGAATACCATAACAACGGGCATCCACTACTGCATGCTGAAATATTCTTCTCCTACCGTCATGGAGCCTTGAACACCCCTCAGGTGTAATATCCCTATCCAGGGCATTAGGGGGCTGTTTTCTTTGCAATTCTGTGAAAATTCTCACCAGAGCCTTCCACACATGGGTGTATCTCCTTGGGTACACTCTGCTCATTCTAAGTTGAGAAATCTGTCTCTGCATCACTGCCTTAGTTAAGACTTTTCATCTCTTTCCTGGGTTAGTCTAATATCCCCCTTTCTTCTCTCCCACCTCCAGTGTTGTCCCCTAATAATTCACCTTCTACTTTGTTGTCAGGAGTTCTAGCTAGTTTCAAGAGAAATACTTGTTCGGCAAAGTGCCTTCTCCTTTCCTCTCCAAGCTCTGCAGAACTGGGGACTTCTAGCCTCCCTACCCATCTCTTTATTTTTTTCTGTACTATCAGAAGAGGAGAACTAACTGGATTCCCGAGAATCCCTGCAGTTCACCGGGCCACATTTCACGTGTAAACGTGAGTGTTCACGGATCCCACGCTCTCTTTTCTGGTCCCACATCCTCTTTCATTTCCTGTCTCAGGGTGACCAGCACCTCTGTGCTTACTTCCCTCATGGGAGGGCACAGTTGGGTAGAGTCATCACTAGGCATCTTGGTCTCAGACCAAAGCTGCATTCTCTCACAGGGTTACTGGAAACCCTGCAGTTAGAGAGATATTTGTCCCTCGGAGCCCTCATTTGACTTGTACTCTTTGTGTACATGTATGTGGCATTGGTCATGGGCAAACAGGACTGTGCCACCCCAAACCTCTAATGGTACAGAGGACATTTGTTGCCCAAAAAATATTTGTACATGCTATAGAAAGTTTATTGATGTATGTATCTGTACATATAACTTTTATGTTAGATTATGTGACTTTAAATATATCTTTTCTAAAAATTCATTAATTGCTTCTAGGCAACCAATATCTCATACCCATCTGACCATAGATTTACACTTTCCATTCCAGCATTTGACACAGAAATTCAAACAAAATACTGAACAAGTTTTAACAAATTTAGAGCAGCAGTTTCTTGAGGGGAAAAAAATCCATTTATAAGAGATATTCTCTCAAAGAAAAGCAAACACCATGTCCGAGGCCTCCGCATGAGGACAACTTGGAGAGCGCCCCTAGAGATTCTTCAGATTTAAATAACTCAATACGACGAGGGTGGATTTTCACAATGATCCAAACTCTCGTCATTCAGAGCAGGCCTTGGGGCGTTTTCAAAAGGAAACCTCTTCTCCAGGCATTTGAGGGCTCTTGTGTCCACTTTCAGTGCTTCAGAAGGAAAAGTCTTCAAGAGCTGGCAAACAGCTCTTCATCACAGCAGATGCATCTCTCATTCCAAGAAACTTATCAACACATTTTTTTTTTGCTCTCAAGGAAATTTGAAACCAAATAAAATATTTTCAATGCTTGACTTATGGAGACCTGGGTTTTGTTTTGTTTTGTTTTGTTTCTTATAAAGCTGCCAAATGTTCCTGAGAGCATCAGAAAGAAAGTATTAGAAAGAAAGTATTAGAAAGAAAAAAGTCTACCTAAAGACTCTCACGGTAAGAATTGTAAGGGATAAAAGGGAACTACTTAACTCTGGCTTGTGGTAGCAGGCACCCTGACAGTAGGCAGTGCTGACCCACACAGAGGACTGGGTGCTGGGGCACTGGGCTGTGTGCCATGAACTGGGTGGGTGCTGGAGCCCCTGGATCCAGGCAAAAATTTTGTCAGCACCTAGATCATCCAAGAGTGAGAGCTGAACGCTCTCACACAAGCCATATGACACCTTGATAATGACCCTCAGTTACAAAATTCCAGATGTGTAAATATTTCCTAATCAGAAAACTGAAATAAATAAATAAATACATATTTCCTAATCGGAAAACTGAAATTACAATACCCGGCAAGGCCAAAGTCTGACTTTGTCACACCCTGCTTAAAACTTTTCTGGCTCTCCACAGTCTTCTTGACACAAGGTCAAGTGCCTTAGAAAGTACACAAGGCTCTCTGTGGTCCAACCTCTTCCTGCCATTGCAGCTTCACTGCCAATTTCTACTTCAACTTCTCTTTTTTCTTTGCTGTGCTCTCATATGCAGAATCATTAGGAGCACTTGAATGCACTGTGTTGTTTTGCACCTCTGTGCCTTTATTGCAGAATGCCTTCCTCACCCTCTTTGGGCACCTCCTTACACATGTTTTAAGATTCAGTTTGGGTGTCACATCCTCTAGGAATCCCTGCTCCCACCAGGCTGAGCTAAAAGCCCCAGTTCCCTGCTTCCCCGGAAGTGTTCATCCTGTCGCTGCACTCAACGTGAATTCAAAAGAATCCCTTTTTGTGTCTGTCCACCCACTGAAATCCAAGTACTTTGAAAGTATGCTTTTTCTATCTCCTTCAGATCACTATGGTGCGTGGTACACAATAAGTTCTCCATCGTTAGCTGAACTAAACCAAAGTGGGATCATGTTATGATATTCTGAAAGCTCTGATCGCAGGAGGGCTGGAGAGCAGTCACTCCCATGCTGGTTGAATATGCCCAAACCCTTCCATATCCAGGTCACTGCTCAGCCAGGACAGACGACCTCAGTCACCTTGAGGGTTTCCTCCTAGCCATACGCTAAAGCAGAGGTTGGAAAACTTTTGAAAGGGACTTGCCAAGATACTGGTCCCTTTCTCAGTGACATGTAAGCCTAGAGGGGTTTGGAGGGCAGGAGATGGGGATTGTGTCCACCTATAAGCCATGGGCGAGAGGCCGAAGATTTTGGAGGTAGAAACACCTGAGGCCCTATACTGGCTGCCAACCTCAGCTGTTCACTCCAACTGAGGATTTATATCCATAGAGGGTTTTGATGCTGTTGTGACTGAGACATGAAAGAAGTTACCAGTCTCTAGGCCACAAGCTGTTTGTGTGTGTTTTCATCAGCACCTAGACCAGCCATTACTATCCCCAAGCTCATGAGAACCACGAAGTATTATAAGTTATATATCCAAGACAGAGATATCAGGATTGGACAACTCAGGAGGGCCTGGAAGACATCCTGTCCAGGTAGTGGGGAAGATGGAACACTGAGCTACTAGAGAAACCTACTCAGGCTCTGACCTCCTCTGGGTCTGCTCCCTTCCTCTCCACCATATCGGAGCCCCAGTTTCTTTTAGTCTAAAAGGCAACAAATCAATGTGACAGGCAGAAAATATCAGTGTTATGAGCACCTCTTAACCTCTTTCTCTTTCAGTGTACACCATATTGGGAACAGCCAGCTCAGCATCTGCAATTTGTGATATAAAACGAGGTAATGAGTGAAGGCTGAGCCCAGAGGATCCTGGTCTGGCTCAGTGGATTCACATGGAATGAGCAGAATGTGGGAGAGAAAAGGGTAAAAGATAATGGTCAAGATGAGCTAGGAGATTTTGGAGAGGGGGAAGGAGATTTGGGGTGTAAGGTCTTGAGGGAGATATGAAAAGAATATTTTAAAGATTTTATTATTTTATTTGTTATGAATGAAATCCCTTCTGGCATTTTTGAGGAACTTTAGTATGTGTTAAACTGCTTATAACAGAATTTTAAAATATCCCTTCTTAGCAAGATCTCTGTCTTGTCATCTAGCACAAAGGGATTTTTTGGTGGCTTCTTTGAGGAGGTGTTTCCATGCTTAGCATGAAAACCAGGGGAAGAAAGGACAAGATGCCCTATTGTGTAAGTGAAGGATGGAGGACTGATGGTTTTGGAGATGAGCTCCAGAGAACAGCCCCTGGATCCCCAGCAATCTTCCCACATCGCAGAGCCTCTCCCTGACTCCTATCATCGGCCCTGGCTGTCTGGAATATTACTTCCTATTTCATACAATTTTAGATTGTTCCATGGCATGTTTATGTACATTGTTATCTGATTCATAACAAATCTGTGAGGAAAGCATAACAGGCATTTTTGTCCTCTGTTTTACAGATGGGAAAATGAGATCACAAAGAGGGGAATGACTTTCTTGAGGTAATTTTTAAAAAGACAACAGACACTGGAACTAGCACCCAGGTATCTTGAAGCCTGGTTCATTAATCCACATGACACTTAATTCTTTTTTTTTTTTTAATTTCTCCTTACTTCTTTTTTTTTAACATCTTTATTGGAATATAATTGCTTTACAATGGTGTGTTAGTTTCTGCTTTATAACAAAGTGAATCAGCTATAGGTATACATATATCCCCATATCCCCTCCCTCTCGGGTCTCCCTTCCACCTTCCCTATCCCACCCCTCTAGGTGGTCACAAAGCACCGAGCTGATCTCCCTGTGCTATGTGGCTGCTTCCCACTAGCTATCTATTTTACATTTGGTAGTGTATATATGTCCATGCCACTCTCTCACTTCGTCCCAGCTTACCCTTCCCCCTCCTCATGTCCTCAAGTCCATTCTCTACAACTGCATCTTTATTCCTTTCCTTCCCCTAGGTTCTTCAGAACCTTTTTTTCTTTTTTTAGATTCTATATACATGTGTTAGCATATGGTATTTGTTTTCCTCTTTCTGTCTTACTTCACTCTGTATGACAGACTCTAGGTCCATCCACCTCACTACAAATAACTCAATATCGTTTCTTTTATGGCTGAGTAATATTCCATTGTATATATGTGCCACATCTTCTTTATCCATTCATCTGATGATGGACACTTAGGTTGCTTCCATCTCCTGGCTATTGTAAATAGAGCTGCAATGAACATTGTGGCACATGACTCTTTTTGAATTATGGCTTTCTCAGGGTATATGCCCAGTAGTGGGATTGCTGGGTCATATGGTAGTTCTATTTTTAGCTTTTTAAGGAACCTCCATACTGTTCTCCATAGTGGCTGTGTCAACTAACATTCCCACCAAGAGTGCAGGAGGGTTCCCTTTTCTCCACACCCTCTCCAGCATTTATTGTTTGTAGATTTTTTGATGATGGCCATTCTGACCGGTGTGTGGTGATACTTCATTGTAGTTTTGATTTGCATTTCTCTAATGATTAGTGATGTAGAGCATCCTTTCATGTGTTTGTTGGCAATCTGTATATCTTCTTTGGAGAAATGCCCATTTTTGGATTGGTTTGTTTGTTTTTTTGATATTGAGCTGCGTGAGCTGCTTGTATGTTTTGGAGATTAATCCTTTGTCAGTTGCTTCATTTGCAAATGGTTTCTCCCATTCTGAAGGTTGTCTTTTTGTCTTGTTTATGGTTTCATTTGCTGTGAAAAAGCTTTTAAGTTTCATTAGGTCCCATTTGTTTGTTTTTATTTCCATTTCTCTAGGAGGTGGGTCAAAAAGGATCTTGCTGTGATTTATGTCATAGAGTGTTCTGCCTATGTTTTCCTCTGAGAGTTTTATAGTGTCTGGCCTTACATTTAGGTCTTTAATCCATTTTGAGTTTATTTTTGCCCATGACACTTAATTCTTGCTTCATAAACAAGTGTAGAGATTGTGGAAGCACATATTAAAAGGGAAGTGCAGTGAAAAAGCAACATAAATTAAAGGAGCTGGGAACATTGAGTGTCCATTAACCCAGGGCTGGAGGCTGATGGCCAGCTCACATGGGATGCTGGGAAGGACTTACAGACCCACTGGCAGTGAACAATCGAGAATTAAATCCCAAGAGAGGTCTATAGACTGGGGCAATGGGCCATGTCTAATAGAATAAATTTAAGAGGAATAAATGCAAAGTCTTAAATTTTGATCTAAATGATAATTGCACAGGATGAGATGGGGAGAAATTGCTTAGGATCCTTTTATCTTCTTACTCAATTTGTTTTCAAAAGGGTTTGTTGGGCACCCATCATGTCTACATGATGTTCTTGACCAAATAACTTCAGTAAACAAGAACCAGACAAATAAAGCCCTGTTCTGCTGGAGCTCTGATTCCAGTGAGACAGACAGCCAGTATGGAGATAAAGAAATGATTTCATACAAGTATCAGTGTAATGAATAAAATAAAGCAGAGTTACAGACATTAATTATTAAGAGGTAGGACAATAGTAGAAGGGTGGTCAGAGAAGCCCTCTCTAAGGAGGAGACATTTTCAAGCTGTTACCTGGAGGATAAGAAGGAACCTATATTGCAAGGATCACTGGGCAGCGTTCTAGGCAAAGGGAAAGCAAGTGCAACGGGATGTAGGTAGGAGGGATTTCAGGATGTTTGAAGGACAGAAAGGAAGACACTGTGGCTCAGATTAGTGACCTAGGAAGGCAGCAGGAGATGATGCTGGAGTGCCTGCAAGGGCCAGGGCATGTAGGCGCTGAAAGCCACAATAAGCATGGCACACTGCTAATCATCCTCCCAAAATCTATTCTCCTTTTCCTCCTGGGCACAAGACTTTAATCTGGACACCTCGCCAGACACAGTTTCCCAGCCTTCTTTTTGTGAGGTGCAGCCATGCCACCAATGTTATTGCCAAAGGAATATGAGCAGAGGAGATGTGTGCGACACCCACCCCGCTTGATTGAAAGGAAAATGCTTATCTTTAACTTCCTCTCTTTTTCCTTCCCTTGCGTGACCAGCCATGCAAATAAGGACAATACGCTTTTTGCTTAAGGGAGGATGGAGCAAGAAGATGGAAGGAATCTGGGTCTCCGAAGGACCTCATGGAGCAGAACTGTCTTTCACTCTTATGTGAAAGAGAAATAAACTTCTGTCTTATTTAAGTCACTGTATATTGAGATTTTTTTTAATAGTGATGTAGTCTTTACTGTAACTAAATCAATGAGATATTTGGATTTTTTTTCAAAGTGAGACACCATTAGAAAGTTTCAAACAATGAATAACACGAACTATGTTTCAAAGAGATCATTCTGACTTCTGCATGGATAACAGACTATAGGAAGGCCAAGGTGGGAGAAGGGGAAACAGTTAGAAAGCTATTGTAGATTTTATATGAGAGATAACAGACTAAGATGGTGGCATTGGAGATGGAGGTATAGGATGGATTATGAATATATTCTGGAGGTTAGAGCAAGCAGGATTGCTGCTTTATTAAATTTTGGAGGTGGTGCAGGAAAAGAAAAAACCAAATATGATTCCTAAGTCTCTGACTTGAATAACTGATGAGAGATGTGATAGGATTTCCTGTGGTAGAGAAGATTAAAGTACAGGGTAGGATGGGATGCTTTGGTAGCAAAAAAACCAAAAACCAAGAAAACAAAAACAAGAAATCTTGACACAAACTGGCAAAAATAAGCAAATTTATTAGCTTACAAAATGTAGAACAAGCTATAATGTTTGGGTGTTTCAGTGGCTTAAGTATGTTATCAATGGCCTCTTTCTAACTTTCATCTTTGCCATCCAAGTTTAAGCTTCACCCTAAAGCTAATTCTCTTTGGGGTCAGCAACTGGGACAATGTGTTTCTTTGCTCATAACCAACAGGAATGGAGAGAGAAACCATTCCTCTAAGCATATAGTACAGGTCCTTCCTGCTAGCCTGAATTTGCTGACTTAGGTCTGCCATGTTCTGATTGGTTTAAATGAATAAGGACCAGAGTTGGAGCCACTGGCGTCTGAGTCATGACTGATACGTGGAGAGTAGTGAGTGACACCTGGGAAAAATCAAGTTCTGTTGGGAAAGACAGGAGGAAGGATTGATTAAGAGTTTATGTGTGTGAGCTTTAGCTCTTTGTTTCTTTCCCCCCATCTGTGAAGTGGGAGTAAAATATAACTACAGCCTTAGCAGACGGAGGAGGAGAGATTTTTATGAAGAAAACTAGAACAAAGGTCTCATTTGCACCAAGAGGGAAGGCTTGTTCTAATACCAAAGGACCCATAGGGTAAAACTGCCGCATGGCTGATATAACGTGAATATCAGTGACTTCATTTTTAATATGTTTTTATAGAAGTATAGTTGATTTACAATATTGTGTTAGTTTCAGGTGTACAGCAGAGTGAGTCAGTTATACATATATATATATATATATTCTTTTTCAGATTATTTTCCATTATAGGTTATTACAAGACATTGAATATAGCTCGCTGTGCTATACAGTAGACCCTTGTTGTTTATCCATTGTATTTTATATATAGTAGTGTATACCTGTTAATCCCAAACTCTTAATTTATCCCTCCACCACCCTTCCCATTTGGTGATCATAAGATTGTTTTCTATGACAGTGACTTTATTTGGGTGATACAAATAAACTGAGACTGATGAGTCCAAGCAACCCTGGGGGAGAGCCAGAGCAGAAGACAGCAAAAGAAGACGCTTGCTGGGGGCTTCCCTGGTGGCGCAGTGGTTGAGAGTCCGCTTGCCGATGCAGGGGACACGGGTTCGTGCCCCAGTCCAGGAGGATCCCACATGCCGCGGAGCAGCTAGGCCGGTGAGCCATGGCTGCTGAGCCTGCGCGTCCGGAGCCTGTACTCTGCAACGGGAGAGGCCGCGACAGTGAGAGGCCCGCGTACCGCAAAGAAAAAACAAAGAAGACTCTTGCTGGTCCTCATTTTCTGTGTCTTAGAAACCCAGTGTTTTGGTGTAGAAAATGATCATAAAGGATTCTAAAACCGTCTCTCTTTTGTGAGTCAAGCCTCTGATATTTTCAGAAACCAGGACTTGAATACGAAAAACAAACTGTGACTGTGCCGTAAGGGGCAAAAGCAGCCTTAGTCCAGGATGAGGGAGGTCAGGGAAGAGAACCAGTAAGAATAATGTGGTATCAAAAGCTGCACCTGCTGTCCAGGGAGACTGATTCTGGGTGGGCAGCTTTCTTGCTTGTGAGTCTATGAATAAGAAACTTGTTCAAAAGGTGCTCCCCATTAACCATGGAGAGGAACTGTCTGAAGAAGTTCTTGGTTAAATTTTGTGATAATCCCGGAGCACCCAGTGACTATAAGATTGATGCAGGTCGGGAGGAAGGGGGCAGGAGTTATCCCAGTCATAGGTGAGGCCGCCAAGAACCTAAGTAACCAGGGGACATGAAGCACCTGGGCTCTACTCAAATAGTTTGCATCAGACACATAGATAGAGTCTGAACTCCCATTAGCCCCAGATTGTACCCCCCAAGCCATCCACTCCAATTGCTCAGGATGGAAGGTGGCCAAATAGATCAGACAAAGCTATGAAGCTATCAGTGCTTCATGTCTGATTTTGAATCTTCTTTGGGTGTGTTCCACCTATCCTTTTATATTTCTTTAGGAAGAGTTTGGTGTATTGCGTTCTAAAAATCAGAGTTAAGAGTTGCTACAAAGGCAGAATAAAGAAGGCAGGAAAACAGAAAAGAAGCAATCTTTACATTACCCTTAGAGATAAACTGGGAGTTTTAACATAGGAGTAACGGTAACTTACACTAGCCACGCCACCCCAAAAACAAAAGGCCTGCCCTTTGACCTAGTTTTCCTACCTGTGTTGATGGAGTCACTAATCCTAGTTAGTTAACCTGAGTCCTAGGAGATCATCACAGACTTCTCTCACCCTTCTACCCCAGCACAGGGGTGAAATGTCCAGTTCCCAGAGTCAGACTTCTTGGGTTCAAATCCCATCTTTGCTATTTTCCAGCTCTGTGGATTTAGGCAAGTCATGGAGTCTTTCTGAGGCTTGGTTTCCCCGTTTTTGAATGAGCATAAGAACACCGTCTGCTTCATAGAATAGCACAGGCTGTGACACAGAGCAAGAACAAAATAAATGTTAGAGTATGTTATGATTAGCCAATCAGTAACGGAGTCCTGTTGATCATACCTTTTAAATATCTCTTGTATTTATCCTCCACGGCCATCTTAAAGTGTATGCAATGCAATGAGTTGAAAGGTTTATTTGTGGTGGGTGGGCTGCTTGTCGTGAAAGGAGAAATTAGAGAGGGAAATACACTCCCAGTGGGAAGTGCAGGAAGGGGCAGACGTGAACAGCCCTGGCTTTTCGGAGGGGGTGATGGGAGAGACAGCGCTGGGGGGGGAGGGTATGAAAGGAGAGCAATCAAGAGATGAGAGGCTAGCACGAGTGTGGAGCTTGGGTGAAAAAGATGTCTAAAGAGAATTTTTAAAGATTTTTTTTTCTGTGATGCCCCACACAAACATCTGTATGGTAAGTTCAAGAAAACTTAGTAAAGATTTACATTATTGTTCAAATCATTTGGAGTCAGATCTGGATTTTTTTTAACTTTACACAGTCCAAAGATGGTCTTGGGAGTTCCCTGGTGGCCTAGTGGTTAGGATTCAGCACTTTCACTGCGGAGGCACGGATTCAATCCCTGGTCAGGGAACCATCCCACATGCCACGCAGTATGGCCAAAATACAGAAAGAAAGAAGGTGGGGTGGGGGGGAGAAAGAAAGAAAGAAGGAAAGAAAGAAAGCAAGGAAGGAAGGAAGGAAGGGTGGGAGGGAGGGAGGGAGGAAGGAAGATGCTTAAAAACAAACAAACAAACAAAGATGGTCCTTAACTGACCCAGTTTTACTTGGACCATGCACAGTGTCCAGATGGAACACACTGAGGGTGTTCTGAGCAGCACAGGACCAACATCTTCCCTGTGGAGACCGGACTTCTGCCTGTGCAGCCCACGACGACAGGGACTGCAGTGGCACTCCCGGCACACTACTGACACCTTGTCAACCAAAATCCTTCAAGATTTTTCACATACACTATTAGCTTTGTTCTCCATAATTCACTTTTCACATGGAGGCTTCAAAAAATCTATTCCAGTCATACAGGCCTCCTTTCAGTTTCTTGAACCACCTTATTCGTGGCTTTTCTTCATTTTTAATATCTCAGTTTAAATATCCTTTCTTTGGATAAGCCTTCCCAGTCATCCTGTCTGGTGCCTCTGTCCGTCACCTTGTTTCCTTCATGGAATGTAGCATTATCTAATT
Source organism: Delphinus delphis (assembly GCF_949987515.2). Classification (NCBI taxonomy): domain Eukaryota; kingdom Metazoa; phylum Chordata; class Mammalia; order Artiodactyla; family Delphinidae; genus Delphinus; species Delphinus delphis. The sequence continues at coordinate 122,875,944 of NC_082683.1, read as the reverse complement.
AGCTTGAGTATTTATTGGTTACCTCTTGATTGTGTCTCTTCTCCAATAGGAGAGAATGTAAGCTTACATGGAATGTAAGCTCCATGAGGACAGGAATCTTATATTTTGTTCATTTATCACTGTAGTCCAACACCTTGCTGGGAATTGCATCCTAGACAAATATTTGTTTAAAGAATTAATGTAAAAACAGTGAACCATAAGGATGATGTTATTTAAAACACACACACACACACACAACGGTGTTCCCTTTAATTATCTTATTCTGCCTAGGGATAGAGCACTCAAGTAAAAGACTTAGAGTCAGAAAATATTAACACTACTGTTAAAAGAGATCTCATTTCATAGATGAGAAACCTGAGGCTTATCTTATTTTATAGATAGCTGTCCAGAGCCACACAGCTTATTAGGGTCTGCAGTGGATTGATTTGTAGATCCCTCAAAATAGTCACAGAACCTGTGGATGTAACCTTATTTAGAAAAAGAGGGCTTCCCTGGTGGTGCAGTGGTTGAGAATCTGCCTGCTAATGCAGGGGACACGGGTTCGAGCCCTGGTCCGGGAAGATCCCACATGCTGCGGAGCAACTAGGCCCGTGAGCCACAACTACTGAGCCTGCACGTCTGGAGCCTGTGCTCCGCAGCAACAGAGGCCGCGATAGTGAGAGGCCTGCGCACCGCGATGAAGAGTGGCCCCAGCTTGCCACAACTAGAGAAAGCCCTCACACAGAAATGAAGACCCAACACAGGAAAAATAAATAAATTAATTAATAAACGCTTACCCCCAACATCTTAAAAAAAAAAAAGAAAAAGAATCTCTGCAGATGTAATGAAGTTAAGTATCTCAAGATGAGACTATCCTGAATTATCCTGGTGGGCCCTAAATCCAATGACAAATGTCCTTATAGGAGACAGAAGGGAAGACACAGAAAGATCGAGGTGACAGCCATCTGAAGAAGGAGGCAGAGATTGGAGGTGGGCAGCCAAAACCCAAGGACCACCTAGAGCAACCGGAAACTGAAGAGTCAAGGAAACGTTCTTCCCTAGAGCCCTCAGAGAGAACACGACCCTGCAGACAGATTGATTGCCAATTTCTGGTCTCCAGAACTGCAAGAGAACAAATTTCTGTTGTTTTAAGCCTTCAAATTTGTGGTAGTGTATAAATGAAGCCACAGGAAACTAATACAATGGCACAGCAAGGAACTACTAGCCGTACTTCTTAACCGGTGCACTTTCCATGAGCTCCTGCTTCCCCAGGGTGACTATGAATAATTACAATGTGATCAAGTTCCAAGTGAAAACCCAAACCTTTAGCCCCCAAGTCTAAAGGCACTTAACTCAGGAGAAGGTACAGATCTCAAACCCAGGCAAAACCCCCAAAGCTGAAACCCAATGAGGGAATGTCTGAATTCTGAATCCAGGGAAAGTTGCTTTCTTAAACCACCAAGAGAGGGAAACTTTGGGCTCTAAAAGTGTCCCGCCATTCAGTTAGCCATGGGCGGGCCTTGTTGCTCATGGGACCACATTTCTTCCCAACGTCCATTCCAAGAAATTGGAGCATCAAGAAACTGGGCTCTGTTTGCTCAGGTCCACCCCCAATACACAGCCCATCTCTGCACAACTGTGCTGAGCAAAGGTCCCTCTTTCAAGATTCTTCTCCATATCCTAAGGTAGGAGAATGCGCTCGAGCCGAAAGTGGACAATTTTCTCTGCCAGCTCATTAAAAATGCTGGCCAGGGCCTCCCTGGTGGCGCAGTGGTTGAGAGTCCGCCTGCCGATGCAGGGGACATGGGTTCGTGCCCCCGTCCGGGAGGATCCCACGTGCCGCGGAGCGGCTGGGCCCGTGAGCCATGGCCGCTGGGCCTGCGCGTCCGGAGCCTGCGCGTCCGGAGCCTGTGCTCCGCAGCGGGAGAGGGCACAACAGTGAGAGGCCCGCGTACGGCAAAAAAAAAAAAAAAAAAAAAAAAAAAATGCTGGCCAGCACACCAAGGGTCTTTAACAAGCAGTCAGTGTTTACAAGGGGATTGAAATCTAATTTCTCTTGTATAATAATAGCATTTCACAAAACTCCATGTGAAACTCACTGAGCAGTGCTTTTCAAACTTTTTTGTGCATTTGAATGACCTGGGTATCTTGTTTAAAATGCAGATTCTAATTCAGTAGGTCTTGCTGGGACCTGGGATTCTGCGTTTCTAATAGGCTCCCAGGTCATGTTGTTGCTACCAGGTTTTGAATGGTACAGAGTATCAAGGAATAGAGCCAATCCTTGCATAGTCCTTTGACAAGTGGCCGTCTTTGGAACCTGTATGGATTTGTTTTCATTCTGCTTTCGTAGAGCTTGTCTCAAACTAAAATAATTCTTCCTCTTTCCCTAGACCACAAGCCCATATTCACAGAAGTGTCAGAGCAAGGGAAAAGGAGGTGGTATATGATATGTAAAATATATATACATAAATATGAATATATATACATATAAAATAATATAGATGTATATGACATATATATATGAATGAAAGGATATGAAAAGTGCTTTAAAAATCTAGATGTTTGGCATTAATTTAAAAGCCAGAAAAGAAGAAATATTTTATATTTTGAAATCCAGTTTCTTTAATGGACAAATTCTTGAGGACACAGTAAAAAGACTTACAACTCATCTTGAATGTATTAACCTCTGTCAGCTCTAAGATGGATTTATATTAGGTTACCTCAATTACAATTTACGCGTAGTCACATGATCAAAAGAATTTGGTTAACATGTAAGTGTTCAAATTCCTTCAGACTGTAAACAAATATGTCTTTTCATCTTTATATCTTTAACACTAAGCACATACTAGGTGCTCAGATATTTGTTGGGAAGAAAAATAAATGTCTTTGGCGTTTAAAAACATGAACTCTCACCATGTTATATTATGCTCTCTGCTCCCAGAAGAAAAGATAGAAAGGGCAAGAGTCATGTAGGCAGATTATCAGATAAAAATCGGTGAGAGAAGAGGATGAACTGTACACAGGGCAGGGGAAGGTGTGCTTAGAGCTACCTGTTTATCCAGCTTCTCCAGATCATTGGCTCAACACTAGGGCAGGTAGACCAGTACAGGCCAGAGTGGGAAGAGCATGAAGAAGAAGGAATAACTTGGGTGGGGTAGAAAAGATAAAGACACAGGAAGATCTGTAGAGTGGGAGGGAAGTGGATGGAGGAACAAGGAGCCTTAGAAGACAACAAAGCAGAAAAATTCCTATTTCAACCTCCTGTCAATGGAGCACCCTCAAATCTTTACCTCCAGCCCAGACTCGCTCCTGGATTCCAACTGCGTTGCTTTATAGACATCTCAACCCTGAAGACAGCGGACACCTCAATCCACTTTCCCCTGCTCTGACTCAGACTTGCATCTCCTGTTGGGTTCTTTATATTTTTAATCTGTGGAGTCATCCTTGACTTGTTCTCTTTCACCCTGCCGTATAATCCTGACACTAGCTAGACAGGTTACATTTCACAGGCTAAGGGCACATTCTTCCACAAGACTGCCCTCACTTCAGGTGCCAGCCACAAGCTCAGGGGTAACCACTTCACCTGCACTCCTAATCAACTAGCTATAAATTGGAGGGTCTCCCATGACCGCTTCAGGTTTGATCATTTACTAGAACAACTCACAGAACTCAGGAAAGTGTTGTACTTCTGATTATAGTTCATGATAAAAATCAGGACCAGCTCAAAGAAGAAACCACAGGACAAGGTCTCAAATGTGACGTTTCTGTGTCCTCAGGTTGCATCGCCCTCCCAGCACATCAATGTGCATCACCAACCATGAAGCTCACTCAAGTCTCAGTGTCCAGAGTTTTTATTAGGGTTTCATTATGGAGGCATGAGTGCTGGAATCATTGGCCATGTGACTGAAATCACTCTAATCTCTTTTCCCCTCCCCAAAGTTCAGAGGTCTAGCTGATAGCACTTGGCTCCAAGCCCCAACCTCCTAATCACATGGTTGGTCTTTCACGTGACCATGGTTGGCATGGCCAGTCCCTATCCCGAAACTCAGTGGCCTACCATGAGTCACCGTATTAGCATAAACTCAGTTGTGGTCCAAGGGGCCCATCATGAATAACAAAGACACTTGGGAAAGTCCAAAGACTTCAAGGTTACCTCTTGGAAACCAAGGGCAAAAGTCAGATTCTTCATTGTACAACACACCCCCACAGCCAATCCATTACTAAGCCATGCCAATTTCCTCTCCTACATATCTTTTCAATTCAGCTCCCCCATTCCATCTCTACTGCCTCTTTGAGGTCTTTATCAGCTTTCATGTGGACTATAGCAAGAGCCTTCTAACTGGTCACCTTACTTCAAGGTGCACTCTCCCACCAAGCCATCCTTTGCTCTACTATCAGAACTGTAATTATAAAACCTCAACCCAATCACATTCTTTTCCTGCATAAAAACTCTCAATGGCTCCCAGCTGCTTACAGCAGCAAAGCCTAACAGAAATATAGTGGGAGCTTAACACATTAAATGTTCTGGTAGTCTCATGTTTAAAAAGTGAAAAGAAACAGGTGAAGTTAATTTTAGTAATATATTTTATTTAACCAACACATCTAAAATATTATCATTTCAACATGTAATCTATCCATTTTTCTACCTATCTATCTATTTTAGACTACTTCCATTTTAAAATTTACATAAATAAAATGACTAAAACAAAAAATTCTGCCCTTCAGTTGCACTGGCCATATTTCACATACTCAAGAGCCATATATGGTTCGTGGCTATCCTACTGGTCAGCTTCCTGCCTATGATGTAAAGGCCTTCATGTGCTGCCTCCTGCCTGCCTTTCATCCTGTCTCCTCCCACCCGCCCCTCCTGCCCCCAGCTCAGGTAACTTTTCCTCTGGCCACACCGAATCACCACCCCAAAACAGACCAAGCTCTTTCCCACTTCACACCTTTGCACACGCTGACCTATGTCTGACTTGTCTGCCTTAAAACCTCTGTCTCTCTCCTGTGCCAGGAAATGTCACATACATCGTTGAGTATTAAACCCCAATTTTGCCTCCTCTGTGAAGACTTCTCAGACCCTCCAGGCTGAGTCAGTCATGCTCACCACTGAGCTTCTGTGGCGTTTAATGCCTCTATTCAAGCAAACCGTATTTTCTGCATCAAGGGTTGTAACACATGATTTGATACATCAACTGACAACTAAGCAGACTTTTTAAAATCAAGGATAAATGTTTTTGGGGATTATCGTACTTATCATGTTATATTGAAATTTTGTTCGTACATGCCTGGGTGGTTATCTCTTCAAGGACACAGACTGCTCCTCCTTTTTTTTTTTTTTTTTTTTTTTTTTTTTTTTTGTGGTACGCAGGCCTCTCACTGTGGTGGCCTCTCCTGTTGTGGAGCACAGGCTCCGGACACACAGGCTCAGCGGCCATGGCTCACGGGCCCAGCCACTCTGCAGCATGTGGGATCTTCCTGGACCGGGGCATGAACCCGTTAGATTAAACAGGACAGATCTCTCTCCCTGGATACAGCAAATACTCCTGGGGGCAGTAGTATGTAGACCAGTTAGTTATATATCCTGTTGTTCCTCCCCTTAACCTTCACTGCATTGTGCTTAATCAAAGCACTCTTAGAACGTTTGTTCCTATTCAAGGTATACATCATTGATGACAATGAAAATTGTTACCAATTGTACAGAGGTTTGCAATTTTGAGAGTTCAAAGACTCAGACTAAAAATATGAAACAAGCTTGGAAGGAGAGGCATCTTCCAAGTAGAGGCTGATCAGGGAAGTTTTCTGGAGTTTCTGAGAGTGCACCTCATATAGGTACTGCTTGATTCAAGATTAAGTCTTATATATACTACCAGATGTAAAATAGACAGCTAGTGGGAAGCAGCCACAAAGCACAGGGAGATCAGCTCGGTGATGTGTGACCACCTAGAGGGGTGGGATAGGGAGGGAGGGAGGGAGATGCAAGAGGGAGGGGATATGGGGATATATGTATATGTATAGCTGATTCACTTTTTATAAAGCAGAAACTAACACACCATGGTAAAGCAATTATATTCCAATAAAGATGTTTTAAAAAATTGAAAATAAAAGATTAAGTCATTTAAAAAATATACCATAGGATAGCTGATTTTGAAGTTTGGTAGTTTCTTACAAAACTAAACAGTCTGACCATACATTCCAGTAATCACACTCTTTGGTATTTATCCGAAGGAGTTTAAAACTTATGCACACACAAAACTCTGCACATGGATCCTTGTTGCAATTTTATTCTTAATTGCCAAAACCTTGAGACAACCAGGATGCTGTTCAGTAGGTGAATGGATAAATAAACTGTGGCATATCCATACAATGGAATATTATTCAGCACTAACAAGAAATGAGCTATCAAGCTGTGAAAAGACATGTAGGGGTATTAAATGCATATTGCTAAGTTAAAGAAGCCAACCTGAAAAGGCTACGTACTGCATGATCCCAAACACATAACATTCTGGAAAAGGCAAAACTGTAGAGACAGTAAAGAGATCAGTGGTTGCCAGGGGCTGGGGCATAGGGAGGAGTGAGGGAGGAGTGAATGGGCAGAGCATGGAGGATGTTTAAGGCAGTGAAATTATTCTGTATGATACTATAATGACGGAAGCATGTCCTTATGCATTGGTCAAACCCCATAGAATGTACACCAAGAGTGAATCCTAATGTAAACATGATAGGAACGAGTCAATGTAGGTTCTTGGATTGTAACTAATGTACCAATCTAAAGCTGGATGTTGATAGTGGGGTAGGTTGTGTATGTATGGGGGCAAGGGATATGTGGGAACTCTTTGTACTTTCTGCCCAGTTTTGCTGTGAACCTAAAACTGCTCTAAAAATAAAGTCTGTTAAACAAACAAACAAACACTGTAGAATGTGGAAAATTCTGTCCATGAGCTTCTATTGGTGCTTGAGGAAAAAGCAGCCTTCTACACTCTTCAAGGCTCAGAAGCCTTCCTGAATCTCATGCTGGGTGAAGTAGGTACTCACTCCATGGACCACCCCCACCCCATGCCTTTACTTCCTCATCTCCTCTCTAGACTGCAAGACCCTTGAGGGCAGGAACTGTGTTTGATTCAGTGTTGCATCCCCATTGCCTGGTATCTATTAGATGCTTAATGCACGTGTGCAATGAATCAGAGAGTGTGGGCAGCTACGGAGCTGCCCTAAAACACGCTTGACTGAAGCCGTAGCTCTGGATGCCTCACAACAGAGCCCTCTGGGAAAGCACCCTCTGAATCAGCACCCTCTCTCCTGAGAAAACGGGGCAACTCTTCTGGCGGTACTGTGTTGAGTTCCGCTTGAGAGGCCATCGGAACAAAAAGCTGCTATTTCTGAAAATATCTCAAAAACAGAGAATGTTAAAGCACCAGGTTGGCCTTCTTAACTGAAAGAAAACTCTCTAGATGAGGAAAATATTACACCAGAAAATGGGAAACTGACTAGGATCTGGCCGACCTAGTTTCAGGCCCAACTCTTTCACTTACTGACTGTGTGAAGGTGGACATCTGTGAGCCTGGTTCTTTGAGAACAGAACAGGCAAACCCTTGGGTTGGATGAGCCCAAATCTCCCTTTTACCTTTGTGATTTAGTACAGCCCAACAGCAAAGGAAATACTTTTAGCCTTCATGGTCTATGTCCTCTCTGAAGCAATTTACCAGCTATCCTTGCTATATTTCCATCTGGCAACTTGTTTATAATAATCTTCATTTCATGCCCTCACCCGCACCCCACCCTAGGTTAAAGGACTCTTTATGCCCTTTTCTGCAGACTGTGTCTTCTGTGGCTCCCTTGCCATTTGAGATCAGAGAGCAGGAAAAGGAGGAGACCAGGGTATTTCTTCCCCATTCCTTCTCTGATATATTAGTTTCCTAAGGTTCTCAAAACAAATTACCACAAACTGTGTGGCTTAAAACATTAGAAATTTCTTCCCTCTCACAGCTCTGGAGGACAGATGTCTGAAATTAAGGTGTCAACAGGGTTAGCTCTTTCTGATGTTCTTGGGGAGAATGTGTTTCATGCTTGTCTCCTGGCTTCTGGTGGCTGCTGGTGACCCTTGGCATTCCTTGGCCTGTAGAAGCATCACTCCCATCTCTGCCTCCATTTTCTTTTCTTTTTTTAAATTTTATATTGGAACATAGGTCATTAACAATGTTGTGTTCGTTTCAGGTGTAGAGCTAAGTGATTCAGTTATACATATACATGTATCTATTCTTTTTCAGATTCTTTTCCCATTTAGGTTATTACAGAATAGTGAGCAGAGTTCCCTGTGCTATACAGTAGGTCCTTGTTGGTTATCTATTTTAAATACAGTGGGGTGTACACGTCAATCTTAAACTCCCAAACTATGTCTCCCTGGGCTCGAGTGGGCAGGGCAAACGCCCTCCTCTGCTGCTCCTCTGGTCTGGGGGTCTGGGAGGGCCGCTCCCGCCTCCTCTCCTGATCTTCCAGGCCTCCCTCCTATGTCTCCAGGACAAATGTGGGCAGTGAGGGGGAGATGGGGGCCTTGGAGGGCAGGGGACTGGCCTGCAAGCTCAGCAGGCTCCCCGTGCCTGAGTGGGTGGGGCAGTCGCCCTCCACTCCTCCTGGAGGGCCCGTCCCACCTGCCTCTCCAGATCTCCCCAGCCTCAGGGGCACCGATCTTGTCTGGCCTCCACTTCTTCACCCCTCTCGGTCCTCCTACATCCTACCGGCTCACTCTGGGGTTCCTCCCGCCTCCTTGGGGGTCAGAGTTCCCCACCAGTGGCAGGCAGGTGCCCTAGCTGTGGGGAGATGCTAACTTCGCGTCTTCCCATACCACCATCTTGACTCTAAAATTAATTCTTACAGTGACCCTTAGGTAAGTACTATTCTTATTCCCACCTTGCAGGTGTGGAAACTGAAAGAGAGTGATTAAGTAACTTGCTCAGAGTCATACACCTAAAATAGGAAAAGTCAGAATTCAAACCTCAGGCAGACTAGCTCTAGAGCTTGTACTTTAACACTATGCTATCTTGCCTCCATGGCATTCCAATGCATGAACAAAAGAAATTAGATAACATAATAAAGGAAATAAGTAACAGACATAAAAGGTGTCTTTACAAGAGCATCAAAAACTTTCAAAGAAATTAGGTATAAAGCTAACAAAAGATATGCAAGACAGAGCTCCTTACTGTGGAGGAAGCCCTGGCTTCCAGTAGGCTTGCAGCTTCTGACAAGGGTAAAGAGTGGGCTCAGGACTCCTGCAAGTACATAGGATGCTCTGTGTGGTACAACTGTCACTGTAACTTCCGTTAGCAAATCACCTCCTGGATTTCAAACAATGAGCCCTGGCCTAATCTTCTACAATTCACTTATCAAGTTCCATCCCTGGGGCCTGACTTTTCAGGGCAACAGCAGAGAGCAGTTCCTCTTTCTCGATCAGCACTGTGCCTTTCCCTCCTTCCAGAGGGTGACGTGTGGAGCCTAGTCTCCATCCAGCATAGTCTCCCTATGTTATTACCAACTCCAGAGACAGTGCGTCAGTTTGGAATCTCCACCTGCCCCCAGTGCCAAAGCTGTCTCCAAAGCTTGACCTCCATCTCTATACAAAAAATATCTTTTAGCACCTTGGAGAAGCTCTTATCTATAAGAAGCCTGGCCAAAGACTTCAGCCAAATTTTCCAAATTTCAGTTTGGCAGGCTGCTTACAGAGATTTCTTTTTCAACATACACAGTTTAATAATTAATATTCTGAAAAATTTAAAGAATGATCCCATAAATATCTCTGATATTATGCCCAGGACTAACTTCATCCTTAATAGGACCCTGTTTCATAACAGACTGTCTGCAGCATTCTTACTACTCATATAGGACCAACGGGGTCTTTGCTGTCAGGCTCCCAGAGTAAGAAGAGGCAACAGAATGAAGAGAGTTTCTGAGATTCCCTTCAAGGCATAGAAATATCCTGGGGATACCTATGGAACTGTGCTCAAGGTTGGTTCTTTGTGTCCTCGGAAGCTAATTAGTCATCCACCTCGGCCGCGTAGTCTGCGCTCTTAGCTGAAAGGTAAACTCTACTGTATCTCTATTCTCAGTTGATTGTCGTAATTCTAAATCTTTTTTTTTTAAGTTTATTTATTTATTTTTGGCTGTGTCTGGTCTTTGTTGCTGCGTGCGGGCTTTCTCTAGTTGCGGTGAGCGGGGGCTACTCTTTGTTGCGGTGCGCGGGCTTCTCGTTGCAGTGGCTTCTCTTGTTGCAGAGCACGGGCTCTAGGGCACACAGGCTTCAGTAGTTGCAGCACACGGGCTCAGTAGTTGTGGCTCACGGGCTCTAGAGTGCAGGCTCAGTTGTTGTGGCTCACAGGCTTAGCTGCTCCTCGGCATGTGGGATCTTCCTGGACCAGGGCTCGAACTGGTGTCTCCTGCATTGACAGGCAGATTCTTAACCACTGCGCCACCAGGGAAGCCCTCTTCTTTTAATTGCAACAATACTTATACTTTTACTTATACTCCTCTAACTGGGGGAAGAAAAATTGCTAGGATAATTTTAAAAATAGATTTAAAAAACTAGACTAAGCTAATATTTGTAGAGTTTAAATTTTTTAATGTACTGTACTGTTGACTGGCTTCTAATTATCTTCTATCTACATTACAGATCATGCCTCTTCTTTCTATTCCTTAAACGTCTGTTCCTCTATTGTAAGACTCACTAACTCCAGGGAAAATGCTTTCATCAAGTTAATTACAACCATGATAGTGCCAAGACACATTGTAAAAACAGCGCTCACTTTTCAGTATTGTTAGGGGTTGCTTAGGTGTCTTTTATCACTAGAATCCCTAGATGCCTTCCATTTCTCAGAGTCCTAAAAGTTTAATCTCCAAGAGCTTCTAAAAAAAGGAAAGAGAAACTATAATTAACTCTCTGTAGTACTATTATGGACTGAATATTTGCCTCACCCCACCCCATCGTGGCTATATTTGGAGATGGGGCCTCTAAAGAAGTAATTAAGGTTAAATGAGGTCATAAGGGTGAAGCCCGGATCCAACAGATTAGTGTCCCTACAAGCAGAGACACCAGAGCACACACACACACACTCTCTCTCTCTCTCTGCCCCTCCCCTCTTTCCTTCTCAATCACCCTCTCTCTCCAAACACATACTGAGGACAGGCCATGTAAGGACGTTAGAGAGATGGTGGCCGTCTGCAAGCCAGGTGAAAGTCCTCACCAGAAACCAAACTTGCTGGTGGCATCTTAATCATGGACTTCCAGCCTCCAGAACTGTGAGAAAATAAATGTATGTTGTTTAAACCACTTGGTCTGTGATGTTTTGTTATCGCAGCCTGAGCAAACTAAGTACCTATAAAGCTTCAGAGGATTTTAAGCTGGGGCCCATGGATAGTACTGTGTTTCTATAAAACTGTTTTAAATGTAATCATATGTAGTTTATGGATTTAGAAATATTATTCTGAGAAGGGCTCACCAGACTGCCAATGAGGCCCATGGCACAAAATAAAAGATCAAGAACCTCTTTATATCTTATTTGGGCAGACATAAAATAAGTATATGTGGTGTCAGTGTGATATGCCTCTCCAAGTGTTTTCAACCATAAATTTTACTAGGACCTAGTACATGCTAGTCTATAACCTTTAACTATATTAATATCTGTAGATCAATATAGATATAGAAGAGGAAGACTATTATGTAGAATTTTCTAAAATATTTAATTCTACCAGATACGTTGAGTGCGAGCCACTATGTTCTATAGTATAACTGTATATATAGGTACCATATGTGTGTACCATACATACCATAGTATACTACATAATAAGCATTACAAATTGTTGTGAACATTATGAGGGTAATTTCAATGGGCAACTAAAATATTATCAATAATATTTTAAAGCTGAACTGTAAGAGTCCTTCCAATAAAGCAGAGCTGCTGACGTCTGAAATGGAAACAACTCACACATTTGCAGTCAGTGCTTCGAGAAGAAAGCTAATGAATCAATGCCAATGAGCAGACCAGGAAAGTCAATCAAATATCTCTGCTGCACTAGGTGCTAGCCAGAATAAAGGATGAGTCAGTGGTTTATATACAGGTCTAAGGAACCTAAATATCATATCTGGGAGAAATCATTATCATCATCATCATCGTCACCTCCAGATCTGAGATATCTCACAACTCCATCAACATCAAATCCTACCACCAAAAAAACCAAACAAACTAGTGCTTTATAAAATAAAGAACTGGGAAGAATTAAGCAAGCAGAGGCCAAGCTTTCATGGATATGCAAGTAAAATAGCTATGAAAATAGCCTTTCTGAGGGGTTTTCCTTTGCATTGTGTTTGTACACAATTATATTTATAATTTATATAATTATATTTTGAAAGATGTTGCATAAGAATAGGCAATATATGAATAATACTACCAACCTTCAACAGTTCATCCTAACGACATGGAAAAAATATGGATAATATAAATAAAGGGAACTCTTATTTTATATAGTCTGTGCCCAATATCCTATTGAGTTGACTTTACTAGTTACTCTCAGACTAGCCTGCATTTGGGGAAGAGCAAATTCCTATAGAATAATGATTTTAAAAAGATGTAAAAAACTAGATTAAACTAACAATTTGTAGAATTCTTTACATTTTATAAACGACTTTCACACACATTCTCTGAAGCTATTTAATAGTTGTCTATATGTGGTATACATTTTTACAAGCACGTCTATAACTAAAAGATTTAAAATTAGTTTCTTTAAAGTAAACTACCAAATTACAAATGGTTTTAGTATTGATTTCTATTAAGTATATTGTTCGGTCAGATGTCTGTTTGTGTTTGTTATATTGTCTAACACTACAGTTTAAGTGGACATTTACCTGAATCACTATACTGAAATTAATGCTAATTGGTATACAAAGTGATGAAGGAGAATGGACTATTTAATTGAGCTAAATGTGTAGAGGTATGCATGTTTTCAAGCATCGATTCCAAGAGATAAGAGTCATATTTTTCTTAGTGGACAGGTAGCCAGAGAGATGGGGTAGCCATACAGTGGGGACAGTTCCTGGAAGATATACCCAAACATCTGTGCCCCTTCCTAGTCCTATTGAATGGGTCCTTAAATACTTGAACCTGGGCTTCCCTGGTGGCGCAGTGGTTGAGAGTCTGCCTGCCGATGCAGGGGACACGGGTTTGTGCACCGGTCCGGGAAGATCCCCCATGCCGCGGAGCCGCTGGGCCCGTGAGCCATGGCCGCTAGGCCTGTGCGTCCGGAGCCTGTGCTCCGCAACGGGAGAGGCCACAACAGTGAGAGGCCTGCGTACCGCAAAAAAAAAAACAAAAAACAAACTTGAACCTGATTGCAAAAAATGTAGGTAGCCACCCATAGGTCTCAAAACTAGCAGAGGGGAGATATATATAAAAGGACTGAGTCATGTGGTTTGTTATAGAAAGTGAAGTAACTAGAATGCGGAGTGCATACTAAGGGGTGATGGACAGGCCTGGGTGTGTGTGAGGTGGACAGGTCGGCTGAGTCCAGGTCATAAGAAAATTTGAATGACAGGTTAGGGAGTGTGGAATTTGTTCAGTAGTCAGTGGGGAGCCATGGAAAGCATAAGTTGATAACTACTTTTTAAAAAGTCAAAATTTCTTTAGAGTTTTATGACACAGATAGGAAGACTTTACCTGACTTGTTCATCTTTGTATCCCCAGGACCCAAAAGATTGCCAGGCGCAGAATAGGAATTCACTATATATTTGCTGAAGGAATGGAGAAGCCTGAAGGAGTCTCTGTGGAGAAATTACACAAGATTTAAAAGCCATTTAGGATTATTTCAAATTTGGGGGAGGCAATTTGACCATATGCACCAAGACTCTTATAAATACTCCTGTCTTTAAATCAGTAATTCTATTTATGGGACTCTGTTCTAAAGTAATAATCCTAAATGACGAAAAGCTTTATGTATAAAGTGTATTACAATATTGCTTTTAATAGAAAAAAATGGAAATAATCAGCCTAACAATTGGGAAACAAGTTACTGTGTGCCTTCCTCCTGTGCGGTATTTAATATGCTGTCACCAAAATTATGATTATAAAGACAATACCAGAGGAAAACATTTATATTATTAAGTATAAATATAACAAAACTCTACCAAGATGCACAATTGAAGATAGAGTATGATTATAAATTATGGGAAGGGGGAATCTCTCTTAGTTAAAAGGGTTTTTCCCGGGGTGGTAACATTTTGTTTTCTTTCTTTTCCTCTTATCCTTCTGTGCATTTTCCTGTTTTTCAAAATTACTTCATTCACTCAGCAAATATTTACTGAGAGCCCACTATGTGCCAGGCACTGCTCTAGGAACTTGGGGAAACATCAGTGAACAAAACACAAATCCTGTCCTCACGGAACTTACACATTTTAGTTGGAGAAGGCAGAAAATTAAAAGATAAGTCAATTAAGTGGCATGTTAGATGATGAGTGATCGGCAAAAAAAATAAGGCAAAGAAAGAGAATAAAGTCAATACTACATTTACTTTTTGACCTGGAGGGGGAAGATACTCATCCAGCTAAAAGGACCGAATTCGGAACTTCCGCAGCGGTAAGACTGAGAGCCCGGGATACGCCAGCCCTGCAGGTGACGCTGCAGCCCGGGCCGGCCGCGGCGGGTTTAGGTGGGGCGCGGGAGCGCTAGGTGAAGCGGGTCACGTGATGTGAGGGGGCGGGAGCAGGAGGACCACAAAAACACCGAGTTTGGCTCAGCACTTTCTCTCCAGAAAGGCGGGCGGAGCCGAAAACCAAACAAACGTCTTCTCAGAGCTTGGGGGCGGGGCAGGCGGGAGAAGACGGAGCCTCCAGAGCCGAAGCCTTCGCGGAGTTGGTTTTTCGGTTGCTGGTCGTTGTGGCCGAGGGGTCTGAGGTCGGGCTGAGACGTGGGGAGCAATGGCGACCTTTGTGAGCGAGCTGGAGGCGGCCAAGAAGAACTTGAGCGAGGCCCTGGGGGACAACGTGAAACAGTAAGAACTCCCCGGACGCAGCCTCCGGGTTTCCGCGCGGGTGCTCCCCCAGCTTCGGGCTGCCGACCCACTATGGAGTTGTCCCCCGCGGCCGCGAGGCCTGTGCAGCCCTCGCGTAGCGGGTGGCGGGGCCTCTGGGTTTCTCGGGCCCGGGAAGGGGCCGGCGGGCAACCCCGACTCACCCGGCTGGAGGGGCCGGGCCTCCCTGGTTCCCTCCGGAACCTCGCGGGCGCCTTCGCCCGAGGCTGTGCCCTGGGTGGGGCGGGAAAAGCTAACTCCACGCCTTCACGCCCAAGGGCCTGTTGGGCGACTGCGGCCCGTGCGAGGGTGCGGGACGCATGTGGCTGACTACCGGCCTGGTCTGAGTCGGCGCCGCGCAGGCGGCCCGCTCCCGAAGGGCTTCCTGGAGGCAGAGGCTTATTGAGCGCGGGTGTTGTGGAGGCACTGTCGGTAAGAGCGTGGACAGCAATTTCGGAAGGCAGACAGACCCTCCGGTGAAATAGTCACCGAACAATGCTGCAGTTATAGTGATGATAGCAGTAGCAGACATTTACTGAACACCTTTTAAGCGCTCTGAATGTACTATCTCATCTAATTCTCACAACAGAGATGTGAGGTAGGTGCAGTTATCATTCCCGTTTGATAGATGAGAAGACTGAGATTTTGAGAGGTTAAGTAACTCTTCAAAGTCATGGCAGGATTGGGGCCTTTGCATCTGATTTCTGGCTCTGATACCTTACAGAGGGTTGCAAAGGACCCCAGAGACTCTCAGACAGACTTTCACCCAGGTTATAGCAGGGGACCGAGTACACAGTGGGGTCAGATGCTGAAATGGCCGAGTGTAAAATCAATAACTCAATACAAGGCTGAAGTCATAGAAGGAACCCTCCGAGGTACAAGGTCAAGTTTGGAAATTTTCAAAACATTGTCATTACAATTTTATTTTTCTAAAATATAAGAAGCAAATTTTAAACGTTTAAAAGTATAAGTCTTGTGTTGTTGTTGCTAGATGGTTTCTGTGATATTCTACACGTTTGCATTACTCAACAGACACTTTGAAATGATGTTTCCGGAGGAGCAAGGTGTTTGGGGGATCTTTCTTTTTCTCCAGCACTTTCTCCTTCTCATCTTTCTACTTTTCATTATGACTGGAGATTGAAGTTACTTAACTTGGATGTCATACGTGATCTTTGGAGTTTTTCCTTCTTGTGAAATTTTGGGGTGGCAGAATCTACTTTTCGTCCTCGCAAGATAGATATGCAGAATTCCCATGTAAGCCTTCTTGGAACACTCATGGCCTAAATGGAATAACTAAGAACAAAATATAATTTTTAAAGATTACTTTAATATTAGGAACGTTAATAAATCAAACTACAAACACTAGAATTAAAATTTAATCATCTAATCTGTTATTTTGGCATAATTATTTAATTTTTTGTAAACATTGATTCCCAAAGATAAAATGTTCTACCTAAAGTTATATTTTAATATTCAGGTTGACTTTGTCTCTTTCCTTGCTTACTTAATTAAAAATTCTTAATTATTTTAATGAGTAAAATTGACAGCTTTTACCTTCATTAATTACTATAGCTTATTTTTGTAATACAGCTAAAATTTACACTTTTTAAGCACAAAAGACTTTTCACTCGGTTACATCTAAGATGCTTACAGATATTTGAAAGTGAATGTTTCCATGTTACAATAAACCTGGCTTGTGTGTATAATTGATTGATTAGATGCGATGGTGAACTCTGTGATACCACACTCCTCACACAAGCTTGGGGTCGCCAGAAATGTTGAAGTTAGCATTTCCTGTTTGGTCTTTAAAGGTCAACACTGGCTGTCAAACGTTGGTCACATAGAGCTGCCAAAGCTAATTTGGTGCATCTTTAGCTGAATCTCCACTAACACCGCAATCAAAATACGCTTTTGTGCCAGGAACAGTTAATGGTACAGTGTTGTTCTCTATTAGTTTTTTCCGTTCTCTCATTGTCTTTCCCCCCTTCTGCTCCTTGAAAATTCACGCTTCTTGGTTGAACAGTCTGTGATATTGCTATACAGTAATTTCTCACATTTCCTCCATGAGTAGTTAGCTTTGGTTTGTACAACGTGACCATTTAAATGTGGTCCTTGTTTGTAGGTAAAATATATGATAAGGTGTATAAGGAACTCAGATATGAGTTGCTTTCTATTTATGCAGTGGCCCTAATGTTCTTTATGTCAGGTTGTGTGCCCATGTCAGCTTGTAGAAAGAAATGAGCTTTGCTGGCTAACTCACTTTGTATAGTACCCAGTAGAGTTCTGGGTTCAAATGGGTGCCTAGGTTTTCGGATGATTTAGCCATATGTTATTTAATTTTCTTCAGGTATCTCAAGTGCTTCCTAGTCTGACCCATTTATACTCATCACCCATCATCCTCACCTACATAGAGGTTGACTAAGTTTGTTTTTGGTATTTTTGAGGAAAACAGTCATTTGCACATGGCTATACAGCAAGTTAATACAGGGACCAGGATTGGGGAGCGAGTCTTCAACTTGATAGCCAGTGCTGGCTATTTGAAAGTTTGCCACTGGAAAAGATAGACAGCATCATGTTGGCAGAGCCTTGCCTTAGTTCTGGAACAAGTTCATACACCAAATATAAATATATTTGCCTCTTTCTTATAAAATAGGAACACAGGGCTTTTAAAATAATGAAGTTTTTCTCATGTTACTATTTTCTTTTGTTGTATAAAATGGGATAGGAAAAGACTTCTGTTTTTCTGTGGAGCTTTATTTCATTTTTTAGTTGTTCTTTGAAAAAAAAAAGCAGAGGTTGGGGCATTTAAGTGTTTGATGTTGGGAAGTTATTATTGACTGCTGGGTGTGACTAGTCACGTGGAACATGGTGCCAGGCTCTAGAACTAACATGTTTTGCTGTTGAATGAAATGGGTCTTGGGAAGCTTTAAGACGCCACTAAAGCTACGGGTTTTCTCCGGTGTGGGGGGAAGGGGGGGATGAGGGCAAAGCACAGGAACCCAGGCAATTACATATATACTTAGTCAGACTTAAGCTAGTCTACATATGGGAGAACAGGAGAAACCCTGCCATGGGTATAATAGGTCAGTGAGAGCATTAAACCATCTCGTTTAGGAATCGCTCCTTTTTTTTGTTCTTTTCTGTTAGAAACTCAAATGAGCATTAGAAAGTAGTTAATCGTGAATTGAAAGTGATTGTAAAACATACTAAGTAATTTTTAGCCCTGTTTCTTGAAGGAGGAGTAGCTTTCTTCAGCACAGAAACAAGGGGTGTGGATGTGAAAAGTAAAGTATTTTACTCCTATTTCTAATAATGTTGTTAAGGTATAAAAGATTGGATCCTTTCTTCCTACTAGTTAACTAGTAATTTTTATGATTAGTGGTTGATTTTCACTTTAAAAACCACTAAGTTTCTCCTATGCTCAGGTGTTTTTCTTTGTGGCGAGCTGTTTTAGAATCCCATTCAGCCAGGATAGATTAAAACTTGAGTTCATTTGAAAGGAAAGAGGTTGCCCAGAATTGGTATTAATGCCCATAAAACACATACACATTTTAAAATATAAATCTTTTTAAAATTGAGGTATAATTGACATATAACTGTATATTAGTCTCAGGGGTACAACATAATGATTCAGTATTTGTATATATTGCAGAATGGTCACCACAGTAACTCTAGTTCACGTCTCTCACCATACATAGTTTAAAAAGTTTTTTTCTTGTGATGAGAACTTTTAAGATCTCAGCAATTTTCAAATATGCAATATTTGATAATTTTAATAATACTTTAAAATATAAATCTTAAGTGTAGGTTTCTGGTGAGCAGGTCTTTTAGAAGGGCAGCAGTGAGAAAGGAAAGGTACAGCAGTGGTTTTTGGCTGGTTGACTCATGAGTCTGATTCTATGACTACTGCTCAGTCCCTTTTAGGGAGGACTTTCCTTCTTGTGATGGTATTCGGACTCCTAAGTAGCTTAAACAACAGATTTATTTTCTCACAGTTCTGGAGTCTAGAAGTCTGACATCAAGGTGTGAGCAGGGTTGTCTTCTGAGGCCTCTCCCCTTGGCTTTTGCCTTCTGTCTCTCTCTCTGTGTCCTAATCTCTTCTTATAAGGACACCAGTCACACTGGGTTAGGGCCCACCCTGCCGACTCCATTTTTCATTAATTACCTGTTTAAAGGCCCTACTTCCGAGTAGAGTCACATTCTGAGGTACTGGGGGTTAGGGCTTCAACAAATGAATTTGGGGGGAACACAACCCAGTCCATAACACTAGGGAATGCAAAATTTCCTTCCTCTTCTGGGAGTTGAGGCAGATAAGGTGAACTTGGGGAAGAAGCAAAACCTGAGGCTCTTAATATTGTTTCTGCCTCTGCAGATACTGGGCTAACTTAAAGTTGTGGTTCAAGCAGAAGATCAGCAAAGAAGAGTTTGACCTTGAAGCTCATAGACTTCTCACACAGGATAATGGTAAAATAATTATCTGGGGAGTTATTTTACTGTTCTGAAGTTTTCCCAGATTTGCAATAAATTAAAAGTTTATTTAAAATTTTTTAAAAATTTTGGTTTTAGTGGTATAAGGTCATTTAAATAATGTGGATATTTAAAATTAAATGGAAAGAATGGCAGAGTAGGGGATATCCAAAGTTCTTAAAAGCTAGACTGAAACAGTGGGTTCCTTATGTTGTAAATATTCTGTATTTGACTTGTGACAATCTTCCCTTTTTCAGTCCATTCTCACAACGATTTCCTCCTGGCTATTCTCACGCGTTGTCAGATTTTGGTGTCTACACCAGGTAAGGGAGTGGGAACACCTCCAGGGATGTCAGTCAGCAAAACCACGGAATGCTGGGCTTACTAGACTTTCACTTCCTTTAACAGACTTGTTTGCAAATGAAATGTTCTTTGAACTGCTCAGAAGAAACATTTTATTGTGTAATAGAGATTCTTCTATAGAACCTTTTTAAAGCAGGTGATTTCTCTGTCCTTTCATTGACTTTTGGTCTTTACCCCCCATTCAGCTGGGTTTAGATTACTTAAATAAATGAGAAGTGAGGAGGAGGGTAGGTGGTCAGGAGGAAGAAGCTGAGGAGTGAAGGGAGGGAATTTGGTGGTTAGGAGAGCGTTTCCATAGATATAGGGAAGGTAAAGTACGTGGAGGGGAAACCACAGCATATGTTGAGAACCTGGACTTTCTCCTATTCTTAATTAAGTGAGATATTAGCACCTGGAAGGTTGGAGCTTCAGCATGTGTTTGGCAAACTGTTGGTGAAGAACAAAGGTAGTAATAGCAGCATGGTGGGGAGGTATGTGGATGCTAAGTCTGTCACTTCGACCTAAATAAATAGGTATAGACAGAATGATTCCTTTGTCCCTAATTTTTTGGAGCTTAAGTGGTACAAGTCCCCTCTTTCAATTTTATTTTAATCAGTCAAAAAAAAAGGTAAATGCATTAAAACTTTGCCTCATGATAAAGCTTATCCTGGGCTCTTGTTAAAAACTTGAATTTACAGGTACCTCCTACTGTAGATTAAATTGAAGTTTTTGTTGTTTAAAGGGCCTGTGGTGATTCTGATGATCATTTATTAAAAGCCCATGTTTACATAGAAGTGACTAGTATTTTGTATCATCCCCCTCTGCTAAGCTCTGTTGTAAGATAGAGAGTTCAGATGAGATCTCCTAAAGGCTTGTTCTCCACACTCAAAGAAGTCGCCATTGGTGTGAAGAATAATAAGCAGTGAGCGTTTGTTTACGGAGGTTGGTGTTACAGAGGGAAGGCAGTTTTCCACTCCTCACCACACCCCTCACTGCACATCCTACACTGTGTCACATTTCTAATGTTTTATTTAATTTAAATAGAAGTGGACTTTCGCCAGTTAGATCATAAAGATAATCCACTTCATTGTATAAAGTTTAATTTGATCAGAAAAGCCAACATTGTGAGGATTAGATCTTACTTTTTAGGTAGGTATATTCTAAAGTGGCACTCACCCAAAAGGTTCAGTGGGATGATCGGAAATAAAAACCTTGGTTGGGGCTTCCCTGGTGGCGCAGTGGTTGAGAGTCCGCCTGCCGATGCAGGGGACGCGGGTTCGTGCCCCGGTCCGGGAGGATCCCACATGCGGCAGAGCGGCTGGGCCCGTGAGCCATGGCCGCTGAGCCTGCGCGTCCGGGGCCTGTGCTCCGCGACGGGAGAGGCCACATCAGTGAGAGTCCTGCGTACCGCAAAAAAATAAAAATAGAAACCTTGGTTGATAGGAGTCAAGGGGCTTGGGTTCAAGTTTAGGTTTTGCCACTAGCTTAGATAATGTAGTTAATTATTGAGTGTTCTTAGCGTCCACATTTATAAAACAGAGACAGTAATATCTACCCTGCAGGATTATTAAAAAAAAAAAAACAGATGAAAGAACATGCAAAAAGTGCTCTTAAAAATAAAAAATGCCAAACAAATACGAAGTGGTATTAGTATAGGTGGCTGATTTTAATTAAATAAAGCCTTTGATATTCTTGAATATTTGTTGTTGGTTAAAAATAAATGAAGAAACATTAGAATTTAGAGATTATTTCTCAAATACCCAAAATGTCTTCCTTTAAAATGAAATTAATATTTGCTGGCAACAGAGGTGATTTCTATTAAAAGTAAAGTATAGAAGTACAGTTTTTTGTACTTTAATAATTGTGATCAGGTTGGTTACTGTTTTTCTAAGGCAGGCAGGAAAGCTGATTTTAATAATGTTATTTATTGAATACTGTAACTGCAGTGCCTTAGACGCTTTATGTGCGTTATCATTAATCCTCACAACAACTCTTCAGAAGTATTAGCCTCTTTTTTTGTATGCTAGGAAACAAACTTCAGAGGAGAGAAAACAAAACAAAATAAAAACTTACCTGAGGCCCTCTTCAGCTAGTAAGTAGAAGTGTTGGATCCAAACCAAAATCTGACTGCTGCTGTGAAGCCCTCCTTCCTTGGGGTCAGAGTCAGTCCTTGCCATGCTTTGCTTCCTCACCCGAGGTATATTTGGCCACTCAGCAGCAGCATCGCCTAACATCAAGTTCCATTCATCAGGGAAATCATCTAAGATTGACTGGTCTTACCAGGTGTGATCTAGGTGTGCCAAAGATACTTAAAGCGATGGAGAAGAGGAACTTGACTTTCCAAACAGTTCTTTTTTAGCTGAGGAACCAGGAATATTTTTTCAAAGCTTTACGAACTCATTCTTCCAAAAACATCAAGATGAAATAATGTTTTGTTAGAATGATGGGTGATTTTTTTTTTTCTTTTCCTAAAAAAATTCTTTGGGATATTTTTTTCAAGTGTACTGTAATGAGCTTGTATAACTTCTGATTTTTTTTAACACTAAACTATATATGTTCATGGTTTAAAAAAAAATAGTACAGAGGGTCTTAGAATGAAAAGCTTCCCCCTCCTAGACCAGCTTGTTCTCAAAGACAACTGCTTTCGCTTTTTGTTCTTCTTATGGGACCTCAGTGGCTCCGTACAGTGTGCTGAAACGTCTTTCTGGATTGACTGGTTTTAAACATCCATCTTGCCTTATTGCTCTGTGTTTTGTGAGATTTCCTCAATTCTTTCTTTCAGCCCTTCTGTCCAGTGCATTCTTTAATTCAGCAATTTTTATAGCGTCTTCTTTTTGTTTTATGGATACCCATCTTCTCAGACTTCTCTGAGGATATGAATTAGAAATTACTTAAGTTCTTTGTGTTGCCTGAATTCTTTATCTCTAGGATCTCAATTTTTTTTTTTTTTTTTTTTTTTACTTTGGTCTTTCTTACCATGTTACAGCTTATCATCAAATGTCTGAGAATCCACATTTACGAATGAAGCATAAAACCTGGAGATTGTGCTTTAGAGTGAGCTGACGGGAGGCCAGCCATTACAGTGAGGTTCCTCAAATGCCAGCTGCAGAGAACTGTGCTCTAGGGTACCAACATTCATACCAGCTACCTCAGTAAATCCCAGAAATTTTGTTCTATTTAACTAGAGAAGAGTTCTCCATTCTCCATTCCCTGCCACCTGTTTATACTGCACTGTGTACAGGAGTGAGTGGGGCTGGTTTCATGGGGCCAGGAACTGTCCATGAACTTGGAAGGGCCTGCGCTTGGTTTAGTGCTGTACTGTGGTTGTCTTGAAATTCTTAACTTTTGAGCAAGGGACCCTGCATTTTTGTTTTGTACTGAGTTCAGTCCTGGGGGTGAGGGAAGGGGTTTCTATGGATGACTTTTCAATATAGATCTTCCATTAATCTTGTTTTAAGCTGTACTATCCCTTCTGGTTCCCACTGCACTCACCTTCTCCAAATCCAGATTCTTTGTGGATATCTACTAGTCAGGTTTATTTACTTCCACCTATTTACCAACCTTGCCAACTTAGGTCACAGCTTCCAAGTGTCCGCTTTGTAAGTTGGCTCCTTTTTAGCCCATCTTTGAAATTTGTTGATATCTTATCTTGGTCTGCCACTCGTTTTGCTTTTTATCTGTGTTCTGGATGTGTGCCATTTACTTTTTTGTGTGTGTGTGGTACGCGGGCCTCTCACTGTTGTGGCCTCTCCCGTTGCGGAGCACAGGCTCCGGACGCGCAGGCTCAGCGGCCATGGCTCATGGGCCCAGCCCCTCTGTGGCATGTGGGATCTTCCTGGACCGGGGCACGAACCCGTGTCCCCTGCATCGGCAGGCGGACTCTCAACCACTGCGCCACCAGGGAAGCCCCCATTTACTTTTTTCTACTATCATATTTAGTAGGGTCTTGGAAGAGAGAGGAGTCAAATACATGTGCTTATTTCACCATCTTGAACTAGAAAATTCTGTCCTGCTTTTATAATAGTACTGCTACTAGTAAGCAAACAAACACCCAGTAAACAATGAAAAATGTGAAAAACAAATTTGTCTTCCTAAAAGAACAATTTTGGTTATAGCTAGAGAAACAAATGTGATTTGAGAGAAGTTGTGTTTAGGGAAGGAGAATGTTTTGTTTAGAGAAGGAGAATGAGAGATCTGAATTTAAGCATTTGTTCGTTTTCATCATTTGAGCATTTCATACTTTTTTAGCCTAAAGTGAAAACAAACTTAGCAGTTATCAATTGTCATTCTTTTCTCTTATGATTGTTACTTCTCTGTCTTATAGAGGGTGCTGGATCTTTACCCTGGACAGGGGGTTCTGCAGCCAAACCTGGAAAACCAAAGGGAAAGAAAAAGCTTTCTTCTGTTCGTCAGAAATTTGATGTAGGTTGTTTAGTAGATCTTGGTAACAACTGATTTAAGCACTGGTGTGATGGAACTGGCTTTAGTTTTTTAATGAATATTACAATTCTGGTAGTAAAGTTGAAAAAAAAGGGCATGATTTGGGGAGAAAACGGTGTTATTATATTTGAATTTGGTGAAGAGGGTTTCAAAGATTGTGTCTGAATTTTTATTCCAGTTCGTTACTGTGTAATTATTAATATGTTATCATTAGTACCTAATGATTTTTCAGTAATTCAACAACTATGCCTGTGTTCTTTTTCCTCTTAAATATCTGTGTGGAATGAATAATGTTTCTCAGATTGAAGACTTCTGTTCCAAGGGTCCAGGAGGCCCAGAGGCCTCTGGCAGGATGCTGCTGATGCCCCACTAGGCCTTGAGCCTTCTGGGGATCCTCAGAGAAATCTTGAAGGCATTGGGCTATAAAATTTGTAAACGTTTTAGAATAACTTGCTTTTTTTTCTGGTTTATATCCAGGGAACACAGTTTCCCAAAAGTATCCCTTTTATAGATTTGACTGGGTATTGATAGCTTTATTCATTAACATTAACAAATATTTATTTATTTCTACCTTGGCTCTATGTTTTAAGTCAAGAATATTCGATCTGGAGGGCATCAGTATCTCCAGAGAGGTATACTTGGTTTAAAAAAGCATGTTTGATATAAAATACAGTTTTATACTTACTTGGAAAATGGAAAAACAACAAGTATTGCTTTTATAGTACAAACTTCAAACAGGACAAGCCATATTCGCTACAAAATCTTGTGAGTTGGGCTTAAGCAAAAGCTACTGAGGCATATCTCCCACTGATTATGGAGAATATAATTGGGCTATCAGCATCTCCCAGAGGAAGGCTGAGATTTTATAAGCGGAAAAGATTGGGAAAAACTATTTTTAAAAAAACTAATGACTGTGTCTTAGAAAGATTCTGTGTTGAGAGTTGTTAGTAGAAGATAATGGTAAAAGTTACACTACCCTACATTATCTTGGGATATTTGTTATTAGATCTGTTATATTGGTTAGCTAGGTTTTTTTAGGGCTTTTCTTAAGCATTAATTATATATTTTTATTTTCAGAATCTGCTTACTTACAAGTATACTTAAAATACTCTGACTTGTTTGAAAATAGTTTTATATCTTCTCCTTCTCCCCAGTTGTTATTTTTAGCACAGAGCCATATATTCTGTGATTGCCGAGGTATTAATTGAATAGAATAAACTGCTATGCATAGTACTGTTATTCCCCATAACTCATGTCTTCATTATTACTATGTAATGGGTGTGAATTTGTGATTAGTTGTGCATGAGTTACTTTTTTTTTTTTTTTAACTCTTGTGGTATAGTTTTGGTGGCATTAATTTGTGGGATCTCAGGTCCAATTCATAGGTTACTTTTGTTTGTGTCTTATTACTTGCCACATAATGAATAATTTTGAAAAGTTTTCTTACCCATAGCATAGATTCCAGCCTCAAAATCCTCTCTCGGGAGCCCAGCAGTTTGTGGCCAAGGATCCCCAAGATGATGATGACTTGAAACTTTGTTCCCACACAATGATGCTTCCCACTCGGGGTCAGCTTGAAGGGAGAATGATAGTGACTGCTTACGAGCATGGGCTGGACAACGTCACCGAGGAGGCTGTCTCAGCTGTGGTCTATGCAGTGGAGGTTGGTTTGCTGGTGGCAGAAACACTCTTACAGATTGAATGTGACAAGCTTGTGTGAGTTATTCAAAGCTGGTACTGCAAGAAAAGAACTAAAATGTGACTCTGATCTCAGAATTGTCATCATTGAAAGTTGTTTTCTTTTGAGGGGAGAAACATCACAATCCAAACAATTGCCTTCAGTTAACAGACTAAACTTTTCAGAAAGGTTACTTGCATAACACTTTGGATGTTTAATTTCTCAACAAGGGGACAGATTTTAAGCAAAAAAAAAAAAAAAATGAGATTGAGAATCCTAAAGATTAAAATCACTTGATGTTGCCGTGGTACGGCATTTGAAGAGCATTATTAGACTTGGCATCTGAACTGTGGGATTCTTGTCTCCGCACACTCTTTCATTCATTCATTTTACTCATTTAGTTACTCGACAGAACATACACTGGGGTCTAGAGTGCACAGGTACTGACCGGTGACGCTGGGTCATTCCTTTCAATTCTCTGGGCCTCCGTTTCCTTGCCGGTACCTCAGAGATTATAATAGCTTTCTCAAGAAGTTATAAACATTGAATCATAAGTTGTACCATGAAGTCCTGACATGAGCTGATCTTATTGGTAGAATTGAAACATCATCCCTGACCCCAGCACCCCTGTTAATAAGGGTAGGCTGGGACTGGTTCTGTCTCTATTTTCGCAGACATTCTCTAACCCTCTCTTAGGTACTTGGCTCTCACAAGGGCGAAGAGATATTAAATACCTAACTTTCTGTTTATTTCCTATATATCTTTTGTTTATGTGGCTTTTGAGAGAGCCAGGGTTCTTTTTATGCAAGGATTTTAGTAGATTGGGCACTATAACCAATATGTTCCTGATGGTGAAACATTTTGTACCATTTTAAACCAAGCTTCAAGGTAGTTTGCTGCTTAAAAAAATTACTTATTTTTGTACTTTTATTTAAAGCTATCTGAACATCATTTTTGAGGGAGAGGAGCCAATTCAGAGATATAAAAACTTTAATAAATTTTAAAGTAGAGCAAGCCCATCCTAAATAGAACTAAATAAAAATAGCGTGTCTCCCTTTGCTCTTTTCTGTACCCTCGTACCCTGGTATGTATGGCTCTGTGGCTGTTTCGTGAACATTCGTCTGGTTTCAGCACTCGTTTGCCTGTCTCACATCTCCATCCACTAAATGCCAATAAACATTTTTTGGTCAAAGGAAGTTTTATGGTTTGCTTTTAAAGAGGAGTTCATGCTATTTTTCTCTTTTTTTTCTTGTTTTTACAGAATCACCTTAAAGATATATTGACATCAGTTGTGTCAAGAAGGAAAGCTTATCGATTACGTGATGGTCATTTTAAATACGCCTTTGGTAGTAATGTGACCCCACAGCCATACCTGAAGAACAGTGTAGTAGCTTACAACAACTTAATAGAAAGGTATGTGAAGTTTCTTGTGATCTTTGCATCCATCCTTCCTAATTGGTTACACTACTCTTTTGTAATAGACCACTGTTAAAGTTGGTTACTGGGGCTCTGTGCGTCTAAGGTACCTCTGAGAGCAGTATGGTTTTATTTTCTTAAGTTGCATCCTTGCGTGATAACCAGTGAATTCTTATGGTACTCTTTATGTTAGGAGTGAAGTTGTAGAGTTTGGCCGCTGCATGTGGTTTAAAGTGAGTGCCCCCCACTTTCCGAAGTACAGTGGAGTAGGTCCCTGGGGCAGTGCGTCTGGATGGTTCCTGAGGGGCATCACCTGACTGGTGGGGGGAGTGGGCCGGCTCTCACTCAGGAACGTGGCCTGTGCTTGTTGGGTCAAGGTTGGGTTTCTTGATGGTGGGAGGAGGAGCAGTAGGTGTCTCTCCAGGTCCTTTTCTGGCTTTTTTAGCTGTAGCTCAAGATAGCGGCCTGTGCTGGGTGTCGTCAGGTTGCTCTTGGCATCCTCTTGTGCAGTTCTGGTCTCTCAGCTCCGATCTCTGGGAACCTCTCTGTCTGCACTCCACTGTGGGCTCCCAGGACCTCTCTGATATTCTGAGTCATCCCTCTGAGGTGACCTGGATTACCTTCATCCCTGTGTTGTCCCTTTTCAGGGAGAAGAGAGGTAAAGAGATGACAAGGGAGATAAAACTTCAGAGAAAAAAGTGTGATTGGGAAGGCTGGCAGGAGTGATGCTGGGGAAGAAGTAATGGGCAGGGAAGGCAGGAGGAGTGACAGTGAGGGGTGTGGGATGGGAAAGCGGAGCAGGGAGTTGAAGAGAGCAGATGGTGCTGACACCATGGGGAGGGCATGGTGCTGGTGCCTGTTACATGGCCCCGAAGACCTTGAGACGGCTCACAGGGCTCATCTTGAAGATCACTGGCTTAAACTGGGTTCACTATTTAGATTGCCATAGGTGAAGATTTACTTTCTTAATCTCATTCAGGCATATCTGTTTGGGATTATTTGTTCTCATTTGTGAGTCATTCTTCTCTAGAGAAAAACAAACCAAAAAGAGTAAATGAGTGGCCCCTCGTAGCGGGCGAGCGCTGGAGCCGTGTGTGACCCTGCCGGGCCTCCAGCTGCCCTCTCCCCCTGCCAGCCTGTCCCTGTGAGGCTCCTGTCTCACCGTCGGCCGCTTGTTTCTCTATCAGCGCTGCCTTTGTCTGCTGCCGGAGCCCACGCTCATGCTCCACTTGTGCTTTCGTTCTAGTTCCCTCTTCACTGTTGTTTCACCTCCTGCGTGTTCTCCAGAATTGCATAGGTTATCTCCTACTGTATTACGATACAAAAATTATGTCTGACTTCCCAGCTGATGTTATATCTGGGTTCTATTTTGGGAAATTGGCAAGATCTGGATGAATTTTCTCCACCCTCCATTTTTGCCTGTTGCTTTTTTTGTGCTTTATTTTCTTTTCTTGTTATTTTTGATCCTCTTGTCTCCAGTATCATCTACCTTCCTCTCCAGGTTGGTTGTTTCCAATTTCATTTTCCTTTAATGAAGGTCTGTTACTTTTTTCCAACTAGAAGCTCTTTAAGGGCAGGGAACAATTTTGACTCAGTATCCTGACTTAGTATTTTAGCACTGTGGAGGGAGAAGGGTAAATGCAGTTGCACTGCATTTTATTTCCAGCCCAACAGATGGGCTGCCTTTAAAAATTAAAATTATAGACTACTCGTGTATACACTGGCTGAAAGATAACTGGATTTCTGATTCATGTTGAGATATATTTTATAGGAAGTATTCTAGCAGCCCATCCCTATTCTGTTTGTTCAGTGTTTCCATCTTACTTACTGGGAATATTTTTGAAACATTTTGTTTCCAGCCCTCCAGCCTTTTCTGCTCCTTGTACTGGTCAGAATCCAGCGTCTCACCTGCCTCCTGACGATGCTGAGCAGCAGGCCGCACTCCTGCTGGCGTGCTCGGGGGACACGCTACCCACGACTTTGCCTCCAGTGAACATGTACGACCTTTTTGAAGCTTTGCAGGTAACTCTTGGCTCCTTAAGGTTTACCTGGATTTATGGATAGGCTCAAAGTTTCTTCAAGTCTACAAAGATATTCACTAGCTTCTCCATTTCCTGGCTTTTGTTTTTCAGTTTCTATTGTTTGTTATTAAAGCCATTAATAGTAACCTAATCTTTCAAACCCCCGGCTCAAGAGTCCTTCCTAACTTACCTCCCGCATCTCTCACCTCCCCAGTGAAAGAAAAAAAATCTCCTTGTCCCCTTATTTCTATTTCAGAGCCTTGTTATTTCCTTGTTTTCTTGTTATCTGATTTGGGATTAATTAGGTTCTGGCTTAAAACTTACAGGTTTGTGTGTCTTTTGTGTGAGTGTTTTGTTGACACAGATCTTACTTTCATTTTCTGTGTTGGAAAAATAAGCATACTGAAGTATAATGGGAGACGTGCTGATATGTTTTCAATCCCAGGTACACAGGGAAGTCATTCCTACACACACTGTATATGCTCTCAACATTGAAAGGATCATTATGAAGCTCTGGCATCCAAATCATGAAGAGCTGCAGCAAGACAAAGTCCACTGCCAGCGCCTGGCAGCCAAGGAGGGGCTCTTGCTCTGCTGAATTGGGATTGGAGGGTGTGGGACCCTCAGCAAATTCATTGATGATTGGGAATTGAATGCTTTTGGGGGCCACATTTCAAGACTGAAGTGTGTAGAGTAAATATAACCTTTCCTATGGAAAGGTGATAGTACATTTTGTGTTGCTACTGTGAAGCCATTAATAAATCTGATTTTAATAATGACCCATATCTCTGTATGTATGTGTGTGTGTGTTCCCAGTTATGGGAATAGGCACTGAGAAAGTTCTGTGCCTGGAATGGTGCTGTTTAGGCATCTGAGGCCTAGTATCCTGTGGTCTGCATGTGAGGTAGGTGACATTCTAGAACAAAGAAGCTGTTATAACTTAGTCCCCACGATCAGCAGGACATCTCTGTGTTTAGAGACATCACGTATTCTGTATCTGGCAAGTCTAAAATTTCTGCTTTCCTCCTGAAGAAAGAACTGTGCTTTTAACACAGTGTTAAAAATCGGTTATCATTTTTAGTGATGAGTTTTATATATGTATATATTTTTTTGTGACCAGTTTAATTTTTAACAGGTATACGTAGTTGCCTAAAGATTCATTCCAACTCCATAGAAAATAAGACTTAGCAATGCTGTGCTATTAGAGAAAATAAAGTCCTTTCTTTAAATTAAAAATCAAATCAAAACAATCTCTTAGAATGTAATTAACCTTATAAAATATCTTCTCATAACTCAAGTTTCTTTTATAGAGTTGTTATGCCCAAAGACTTTGATTGGCAGGTTCATCTTTTAATTATTCCTATAGGAGTCCATGTGAACATATTGGATTTATACTAGGTAATTCTCCTATTCCTATGAAATATCTTTTTCTATACTTTCAAATGGCAGTGTTACTAGTAACTGTTTGTTTGTTTAGAGATATGTTGCTTTTTATTCAAGAGATGTTATTGGTGGATACGTTAGAATGTACAGATGGGTTTACGTAGGTCTGAATAATATATGTATAGATATGTATATATGGTTCAATATCTGGATCTGTGTATTTGGTTTTGTACTTTAAATGCGACGAATAAACCTTTTGGGAGAAAACTTTTTTTGTTTATTAAAGTAAACATATAAGGAATACCACCTTCTACAGAAATATGAAGAACCTTGCTTTCTGAGATCTTAGCAGAGACTTTTCAAAAGAACGTACTACATGAGAAAGATTAAAAGCAGGTTCCAATTAAGGCATGTCATTTCTTCCTCTTGTGATATGTAGGTTAAGACTAAAAAGAAAAAATAAACAGCCTAGTTTCAATTCTTGGCACAAGTCTGGAAAGTCCTTTAGAGTTTTCAGTAACTCAAGAATTTTTAGGGTTTGTAAGAATTTGAACTGGTATCTAATTGCATATAGTGGTTTTGGCTTGGCCTATCCATGTATCTGAGTCTTAATGCTAAGTATGTGTTAAATTTCATGTGTTCCATAGATGGAGAGGCAGCTAGAAGAAGCCTCAGACATGCCCTGCTGCCCACTGCAGTGGCAGGTTCCATAGAAATCTGTATAGCAGAGGGACCTCCAAACAGAAAAATTCCTCACTGCTCCGTAGGACCTGGCCTAAGTCCCTAGTTGCCTACTCTGGTGGGACCACAGGACACCAGAGGACTCTTTTTGCCTCCAAGTTTCGGGCCTACATGCCAAGATCTACTTTCCATGCCAGTTTCCCTCAAGCATCATTTTGTACAGTGGAGAGATTGGGTTGAGGGCAAGGCAGGCAGGTAGATAGAGTGATACTTAGGATTTTTCAAGAGAGCCAGAGTTCAAATGCCTTGTTCCACCAAAGGTGGCCTCCAGCCGTAGCACCGTGGTCAACTGTGGGATCCTGAGTGCAGTCTCTTCTATAATTAGGTTCTTAAGAAATCATGAGTGCTTATTATCAAGCATCATTTAGAAAAATAACTATTTCAAAGAGGAAAAAAGCTACTAGAAACCAGATAATTTCAGGCTTAGAATAGAGCTTAGTTTTCCTGTAGGGATTTCAGTAATTGTCTTTTAGCTGTAGGTATATCATTGTGCAAAACCAGGTTTGATAAGGCCCACCTTATTTTCTACCAGGTACCAGAGTGCTGGCTTAGCACACATTCTTATCCCCTTTGTCACCCATTGCTGGGATCAACCAAGCACATAATTTCTCTAACACTTCTCCCATTGTCTGAAGTGAGCACGACGTTCCTGATCGAATTTCATGAAGCGTCTTCTAAATGATTGCTCACTTTGACCGTAGATAAATACCTGTGTTTCCTCATGTCTTTTGACTCGGACCAGAATGCCTCCAGTTTGAATAATGGTAAGGAAGCTTGGTTTTCGGGGTCAGACTTAGATGCTGTGGCCAACAGATTGGTTCAGCATTTAATTCTCACGGCTTAAAAAAGGAAAAATGTCTAGATTATTCTTGGAGAGTAGATTAATATTTAATTGAATCTACAGGCATGGTAAATTGTCAAGACTAAAAGCACACCGTGAAAGGGCATCTAGGTTCATCATACTTTCATTTTGAGAGAAATTTATGAAAACAGGACACAAGTTTTCTGTTCATCAAGCTGCATGTTTCCATCCTTTTAAAATTAATATCCCTTTATGAATTTCCTTCGTGTGATTTTTCCTGTGAGCATCCAAAACATGACTGATTGAGGGAAAAAGTTATTTTTGCCAGGGCCCTTTCCCCCACCTTTAAAAGCCAGTTTAAAACCACATGTAACATTTGTCTTTAAAGACACCAACATTACTTACACTGCCATCCCATGAACAGACTTTTTTATTTCAAGGGTGTAATATATTGGTACCAAACTGAGTGGAGAATAAAGTGTAAATGAAGAGTTTGAAATGTGACTTTTCACAAGGCTAGCAAAAACCACCAGAGCCTATTGTCTTTATTATCAAAGTTTATTGTCGGAGTCAGTTCCTATCTACTGGGGAGTACAACTATGTCTCAATATGTGCTATAGTAACTCTAGGGTAATAGCCATTCTGCAAAATAGTTGTACTGGGGCTCTGTTAGGCATAGATCATAATAAAGTCAGTGGAAGAATGAGCCCAGAAAAACCCTGACAGTAGAGCCATTCCTCTAGGGAAGTTCCAGTGCTAAGCAACCTGTAAGGCATCATCTATCAGCTGACGATGAGACTCAAGGAGGTGTTGGTAGAATGAAACAGGAGTTGAACCCATTTTCTACTCTTCCCTGCAAGACAACTATGGCTCCAATGCAGGAACCAAAAATTAGGTCTTATAAAATCCTTTAAGCTCCCAAAGCAAGTAAAATAGGACATAAGGAGGAAAGGGCCAGGAACCAGGATAGTGGAGGATAAATTAAGTGTAATTGGAGGGAATGAAAACTTCTGGAATGAAAAGTAGCTGGATTTAGATGCCGTTTGAGATGACAAAGAATACAGTACAGGTAAAAGCAAATGGGGAAATGATTCAAACATTGAAAGTTATTCAGATACCAGAAGTTAAGTGAAATTTCCCCTCTTAGAGGAAAACTGGTTTTAAAAAATGAGGAAGGTGAATCACTAATAGGAAAATGAGTACCTGAGTAGAAATAGGTGTTTCAAAATGCCAAGAACAGTATAATATACAAATGAGCTGGGTCGACAGGAAGGAAAAGTGGTTATGGTAGCCTGTTAACCAGATCTGACATTGGAATGACATTTCTAACAATGGCTTTGTCTATGAGGTTCTGGCATATTTTTCGTAGCACAGGTAGCTTTGAAGGAATGTTTTCATAACACTCAACGTATGTGGGGAATGCACATTACTTTAGTGTAAAAATTCAAAGACCTCCCACCTGTTTCTGCAAGATAGAAGAAGTCTTCAAACAGCTGTGGCCAAAGACCCACGCCCTCTCACCACCCTTGCAATAAAAACATTAAAGGAATCGGAATTAACAAAACAAGTATCAGATGAGTCAATGAGCTTTGTACCATGTAGACAGCAGATAATTTATGGTGACTTTTGCAGGCAGCCTGAGAAACAGAAGAGCTTGTGTACTAAATGCTACCCTATCATTAAATATAATAATAATGAAAAACAGGGCCATTAAATGAGACCCTAGAAAAGTCTAGCTGCCAACCAGATTGGGAAGATAAATGAAACGGCATAGTTTATTTTAATCTGTATCTTCCACACTAACCTAGTTTGTCTACAGAAAAGCCATCTGCTGGCATCAGGCCAGTACGTCTGAATTTTGTTGTTGTTATTAGCATCTCATTTTTCCAAAAGAGGAATGTGTAAGTAGCAGGTGTACATAAATGACCATTTCTACAAAGCCTTCTCTGCAGTCTTGACCTGTGTGGGGACAGGTTCTACTGATGGAAGCATTTTTAAAGGCAGAAGAAAAAACATTGACTTGAGGTTTTCTCCACAGAAAATACCAGTGGAGTTGGGCCCGTATGATGAGTCTCTTATTGGCGCTGAACAAATGGCCTCTTCTCCAGGAAATACCTTTGTTCATTCCTATCTACAGGTTTCTTTTGATGGACACATGGAGTAATCTCTAAAACAAGAAATGAGGCAGAAGCAGTTTCTTTTCTAATCATGTCTCTGACGAAGTGAAGGGTCCTAGACTTTTCTGACACCTCATGGACGTGGGGCGAGGGTGGGCGGTGTCCCAAGACAGGATGCTCAGGCTGCTGTCCGGACCTGGGCTGTTCTGAGCCCCATGGCCTTTTCCTGCTGCTCCCTGTGTACCTATGCTGCGAGGAAATCTTCTTGAGGATTTTCCTCCTCAGCTGTTCCAAATACAGTTCATTTGCTGGAAAACAGAGAGAACCTAAGTGTGAGTTAACCCTTGGATTTTAGACATTGTATAACTTTTCAAGAACAGATTAGTCAGATTTCCAAACAGATGAGAAGAGGCCATTTTATGCCCACGTCGCCTCCAAAATGCCTTGTTCGATGAGAATCCCTGTCTACTTCTGGCACTTCCTCAGCTCAAAAACAGGGCGGCTGTACAGAGAACTGTGGCTGTCAAGATGAGCCAAAGCTAGTGGTTGGGATCGGACATAAATGCCTACGTACATAGCTGTAGCCCGGCATTGTTTTTTTCTCTTTCCTCTTCTGGCGGTTTTTTTTTTTTTTTTTTTTTTTTTTTGCGGTACGCGGGCCTCACTGTTGCGGCCTCTCCCGTTGCGGAGCACAAGCTCCGGACGCACAGGCCCAGCTGCCATGGCTCACGGGCCTAGCCGCTCTGCGGCATGTGTGATCTTCCCAGACCGGGGCACGAACCCGTGTCCTCTGCATTGGCAGGTGGACTCTCAACCACTGTGCTACCAGGGAAGCCCTCTGGCGGTTTTTGATCCAGTCCTTTGGGTAGCAAATAGCTTAGAAAATTAAAAATGCATAAAAATGTTATCTAACAAGGGGGGGCGGGAAGGTAAAAAGGATAAAAAGTCACTATAATTCAAAGTCTGATAATCCAGTGGAGGCAGTGTAATGATTGGCAGAAAAGGGAGGCTGAATTCACGGAGTGGAAGAATAAGGGAACATGAGGGGAAAAAGCAATTTTCGTGATTTCGACTGTAAAAGTAAGAACTTCTCCTTGTCTCTGTAATTCTAGGGGTCTCAGAATAACACTGCGGTTCAATGTTAGGAGTACAGTTTGATTTGGGGGCAGGGAAGGAGACATAAGTCACTCTTCAACTTACACAGCATGAAGGGGGGTGGTGTAACAGAAGATTTCTCTTAGCATTTCATTTGGAGAAAGAAGCAAGTAGGATGGAAATACCTAATTATACTTTAAAGGAAAGAAAAACCGTCAAGATACTTTTAGGTCCTCTGTAAAAGGAGTGCTGTCTTCATATTAAACACTGTCTGGAGGAACAAATGAACTGACAATTAGGGAAATGAGAACAAGAAGGTAAAATGAAATGTCTGTTCTCTCTGTATGTTGCCCACTGTAGGTGGTCGTTCACTCTCTCTCAAGGGGTCCGGGTGGGGAGGCTCGCTCCACTAGTGATATCTGGTAGCCCCCCACTCCCCACTTCCTTTTTTTTTTTTTTTTTTGCGGTACGCGGGCCTCTCACCGTTGTGGCCTCTCCCATCACGGAGCACAGGCTCTGGACGTGCAGGCTCAGCGGCCATGGCTCACGGGCCCAGCCGCTCCGCAGCATGTGGGATCTTCCCGGACCCAGGCACGAACCTGCGTCCCCTGCGTCGGCAGGCGGACTCTCAACCACTGCGCCACCAGGGAAGCCCCCCACTTCCTTTTAAAGCTGTTGCCCTTCTATACTCAACTGAAAATTCTCGGGCCTGTGGTCCTTAGTCCTTAGACTTTACTCACTGTAGTCCGAGATAAGCATTGTTTTTTTTTTGGTGCAGTTTCAATTTAAAAATATCACCCTTCAAACGTCTGTGAAATTATTATAATTGTTCACTCCATGTGAATGTCATGAGAATGAGATGATGGTTTAAAACACACTTCTGAACTCCCAGGGAGAAGCAGGCATAAGCTATTTCTTTCCTTCCCCACTGGGCTACTGCAGACCACCCCAGGACGGAGACCCGAGGCCCAGGGTACACAGTCCAAAGGCACATGCGTCCTTACATCCCAGCCCTACAGGCTAGCCAAGGTGAGCACGGCCGCTCCAAGTGAATCAGGTACACACACTGGCCCTAAATGTTCAGCACGATTTACAAGGGGAAGAAAAATTTTGGTTTTGCAGACAAAACTTTTTCTTATCGGGGCCATGTCAGACTACGCGCTTTCAGGCCCAAATAATTTCAGCGATAATTACAGCTCTCAGATTAAGTGTTCTGGGAGCTCACTCCTTGTTCACTTCATGCATTATACAAAGTACCCAAGAAATAAGCCAAGCAACCAGTTTCACATAAAGGTGAAAAGGCTGACGGCCTGTCACCTACAGCACTGCACTGTGGGCTCGAAGAGTTCTTGGAAACAGAGGAAAATAATGGCAAGAGAAAAGGTGTCTGTGGAACCCAACACGTCCCTCAGGGTAGGCGCTGGGCGGTTCCTCTGACTGCTTACCTTGGCTTTCCCTCAGTTGCTCTCTGTCAGGCTCTCAGTGTCGCACTCTTTGGGCGGTTCCCCTCCTCCTGGCAGCTCGCTCTCGATTTCCCACAGGACGTCATCCTCGTCCTCCAAGTTGCTGGAGATGTGGCACTTCTTGAACCCCTGGACGATGGATTCGCTTGAGATGCTATTCCATGCCACCATGACCCACTCCAGAAAGAGGCCGAGGGGCGGCTTCTTGGCATTCCCCGTGGGGCTCAGGGCGAGGTTCCCCGCCAGGAGCCAGTTGGAGTACTGGGCCCGGACACTGTCATTCAGGGGTTTGTAGACCACCACATCCAACACCTGCAGCTGCGAGGTCAGGCCCCCCGGGATGATGACCATGTCGGTGTTCATGCTTTCCATGGAGCTCTTCACCGAGTCAGTGGCGTGGCCCCGGAAGCCGTTGAGGATCAGCATCCCTCGCTGCTTGGGCACTGCACCGGTTCTCCGCCTCCACACCACTTCCAG
Source organism: Delphinus delphis (assembly GCF_949987515.2). Taxonomy (NCBI): domain Eukaryota; kingdom Metazoa; phylum Chordata; class Mammalia; order Artiodactyla; family Delphinidae; genus Delphinus; species Delphinus delphis. Next base: position 122,838,478 of record NC_082683.1, on the reverse strand, counting down.
CCAGTCCTGCATCAAGTCCTCCGTCATCCATCCGTACCGGTGACAGCGGATTTCCATGCCGCTGGGGAACTTCCCGGGGGGGATGTATGTGCCCCTCAGAATGATGTACGGAGGTAACTTCCTCCCATCTGCCAAGACACCAAGCATGGCGGTGATTTTCAGTTTCTCCCTGCCTGGCGTCTTGACCAAGACGGGCTTTTCACCCTGGTTGTCCACAGTCACCCTCGAGGGCACCTCTAAGCAAATGGGCGTCTCATCAGCATTTCCCATCTGAGCCACCTGGTAGTCGTGTGCCCTGCGCAGAGCCAGGACGCTCCGCTGGTAGGTGACGAGCTTCTCGGTCAGGTCTTCCGGCAGCTGCTGGGGCACCGGTACCTTATGCCGCAGAGACAAGTCATACCTTCGCATCATTCTTCGACACCAGCCCAGGCTGGCCTTGAACCCTTTCTCCGGAATGTTCATCTCCTGGGCAATCTCCAGAGCTTTCAGCTGCATGGCCTCCCTGGTGATGGGGTCCCCTTTGGCCTGCATGTATCGAACGTACTCGGCCACGCGCTGGTCCACCAGGGCGAAGCGCCCGTTTTTGGGGCCCCGGAAGGCGCGCCGCATGGCGTGGGCGTTCTGCAGCTGCGGCTTCACTTTGCGCCAGTCGCGGACGTTTTTTTCCAGCACCCCGAACTGCTTGGCCGCCTGGCAGTTGTTGGTGCTCTCGGCGTACTCCACCACCATTAACTTGAACCCCGCGTCGTAACTGCGGCGCATGCCTCGGCTGAACTGAAACTTCCCGGCCAGGTCGTCTGCCGAGAGGTCGTACCCAGGGAAGCCCACGGCCATGTAGAAGGGGTACCCCTCGCCCCACTCGGGCAGCTCTGTGATGTCCCGAGGCAGACGGAGGCCATAGCCGTCCAGGTGCTGAGGCTGCGGAAACTGGGAGGCCGTGTTCATCGGGCCCACCCAGTCTGGGGGCTTCACGTCAGATTCTTCATTTTCTGGCAGACAGACAGGGAGGGGCAAAGATAGTGCCCGTAAGTAAAATGACTTCTGGCTCATTCCCTGATTTTTTTTTTTCTTTTTTTGGTCGAAATACCAAGAATACCTTAATCTCAAACTCACTAAAAGCAGTAGCTCTAATAACAGATAACACGAAGTCCTTACCCCCGTGCCAATTCCCATAGATTACCCCATCTAATTCTCACAATAACTGTTTATTTCTTCTTTGCACGTGAGTCTAGAGAAATTAAGTAATGCATCAAGGGAGCTGAGCTAGGAAGTGGCAGAGCTGGAAACTGAATACAGGCAACAAGCTTGGATCACATACCAGCTGTGTGGGCCACGCTTGGGTCAAAATAACCTTTACCTGGACGAGAAGCCAATTATAACCCATATTACCACGTAATATTACAGAATTTGTATCATCATGGGCTGAATCATATCCCTTAAACCAAGAAAATCTATAGCAATACCACACTTAGCAAAGTTAAGCTTATCAGGCAGAAGTATGGTTCTTGCATACCAATGTCAGAACTGGGTTTCACTGTATGTTTCTGTTCAGAAGGTGGCCACAGAAGCTGAACACGACTCACGGAAATTACCATATCTCACCAAAACAAAGATGCCGTCAATTGCAAGGTGCACCATTACATGCCATTAAGAAAAGAAAAAGCTACTAGTGAAACTATAGCATGCCATCAATTTTAAGAGGCATTCTCAACTGCAGAGATGTTAAAGTGATGAGGGAAAGACATGTCTTGGAATCAATGAAGTACAGCATGTTAAACTATTACTTATAGAGAGAAGGCAAATCAAACCACTCAGGCTGTTGGGAAGCTGTATTTTTCCAACTCCTGCCCTCTAACTATATTTCTTGATAAAAGACTGAGTGCTTCTTTAGACATATTTGCTCAAGTATGTACTACAGCTGCTATTGCTTTTTCTATCCAAGATTAAGGAGACAGGAAGCCAAGTGAATAACCCTGGATGCATGCTTCGTCACACTATTTTCCTTAGTTTTCAGAGGTGTGTGGTGTGCCACCGAGGCACCCAGGATGTGCGCTGGAGCAAAGCCACACAAACTTCACTTTGGTTCACCTGCATACAAAGGTGCATGTTGAGACTTATTACTGACAGTCGACAAGTGAAGAAATGGAGGCTCAGAGAGGTGGATGAAGTCGCCTAAGGTCACATAGCATAGGAAAGGAGATTCTGAAACTCCAAAGCCCATAATCTTTCTGCCTCACAACCTTGCCTTACTCTTAAATACCCCACAGAATGTACCTGGAAACTTAAAATTCATCTTCATTATTCTCCCATTGGATGGATGTTGAATTGGGTTAATCATAGTACCTGCAAAGGTTCCTCCCTGGAACTGCCATTCGTCAGAATTCTGAGACTCCTCCTCCCTTTCCAACCGAGTGATCATGTCGGGCTTAGGGAATGGGAATTCTGTTTATAGGAAATAGAACAGGTAACAGCTGTGTGTTACTGTCTTGGAACACTGCCAAAATAAGTACTTTATAATACTTAAGAAACCCTCCCCTCCACTCCCACCCCACCACAGTCTTCTCAATATGCAGATTTATGAAAGGTGGGGGGAAAGGGCTCAGGGATACTTAAAGAAAAAATATGATGGGAAATAGGTCTGTCCAAGGGAATTTATGAATCTCTGCTAATGTACTAGCAACAACAAAAAGGAACTGCATTTAGCAGGGAAGTGGGTGGGTGCAGCCACGGATCTAATGAGCACTCTGGTACCCATATGAGCAAATGGGGAGATCCCTCCAAATGGTTACATTCTAATAATATGGTTACATTCCAATAATATGGATATCAATGCTGGGAAGGGGGCAAGGATTCTTTGAGGATATGTCCCCAAGCTTCTAAGGCTGACAGGGTAACAATGAGGCCTGCCTTCCCTCCTAAGGAACATATGAAGCACAGGCCCAGACCCATGGTGACATTTCTTAGATTATGTCTTATTTTTTCTTTTTTTGATGAGAATGCCTGGGTTGAATGAGGATGGTTCTGAGAGCTGGCACAAGCCGCTGAGTAGAAGGACACAATATGTATATCCTGCCTAAATCAAAAACAGGAAATTAAATGGGCACAGGCATTGAGGGGACAGACTCCAAGTTCAGGAGAGAGGGATGTTGGATACACCAGAGAAGAGAGACGTGGAAACAATTCTCTGGGCTCAGAGCTTCTAGGAGACAAAGGAAAACAAAGCTTTACCCAGGGACAGGACAGTTTCATAATTCATCCTCATGACCTCCCGGTACAGGGCCTTTTGCTGCTCCGTCAAAACGTCCCACTCCTCATCGGAAAAATATATGGCCACCTCATCGAATAGGGCTGGCACCTGCAACAGTGAACAGGCCTTTCTCAACGACTAGTAGGCACATGCAGACACAGATCACACACCCGCATCTCACAGGCGAGGGCTTGGGCCCGGGGAAACGTCTGTCCTGAGTCACACGGCTCCTCCGAGAAGCAACACCAAGACAAAAACAAGGTCTCCCGTGCCCTGCTGAGTGCTTTCCTCCCCCGGCATCCACAGATTAGGAGAGCAGCACCTTGAGAAGAAAAGTCCCCCATACTGGTTGGGAGACACTGGATCCTCACATATAGCAGGGAGAGCCGATCACGGCTCAGCCCCCATCCAGAGCCAGAACCAACCACGCTCGAGGAAACACCCCGAGACAGCTGCCCCACCAACACAACCCTGCTCTCTCCCTTGGTCACAGATCCTCAGCCCAGGAGGGTGCTGGGGGCCTCCTGGGCACTAGTCTCCATTTGCAGGGCACTAGCCCCGGTTTTTGACTCAGAACCCAATGCTGCCAGGGAGGGGCCAGTGAGAGAAGGGGCTTCAGCTGGCCTTTTCCAATCCACGAGGAGGAGGACAGAAGGGCTAATTAGAGCTTCAATGTATGTAACGAGATACTAGAGCAGACTGCTTTGCTTCCGTGCCTAGACCCGCAGCAGGAAGCCCTAAGGCCAGAGAAGAGAGCTCTACTGCCCGCTCCCGGCTCACCTACCTCCCCATCCCCATGGGCCAGTGGGACGGGGGTTCCTGAGCAGCCAAACGCAGCCAAGGCACCCAGACCGACCCCCTCTTGTTCAACTCTCTGCTTTTCTTTTTACTATGTGCTTTCCTTCAGTCATTAAAAATCCTACTCCAAAGTTCATCGTATTCAATGGTAAGGGATCTGGGCTGCTGCTTTCACAGCTACTCCCCATAGCTGAATCTAGGGCCTGGGGGATCAGAGTACTGTTCTCCATCTGCTTACAAAAGTTCAGTGTCTGCACCACCTGCAGCTTCTTCAGGCCCCCGGCCATCAATCATCTAGATCTCCTGGCCCTTCTTCCTTATGCACGAAGCCCACCTCGTCCCTCCCCCCATCACAGCCCCTTCCACACAGGGAGAATCTCCTAGGAAAGGCCCTGTAACTGCTTCCCTTATTCCCCCCACAGCCCCATTTAATTAAGGAGGAAACTGGCTCAGAGCAGCCCCGTTTCTGACCCAAAGTCACACAGCCAATAACGGCAGGGTTGAGAGTGGGACACAGCACTGTCTGACTTCAAGGCTCCCGCCCTCACAGAGGGCAGAGGGGTCTCCCAGGTCACCAACTGGCAGGCCTCCGCTCCCACCCTGCACACACTCGGCAGTACTGAGCTGCTGCAGTTCCCTGAACAAACCATCCTCGCACCCTCTGTGTGTCCGCACATGGTGCTCTGCTGCCTCGGAGGTCCTCCCCATTCTTGGCCTGGCTGACACCCACCCACCTTCCAAGACTCAGCCCAGACATCCTGTTCCCCGGGAAACTGGTCCCAACCCAGGCTGTGTGCCCTGTGACGCTCTGGGCTGAAGGCTCTGGTGGCACTTATCACACTGCAGAGTCCTCTTGGCTTACCTGTCTGCTTCTTCCACTAGAATATTGGCTCACTGAGGGCAGAACCTGGGCTTATTCCGTTTTGTTTCCCTAAGCCTAGAATACTTCCTGTAGGTAGTAATCCCTTAAAAATGTGTTCTTTGAATCAAAGATTTAAGCAAATAACCCCTGGACGTCTCTTATTCCGCTTGGAATAGTTTCAAATAATCCTTAAAATGTATCTGTCACAAGACTGAACTTACTCTTTGGAGTAAGAATGGACAAAAATCCCTAGTGTCAAATACCAGGAGGTACAAACGGATTGGTCTCTGGGCTCCGCTCAGACTCCATCAATCTGGAAAGCCAGGCAGCCAGGAATTTTCCATCCCACCCCATCCCACTTCCCAGGCTTTTAAACAACTCTCCCTTTGGCCTTTTCTCTCCCTAGGAAATTCCAGATCTAGGCCATACCTATTTATAGGCCCTTTCCCTTTGCTGATAAAACAGGACACAGGACTGGCTATGCCTGTCATTGCAGAGGGGCTACCCACGTCGATCCTTGTAAAAGGTAACACGTCCTGGGCCTGGTAAATATATCAGCAGCCCTGGAGTGGTGAGAAGGCAGCTGGAGGCTGAGGCTGGATTCATCTCCTCCCATTTAGGACTGAGCCCCGGAGGATCCTCAGACAAGCCCACATTATGTTCCAGAGGCGCGCAGTGCAGTGGCTTAGGAATTCTCCTCACAGCAACCTTCTGTGAGAATTGAGCAAGCCTTCAGCCAGGCCCTGCTGTGCAGGCCTCCCCTCTCTCCACAGAGGCCTTTTATCTAGCCAAGCACAGCAGAAGGTAAACAGGGCCAGCCCTGGGCCAAACTCAGAAATCAGGCAGCCGCCATCCAACCCCTGGACACCCTTGCTTGGCCTCACAGGTAGAGGCCCTCGATCCCCGCCTTCCTCCCTTCCCTCAGAAGGTCAAGGACTCATCAGACAGGTGTTCTTCCTTCAGCTTCTGTGTGCTGCCTCACTCGGTCCCACGAGCTGGCATTCCAACGCTTATCTCCAAGGGTAACCGTCCTAGAGTACTTACATGCTGCCCAGGCTCGCTGCACCCAGCGAAGACAGCACTTAGGGGGCTGGGACCGGTGCACTGATAGAGCGCCTGCTGTATGCCAGGCACTGTGTAGGGCACTCCCTCTTACGTGGTTAAATGTGTTACCTTATTGAATCCTTTAAATACTACAGGGATACGGGGATCACCACCCCAGTTTTATGGGTGAGGAAACAGGGCTGATAAGTATCTTGCCCAAGGTCACAGAGTTAGCAAGTCAGACTCCCAAGCCCGTGCTTTCTCGGCAGGCCACTTAGGCCAAGTGGCCTCTGCCTGGTGGCGGCAGCAAACGCTAACGTCCCTTAGAAAGATGAGCCGAGGACTTCTCCCTCAGAGCTGCTAGGGAGGGAGCTCAGACTCCTGGGCGCAGCACACTCCCCCGCAGGGCTGGCTCGGTCCCCTGGCCCCCTCTGCTTCTCTCGCCTATCCCCTCCACTCCCGGACTCCACTGCGGGCTCCAGCTGCAGGAGCTGCTCCGGACTCTGCACACACGAGCTTTCCTCTCCAGTGCTTTTGCTTCTGGCTGCCTGGAGGGCAAGACCCTCCCTTCCCTTGGCTGGTTCCACCTAGGCCGAAGGCTTGGTTCAAAGTACACTTTCCCTTTTTTCTACTTGAAATTGGATTTCTACTCCAGTTCTCCCACGAAATATTACCCTAATATACAGCCTGATTCTTTGGTTGGAAAAGCTTTTATTGATCACTCTAACACAATCCCCAACAACCAAAATGCATATTCGATTCTTTTCTTCCCCTAGTTTTAATGCTCTAGAGCAGGGGTTTTCCCACCTCAGCACTGCTGACATGTTTGGCCAGATAATTCTTCGTTGTGGGAGCTGTCCTGTGCATCACCGATGGGTAGCAGCATCCCTGGCCTCTACCCAGGAGATGCCTGTAGGATCTCCCACTCCCCAAGCCCCACCCCGAGTCATGACAACCAAAGACGTCTCCACCCAGACGTCCCTGGGAGGGATGGGGCTGGGGGCAAAACTGCCTACTGCTCCAACCAGGTCCCTGCCTGCCTTCTCCAGCCTGCAGGAGAGCCCATCTTCCCCCACAGAACTCCAAATACTGTGCAGTTAATTACATTTACTTCCCTATCTTCCTCACAAGACTAGTACCCCCGCGAGACTAGGGATCTTGCCTTAATAACACCCAGCACTGTGCTCAGTAGCTGCGGATGGATGGCAGGCTGCCTGGGTGCCACACATGCCAGTCCCCCTCCTCCAGCTCCTCTGGTTACCTCCTTCTTTCCCAGCCAAGCATGGGCTTCACCTTGCTCCTCTCTGTGTTGTCCCAATACACTCTTATGTGCGCTTCTGCTGCACCTGCTTTGCGCACTTCTCCATTCTGTCTAGATGTTCTCGGTTGGCCAATGCAGCCTCAAAGCCATGAGTTCTTGCTCAGGGCTAGATAGGACGGACGCCTGCTCTCCAAAATCTCCCCAGCTGCATGGATCTGAACTGGGGAGGAGGCCAGGGTGGGCTGAAGAGACAAATGCAATCCAGGCTCCATAGCTAGATGAGAAAACCCAGAGCCTGGTGTCGTACTGCTTTAAATATTTTTAATTGAAGTATAACATACATACAACAAAATGAAGTACTTTTAAGGTTCCAGCTCAAGAGGTGTTTTTAAGAACAAATGTCAGTGTACATGTGTATCCTAGGAGCAAAATAGATAACCTTGCTGTACCCCATGCAGTGGGAGCGGAGCGGGACTGGATAGTTTGGAAGGACCATGATTCTATGAATACAGATCTCTCACTGGAAACAAAGGATATGTATACCGATGACATTCATACACAGTGGAAAACTAAGCAGAGAAAAGGAATGTCATTTTGTTGCTTCTTTAAAATGTTTACCATTCATGCCCAATTATCATGAAGTCCAGTAAGTACTGTGAATAATGTACATAACGATGACTATTAATATCTGTTGCATTTAAACTTTTATAAGTTTACTCTAATTCTATCACACTATGCTGTTTGGATATGCTCCCTATTCACTGCTGCCTACTATCGCAACCCCTCCATCCAGGACCAGCTGGAAATGCAGCTCTCTCCTGTGTCAACTGGCCTCGTCCCATAAAGCTCTCCTCACGTCAGTTCAGTGCCCCAAGACTTACTTAAATGGTTTAAATGGTTCCCTTCAACCAGCGGTAGGTGATAAAGACTCTCTCCTCACCCAAACTTTGGCCAGGCTCCTCTGAGCCCTCTTCTCCACTAGGCCTCTATCTTGGACACATACACACCCGCCTCCGTTTCTCAGTCTGCCCAGACCAGTTTTAGCAAGAATCCTGCTAAGTCAGTTTAGAAAGAACCCTCCACCGTGGATGTCTCCTCTTAGTAATTTTCCAACCACTGAGCCCTCCGCGCTGCTCCTTGGCTATAAATCCCCACTTGCTGAGCCCGATCTCTCTCCCCTATTGTGACAGTCTTGAAACCTATCTCAATAGTCCTGAATAGTCTTCCTTATCATCTTAACAAATGCCAGGACAATTTTTCTTTCACCCAGGCCAGCAGAGATTTAGTTGGTGTCTACAAGGTGCCTGGCATTGAGCAGGATACAGGGAATCCATGGGTACAGGAGAGAGACACAGTCGTGGCCTCTTGGACTCCCGATCCTGATGGTGTGCTTGAAGCTGCGTGCCTGAAGGGACTGTTCCCAGAACCAGTTCCATTCTTCGCTGTGCCTTTTAAAGCCACAGAACTGTTTTCTCAGGAATGCAAACACACCGGGCTGGGCTAGGCTATTTTTACTTCCTATGTCTGCTTGAGGAAGAGACTTAATACAAGCCTGGCTCCCAGGCCTGCCCCTCACAGCTGTGTGTGGACTCCACACCTTCTTACTTACCCATCCGCCCTCTGAGCAGATTCGGACTTTCTGCATATCTGTGGGGCCATCCTCCAGCTCCCGGCTCTGAATCTCTTCTTCTTCTTCCTCTTCTTTCAGGGTCAAATTGAGAGGGTAGGCTGTGGACTCCATCTCTGTAAGCAAGATTCAGTTCAGAAAAATCAGGTGCTAGTGTGAACTCTTTAAAGTCTGTGATGGGGGCAGCTCAGGCTACACAAACCTTTTTAGCCCCAAGCACAGTTCAGCTGCAACAATGGAAGGGGACAGGGCCAGGCCTGGGGAGGAAGGGTTTCAGGGAAAGCACCAGGAAGCTGGAAGGTGACATATTTAATTATGATAAGAAGAGGGTTGCAGGCAGATAGCATACCTGGCTGCCTTCAAATATTTAAAAAGCTATCTGTGTAAGACAGACCAGACTGGTTCTGTAGAGACCCAAAGGCAGAGCAGGCCACTGAGTAAACATTCCAGGAAGAGGTTTTAAAGAGTGCATCAAATGGCAGAACTTTCTCACAGCCAGTGCCACCCAAACATGGAATTGGCAGCAAGACAGCGGTATTGGCTTCCTTTCAATGAAGGCATTTGAACACAGATGGAACACTCGCTCAACTGGGTTGTTCCTACAGGGCCAGTTCAGCATCAGGAGGTTGGGTGGCCCAGAGTACCTGGATTTTCCAGATTCAAAGGTTCTGTCCATAAGCCAGGTCAGAAAATAAGACGGTTCTGCCATAAGCGACTTTCCAAGCCCAGGAGTCGGTGATCCTTAGTGAGGGGTAATGCCTGGACACGCAGGAAGGTGCAGAAATCAGCTGGGGCCAGGCTCTGGGGCCCACCGCCACCGGGAAGACTCGCTGCCTCTGGGCCGCAAATTCTCTTCTGCAAATATCTCTCGCCCAGCTCCTAGGCCAGTACAAAGGGCCGCGCTCCTGCCCTCTAGGGGCGCGGGCAATTCCTAGGTGTGGAGTGAGCGCGCATCTTGTGGGCCGCATCCTCCCGGGCTTCCAAAGAAAAGATCCTTCCGGAGTTCAAAGTCTGCTCCTTCGATATTTTCAAAAAGGACGGGCGAATGCGGCAGGATAGGTCTGGGGCGGGTGGAACAGGCTTCAGATCCCTGGAGCTGGGGCTCGAACTTGGCCGCGGCCTCCCCCGCCGGCTCCCGGGAGGGAGATGGGGGGGTGGGGGCGCCGCCCCGCGGCGAAGGTGCAGGCGAAGAGGTATCCTCCGCCCCGCCACCGCCCACCCGCCCGGCGCCCCGCCCGCCGCCGCTGCCGCGCCCCCGGGCGCGCTCCGGTTTCTCCAGCCATCTTGTCCCATTTCCCTTTCTCCGCGGCCCCGCGCCGGGAGCGCTCCTGCCGCCCCCCTGCCCGCGCCCGGCCCGGCCCATCTCCCCGCCTGGCCCGCTCCCGGCCCCAGCGCACCTGCCGAGCGGCCGGGGCCGGCGCCGCCTGCCTTCCCCGGCGGGCCCGCAACAAAGGCAGTGGCGGCGGCAGTTGCAGCTGCAGCCTCGGGACCCCCCGCCCCCGCCGCGGCCCGACCGCCGGGGGCCCGAGGGAGGGGCCATGCCGCCCCCGGCCCCCGCCCCGCCCGCCCGCGCGCACTCACCGCCGGGCCGAGAGCCGGGGCGTGGGCCGGGGCCGCGGTGGAGACGCCGAGGGCTCCGGCCCGGCTGTCACAGCGCCATCCTTTCCGTCTCTCCGGCTTCCCGTGCGCGCGGCCCCTCGGGAGGGAGCGGGGAGGACACGTGGTGGGAGGAGGGAGGGTCCGGCCGGGAGCTGAGGGTGTTGGGAGGCGAGGGGAGGAGCGCGGCTGATGTCAGCGGGCCGCGGCGGCGCCGGGGGACGGCGCCCGCGCCAGCTCCCGACCCTCCTCCCGGCGTGGCTTCCGGCCGGTCCGCGCCGCGCGCTCCACTTGGCTGAGCTCCCGACCCTCCGCCCGGCTCCGCCTCGCTGGCCGGAGTAGTGCTCTCTGCCCTCTCTGCTTCCCCTGGTGCAGTTTCCTGTGCACCATGTGCGACCTCGGCATAGATGAGGCAGGAAGAGCCCGGATTTATGTTTGAACTGAATGTAGCCTGGGTGCACACGTTCATGCGCTTATTTGCATGAACCACTGCTTTGCACTTGCTTGGACGAGCACTCGAGGCACTCAAAGGCATGCTTCAAGGAATGTGTTATGAAGAGTAGACCAGCGAGGGGGTTGGGGAGAGTGTGGAGGGGTCTAGGATCTTTCGGGAAGCATGCATATTCTGGCAGGCATATGTTCAGAACTTTGTACGTAATACACATGTTGAAGGCACTTCCTGATTTTTGTAGTTGTTGCGTGTTAAATCCCAAGTGTGTAATGCCATGGAGGAAGTAACTCTAAAGCAGGATCTTCTCCAAAATGTTCAAAGAATTTGCGTGCAGCTCTGTGGACAATACAACAAAAGTGAGCGGAGAAGCCCTGAATCGCTTCTCATTCTAGAAAAAGATCCCGGGTTTGGTATTTTTGTTGGGAACTCATTAAAGAAGAAATTATCCTGGCAATTGTTAAAGCGGAAAAGTAGGACTTTATTCGGGATTATTGAGATAGCTGGCAAGACTATCGCAATAGAGCTGAGCTCTCCGGCTCAACTCTGAATACAGCAAAGACCAGTTGGGGAATTATCACCCACCTGGGAGTGAGGAGGTCAGTGGGTGGAATACTAAGAGGAGACAAGAAGGGTAGAGGGACTCTTGCTAAACCGATTTAACGAGATGCTTGCTGATGGCAAGCCAGGTTGATCAGATATCCAGGGTGGGGGGCTCTCTCTGTGCTGGGAGGGCTGAGGACCGGAGGGGGGTGTGTATGTGTCCCATGTAGAGGCCTAGTGGAAAAGAGGGTTCAGAGGAGCCTGACTAAAATTTGGTCAAGGAGAGAATTTTGTCAACATTTTCAGACTGTCCCTGAGAACTGAGTGCCTGCAGGGAAAGATTTCTCCAAGTTTTTGTCGCCATTCTTATATTTATTTATATGTGACTTTGGTTTCTCTCTGCCGTGGAGAGGCTACAGTGGAACTGTGGAGCTCTCAATATATAAAATATAGTATGACAATCGCATCTTTGAAGTGTAATTATGGCGGACAACCAAAGACCAAGACCAAAGAGGTCTAATCGATGGAGAGCAGTCAACTCAAATACTGGTAGAGAGGTAGATATTAGGATTTTTTGTTTGTTTTTATGCACAATTCTTTTTGTGTATAAAGTTAACATTTTTAGAGCAAGTGTGACATCTTAGCTCAAATTGATTGACATTCCCATCTTTTCTGAGAAAATGGCTGGTTCAAATGGAAAGGTGAGGGAGTCAGGAAGGAGAAGAGTACTAGGGGCACTGCTGACAGCTCACCTTCTTACAAAAAAAGTATTGATACGGGTTATGAGATAACCAAAGAGGAATATTATGCTAGGGTTTTAGGCTCTGAGAGCCCCACTGTTCTCATGCTGCTTTGATTAGGTTTTCCCTGGGAAGAGGCCAACCAACAGTGTCCCACCTGAATTCTTGACTTTGAACCCACAGCCCCATGATCTCAATGATTGTCACAGGCCCACCTTTGTAGAAGTCCACAACTGCTAACACGACTTACTCATAGGAACAAAGTGCTGGGGTCAGCACAATACACTGCAGACATCCATGTTTGTGGCTAAGTCACATCACTTGTCTCTGCCTGAGTTTCCTCATCTTCAGAAAGAGGGGGTTGAGCTAGTTATTGTCTGAGCTTCCCCTCACCTCTATCATTCAGTGATTCCTTTCTCCGTAAGACTTTGGCTTCGTCTGAATGGGGAGTGACTGAAGCTAGTCTTTGAAACGGTGCATGGCTTTGGTACTTAGGTAGGATGGATATCTGTTAGTAAGTGGTTAACAATTATGAACAGAACACCCATGGCATCAACATGATAGTTCTTTAATGTGATTGGTCCGACTTCATCTTTCCTTCTGTTGAATTTTTGCAATACACAAACCATAGGGATTCCAAAGAGCCCAAGTCCCACAAAATACCTCTTGAACTGTAGTGTCTGCTGGTTCATACACATTTCTGACCTTCAGTACAGACTCCATGGCCCTCAGACAGCATAGCTCCTGGCCCCCATGGCTCCATCTCTCAGGGACTGTGGTAGATTGAATTAACGGTCTTGCTTCTTTGTGCTTCTGTGGTAGTACACCCTGCTGTTACGTAGCACACCTTGCTGAGGTCTCAGTTGTGCAGAATGTACTTCAATGCCCCTTCACTTGGCATGGCCATGTGACATGCTTTGGCCGATTGAATGTAGGTGGAAGTGACTACATGTGAGTCCTGAACATGGGTCCTAGAAGGTCTCACATATTCTCACTTATCTCTCCGGTAGCTTTTGTCCTCTGCCATGACAAAATCATGCCTAGTTAGTCACTGCCCCTCCAGCCTGGGCTCCAGAATGAGACCTGTGCTGCACAGCCATCCTGTGAACATGAGAAGAGGTCGCTGTTTTGTTTTAAGCTATTGAGTCCTCAGGAGGCTGGTTAGGTAGCACTTTTGTGGTGAAAGCTCATTGAGACAGTGACAACAGGCAGCCTTGGACTTAGAGCTCCCATCATTGGCCCTCATGGGGATGCTCTGAGGCAGGGGAAAGGAGAGTTGCCATTTCATGGTGGAAATCCTCAGATATGTGCACAAGGGATTCCGAGATTGGGAGTGGAGACATAAAGAACCAAATGGGGGGAGGGCATGCAACTGCTGGCTGTATCTTTCTCTTCCCTGGGATTCTGGCACCTCAGAGGAAGATCAAGATATGACTTCTACATTCATATTGCCAGTAAAGCCTGAAACTACTCCTGGGAGATCTTGATAAAATGGTAAGGGAAACCCTGCTCCGGACAGTTCTTGGAAGGGTTAAAAGGTTCCTGGAGAGGCAGTGTGTTGTTAGAGAAACTCAGAGGATTAAGGGACAGGTAGAGGTCTCTCTAGAAAAAAAGCAAAGAGAATTGTAGTACTGAGTGTAGTACAGTAGTCCCCCCTTGTTCGCAGGGGACATGATCTAAGACCCCCAGTGGCTGCTTGAAACCACAGTTAGTACTGGATCATTTTCTGTTCATGTCTTCCACCCACAAATTTAATACCTTTTCCATCTTAACTGAGCACTTATCATACACCGTGACCATAATTTTTGCAGTTTGAGGTGCAGCAGCAAAACTAGGATGGGTTTTGTCCTTCTTTCCAATTTCATGAATAGAAGATTCGTTCTTACCATATCTTAGCAACCTCAGCATATGATTTTTTTACTTTCCTTATTGAGTTGAGAACTTTCACCTTTTCACTTAAAGGAAGCACTTTGTGATTTCTCTTTGGCATATCCAAATTACCAGCATCACTACTCTTGCACTTTGGAGCCATTATTAAGTAAAATAAGTACCACTTGACACAAGCACTGAGATACTGAGACAAATCAGTCTGATAATTGAAATGGCTACTAAGTGACTAATGGGCAGGATATGCTGGACAAAGGGATGATTCACTGTCCCAGGCAAGATGGAGGGTGATGGTGCAAGAATTCATCATGCTACTCAGAACAGTGCACAATTTAAAACTTATGAGTTATTTCTGGAGTTTTCCATTTAATATTTTCAGACCATGGTAGACTATGGGTAACTAAAACTGTGGAAAGTGAAACCATGGATAAGGGGGGCACACTGTACAGACTACAAACAGACACACAAATGTATAAAGGCTCAAACAATAGAAAGTTATCTTTCATTTATGTAACAGTCCTCTGTGGGTGTTCCTGGTCCACAGGTGACTCTCCTCCATGCTGTGATTTAGAGACCCATGTTCCTTCCATCTTGTGGCTCTGCCACACCCGCAGGCCTTGTGATTTTCTTCATCCATCAGAGTGAAGAGGAAAGAGAAAATGGAGAATGTACACCCCCCCTTTTTTTTTAGCCCTAAAGTGACACACATCTCTTTGGATAGCTCACTGTGTTCCTGAGCTATGACCTTCACAAGTATTTCTCCGTTTTTTCCTCCTTCCCCGTTAACTGAGACACGATGAAGAAGCTGGACTTGGGTTTTTCCCTTCCTCCAAGTCAGTTAGGCTCTGGTAAAACACGAGTTGGTTAAGTTCTGTTAAAATAAGTTTTCCTTAAAAGCAGGCTTTTGTTAAGGAGAACAGAGCACGCTGGGCTTATTTAAAAATGGTTAATTTTCCCCTTCCCCTTCTGGATGTATGAAGGGATTTTTCTCCCATATTCACCCTGAGAACCTGGTGAGCCTCCTGGACATAAAACTCAGGAAATTGTGAGGGCTGCCAGGCAAATTTATCTCTTAAGCTAGTCGGGGCCCAGTCGCCAATAATTAGTCAATTGCCCTTTACATGTTCCTGCAAGGCTCCAGCTGCAACTTCTGCTTCTAATAAACTATAATCCTCCATATTTGTCTGTCTCTCCAGTTTTCGGGGTAGCAGTTTGTCCTGCAACCTCAATTCCCTGATGTATCTAAGACTTGTTGATTTTCAGTTTGTTCAGCTTTTTTTTTTTTTTTTTTTTTTTCCTTTTTGTGAAAATAGGAGGGATGACTTCCAAGCTCTTCACATGTCAGACTGGCTAGGGCTTCTTTAAATAGGGAAGCTACTTATCTTTAACTTGCAGATAAGGCTATGGCAAATCTCCTACTTTACCTTTATCCTCATAGATGACACAATTCAATAGCTAGTTTCCTTTACACCAGTGGAGTTGAGCTCAGTACAGCCCATTCATGCTGGTTCTTCTTATCTCTCAGTTTATATGTTATGTCTACAACCCTCTCTCGTTCTCTTCTGTAATATTCATTTATTGCTCCTAGTCTCAGCCTCTGAGGTGACACAAAACAAATCTAACATAACAGCCTTGTTGATATTTAAAAACCTCTGTTTTGTTCCTTCAAATCTCCCCTAAATGTTCCTGTTTTCTTCAATAGTTCCTCATAGGGCATGGTTTATGCCCTATGTCCTTTGAGATTACTTATGCCCCTTGTCCTTTGAGATTACTTATGATCTATTGTAGTTCAGGATTTTCCTGAGATCTTAGTAATACCATAATCCTCAAAGTAATTTTCCCACATATGTTTTTGTGTGTATTTAGTTTTCTCTTCTCTCTACATTCAGAAGAGTCTTTTTACTGGAAAGGAAAAAGCAAACTAGTTCTTTGGCAGAAAACAAATTCTTCCCTAGCAGTGAATGCTAGGTCAGTTTCTCATGTGTCTTGTATAAGGGAAACTGAATGATATAATACTGTCCTCAACAACACTGTTTGAGAAAATGTAGTCTCAAAATTCAAATAATGTAGCTGTCAGCTTTTGCTGCACAATGGGATGTTAGTGGACATATGTGAGCAGAGAAATGACCTGTGCTTGCACAGCGGGGCTTGCCTCTGATACTCCAATGGTTGGCTATGAAGAGTTTTCCCTGGGTAGCTGCTCCTTGAGCCTGGTCTCTGGACCACATGTGGATCTGACCTTAACTCAACCCACAGCCTGGAACCAAGCCCAACCAATTCACTGCTTGAAGCAGAGCTGCCAGTGGAGCCCAGCCTAGATCATCTGATCCATAGTTGGCCTAAAGACCAGTGAACATGAAAATAAATACTTTTTAATATAAACCACTAGGTTTTGGGAGATGGGACCAGGCTGATCACTTGAGCAAAAGAGGCGAGCCCCACTGTGTAAGTACATGTCAATCCTCTGCTCATATTATAACCACTAACATGTTGGTCAAAGCAAATCACATGGCCAGGCCCAAAGTCAAGAGCTGGAGAAATACTCTCTCTCCACCATGAGGCCATGGTGGGAGTGTTGTCTCAGTCTGCCCAGGCTACCTTAACAAAATGCCATAGATGGGGTGGCTTAAACAACAGACATTTATTTCTCACAGTTCTGGAGTCCGGGAAGTCCAAGATCAAGGTGCTGGCAAAGTAGGTTTCATTCTGAGGCCTCTTCTCTTGGTTTGTAGGAGACCGCCATCTCACTGTGTGTTCCCATGCACTTTCTTCAGTGCTACATGTGGAAAGAGAGTGAGAATTCCTTCTCTCTTCCTCTTCCTATAAGGCCACCAATCCTATTGAATTAGGGACCCACTCTTACAACCTCATTTAAACGTAATTACCTCCCAAAGACCCCACGTCCAAATAAAGTCACGTTGAGGGGCAAGGCTTCAATATATGAATTTTTAGAGGGCAATTCAGTCCATAGTAGGTGTCACTGTATAATACTACCACAAGGGATAAATCATTGGAAACAATAATTCAATCTGCAAAATTATTCATGACCCTCCCTTGTGCAAAATATACTCACACCCATTCCAAGATCCATCTCCACCCCCAAGTCTCATCTATTCACAGCATCGGCTCCAAGTCCAGATTTTCATGACTACATCAGGTCTGCTTGATCAGGAGAGCTGTGATTTAAGAAGGCAAGTTACCCTCCTCCCCAGCTCTGCACACCCTGTAGAGAATGAGAGCACAGGGACAGGATAACCACAATGAACACTTTGATTTGAAAGAGGCTGAGCAGTCTTCCTTTTTTTTTTTTTTTTTTGCGGTACGCGGGCCTCTCACCGCTGTGGCCTCTCCCGTTGCGGAGCACAGGCTCCGGACGCGCAGGCTCAGCGGCCATGGCTCACGGGCCCAGCCGCTCCGCGGCATGTGGGATCCTCCCGGACCGGGGCACGAACCCGTGTCCCCTGCATCGGCAGGCGGACTCTCAACCACTGCACCACCAGGGAAGCCCTGAGCAGTCATATTTATAGCAATCCTGAAAGCCCAGTAGGCAAGTGTTGTCAGGTTTCAGTGTCCTGGGGGGTTGGGAATGTCTCTTGGTTAGGCCCTGGGTCTGCTTCTGGGAGCGACTCCGAAGCTCATGTCCTTTACCACTATGGCTCCACACTCTGGGAGGTCCTTCACTTTCCATCATTCTCCTTAACCTCTTCTGAAGAGGCCATAGGGGAGCATGCCCATCTAGGTGGCAGAGTGGCCTTCTCAACCTGCTCCCTGCCTCTAAAATATAGAGGCTCACAGATCCTTATTCATTGTGAACACCCTCGGGGTTGTTTTTCTTTGTTTTTATACTCTGGGTTTGTGAGGCACCTTTTGCAAACACAGCCCTCCTAAAAACTTTGTGAATTTTCTAAGTATTTGATTACAATCTGTATCATGTGTCCAAAGACACACCTACCACTCTTTGGGGGATAAGCTCGCGCTCTCTCTCTCCCTCTCTCTCTCTCTCTCTCTCTCTCTCTCTCTCTCTCTCTCTCTCTCTCTCTCTCTCTCTCTCTCTCTCTCGACACAGTTAAGGAAATGTGGGGCACTTCAGGCTTCTGGGCCAAGCTTTTTGATATTTCTAGTGGTCCTTTTGTGTAGTTGGAAGGATCTGCTCTGTGATACTTTAGTCCTTTCCAAGGTCTTAAAAAGAGCCATACTTTTGATTTGGTCTTTTTCTCGAGTCTGTGTTTTAATAGCCACTCCTGTGATTTGATGGGAAATAGTTTCGTTTTCCCGACTCTGCAATTTCTGTGATCTCTATATTCCCTCTAATCTCTGCTTGAAATCTGGCCAGTTTTTTCTCAGCTCATTTCGTAGCTGTCTTTACTCTAGTACTTTATCAAATGTAACTAGTAACAGCTAGTCCACAGCCAACAGTCTGCCTTAAAACTTTGTCCTCATTTCATTAGTTACTTGCCTTTCCAGTAACTACAGGTGACAGTTTTATCAAATATTTTACCACTATATAAAACGTCATCATTTTCCAGTTTATAACAGTTTCTGGGCCACCTGCTTCCCAGTCCAATTTTTTTACACTTTTGTTATAGCAGCAGCTCACCTCTACTCACAAACTTTCTGTTAGTCAGCTTCTACTGTATTACATCTATTCCCAAACTCAGTGTCTTACAAAAACAAGCATTTATTTTTATGCTCATGGGCCTGCATGTCAACTATTGTTTAGCTGATCTCAGCTGGACTCACCTGGGTAGCTGTGCTTAGGCAGTGGGTTGGCTGCACATGTTTCCAGCTTGTGGGCTGGGCTCAGGTGTGCTCACGTGTGTTTGCTTTAGGTTCCAGATTGAAGGGACAGCAGCTACTGGAAGAAAACTCTTCTCATGGTGGATTACAGGCACACAGGAAGGCAAGAGCATCTGTAAGAAAGCACATTTCAAGTCTTCATTTATTTACACATATCCTGTTGGCCAAAGCAAGTCACGTGGCCAAGCCCAAAGTCAAGGGGCAGAGAAACATACGCCCTGCCTACCTTGAGGCCATAACAATTATGTCTGCATAGGTACAAAGACTGGAAGAAAACATAGAGAAATGAAAATGATTCATATGATAGAACAGTGGAATTGTATGTAATTAAAATTTTTTTCTAACATTATTATAAATGTTTTCATAATAATTTTAATTAGAATCCTATGGATCTTAGGAGTATGAAATAATTGTAGAACAATCATATAATAAAATAAAATATGTCCAGGAAAAAAAAGGGTGTGGGCATAAAATACCACAGGAGCATAAAGAATTGGGACCAATAACGCATAATAATTTAGTACAAATTGCTGTCTTTATTTGCTTTTCTGCTGACTTCCTGTTATTAGGAGCCCAAATGATGTGGTATAAAGACATGGCAGGGAGGAGAAGCATTCCATAATCCTCTGATTAGGTCTCTCAGTCTTTTCATGAGCCCGTGTTCCTGGGCTCTGACTTTCTCAGGTGCTTCTCTGCTTCCCACCCCTTCACCCTTAAGTGAGACAGGAAGAGGGGGATGGAGCTGGATATTTCCCTTCCCCCAGGTCAGTTGGGCTCTGCTAAAACCCCAAGTTGTTTAGCCTCTGGTAAAATAGTTTCCCTTGAGGGCAGGGTTTTGTTAAAAAGAACAGAATAGGGATTGCATTGAATCTATAGATTGCTTTCTTTACAGAATTAGAACAAAAATTTTTACAATTTGTATGGAAACACAAAAGACCCCGAATAGCCAAAGCAATCTTGAGAAAGAAAAATGGGGCTGGAGGAATCAGGATCCCCGATTTTAAACTATACTACAAAGCTACAGTAATCAAGACAGTATGGTACTGGAACAAAAACAGAAACATAGATCAATGGAACAGGATAGAAAGCCCAGAGATAAACCCACGCACATGTGGTCAACTAATGTATGACAAAGAAGGCAAGGAGATACAATGGGGAAAAGACAGCCTCTTCAGTAAGTGGTGCTGGGAAAACTGGACAGCTACATGTAAAAGAATGAAATTAGAACACTCCCTAACACCATACACAAAAATAAACTCGAAATGGATTCGAGACCCAAATGTAAGGCCAGGCAGTATACAACTCTTAGAGGAAAGCATAGGCAGAACACTCTATGACATAAATCACAGCAAGATCCTTTTTGATCTACCTCCTAGAGTAATGGAAATAAATACTAAACAAATGGGACCCAATCAAACTTAAAAGCTTTTGCACAGCACAGGAATCTATAAACAAGATCAAAAGACAACCCTCAGAACGGGAGAAAATATTTGCAAAAGAAGCAACTGACAAAGGAGTAATCTCCAAAATATATAAACAACTCATGCAGCCCAATATTAAAAAAACAAACAACCCAATCAAAAACTGGGCAGAAGACCTAAATATACCTTTCTCCAAAGAAGACATACAGATTGCCAAGAGGCATATGAAAAGATGCTCAACATCACTAATTATTAGAGAAATGCAAGTCAAAACTACAATGAAGTATCACCTCACACCAGTTAGAATGGGCATCATCAAAAAATCTACAAGCAACAAACGCTGGAGAGGGTGTGGAGAAAAGGGAACCCTCTTGCACTGTTGGTGGGAATGTAAACTGATACAGCCACTGTGGAGAACAGTATGGAGGTTCCTTAATAAACTAAAAAGAGAATTACCATATGACCCAGCAATCCCATTCCTGGGCACATACCCAGAGAAAACCATAATTCAAAAAGACACATGCACCCCACTGTTCATTTCAGCACTGTTTACAATAGCCAGGTCATGGAAGCAACCTAAATGCCCATTGACAGATGAATAGATAAAGAAGATGTGGTACATATATACAATGGAATATTACTCAGCCATAAAAAGGAATGAAATTGGGTCATTTGTAGAGAAGTGGATGGACCTAGAGAATGTCATACAGAGTGAAGTAAGTCAGAAAGAGAAAAACAAATATCTCATATTAATGCATATATATGGAATCTAGAAAAATGGTACAGATGAACCAGTTTGCAAGGCAGAAATAGAGACACAGATGTAGAGAACAAATATATGGACACCAAAGGGGCAAAGTGTTGGGCGGGGCGGGCATGGTGTGATGAATTGGGAGATTGGGACTGACATATATACACTAATACGTATAAAATAGATAACTAATAAGAACCTGCTGTATAAAAAAATAAATAAAATAAAATTTTAAAAAATTCAAAAAAACTAAAACAGAACAAAAAAGAACAGAACACTATGGACTTGTTTCAAAAAACCTACTTGTCCTCTTCCCTTGCCAGAAACCTGAGGGAAATTTTCTCTGATCTTTACTCTGAGGACCTGATGGGGCTCCTGAAGGTAAAACTTATGAATGTTAAGGGCTCCACTAAGACTCAGCCCCTGGAATTTTTAACTTATAGCTGGTCCACACTTAGACTCTAGCAAGTGTTTCTACCCATACTGGCTCCAGCGGTGGATTCCTGCTCCCAGGAAGCTGTGATTCTCTGTATTCACCTGTCTCTCTAATTTTCAGTGTGGCGACTTGCCTTACGACCTCAATTTTCTCACAGATCTAAGAAGGGTTGTTGATTTTGTTTTTTCAGCTTTTCTTCTTGGGAGGACAGGAATGACCACCTCCAAGCCCTTTATATGTCAGAGAGAAACTGCTTTTCTTATTAGAAAAAAAGAAAACTTTTTCTCATGGAAAAGAATAGAAATTGCTTGAAATTCTCATGACACACATGTAACTGCTGAATATGGTTGTTTCTTAGGAAAAGTTGAGGGAATAACATAGAAATGTAACTCAGTAAAGGTGAATCAGTAAGGTGATAAATGGATGACATTTACTATTTATCCTTTAGGTGTCCAATTCTTGATGTAAGGAGTGAATTTAGAGATTTTGGAGGAGTAGATGGAAGCTAATTTGTGGGTCAGTCTTGTCTGAATAGCATTGCTACCAGCCTAGCTTTTGCTAGAAGCTTGAAGAGAGACAATTTGCAAATGAGAAACAGAAACGCTGGTGTTTTATATTGCCCACAGGAAGACTCCATGTGCTTAGGAATCCACATCACCGGGGAAGGGCAGGGTGGGACAGAGTTGACATTCAGTGACAAAATTACAAAAATTAAGTGACCTGGATAGAAGGGTACCTGCGGGCAAAGCCAGACTTTTCTTTATGAAAGTAATTTTAGATCCGTTTCAGCCCATGCTGGGTGGAATCCTTAAAGTTCTAAACCTCAAGCATGGTAAAGTACTGAATAATTTTTGCCTTGAAAAACTTTCAGGCAGATGTTACTAGTTGTCCTATAGAGGTTATGGAGAAACAGTAGTTCCATGAATCATCTATTGGTCTTTTCTATCAGCATAAAAGCATGTTACATGCTTCCCCCTCCTTCTTCCTTAAGTGAGACAGGAAGACAGGGCTGGAGTTGATTATTTCCCTCCCCAGTTCTCAATCTGCATCTTACTAGACTATGGTACATTGTTACATTACTGTCCCCAAAAGGTCATGTGTCTCAGGCTCCACCCCCATGTGATGTCCTTCCACATCTACTCTGGACCTGGCCATGGGGCTTGTGTTGACCAATGAGTCATCAGCAAGTCTGAAGCAAGCAGAGGCTTGATAAGCATTTGTGCATTGATACTGGCTCTCTTGGAGCCCAGTTGCCAAGGAAACAAGTCTGTGCTCTCCTGCTGGAGAGGTGATGTGGAGGAGAATCAAGATGTGGCAGGCCAGACTGACCACCAGATCTATCAATGAGGCCCTCGGGAAAGAGTCAACTCCCAGCCAACCTGTTGTCTGACTGCAGCTGCTTAAGCGTCCCTAAGCAAGACCATTAGAAGTGCTGCCTAGGAGTGGTGTCTGCATCACGGTGGTGTAAGACAGTTCTCCTTTGTATCCCCCCCTTTTAAACAATGAAATAGGTATCCATCCATGAACATAAGGGCCTCTGTGGGTGTTGTGGGATCTAGCACCACATGCCAAGGAATCTGGGAGAAGTCTTGTCCCCGGTGATTTCAGTAATAGGCAGACAGACCTTGGTATAGGCTGTGGAAACGGGGAGCCAGCAAACCTGCCCAGACCTCTCTCAGCACAGTCAGGAAAAAACCTGGAGAGTGCTGCCCTGGGTAGATATCCATGCCCTGGATGAAGGAGAATTTGCAAAAGTCCAGCTTTCCCAAGGAGAGATTCCAGCACACTATTCTAGGAAAAAAAAATGAGTTTGATTGCAGTGGAGGTGGGGGTAAGAGAAACTTTCCCAGGTCCCCCACCCCTTGAGGTGGGACCTCCATGACAAGGGGGACAGAGGATATTGGGAAAGAAGCAGAGAAGGGACTTCATTCCTGCTGATTGCACTCAGCAGGAAGTCTGCCCACAAGCCTCTGGGAATACCGAACCCAGGAATCTATCAGATCCGTGGGCACCTCCAAGGCCCCAAGTGCTAAACCCACACCTTCCCCAACTCTGCACCGACACCTGCTGTGCACTTCCACACGAGGCATCGATAGAGAGCCCCAGTAGACTGGGAGCATTCAGAAAACAAGCCACTATCTGTGGGCAAGGAGAAACCATAAACTTGAGCTATAGCGCCATCTTCTGGAAAACAAAAGAGAGGTTTCAACTAGCTAGCCTAGTGACTGGTAGGAACCAGAGAAGACATAGCAGCTTAAGAATCCTGCCACAAGAGGGAGCAAGAAGACTGGAGCAGGTACAGAGACAGATTAAACCCCAATTTTAAACCCTGATTTTATGCACTCAAATACATAAAATCAGAAATGAAGGAGGAGACATTACAACTAATAATACAGAGATATAAAGCATCATAAGAGACGCTTATGGATAATTACATGCCAACACACTGGATAACCTAGAAGAAATGGATAAATTCCTAGAAACACATAACCTACCAGGACTGAATCAGGAAGAAATACAAAATCTTAATAAACCAATAATGAATAAGGAGATTGAATAAGTAATGAAAACCCTCCCAACACAGAAAATTCCAGTACCAGTTGGGTTCACTAGTGAATTCTACCAAACATTAAAGAAAAATTAATACCAATCCTTCTCAAACTCTTCCAAAAGATTGAAGGGGAGGGAACACTTCCAAACCCATTTTATGAGACCAGAATTACTCTAACACACCTGATGCAAAAATTCTCAACCAAATATTAGCAAACTGAACTCAACAACACATTAAAAGGATTATACACCATAAGCAAGTAGGATTTATCCCTGGGATGCAAGGATGGTTCAACATAGGCAAATTAATAACGTGATAGACCACGTTAATAGAACGAAAGATAACAATCTTATGATTATCTCAATAGATGAGGAAAAAGCATTTGACAAAATACAGCATGATTAAAACTTTCAAAAAATTAGGTAAAGAGGGAACATACCTCAACATAACAAAGGCTCTATATAACAAACTCACAGCTAACATTATACTCAACGGTGAATAGTTGAAAGCTTTTCCTCTAAGATCAGGAACAAGGGTACCCATTCTTACCACTCTTATTCAACATAGTACTGGAAGTCTTAGCTAGAGCAATTAGGCAAGACAAAGACATAAAAGACATGCAAATAAGAAAGGAAGAAGTAAAATTGTCTTTGTTTACAGATGATATGATTTTACATGAAGAAAATCCTAAAGACTCAGCCAAAAAACTGTTGGAACTAATGAATGAATTCAGGGAAGTTGCAGGATGTAAAATTAACATTCAGAAATCCGTTACATTTCTATACACTAACAACAAAACATCTAAAAAAAAATGAAGTAAACGATCTCATTCACGATTGAATCAAAAATAAAATACTTAGGAATAAATTTAAACAAGGAGCTGAAAGATCTGTACAATGAAAACGACATGGCCTAATGAAAAACATTGAAGAAGGCGCAAACAGATGGAAAGATATCCCGTGTTCGTGGATCAGAAGAATTAATATTGCTAAAATGGCCACACTACCTAAAGTGATCTATAGATTTAATGCAATCCCTCTCAAAATTCCAATGGCATTTTTCACAGAAATAGAAAACACAATCCTAAAACTTGTATGGAACTACAGAAACTAGACTAGCCAAAGCATTCACGAGAAAGAAGAACAAAGCCAGAGACATCACATATCTTCATTTCAAAGTATATTACAAAGCTATAGTAATTTACAAAATATTGTACTGGCATAAAAATAGACAAATAGACCAATGGAACACAATAGAGAGCCCAGAAATCAACCCTCATGTATATGGTCAACTAATATTTGACAAAGGAGCCAGGAATATTTAATGGAGAAGGGATAGTCTCTTTAATAAATGATGCTGGAAAAACTGGATAACCACATGCAGAGCAATGAAATTGGATCCTGATCTTGCACCACTCACAAAAATTAACTCAAAATGAATTAAAAACTTAAACATAAAACCTGATACTATAAAATTCCTAGAAGAAAACCTAAAGAAGAAACTCCTTGATGTTGGATTGGGTAATAATTTTTTGATATGACACCAAAACCACAACTAATAAAAGAAAAAATCAACAAGGGGGACTACATCAAACAAAAAAGCTTCTGCACAGCAAAAGAAACAAAGAATATGAAAATCAACCTACAGAACAGGAGAAAATATTTGTAAGTCATATATCGAATAAGGTGTTAATATCCATGATATATAAAGAATTCATACAACTCAATAACACCACCAACAACAAAACCCCAAACAATCTGATTAAAGATAAGTGGATAAGCTGATAGGCATTTTTCTAAAGAGTGCATACAAATGACCAACAGGTGCCTGAAAAAATGCTCAGTGTCACTAGTCATCAGCGAAATGCAAATCAAAACTACGGTGAGATATCCCCTCATACCTATTAGAATGGCTATCATCAGAAAGACAAAAAATAAGTGCTGGCAAGTATGTGGAGAAAAGGGAACCTTTGTACACTGTTGGTAGGAATGGAAGTTGGTTCGGCCTCTATGGAAAACAGTATGGAAGCTCCTTTAAGAAATTAAAATACAACTACCACAGGACCCAGCAATCCCACTTCAAAGGGATATATTCAAAGGAAATGAAAGCAGGAGTTAGAAGAGATATCTGCACACCCATGTTTAGTGTAGCATTATTCACAATAGTCCAGATAAGGAAACAACCTAACTGTCCATCAGTGGATGAATGGATATACGTATAATGGAATCGTATATAGCCATGAGAAAGAAGAAGATCCTGCCACTTGCAACAACATGGATGGATCAGACAAACACTGCATAATATCACTTATGTGGAATTTTAAAAAGCCCAACTTAAAGAAATAGAAACTAAAATGATGGTGTGAAGGTTACCAGGGACTAAGGAGTGGGGGAAAAGGGGAGATGCTGGTCAAAGAGTATAAACTTCTTTCCAAGATGAATACATTTTGGAAATCTAACGTGCAACATGATGATTATAGTTAATACTGTATTATACGCTTGCAAGCTGCTAAAAGAGTAGATCTTAAATGTTCTCACTACAAAAAAGAAATGGTAATTATGTGACATGATGCAGGTGTTAGCTAACAATATGGTGGTAACCATTTTGCAATATAGAAGTCTATCAAGCCAACACATTGTATGCCTTACACAGTATTATATGTTAATTATTTCTCAATAAACCTAAAGTAAAAAAATCCAAAATACTGCCTACTGAGCCCAGTCCAAATTACTGACCTACAGAATCATAAGCAGAAAATGATTAAGTCACAAGGTTTTGGGGTGCTTTTAATGTATAATAGACAGCTGATATGCTCAACTAATTAGCAGCATTTGACAAAGTTGATCATGCTTCTATATGTATATATTTTTCAAATTATGGTAAAATATACATAACATAAAACTTACCAACTTAAAAACATTTTAAGTGCATAACTCAGTTACATTAAAAGCATTCACGTGTAAAATCATTACCACTATTCATTTCCAGAACTTTTTCATCATCCCAAACAAAAATTCTGTACCCATTAAATAATAACTTCCCATTTCCCCCTCCCCTATTCCCTGACAACCATCATTTTACTTTCTGTTTCTATGAATTTGCCTAGTTTAGGTACTTCATATAAGTAGAATCATATATTTTTCCTTTTGTTCCTGGCTTATTTCACTTAGCATAAAGGCTTCAAGTTTCATCCATGTTGTAGCATGTATCAGAGTTTCCTTGTTTTTAAG
The DNA here is from genome assembly GCF_949987515.2 of Delphinus delphis. Taxonomy (NCBI): domain Eukaryota; kingdom Metazoa; phylum Chordata; class Mammalia; order Artiodactyla; family Delphinidae; genus Delphinus; species Delphinus delphis. The sequence goes on along the minus strand of NC_082683.1, from coordinate 122,811,239 downwards.
GCAAATAATATTACATTCTATGTATATGCCAAATTTTGTTATCCATTCATCAGTTGATGGACATTTGGGTTGCCTTTACCTTTTGGTTATTGTGGAAAATGCTGGTATGAAGATTGGTACACAAGTATCTGTTTGAGTCCCTGTATGTCTTTCTTTTTAAAACCCCTTCTTCCAGGATGTTTTTTCTCTTATTTCACTAACTGCTTCTTCTCATATTTCTTTGTCGTTCTTACCTGCCACACTTTTGAACATTTGAATGCCTCAGAGTTCATTTCTTAGATTTCTCTTTCTATACTCATTTCCTTATTCAGTCTGGTCCCCTGGCTTTAAATTCCCACATTTGAGATGAGACCCACATTTATGTTCCAGCTTGGAACATAACTACAAGCTCACACTCAGCTGTCTACCAAATATACTTATTTGTATGTCTAACAGGCATCTTAAACTAAATCAGTCCAAACTTTAAATCCTATATTACTCTCAAATTATTATTCTATTGTTCCCATCTTACCAAGTAACAGTTCCATCCTAACAGTTTCTCTGGCCAAGTTATTCTTGATTCCTGTGTTTTTCTTTTAATTCATTTGGAAATCCTGTAGGCTGTACCTTCAAAATATATCCCTAGTCGTTCCTCCTCCACCTGAAGTGAACCACCAGCAACCGTTACCTAGGTTATTGCTGATAACCTCATAGCTGGTCGTCATGCTTCCACTTTTCTCCTCTACAGTCTGTTCTCAACACAGCACCTAGAGAATTTTTAAAAGGCAAGTCTTCCCCTCTGCTCAAACTCCTCCAATCACCGTTGTAAAATCCAAAGTCATTACTGTGTCTTTTAAGGTCTTTATGTTCCTGCCATATATTTTTTAAATTTACTTAATTAATTTTTGGCTATCTTGGGTCTGCGTTGCTGCGCGTGGGCTTTCTCTAGTTGCGATGAGCAGGGACTACCCTTCGATGCGGTGCACGGGCTTCTCATTGCGGTGGCTTCTCTTGTTGCAGAGCACGGGCTCTAGGCGCGTGGGCTTCAGTAGTTGTGGCACACAGGCTCAGTAGTTGTGGCTCACGGGCTTAGTTACTCCGTGGCATGTGGGATCTTCCCGGGCCAGGGCTTGAACCCATGGCCCCTTCATTGGCAGGCAGATTCTTAACCACTGTGCCACCAGGAAAGCCTTGCTCCTGACATATTTTTGATCTTATCTCCTACTTACCTCCTATTCACTCCACATTGGTCTCTTTGCCATTCCTCAAACACACTGTATGCATTCCTCCTTCAAAATCTTGGCAGTTGCTTGTCCTTTTCCCTGGAAAATTCTTTTTCACTCCCTCAGGCCTCCATTTGAATGTCACCATCTAAATGAGACCTCCCATGACTACCATTTAAAAAACAGCTACTTCCTCATATTCCACATCTTCTATCTCTTGTAGTCTGCTTTATTTTCTTCTTTATATTTATCTGACATCCTTCCTTTATATTAACTTACTTATCATCTGCTTTCCCACTGGAATGTAAGTTCCATAGGTGCATGGGCTTGGTCTATTTTGTTAATTGCTGCATTGCTGGCAGCCAGAAGAGTACTTGGCAAGTAGTAGGCACTCAATCAATTAATGTCGAATGGACGAAGACATCATAAGCAACTCTGCCTCATAATATATACACTAGAATGTAGATCTGAAGAATATACCCTCAGCTAACAGGACAAGCTGACCTTCAGAAAGTAGTTACTTGTTGTACATCTATTAGATTGTGAAGATTGCTTGTCCTAAGGATAATACATTTCATTTCAGTATAGAGTAGTTTTGTTTTTGTTTTGTGGCAGTTGTTAGAGAGTAAGACCATTTGTATTTTGCAGCCACTTCTGGCTCTTGATACACAATCAGGAATTTTATCTTACCATTCAGTGATGCAGTGGTAGAGAGTAGGGAAGGGAGAAGGATGTCAAAGAATAACTTAGTAATAATTAAAAATTATATTTTTATACAAATATGGAATGAACACACATCAAAGAGTTATTAAATGCATTAACAAGGGAATCAGTAGTAAAGTTGGTGTCAAGAGCAATTGAAGAACTTTTAGGCACATCATGACTTTTAGAATGTCGACTACCAGGTTAGACGCAAACCTGGTTAGTATCATTCTGGCCAATAAAACCACAGCTTTGTGGTTCACTTTTCCATAGTAGAGAAATTATTTACAGTTCTACCTGATGAAAATCTGCGAGTTATCTTCTAACCTCAAAGAATCTTGGTCCCAATCAATAATAGCAAGTCAAACAAAGGTAAGTCTGCTAGAGAATTAGACACTTTTTGAGTAGGTCTGTGAGACGAAGCTCCAGTATGACACTGAAAGGGCACACAGTTCTCCTTCTGCCTTATTTCCAAGTTTTTTCTTAACAGTGACATAGACCGAATTAATCTTAAAGTGATTTCTACTTATTAATTTAGAATTTTTCAGAGGGAGGGATTTCCAATGATAAAAATAATAGCGCGACCTCATTTTTCAATCCCCAAATCCGAACATCCAATACGACAAGTTGGGAGATGAGAGTGGATCAACAGTAAGGCAGCTTATTTGGAATCAAGACTTGCAGACAATTGTGAATGATGCTCCGTATAAGGATATAGACTTTTTGAATCTAATCATTAGTTTTTCTTTTAAAACAGTTTCCTGGTTAAGAAGTTTTTTGTTTGGAGTGTGTGCAATGCTTGGGGATTCATGTAAGCAGGGAAATGGACATGCTGAGGAATTAATGCTGTTAGACCCCACAAGGAATTGTGGATCAGTGGCTGGCCATGGTCCCCCCTAGGATGAGGTTGTAGTGCCTGAGGCTGCACTCCAGAGACTGGAGTTGTGTTCTCAGTGCTATCAAAAGTGTGTAAGAAACTACTGGGAGCCAAAAGAAGATATGGAAAAATGAGGAAGGAATTAGTTTCCCTCTCCTAATCTGTGAATCACAGTAGGTATTGTTACTCCCATTTTACTGAAAGGCAAGTAAGACTTAGAAATATGAAGTAACAGATCCGTGCAGTTAACGGCAGGACCATCTCCAAAGCCAGTAATTTTTACTTCTTTCTTTTACTAAAAATGGTACAGCACTGCTTTCATCTGGGTGACTTGGCAGAGCAGACGGTCCATAAATCCTCCGTGTCTCTGGACCTCGTATTATTATCTTAGGTGTTTTCATACATGTAAAGCTCTTATGTGGCACAGGATAAGCACTCAGTGTATGCCAGATATTACCTTCATTACCGGTTTTGCATGCCCTTTGTACCCACTAAATATCTTATTTTATCCTTACAATTCTATGAAATTGGCAGGGCAGATATTATTGCTGTCTTACAGATGAGAAAACGGAGGTTCAGGTAGATTTAGCATCTTTTTCCACAATAACTTCGGGAGTAAGAGGCAGATGTGACTAAAATAGGCATCCTGTCTGGAGCCATCCCCACTGCACATCCCACTGCCGCTTTTGCAGACACTGTTGTTTTCACACATGCTGCTTCCCTGCTCCCCACACCAAGCCCCAGTGATCACAGCACTTTTCTCTCTGGAGTGTCCAAGTATTCTCTTCCACCTCCTTCTCCCTCCCTGTCTCCTTCAATATTCTTTTTGAGGTATGTGCTTTTGAAACTGGAAGGAAGGGCAGCATGCAACTTGCAGCCACCAGTCTTTCAGTGAGGGAGGGCTAACAGCTCCCTCTGCTGTCCATTACGGGTAGGGCAGGCTCTGCACAAAAGCTCGGGGTCCCAGTGAAGGGTCACAGTCCCTAAATTACCCCCAGAAAGAGATACTGTGGTAAAATTCCAAAATTCAAATAATAAGCTAGGAAACAAGGTCTGAAAGAATTCATATTCCCTACTTATTTTTAGTATCACTAGAAAAAATATGTGAAGATCTTGGAAATTCAGGTGGAATTATTAGAAGAAATAATCTTATTTGTAAAAAAAAAAAAATATATATATACATATATATACACATATATATATATTATTCATATTACAAAGAACCTTGGCTTTGGAATCAGACACACCAAGAGTCTAATCCTAACTCTGTTATTTATCAGTTTTTTCACTTTGGGAAATTACCCCCACTTCTCTAGCCTCACTTTCTCCTTCTTTGAAAAGTAAATAGCCAATGTTGCCAACTGCCTCGCACAATGGACATTCAGTGGAAAAATAAAAAGGGAAAGTAGGGAAGATATAGACATGTGGGCATTAAAATTTCTTAATGATAGACTGCCTTAATGGAAAGCTGTATTCAATCTATAACATTTTTATATCATTAACTATTTTATATATCTATTCTGGAATTTTGCTTGTCTTATCTTTTTAGACACATATCAATTATGGAAATTAATGAATCTGTCCTTAAGAGTAGTTGCCTACTCAATTCCATAGCCACCAATAGTAAAGGCAGCTCTGCTACAAAAGAGGAAAAGTCTCCATTTCTGGGATACGAGCTCAAACAAAACCAACCGAAGATCAAAAAACTATCACTTGCTTCCCAAGAATAGCTTAAGGCAGAGCTGGGTGATTAGGGGAGGCTTCCTGGAACAGGTGGAGTTGGATACGAACTTGAGTGTTCAGTTAAATAGGTAGAAACAAGGGAAGAAGTTAATGAATATACCTCAGTCTATCCTCCAAAGCCTGGGGATTTACAAAGGGGATCAAAGGCCAGTGGCCCCAAAGGGGAAAGTTATACAGAAGAGACCAAAAGAATGTTTCAAGAGAAGCCTAGAGAAAGAGGCCGTTTGGTACAATAATTACATTTATAATTCAAGGAAACTTCAGAACATTTACAATATGGTGAAAACTTAAAGAAACTTATTGTTAACTAATAAAAATAGCTAAGCAATGGTATCACAAATCTGTGATCCATTATTATATCCATTAGAATGACTAGATTAGTAAAAGAAACAAGTGGAAGTTGGGTAGATTATACTGGAGCTCGATCTCTCTCAGCATAGAGAAGAGAACAGCTGATGGATAAACAATTGCTATCCCCAATGGAGGAGTCCAGCAGATTCTTATGGGCTAACGTTCTATCTTTGGAAAGGGCTAACGTTCTATCTTTGGAAAGGGAAATTAAAAATAAGGCCAAAACTGCAGAATAGAGACATGTCTTCTGGGTGTTCTGAGCCTTTTGTGACTGGGCTTTCTTGGGTCATGGTGTGCAAGAATTTTTAAGGTGAACTCTTAGAAGGGTGCCAACTGTTAACACCCAGTGTTTAACCTATGGGATACAGACTCTGGGGCTATATGTTCCCCATTAGCAATAACAGCAATGATGATGCAATACTATAGGCACACTTGTTTATTGCACCGTGCAGATGCTGAGTATTTTTTTTTTATTTTATAAATTCAAGGTTTGTGGCAACCCTGCATTGTTAGATGATGGTTAGCATTTTTTTTAGCAGTAAAGCACTTTTAACTAAGGTATGAACATTGTTCTTTTTAGACATAATGTTATTGCACACTTAATAGACTACAGTATAGTAAAAGCATAACTTTAATATTCACTGAGAAACCCAAAAATTCGTGTGCGTAGCTTTATCGCAGTGGTCTGGAACTGGAGTTCAGTATCTCTGGACCTCTAGCTGAGGAGCTAACAGTGGCAGACAGCTTCTCCCTTCTTCCAATTTCTCTTGGGACTCTTTTGACCCTTTCACAGGACTGCTTTCTTCTTCTTCTTTTTTTAAATAAATAAACTAATTAATTAAATTAAAAAATGCCCTGATGTTGATGACAAACAACATCAATTTTATGATGTTTTGCTGATCACCTGATCTTCAAACCCATGCTTCAAATGTTTGTGTTACCAAAATTACCTCATTCTTTTTTTTTTTTTTTTTTGCCCAATTCATCACCCCCCATCCCCCACGGCTTTCCCCCCTTGGTGTCCATACATTTGTTCTCTATATCTGTGTCTCAATTTCTGCCCTGCAAACCAGTTCATGTCTACCATTTTTCTAGGTTCCACATCTATGCGTTAATATACGATATTTGTTTTTCTCTTTCTGACTTACTTCACTCTGTATCACAGTCTCTAGATTCATCCACGTCTCTACAAATGACCTAATTTCGTTCCTTTGTATGGCTGAGTAATATTCCATTTTATATATGTACCACATCTTTATCCATTCTTCTGTCAATGGGCATTTAGATTGCTTCCATGACCTGGCTATTGTAAACAGTGCTGCAATAAACATTGGGGTGCATGTGTCTTTTTGAATTATGGTTTTCTCTGGGTATATGCCCAGTAGTGGGATTGCTGGATCATATAGTAATTCTATTTTTAGTTTTTTAAGGAACCTCCATACTGTTCTCCATAGTGGCTGTATCTATTTACATTCCCACCAACTGTGCAAGAGGGTTCCCTTTTCTCCACACCCTCTCCAGCATTTGTTGTTTGTAGATTTTCTGATGATGCCCATTCTGACTGGTGTGAGGTGATATCTCATTGTAGTTTTGATTTGCATTTCTCTAATGATTAATGATGTTGAGCATTCTTTCATGTGCTTCTTGGCCATCTGTATGTCTTCTTTGGAGAAGTGTCTATTTAGGTCTTCTGTCCATTTTTGGATTGGGTTGTTTGTTTTTTAATATTGAGCTGCATGAGCTGTTTATATATTTTGCAGATTAATCCTTTGTCCATTGATTCATTTGAAAATATTTTCTCCCATTCTGAGGGTTGTCTTTTCATCTTGTTTATGGTTTCCTTTGCTGTGCAAAAGTTTTGAAGTTTCATTAGGTCCCATTTGTTTATTTTTGTTTTTTATTTCCATTACTCTAGGAGGTGGATCAAAAAAGATCTTGCTGTGATTTACGTCAAAGATTGTTCTGCCTATGTTTTCCTCTGAGAGTTATATAGTGTCTGGTCTTACATTTAGGTCTCGAATTCCTTTTGAGTTTATTTTTGTGTATGGTGTTAAGGAGTGTTCTAATTTCATTCTTTTACATGTAGCTGTCCAGTTTTCCCAGCACCACTTATTGAAGAGACTGTCTTTTCTCCATTGTATATCCTTGCCTCCTTTGTCATAGATTAGTTGACCATAGGTGCGTGGGTTTATCTCTGGGCTTTCTATCTTGTTCCATTGATCTATGTTTCTGTTTTTGTGCCAGTACCATATTGTCTTGATTACTGTAGCTTTGGAGTATAGTCTGAAGTCAGGGAGCCTGATTCCTCCAGCTCTGTTTATTTCCTTCAAGACTGCTTTGTCTACTTGGGGTCTTTTGTGTCTCCATACAAATGTTAAGATTTTTTGTTCTAGTTCTGTAAAAAATGCCATTGGTAATTTGGTAGGGATTGCATTGAATCTGTAGATTGCTTTGGGTAGTAGAGTCATTTTCACAGTGTTGATTCTTCCAATCCAAGAACATGGTATATCTCTGCATCTGTTGGTATCATCTTTAATTTCTTTCATCAGTGTCTTATAGTTTTCTGCATACAGGTCTTTTGTCTCCCTAGGTAGGTTTATTCCTAGATATTTTATTCTTTCTGTTGCAGTGGTAAATGGGAGTGTTTCCTTAATTTCTCTTTCAGATTTTTCATCATTAGTGTATAGGAATGCAAGAGATTTCTGTGTATTAATTTTGTATCCTGCAACTTTACCAAATTCATTGATTAGCTCTAGTAGTTTTCTGGTGGCATCTTTAGGATTCTCTATGTATAGTATCATGTCATCTGCAAACAGTGACAGTTTTACTTCTTTCCAATTTGTATTCCTTTTATTTCCTTTTCTTCTCTGATTGCCATGGCTAGGACTTCCAAAACTATGTTGAATAATAGTGGTGAGAGTGGACATCCTTGTCTTGTTCCTGATCTGAGGACTGCTTTCTTCTGTCTAATAGAAATATAGGACTTTCCTGGCAGTTCAGTGGTTAAGATTCTGCACTTTCACTGCAGGGGTCATGGGTTCGATCCCTGGATGGGGAACTAAGATCCCACATGCAGCCAAAAAAAACACAAAATAATAATCTTAAGAGCATAGAAAATAAAAGTAGTAAAATAATTAGGACGGGGTGAGTTTGGAGTATTTATCATTTTTGTTTTTAATATACTTTATTTAATTTCAAGTTTACATGATAGTTTAATTTTTAATGCCTGTGTTTAACAACTGCTTACCAAAATTCCTGAAAATTTACCAATTGCCTCTTGTGAGCTGGTACTAGCCAGCTCCAGCACATCATCAGGAGACAACTCAAGCAGGTACTGGATATTTATGACAAAAGGGTTTTGGAGTTGTCCAATGTGAATAGGTTTGCTAGGAAAGGAAAAAAATATGACTATTATTCAGTAGTTCAAAATTGAAAAAAAGAGTAAATTATGTAATTTAATTCCATTAAAATTGTTAGGTTAATGGTAATCTAGAGATATTTCTTAAGATCTACCATTGTCTTCATAGCTCCTTTCTCCCTGCCCTCCACTCCAAGGCTTTCTGGATAGATTTTTTGAAAAGCAGCTTTATTGAGATATCATTTATATACCATAAAATTCACCCATTTTAAGTGTACAATGAAGCGGCTTTTCATAGCTCCTTTGACTGACTATTCTCAGAGGTTTCCCTCATCTTTTCTCTCCTCAGTGAGAAAACTAAGCAGAATGTGTTGATTTCCTGTATTAAAATGTTACAACTTTCACTTTTGTCAAATGCTTTTTCTGTTGAGATGATCCTGTGATTTTTATCTTTCCTTTTGTTAATGTGGTGTATCACATTGATTTATTTGGGGGTACTGAAACTTACTTTCATCCCTGGAATAAATCCCACTTGATCATGGTGTTTGATCCTTTTCATACGTTGTTGAATTTGTTTTGCTAATATTTTTGTTGAAGATTTTTGCATCTACATTCATCAGAGATATTGACCTGTAACTTTCTTTTTTTGTAGTGTCTTTGTCTTGTTTTGGTATCAAGGTAATTGTGGTCTTGTAGAATGAATTTAGGAGTGTTCCCTCCTCTTCAATTTTGTGGAATAGTTTGAGAAGAATAGGTATTATCTCTTCTTTATATGTTTGGTAGAATTCCCTGTGAAGCAGTCCAGTCCTGGACTTTGTTTGCTGGGAGTTTTTTTTTGATGACTAATTCAATTTCACTGTTAATGATCAGTCTGCTCTGATTGTCTATTTCTTCCTGATTCAGTCTTGGCAAGTTGTATGTTTCTAGAAATTTGTCCCTTTCTTCTAGGCTGTCCAATTTGTTGGTATATAACTGTAGTATTTTCTTTTGATTTTTTTAAAATCTCTGTGGTCTTGGTTGTAATTTCTCCTCTTTCATTTCTTATTTTGTTTATTTAGGTCCTCTCACTTTTTTCCAAAAAAAAAAACCCAGCTCTTTGTTTCATTTATCTTTTCTATTTTTTGTCTCTGTTTTATTTATTTCCTCTCTGATCAAAGGTTACAGCTTTGAAAGCTATTTTATGTTATTACTTAATCTTATATACAACAGTAACTTTCCTTTGGGGATGAACAATTAAAACAAACATTTTCAGCAAAGTGGATCTCTCCCACATTAGCCTCAAGCTGAAGGAAGCGAGCCCTTGATGGTGGAATGCCAGACATCAGTCAGCAGGTGAAGCTGGGTTGGTCTTAGTCTTCATGGAAGTCACACCTGATCTGAGCATAACACCCCAAAATAACAATTATTGGGTTTCAAGCCCTGCCCTCTACTACTATCCTTCCCTAACAGCTCATGGTAAGGAGGCCAAATAAAACATGAGGATAGGACACAGAACTAAAAGTCACTCTGGACTTATATGTTAATGTCTTTATATGCATTATAACCAATACAATTATTATTAAATTCCTCATTTTATAGATGAGGCAATTGAGGCTCAGAGAGAGAGTAACTTGTCAGAGGTCTTACAGCTGGTTAGTGGTTGCCTTGGCTTGCAGTGACACTGTGCAGGACCCCATGTTTGTGCATCAGGTACCCTGTAGGCCTGTGAGAGGTACTGTGGACAAGGAAAGCCAATCCCATCCAGAATAGGTTTCAATTCAGTAAGGATGAATTGATGCTCCTTCTATGGTGAAAGAGGTCTGATGCAATCAACTTGCCACCAAGTGGCTGGCTGGCCCCTTCAAGCTCAGTGTTAGGCTCTGCTACTGGAATATCAAATTTTCATCAGTGGCAGGACCCTTAGTGAGAAGGAGCCCATGTTTGGGGGCCTCTTCATAAAAGGCCTGATACCATGGCCATTATGGATCCATTGCACAAGCCCAGGAGTGGCTGAGAAAAGAGCCTGACCAAGGAGAGAGGACCTCTGCCAGGTTATTGAGGGACTCCTCTTTCCTGGGCATCAGTGTGAGAAGCATAGATTTACACGCTTGTGCTCACGCCAACAGGTCCATCCACATGCCCCCATGTGTCTCCAGTCTTCCAATTTTGCTTCTTCTAGGACCCTGGTCAACCAGTGAATCCATTGTCACTACACAGGCATCCAAGTATAACCCATTTCTTCCTCCATTCAAGATAAATAAGCAAGCACACTGCTCACAGTTCTGCTCACTGGGAGGATTTCGCTTCATTGCTGCCTTCCAGATCATTCAGTTTCAGCTTTCACCCACGTGTGGAGGTAATCCATCTATGTACAAGCCCTGAGATTTTCTTCCTTCATCAGCTGGTTGTAGGCCCTGCTCACCCCAGAAATAAATTGAAGGAAAGATGTCCATGTATCAGAATAGATGACATCAGGTTTTAGACCATCTGTTCATGCAACTTAGTTTTGCTCTCCTGACCTGCTCAGGCTGGATCCCAAATATTTTATTTCCATTGTCTAATGATTTGCTTCTGTTCTCTGTTAATCTTATGACTCAGTGGATTTGGTAAGTCAGCTCATTAAGGACAGCTTCTGCAGCTTATCTAGGACACACTGTTCTCATGGCAGAAGGCAGGAACACAAGAGACCAAAAGAGCCCTGCATGTGCATTTAGAATTTCTGGTCAGTCATGTTGTATGCACATACACCCCATTGTCACCTGGCCAAGTATGACAAGGGGGTGTGGAAATATATTTTACCCATGAAGAGACGGGCAAGGGAGGGGCTGTATAATGCTCTTACAAGAGAGGGAGCAGAGAGTTGGGAGTAAAATACCATCTGTCACATTCTTGAAGCCTTCTTTGACCAATCCTGCCCATCACGATCTCTTCTTTAGTCTTTCTGTGATATCTATTGTCTAGACCACTCACAATTTTCTCCTTAGTTGTGTAGAGTTTTTGTTATGCTTTGGGTTAGGTTTATTTTTCTTCCCAGTAAGCTTGAGAATAGGAGCCAGGAATTACATTTCCCTTAAATCTTTTAGTACAGTGCTGAGAGCATCTCACTTCCTCCATATAATTAGCTAAGGGGTTGATAACCTCTTTATGATAAAATCATTAGCCACATCAGTTTTTATCTGGTAGCTCAAGGATCCCTGAAGATGCACTCAGGAGATATTTTCCTATTATTACTTTACATATATGAGAAGCTACTTCTTTTAAAGGTGATTCAGAAAAGAGCAAGTTCAGAGAAGAAAAAGAAGGCTCAACAAATATTTGTTATAGGCTCATAGATATACTCCTCCTTTGTGGAGCTTACAGTTTAGCATCTACAAATCCTGGGGTATTTTCTGATCATCACAGAGAAAAGACTGATTTCATCTCAATTTCTAAAAAATGTTTTGGTGAGATGGACATCAGGGGCGTGTTATCTTATTCCCTCATAACATTAATATGGAAAGTCAGTTTATATTTAATCACTAGGTGGTGACATTATGGTGTAGTTAGACGTAATGTATTCAGATTCTCTATTTGCCAGACAATTCTAGTCAATATTACCAGCAGCTCTTAGGCAAAGGCGACAACTAGTCCATTAAGCCAAATGTTTCCGATCATCAGAAGCTCTGGGTTGTTTTTTTTCTTCTGTAAAGTGGATTAATGCAAGAATCTAGTTTGTTTATATAGTTATTAGACTCTTTCTTATGTCATCATCTTGAATTAAACAATCTGTGACTAAATGCTAATCTCTGGTTGGCTTCTGTTTTAGCCAAGCTATCGAAGGTCAGGAGACCCTGAGCTGCTCTGTGCATCCCTCTGACCACAAGGAGTGCTTCATGGGAAATGAGAGGCCTCTCTGAACATCAAAAAGGGAGCTGGTGTTTTGCTTGCCCACTGATCCGGAGTTGTGACAGAGGTAAAATTGTAATTTCTAAGGCTCAGTCTGGTCTTGCCTTAGGTACCTATCTAAGCCTTATGTAACATGTCATTTTACCGTCAGAAGGACCTGGATTTGACTCCTAACCCCAGGCAAGTTGTATTTTCCTATTTGCAAAATGTGGGCAATACGAATTTTGCTACCAAGGGCTGCTGAAGGCCTAAGTGTGAATCGATATCTATAACTTTGTCTATATCCACATTCATATTCATATCTACTAATAATACTGCCCTGCCATGATAGGGGCACTCAACAATTATTAATGTACTCCCTCATCCCTTTATTCCTCATATCAAACTCTCTTCTAGACAAGCCAGTCTTCTCACTGACTCCAAATATGTTTTTCTCATTCTCACCTTCAGGTGGTGATGAAATAGGAACAAATGGAAAAATGAATATCCTTTCCTCAATCTTCCCTTTCAAAATTCTATCCTTCCTTTGAGATTCACTTAAAACACAGCTCTCTCTCTCTGTGTCACAATGATCATGTCTTAATATTTTATGGTCCTCTTTTTTTCTCCATTTCAGAGTGGGTATTTTGATTTCCTAAGGAAAGGATCAATTCCTTAGGACCAGAGCTATGTCATGGACTTCAGTCGCATCCCCTAATGAATCTAACGTAGTGCTAGGCACGTGGAAGACTCAACACACTTAGGTTAGGGATTTGAACTGAAAAAGGGCTAACAGCTCTTTAAGGGTAATGCACGGAAGGAGCATTTGCCAGTGATATGAAGTTTAGAAGATCATGCCAAGAGTTCAGTTTAGTTATTCTGAATTTTAATTATTCTTTACCTCAGGCTTTGGTGAATTTTTTTCAAGGACCTTCAAGCATATATTAATTGAAATATATAATATTGATAAACATTTTATAAAGAATAAATTATCTCTCAGAGTCTGCATGAAATAATTCAGATCAGCCAGAAAAATTTATGTCTCTTCTGTAAAATGTTTATTTAAAGAATTTGGTTTGAATATTTGTTGTTAGAAGATACCCAGTCAGCCTTCGACTATGCCTTTCTAGGATATTCCATCTTGACTAAATTTTAATCCTAGGTTGTCTGTTCTTTCAGCCAGAATCTCCATTGCGCCTGTGGTTATAGACGCATAGAAGTGGTACAAACCATTTCTCTTATTTGCCAAAGCTGAACATAAAGAAGTATAATCAGGTTTTGGATCACCTGCTGTTTATATTTGTGTCATTGACTCTCATGTCCTTTCTCCCTCATCTCATCAGTCTTTCACCTAATGGACCGTTGGTCGTGACGATGAAATATTATGACATATTTCTTCAGGATCTTAGAGTCAGGAAGGTTTAAACTGCTCCTGGATACTCCTATATTCACTTGATGGACCTTTCAAGTTTACAATTAACTGACCACTACAGGTATTTGTGCTTTCCAGATAGTGAGGGTAAATAAGAACGCTCTTCCTTCTGACTTGCAGAGAAAAGAGGCAGACAATTGTGTACATGGCATTCTCTGGATATACATCCAGACAAGTAAAAATGAAAATATAATGAGCAGATTCAGCTATACAGAATTCATTATAAATCTCTAAACCTAAAGAACAGCAATACAGTAATTATAATATATATCTACACTTCTCCTTTACTTTTGTTATCTTTTGCAAAACTTTTTCCTCAATGTTTCTAAACTCCCAGAAATCTTATGTCTGGATACATACTAACTGATTTTACACTGAACCCATTTTACTGTTTTCTGTTACTAGATTTCAAAACCTCTTGAAAAATAAACTGTCATCATTCAAGTAAAATCAATACTATTTATATATATGTAATTGTTTCAAAATAAAGGTCCTTTCAATGTCACACTCTGGTCTAAAAGGCAGATAGATAGAGACGGATATGGATCAATAGATATATATCCACAGGTATATTATATACAAACATGTATAATCATTTTTATTATATTTAGTATATATTTATTGTGTTTTTACAACTAGTTTATATTTAGTTATAGGTATATATATATAAATACATATATGTATATCATAGTCTTTAGTTTTCATTGTATTCTAGTAAGCTGAGCGTACTATTAACACGTTCCCATAGTACAGATAAATTCATCACTTTGCAGGTTTGGCTGTCTAGAGCCTCGGATCTTCTTTATAACCTGGAGAGAAGCATACTAGCAGAATGGTTAAAAACTTGGGGTTTGTGGTCAGGCAACTCTGATTCTAATGCTGACTCTGCTCCTTACTAAAAGCCTCAGTTTTCCTATCAGTAATAAAATGGAGATAGTAATACCTGTCTACTGAATTGTTGAGAGGATAATGAAATATTCACATAAGTGTCTAGCACTGGGCCTGGCACCTCAATAATTATTAATGCTATTATTATAACATATCTCTGTCTTTTCTTTCAGGTAACATGTTCTAGCATTTTGTGACTTATTTTCCATTTGTCTCATTTGTTCTTTTCTCCTGACTTTTTCTTTTTTCCTCACTTTCCTGACTTTTTTCCATTAAGCAAGATTTTTAAAATATAACATTTTATCTCCTCTACTACATTTTGGCTAAACAGCTTTGCATTATTGTTTTAGTGATTACAGTAGAGGTTACAATATACACCCTTGACTAACTGCAGTCTACCTTAAATTAGTCTTTTTCACTTTCCGAACAATGCAATAACCCTACAAGAGTTTAAGCCATTTATTTCCCTCACACATTTTGTGCTATTGTTGTCATACATCTTACTTCTACACATGTTATAAATACCATAAGATAGCCCCCCACGCTGAGTCCCGGGACCCTGAAGATTATGGTTTGAAATTATTACTTCATATAGCTCCATTCTAATAATAATAATAATTGGTCAAATTGTTAAGATCATTAAAATAAAATCGTTTCAATTGGTTTGGGAAATTATGTCTGTCTTTGCCTTCTTGAGGACCCTGTAGATGAAGTCATTCATGCTTTAAATCTGTAAACTCTACCATTCCTAGTTTCAGGACCAAGACTCACCAAGGAATGAGGTTTATTATTAGCCTCACTCAGATGCCAGCTGGTGTGGTCTAGGGTTAATCCTGCTTGTATAGACCTAAGGCCTGATGTGCTTGGTTGTGTGCCTTTGGAATCTATATACTATAGGATTTGCATTTGTTTACCCTCTTCTCTCTTCCCTTAAATTAACCTCTCTCCTCAGTTGGTTCTATCCATAATGGCTAGGTATCTGCCTCAGTTTACTAACCAGCACATTATTCATCCACTGCTAGGAGTGAACACTGTGTTTGACTTCAACCTACCTAGTCAGAGACTTAATATCATGCTTAAATCTTGTCAGATGGCATCTCTGGGGGAAATCGCTTCTTAGCTCTATAACTAGTGGCTGTGATTCTTTTAAAAATAAACAGATTGATCCTTCATATGACAATGCTGCCACTCTTACCACCAGTCTGACTTTGAATTTCACTTGGCGCTGGAATTCACTTATTTGAAGGGATAGTCCTCCAATTGGGGCAATTCTTCTTGTCCCCTTTAACCCAGTTTTGGCTTCTCTATCTTCACTAGACCATGTTGCTGAAGTTTTAGTACTTTTCAAACCTGAGCCTTAGAAGTGAAGACTAAACTGAACGTTACGTAGAGTAGCAGTTCTCAAAGTCTAGTCCCTCGACCCCTGCAGGTCCCTGAGATGCTTTCAGAGTCTGTCGGGGGGGAACTTCATAATTATATCGACTTTATTTGCCTTTTTCACTGTGTTGACATTTGCACTGATGACACAAAAGCAATGAAGAGTAAAAGGGCTGGTACCTCAGTACAAATCAAAGCAGTGGTACCAAACCACACTAGTAGTCATTGCATTCTTCCTTGCCATACATTTGCAGTTAAAAACAAAAAAGCCAGTTTCACCTAACAACGTCCTTGGTGAATTATGAATTTTATTAAATATCAATCCTCAGGTGTTTGTAACATTCTGTGTAATAGAATGGGAGATGCATAAAACATTTCTGCTGCATTCTAAAATATGATGGTTGTCACTGGGGGAAAAAAACTTTGCAGTTGTTTAAGTTGTGAGCTGAGCTACTGACTTTTCTCATGAAACACCATTGTTATTTGAAAGAATAATTGACATATAAACTATGGTTGTTTTGACTTGGGTATCTGGCAGACATTTTCTAAAAAAAAAAATGGATGAATTAAACCTGTCACTTCAAGGAAAACAACTGACAGCGTTTGTTGTCAATGATAAAATTAGAGCATTCAAGCAAAGATTCAAATATTGGAAAAATTTATTTGCTACTATAAGCGTGATAGCTTCCTAATACTAAAAGGGTTTTCTGATGAGAAATGTGATTCTTTGATATTGTATAATGTCAACATTTGGAAAATCTGCACAACTCAGGAAACCAGTATTTTCTAATAACCAAAGTATGATGATACAAAATTATGCATGGTTAAAAGATGTGTGCAAAGTGCAAGATAGACCAAAGGATTTTAATGTAATAAGACTACAAACAGTTCATTGAGGCAGTTTCAGATTTCATACTGCAAATAATCTGTAAAAAACTATCACTTGTAGAATTTTGTTTTAATGTCTAAGAGGAATAGCCTCAATTATGTGCAAAGGCTAATAAAATATGCTTCCTTTTCCCAACTATATCTGAATTAAGCTGTCTTTCCTTCATGAACTTCAATGAAAACAGCATATTAGAAGAGACTGAATACAGAAGCAGATATTAGAATCTAGCTGTCTTCTGTCAAGCCAGACATTGAAGAGCTTTGCAAAATGAAAAAATAATGCCAGTCTTTACACTTAAATTTCTTTCTTCTGAAAAAGAGTTATTTTTCATTAAATATGTCTATTTTAAAGGGCATTGGGTTTATTATTGTCATTCTTAAATAAACAGGTAAATATTTTTTAAATGTCTCAGTTTTAATTTCTAATATGGTAAATATCAATAGATGTAACTCACACAAATAATTCTTTTGGAGTTTTCAATAGTTTTAAGGATATAAAGGGGGTTGAGAACCACTAACATTATTGAGAATAAGGGTGGAAATATTATCATTTTCTAGATGGCTAAAGGTTCAGACTTTCTACAGCATTCTAGATAATTTACACAATTTAAATTTTCCTTATGCAAAAAATAGCTAAAGGATAATTTGTTTTGTAAAAGTATTACTCATTAGGGATCACCTGTTAAGGATATGTTTAAATAATAATAGCAAATAACTACACAACAAGACAAATCAAGGCTACGGGAAAAAAAGTAATCTTCTAAATTAAAAAAGAAGTCAAATAGATATAGAACATCCATTACCAAATTCCCAAGGGCAGAAACTTGAACTTCGTTGATTATAAAGAAGGAAATTCTAAGATGGATTGTCATTAGTACAAAAATAAGCTTCTCTTCTCATCTAAAAGAAATTTTAGATTAACATGAATACTTTCACTGATCATAATTGTTGCAGAAATTGAGAAGGAATTAAACAGTTTCTCATTGTAAATATTCATACTGTAGGGTATCGCAGTCAGTTTGAATTTGTCAAATTGTTCACAACTGAAGTGTAAAACTCTGGAGGTCAAGTTGTAGATTTATTAAAGTGAGTAGCAGCTAAAACTGGAGCTTGCAGGGCCCCTGTTCCAGTGATCCAGATACCTTTGTCATTGTCTTTGCTGGTCATTGAGTAATAATTATAGATGTCAGGAATTTTTTATTCTTTCTTCGGTACTGTGAAACCATAAAATACTAAAACATTTATGAGGCAAAATTTAATTTCCATACTTAAAAAGACAAGACATTCTTCATTAGAGACGAGACATTCTGCATTATATGTGGATGACATTCAGCAAGGTAGCAGGATACATGATCAACATACAGAAATATGTTACATTTTTTTTACACTAACCATGAAATATCAGAAAGGGAAAGTTAAAAAAAATTCCTTTGAAAATCGCATCTAAAAAAACTACTTAGGAATAAACCTGACCAAGAAGGTGAAAGACTTATACACTGAGAACTATAAAACACTGATAGAGGAAATTGAAGATGATTCAAAGAAATGGAAATATATCCCATGCCCTTGGATTATAAGAATTAATACTGTTAAAATGGCCATACTATCCAAAGCAATCTATAGATTTAATGTGATCCCTATCAAATTACCCATGACATTTTTCACAGAACTAGAACAAATAGTCCTAAAATTTATATGGAATCACAAAAGACCAAGAATTGGCAAAGCAAACATGAGGAAAAAGAACAAAGCTGGAGGCATAACCCTCACAGACTTCAAACAATACTACAAAGTAATCAAAACAGCATGGTATTGGCACAAAAACAGACATATGGATCAATGGAACAGAATAGAGAGCCCAGAAATAAACCCACACACTTATGATCAATTAATCTTCAACAAAGGAGGAAAGAATATAAAATGGAGAAAAGACAGTCCCTTCAGCAAGTGGTGTTGGGAAAGTTGGACAGCCGCATGGAAATCAATGAAGTTAGAACACTCCCTCACACCATACACAAAAACTCAAAATGGATTAGACTTCAACATAAGACATGATACCATACAACTCCTAGAAGAGAACATAGGCAAAACATTCTCTGACCTAAATCGTACCAATGTTTTCATAAGTCAGTATCCCAAGGCAATAGAAATAAAAGCAAAAATAAACAAATGAGACCTAATCAAACTTATAAGCTTTTGCAAAGCAAAGGAAACCATAAACAAAATGAAAAGACAACCCACAGAATGGGAGAAAATCTTTGCAAATGATGCTACCAACAAGGGATTAATTCAAAATATACAAACCACTCATAAATTCAATAACAAAAGATGCTCAACATTAATTATTAGAGAAATGCAAATCAAAACTACAATGAGGAACCCCCCTCACACCAGTCAGAATGGCCACGATCAAAAAGGCTACAAATAATAAAGCTGGAGAGCGTGTGGAGGAAAGGGGAACCCTCCTACACTGTTGCTGGGAATGTAAATTGGTGTAGCCACTATGGAAAACAGTATGGAGGTTCCTTAAAAAACTAAAAATAGAGTTACCATATGATTCAGCAATCCCACTCCTCGGCATATATTTGGAGAAACCTATAATTCAAAAAGACATATATAATAAAGACACCCCAATGTTCACTGTAGCACTATTTATAATAGCCAAGACATGGATAAAGAATGTCCATTAACAAATGAATGGATAAAGAAAATGTGAGATCTATCTATCTATCTATCTCTATCATCTATCTATCTATCTGTCCTACACACACACAATGGAATATTACTCAGCCATAAAACAGATTGAAATAACTCCATTTGCAGAAACATGGATGGACCTTGAGATTATCATACTAAGTGAAGTAAGCCATACAGAGAAAGCCAAATATCATACATATCACTTATATATAGAATCTAAAAAATGATACAAATGAACTTATTTACAAAACAGAAATAGACTCACAGACAGAGAGGGCGGACTTATGGTTACCAAAGGGGAAAGTGGGGAGAGGGATGAACTGGGAGTTTGGGATTAACATATACACAGTACTAAATATAAAATAGAATAACCAACAAGGACCTATTGCATAGCACAGGGAACTATACTCAATGTCTTGTAATAATTTATAAGGGAAAAATTCTGAAAAAGAATATATATATATTTATTTATATATAATATATAAAACTGAATCACTTTGCTGTACACCTGAAACTAATACAACATTGTAACCAACTACACTGCAATAAAAAAATAAAGATAAACCTACTGTAGTATTTCTGATCATCTTTTAATGCCAACTTTTAAAAAATTACAAAAACATAGAAATAAGGCTACTGAGGTGTAACTGACATTAATTATATTCAGTGGGTTTAAACTCAAATTTATTTTTAGCTTGTTTTTGAAAGGACACAGTAACTAATTATCTCTAATATTTATCTCTGAATTTAAGTCCTACCTTTGTAGTTAGCAAACTGTGCTACAGGAAGAATTTTTATCTGCTTGTGAAAATCTTTTCTCTCTTAATTACTTCTTTGTCAGCTACCCCTTGAGGTATTAAATATTGTTACCCAGTCAAAACTGTCAAACTGTCTTTGTGAAGCTCATAGGATTATGGTTGTATACATTTATAGACAGAGGATTTACCTCTTCAGGAGACAGAAAGTGACAAGGTACAAGATTAGGTTAACCTCAAGTGGAAAAATGTAAATGGTTGTCAGCAGTGAAAAGAAATATCCTTGTCCCATTATAAAAACATCTATAACACTGAATTATTTCACAGCAGTTGCGTGGTCTTTCCTACGTGCCAGAGAGCACTCAAAATTCACAAATTATACATGGCTGAGAGTGCATTTTAAAAAATGTGTCCCAAACATGACTTTACTCAGTGGACTTTACTTTACTTTCATCTGTTTAGTGATTGTGATCCTGCTTCTAATAAAACCCTTTGGTAGTTGTTTTCTTTTTTCATTCATGGAGTATTGTGAACGAACAAATAAATGTTTATAGAGCATCTGCTATGTGTTGCTTACTTTTCTAGGTGGTGGGGATAAAAAGAGGAAAAACATGGTCTCCTCTCTTTGGATAGCAGAAAACAACCTGACAAGACACTGCGAAATATTATACAAAGGTAGTGCAGAATTGAGGGGCACTACCTCTATTCTGTTCTAAGTGGGGGAGATCGCCCATCTAGTCATCTTATATAAAGTCAATCACTGCTACCTGGGCAGAACCAATAACTTCTATCACAATTCCCATTGGAAAACTTAGTAAAATATTCTGAAACTGCTGTCTGTATAAAACATCACACTGCCCCCTTTTCTAGTTTTTAAGTTTCTTTAATCTATGGCATAGAAAGAACATGCTTCCAGCATCATGTTCTCTGTGGGGTTTACTCTCAATCCAATATGAAAGAGGTTAAGCAGATTTGAAGATGAGATCAAGACTTCCTATATTTGCATCATCTGTTGTACCCACAGGTTGCTGAGTGAGGAGTGGATTAACTGTACATTGTGTAGGTGTTACAGAGGAAGTGTACTGGACTCTCTTTCAGGCCAGGCCCAGTCAGGAAGCTACCCTGGAAGCTGGGGGCAGAAGAAAGAACACAGTGGCTTCTGGAGAACACAGAGGTACTGGAGACAGAGCTCAGAGGAGCTAGGGTAGCATCAGCATGCCGGTGAAGAGAGAAGCTATTCCTAAGAAACTGCATGGCAGAGATCTAGCAAAAAACTATAGAGAAAGAGAGAAATATAGTCAAAGAGGACTCACACTTAACCTTTGAGCAAATGAAAGCAGGTTGAGAATTTACAGTAATCCTGTTATAAAGAAGTAGTGTTTCCAAGATTTTACAGAGAGGAAGCTTTGTTTTTGTCTTTGTGGACTGCACAAAAATCAGAACCCTTATATATTGTTTACTGTTAACATTTTTGGAGAGATCTTTCCAGCTTTCAGCGACTTTCTTAACTGCTCCCTCTCAATTCATGCATGCGGGGCTGGGGGGCGGCTCCTAGCAGCCATGTGGGTATAAAATAACTCTGCCCTCTGCCCATGGTTGCTTGGTTTAGGTGTGAGAACTTGACCCAAGTTGACCTAGCCTATTTGCTGGAAATTTAGAACAGGAATTGAGAAACACATTCCCCTCATATTGCTGGGCCTGTTGATTCAAGCTGGGTAGTTATGGACAGCCATATTCTGCACTGCAGGCTGGGAGCAGACGAAGATGCTCTGTGGAGATAGGGGAGAAGGAGTCAGTGGTCAGAGCAGAGACATGAGAGAGCGGATCCTGTCTGAGTTTTTAGCAGTTTTCCAGATTCTGCAGCAGGTTCTTCTTGAGGCCAGGCTGTGTGTCTGTCCTATGATGGGTAGTCCTACACATTTATCAAAGTATCCTCTCTTTTGCTTAATTTAGCCTTGTACTACAGAGCACCTGAAATGTGTGGCATTCATAATTGATTTAACTGTACAGTATACCACATAGTAGTTCTTATTCCAAGGGTTTCAGTATGAACCTGGTATAACCTGCTGCAGTTCTTCTGGTATTGGTATGGCTACATCACTATGTGCCATGTGACAAGTTGAGTTCTTCTTCCTCTCTCTCTCTTTTTAAAAAATTTTACTTAGCCACAGCAATCAGAGAAGAAAAAAAAATAAAAGGAAACCAAATCGGAAAAGAAGAAGTAAAGTTGTCACTGTTTGCAGATGACATGATACTATACATAGAGAATCCTAAGATGCTACCAGAAAACAACTAGAGCTAATCAATGAATTTGGTAAAGTAGCAGGATACAAAATTAATACACAGAAATCTCTTGCATTCCTATACACTAATGATGAAAAATCTGTAAGTGAAATTAGGAAACACTCTCATTTACCATTGCAACAAAAAGAATAAAATATCTAGGAATAAACCTACCTAAGGAGAGAGAAGACCTGTATGCAGAAAATTATAAGACACTGATGAAAGAAATTAAAGATGATACAAATAGATGGAGAGATATACCATGTTCTCAGATTGGAATAATCAACATTGTGAAAATGACTATACTACCCAAAGCAATCTACAGATTCAATGCAATCCCTATCAACCACTGGCATTTTTCACAGAACTGGAACAAAACATTTCACAATTTGTATGTAAACACAAAATACCCCAAATAGCCAAAGCAATCTTGACAAAGAAAAATGGAGCTGTAGGAATCAGGCTCCCTGACTTCAGATTATACTACAAAGCTACAGTAATCAAGACAGAATGGTACTGGCACAAAAACAGAAATATAGATCAATGGAACAGGATAGAAAGCCCAGAGATAAACCCATGCACACATGGTCACCTTATCTTTGATAAAGGAGGCAAGAATATACAGTGGAGAAAAGACAGCCTCTTCAATAAGTGGTGCTGGGAAAACTGGACAGCTACATGTAAAAGAATGAAATTAGAACACTTCCTAACACCATACACAAAAATAAACTCAAAATGGATTAAAGACCCAAATTTAAGGCCAGACACCATCAAATTCTTAGAGGAAAACATAGGCAGAACACTCTATGACATAAATCACAGCAAGATCCTTTGTGCCCCACCTCCTAGAGAAATGGAAATAAAAACAAAAATAAACAAATGGGACCTAATGAAACTTAAAAGCTTTTGCACAGCAAAGGAAACCATAAATAAGATGAAAAAACAACCCTCAGAATGGGAGAAAATATTTGCAAATGAAGCAACTGACAAAGGATTAATCTCCAAAACATACAAGCAACTCATGCAGCTCAATATCAAAAAACAAACAATGTAATCCAAAAATGGGCAGAAGATCTAAATAGATACTTCTCCCAGGAAGATATACAGATGGTCAACAAACACATGAAAGAATGCTCAACATCATTAATCATTAGAGAAATGCAAATCAAAACTACAACGAGATATCTCACACCGGTCAGAATGGCCATCATCAAAAAATCTACAAATGATAAATTCTGGAGCGGGTGTGGAGAAAAGGGAACACTCTTGCACTGTTGGTGGGAATGTAAATTGATTCAGCCACTATGGAGAACAGTATGGAGGTTCCTTAAAAAACTACAAATAGAACTACCATATGACCCAGCAATCCCACTACTGGGCATATACCCTGAGAAAACCATAATTCAAAAAGAGTCATGTACCACAATGTTCATTGCAGCTCTATTTACAATAGCCAGGACATGGAAGCAACCTAAGTGTCTATCAACAGATGAATGGATAAAGAAGATGTGGCACGTATATACAATGGAATATTATTCAGCCATAAAACGGAATGAAACTGAGTTATTTGTAGTGAGGTGGATGGACCTAGAGACTGTCATGCAGAGTGAAGTAAATCAGAAAGAGAAAGACAAATACCGTATACTAACACATATATATGGAATCTAAAAAAAAAAAAAGGAAAGAAAAGAAAAAAAATGGTCGTGAAGAACCTAGGGGTAAGATGGGAATAAAGACACAGACCTACTAGAGAATGGACTTGAGGATACGGGGAGGGGGAAGGGTAAGCTGGGACAAAGTGAGAGAGTGACATGGACATATATACACTACCAAATGTAAAATAGATAGCTAGTGGGAGGCAGCCGCATAGCACAGGGAGATCAGCTCGGTGCTTTGTGACCGCCTGGAGATGTGGGATAGGGAGGGTGGGAGGGAGGGAGATGAAAGAGGGAAGAGATACGGGGACATATGTATATGTATAACTGATTCACTTTGTTTTAAAGCAGAAGCTAACATACCATTGTAAAGCAATTATACTCCAATAAAGATGTTAAAAATTGTTTTTCACTTTTCTCCCTTTACCACAGAAAACTTGCTTAGCCTTCACTTAGTTGTTTATCGTTTACATATTACATTCTCTTTAGTTGTTTGAGACAATTAAAAACTTGTTCCTTTTGGCACCAATGCAGTCATGAACATAAACGAATTTGGTCATTGGTCATGCAGATGATCCCAAACATGCTTATATTCATTTTTAAAAGAGTAACTTGCAAATTCTTTTGGAGAAATAACATACAATCTTTTAGAGAAGCACTGACTACTGGATTGTGTGGTGAGAATAATGTCAGTGCCCATGTAAGCCCTTTAATATGTCCTTGAGCAAGGACTTTCCTCACCATTGCATGTTGATCACAGTAATACCAGGTTGTGACAACCAGCAAACCAGAGGTATCAATGCTCTTGGCCTCCAGACCCCCGTGGCTCCCAGCCTGACTTGTGTGCCTCTGACTTTGTCCTTTACAGAGCTCCTGTTTGCACAAAGACCTGTTGCTCTCTGCAAGTCCTATACGTTACCCCCAACTTGAGGTGGGGAAACCCAATATCTGATACTACACCACAATTTTGACCTGGCAGGATCTCCAGAAGTTACTCATGTTGAACCAGTCAAGTCCTGGCAGGGGGTCTTGACCCAAGTCCCATCTGGTCAATCTCTAGCTCCTGACTTCAGTGTGTTCATACAGAAACATGAGACCAAGAATAGCTGGTAACATTAATCGGCATTCCTTGGAAATTATGTAACTTATTTATTTAAATAAAGTCCATGTAATCAGCTGTCACTAGGATTTTATTGGAAATACCCACAGGGATATTTGCTTTGCCTGGTGCATTGCTTTAGTCCCGATATTGCGTTTGGTCATCCACTGGGGATTCCTTAGAGGTCTGCCTTTTCATTGAACTGAACACAATGGAAAAGGCAGAAGTTCATAATCTGGAGAATGTGTTTATAACATTCCATCATATCAGAAAGTTCTAAGTCTGCACTCTGTTGTTCCAATTTTTGTCCATATATTTTGTTGTTACTCACCTGCCCTAGATTTGTCTTGAAAGATCAAATTAGATGACATTAATAGGGTGCGTTTCATAATCTTAATTTTGCAAATACAGCTACAAATGGCACTTTGTAATATTGTAAAACTGCCTCTGTGAGTTCCACCTGCCAACTAGGTGGAAGTGGTGTGCTCATCTTAGCAACAGAAACAAGTTTCCAGAAAGATTGCTACAACAATGCTTCTACCACCCACCTGCTGCCTCCCTATTTTTCTCTTTCCAACTCTCTTTCTAATTTGGAACAAATTCTGCAGTTTCACAATTCACAGACATCCCCACTCTGTAGAAAGGGAAAAGGCTTTTATCCAAATTACTTGAATGTGACAATTCATATTTAGCACACCTACAGAGATAGTTTCTCAGATACTTTAAGTCAAATATTTATACTCTATATTATTTATACATTTGTTTTCAACTTTGAAAAGGTTTGTATGTTTAGTTGAACTTGGGGCTGTCCATCTTTGTCTAAAAAGACTCTGGATAGCTATAATTTATGAGTTTTGCTTTTTTTTTTTTTTGATGGGGGGAGGAGCGAATAAAATAAAACTTTGCTAGAAAGCTAAGGTGTAAAATAACTAACGGAATTTTGAAGGCTGCCCGCATGAGAGGCCATAAAAGGCAACCACAGAGATGGGCTGGGGCTATAAATAATGGCCAAGGAATAAGTACAGTAGTAAGGACTGGTAAGTGGGGAACAAATGAGGGTGGAGGGGTTTGGGTGACAGCCTAGTGAGTTGGCCCACTTAAAGAGATGAACAGGAAGTCTCCTCTTCCTTAGGCTTTGTATCACAGGTGCAGCAGGGCCCCAGGGTCCTTGAAAAGACCTGGCTTATTAAGGGAGGAACAGTGGCTAGGCTCCCATGACTCTTCTTTCAGTTCATACCCTCCCTTGTGCTAAGTGACAGAATGGATTGCATCCTGTGGGAATTCAGTACTTCTTATGTCATGTGTCTAGGTCACCTCCTCAAGTTTTCAAAGCTGGGGTATAGAGAAGCAGTGCAGGGTATGGCAGAGAGTGGATGGATAGTGAGGCAGAGCCACATGAAAGCAGAGGCTAGGTTGAGGTAGAATTTCCACAGCATTAGGAAGGTTCCAGGTGTATTTTGTTATCAGTAAGGGACTTGTGTGTTTAAGGAGGGGAGCCAGATGATGTTTCCTGCTCAGATGTTCTTTCTTGATTCTCGATGCCACGGATGGTAGCTCTTGAATTACTTGTGTGTTGAAGTCGCTCATAGGCTCTCCAGGGTAATGATTGATTAGGAAGGTGATGGTGAAATAGTCAAGGAGTGTTCTGGGTGAAGTGCAGTAATTGGCTAAGAGCAAACTGGTCAACATGAAAATGATCTTTGGATATACCATCGGCACATTTTCCAGCCTTTAGTCTTCTAGTTACTTACAGTCTTCATTACCCACTATTTCATAATTAATTAATAATTAGTTTTCAGTCAATTATTTTTATAAATTCCAATATGTTGAAACAAACTAAATTCCATCAATTGGTGGGTTACTGAAATAAATTATGTAAGTTTAAAATAAAGTAAGTGTGTTTCAATTTTTGAAGAAAAACATATTTATGTACATCCAAAACAATGAGAGAGACTAGATACCAAGTTGCTCACAATAGTTGCCTCTTTCACTACATTCAGGTCTTTGCTGCGATGCTCTTCCCCAGAGAGTCCTTCCCGGACCATATTCTATATAACAAATTTTTATTCTTCTTCCTGGTCCTTTTCCCTCCTTGACATTATGCTTATTATCTACCTGTTTAGTATTTATCTCCCCCTACATTATGTAGCTCCACACTACCAAGGGACTTTGTTTTTCTTGTTTTCTGCTGTATCCCTAGCGCCTAGGACAGCGTCTGGAGCTCTGAAATGTTTGTTGTACGGATGACTGAATATGAATGAATGAAATTGCATAAATGGAAAATACTGCTAGCACAGTGTTAGAACAATGGTGCTTCCTTTAGGTTCAGAGTAGGATCATGCTTCAACTGGTTTTGTCTGCTGATTAAACAGGATGCTTAAGTCAGCTAAGGGAAGGATTTTCTGAGAATATAAGGACCTAGTCATGCTTTGAATTGTAACCAGCTGGGGCACCAAGCTATGAGCCACCCACTGTGATACTCACTTGAATTCCAATAAGCTGGGAAAACTGGGACCTGTGATTCCCTGTCGTCGAGGTGTCATTGCAGGAGTGTGAAGCTGTCTTATGATGTACAGTACAAGGCAGCTGCTGCTTCCACCTCCTGCAGCACTGCAGTCGCTTATTTACTAATGGGCTAGGATTTCCTTCAAGGCTTTGGAAACAGTGACAGCCAGCTGTGTGATTTAAACCACAGGATCTACTTTGGGCGTTCCTGGTTCTTAATCTACTCACTGCAGTGCCTTAAGGTCAGCCAACTGTACAGATCTGTTTCATCATTTCAAACACGAAGGGCTATTAATGTTTCCTGGCATCTAAAGAACATTATGTAAAGTAATTAGTTCATATTTCAAATTGTTTCACATTTATAAGTATCATTATTTTGAAATAGACTCCTTCAAAGAGTCAGAGAAAACTACATGTCAAAAATACTAAGCTTCTCCAATAAAAAAAAAAAAAATCCAAGCCACCTGGAAAATGAGTTGCCAATTGGAGGACCGTTGCCCTGGAAGTTCACCTGGACCCACAATAGGCTTTGCATGAGCAGGAAATAAACCTCTGTGACACTTTGAAAAAACAAAACAAAACAAAACTAAGCTTATAACATGTCTTCTTACTCATTTACTCCCCTTGGGAATGGGCTTGCTCAGTGGGAGTTATTTAGTCAGAAGTGTTTGTTGCATTTTCACTGGATGCAGTTTCTTGTTGGGTATTATCTGGTATGAGGGAGATAGGATGGAGGCTTTTTCATGCCCTACAGAAGGATCCATTTGTCTGAAGGGGTCTCTCGGAAGTGGACTGAACCATTCTTAGCAATGCATACTTCTGATTATGTGTATTTGTTCATGGCTGAAAGATCTGAAAGTTCATTCACCCTGAAAGGAAAGCTTCTGGAGTTCATATCTAGTCCCAACTCTTCAAATACCTTGGGTAATCTCCTCAGCCTATAGAGTCTGAGAAGTCTAGAGAACCAAGGACAGCAGAATATTCCTTATCTGGTCCTTGCATTCACATTGCTGCTGCCATCATGCCCAAGTACGTTGGGAACAGAGAAGGATATGGGGAGGGGGAAGGGTAAGCTGGGACAAAGTGAGAGAGTGGCATGGACATATATACACTACCGAATGTAAAATAGATAGCTAGTGGGAAGCAGCCGCATAGCACAGGGAGATCAGCTAGGTGCTTTGTGACCACCTAGAGGGGTGGGATAGGGAGGGTGGGAGGGAGGGAGATGCAAGAGGGAAGAAATATGGGGACATATGTATATGTATAACTGATTCACTTTGTTATAAAGCAGAAACTAACACATCATTGTAAAGCAATTATACTCCAATAAAGATGTTAAAAAAAAAATGGTGGTTGAAGATTTTGATCCACATTCTCATTTCCAATAAAACTTTTATGTCTAGGGTCAGTTCAACAAATTTTTGTTTTTTAACTTTCATAAAACAACTTATCATCAAAATTAACATTATTGATAGGCATCTGCACTGTGGTAAAGAACTATAACTATTGGGAAGCACTTGGATTCAGAAAAATATGTTTGTATTTTGTCTAAGAAGTGGAAGTATGAAGAGTTTAAAGAGGTTGAAAGTATTTTCTTTGGGGAATTCCCGGACTTGGCTTGGATAAACTTTAAGGCACATTACATTAGTGCGGGCGGGCTTCTGTTGTCCATGCTGTCTCAATAGCCTTGTGTGTGCCATTTGTCAAAGATGAAGATCTAACTTGCATTTCTGAACTCCTCAGGAGGATAGAAATGCAGCAGAAAATTAGAGTAATCACAATAATATCTGATACTTATAAGGCACAGTGCTAAGGTGCACCACTCATTTTATCATCATGACTCTTCTGTGAGGTAGAAACTATTATCCACATGTCACAGATGAGGACACAGAAACTTGGTTGGGTAAGGCAACTTGCCCCATATTGTATAGTAACAGGAGTTAGGGCTGGGGTTTGGACCTGAGTCAGTCTGACTTTGGAACCTGAGGCTTTTAGTCACGATGTGTGTGTCTAGGCCCCTTTCACTGCTTACAATTTTGGGAATTAAATGTGCAAGAAGAGTTAAGAATGATGCTACTAAAATTTTATTTAATGAGGTGTGAGATGGGGCAGTTGAAAGCTATTTAGGATATATCATATTCTGTATGGCTTTTTGCTATAATATATTTAAATACTAAAATATTACATTTTTAGATTAATTAAGAAATCAAAAAGGCATACACACACAAAGGAATATTATTCAGCCATAAAAAGAAGGAAATCTTGCCATTTGCAACAGTATGAATGGACCTCAAGGACATTATTCTAAGTGAAATTCATAGAGAGAAAGACAAATACTGAACAATCTCACTTGTATGTGGAATTTAAAGAGGCAAAGGTTGAAGGGAATAAGTGAAGGTGATCAAAAGGTATAAAGGGCCAGTTATAAAATAAATAAATCCTAGGGGTGTAATGTGCAGAAGTGACTTTAGTTAATAATACTGTATTGTATATTTGAAAGTCACTAAGAAAGTAGATCTTAAAAGTTCTCATCACAAGAAAAAATATGTAAAAAACCTGAAATTAAGAAATTAAAAGATATCTTTATGGAACTCATAACCAAAGCCCTTTATGAAATATTCCAAAGAAAGGTATTTTCCTTTCTATCATTGTCAGGTTAAACCTTGCATTTAATGGATTCTCTGCCTATGTGTTGATCATCAATGTGGGAGAGAATTTTTGGACTGTTTTATTACAACGGGTAAAGAGTATGGTATCAAGGGGATTCCCATTATCCCAAACCTAGTTCCATATCCATGCACCTTGTCTTGTGCTGAGCAAAACCTATAAGAGAGTTGTGCCCAATAATTTTACTTCTTATCCTACTTATCTGAGCCTTAGATGTGTTTTTTATAAATTGTTAAGAGCAGGAGATCAACTTCTCACATCACCTTTCCTACAATGTCTGATCCATTTCTCAGGTTCTGTCACATAAAGTTTTTTTTTTTTTTTCACATAAAGTTTTGAATTTACCTATTGTTTCTCATGACCTATTTCTATCTCAGTGTTTACTATAGCTGTGCTAGGTGCGCTTAGTCTCAGAATCTGAAAAAAAAACCCAAAAAACATTAACGCAAATAAGTTATTATGTTGGGAGCTACAAGTTAGTTCTCTCCTAGCTCTGTCATTCTACAATTCAGACTGTTAGAGAACTATCAGCTTGTATACTGGATACAAAGTCTGAGAAAACCACAAAAATACAATGTGGAAATTTACATTAAGAAATCTTAAATATTTACAAATGGAAAATTTAAGTACAAAGTCCAAGAAAAATAGAGGATACATTCTGAGAAAAGCTTTACAATTCTACCTGAGTTTTTTTTTTTTTTTTTTTTTTTTTTTTTTTTTTTTTTTTTTTTTTTTTTTTGCGGTACGCGGGCCTCTCACTGCTGTGGCCTCTCCCGTTGCGGAGCACAGGCTCCGGACGCGCAGGCTCAGCGGCCATGGCTCACGGGCCCAGCCGCTCCGCGGCATGTGGGATCTTCCCGGACCGGGGCACGAACTCGTGTCCCCTGCATCGGCAGGTGGACTCTCAACCACTGCGCCACCAGGGAAGCCCCTACCTGAGTTATTTAACAAAGACTACAGAAAAGCTACAGCTTTGACACCAGCTCTTGTTCTTACATGTCACCATTACATTACACAGCACATTGTGAGCTTCTGATTTTAATATATAATATTACTGTTATTCCTTTTGTCCAAAAAGTCTTCTCTTTTCTATATGTACCCAGTTATATCTATTCAGTAAGACTCAGTTCTGTTCATTGAGAAAAATGTAATTAAAACTCAGATTTTGTCTCCCCGTTCAAGTCTTTCTTGACTACTTTAATTCTCTTTGACCTTTTTTCCATACCTATAATTGGTAATACACAGTTTAAGACATAAACATGTAATTTTCTAGTTTTCTGTTACTGCCCATTATTTCATCTGCTTCTTATTCCTCCTTCAATTAGAGAGTGAGGTTGCGAGGATAGTACATGACCATTCTCTTTGAGTCCCCATCATAGAACTGAAGGACAGCATAGGGACCCATGAAGGAAGGAATGGGCTCAATACTCTTAAGGTCAAGCCATTTGTATCTCAACCTTGTCTTGATGGGGGAATCCCTGATTTATCTCCCAGGAGGGGAGCATTTTCAGAGTGTTACTTCTGATTTTTCCTCCCTCTGCATCCTCACTCACTTCTCTTGGTGGGAGGGGAAATGGCTTTTCTGATGGGTGAAATGGCAGAGTGTCGTTTGGTTGACCTGAAGAAGACCTGGAGCCCTGCCTGTCTTACTTAGGCTGTTTCTTCTGCTCTTTAAGGGTGGGAAGCAGACTGTGGTCCTCCATGCATCTGGCTAGAGATGAGGTCTTTGAAGAACCCACTGTCCTAGGCATTTTCCAAAGTCTAGATCTGAGGGAGAAGAAATAGGATTCTGATTCTGATTGTGGGTTAAGTGAAATTTTCTAATCCAGGTTGAACAGGAAGACCTTGTATTTTGGGTGAGGAAGGCAATGCTGTATTTTAATCCACATTTTTCTTCTATGGCTTTTTCTCACTCACTTAGAACCAATAAGGAGAAATATATATGTCTATTGCTAGCACCTCCAAATTCATAACAGTTATATATTAATTGCCTTAAAGGAAATTTTCCTTTTTAATGTAAAAATTCTCTCCTTATTTCAAAAGGGAGTTCATAAGTCATTAATCTTAGAATAAAACAAAACTCATACTGTCTTACAGATGGCCAAGAGGCACATGAAAAGATGCTCAACATCACTAATTATTAGTGAAATGCAAATCAAAACTACAATGAGGTATCACCTCACACCTGTCAGAATGGCCATCATTAAAAAAAATCTACAAACAATAAATGCTAGAGACGGTGTGGAGAAAAGGGAACACTCAGGCATTGTTGGTGGGAATGTAAATTGATACAGCCACTATGGAGAACAGTATGGAGGTTCCTTAAAAGACTAAAAATAGAATTACCATATGACCCAGAAATCCCACTTACGGCATATACTCAGAGAAAACCATAATTCAAAAAGACACATGTACCCCATTGTTCATTGCAGCACTATTTACAATAGTCAGGACATGGAAGCAACCTAAATGTTCATCAACAGAGGAATGGATAAAGAAGATGTGGTACGTATACACAATGAAATATTAGCCATAACAAGGAATGAAATTGGATCATTTGTAGAGACATGGATGGACCTAGAGACTGTTGTACAGAGTGAAGTTAAGTCAGAAAGAGAAAAACAAATATCATGCATATGCATGCATATATGTGGAATCTGAAAAAATTGGTATAGACCATCTTATTTACACAGCAAAATATTATCTGATGTCAAAAATTATAATATACGTGCAATTATTGTTTCTTTGAAAAAGACACCACCAAAGATCCAGGATAAGTATATAGCCAGAAACGAATTTCAAAACTACTTTCCACTTGCCCTGAATCCTGCCAGCATATTTGGGTTCAATGGAACTTGATAATTCAGGTATAAGTATTTATTGTGAGTTCCACTGATGTGAGCTCTGTGGGAGGTGTTTTGTGTATAGACGCTGATAGAGTTGGGGCATCTGTTGCTACCCATGGGCCCAAACAGTACAAAGGGGGAAGTTTAAAATCTAAAAAAAAAAAAAGAAAAAATGGTTCTGATGAACCTAGGGACAGGACAGGAATAAAGGCACAGATGTAGAGAATGAACTCTAGGACACGGGGAGGAGGAAGGGTAAGCTGGGACGAAGTGAGAGAGTAGTGTTGACATATATACACTACCAAATGTAAAATAGATAGCTAGTGGGAAGCAGCTGCATAGCACAGGGAGATCAGCTCAGTGCCTTGTGACCATCCAGAGGGGTGGGATAGGGAGGGTGAGAGGGAGATACAAGTGGGGAGGGGATATGGAGATATATGTATACATATAGCTGATTCACTTTGTTATACAGCAGAAACTAATACAACATTATAAAGCAATTATACTCCAATAAAGATGTTAAAAAAATAATAAAGTGATAAATGCCTACATTAGGGGAAAGAAATCTCAAATAAACAACCTAACTTTATATCTCAAGGTATAAAGGGAAGAGAAAGCAAAGAGAAGAACAATCAAAGCCCAAAGTTAGCAGAAGGAAGGAATTAACAAAGATCAGAGCAAAAATAAATGAAATAGAAACAATAAAGACAATAAAAAAGATCAGCAAAACTGAGTTTTTTAAAAAGATACACAAAATTAACCAACCTTTCTAGACTAAGAAAAAAGGGAGAATACTCAAAAAATAAATCAGAAATGAAAGAGGATTCATTACAACTGATACCACAGAAATGCAAAGGATCACAAGAGACTACTAACAACTACATGCCAACAAAGAAAATCCAGACCAGATGACTTCACTGGTGAATTCTACCAAACATTTAAAGAAGAATTAATACTAATCTTTCTCAAACTCTTCCAAAAAATTGAAGAGGATGGGACACTTTCAAACTCATTTTACAAGACCAGCATTAACCTGATACCAAAGCCAGACAAGGACACCCTAAGGAAAGAAAATTACAGGCCTATAACCTTGATGAACACAGATGTAAAATTCTTCAACAAGAGTCTAGCAAAACTGAATTAAACAGCACATTAAAAGGATCATACACCATGATAAAGTTTTATTTATCCTTTGGGTGCAAGAATGGTTCAATATACACAAATGAATCAAAGTGATACACTGTATTAACAGAATGACAGATAAAAATCATATGATCATCTCAATACACACAGAAAAACATCTGACATAATTCAGTAACTTTTCATGATAAAAATTCCCAACAAACTGGATGTAGAGGGAATATAACTCAACATAATTAAGTTCACATATGTTCAGGAACAATATAAGGATACCCACTCTTACCACTTTTATTCAACGTAGTACTAAAAGTCCTAGCTAGAACAATTAGATAAGAAAAAAAAAAATAAAAATCATCCAAATCAGAAAGGAAAAAGTAGAAGTCTCTGTTTGCAGATGATATGATCTTATATACAGAAAACCCTAAAGACTCCACCAAAAACTGTTAGAGCTAATAAATGAATTCAGTAAAGTTGTAGCTTCAAAAGCAACACACAAAATCAGTTTCATTTCTATATACTATCAACAAACCATCTGAAAAGAAATTAAGAAAACAGATCTCATTTACAATAACATCAAAAAGAATAAAAGACTGAGGAATAAATTTAGCCAAGGAAGTAAAATATCTGTACACTAAAACTCACAAAACTTTGATGAAAGAAATTGAAGACACACATAAATGGAAAGATATCCTGTGTTCATGGATTGGAATAATTAATATTGCCAAAATATCCATAATACCTAAAGCAATCTACATATTCAATGCAATTCTTATCAAAATTCCAATGGTATTTTTTAGAGAAATAGAAAAACAACTCTAAAATTTGTATGGAACCACAAAAGACCTTGAGTAGATAAAGCAATCTCAAGCTAGAAGAACAGAACTGGAGACATTGTACTCCCTGATTTCAAAATATACTACAAAGCTATCATAATCAAAATGGTATGGTACTGGCATAAAAACAAACACATATACCAATGGAACAGAATATATAGCCTAGAAATAAACTCAACCATATACAGTCAACTAATCTTTGACAAAGGTACCAAGAATACACAACAGGGAAAAGATAACCTTTTTAATAAATGATACTGAGAAAACTGGATATCCCCATGCGAAAGGATGAAATTGGACTGTTATCCTATGCCATATGCCTATCCTATGCCAAAAATCAACTTAAGTGAGTTAAAGACTTAGACACTTAAATGTGAGACCTGAAACCATAATAGTCCTAGAAGAAAACATAGGGAAAAAGCTCCTTGACATTGGTATTGGCAATTGTTTTTTGCATATGACACAAAAAACACAGGCAATAAAAGCAAAAATAAACAGGTGGGACTATATCAAACTAAAAATTTTCTATGCAGCAAATGACACAATCAACAAAATTAAGAGGCAATCTATGGAATGGGAGAAAATATATGCAAACCATATATTCAATTAGTGATTAATGTCCAAAATATATCAGGAAGTCATACAACTCAATGGAAAAAAAAAAAACAATTTAAAAATGGGCAAAGGGCTTGATTAGACATTTTTCCAAAGAAGACATAAATGGCCAACAGTTACGTGAAAAGATGCTCAACAACACTAATCATTAGGGAAATGCAAATGTAAAATGAGGTATCACCTCACACATGTTAAGATGCCTATTATAAAAAAAGTCAAAAGATAAGTATTGGTGAAGATGTGGAGAAAATGGAGTACTCGTACACTGTTGGTGGAAATGTAAACTGGTACAGCCACTTAGGGAAATAGTATGGTGGTTCCTCAAAAAATGAAAAATAGAACTACCATATAGTCCAGCAATCCCACTTCTGGGTATATATTCAGAGGAAATGAGAACAGGATCTGGAAGAGATATCTACACTCTCATGTTCAATGCAGTGTTAATCACAAGTTATGGAAGCAACCTAAGTGTCCATCAGAGGATGAAGAGATAAAGAAAATGTGATAGATATACACAATGGAATTTTATTCAGTCTTAGAAGGATATTCTGCCATTTGAGTATAATGGATGAAACTGGAGGACATTATGCCAAGTGAAATAAGCCAAACATGAAAAGGCAAATACTGCATGGTTTCACTTATATGTGGAATTTTGCAAAGTTTAACTCTTATTAACTGAGAGCAAAAGAGTTGTTACTGGGGTCTGGTGGGGAAATAGAGAGATGTTTGTCAAAGGGAACAGACATTCAGTTATAAGATGAATAATTTCTGGAGACCTAGTGTACAGTGTGATGACTATAATTAATAATACTGTATTGTATACTCGATATTTGCTAGGAGGACAGATCTTAAGTATTCTCACCACACACACACACAAAGGTAACTATGAGGTAATTAATATGTTAATTAGTTTGATTGTGGTAATAATTTCTCTTTGGGTATGTATATCAAAACACCACATTGTACACTTTAAAAATATACAATTTTTTATTATCAATCGTATCTTAAGAAATCTGGGGGAGAAATCTGTTTTACAGAATATCAGGACTAAGCTCAGACAGAGCCTGTAATATAAGTGACTGACCCAGAGACTAAAATATTTCATCTCTTTGATTAATTGTAAAAGTTTTTGTAAATGTTGTAAATATTTGCTCGTTCTCCCTGTTTCTTCTTTTCCTGACTTCCATTAGTCCCTCTTTTTCTCTCCTTGGCACACCCCATATCCTGAAAATACCCTCGATAATACCTGAAATAACCTGCTACCTCAATATCCATGATTCTATGAATGTGATCCTAGTGAAAGAGTTTCTGGTGAAGACGTTTGTTCATTGCTAACTTTTCTAAATCATTGAAGAGATACTTTTTCCTAGCCTGTGTTTTACATATAAAACAAAGAATTTGCCAATTCATATAAAAGGAGGCTAGGAGAACTTGGTAACTTAGAACATTTGTCATACTATAGAAATTATATATACTTTTCCAGAGCAAGATTTCATATAAACCATTTTGTTAGAAATCTCCAATTTTCAGGTCAGCTTTAGCTCAAGTTGTTACTCTGTCCCTTTGGACTTCTGAAATGTCCAATTTTGCCAAATACTCATACATGAGTAATTTTGGAATTATTAGACAATTCACTGCACTGATCTAGTCTGAACTGAGGGATAAACTCTTGCACATGCCCAGTTTCTTAATTACTGTGTGTCACTGTTAATCTATAATATCGTAATGATTGTAGGAGGATTATCCTTTAATAATGACTAAACTGAGAACAAAGAAGAGAAGGGCCACACAGACACTTTTAAGCCAAAATGGCACAGAGTATGGAGCCTGGTCACAGGTGAGGGTGCGAGTCCTCAGGGGCTTGATGATCTGCTCTCTCTGAGTCAGGATGGCTCCTTGGGCCCCAGCCCACTTCCCTGGCCCTTGTAGGTGGTACTGGTAAGGTGTGCATGGCCCAAAGAAAATTTCCAGAGCCAGCTTTGGATCCCACAGGAAAAGTGAGAACAGGTTGGGCTTCACTCCTATTTCAGAGGCAATTTCATCCACGTAATCCTTACACTGCACTCTGCATGTATCACAGGGATTATTCAGGAATCTGAAACCAGAAGGGGAAAATACCAGAACCTCCATCTCTCCATGCACAATTTCCTCTAAACATTGGTTGAAGGTTTCTCCAAAAACTGAGAGATAAAATGAGTTTTCTTGTTTTCACTGACTATGGTCTCAGTGGTTTCTAACAAAATATTCATGCAGTGCATTTTTCCCCATTAAATCCCTCCAGGGATCTTGGATAGTAATAGGTGGGTTTCAGAATATTTTTGTCTTTTCCTAAATCCTGTACTTTGGCCATGAAATTAATTCTCAATTAGGATCTAGTCTCATTTTGGTAAATCGGTGGTGAGGAATATGTTATGTGAATTGTACAGGCAAGTTATTTAGATACGTGTGACATTAATTTATTTTAAATATTAATGAAATGCAATTCTTGGCTCAGTTTCTGAAACCAAAATTACTGGATAACTGACTGTTCTTAGGATAAAGGCTGTGGCTCATAGAGAGCACGCTGTGACCTTCACATTGTAGATTCTCAATAGATATATGCTGAATAGAAATAAATTACATTCCCAGCCCCAGTGGTTGAGAAGAATTTTCCATTAAGAAGATTTGGTGCAACCCACAAGCTTCTGACCTCACATCAGAATTTTAATTGGATTCTGTAATGATTTGCTATCTCATTTCTCACATTGGTTTATCTTCTCAACACCTTAAAAGGGTGAAACAATCCTTCCATTTCATCACATATATATTCACATGCTTTACATCTCTAAG
The DNA here is from genome assembly GCF_949987515.2 of Delphinus delphis. NCBI lineage: Eukaryota > Metazoa > Chordata > Mammalia > Artiodactyla > Delphinidae > Delphinus > Delphinus delphis. Next base: position 122,772,654 of record NC_082683.1, on the reverse strand, counting down.
GCTATGGTAAGACATAAATTTATAATTGTATGTTGTACTTAGTGTTCCATGAACTTTAAACAAAATTCTGAGTTTTCCAGGTTAGACCATTCTCTATCCATTCCATTCCATAAATATTCCGTAAGGGATATTTATGCTTGGTTAAGAGGAAATTAAAAAGTTGATTATTTGAGATCCCATCCAGGCAAATAGACTCAGAGTCTATCATAAGAAAAATATAACGAATACTTGAAAGACAAACAGCTCCACCTAAACACTTCCAATTGATTTTCACCAAGAAGCAAGCTTCTTACTCTTTCAAATTTTTTTCTCTTCTTTCTTATGTCAGCCATCATGCCACTCACTGAGGGTAATTTGTTCAGTCCTGGGAAAGAAATTTCAAATGTGAACATGGTTTTCTTATTGAAAAGATGTGGTTTCAGGAAGAAATGGGTACTGTGAGACTCAGTTTGGTAGAGAACATCATAAGTGAGGTAACACAGGAGTGGGGGAGATGGATTCAGGAGTCGCTTTGCAATGCCCTCCATTCATTGTTTTATCTGCCTTCCATTCATTGTTTTATCTGCCTTCCATTCATTGTTTTATCAGGTGCACGTGACTTACAGATGCAAAGACGTGTGTTTAATGAGTTCACTAGCAGACCTCAAAGCTCACGAAGAAGGATGGACTGAAGGGAGCTGCATCCCATGACAAGACACAAGGTAGTGTGTGTGTAGTCTCATTACCAGAGTATTCACTCTGGCTCTCCTTTAAATAGTGAGTTACACTTGTTCAATTATGTTATCCCTTAGTTTTCTAATACTTATTGTATTATAGCTACTAATGGTGACTCAGTATCTCCTGATTGTTTTCAATCGATAGAGATTTCTCTTTAATTTTCCATCTTAACTCATGGAAGACACTTTCCTATATCTTCATTTCTTTGATGGATGACATCCTACATTTTGAGAAACAGAATATTCTAGGAATATATGCAAAACGTTTTAAAGGAGAAGCAAACAAATGAGCAGAATTATTATAACGTGATTGACATCATTTCATTAAGGTAGGTTTGAATTTGTCTTCATCACTTTATTCTTAGCCTTAGAATTAATGATATAATAAAGAAGAATAATAAAGAATTTCAACCACAATGGTTAATCTTCATTCATTCAATCAATATTTATTGAATGCCTACGAAAGTCAGGTGCTTAATTGTTAATTCTTACTACTCTGCAAAGTACACGTAAGTATTCCCATTTTTATAAGTGAGGGAATTGTGGGGTCGATTAATATGTCAAGGTCATGCATTCAGTACATGGAGGAACAGGGTTTTAATCCCGAGTTCATTTGATTACAAAGTTCTTGCTCTTTTAACTGTGCTGTAGTGCTATTCCAGTTACTTTATGACTCTGCCGTAAGTTTCATAATTCACAGTTCATAATTCTGTGACTCTGCTTGTCCTTTTTATATTTTGAACTTGAGAGAATAACATTCCAGGCAGAAGAAACACCAAGTCCCAAGGCAGGAATGAGCATGACTTATTCCTGGGAGGTGATAGGTCCATTCTTTTAATTCACATACTTGCTACCTATACAATAATGAACACACAGACCAGCTCAGAAAATATTTGTTGACTCATTACTCTTGACACTGCTGACCATTCTCTTCTTGAAATTTTCCCCTTCTTATTACCTGTCCTTAGTACTGATTCTCCTACTTCTTCACTTGTAATTTCTTTCTCAGTGCTTTTAATGGCTACTCTTCTTCAGATTTCTCTTTAACATTTGGGATTCCTTAGCTTCTGACCTAGAACCTCTCCCCCAGAACCACACCCAACCCAGATTATTGTTTCTTAAGGCAGCATGAGAAGAAGGGTGTGTGGGCACGTGCGCGCAAAGGAAAATAACAGAAGTACCTGTTCAAGCTTTGCCAGTCTCCTTCTTCCTAACCCTGACAATCACATACTCTATCACTGAGACTCTGATATACATCTTCAGGGCTGATGACTCCAAGCCTAATCTCTACTTTGATTTTCAGAATCATCTATCCTAATGCTTGCCATGTATCTCTGTTGGGATACCTCACAAGTATCCCAAACAGTTTTCTGAACCTTAAGTCCTCAGCAAGCCTCCTAAGATCTTCCAAAGTTGCTTTCCTCCTGAATTATTTACCTTTGTAAGATGGTACACTCTCTACTCAATCATTCAAGCTAGAAACTGGATGTCAGCCTATAATTGTGCTTTTATTTTCTATATTTTATGATGTTTTGATATCTTAAAAAACTTGTTGACCAGGGAGAAGGCTAACCTGTTTTAAAGATAGCAAAGAGCTCTGCCAGGAGCATGTCTTTCATATGCGAACCAGCCAAGCCCAAGTCTATAGCCCCAAACAATTCTCCCAAGTCTGTAGCCCCAACCAACTACTTATCTAACTCTCATACCCCAACACAATATTTCTCCTGCCTTAAATCATCCCAGGGCTAGGAACCAGGCAGATCGCTATAGATTAAAGCCCATGGGAATTATTCAAATTAGCCAATCCTAAACTGTTTGCGATGCCCTGCTTTGCTTGTCCCACAGAAACCCCAGTAAAGGCTCTGGCCTCAGCTTTTCTCTTGTTCCTTTTTCTGTCTGAACAAACCCAGTGCTCCCATGTGGCCCTGCGAGGCCTGGCATGTCTCTTTCTCTTAGGAAATGTAAGTCATACATTCTTCTTTCAATGGCATTGACCTCTCTGTGTTGTCGCTCAATCACCTCCAAAAACTAAAATCCCATGAGTATAATTTTAATCTAGTTAGAAAGTTAATAACATAATAAAACAACAGAAAATTGTTGAGCATTTACTATGTGTTGGAGACTATTCTAAATTATACATGTATTTTCCTCTTTAATGTGTAGAACAACCCTCTGAATTGGTGCTAATGTTATTGCCATTTTATACATAAGGAAGGTGAGGCACAAATAGTTAAGTAAATCTGATATCACACAGCTGGAAAGTGGTGAAGCCCGGATCCAAACCACAGCTGTCTGGATTCAGAGTTCTATTCAAGACAAAGAAAGAATGTGTTGAATTTCAAAGGACTCTCCCCCAAATCTCCCATCTTATTGCTGGCATCTTACCAGATTCCTGATTCTTTCTCTTGACTTGGAAAAATGGAGTTAAGTTTTGTGACATAATATACCATTTGCTTGTCCACCATCTAAGGTCTCAGAGCCTAAATACCTGCATGTTAGCCTGAAACCATGAAGGGTGGGGACAGATGAAGCTGCTCTTATGTCCTGAAATTCAATTTCTTTCTTCTAAGGTTAGTAAATAGAAAGGTCCAAAGAAACATGAGAAAAGAAATGATGATTAACATTCTCCTAAGATAGGTGAAGTCTATTTTCAAGGTGGCAAAACTGAACTCTAAATCTTCCTTATGTTCCAAGTCTGACCTGCTGACTCCAAAAGGCAGGAGCAAAATTATTTTTAAAAAATCCTAGAACATACCTGTGTTGAGGCAGCAAACCATAAATGTCATGGTTAAAGCGAGCATTTAATTTATTCTCTGCCCATCTGTTGATTAAGAATGTAGGGTAAACTTGGTTGACAACAGAGCTAAAATGAGTAAAGAGAACAATGTCCATGGGCATCCCATAATCCCAGACCCAGTTCCAAATCCATGCACCACGCCTTGTGCTGAGAAATACCTAGGAGAGAATGCAAATAAATGCACAATAGATGTTTCCCAATATAACAGTTTACTTTCATAGGATCATTTTCTCACTTCTTCAGATATCTCTCATTTGGCTCATGAGAAGAAATGGATAAGAACTCTCTTGTCTTTTTAGTTTGAAGAGTTCTTCTTTCTCAAGACAGGAAGGCCAATAGATAGCCACACACATTCCCACATACAGAAACATCTGACTTGTTGCTTATAGCTCCGGAGATCTCCTCAAGCTTTCCTCTGGACCTCACCCACTACCCCTTTTGAACCTTCTCCAAGGCAGTCTTTGATGCCTGCAATCTCTTAAATTCCAAATTCTGGAAAAACACAATGATGCAAAAAGACTAGAGATCCACAAATTGACACAAAAGATCCCATCCATCTGTTAATTACTGTATTGTAGTATCTAGAACACTTAGTTAATCTGTATCCCTGTTGAAGGAATTGGAGTTGGAAGACGGTGTCAAGTGTCATGTCAATGAAAAATATTAAGGGATTTTAAAAATGGTTTTCTGGTAAGTTCATTTTTGTAACTCTTAGCTGAGTTGGTAAAGCCTCCACACTCTGTTAAAAATAAACATTATGGAAGTCACTAAAGTTTGAAATATTTATTTGTATTCCATTCTCTATTTTTTTTGGAATGGATTAACAAGATGTCTATTGAGGAAACTGGTGAGAGAAGGTAATTAATCAGTATTGAAGCAGTGTATGAATACACACTACACATATTTCATGCAATGATCACATCTCAGCAGGTAGTAGGCAGGTTGCATCTCAGGAAAGAGAATTTAGGCACCAAACCTGTGCAGCTACATGACTGAGCTCAGTCGCCAAATCACCTCCAGCATTTCCAATGCCGATCACAATGATTTTCTTGCCGTGAAATTTCTCTGGACTCTTGTATTCCCAACTGTGGACACACTGACCTTTGAAACTTGTGACTCCTGTGGGCAAGAATAGAATTGCTCAAGTATTGACCATTATTTTATTTTATTTTTTAACTGCTGGCCTATTCTAAAGCTTATTGCTAAATTCAAATGCTATGCTATTTAAACCTCTCATTTTCTGGTCTACTGTTCCTGGTCTGTGAACTGTGCTTGCCGAACATTATCAGACAGAATTAATTCTCCTACAGTTTTGGTCTGGACCAAAATTTTATGATCTCAGGTTTACTAGAAACTCAGATATTTTATTTCTGCCTCCTTTTTACTTGTCTATACCCTGCCAAGCCTTCAAAGAGCTTGGCTCCTCCTTAAGTAATATATCTTCTTTATCCATCATCTTTGTTATTTACAAATATGGCTCTGAACCAATTCCCTGTCTTGCTTTCCCAGCCTATGCTTCATCCCTGTCTAGCTTGTTTCCATCTCTTTCTAGGCCCAGTACACCCTTCCTGCTAACACTAGCAGTATTCACTCTGCTCTCCTACTAGGGACAAATGCTCACTTGACCCTGAAGCTGAGAGGACATAAGAACGTATTATTTTTGTTTAAAAATATGCTCATATGGTAAAGCCATAATAGCTGGTTGATTTTGTAGCCTTTCATCTTTTAAACAATATTGGGGCATACGCACATGTGGCCTTCATTCTCCTCCTGTGACACTGAACAGCCCTACTCCATCCTAATTGTGGTTCATTCCTTGCCCTGTTCCTTTTTCCCTAGAGAATATGCTCCCAAACTTCAGCTTTCCCCTGGAAGCAGTTCTTTGATCACCTAGTGAACTCCTGGCACAAATCTAAATGTTTCTGAACTCAATCATTGCTAAGTTCAATTTTCCATTCAATTTCTTTTTTTTTTAGAAGATGTTGGGGGTAGGAGTTTATTAATTCATTTATTTATTTTTGCTATGTTGCGTCTTCGTTTCTGTACGAGGGCTTTCTCTAGTTGTGGCAAGCGGGGGCCACTCTTCATCGTGGTGCGCGGGCCTCTCACTATCGCGGCCTCTCTTGTTGCGGAGCACAGGCTCCAGACGCGCAGGCTCAGTAGTTGTGGCTCACGGGCCTAGTTGCTCCGCGGCATGTGGGATCCTCCCAGACCAGGGCTCGAACCCGTGTTCCCTGCATTAGCAGGCAGATTCTCAACCACTGCGCCACCAGGGAAGCCCTTCCATTCAATTTCTGACTGCAGCTCTTTCAATTATTTCCCCTCCCCTTGGCCCTACTGAAATTCCTCTCACTCTCTGAAGATAACCTTTTCTTCTCCTTTGTTATGAAACAATAAAAATCTGAGGTGCGTTCCTCAACACCTAAAAGTTACTATGTTTTCATCTATTCTTCCTCTGTCTCCTGTGTCCCCTGCATCGGCAGGCGGACTCTCAACAACTGCGCCACCAGGGAAGCCCTAAGGTCCTTCTTGATCTGGTGTAACATTCACTCTCTAACATCATCTCCTTCTATTCTTTCTTCTACTTCCACCACACTGGACCTGTCAGGTACATACCCACCTCAAGTCCTTTGCACTTTTTTCTTCCTTCTGTACGATCTGTTTCCCTCATATATCTGCATCACTTCCTCAACTCCTTGGGGGTATTTGTTCAAATGCCCTTTTCTCACTGAAGTCTTATCTGGCCATCTTATCTAATCTTGCATCACAAGCCCTTCTCCCCAACCACCCATCCCTTCGCCCTCCCCTGGCAATTGTTTCTCTTCACAGTCATCACCTTCCACATATTTATTTCTTTTTGTGTCTCTCTCCATCTACTGCTATGTACACTCCTTGGGGACAGAGATTTTGTCTGCTTTATTCTCTGCTAAGTCTCTGGTACACAGTTGGTGCTCTGTAGATATTTCTTGAATGAATGCTGAATGAATGAATACAGGAATATTTACACATCTAATAAGCTAATAACTAATTAACTAATAGACCTCTTTTGACCAACCTTAACTTTATCATCTCACGCACTGGGAAACAGACACTCAAAGCAATGGAAGTGGAGGGAGTCTAGCATCTCCTTAGACCCCAAGGGAGTCTCAGGTTCAGCCGTCTTTGAAAAGACCAAGTATATATCCTGCTCCTAGAGATAAAGAAGGAGATCTTGTGCAGGTAAATCATTCCTGTACCATTCCTTATATTCAGGGTGCTTAAGCTTCCAAATAGTAAACAATAGCACTGCAGTCTTTTCTAAGATGTGTAGTGACACTAGCACATAGCTATTTATATCCACCATGCCATACATATAGATACACATTCAGGAATAAAGCTAAATATTAATATATTTTCTGTATCTCTGATCTCACTATTTACTCCAAACTATTACCAACACAAAACAATTCCCACATTTTGCCTTCCAACTGTGGTAAAATGTAGCACTTTCCTCTTATAACCCAGAACTGGTGGTTGTATTAGTAATTTTTATTTTCAATTTTATAATATGTATTATTTGAATGGAACTTGAAAGAACATGCATTTCTTTATAATCAGAAAATATGTTTATTTTCAAACTAAGATGACTTTCAGAATGATAAACTTTCTCCCAAAATAACAATAGCCACTATGATAAAACCCCATAACACCAGTGTCTTAGCGTTCGGTAGGACGTACCTGAGTGGCATGAAGGGATCGGTTTCAAGGCCACTACACACCACAATCCCATCAAAGACATAGGATTCCTGCTTCCCCTCGGTCTGGACGACAACATCTCACTGTCCTGTGCAAGAGAAGTCAGAGCGCTTCCTCACGTTGCACAGCTTCGACTGGGAATGAGACGAACTCAGACTTGTGACCGCTCTTCCCAGCTGCCCTTCTGCCCAAGAACTCTGCCTCAATGAATAAGGTTGGTTACAGCTACTCTCCTCTGGGTTTTCATTAAAGAGTTCATTTATAACTGGTCTCCCTACCAAGGCATTTTTAAGTAGAGATGTATCTCAGTTTGTTCCAACTGCAGTCCTGAATGTAGTTAGGGGTGAGCCAACACCGGGCGCACAGTCTGGCATTTCAGCCAATCCACCATACTTTTTTTCCTGAGGAAAGTGAGGAGAGAAGCTCTCGCCGACTTCTCTGGAGATTTATGTAAAGCTCACCTCCAAGACTGAATGAAAGCTTTAGTGCATTTTGCTCTGGCCTGGCTCTTGGCTCTAACAAGAGGGTTCCATGTATGCTGAGTGGTCTCTGCCCCACTTACCAGAAACCGGATGTGCTTCAAACGGTGAAAGGGTTTGACAGACATCCGGAGATACTCCATGATTTTGGAATTGTGCAAGTAGTTGGGAAAATGATCAGAGAAAGGATAATCACTTCAAAGTGTTGCTGGTGGCAGATCTATAGACACTGGGCTTGCCACCTTCAGTCTTCTCCTACCAAGAAAATAAAGGACACCTTGATAACTGAAGCCAAGGAGGGATAAGGAAGTATCCTAAGGAACCTGCAAAAAGTTAGAAGACCGGAAGACTGAGAATAGAGCTATAATCAGCAACATTTAGAGGCCAAGTAGAAAAATATTGAGAAGGAAAATCAGAAAGAAAACAGAGTGAAACCACAGAAGCTAGTGACAAGTGTTTTGAAAAGGAGCTGGTTTTTAACATCATTGGATCCCCTTGAGAAGGCAATAAAATTCTTGGCAGAAAGTCCATTCAACTTGTCAACTTTTATTGGTAATGGCAGTGACAGCAGTTTTGGGGAAGTGCTGGGATAACCGTCATGTAGTGATGGTGGAGATGAAGGAAGAAGGAGCACACAGTTCTCCTTCAAGGAGCTAGACCCTGAAACGAAGAAAGATTGATTGAACATCATCCTTGGGAGGAAGGAAGGAGTGGGATTCAAAGCACATGTGTCAGGTACTGATAAAGATAGCAACTATTATGCTGGTAGTTGAAGGATAAATCAGTGCTGTAATCCTTGCATTCCTATTTCCCAGATAAGAAAAATTGTCATTACACATATAGAAGCATAAGTCTATTTAAACTTATATCTCCACAGCCCTCCAATGTCACTGCTTCCTTCAAAACAGATGGGCTCCAGTCCTTCCTCCAGACAGACCTAAATGGCGCTTAATCCACTGACCCCAGCACCAATCACCGCAATTCTTTCTCCTGGCATTGTGTCTTGTATCTGGAAACATATTAGTATAAAATCAGATTTTTATTGCCATGTAATTTTTTTCTATCATGCAAGATTAGTTTTTTTTCTAAAATTGCTAGTTAGTGCATTTAAGGAATATCCTACTCAAAGCTGTTATGCCTTTCAAAGGCACATCGAGTGACAGAAAATCCTAGCTCACGTGGGCTTTCTTATTTTTAAATACGAAGGAGATTGTTTTGCTTTTTCTGTTTGTTTGTTTGTTTTGCGGTACGCGGGCCTCTCACTCTTGTGGCCTCTCCCGTTGCGGAGCACAGGCTCCGGACGCGCAGGCTCAGCAGCCATGGTTCACGGGCCCAGCCGCTCCGCGGCACGTGGGATCCTCCCGGACCGGGGCACGAACCCGTGTCCCCTGCATCGGCAGGCGGACTCTCAACCACTGCGCCACGAGGGAAGCCCTGCCTATTTTTTTTTTTCCCATACAAAGATCACACTATCTTGTTTCTCCAAATGTCTTATGATTTCTTGTTGAAAACTTGACATTTAAGTTATTGTAGTGAGTCTGGATTCTGATTAGTTCCCCTCTCCCATTCCGGGGCTTATTAATATTGCTGGGGGGTGGTGGTTGTTAGTTTATTTGCTTGGTGGCTTGCGTGGACAAATTCTGTGAAGTATATTTTCCCTGCGGTGTGTAACCTCTGATGTCACTGCTCAGATTTTTTTCCCTTCTTTTATGTATATATTTTAAAATATTTATTTATTTATTTGGCTGCACCAAGTCTTATTTGTGGCACTCAGGATCTTCATTGCCACGTGCGGGATCTTTTAGTTGCAGCATGCCAGCTCTTGGGCACATGCTGTGATATTCCACTGGAGGTGGAGACAAGGGTAACAGGGTGGCCTACCTTTTGTAGAGTAATACCACACCCTACCAACTGGAGATGTAAGAGGGTGGCAGCCCTATTTTTCAGTATTTCCCCTTGTGGCATGAAATCTCTGCCCTACAAGCAGGAGCTGGGAATAGGAACAATCAGAGCTCCAGGGTCCTTGGTTTTTTACACCTGGAGTAGACCTTCTTTGCTACAATGAGTTAGATGGAGCTTTGGAAAAGGGGTCTTGCTTAGACCATGCTTCTACAATCTGTGGAGCTCTCTTCTTTACTATCCACAGCTACATCTGGGGTAGACATGGAAGAATATGCCTTCTGTAGGGGCTTCTCAGATTTCACAACTCACTTTCTGATGGTACAGGTTTGGGAGCCCAAGTGATGCTTTAGAGTTGAATAGTCACAAGCCTTTGAAAACAATGTTTGTGTTTCCTTCAGTATTATAATCTCTTCAAAGACTTTATAGGATTTTAGGTTATTAGCTCCTGGCTTGTTTTATGTCCAGAAAAATATAAATAACAATAATCAAAGTGCTTCCATAGACAACATTCTTAAGCCTGTTGACCCTCCTCTTATTCATTGGTCTTTGTGCCTTACCCATCTCTCTTTCACTGAGTTCAGTGGTGCCTATCTTGAAATCACCTGAAACAACAGGCTTGGGTGGGAAGACAGCACCCTTAGTCTGATACTGCTCCTGGGCTGGTTCCCTTTGTCTTATCATTTCTTATAAGATACATTAATATTCTCGATGTCCATCTAATATTCACTGTCCTAACAGTATAGGCACTTAGTTTGACAACACTTATTTTTGCACATCGACCAAAATTTGAGAGCACAATAAATGGTTCACAGCTTATTCTTCTTCCACTGGGTCTTTAGCCTCATTTGAGCTTAGATTTTTTTTCCCCATGTATACCACATTTAATACTTTAAAAAGCATTTCTGTCAGAAGTTGGAATGTTCTGCCAATGTGGGATGAGACCCTGGTCTGCTCTTAACTTAGGGTGACATTTCACATAGTGGTGTCTGAAAGTCTGGCAAAAGAGACACTGGGGACCCTTTCCCCTAATGTCCCTGAGATGTACACTAGGCCAGAGAGGGAGCTCTTTTCTTGCTGTTCTTTTGCCCAGGACTCTGGATGGGAAGTGTTTCTTTGACAGTGGTGTTAACATCTTCTTTAGTCTTTGTTTTTCTCCTGTCTTCAATATATAAAGCATATTTTATACCTCTTAGTAATTTTTGCTATTTTTTTCAAGATATTTCCAAAAATTCTTATTTTTCTTAAAATCTGACTTCAAAATTATACCTGGAATATTTCTGTAGCATAGGTTATTACTGTAGTTAAGTGTTTTGATTTAATTTAGTTTGGAGAGAGCTATTATTTATTGAGCATTAACTACGTTCTAAGTTAATAAGCACTTTGTAAGTATAGTCTCATTTAATCCCCACAACGACTCAATTACAAAATTTATTATTTCCTTTCATAGACAAGGAAAGAGACTCAAGGGAGATTAATTGTCTAGTAAATGGTAGAAATAGAATGGAAACCCTTGATTATCCAAATTCAAGTTCTTTCTTCATCACTCTGATTTATCAGCTCCTTTAATGATTGTTGTGGTGGTTTCAAATAAGTGGTCTCAAATTCTTTGATATTTCTCCTATTGAGAGGTGGAGCCTGTGCTTCCTACCCTTGAATCTGCGTGTGTTTTTAACTCACTTATAACACATAGAGTGCAATGAAAGTGAACACATGATTTCTCAAGCCAGATCATAGAAAGTGATTCAGCTTGTCTCATTCACTGGGACACCCATTTTGGAGGCCTGAGCTTCCATGTGAGAAGTCCAGCTATCTTAAAGCCACCATATATTATGAAGAGGCTCAGGACACTTGGAAAGATCCCGACTGACAACTGTGTCCACCACCAGACTTGAGAATGAAGATGCTTCCAGATTGCTAGCCCCCAATCGCCAAGTCTTCCCATCTGAGGACCAGACATAGTGAAGAAGAGACTGTCATTTTTACTACACCATTTTTCTGAGTTCTGGATGCACAGAACCTGTGAGCATTACAAAAAATGGTTATTTGAAGCTTCTAAGTTTGGGGGTAACTTGCTACATGGTGATAATAACTGGAACCATTGAACAACCTGTATAACTGCTTAGATATATCTTTCTCTATTCCCCCCATGGTGTTACCTTAGCAGTGGGGTTAAATTAGTACTAAGCTAAAACCAGATCTAGATTAATGATAACCAAACTTAAAAGCAAACTTCAAAAGAATTAAATTGATTCAAAGTATCTTAACTGCATATCAGAGCAAAAGTTAAAAATTAGTTAAAGAAAAGCATTAAAATCCAATATCCTAAAGCCTAAAATGTCCAGTATGCAAAAAAAAATTATCAGAAAAACTAAGAAGCAGGAAAATAAGACCAACACCAGGAGAAAAATAAAAATTATTTTTTTTACCAAAAATGAAAGAGATGATATAAAGAAAAATTAAAACAGCTATCATAGCAAAGTTATGTATGCTCAAAAACTGTAGAGGAAAACATAGATATGAGAAATAGAAGACCTAAAAAAGACACAAATGGTATTTCTAGAGGTGCAAAATACAATGTGTGAAATGAAAAATACATGCTTGAAGTTAATAACAGAATAAATACTGCAGAAAAAGAGATCTGTGAATTTCTTGAAGACACAGTAGTAGCTACTACCTAAATGAGGCAGGGAGGGGAAAAAGTGCAGGGAAAAATGAGCAGAGCATTAGTGACTTGTGAGGAAATATCAAGCAATCTAAATATGTAATTGGAGTCCCAGAATGAGAAGAGAGAGAGCGACAGAAAAAGTAGGTAAAGAATTAATGATCAGAAATTTTCCAAATTTCATAACAATTGTAAGCCAATAGATCCAAGTAGCTCAAAGAACCCCGAGTTGGAAGAAACTTAAATCAGACCACACTTAGATACATCATAATCAAACTGCTGAAAAATAAGGAATAAATTAAAAATCTTAAAAGTAACCAGAGAAAAATGACATATTGTGTTCAAGGTAAAAAGATAAGATTGACGGCAGATTCCTGGGTGTATACGTATGGCTCATTCACTTTGCTGTACAGCAGAAACTGGCACAGCAGTGTAAAGCAACTATACTCCAATTAAAAATAATCATATGACCATGGACAACCAAAAAAAAAAGATAACAGATGTCTGAGGGTACAATTAATAGCAGCATATTGTAAAGATTAAAGTATATATGTAGAAATAAAATATAAGAATAGCACAAAGGACAGAGGGAGAAAATAAGTATACTGGGCTGTACCATAAACATTAGTTGAGAGTGCAGTAAGTTAAAAATATATTTTACATCCCTATAGCATCCACTAAAACAAAACAAAACTTAACTAAACAAAGTACCAATAAATATTTTTAACATGTTCCAAGCAATAATTCTATATTTGCAACAAAAGTTTCAATTAGATTTAATAATAGTGCTTATTTTTTAAAAGTTCCAGAGAATAGAAAAGACAATATTGAAGAATCAAAGTTCCACTTTCAGATCAGCCTTCAAGTTAGAAAGCAAAGTCAGTGACAAAGGGGCAAAGGACTTCGGAGACTTTACCCATTTCTTAATCTCCACCCTCAAACTGGGCTTCCTCAGCAAGTATAACATTTGTAAATATGGTATATAAGTCCGGTGTGAGTAAACTTCTTTTGAGAGCAGGGTCTCTCTTTTGTTCATTACTATATCATTGGTGCCTGACATAGCAGGTATACAATAGTATTTGATGATTTACTGAAAGTGTCAGAACCCTCTGGAGAAGCAAGCAAATTGAGCACCAGGTGTCAATCTTTGCAACTGGGTGAATAAGAATAGAAGATGTTATCATTTGTGGCCAGGTGTTTAAAGCTCCTAACCCCTTTCTGATAAAGGTACTGCTCTCAACTTCTCTGTGACCCTAAGTTAGAGTGCTTATTCGACAGCTTCCAACTCTGACTTTGAGTGTGCTTGACCTTGGTTTAGCAAAACTAACTCTTGACATCATTCCTTGTATCCCAACTGACCTCAGCTTGACAATTGAAACGCTGTATCCTTATTCTTCCTTTAATTAGTAGTTTAATTTGGACTCTAAATCTGGGCCTGAATCCAGATTATTCTTATCATAACTATTTAGCACAAGGAGCCTGTATTTCACAGGCATCATGCCAAGCGGGGGGAATAAGATGTGGAACTCATGCCATCAAGGAACCCGAGATCTGGGGAAGAGGCAAACACATAAACAGCTAATTAGCACATATAAGACTAAAAGTAGCAAAGCAAATAGGACAGTGGCAAAAAGCACTGAAATATACAAGCCTATTACAAAAACTTGGCATACACAAAAATACTTGTAAGAGCTTGGCATCTGCCATTCTACATTTCTTGAATCTCATGACAACCCAATCTTTGCACCCAGTGAGATGGTCCTGAGGACATATTTCCCATGTCTGTTGATAATTTCCTCTAACCTTGAAAATGGAAGCTACAAGTCCCAGCATTTCATCATTTGCTTCTTGTTTGACAGCAGAGGAAGAAGCAACTATATCATGTAATTGGACTAACCACTAAACTAGGAACCAACAATCATGTTATATGAAAGCCCTCTGGTTCTGTATAGACTATAAAATTAATCCAAATGAATTAAGTTAATAATGGAGTCCAAAAATCACAATTTATTATATCACCATGGGAGCAGCAGCCTCTGAGTTCACTGTAGGCTATGTACTGCAGACCCTAGATCGTAGATGATCGTGAAAGAGTTGCAAGGAGAGAAAGGCACAAGGTAAGACAATCACACTTGACTGAAGCCAACACCAGTAGGCTCATCTTGTTGACCCGGTATGGGTTTCCCAACCTCGGCACTATTGGCATATTGCACTGAATGATTCTTTGTTGATGGGGTGGGGAGGGAGCTGTCCTGTGCACTGCAGGATGCTTAGCAGCATTTCTGTCTTCTACCCACTTGATGCCAGTAGCACCACCCACCACCAGTCATGAAAACCAAAAAGAGACATTATTAGATGTTCCCTGGAGGGTAAAAATCCCCTGTTCGAAAACCACCTACCTAGTAGCCTGATAGTATTCCTGTTACAACAGGTGTATTTTCATTTCATTTCACCAAAATAAGTGAGGCTCCTTACCATGGCCCTCATGTGTACAATTAAGTTGAACTAAATAATTTCCATAAACATTCTTACTTTAACATTCTTTAATTCTCTAAACCTCTGTCCCTGCGCTGTCTCCAGGTTTTACTCTTGATCTCTCTCCTTTTTAAACTTTTTTCATTCATTCGTTAATTCTACAAGCAATGATTAAGCATATTCTGTGGGTCAAACCCTGGGCTGAGCACTGGGAATATGTGGTTAAATAAGGTAAGTTCCCTGCCCTCAGAACATGCACGGGGGAGAGAAACGTAAGTGAAGAAAAGCAGCTCATACACTTCAACAGGGTGACCACTATAGAGGCCAGAGCCTTGAGTGTGTGTTGGGTACAGGTGGGAGATGGGAAGGAGGGTGGCAGAGGATAGAGCTGGGGTTTTACTCATCACTTGACTGGCTGCATAATGCACAGGAAATCTAGAAGCTGACCCTCTGAGAAGGCTATTGAGCTTAGCAGTTTTCTAATATCTGAGCACTGGTTTAGCAGCTGCACTACTGGTGTCATGGCAAAGGCTCATCCTATCTCTGCCACAAAAATACAGAGGAGATAAGGCTGCATTCTCAAAAAAGGCTTTCATTCCATGTGGAGTCAGCCTGTCTTCCTGGCTTGATGCCCATACAAGTGAACAAACAAAATAATTGTGGGCTAAAGTACTCTCTACCTCGTTCACCCAAGGGTCATCTTTTGATTGCCCATAGCGTGCAAGGCATTTGGGGCATTTGCCAGGAGCCTACATGAGCCTGTGTGCGCCTTTCTAGGCTGAGGCCTGGGGACGGCATGAGAATTGCAGAACAACAAATTAAGACTTTGCTTATCCCTTCTGACACATACAAAGCCTTTGCACCACCCTCAATTTGCAGAAAGTTTATTTCTCTAATTATATATTTAAGGACCTGAGTCAGTCAAACTTCTGCCTCCACAGAACTATCTCACTGCATAAACAGAATTTCATTTCCCAACCCTGGCCCTAAATGGCAGTGGAATATTGGGGTAAGGCAGTTCACATTGCTCTGCACATGTGTCCAAAGAGTGCAGAGTCCGTCTGGACCCGATCTGTCTCTTGAGGCAAACCCACACCTCTGTCCCAGAGATGAGTTAAGACATGAAGTGCAGAAGGGCTCTGGAATGTGAGAGTGGCTGTCATCTCATTCACATCCTGGAGCTGGTTTCTGCTTTCCCTTCTCCTGATGCCCATGATGTAGCCCAAACTGACTGCATTTTGTGACTTTAGATTTTGGACTCTTGTCCGGATGTCCTAGCGTACTCCAGTCCTTGCCTTTGCAACTTTTCCAAATGGTGCCTCTCCGTCATCCAGTCAGCAAACCTTTATCTCAGGCTGATGATGTGTTGCTATCCAGGCATCTCTGGCTGCTCAGAGATTAACCTAGCCCAGTACACATCCTGGAGAATGCCCTGCTGTCGCTGGGAAACAAATAAGCAATAGCTACAATGTGTATGTTACAACGTGTACAATGTTGCAGGCAGTAACAGAAGGACACTTATAGAAGAGAAGTGGCACAAGAAGAAGAAATTTATGACTCCAAGGGAGGTGGGGACAGAGAAGTTTTCTCAAAAGGGGTATTATCTGAGCTGAGTTTCTAAGAAGAAATAGAAATTGATCACCCAGATAAGAGGCAGAATGACTGAAGAATCTGTGTGTACACAGACACAGAAGGGAGCAGCAGTCCAGGCAGGCAGGCAACTACAAGTGTTGAAGGCTTTCCTGGAGGGCAGAGCAAAGGGGTTGAAAGAAGATGGGGCAGATTCCATGGCCTGATGGGGAAGGAGTCTGCTACTCACAAGACTTTCCCTACATCACTGAAGGATTTCAAACAAGACAGTGCCACGGTCAGACTTGGGTTTTGGAAGGATTACTCTGTAAATAGTGGAGAAAATATTAAGGAAGGAAAACTGATTAGCCAGAACTGAAGGAGGTGAGCCATCGTGAAACAAGGACCTGCATAGGCAGAGGTTACAGATAAGACAGACATTTAGGAGGTCAAGATACGGAACTCAGTGACCGATGGAGTGATTGGTGAGGGAGAAAGAGGCATCAAGCTGACTGGTGGGCCTCTGGTTTGGCAACTGGCTCTGTGGTGATGCTCCCACCTCTTGGCTTCTGTTTGGACACATGGGACAACGGTCCACCCTGTTGAAGTCTATGAGCTGCCTTTCTTCACTTATATCCCTCTCTCCAGTGCATGTTTCTTCTCTTATTCAACCAGTGCTTGCCTGGTATTTGGTTCACAGAATATGCTCAATTACTGCTTATAGAATTGGTAAATGAATAAAGAAAACTTAAAGGGAAGAGAGAAAATAAAACCTGGAGGCAGTGCAGGGACAGAGGTTTAGAGAATTAATCAATGTTAAGGTAAGGATGTTTGTGGAGGTTATTTCCTTCAACACATTAATTATACAGATGAGGAAACCAAGGCCCAGAGAGGTAAAAAGACAGGAAGAGTGGGTGGTGGGAAAGTTTGGGGAGGAGAGACAATGCATTCAGTTTGGATTGTATTACATTTGTTTTGCCCATGGTAAATCCAGTTTCTGATATCCAATGTGCTGTTGGAACATAGAGCTCAGGAGAGGGGTCGAGTCTAAACATATAGGTTTGGGATGCAGATCTTATGGAGACCAGGGCAGGAAATGTTACTAGTACCTCATGAGAATAGATGAAGTCAGGAGCCAGGAGGACCAAGGGGAGAGCTCTGATAACCTCAGAGCTAGCATAGAATAGTAGGAAGCAGCACAGCAAGTTACTTATTCTTCCTACACCTCACTCTCCCCCAACTATATGTGTACCTACATTATAGGGTTGTCATGACATTTATTTATTTATCATCTTTATTGGAGTATAATTGCTTTACAATGGTGTGTTAGTTTCTGCTTTATAACAAAGTGAATCCGCTACACGTATACATATATCCTCACATCTCCTCCCTCTTGCATCTCCCTCGCACCCCTCTAGGTGGTCACACAGCACTGAGCTGATCTCCTTGTGCTATGCGGCTGCTTCCCACTAGCTAGCTATTTTACATTTGGTAGTATATACATGTCAGTGCTACTCTCTCCCTTCGTCCCAGCTTACCCTTCCCCCTCCCCATGTCCTCAAGTCCATTCTCTATGTCTGCATCTTTATTCCTGTCCTGCCCCTAGGTTCTTCAAAACCATTTTTTTTTTAGATTCCATATATATGTGTTAGCATACGGTATTTGTTCTTCTCCTTCTGACTTACTTCACTCTGTATGTCATGACATTTAAATGAATGAATATTTGTCAAGCCCTTAGGGCAGTGCGTGGCAAGAAGTCTATGCAAGTGTGAAAATTAATATATAAACACTAATATTTGATGGTGGACAGAGGAAAATAGCTCTAAAAAAACAAGTAAACTAGGTATGATAAGAAAGTAAGAGGAAAGCAGGCGGCTGTGAGAGCACCAAAATCTAAGGGAAAGAGAGTTTAAAGAATGAGGGAACAATTATATGACAAATGCCAAAGAGAGACTAAAAACAGGAAGGATTGAAATGTCTATCCACTGTGGCAATTGGAAGTTCACTGGTGATTTTAGAGCTGCGGTTCAGGGAGAAGAGGGGTAGGCTCAGGTGTGCGTGGCTTGGTGGGCAGGAAGTGGGAAGGATAATGTGGGAAGTTGGCTCAGAGCAAGGCTGGGCAGAGAAGAGGAGAAACCCTGATCAGGGCGCTGTTAAGCCAGCGCCTGGTCAGGATACACAGGAGCATAGGGCAAGCCCCTTCTCCTTCCCAGAGTCCTCATCTGTACAATGAAAGAGGACTTGATCTCTACATTTCTACCAGTGATGATGACCTCATCTTTTCCTTTTTTTTCCTACTAACATTTGATGATGATCAAGTTCTTTTTGATTTAGAAATGGTACCTGGATTCGCTAATGATATCCTTTTAAAATGTCGTTTTTAGTTTATGGAGATAGATGCTGTCAGGTGTTGGTTTATTTTTAATTTATAAAAATGTTTTCAATGTAAACTTTCACCTTTGATCTTTGGGAATGTGTTTTCAGTATTCTCCCATTAACAATGAAGCCGACTCCATTGTCTGTGAGTGATGGGGTGATTATTCTCAAAGTCACGAAAGGAGTAACCCAAGATTTTAATTCAGGTTTGCTGGCAGCTGGTGAGAATAACTGGGGTGGTGGCAGAAAACTAATTTAGAACTGGGTCTCTAAAGAACTCAATGTTTATAAATGCAAAATGCCTGTCAGTGTAAAATGTCTATTTCTCAAAACAATGTTTTTTTTCTGCCACATTCTCTTCTCCCACAATAGGGTATAACATATCATAAGCTTTTTCCTCTGGAGAAATCAGCTTTAAAAAAATTTTTTTTAATCTTTTTGTTTCTCCCTTAGTGATAGTGTTTTATAATAGCATCAGTTATATTTTATTAGATTAATGTGGTTATGTATGTACCTAGACAATTTCAAAGCACTCTTGCATGTTTTATTCATCTGATTTTCTCAGCCACTCTTTTAGAATGGCAAAATAGGGGTGACTAGTTCCATTTGAGAGGTAAGAATCGAATGCTAAAAAGACCATGTGACCAACCACGGTCTCACAGAATTGCCCAGGAGCACCTCTTAGACACTCAGTCTGGAGAGAGTGCCCACATGGGGAGTCAGTATGCAAGCGCTGATTAGGTAGTGTCAGTAGATGCCTGGCTTATAACTGGCACTCATAAATCAGTGGGCACTAGGGAAATAAGGGCCCCCTGACGTCTCTCTGTGCAGCACTCATCTTTACTGTCAGGGTGTTAGATGAGGTGATTTTAATCTCTTAGTCACTGAAAATTAAGAGAAAACCAAAATAATGCATAAGGTGAGAACGAGGGAAGAGGAGAAGGAAAGAAGAGAAAACCTTAGCAGTAGTTAAAAATTTCACAAATGGTGGCTCTAGATGGTGAAAATATTTCTGTAAAGTGCTGACTTCATCATTTTATGAAGCATTTATGGGATAATATCTAAGAAGCATTTTGAGTGCCTTGGAAAATAGTATTAGACAAATGTAAAATAGTGGGCGTATAAAAGTGGAAGAGAATCTCAGATATATATTCTCTGAATTAGAAGAAATAAAATTGCTTTATTCATCAAAATGACCAGTATAAAGTGAAGAAAGCGAGTTTTTTGCTTCTCAGCAGGGTAACCAGTCTGGTTTTCCTAAGGATTAATGTAGTGTAAAGATGTTTACCAGCAATAAAAAAAAGTCTATAGAAATATTGCTTTCGTTCAGCATGAGGGTGAAAGATTGCTAATTTAGTCTCAACAGAAACAATTTAGCTGTCTTTAGGACACATGCTCATATAAGTTTAAGTCATTTACAGTAAGTAAAAAATTCTATGATCAAGTTGTTTACTTTATCAGGATGTCAGATTTAGAGGGTGCCCTGATCTTATCTCAGCAGGATATCTTTTCAGACAGCTTTTTAATATTCTGGACATTATCCTTTGAACCAATTGGTGTCATAATTTCAAAGGATGATAAAATAAAGAATAATCTTTTCTCAATGTTACTATTACCAAAATTCTTATGCCAATTTTAAGATAATGGTACTGTAAGCTTGACTATAAAATACTGTACCATAAACTTGAAAGAAAAACAATTATTTCTTTCCTTTATCCCAAGAAAATAATTTTGAAGAAAAAAAAGCTACATGTCCAAAGATAATTTTAGTTGCATTATTCATGATAGAAATAAAATAACAGAGACAACTTAAATAATAGACAAGTAGTTAATAAATAATTGCATGTTGCTATGGTAGGCTATTATGCAACCATTTCTTTTTTTAAGATTTAATTTTATTTATTTTTGGCTGTGTTAGGTCTTCTGTGCGCAGGCTTTCTCTTGTCGCGGCGAGCGGAGCTACTCTTCATTGCGGTGTGAGGGCTTCTCCTTGTGGTGGCTTCTCTTGTTGTGGAGCACTGGTTCTAGGCATGCAAGCATGCGGCCTCAGTAGTAGTGGCGCACAGGCTTAGTTGCTCCGCAGCATGTGGATCTTCCCGAACCAGAGATGGAACCTGTGTCTCCTGCGTTGGTGGGCAGATTCTTATCCACTGCACCATCAGGGAAGTCCCTAGTCAACTATTAAAATGATAAATACAATGTTCATGAAAAAACTGAGAAAAATGTTTACAATATAGTATTTTGAAAAGTGACAAAGAAGATATGATTATGTCCATGTAAAAACTGTGTATTTATGTAGATAAAGTGTGATGGGAACATGAAGAAATAGAAACCCTTGATGTAACAATGTATCAGTCAGGATAAGACAGATTATGCATTCCCTATCAGTCACTCAACAAACCTCATTCTATGAAATCAGACTTTGCTCCCTGTAACCACTCAGGGACCCAGACCGAGGAAGGTTCCATCTGTATACCTGCTTCCTCAATTATTTCAACCTCAGCAGAGGAAAGATGTGGTTGCCACTATATCTTAAAGATTCTACACAGGAGTGAAATATTTCACATCTACTTACATTTATTTGGCCAAAGCACATCACATCATCATACCAAACTTCAAAGGGGGCAAGAAAGCTAATTCCTACCATGTGATCAGAGAGAGAGAATGAGAAATATTTGATGAACAACACTAACGAATCTCACAATGAGATTGGTGGATTTATAGACGCCTTTTCAAATATTTT
The DNA here is from genome assembly GCF_949987515.2 of Delphinus delphis. Lineage (NCBI taxonomy): Eukaryota > Metazoa > Chordata > Mammalia > Artiodactyla > Delphinidae > Delphinus > Delphinus delphis. Next base: position 122,751,200 of record NC_082683.1, on the reverse strand, counting down.
ATAACGTGAAAATAAACGTTAATACACATTTTACACTATCATTACCTCAGATTTCATTTGTGAGCCAGAAATTGGGAGCTGATGATATATATCATATTAATCATTCAAAGAAAGGCTTTTTAACTGGAGATTCTTTAAGATGCACATTCCTTGGATAAAGAAGATGTGGCACATATTTACAACGGAATATTACTCCGTCATAAAAAGAAATGAGATTGAGTTATTTGTAGTGAGGTGGATGGACCTGGAGTCTGTCATACAGAGTGAAGTAAGTCAGAAACAGAAAATCAAATACCGTATGCTAACACATATATATGAAATTTTAAAAAAAGTTCTGATGAACCTAGGGGCAGGACAGGAATAAAGGCACAGACGTAGAGAATGGACTTGAGGACACGGGGAGGGGGAAGGGTAAACTGGGATGAAGTGAGAGAGTGGCATGGACATATGTACACTACCAAATGTAAAACAGATAGCTAGTGGGAAGCAGCTGAATAGCACAGGGAGATCAGCTTGGCGCTTTGTGACCGCCTGGAGGGGTGGGATAGGGAGAGTGGGAGGGAGATACAAGAGGGAGGGGATATGGGGATATATGTATACCTATAGCTGATTCACTTTGTTATACAGCAGAAACTAGCACAACATTATAAAGCAATTATACTCTAGTAAAGATGTAAAAAAAATGTACATTCTTTTATTCAAACATTTAAAATGGACTGAGATGATAAACATTTTCATGTTAGGAAATATAGTTTGAAAATATTTTTGGCTTCACATCATGGTAATATGCAATTTGTAAATTATATGGAAGAAAGAAACTTCAGCAAAGCATTCTGTTATAAATATTTATGTGTTGTTAGAAAAATACATCTTTTGCCTATGTACAATGTAACAATTTGCTTACTTCAGCAGGCAATCGGCAATAAAGAGAATACATATCACACTAGCAGGGTTTTAAATATTCTAGTATGTAAACTATGTAGCAGTTTAAAATGAATGAGAGGGAGTGTGATATACAGTAAAGAACACTGTCTTTGGTATCAGGTTCAAACGCTGAACCACCATTTATTATAATATATCATCTTGGGCAATCTTAGCTAACACCTTCCACAAGAGGAATTTAAAATTCTTCCCTTGTATATACTGTTATGAAGTTTATCAGATAACACATGTAAAGCACCTAGAACTGTGGCTAGCACATGGTAGAAAAATAAATGTTCATTTATTTATATTTATATCATTGAATCTTGGGCAACTGAAATTACACAAGACTCCTGCCATACACTAAGGGCAGTGGGTATCTTTTAAATTCCACTCTGTTACGAATAAATACATAGAGATCATACAATCAAGGCACCATTATCTAAATGTTCTTACTGAATGGAGATACAATTCAAATAAAATTCCACAATGGGCTTGTCGTTTAACTGATGCTCAACCAGTGTGGGATCTTACCGTTGCTGGTTACAGTGCCACGTGCACACGTGAGCACTTAATAGACAATGATAGAGAAAGACAATGACAACCAGGCAAACCTTCTGTCTCAGTGATCTATGATGAGTAAATGCCTTTCTGGGAGCAAGCCAGGCCAGGGGAACTAAGCCATCCAAAGGCAGCAGGGATTGCCTTAGGAAGTGGATGGACACTTGGGTCCCTGTAGCCTGTGCTTTATTCTGTCATGTTAATAGGTGATCACGAACACTGAGATGGCCAGGCTGGCACAGAGCAACTGGAACCAGGCTGGTTTATGAGATTGGCAGATGTCTTCACGTACCTCCGAGGGTCCTTATGGGTTTGAGAATCCACTCACTCTGTATCAGAATGGTTCTTTGCACTCCATCCCATTTCCCCAGTCCCTGCTGGTGGTACTGGGGTATATAGTCCAAAGACACCGTCCACTGCTAGTTTGGGATCAGTGGATAAGAGAGACAGCAAACTGGGTTTCATTCCTGCCAGAGGAGCAACTCTGTCCATGGAGTTGTTATAATCGTCCTGAAGCCTCTGCTAAAGATTCTGAGTATACCTATAAACAAACCACATGGCTCTCACTGGCTGTGCAGAGGGAAGAGAAACCATTACTGACTTTGCAGTTTCTGGGGTCACACTTCATCTTGGGAGGCTCAGCCTCTTTCCTTCCCTTTTGCATAAACAACTGTTATTTTCAAAGCAAAGCTCAAGTCCTCCCCTTCTGACCACTTGAATTCTCCCCAGCCAGCCACCCTTGCCCTACCTAATTGCTCTTACCATTGCTTGTCTCTACTTTGTATACTGTCTGGGTGCGGTCTGTGCACATGGAGTCTTGTGCTGTAAGCTGTCTGTGGGCAGTGATCAGATCTTATAGTCTTTTTTACAGTCTACAGAGGTCTCAGCAAATATTTAGGTATGGAGTAGACATTTACTTAACAATTCACTGCAATTATCTAAGGATACGTTTGGAGAATCTGGCTACAAAAGGTTGAATTTGGCTTTATTCTTCTCCTGTTCTAAGTGTTAAGGTCATTATACTTCGTTACTAAACCTAAAAATGGACCTATGTGAAAGTCTCCTAAAAGATGGCAAAAAGGAGTCTAGAAACTATTCTAGTTGCCTTAGGTCTTTTCCTGATCAGAGCATTAACATTATTCCTCCACCTTCAGACTGTCTCTTAGGACACATATGTGGTCTTAGCTTATGTGAAGATTCATTCTCTCAGTTGGGAAGCATTTAATTACCATCAGGTGCGAGCTCTTTGTTGTTGGGTGTGATGTTATTGATACCTTGACTAGCATCTGACTAGCAAAGTTTCTGGCACATAGTAAGCACTCTGACATTTTTCATCAGTGAATTTCTGCTTTGCTTCTATCATTTCTACATTATGAAATATTTTCTCTTAGCCTGTAGGATAATCAAATTGTACTTGAATATTAAAGCCAAGGACAGAATAAGTGCCTACTTAAGGAGCTTTCAATCTTTTCTCTGAATATTCCTGGAAGCTGCCTCCCTGGTTTTAGAAGTTATGTCTAAAATCTGACTCATCGATTTTGCCTTTTTAGACCCCACTCCCTTAAGCCCATAGACCCTGCTTTCAGTAATTGCCCGCTGGTGGAGGGCCCCACCTTTTCCCACAAAGAAGATAATGTCTTCTCCAGACAATATCAACCATCATGTCCTCAGAGAAGGGCAACCTGTTCAGTCCTATGAAAGGAAATATAGTATAAAGAAGGGTCCAGGGAAAGACAGAGTATGGTTCCAGGAAATTAAAAAAGTGGGATTCTGGTGCTGAGCTTCTCCAAAGCTGATTAAAAGGATCTCAGAGAGAACCCCTATAAAGAAAATACATACCTGACTTTTACCTGTTAGCAACAGAGATGGGAGTTTTTATTCCTATATTGCGAAGCAGAATCACTTAAAAAAGAAAAAGATGGGAAAGTCTTCCACATTTATAAACCTGTTATAAATGGATTTCTCCTACTTTTCTTTTTCAGACATTTCTAAATTCTCCAAAACGAAGTGAGAGTAGCATGGACATATATACACTACCAAATGTAAAATAGATATCTAGTGGGAAGCAGCTGCATAGCACAGGGAGATCAGCTTGGTGCTTTGTGACCACCTGGAGGGGTGGGATAGGGAGGGTGGGAGGGAGGGAGATGCAAGAGGGAAGAGATATGGGGATATATGTATAACTGATTCACTTTGTTATACAGCAGAAGCTAACACAACAAAAAATCTGGCCTTGTTATGGCCTTTAAGCTAAATAAAATCTGACTGGAAGATGGATTTATTTTAAAAGAAAGAAATGAGTGAATAGTAATGTTGGTTGTAATTGTCCAGTCCTTTAATTTAAACTGGCTTGATTTTAATACTCCTCTGGTTCAGTGTACCTAGCAGTAGCAGAGAAACAATGGGAACTCATTCAGCAACATTCTCTTACCTTTAAATACACATCCGGCCCAGTGACTGTGGGGTTCCATTGTTGGTGTTACCACTGGCTGGATTAAACCAATGAAAGCCAAAGTTAACTTTTCCAAATGAAGTGGAAATACACAAAGATATAAAGATACTTGGTCATCAGTGATATTCACATATCATTGAAGAAAAGAAATGAGAAGGTATATCCTGTGGCAAAAATGACCACGTCAATGTTCTACACAGTGCTACCATCTTCAAAGTGTTGGCTATTTCCATGAAGTCTTTCACACTGGATTTGACCAGTATTCTTCCAGAAACGATGTGATTGGAAAGCTTGCCATGAATGCTCACTTGAGAGTTTAGAAATCTGTAAAAACAGGGAAGGTGATTCATATTAACCTTTGTCTCACTTCATTTATTCATTCACTTAACCGCTTATTCATTCCAGAAAATTTTATTGGCTACTCTTTTTCTCCCCTCTGTTTCTATAAATGAGATGAAAATATTCTTTAGAAAAGGTTAAGACTCCAGGGTTATCCTTTTCCTCTTCTTTTATTCTTCCTTTATAAGGTCATTCTCATACTAAGAAGCCAGTAAAAAGCCAGGAAAACAAAATTCTGGTCCTCCAGTGCAAAGGGCTTTGTCTGGCTTTCCACCCCTACACTAGTGCAAGACAGAGGTGTAGATAAACACTGCAATGTGAGGGTCCCATTCTTAACTTGATTCTGACTCTCAACTCTGATCAAGCCTTTATCACAATGACCTACTCTTCATTCTCTCTGTGCTGTGATGCCTCAGCTCTGGCACACAGCTCTTGCCAGGTGCTGAGAGCTTTAGCGGAATTTCACACAGTGGTGGTGATCGTGTATATACAGCAAAGCTTCATTTACCAGGCACTTTCATATAATCAGAATTTTGAGGAACTGAAATTTACACAGGTGAAGAAATCCTTCTTTTACTTTTTACTTTGTGTTTTGATGAAAATATTTCTAAAATTTATTATATTCATCTTATTTCTTAAACAATGCATAATGACATAACCTTCTCTTATTGCTCATTCTCATTATAAGCAACTTAATTACTGCTCAAGTACTGTAACACATTTTTAATGTCTCCTCCCTATGTTATTCATTATTATGCCTCTTGTCACTGCATCTGTAGCCAGCAGTATTTCCCTTCTCTCTTGTAGCTTTGACCTGACAAACAAGACAACTCATGGTTAGAATTATCTGTAAAATAAGAATCAATATCTTCTGAGGGATTATCTTGAATTCCATCTCACTAGTGAAGTGTACAGGTCATAATGCATAGAAGTCTGTTTGGCCTTTCCAGTTCTTATAATCACATCAGCTGAGACAAAATAATTGCACCCTAATGGGTAACATTAATATCTTTTCTAAGGATTTAAACTGTACTTTACATGGTTGTATCTTGAATTTAATTTATTCTTTGCCTGGGACACAAGATGGCAGAGTAGAAGGATGTGAGCTTACCTCTTCTTACAGAAACACCAAAATCACAACTAACTGCTGAACAACCATTGCCCAAAAAATGCTGGAACCTACCAAGAAAGATACCCTACATCCAAAGACAAAGAGGAAGCCATGAGATGATAGGAGGGATGCAATCATGATAAAATCAAATTCCATACATTCCGGTAGACAACCCACAAACTGGAAAATAATTATACCACAGAAGTTCTCCCACAGGAGTGAAAGTCCTGAGCCCCACATCAGGGTTCTGAGCCTGGGGCTCTGGCAACAGGAGGAGGAGCCCCAGAGAATCTGGCTTTGAAGTCCAGCAGGGTTTGACCACAGGAATTCCACAGGATTGGTGGAAACAGAAACTCCAATCCTGGAGGACACACACAGGGTCTTGTGTGCACCAAGACCCAGGGAGAAAAGTGATGACCTCATAAGAGACTGGGCCAGAGTTACCTGCTAGTATTGGAGGGTCTCCTGCAGAGGTGGGGGGCAGCTGTGACTCACCATGGGGACAAGGACACTGGCAGAGGTAGTTCTGGAGAGTACTCATTAGCGTGAGCCCTCTTGGAGGCCGCCATTTTCTCACCAAGACCTGGTCCCATCCAGCAGCCTGTAGGCTCCAATGCTGAGATGCCTCAGGCCAAACAGCCAACAGGGTGGGGACATAGCTCCACCCATCAGCAGACAGGCTGCCTAAAGTCTTCCTGAACACACAGCTGCCCAATAAACACATCCTCTGACACAGACCTTCCCACCAGAGGGACAAGACCCAGCTCCACACACCAGTGCGCAGGAACCAGTCCCTCCCTCCAGGAAGCCTGCACAAGCCTCTTAGATGGCCTCATCCACCAGGGGGCGGACAGCAGAAGCAAGAAGAACTGCAACCCTGCAGCCTGTGGAGTGGAGACTGCAATCACAGAAAGTTAGACATAATGAGATGGCAGAGAAATATGTCCCAGGTGAAAGAACAAGATAAAACCCCAGAAGAACAACTAAGTAAAGTGGAGATAGGTGATCTACCCGAAAATGAATTCAGAGTCATGATAGTACAGTAAGTCCCCTACATATGAACCTTCAAGTTGCGAACTTTCAAAAATGAGAACGTCCTTTCTCATGTCTAATCACATATGTTAGCTCATGTGTCTGGTGTACATTGTCACATGTGTGCCTCCTCTACAAGTGGTTGTGCTTTTGTGTCCTTACTTTGTGTAGCTTACTAATGAAGACCTGATGGATTTAGAGGCCCAGAGAAAGGATGAAGAGAGACAGAAGGAAGAAGTAACTGAAGAACTGAAGAGATTCACAGCACAGGAAATGGTAAGGGAATTTATTTGAGGAGGCACTGTTAGTTTTTGAGGCACAGGACCCAAATATAGAATGGTACATGAAGGGTGCAGCAGCCGTTTAGAATGCAATCCAGTGCTACCGTGTCATCTATGATGAGAAAAAAAGAGCTACTACTCAGACATCACTGGCTGGTTTTTACAAGAAGTTAGATAGAATTGAATCCAGGAAGGAACCAGAACCTGTGCAATCAATGTCAGGCATGATTGAAATTTCAGCTTGCCCTCCATCTCCTATTGCTGATGATCCTTCAGCTCTACCACTTCCCACCTCCTCTCCCTCCTCCAGTCAGTAACTTTTCTTGCCAGTTCACTCGATGCCAGCCTCTGTATGCCAGCTGTTGTACTGTACTACTGTACTTTTCAAGGTACTGTACTGTAAGATTAAAAATGTTTTCTTTATTTTTTGTGTTTGTTTTTTTATGGATTATTTGTGTGAAAAGTATTATAAACCTATTACAGTATAGTACTATATAGCCGATTGTGTTAGTTGGTTACCTAGGCTAACATTGTTGGACTTACGAACAAATTGGACTTACAAATGTGCTCTTAGAATGAAACTCGTTCATATGTAGGGAACATACTGTAAAGATAATCCAAGATCTTGGAAAAAGAATGAAGGCACAAATGAGAAGATACAAGAAATGTTTAACAAAGACGTTGAAGAACTAAAGAACAAACAAACAGATGAACAATACAATAAATGAAATGGAAAATACACTAGAATGAATCAATAACAGAATAACTGAGGCAGAAGAATGGATAAGTGAGCTGGAAGACAGAATGGTGGAAATCACTGCTGCAGAACAGAATAAAGAAAAAAGAATGAAAAGAAATGAGGACAGTCTAAGAGATCTCCGGGACAACACTAAATGCACCAACATTCACATTATAAGTGTCCCAGAAGGAGAAGAAAGAGAAAAAGTACCTGAGAAAATATCTGAAGAGATAATAGCTGAAAACTTCCCTAACATAGGAAAGGAAACAGTCACCCAAGTCCAGGAAGCACAGAGAGTCCTAGGCAGGATAAACCCAAGGAGAAATGTGCTGAGACACATAGTAATCAAATTGACAAAAATTAAAGACAAAGGAAAAACATTAAAAGCAACAAGGGAAAAATGACAACTAACATAAAAAGGAACTCTCATAAGGTTATCAGCAGATACTCTGCAGGCCAGAACAGAGTGGTATGATATATTTAAAGTGATGAAAGGGAAGAAGCTACAACCAAGAATACTCTACAAGGGTAGAGGGTAGCAAGGGTCTCATTCAGATTTGATGAAGAAATCAAAATCTTTACAGACAAGCAGAAGCTAAGAGAATTCAGAACCACCAGACCAACTTTGCAACAAATTTTAAAGGAACTTCTTTAGGTGGAAAAGAAAAGGCCACAACTAGAAACAAGAGAGTTATGAATGGAAAAACTCACTGGTAAAGGCAAACATACAGCAAAGGTAGGAAATAATCTGCACACAAATATGATATCAAAACCAGCAATTGTGAGAGGAGGAGAGCACAAATGCAGGATATTGGAAATGCATTTGAAACCAAAAGACAAGCAACTTAAAACGATCTTCTTTATCTATAGACTAGTATATCAAAACTTCATGGTAACGACAAACCAAAATATCTACAATAGATACACACAAAAAAGAAAAAGGAATCTAAACACAACACTAAAGTTAGTCATCAAATCACAATAGAAGAGAACAAGAGAGGAAAGGAAGAAAAAATACCTACAGAAACAAATCCAAAAATAAGGTGACCATATGTGCATGGGTTTATCTCTGGGCTTTCTATCCTGTTCTATTGATCTAAATTTCTGTTTTTGTGCCAGTACCATACTGTCTTGATTACTGTAGCTTTGCAGTATAGTCTGAAGTCAGGGAGCCTGATTCCTCCAGCTCTGTTTTTCTTTCTCAAGATTGCTTTGGCTATTCGGAGTCTTTTGTGTCTCCATACAAATTGTGAAATTTTTTGTTCTAGTTCTGTGAAAAATGCCGTTGGTAGCTTGATAGGGATTGCACTGAATCTGTAGGTTGCTTTGGGTAGTAGAGTCATTTTCACAATGTTGATTCTTCCAATCCAAGAACATGGTATATCTTTCCATCTGTTGGTATCACCTTTAATTTCTTTCATCAGTGTCTTATTATTTTCTGCACACAGGTCTTTTTGTCTCCTTAGGTAGGTTTATTCCTAGATATTTTATTCTTTTTGTTGCAGTGGTAAATGGGAGTATTTCCTTAATTTCTCCTTCAGATTTTTCATCATTAGTGTATAGGAATGCAAGAGATTTCTGTGCATTAATTTTGTATCCTGCTACTTTACCAAATTCATTGATTAGTTCTAGTAGTTTTCTGGTAGCATCTTTAGGATTCTCTATATATAGTATCATGTGATCTGCAAACAGTGACAGTTTTACTTCTTTTTTTCTGATTTGGATTCCTTTTATTTCTTTTTCTTCTCTGATTGCTGTGGCTAAAACTTCCAAAACTAGGTTGAATAATAGTGGTGAGAGTGGAAAACCCTGTCTTGTTCCTGATCTTAGAGGAAATAGTTTCAGTTTTTCACCATTGAGGATTATATTGGTTGTGGCTTTGTCATATATGGCCTTTATTATGTTGAGGTAAGTTCCTTCTATGCCTACTTTCTGGAGAGTTTTTATAATAAATGGGTGTTGAACATTGTCAAAAGTTTTTCTGCATCTATTGAGATGATCATATGGTTTTTCTCCTTCAAGTTGTTAATATGGTGTATCACATTGATCAATTTGCTCATAGAGTCTGTCATACACAGTGAAGTAAGTCAGAAAGAGAAAAACAAATACCATATGCTAACACATATATACGGAATCTAAAAAAAAAGCTTCTGAAGAACCTAGGGGCAGGACAGGAATAAAGACGCAGACATAGAGAATGGACTTGAGGACACGGGGAGGGGGAAGGGTAAGCTGGGATGAAGTGAGAGAGTGGCATGGACTTATATATACTACCAAATGTAAAATAGATATCTAGTGGGAAGCAGCCACATAGAACAGGGAGATCAGTTCGGTGCTTTTTGACCACCTAGAGGGGTGGGATAGGGAGGTGGAGAGGGAAACGCAAGAGGGAAGAGATATGGGGATATATGTATATGTATAGCCGATTCATTTTGTTATAAAGCAGAAACTAGCACACCATTGTAAAGCAATTATACTCCAATAAGCATGTTAAAAACTAAAGAAATAAAATAAAATATAAAAACAAACAAATCCAAAACAATTAACAAAATGGCAATAAGAACATACATATTGATAATTACCTTAAACATAAATGGATTAAATGACCCAACCAAAAGACACAGACTGGCTGAATGTTTACAAAAAGAAGACCTGTATATAGGCTGTCTACCAGAGACCCACTTCAAATCTAGGAACACATACAGACTGAAAGTACGGGGATAGAAAAAGGTATTCCATGGAAATGGGAATCAAAGGGAAGCTGGAGTAACAATACCCATATCAGACAAAATAGACTTTAAAATAACGACCGCTACAAGAGACAAAGAAGGACATTACATAATGACCAAGGATCAACCCAAGAAGAAGATGAAACAATTGTGAATATATATACACCAAACATAGCAGCATCTCAATACATAAGGGAAATATTAACAGCCATAAAAGGAGAAATCAACAGTAATATAATAATAGTGGGGGATTTTAACACCCCACTTTCACCAGCTGACAGATCATCCAGAGAGAAAATCAACAAGGAAACACAAGCCTTAAATGACACATTAGACCAGATGGACTTAATTGATGTTTATAGAGCATTCCATCCAAAACAACAGAATACATTCTTCTCAAGTGCACATGGAACATTCTCCAGGATTGCTCACATGCTGAGCCACAAAACAAACCTCAGTAAATTTAAGAAAATTGAAATCATATCAAGCATCTTTGCTAACCACAATGCCATGAGATTAGAAATCAACTACAAGAAAAAAAAAACTGTGAAAAACACAAACACATGGAGGCTAAACAATATGCTACTAAACAACCAATGGATCACTGAAGAAATCAAACAAATACCTAGAGACCAATGGAAATGATCTAAAACCTATGGGACACAGCAAAAGCATTTCTAAGAGGGAAGTTTATAGCAATACACTTTTACCTCAGGGAAGAAGAAAAATCTCAAATAAACAACTTAACCTTGCACCTAAAGCAACTAGAGAAAGAAGAACAAACAAAACCCATAGTTTGTTGGAGGAAAGAAATCATAAAGATCAGAGTAGAAATAAATGAAATAGAGATGCAGAAAGTAATAGAAAAGATCAATGAAACTAAAAGCTGATTCTTTGAAAAGATAAACAAAATTGATAAACCTTTAGCAGATACATCAAGACAAAAAGGGAGAGGGCTCAAAGCAATAAAATTAGAAATGAAAAGGAGAAGTTACAATGGACACCACAGAAATACAAAGGATCACAGGAGACTACTACTAGCCCTATATGCCAATAAAATGGACAACCTAGAAGAAATGGACAAATTCTTAGAAAGATACAATCTCCCAAGACTGAACCAGGAAGAAATAGAAAATATGAACAGACCAATCATAAGTACTGAAATTGAAACTGTGACTTAAAAACTCACAACAAACAGAAGTCCAGGACCAGATGGTATCAGAGGCTAATTCTATCAGACATTTAGAAAAGAGTTAACACCTATCCTTTTGAAACTATTCCAAGTAATTGCAGAGGAAGGAATACTCCCAAACTCATTCTATGAGGCCACCATCACCCTGATACCAAAACCAGACATTTGTTCCTGTTTTTAAAAAAGACTTAGGAAACCAAGACTTTTCAATATTTGGATGGTGTAACTATATGTTTCCTCCCGATCTATAGACTTCTCAAGATCAAGTGCTTTCATCTTTTACATATCAAATTCCCAAGCAGCGCCTGGGTCCTCTCACCCCCTGGGTGTCCTGAACTCTGCCAGTCTCTAGCCCTGGATTAATATGAGCACTTTCTCAGCTGGATCTCCTAAATCTTACATCTTGCAAAGGTCTGGGATTAGCTTTCCTCTTTTTTTCTTCTCAATTCACCCCCTGGTGTCCTCATCCATTCTCTAATGTCAGCTATTTACTTCTGTGTGGATTAATCTTAAATATACAACTCTATGCAAACAGTTTGAACTAGTCTTTATTTGTTTTTTTGGTCAAACCAGTGGTTTTGTTTAAACACACAAAAAATACAAACACACACACAACTTGATTATTTCTTTTATTCTTAGGTTGAAAATGTGGCAGATCCACTAACAAGGCGATCTAAATTTTAGTACTGGCTTTTTTTTTTTCTTTCTAATTTTCTGCCTGTCTCTACACTAGCTGTTAATGCCCATGAACCTCAGTTTTCTTGTCTCTAAAATAAAAAGAGTTGAACTAAATAATTTCTTAAGCCATACACAGTTCTAAAATATTATGATATTTTATATATTGCATGACTTTATCTCATTTAATTGGTCCAAAGAACTACCATCTCAACTTAAGGTATGAAATTCTGTTTATCATATATTTTTCTGACCCTTTGTCCTCTTAACATTGGATAGTTTTTTAATAAGAACATTTAAACATATAAAAAAGTAAATAGAATCATACAACAGACATTCAAGTATCATGTATGATGATTCATGGCACATGGTAGGTGATCAATACTCAGAATGAATGAATGATCTGGACCATAGAGAAGACACAGTCGCTTTAGAATAGCTGTTATTTTTCAAGAATGGGCAGCAGAGGGCGAGCTTGTACCTCGACAAAACTGACCCTTGCTTCAGATGAGTTACCTCGGTGTGTTAGCTCCCCTCGGTGTACAACTCAATAATTGTGCCATTACTTAACACATTTCCGACAACTGATCTATTTGCACCATGTTAACCATATACTAAATGGGCACAACTACACATGTGTAAAAATTGTTCACAGACCTCAAAGTGAGTGGCATGTTAAATACCTATTTGGAAAACTTGAAATATTTAAGTCATCTATCTAGATCATTCTAAATCCTCCTTCATCCCCACTCAACTCTTCTTTGCAGGTGGTAGGGGTATTTCTAAACCATGCCAGTCAGGATAGCAAAGTGATGGGCTGAATTTATTATCCATGTTGCTGTCTATTTTGCTTCACTATTATTTTACACACACACACACACACACACACACACATTCATTATCCCCAGAGGAAGTCACTGTTAACAGTTTTTTGTATCTTCCTGGAGTTGTATATACATGTGCAACCATGGGTATTAAGGTTTTTTTCCTAAAAATGCTATCACAAATGCACATGATCCTACAATTTGAGTTTTTAATGAGTATCTTCTGATATCTGCACATGTAATTGTGCTTCATTCTTTCTAATGAGCATGTAGTCTCCCCTAATATAAACGTGTTAAGTAGTAGGGATCTTGACAAAGAGCAAAAGGGCTGACTATTTCTGTTCATGATTATTATTATTTTTTTTTTTTTTGTGGTACGCAGGCCTCTCACTGCTGTGGCCTCTTTCATTGCGGAGCACAGGCTCCAGACGTGCAAGCCCAGCGGCCGTAGCACACGGGCCCAGCCGCTCCGCGGCATGTGGGATCTTCCCATGCCGGGGCACGAACCCGCGTCCCCTGCATCGGCAGGCGGACTATCGACCACTGCGCCACCAGAGAAGCCCTGTTCATGATTATTGAACACCATTTGGCCCAGCCAACATGCTCAAACCTCTCCTGCCTCTCATGTATAGATGTGTGTTTTTAGTGGAAAACCATTTTTAAAAGCCTTGAATCTTAGCTCTCTTAGGTTTGTGCATCTGCACAGGCAGGTGAAGAATCCCCTATCAACAACACACAACTATACGAAAACAAACCAGCTTTGCTATGTGGCTGAACTCCACGGCCAAGTCACTGCCAATCACAAGGATTTTTCTTCCCCATAAATCCCTCCTGACTTGCATATGCCTTGCTGTGGAAATACAGACCTTCGACCTTCTCAATCTTTTTGTAAACCAAAAAAAATGGAAAATATCAGTTTAGATTTAGAAACAAAAAGTTGACATTAGCTCTTACGTTGTATTTGCACAGTTGCATAGTTATCCCACTTTAAAACTAAAATCTATATATCATCCCATTCAACTTCTTTTCCGTTGGTCCTTCTATGATACACAAACATCAATTGTTACTAACAGAAATTTGATTTACCATAGTATACACATGAAGTTATTTTATATATACTTTTACAAATTCATTTTGATGATACCCAAATTCATACAGTGTACTATGTTTTTTTCTATGATTATTATTATGGATGCCCATAATTGGAAAATTAGAGTCATCTGGTCCAAGCTTGCATGATATATTAATACAGTCTTGTTATGCAAAATGTGATTTGCAGACCAGCAGCAGCATCACTTGGGATCTTTGTCAAGGGCGGATCCATGGGCCCCCTCAAGACACATTGAATCAGAATCTCAGGGAGTTAGAACCGGCAATGTGATTGAACAAAAAGTCTCCAGGTGATTTCTACTATATCAAAGTTTGAGACCCACTGATCTAAAAACTGGATTAACAGACAGATGAGATGGTAAATGTATGGACACATGTTTAAAAGTTGTCTTTTTAGAGATTTATGCCACATTAAATGCTACCTAATACTAAATCAAACTCTTCTGTGAAGCGGTAAACAACCTGCTGTGGGCAGTAATCAAGCAGGAACTAGATATCCATCCATCAAAAAAATGAATTGCAAGAGAGATAACTCTGGCAAAGCTTTTCCAAATATAAGGTTCTATGAGTCTAGAAAAATGATGATGATGATGATGATAGTAGCTAATGCTTACTGGGTGTTTATCTTACAATAAGCACTGACCTAAGTATTTTCTATGCATGAATTCATTTAATCTGGAAAGAGACCCCTCTGCAAGAGGACTGTATCAATAGTCTGAGTTTGTGCAAGGAAAATGACACATGAGAAAATTATATGGTTGATGTATGCATATGTGAAAAAGACAACTATATGGGCAACAAGCTTTTGCAAATAAACACAATATTGCCTCTAATTCAGTAGTCAGTGTTTCTATTTTTTATTTTTAGTTTTTGGTCACATGTGGCTTGTGGCTTAGTTCCACGACCAGGGATTGGACCCGGGCCCTGGCAATGGAAGCATGGCATCCTAACCACTGGACCGCCAGGGAATTCCCCAGTAGTCAGTGTTTCTAAACCAGTGGACTTAATCCCCTGAAATTGCATGAAAAATGCATTTATGTGTCCAATTCTGGAGAAAGGGGACAATTACTTTCCTCAGATTCTCAAGTGTCAAGATGACAAAAAAATTCTAAAGTTTACCTGGAAACAGATATATTTCACAAGTTCAAGGTGTTTGGCATACAGCCTCAAATACTCCAGGAGCTGTGAGTTGTGAATGTAATTTGGAAAATGACCAGTCATGGGGAAGACACTGAAGCAGGTCACTTCCTTGGAAATGTTGATGTTCACAGATCTATAATGCTGGGCTTTCCTTCTTCTGACTTCTCCTTCTTTTTTAGAAAGCAAAGGAAAACATTCCCAACGAGTTCCTGCTGAATAACGCAGAAGAGAAAGATTGTGTTTTAAGAGGCATGTGCGAGTCTGCACTTCTGCTAGTCTTCTCCAGTACCTGCAAGGCAGAGAGCATCCACAGGACTCCACGAAGATGTTCTATAAGACAATGACATTTGTTGCATGCTTTCTCAACTTGAATCTCATTCATCCTCCTCCAACACACCTCTATCAGCTGATGACAGATGAGTGTTATCACTCCCCCGGGACTCAGCGCATTACTCCCTCACCCCTAGGGCCAATGGTGTAGCTCAGCACAGTCCTAGATCCTCCAACCCTTGGACCTGGCTAATATTATCTGGTGGGACCTTGGTCTGCAGCAACTGCCCATGTTGTGGCTATTTCTGAATATGTATCTAGATAAATTCTCACAACAATCTTATACTTGTTCAATGCTTAGTTGTCATCTTCCTAGCACTTAATAAACTTATTTTTTTTCCAATTTGAAAGTATGTAAGGCAAGTACTACTACAAGCCCATTTTCCTGAAAAAAAAAACTGTGACTCGTTGAAGGGAAGTCGTTTGTTTAAAGTCTGCAAGTAGCAAACAGTAAAGCAAGACCAAGGACACAGGCTGACTGACTTCTGGCCAGATGCTTTTCCCCAGCACTTCCTGGGACCCGCCCACCAGAGTTTGCAATGCCCATCTATCCACACTTCCTTCTGGGGAATCCCTGCCCGGACCACCGACTGTCCTAAACAGTTGTGCTCTGGACAGTGTGTTTTTTCCCAGCCCTGGTATCAGCCTTCTAGATGGGGAGTGAGCTCCTAATCCTTCAAGGTTTGGCATTGAGGGAGAGTGGTCACAGAGATATAACATATGGAGAGCTACAATGCTGCAGAGGAGGCTAGGGCAGCCTTTCTGGGCCATGGGTAAGGTAAACTGAGGACATCACTCAGCAGGGAAAGAGGAGAAGACGAGAGAAGCAGAAGAGTAATGGCCCAGCTCTTAAAGGAGGAGATAGGTCCTTGGCTTCTCCAAACACCTGTGGTTCTCTGTATCTTGAAATAATCCCAATATCTCTAGCTGGCTAGACTCTGTGCCATGATTTATGGCCAATCTGAGTCCCAATGAGGTCAGAGTACTGAGCCCTTCCTACAAACGGTGCTGACTAGACAACTCAGATGCCACTACATATGGCAGCTTTACCAAAACAGAAGCAGGAAATAAAACTAGCCTGAAACAGCGGGTCCTTTCTTCATCATGTACCTCTTGGGATATTTCTTTAAATTATTACTTAGTTCCCCAAGTTTTTAGCAAGAAGTTTATGAAAAGTTCCAATCAGTTGTTCATCCCCATGGCTCACTTTATTTATTTCGGCAATAAAATATTAATATGTTAAATTGTGATTTATATACATATCTGTCTCCACCCTAGACTGTGACTTCCAGGACAGAAGAGACTAGTTTACTTGTCTTTAAACATACTGTGCTTCATGCCTCACCTTGCTTGCCACAGGGAGCCAATAAGTATGCGAAGAATGAATGAGCACAGTACCAAAGACAGCTAGCTTTACCTCAGTGAATGAGGCCAACGTGTACTCTCAAAGCAAGAGCAAATAATGTGAAAAACTTATTATTGACCTAAAGTCCGATTCCATCCCCCCACTTCCATTAGAAGAATATGTTAACAGTATACAGCCTGTCTTCTTTGAGTTGAATTCCAAGGCAGAATTTTTGAACCCTATTGTAAAACTTCCATGTTTTTTCATAGAACACCACTGCTGACTGGGTTATAGCCATGCTGCCTGAAGCTTTCCCAGCACTGGGCTCAGATGGTCTGCTCTCTGAATCACGAGCATTAGCCTGCTACCACAACTGATTTTGCTTTCTGATTGCTTTCTGTAAATGTAACCAGCTTTCCAGAAAATGGCTGCGGGGATTTCTCCCCTAAGGGCCAGAGGAGTTGTGGAAGTGATCATTTACCTATAGGAAAACGTAATTTTTTGATCAGAATATCATGTGCACCAGGCTGTTGGAATTAGCCTGTCAGACCCAATTGTTAAGTTTTAAGGAATTTTGCAAACCTACTGTTAAACACAGTTATTGTGATGCTCCAGGGACAAAGAACAAGATAAACTCAAAGAGCCAACATTGCCGGAACAAAGACAGGACTCCTATCACTCTGTCACCTTGCGACCATTACAATGTCCCAGAGCCTTCCCAAGCAGCATGCCCTG
Organism: Delphinus delphis; assembly: GCF_949987515.2. Lineage (NCBI taxonomy): Eukaryota > Metazoa > Chordata > Mammalia > Artiodactyla > Delphinidae > Delphinus > Delphinus delphis. The sequence goes on along the minus strand of NC_082683.1, from coordinate 122,733,684 downwards.
TCCCTTTCCCATCCCAAATAAGGAAAGGTATTTGTCCCGTTCTTCTCACGCTCTGCACACTGAAAGTATACGTACCCTGCCCAATCAGCAGATGACTTGCAGGTGCCTTTGTTCCCTGGCTATAAAAACAGAGCAGTAACCCTTGCTCCGGGTTGACTCTCCCTGATTATCAGGAAGTCGGCCTGCTGCTCTGGCAGCAACCCTTCCCTTTAATAAATTCTATCTTCTTTACGTTCTGCTTGGTGTCTGGAAGTTCTTTTCCAACCCATGTTCAGACCACAACAGTTATTAGTAAAAGTTATGTAAACTTACAACTAAATGGATATTGTTAAAAACAAAGACAGTAAAAATTCAACCCCCATCACTTCCTGTTTTGCTACGTTTTACTATTATCCATACTAGTGAGGTTTTTTTTTTTATATCCATTGTATTTGTACCATACTACATAATGATGTACTACTATGCATCTCTTTCCCAACTCCACATTCAATGATACCATTTGGTAGCTTGAAATTGGCCTTCGTGGTAGTATTTACACTTTAGAAATGAGCGAATGCTACAAGTCAGGGCTATCCCCCGCCCTGCCCCCAGAACGTGTTGTTATTCATTGCCAACACGCCACTGATGTGCACTATAATAAACACTTATTGATTTACTTGGCTCACAAAGAGAATGAAACATTCAAACGAAGACAGTGTCTTAGAATGCACACGGAGGATGCCATAAACATCTACTCAACAATCTCTAATGCCTGAGAAAGAGAAAGTCCCATAAAATTGTTGGAACTGGAGCTCCACGGCTTTATTTCTTGAAAACCACCATGTGTAGACTCTCATTCTCCCTGGGAAGCACTTCTTGGGAACCAAACACTAGAAAGAGATTATGTCTCAACTGTATTTTAGTATTCTGGCTTCAAACCCGTAATGAAAAAGGCAGAAAAAGTACATTAAAAGCCTCGTATTGATCCATCAGGCTTTTTATGATCACAGACACAGAAATGGAGGGTAAAGCAGAGGCTATTATCTTACTGTGATAACAGCAGGACAAATAAACAGGAAAACATTAAAAGAAAAAGTGTAGGTATGTGCTTAGGTAAGCAGATTGTAGAGAAGTCACCAACCTCGGTACTTTATATTCATCAAGGCAATAAAAGGGTCAGTGATTTCAACCAGCGGTAGACAAAGGCGCAGCCTTTCAAACCAGATGCCACACATCCCAGTACAATTGCTAAAATTCAGGTCTCTTGGAACAGTTTGCATGTTTTGAATTCAAATTAAACCAAGAAATTATTTCTAGAGATTTATGAGGTAGTAAAAATCATTTTTCACCCAAGGTTAGGTCACAGTCCAATGAATGTATCAAGCCACAGATTTTTTTTTTTTCCTGCCTAGGAGACAATATTGTGAGGATGCCTGTAATAGAAGACAGTAAATGCTTGCTTTGAAACAAAACACAAGTTACAATAATGAAAATAAACATTCATTCAGGTGCTATATTAAATCTAATCATAATCATTAGGTCAAACAGGAACATATCTTGGCAGTAATTCTTTCCTCTGCTCACAATTTTCTCAGCTTTGGTGCTTTTATGGATTTTGGAAATCAGGACACTCACTTCTGCTCTATGACGCTCAAAAAAAGCAAACAGTTTTATATATTTCTTTGCATATAGCAAGTATTGTTTTCGTGAATCAGTTTGCTCAATTTTTGCTCAAGCAATTTTCCTGTGAGTTATTGTTGAAGTTGCTCACAAAACATTTACAAATAACCTAATTTGGGTTAAAAAATTAATTTGTTAAGAGAAAAACTGTGGCAAAAGAGACAAATTTTCTTAAGTTCAAAAGCAAGTGTGTTTATCACCTTGTTCTTCTCTGTTTTCAACTCCTTTTAGGGGCGGCCTGGGGGAAAATTTTTTGCGTGGGTTGGGGGATCACTTCTGAATCTGCTTGTTCAATGAAACCAAGAAAGATATTTTCTATTTGCCCTTGTTGATATCATTTCTGTCTGCATTTCTGAAAAAAGAGAGTGATCACTTTCTTTATCTCTACTTTGGAAAGATATTTGCACAGAAATTTGTCTTATCCAGTGAGCCCCAGTCTTACTGTGAAGCTTCTATACTACATAGATTTCCACTGATGAATCATTTCTAGAAAAATTAAAATATTTCCCTTAGTAAACACATCTAGTCACAGTCCCTTTGCAACATGTTAAATCAGTCTTTGATTCATGTTTATTCATAGTTATAACATTTGTGAAGGAAAGAAAATACAAGGCACACACATATTCACATCTTACATACACCTTAGTGAGGCAATTTGATAGCCTTCTAACTGGTCACCTGCTTCCTATCTCTCTGCATATAGAGGCCAGGATTATCTCTGGAAGATTACAGTCCTCCCTCAGTGTCTGGGGGGAGGGAGAGGTGGTGGGTTGGTTCCGGGATCCCCCACGGATACCAAAATCCATAGATGCTCAATGCCCTTAATAAAATGATGTAATATTTGCATATAACTTAGGCACATCCTCCCATATACTTTAAATAATCTCTAGATTACCTATAATACCTAACACAATGTAAATGCCATGTAAAAAGTTGTAAATAGACTGTAAATGCTATGTAAACAGTTGTGGCAAATTCAAGTTTTGATTTTGGGAACTTTACAGAATTTTTTCCCCCAAATATTTTCCATCACCCTCGGTTGAATCTGCAGACGTGGAACCCGCAAATACAACAGGCCAACTACTCACGTCAGCCCCCGGCTCATAAGCCTTTGATGAATTACTGTGGGCTACGGATAAAGCTGAAAATGTTTAATATGGCACTCAAGACTCTCCAAGATTTGATTCCGACTTTCTGGCTTCCCTTTCCCCACAATTACTCACAGGTGAATTATAGCACTTCCTATGAATCCGCGACTGTGGTAAGCCCTTCAAATTCATTACAACATTTATATCTCATGAGAACCCTATGAAGTAGATTCTGTTATTACCAACATTTTACAGAAAAGTAAACTGAGGCTCAAAAAGGTTAAATAAATTTTGGGGTCACCTATGAGGTCGGTGATAGAGCCTGGTGGAGGCCTTCTCACTGCGCTGCTCAGGCTGTAAGCACGACTGCCCACTGTGTTCCAGGGACTTGCTGACGCCAGTCTGCCCTTGCGCAAGCGACCTCTTTGGTTTGGAGTGCCATCTCTCCCAAAACCTCTGCCCGTCCTTCAGGATCCAGTTCAAATGCTACTGTGTCCCAGAAGTCTTCCTTAATCCCTACTTCCCTCACCTCCCTTTAGGATTTCCCTCCCTCCTCTCCTCTATAGTGCATCTTAAGGCATTTCCCTCCTTTGCTCAAGAAACGTCTGTCACTTCTACAATGCCTTGAGGGGAGGGCAGAGCCTGTCTCCTCTTCGTGTATATTCCCCAAAAGCCTTCCACGAAAGCTTGTGATTAGTTTGTGCCCAGTAGATTTTGTTGAGCTTAATTGAACATGGCCGCTTCCGGAATAACCCTTCCTGACTACATACGGTTACATTGAACGAACAGCAGGGGGCAGCAAATCCAGCCCCCCCCCGCCCCCCCCCCCAAAAAAAAAAAAAAAAAAACATCTGAGGCACAAGATGAAGACCTAGAGGATAAACCTGCTGGTGTTGGAAGGCAGTGTGGTTTAATGAAGATCTTTCAGTCGGACTCTATGGGCTCCGATCCCGGCTCGTCCTCTTCTTAGCTGAGTGGTCTCGCATGCTTCCTTTAATCTCTTAGCCTCAGTAAGGTCATTTATAAAATGTGAATGCTGAATAATGCCCTGTGGGGGCATTCTAAGAGCTATGAATTATCGTACACATGATCACAGTTTAGAGAAATTACAGCCATTATCATTACATACTCAGTCTCTTGTGACATGTTTTTACTACCGTATGTCTCTTATTTTCTCCTCCAACTTGCTCCCCACCAACACCATCTCCTCTACCTCGTCAAATAGCACCATCACCCCCGCCAAGTGCTTCACAAAAAACTAGAAGCCTTCCATGATTCCTTTCATGCTTTCATTCCCCCATGACCAATACAATAGCAGATTATATTGACGCTGCCTCTCAAAAGTATCTAACATCTGCTATCTCTCTTTTATGCTGCCATCACCCTAGTCCAAAGCACAATTTCTCTTGTCTGGGTTTCTAAAATGACCTCCAAACAGGTCTTCCTGTTTCCACTTTGGCCCCTTCAATCCATTCTTCACACAGCATCTAGTGACCTTTTTAAAATGTAAGTCTAATCACACCACTCCTGGCTTGAAACCATCATGGTTCCCCACCATCCTCAGAATGAAATCCAGCCCCTACATGATCAAGTCCCTGCTCCCATTTCTGACCCTTGATACCACTCTTCCCACCTTTCTTTCCAGCCCACTTGCTTTCTCACTGTTTGTCAAACATGTTGGGTTCGGGCCCAATTCTAAGAGCCCTGTTTCCTACTTCCCTTAAACACACTTTTACATGAGCTGTTTCCAGTGCCTAGAATGCTTTGCCTTCTAGATCTTACATTGGTATCTCCTAGTCATTCAGCCTTCAACTTAAATGTCACTGTCATATTTTATATATATAATTTGTGTATATACACATACAATGTTTTTGTTTGCCTGCCAGCTAAAATTTAAGTTTCATGAGAGCAGAAACCTTATTTTTCTTGTTGAAAACTGTATCCTAACACGGTTAAACTATTACTTGAGAAGAAGCAGATAAACATATATTGAATAATTGAATATTAATAAATTTGAATAATAAATAAATAATGAGTCTGAATAATAGGAATCTACATTAGCATAGAAAAACTACAAAATAGTCATATTCATACATTAAACCAACATTGATTAAGTGCCTGCCATGGAATCAAAAGTGAGGCACAATGTCACCCCACAGGGAGCTTAGTTGCCCGATATTATATTTTTATTATAGTAATTAGGACTTTTTTATAATAAGAAAAAATGTATTCTTCATGTTATTCTCTTATTTCTTCATCTCTCCAGTTCTTATTGCCCACATGACCTAGTGGGAGGGTAGATAGTTTAACAGGATAAAGCAGCTTTTAGACTTTGACAGGCCTGGGTTCAAATCCAATCTTCCCCCAACCAGTTGTATGTATATAAGCAACAGGTTATATATAACCTATATTTGGGTCTCCCTTGTTCATCTATAAGAAAAGGAAGATGACAATACCTCTCTGTCAGGGTTCCTTTGATATTTAAATGAGTTAACACCTGTGAAGCCCTTTCCCTAACTTTTTATTTAGCTGATCATCAGATACCAGGCATCTGATCCCGTGATTTCCTCCAGATATAAACCATGGTTGAAATACATCTGTATCTTCTCAAAAATCCTGTTTTTGAGTGGCATAATGGCATAACGGTTAAGAGTGTACGGCCCCAGGGCTGGACCACCTCCGTTGGATTACCAGATGGGTAAATAGGGACAAGTTATTCAATTTCTCTAGGCCGCAATTTCCCTTCAGTAAAGGATGAGAATAGCAGTACCCACCTGACAAGATTGCTCTGAGCATTAAATGAGCTATTACAAGTGAAGCATTTAGAAGAGTGTTAAGCACACATCAAGCATTCAGTGAAGGTTAGCCACTGTCCTGGTTATTCACTGCTGTGTTAGCAAACCACCCACACTTAATGACATAAAGCAACAACCATTTTATTATGCTTCTGGACTCTGTGGATCAGGGACTTGGAAAATGCATTGTGTGGACAGCTTACCTCTGCTCTACAGTCTGAAACCTCAGCTGGGAAGTGAGGGGGCGACTCTATAGCTGGAGGCTGGAATCATCTGAAGGCTTCTACACTCACAGGCTTGGCAGTTGAAGTTGGCTGTTGGCTGGGAACTCAGCAGAGGCTGTTGGTCCAAACACCCATACAGGGCCTCTCGGTGTGGGTACTTGGTTTCTCTCAGCATGGTGGCTGGCTTTTGTGACTCAGTATCCCAAAAGGCAGGAATTGGAAGTTGAGAGTTTCCAAAGATCTTGGCCCAGAAATTAGCACAGCATCACTTCCTCTGTCTTCTTCTGGTCAAAGCAGTCACAAGTTCTTCCCAAATTCAAAAGCAAGGGACGCAGACATCACAACCTAATGGGAGGATGTCAATTTCATGGTGTAATAAGAGCATGTGGGGTGGAGTATATGGTGGTGGCCATCTTCGGAAAATACAATCTACCACAGCTATCATTATTATTAATGTTATGGCCTAATACTCATAAAAAAGATTTTAGTCCTGAGGGATGCCCTCTCCAGAAATTGGGATAAGAGAAATGAATAGGGAGAACGGGAGGGTAAGCCCTAGCCATCCATGGACCATCACAACTTAGAAATTTTTGTCCAGTGCCCTTACTGAGCAGATGACAAAACATGGCTAAAAGAGGGGAAGCGACCTGCTCCAAATCACACAGTTGCAGAAGCCAACTAGGATGTTTCTATTTCCAGTAAACCACACACTTGGAAGAGTAACAAAAATTAGTTGGAAGGGGAAGAAATAGGAAGATGGTGAAGAGGGGCAGAAAGAACTAGAGAAGGTCATAGAAAGGCAAAGGGTAGGAAAAACAAGGAGAGAGTTGACAACAACATTCTCTGTTTGAGACCCCAGTCATTCTTTGGATGCATTCCACACTTAATTTTGAACTATGATGCTTCTGGGAAACCTTAAGCCCTGGAATAACATTGGCAAAACCCTTTGGGTCTTTGGAATGACTTCCGTTCCTTCCTAACCTTGGGGATAGACTCCAGGATGGAGAAGTTAATGGCGAGTGGACATTTACCAAGTAGTGCCTGCAGCAGATGCCTCTTTTTTCCTGTTATTCCCTGTTATCTTCTTTTCCTCATTGCCAGGACCAAACTTCCAAGTCTGTGTCATCACACTCCTCTAAATCTAGCCCCTACCTCACCCCTTGAAGTGGATTTCTCCTCATGCCTCCAGTGTCGCTCTGCTCACCTAGTGTGCATTTGATTTGGGGTCCTGTTCATTCTGGTGTTTGGTCTCAGATTAGGGTTCTAAGCCCTCGGGGACAGAGAGTTCATTTTGAAGTTTGGTGCTTGCAGAGCCCCCGTGTGTGAAGGCAATATCTATGGTGGAATCTCCAGACTGGTCCTTCAGTAGCCTGGCTCCTCTGCCTTCATGCTGCTCTGTTCCATCATGGAGAACAACCCTGCTCTAAAAGGAGCCCAGAGAAGTTCACTTGTCTTTTAAACTCACTTCAGCATGAAGACACCAGCCTTTCTACTGGAAGGCCTCCTTTATTGCCGGCTTAAATGTCAAATTAAATTACTGGGAGTAATCCTATTTCTCCTTTTTATATACTCAATGGTGCTTGAAACTAATAGCTATAAGAGCTAATGTAATAGACATTCTTATAACTAACTGAGCAGATCTTCCCTCTTTCTTTTCCAAAATAATTGTTCAAACTTTTTACTTTTGTTAGTTCATCAAGCATTCACCAGGTATTTATGACATGCCAGGTTCACTGGGAATACAAATGTGATTAAAGTACAACCGCTGCTCAACTAGAGTTTACAGTCTAGTGAAGGAATTAGAAGCTTAGAGTCCATGGCTCAGGGAGTTTGTGAACACCCAAAATTACATACAAAGCTTTGGAAAGCATGTGCATTTTTCAGAGTGCAGGGTGAATACCTTTTAGCTGATTCTAATCAGGGGCCATTGCACAAAAGATGAAAACTCACTGAGATATAGGTATAGTCACAAGCAAGCGTCACATTCATGATCACAGACAAAGGAAGGGGGGTAGGGTTTACTGTGTGTAGTCTCAAGAGAGAATAGGTCAGTGTCTAGTCCAGGAGGGACTGTGCAGGGGAAATGATGGTCCACCACCAGCTGGTAGGTGTCTGATATTGAAAAGACCTACCTGACCACTGGGCTGGAGAAGGAGGCCGGTTGCTGACAGAGGTACAACTTTGAAAACTCTGCCTCAAGGGAGGCCCTCTCATTGCTACTTAATCCACTTTGGTAACCTTTCATCATATTTCAAAAGCTTTGTCATTTTCATGATTATTCTCAGAACACATTTCAACTTCTCCATGTGCCTCTTCATCCATTAGTCTAGGACCAAACTGGTGAGTTACGTAACAAAAGCATGGTACCGAAGGACACTTTCTTCTTGGCCTTAGTCTTGCACAGTTTGGCCAAAAAGATCTTAAATTAATTTTACAAAGGATTTACATAGCACTGTGCATTCATTTTAAGATCATTGTGCCCCAAAAATGTTATTACCATCTTTCAAAGTTTGTCGTCCTTTGGAGCTTTTCCACTGCTGGTATATGTATAATATACCAGATATATAATAAATATGTATAAATGATATATACATATATATTATCATCCATACAAGCCTTCTTTTATTAGAAATGGAAAATACAAAGAAAGAAGAAAATTTGGAAAGAAGCAAAGGGTGCGAATTGAGGGCCCCCAGTAATCAATCTTGTGACATGAATTGTGTCTCATTGACACTTTAGAGAATTCTATTCTCGTGAGAGGACAAGTCATAGTTTTTACAAGCCAATAAGATCATAACAAAGCACTATAATGGACCCAGGTTAGATTAAATTATTCTGCTTTTATCCAAAGGCAGCCAAAATACTCATCAAGTAAACAGGCAAAGTGTGACATCTAGAAAAAGAAACAGATTACAGTGAGTTCCTTTGCATGAAGATATTGGGTGTTTCAGAAGGATAACATTAAAGAAAGCATCTGACCAAACATACCATACTGTCAGTAAGACAGCAGAATCTAAAAATAATTTTAGCTCTTACTTCTTAAACATCCAGTTTTAATGGTTTCATAACCTTTGTCACACACTCAGACACTAACTTTATTAGAATGTATTTAAGTCACCAAGCATTTACTGAATACCTATTATTAGCAAGGTGCTGTGCTAAGCTTTGCAGAGGATACAACTATGAAGAAGAAATGGTCCTTCCCTTAGGGAAGTTATAGAGTGGTGAGACATACATATATATACAAGCAACTGTAAGTCAAGGCTGAAACTATCAAATGTATAATAGTAAGAAACTCAAAATGCAAGGGAAGCTGAAATGAAGGAGAGAGTAGGTGGACTTGCAAAGCATGAGAAGGGTCTCACAAAGGAGGTAGAATCTGAACTGGGCGAGGAAGGTGTAAGATGTCATCAAGCAAATAAGGGGGTAAAGTCACTTTAGTTCCAGCATGTAGCAAGAGGCAGAGAGAAGGAAATTATAAAACATGTGCTGGGAACAGCAAAGGAACAGTTTGGTTAGAACAAGTATCCTGAGGGGGAGTAGAAAGCAATACATCTAGAAAATTATCTTAAAGCAAGAAATTTGAGAGTTTTAAACACATAGCAAGGAATTTAAACTTTTCCATAGAGATAGCCTATGATTTGGGGTCGGGGAGGGGAGTTTTTGAACAAAAGTAATAGCATGAAAGTTTAGAGAGACCACTTGGGAGGTTATTACAATAGACTAGGCAAGTGGAAATTAGGCCCTGGACAAAGAAAAATGCATGAGACTGGACTGAGAATATTGATGAAAGAAAGAGACATTGGCAAGATCGTAACCTCCATAGAAAGCTAATTAGAATTACCCTCAAAGACCTTCTGGCATGAATCCCAATATACAGAGTAGGAAAAACTAGGCAATATAGACGATCCTCCAAATCAGGAGCTCAGCAAGTATAGATTCTCTGAACCAGAGAAGTCCAGTGGCATGGCATTTAATCATGGAGGTCAGTTTAATGGGCAAGAAGCGTCCCACAAAAGCTTATCTGAAGTTGGGAAGAATAAGGCTAATCAGGTATATTATCCAGTGATTATATTTGCTTAATCTACTCTCCATGGAAAACAATTGCATCTAAACATGTTACCTGATTGGAGAGCATTTTAAGTAAACCCACTTGCGAAATTTGGTTCTTGCTTGAACATTGCTTGAACACTTGTGAGTGCAAGAGATTGCTATAATGGAGGTCAAAAACCCAGGTTTAAATCTTGCCTGTCACCAACTAAGTTTGTAATCCTGAACAGCTGCTTAAACTCAATAATTGTTACTTTCTTCATCTGTAATATGTTGACAATAATACCTACCTCATTTGATTATGACAATTAGAGGAGACAATGCAGGTAGAAATACCTGGAACAAAGAAGTGCAGTGATACTGGTTTTCTGCTTTTTTGTTTGTTTTCCTTTCAATGCACTTGCACTGAAGTGCGTGAGCCAATCCATCCAAGTCTATGCTTGGGCATTGTGTAGTTTTGTTGTGTTCTGAGATAGTGGCCACATGACAAGCTTTCCAAGTAAGGGATTCTCAGCACTGCCCCATTTAAGTGGGCAAGTTAGAATCTTACTTAGAATGTATTTGGCCCACCATTTTATCCCCTTCTCACTTGTTTATTCTCAGTGTCAGAACTTTTTAATGCCAGTGTGTCCAGCTCTGCATCCTGAGACCGTCAGGATGGAGAGGCCAGGGCAGCCTGGTGAGCAAGCTCCTCTGGGCAGGGTTGTAGTGAGGATATAGCAACTACGAATCATCAGAGGAAAGTATTTCAAGCAGGATGAGAGCCATCCGGCCAGGAGGGGCAGGATACTTCTCACTTGGAAAGGCTGACCTGCTTCTAATAAAGGGAGAGACAGATGAGAAGAGAAGGGGATGACTGGCAAGTCTTCACTGGGGAAGGAAAACAGACAGCAGGGTTGAACATCTAAGTCTACTTTTTTTTATCCTCCTGAAAACAAATTCAGAACTAGAGAATTAAGATGCCTGTTCATGTGTCTTCCTGTCTGTGGCTGCCCAGTTAGGCTGCTGCTTTGGAGTTATGCTAGGTCCAGTCAACCACTCTTCCAGATCAGGTAACCGACAGAAAGGTATCATACCTGAAAGTAGGTTTACTTGGATAATCCCCATAAATGTTATGATAAAACTCTAATTGCAGTATGCATAACTCAGAAGATCATTATAAAGAAAACAACAAAATTCATGAATAGTTCTGATTTTAGGGAGAGGTATAAATATGAGACACAGACAAACTCTCCATCACCTCTAAAAGAGGCAGCGTAACAGGGAGATCAGCTCCGTGCTTTGTGTCCACCTAGAGGGGTGGGATAGAGAGGGTGGGAGGGAGATGCAAAAGGGAGGGGATATGAGGATATATGTATACGAATAGCTGATTCACTTTGTTGTACAGCAGAAACTAACACAACATTGTAAAGCAACTATAATCCAATAAAGATGTTAAAAAATAAATAAAATAAAATAAAAGAGGCAGCATAGCATGGAGGTTAAAAGTGAATGTTCTACAACTAGCCTACTTGGGTTCAAATCCCAGCTCCACCACTTACTAGCTATGTGACCTCTGGTGTTGTTTAATCTTTCTGTGCCTTGGTTTCCTCATCTGTAAAACAGATGTGATAATAATACTACATATATATAATATGATTTGTTGTGGCAAATAAAAATTAACATACATAACACACTCAGTGAATGGAATCCAATGTTGAGGCAGGATCAAGAAGCATGTGTATTGATGATCCTCAAACTTTATTTTAGTACAATCCCTTGCTACTGCACCAAATTTTAACCAGAGCTTCAAAAATGTAGCTGACTCTTCTGTCTCTGGAGACAGCTGTTGAGCAAAAAAGAGGAAAAGCAAGACTTGGAGAGGGGAGATAAGATAGTAATTGACCTCTGGAAAATCCCAGATGGCCTTGCCACCCTCCCTGGAGTTCTGTGGATGACACCTACTGTCATATATGATAAGAAGGGCAAGAGCATGGTTAAAGAATAGACCCCAAGCCCCTTGCTTCACACTGTCTGCAGGGGCAACACCATGGATATCGATGAAAGAATAACTGAGCAGCAGCCTTAGAGGAACGAGTGCCAATCCCAGTTTGTTCACTATCTATAAACACTAAATTAAAAAACAAAATGGTGTCTTCCAGGGCTTCCCTGGTGGCGCAGTGGTTAAGAATCTGCCTGCCAATGCAAAGGAACACACGTTCAAGCCCTGGTCCGGGAAGATTCCACATGCCGTGGAGCAATTAAGCCCTTGTGCCACAACTACTGAGCCTGAGCTCTAGAGCCCACAAGCCACTACTACTGAGCCCACATGCCACAACTACTGAAGCCTGCTCACCTACAGCCCGTGCTCCGCAGCAAGAGAAACCATGACAATGAGAAGCCCGCGCACTGCAATGAAGAGTAGCCCCCGCTCGCCGCAACTAGAGAAAGCCCGCACACAGCAAAGAAGACCCAACACAAGCAAAAATAAATAAATAAATAAATTTACTTTTAAAAAAATGGTGTCTTCCTAGACTGGGTATTTTTGCATGGACTTTGTCTTAACCAAACAAGCCACCTGTAAACAATATAAATAATAAAAGACAACTAGAAAGGAAGAAGCACATTTTGCACCATAAGACACAGAAACACAGTCCACTGAGCTGCCAGCAACACTGGCCATGCCTGTGTGAAATAGTAAAGGAGTATATGAAACATTTTATAATTAGGCATCATTCATTCAACTCCTCAACCCACATTTTTAAGTATCTACGATGCGTTGCACATGTTAGATTCTTATGCTGATGATCCCTGGTTGAGGAATTACACAGCACAGCTAAGCAGAGCGAGCACAATACTGCGTTCCATGGGCAAACATGGAGATGTCACCTGGAAGCAGCAACCGTAGAATTCTAGGTAAATGACCAAAGTAGGTGTATATGGCTATAAAATGGGAAAAGACAGCAACAGTTATGAATCATTTCATAATCATTAAAGAAATACTTACAACTCCAGAAATACAGATAAAATATTCTTTATAACTTTCCCAAAGACTGTACATATAGGCAATACTTTTCCAGCCACATCTAAGACATTTTTATCCACTGGAGTCACAATGTTGAAGCCTTTTAGCCTGATTCTGAAGCCATGTTTACATTCACTATTTAATTTAAACAAAGCCTCTCTTTACAGAGAGCTATTTGTGCTGGATGAAGCCCTTCACACTCTCGTGGTGTTCTGTCAATGACTCCGTGGAATATGATTTTGGTTCCGGTCCAAACTGCCATGAACACGTCGCCATGGTCAATTTCAGTCAAAGGCTGGGCTCCAGGAAGACCAAGCCCTTCACCCTAACAGGAAGGTCCTCAGATTTCTTCTGGAGCACCTCACTCCACCCCAATAGCCAAAAGCTTGACTAAAATTATAGCTAAGAAGTATTTATCATGCTCTAAATTCCACAAGGAATATTGAAGGTTAATCCATTGTTTCAAGGCCAGCTCAAGACGACTTTTGTTTGTAATCGCAAGTCTCAGTGGACCCATGTATTGTTCCAACCATTCATTTAGTGTGATTAGTTAGCTCTCATTGATGTCATTTCTCATTTGTGGTTTTATTTTTCTGACCATAAAAGTAATTTAGAGACAGCGTGTAAGCACAGTTCATTTTTTGTGCTTTGAGTTCAGTCTAATTTAAAATTCTGTCACTTCCTACCTGTGTACTGTGGCAAGTTACCTGTTAACTTCAGATTATAGTGTTGATATAGGAATTAAATGAGATAATGCACTTGTTGCACTTGACACATAGTAGGCACTCATGTTGATGATGATGGTATAAAGTACAGAGAATATAGGAAAGAGAAAATAAAATCACACATAAATCCGATCACCTAAGGGATAAAGCACAATTGAGATTTTGGTGTATGCCCTTCCTTTATCAAAGTGTACATATGAGTACAGATATCTTAGAAATGTTGCCCAACACTAAATATAGTTATATAACTTGTTTTCTCATGTATGAAATACTGAGATTTTCTCCACAATATTTACTTCCAACTCATGATTTTAATGGCTGAAAACTGTCATATGTTTTACATAATTTAGTTCACCCTTCCCAGATTATCAGTTGCTTTATTTCCATTCTTCATCACTGTAAACAATGCAGCAATGTATATCTTTTTGTGTAACCACTTTTGTGTGGCTTTGAGGACAGAAGGGGGTTCAAGTCCTGGCTCTGTGACCCACTAGCTGTGTGACCTTGAGCAAGTAATTTAACTTTTCTGAGCCTCAGTCACATTCTTTGTAAAATGGTGAAAATAATAGTACTTACTCATGGGGCTTTTCATGGGGATTGAATTGATAATCCATGTAACACACTTAGCAACAGAATAAACACTCAGCAAATATTAGCTACTATGGTTATCTTTCATAAGGGGAATCACTGAGCCAAAGTTTGGAAGGGATTAGAGTAACATACACAGGATGAGATCTTCATGAAATATTGGCGGAGGGGGTGGGATTCTATATAAAAGGGTTAAACTGAGCCTACAAGCTCCAGAACTCTGATTGGGATTAGTGTAAACAGTAACCTGAACAACAACTGTGGGCACCTGTTGCCTCATCTGTCTTATCTTACGGTGTCATTGAATGAAAATACATCCTGGGGGGAGCAGAAGTGTTTCCAGGGGATCCCTTATTATTTTTAGTTATCCCATGGTGTGTTTGCCTGTAGTAGTAGGTGGGAGGGTGTCTGCACAATTCCCAGAAGCAGTGCTCACCCTGTGTTCCAAAAGGGGGCGTACCTGCTCTGCATAAAGCCCACTTCAGAGGCTCCAGACAGAAAGAGTTGTGGCTCCTTGGTTCAATAAAGGGTCAGGCTCAGTAATGGAAAAGCTGAGAAGAGATGCTTCCATGGGTAGAGAAGGTGGAACAGGGGTTTCGCCCTGGAGAAGGCGTAGAGGCTGGGAAGCTAAAGGCAAGGAGGTCATTATGCAGCATCCTAACCCAACCCAACCCTGCTCTTCACCCTGTCTTTGCAATCTCACCTAAGGATACCATCTTACACCCAGCTGCTCAGGCCCAAAGTTTTCACATTAGATATATCAGAAAACCCTACTGCCTCTCTCTCCAAAATATATCTGGAACCCACATCTATCTTCATCCCCACTACTGTACCCCTGATCCAAACCACTATCATCTCTCACCTGGTTACTGCAGCAGCCTCCTAACTGGTCTCCCTATTTCCACTCAGGCCATGTCCCCCTCCCACATCCATGCTCCACAGGGCTGCCAGAATAATCTTTCCAACGCATAACTCAGATCCTATCACTCTCCTACCTAAAATCCTCCAGTGACTTTCTCTGCAACTAGAATAACCTTCTAACTCCTAACCCTGGCTTATAATTATATCTTGTGTTCCCAGCCTGCCTCTCTTGCCTTGCCTTAATTCCAGCCCTGCAATCCCACTGGCCTTACTTCTCTTTCTCTGGAAGGCCACCTCCTTCCTATTTTAGAACCTTTGCATTAACTGACCCACATACTTAACATTTTCCGCTTAATTGTATCATGCACACTTTCCCAAAGGTGGAAAGTACTGGCTATCTCAGGGAGTGGAGAGTTTCCTCTCAATGGAAAGTCCCCATTGGAAAGAAAAATCAGAGAGTAGGTTCCAAAGCATGGAGTGACAGACCAATTTAGGCACCCTTGGCAATTTCTCCCAACTCTGGGGTCCTGCATTTTCTTCCATGAATAGAGTTACTTTCATAATCAGATATATGAAGCCTTTTGCTTGCTTGTTTGTTTCTCAAAGAAAATTCTGGAGTTAGTGTGAAGGATAGTTTGGAGAATGGTGTCACCATTTTCATGGAGGCAAGTGAGAGGCTCTTTTGATAGCACAGACATGAGTATGAAGACCAACCTTCCACAGCACAATAGGGATTCAACCACCCTAAGCTTAATTGGTATGTAGTGGGATGGATTTTCAGCCAATGCTCTTCTGGGGAGTTCAATATATTTAGTAGGAAGAAGATTGCTTCTTTTACAAAAGTAATGCTGTGGGCACATGCATGGTATATGCATTTGGAGGTGTCCCTTTCTTGCCTGAACCCCTTGTACCTGGATGTTGCATTTACAAGGTAGCTGTGGCTATGGCTGGTACTCCACTCTATGGTTATAGAACAGAGCCAGGCCAAGTGTTCTTACAGAACCAATTTTATGACTTTGTCCTTATTAGCATTATTCTCTGTCCAGCTAGGCTAAATAAATGCTCGCTGAGCTAAAGGATGATAAATGAGGACCAGGCATGGATCCAGGGTTTAAACTCTACATGAGAAGTTCAGCTTGCATTTGTCACTGTGGGACCCCAGGCCAATTTCTTGCCCCTGTGTGTCTCGTTATCCATTTATCAACACAAAGTATTTGCTGAGCCATTCCTATACTAGAACTATGCTAGACATTCTCAGATGTCAGGTTGGCAAACAGATCAAAGATGCTGCTGATAGACACAGACACACATGCAAATTGATGTAGAAATAATGGGGAGTTCTACAGGATCTATTCCTAAGAAGTTATAAAAAGAGAGAGAGAAAATGAGAGTGGGAATTCATTTTAATTCAACAAAGGTTCATCAAATACCTAGTAAAGTCAATGAACAAGGCACCGTTGAGAATAGTAAGGAGAGGGAGGGATACACAAGCTTAATGATACAGTGGTCTGCCCTCCACAACTAGTCAAGAAAATAGTCATAGAAACAATTCAGTCAAGGTAGTGTTGTCAGACTAACTCTTACGTGTTATTCATTCTAACTAATGGGCTCATGGAGGAAGTAGCATTGGAGCCAAGCTTTGGAGAAGTGCGAAGGAGGCGTTAGAGTGGAGAGAGAGGGAAGCATGAGGTCAAGAACATCGGCTTGGTATAGAATCATCTCCATTCTGAAGGATGAGTATAGCTCTCCTTTTCTGTGTTAGACAATGTGCTAGTCTAGGGATACAATGTGAGAAAAATAGACCCAATCCCTCTTTTTACGTACCTCGTCACTTAGTAGTGAATATAATATTAATAAAATAATTCCACTAATAAACACAAAGTGGAAACATGGATACCTTATTTCTATTTTCCCTTATCAATGTTAGTTTCCCTCCCTGCACCTGCCCTTATGGCCCAGGGAAAGAGAACAAAACAAACACCTCCTCGGAAAGAAGAAGAATGTGACAGGGGAAATCCTGATAGACGGGAAAAGAAAGTGGAAATCCCATTTTATTCATCCCAGTTTATTATTGAGAGAAGAAGGAGACAAAGAGAGTGTGAACTGGTTAGGCATGCATGTCCTAGTTTTCCCCACTCAGAGCAGAATCAGAGAGGAGGAAGTGTGATAGTAACATTCCAAGAGCCTGACATTAATCTCCAAAATTTATAAGCAGCTCATGTAGCTCAATAACAAAAAAACAAACAACCCAATCCAAAAATGGGCAGAAGACCTAAACAGACATTTCTCCAAAGAAGATATTACAGACTGCCAACAAACACATGAAAGAACGCTCAACATCATTAATCATTAGAGAAATGCAAATCGAAACTACAATGAGATATCATCTCACACCAGTCAGAATGACCATCATCAAAAAATCTAGAGACAATAAATGCTGGAGAGAGTGTGGAGAAAAGGGAACACTCTTGCACTGCTGGTGGGAATGTGAATTGGTACAGCCACTACAGAGAACAGTATGGAGGTTCCTTAAAAAACTACAAATAGAACTACCATATGACCCAGCAATCCCACTACTGGGCATATACCCTGAGAAAACCATAATTCAAAAAGAGTCATATGCCAAAATGTTCATTGCAGCTCTATTTACAATAGCCTGGAGATGGAAACAACCTAAGTGTCCATCACTGGATGAATGGATAAAGAAGATGTGGCACATATATACAGTGGAATATTACTCAGCCATAAAAAGAAACGAAATCGAGCTATTTGTAATGAGGTGGATGGACCTAGAGTCTGTCATACAGAGTGAAGTAAGTCAGAAAGAGAAAGACAAATACCATATGCTAACACATATATATGTAATTTAAGACAAAAAAAATGTCATGAAGAACCTAGGAGTAAGACAGGAATAAAGACACAGAGAATGGACTTGAGGATATTGGGATGGGTAAGGGTAAGCTGTGACAAAGTGAGAGAGTGGCATGGACATATATACACTACCAAACGTAAAATGGATAGCTGGTGGGAAGCAGCCGCATAGCACAGGGAGATCAGCTCGGTGCTTTGTGACCACCTGGAAGGGTAGGATAGGGAGGGTGGGAGGGAGGGAGACGCAAGAGGGAAGAGATATGGGAACATATATATAACTGATTCACTTTGTTATAAAGCAGAAACTAACACACCATTGTAAAGAAATTATACTCCAATAAAGATGTAAAAAAAAAAAGAATACCATTACATTAACTATTACGCTGTCCTGCTCTAGCTCACATTAGTGGTTTTGTTTTTGACAAAACACAAATGGGGACTGCGTAGTTGAAAGCTGCTAAATCCACTACTTCTCTTTAAGTCTTTCTTTTGGCTGATAGTACTAGGTTACTTAAACAGTAACAGTTGCCATAATTTTATTGTTGAGGTCTTTACCCACTATTATTACCCTTTAAAAAGAGGAACTGTAAATGATAAATAACCAATTCAAAGAATACACAGACAACTTTTATCTGTTCACTGAGAAACTTTACATGCTTCAATTTTCTGTCTAGGAGGAGCTACACCTTGTCTGGATAGCTTGCAAAATCTTGTTTTAATGAAACACATTTGGAATCTGATTTTAATGGGGCACATTTTTACATTTATGTCATGCTTTCTGAAATAAAATACAGGTTTGCAGCAAAAAAAAAAACAAAACTTTAGAAACCTTAGGAGACAGTTAATGACATACTTTCTTAAGCGTAACAGTAGGAAAAGTTCTGCTGAGGTCATTTCCAACATAGCCAAGGAAGACAGGGTAATATTTGCAGAGATAAAGCTGATGTTGACATTTTTATGTACCTTAGTAAGGAGGTACAAAGATGTTAAGAAATCCTAAAATCATTACTGAATTAGTCAGTACAGGCTAGATAATTGCTATGGACTGAACTGGTTCCCCCAAGATTCATGCTTTGAAGCCCTAATGTGATTTTGGAAGATCATTTGGTTTAGATGAATTCATGAGGATGGAGTTTTTATGATGGATTAGTGCCCTTGTAAGAGGATATAAGAAAGCCCTGCCCCTCCTTCTCTCTGAGGGCAAAGAGAAAAGGCTGCCACATTTACTCCCAGAATAGAGCTCTCGCCAAAGACTGAACTGGTCAGCACTTTGATCTGGGACTTCCCGGCCTCCAGAACTGTGAGAGAATAAATTTCCCTTGTTTAAGATACTCAGTCTATGATATTTTATTGTGGCAGTCTGAGCAGACTAATACTGCTATACTGCTATAACAAACAATACCTCCCCTCTGCCAAATCTCAGAGGATTAAGGCAACAAAGATGTACTTCCTGCTTACTCGAAGGTAGCGGTGTTACCAGGCAATTCTACAAAACAACTGCTCTCAGTGTGAACACTCAAAATAGAAATAGAGTTACAGATGTAGAAAACAAACTTAAGATTACCAGGGGTAAGGAGGGGAGGGACAAATTGGGAGACTGGGATTGACATATACACACTACTATATATAAAATAGGTAACTATTGATAATAAGGACCTACTGTATAGCACAGGGAACTCTACTCAGTACTCTGTAATGGCCTATATGGGAAAAGAATCTAAAAAAGAGTGGCTATATGTATAACTGATTCACTTTGCTGTATACCATTGTAAATCAACTATACTCCAATAAAACAATTTTTTTTAATGTGAGGACTCAGTGATCTAGGGTACTTTTATCCGGTTGTTCCACTATCTCAGGATGAGAAGCTACTGAAAGGTTTAATCATTTCTGAAGACAGCTCCCTAACAGAGGCTGTTCTGGAATGGATTTCAGTTGATCTAAGTCTCTGGAAAGCCAAGTGTAGTCTACAATGGGTAAAATGCTTACAAGTCCCAACAACCAACGTGAGCTTCTGTCTCTACAATGGGTTTTTGCTTCTGAGAGGAGTCTATACAGAATATCTTGTCTTCTTTCTCATTTACTCTCCTGAATTTCTCTGCCACTTTCCCCCTACGGTCAAAAGAGAATCAAAGCAGAGACAGTCAGATAAGTATTCCTTCTTCTTTCTTCTACTAGTGACCAAGTGGGTATGTATGTCTTTTAAAAATAAACAAAATCTCTTTTTAAGATTTCTATGTTAGCTACATATGTAATAATTGCTTCAGTTTGGCAAATCAGATCACAAAATAATTATAAACACCAAATGTGATTCCAACTGCCTCTTACAGTTTCAGGCAAGCAGGAAGATGGTGTTAATTTGCTGCACTGTTGCTCAGTGCATCTCTGGGGCCATTAAAATAAATGATACATCACAACAGCATGCTGTATCCTGAAACACAGGGAATCCATGGCCTTGAAAATTTCAGAGAATATCACTTAACAATTACATCACATAAGCCTCATTTCAAGTCTCCCCAGTCATAGAGACCAGGAGGCCTGTGGGTGTTTGGGCTGTTTAGGGAAAAATACGACTCTAAGAATGTGGATTCCTAAATTTCCATTGCTATGGGGTGGCCAGTTCTCTGCTCTCTAACAAGCAGAATTAAGACAAAAGAGACATTTCCTTTCCCCTGGGACTATGCTGTATAGAATTAAAGTTCAAACTTTAATATTGATGAATAACCTTGAGTGGAAAAAGAGTGAAAAGACTCAGATTAGAATTTCCTGGTGTTCTCTTTTCCTCTTAGCTACAATCAATTTTTCTCCCCAGGAAGTGATGGAGGCAGAAATGATAGTGAAGAAGCTAGGGCCTGGTGGGACAGGCGTGCAAAATATTAACAGTCTCTCTTTGTTTCATTAGAGCTTTCCAGTTTATAAATCACTTTCACAATCTCATGAGATTCTCTGAAAAATCTCATGAGGTAGGGTGGACAGAGTTCTTGTTTTTCAAGGGGAATCTAGGGTCTAATGGAGTGAAGGGACTGATCAAAGATCACATCACTCATGAGAAGAGGAGCCAGAACAAGACTCAGGCTTCCTGATGCCTAAGAAGTGCTCTTGTCACTATATCACCACTCTTATATCTTGTCTAGATTCTAGTAAATAATTCTGTTTAAAACAGTGGTTTAAAAATATCTGGGTGAGAGACCAAGAAAATTTCCACTCATGGCATGGAATTAAATTCAAAACACCAACTTTGTTTCTTTAAAATTCCCAGCTCTCCTGACCATGTATGGAAGAGAAACACAGAAGATACGATGGATATCATAAGAATTCAGTAGTGAGATTGGGAAATTAAGTTTAGGTTGAGTGATGAATGCTTTGGAAGGAATATTGCAGGTATGATAGCATCTGTGTGATATTTTCCCTAAGTCAGATGCATTTGAGACAATGACTTCATCTAGAAATGGAACTTTCTATCATTTTCTTTTTCTTCTTTCTTTAAAAAATATAATCATGAGCTTTTCATTAGAAATATGCTCTAGTGAATTAGCCATCTTCAAAGTGATCTTCTAAGGATTCTGATGGCTGCTCTTGTGAGATCCAGTGGGGAATCATAGAGCCACCAGTGACATACTTTGTTCTGACTTTCACATAGAAGTAGCTGTCTCTAGGACCTGGGCTCAAAAACAGGGAAATAACCTATCCTCTACTGGCCTTACACTTGGATCCTAAAAACAATGTGTTGAAAGAATCTTTTCTTTAGAGATATGCTTTTTAGAAATAAATTTTTGAGATAGTCAATGTCATTGGTCATATACATGAAGATAATATAAATGAAAGTACAGGTGATGCCCAGATCAACTCTGGATGCATGCGGTACATTGCAGAATCTGTGGGTTGATGCAGAGCTCCTGCAGAAGGGACTGAACATCTTGTTTTCAAAAGGTTGACACATCAGGGCTTCCTTGATGGCGCAGTGTCTGAGAGTCCGCCTGCCGATGCAGGGGACACAGGTTCGTGCCCCGGTCCGGGAGGATCCCACATGCCGCGGAGTGGCTGGGCCCGTGAGCCATGGCTGCTGAGCCTACGCGTCTGGAGCCTGTGCTCCACAACAAGAGAGGCCACAACAGTGAGAGGCCCGCGTACCGCAAAAAAAAAAAAAAAAAAAAAGGTTGACACATCAGTTTTTGGCCACTGATAATTGCTGTCATATATATGTCACTTTTTACATGTAGAAATACGAGTTGGAGAAACAGGAATCTTGGAGATGGGAAGGAAGAACAGTAACCAGCCCTTCATGGGACAACAGCTTGGGATATCTGATATAGTCTTCTGAGAGGAGGCTGAAGACCATGAAAAAGAGAGGAGGGGGAATTTACCACAGTAGGATGCTCTATGGGCTGCTTTCTCTAGGTACCTCTTCCTTCTCCAGCTCACACCCAAGCCCAGTATCTAACTTGGCTCATCGACATCATCCACACTATCAAGCATTAAAAAGTTGATTCAAAATAAATTGCTGCTTGTAAGTCAGCTTTGTTAACACATTTGGGAGAGCTTTGCATATGTCAACGACAGCTGCCAGAATAAGCCCTTGGCCTGGTGCTCCAGGGCCTAGAGAAACCCAGGTGGGCCTGAGAAATTAGAACAAAGCTCTGAGTTCAGTGATATCCAAAGTCTTGCCTCTCAACTTTCTATTTCCCAGGTCATTTCCAGCAGCCTGGTTTTCCCAGCAGCCATGAACAGTGGGGTGATTTCTGCTCCAGGTTTCTCAGATATTCTGAGGCGCTGGGGAGAACTTGAAAACTTCAACATTCATCACACACTAGAGGGTGCCATAGCCTTGAGTAACTGAGTCCATCTAGGAAGTATTTGTCTCTGAGCCTCAGCCTGAAGCCTCAAGGAAGGGGAGCTCCTAAAGTTTAAAGTGGCAGAGCTGGACTGGCCACTAAGACATCGGTTAGAGTGGATGCCTACACTATCAGACAGACTATTCCAAAATTTTCAACAGATCAGGATTTATGCCACTGCCTGAGATTTTCAAAGGCAATACCACAGTGATATTTTAAAAAAACTATCCTCAACAATAATAATAACTACCAATTTGCATAGCATTTACTTTGAGCCAGGCACTGTTGCAAGTACTTTATATGCATATTAAATCCTCCCAACAAGCCTAAAAGGCTATTTACAATTTACAAATGAGGAAACTGAGGCAGAGAGTTTAAGAGATTTGCCCAAGATCACATAGCTACTAAGAGGAAGGGCCGGGATTCAAATCTAGGAGTCCATCCTGGAGATCTAACGCACAGCATAGTAATTATAGTCAGCAATACTGTACTATAAACTTCAGTTGCTAAGAGAGTAGATCTTAATTCTACTTACCACAAAATATGACATAATAATTATGTGATACGATAGAAGTGTTAGCTAATGCTGTGGTAGTGATCATACTGCAAATATATAAATGTATCAAATCAACACTTTGTACATCTTAACCCTACACAATGTTATGTATCAGTTTTATCTCAATTTTTTTCAAAAAAGAAGAAAACAACAAATCTAAGAGTCCAGGTTCAAAATCTGCACCATTCTACCTTGCTCACATGTCAACACAAGCATCATGCATTCAGTTGCCACGTTTCTTGCCGGGAGTAACAATAAATTTCTCCCAACTCCCCTGGTTAAGCAACCACCATGCTCAACACTGCTTACTGTCTAAAAGTTCTTTCTTAGCACTCCCTTGAATCTAGTTCCCATCCTTTATGTCCACCCTAGACTTTCTGACCATTACTGTGAAGTTTTTACTGACAGTGCCAGCCTCAGCCATGGTTCCTGACCGCCATAGTTCTAAACACAACTGATAAAATCTCTCTTGGATTTCAACAAGCTATTGGCTAACACTGCTTTAACTCCTGTTCCCAACAGTGGTGAAAGGACCTGAGGGAAAGTGACAAATTAGCTTCAATGACTTGACATTGCTCTTGAACTAATTAACTTTACAAAACTCTCAGTTTACCTCCATAGAATATTACAGAAAGAATTAAGTTTTAAATGAACTAAACAACATAATGCCCTGGGATTTTTTTTCTTTACTAAAAAATAACATATTTAAAGGTCTTCCTGTCTTATATTGTTGGCAGAAATTTATTAAATGCACCCACAACTGAACTTAGGTTGAATCTAAATTTGATTTCCCTTCTGACTTCACCAGCAACTCACTGTGGGACCTCACCACAGAATTTCCTCTTTCTGTGGAGAGAGAGCATCTACCTAAGAGATCTTTTCAGGAAAATTGTGGGAAATTTAGATTTTGGTGAATTAAATTACATTCTCAGTGCATTTTATAACCTCATGGTTATAAAATGAGGAAGGCTTGTTTTATTCTTATTGGTAAGTTCCAATTTAAACATATGGGATTGTCTGAAGGTGTTTGGGCCAAGTAGATTCTCTGTCAACACTTTAGCTCTAGAGAAAGCCCAATTATTTTGAGACCGGGGTATATTGACACAGTATGAGGATTGCTATTTCTAGGGAATGTGGTGGAGTAAGAATGCTTGGATTCCATTCTGACTCCCATTCTGGCTGTGAGATTTTGCACAAGTTACTCAACCTCACTGTGCCTCAGTTTCCTCACCTACAAAATTGGGGTAATAATAGTACCTACCTCGCGGAAGTGGAGTGGTTATAAGAACCAAGGGAGTTAGCATGTGTAAAGCACTTATAACAACACTGGCATTGAATCTGTGCTCAATAAATATATGTACTATTAATCAACTTGCTTTTATAGTGACAGTCACTGTTGTCATTCCCAACAGTAACTAACTGCTCTGGGTGGGTGGGTAGGGATGGACTATACTAAAGCTGTTGCCCTCAGAAGGTACAAACTGGAATGAAAGGAAAGTAGCTTTCTCAGAATCCCTGTGCATAACATGATCACAGCCAGGTATCCAACTGTGACTCTGAACTCAAGTGAGGGCTGGTACAGCAAAGCAAGAGAACGTTATTCAGTAACTACAGCAGGTCTCAACTGTTGCTTCTGCGTGGTAAGGCAACTCCAGGGATGCTTGAAAAAGAAGTCCTGCTGGGGTGAACCTGAACATGATCTGGCAGCCAGGTCTCCATCCTGGGTCCAATTGCCAGTTGTGCCTGTACGTGAGCCCCCAAAACTGGGTGGTCTAATTAGGTGGGCAATGATATCTCCAGTCATGCTTAACGGGAACATTCCAGGTTTCCAAGGAATGATGGTCATCCGTCCTTGGAAAAGTCAGAATTGGAACCTTACGTGTCATCTCATTGCCTGTTTATAATGCTGGCTTGAACTAAGAGCTGGGGCTATAAACCAAGTTATAGGATGCTGACTGGGTGTTTCATGCTGTTCAAGAAATTGGCTACCAGATTTCAAGACTGTAGGCAAAGAAAGTGTATTGTAAAGATGGCCTCCAACGATGGCCAGACACCTCTGTCAGGCTGATTAAGAGGGAACAAAACCTGTCTTCTAACATAAACCAACAATACAGAACCCACCCACTCTTTTTAGTCTAGTTGAAAACCAAACCTGGAGCATTGCAGAAAGAGATTGATGGAGTCATTGAAGTCATGAGTCATAAGTTTGTGGGTTGTTTTCTCTAACCCAGACTACGAAAGAGAGTCCCAAGAAAATCACTTGTTGAAATTGTGGGTAAGTGTGGGAAGGCCAAAGTGATATATTATCCCCAAATTGGACATCTGTGTAAAGGACTGATTTGCTGATTTGCAACTGAGCCTATCTGAGCAGAGGAAGAGAGCGATGAATATGAAGTTAGGGCAGGTGATGGTAGAATAGCCTGTGCTCCCACTGTTGGTCACAGCAATGGGTGCATGAATTTCCCGTGAGCCACACAGACACTGAAGAAGGTTTGA
Source organism: Delphinus delphis (assembly GCF_949987515.2). Classification (NCBI taxonomy): domain Eukaryota; kingdom Metazoa; phylum Chordata; class Mammalia; order Artiodactyla; family Delphinidae; genus Delphinus; species Delphinus delphis. The sequence continues at coordinate 122,707,935 of NC_082683.1, read as the reverse complement.
GCAAGGTTTGGGGCATCTTGCTGTTACCCCAACTGAGAAGGCTGAGCTGCAGGTAAGTCAGCTCCTGCAGCTAGAAATTGCAGGAGGTTCTTGGAAGATATCAAGTCAGATGTAACTGTCCCATGTTGGAGAGCTAAGGAGTGGGGAGCCCCTCACCCATCCTCACTCCCATGCAGGGCCCCCAAAGGATGCATTCAGGCCTGCCACACACAGGGCTTTTGGGGGCAGTGTTTGCCAGAGGAGAAGTAGCAGCCTAAAGAGGATCCTGACAGGTGGCTGACAAGGACAGATTGGGTGCAGAGAGAAGATTATTCAGAGGTTACTTTGATTTTAAATTAATACTCCATTTATTAAAAACCCAGTTCTTTCTGAAGCTTTTAAGTTCAGCCTACAGATCCTATTATTCTATTTATAGTTCCAGCCATAATTAACAATTGCTTTTTAAGAAGCTGTAGCTAACATTTAGTGTGATTTACAAACTTAGTTCAACTCCTTTAAATATTTTAAGTTGCATTTATACATTAAATTATTAAATATATCTAATTTCCTTTTTAAGTGTCCCAGGTGTCTGGTTGAACAGCAACAACAACAAAAATCCACCTTTCTATGTGCTTGAATAACTCTTATCAATCTAATAAATTAAACTTATAAAAAGGTAAAACTTAAGACTTCTTAAATGTTCTAATGCAAATAGATAAACAGTAAGATTTTTACTTAAAGTTACAAGTTCATTTTTTAAAATTAATTTTTATTGGAGTATAGGTGCTTTACAATGTGTTAATTTCTACTGTACAGCAAAGTGAATCAGCTATACGTATACATATATCCCTTCTTTTTTGGATCTTCTTCCCATTTAGATCACCACAGAGCACTGAGCAGAGTTCCTTGAGCTATACAGTAGGTTCTCATAAGTTATCTATTACATACATAGTATCAATAGTGTATATATGTCAATCCCAATCTCCCAATTCATCCCATCCCCATCTTTCCCCCTTGATATCCATATGTTTGTTCTCTACGTCCGTGTCTCTATTTCTGTCTTGCAAATAAGATCATCTGTATCATTTTTCTAGATTCCACATATATGTGTTAATGTATGATATTTGCTTTTCTCTTCCTGACTTACTTCACTCTGTATGACTGTCTCTTGGTCCATCCACATCTCTACAAATGACCCAATTTCATTCCTTCTTATGGCTAAATGATGTTCCATTGTATATATGTACCACATCTTCTTTATCCATTCCTCTGTTGATGAACATTTAGGTTGCTTCCAGGTCCTGGCTATTGCAGATAGTGCTGCAATTAACTTAGGGTGCATGTGTCTTTTTCTTTTTTGCCCATTTTTATTTTTTTTAATGTTTATTTGTTATTTATTTTTTCTTATTAGTCATCCATTTTATACACATCAGTGTACACACGTCAATCCCAGTCTCCCAGTTCATCACACCCCCACCCCCCCCACCCCTGCTCCTTTCCCCACTTGGTGTCCATACGTTTTTTTTCTCTACTTCTGTGTCTCAATTGCTGCTCAGCAAACTGGTTCATCTGTACCATTTTCTAGGTCCCACATATATACGTTAATATACAATATTTGTTTTTCTCTTTCTGACTTACTTCACTCTGTATGACAGTCTCTAGATCCATGACGTCTCTACAAATGACCCAATTTCGTTCCTTTTTATGGCTGAGTAATATTCCATTTTATATATGTACCACATCTTCTTTATCCATTCCTCTGTCGATGGGCATTTAGGTTGCTTCCATGACCTGGCTATTGTAAATAGTGCTGCAATGAATATTGGGGTGCATGTGTCTTTTTGAATTATGGTTTTCTCTGGGTATATGCCCAGTAGTGGGATTGCTGGGTCATAAGTTAATTCTATTTTTAGTTCTTTAAGGAAACTCCATACTGTTCTCCATAGTGGCTGTATCAATTTACATTTCCACCAACAGTGAAAGAGGGTTCCCTTTTCTCCACACCCTCTCCAGCATTTGTTGTTTGTAGATTTTCTGAAGATGCCCATTCTAACTGGTGTGAAGTGATACCTCATTGTAGTTTTGATTTGCATTTCTCTAATAATTAGTGATGTTGAGCAGCTTTTCATGTGCTTCTTGGCCATCTGTATGTCTTCTTTGAAGACATGTCTATTTAGGTCTTCTGCCCATTTTTAGATTGGGTTTTATTTTTGTTTTTTTTTTTTTGTGGTACGCGGGCCTCTCACTGTTGTGGCCTCTTCCGTTGCAGAGCACAGGCTCCAGACGCACAGGCTCAGCAGCCATGGCCCACGGGCCCAGCCGCTCCACGGTATGTGGGATCCTCCCAGACTGGGGCACGAACCCGCATCCCCTGCATCGGTAGGCGGACTCTCAACCACTGTGCCACCAGGGAAGCCCTGTTTGTTTTTTTTAATATTGAGCTGCATGAGCTGTTTATATATTTTGGAGATTAATCCTTTGTCTGTTGATTCATTTTGTAAATATTTTCTCCCATTCTGAGGGTTGTCTTTTCAACTTGTTCATGGTTTCCTTTGCTGTGCAAAAGCTTTTAAGTTTCATTAGGTCCCATTTGTTTATTTTTGTTTTTATTTCCATTACTCTGGGGGGGGGATCAAAAAATATATTGCTGTGATTTATGTCAAAGAGTGTTCTTCCTATGTTTTCCTCTAAGAGTTTTATAGTGCCCAGTCTTACATTTAGGTCTCTAATCCATTTTGAGTTTATTTTTGTATATGGTGTTAGGAATTGTTCTAATTTCATTCTTTTACATGTAGCTGACCAGTTTTCCCAGCACCACTTATTGAAGACACTGTCTTTTCTCCATTGTATACCCTTGCCTCTTTTGTTATAGATTAATTGACCATAGGTGTGCGGGTTTATCTCTGGGCTTTCTATCCTGTTCCATTGACCTATATTTCTGTTTCGGTGTCAGCACTATTCTGTCTTGATTGCTGTAGCTTTGAAGTATAGTCTGTAGTCAGGGAGCCTGATTCCTCCAGGTCCATTTTTCTTTCTCAAGATTGCTTTGGCTATTTTGGTCTTTTGTGGTTCCATGCAAATTGTGAAATTTTTTGTTCTAGTTCTGTGAAAAATGCCGGTGGCAGTTTGATAGGGTTTGCATTGAATCTGTAGATTGCTTTGGGTATTAGAGTCATTTTCAGAATGTTGATTCTTCCAATCCAAGAACATGGTATATCTCTCCATCTGTTTGTATCATCTTTAATTTCTTTCATCAGTGTCTTATAGTTTTCTGCATATAGGTCTTTTGTCTCTTTAGGTAGGTTTTTCCTATGTATTTTATTCTTTTTGTTGCAATGGTAAATGGGAGATTTTCCTTAATTTCTCTTTCAGATTTTTCATCATTATGCTATAGGAATGCAAGAGATTTCTGTGCATTAATTTTGTATCCTGCAACTTTACCAAATTCTTTGATTAGCTCTAGTAGTTTTCTGGTGGCATCTTTAGGATTCTCTGTGTATAGTATCATGTCATCTGCAAACAGTGACAGGTTTACTTCTTTTCCAATTTGTATTCGTTTTATTTCTTTTTCTTCTCTGATTGCTGTCACTAGGACTTCCAAAACTATGTTGAATAATAGTGGTGGGAGTGGACAGCCTTGTCTTGTTCCTGATCATAGAAGAAATGCTTTTAGTTTTTAACCATTGAGAATGATGTTTGCTGTGGGTTTGTCATATATGGCCTTTATTATGTTGAGGTAGATTCCCTCTATGCCCACTTTCTGGAGAGTTTTTATCATAAATCGGTGTTGATTTTATCAAAAAAATTTTCTGCATCTTTTGAGATGATCATATGGTTTTTATTCTTCAATTTGTTAATATGGTGTATCACATTGATTGATTTGCATATATTGAAGAATCCTTGCATCTCTGGGATAAATCCCACTTGATCATGGTGTATGATCCTTTTAATGTGTTGTTTGATTCTGTTTGCTAGTATTTTGTTGAGGATTTTTGCATCTATATTCATCAGTGATATTGGTCTGTAATTTTCTTTTTTTGTAGTATCTTTGTCTGGTTTTGGTATCAGGGTGATGGTGGCCTCATAGAATGAGTTTGGGAGTGTTCCTTCCTCTGCAATTTTTTTGAAAGAGTTTGAGAAGGATGTGTGTTAGCTCTTCTCTAAATGTTTGATAGAATTCGTCTGTGAAGCCATCTCGTCCTGGACTTTTGTTTGTTGGAAGATTTTGAATCACATTTTCATTTTCATTACTTGTGATTAGCCTGTTCATATTTTTTATTTCTCCCTGGTTCAGTCTTGGAAGGTTATACCTCTCTAAGAATTTGTCCATTTCTTCCACGTTGTCCATTTTATTGGCATAGAGTTGCTTGTAGTAGTCTCTTAGATGCTTTGTATTTCTGTGGTGTCTGTTGTAACTTCTCATTTTTCATTTCTAGTTTTATTGATTTGACTCCTCTCCCTCTTTTTCTTGATGAGTCTGGCTAATGGTTTATCAATTTCATTTATCTTCTCAAAGAACCAACTTTTAGTTTTATTGATCTTTGGTATTGTTTTGTTTGTTTCTAGTTCATTTATTTCTGCTCTGATCTTTATGATTTCTTTCCTTCTACTAACTTTGGGTTTTGTTTGTTCTTCTTTCTCTAGTTCCTTTAAGTGTAAGGTTAAATTGTTTATATGAGATTTTTCTGTTTTCTTGAGGTGGGCTTGTAGAGCTATAAACTTCCCTCTTAGAATTGCTTTTGCTGCATCCCATAGGCTTTGGATCGTCATGTTTTCATTGTCATTTGTCTCTAGGTATTTTTTTATTTCCTCTTTGATTTCATCAGTGATCTCTTGGTTATTTAGTAACGTATTGTTTAGCCTCCATGTGTTTGTGCTCTTTGTTTTTTTCCTGTAATTGATTTCTAATCTCATAGTTTTGTAGTCAGAAAAGATGCTTGATATGATTTCAATTTTCTTAAATTTACTGAGGCTTGATTTGTGACCCAAGGTATGATCTATCCTGGAGAACGTTCCATGCACACTTGAGAAGAAAGTGTAATGTGCTGTTTTTGGGTGGAATGTCCTATAAAAATCAAATAAATCTATCTGGTATATCGTGTCATTTAAAGATTTTGTTTCCTTATTAATTTTCTGTTTGTATGATTTGTCCATTGGTGCAAGTGAGGTGTTAAACTTCCCCACTATTATTGTGTTACTGTCGATTTCCTGTTTTAGAGCTGTTAGCAGTTGCCTTAGGTATTGAGGTGCTCCTATGTTGGGTGCATATATATTTATAATTGTTATATCTTCTTCTTGGATTGATTCGTTGATCATTACATAGTGTCCTTCCTTGTCTCTTGTAACTTTCTTTACTTTAAATTCTATTTTATCTGGTATGAGTATTGCTACTCCAGCTTTCTTTTGATTTCCATTTGCATGGAATATCTTTTTCCATCCCCTCACTTTCAGTCTGTATGTGTCCCTAGGTCTGAAGTGGATCTCTTGTAGACAGCCTCTATATGGGTCTTGTTTTTGTATCCATTCATCAAGCCTGTGTCTTTTGGTTGGAGCATTTAATCCATTCACGTTTAAGGTAATTATCAATAGGTATGTTCCTATGACCATTTTCTTAATTATTTTGGGTTTGTTCTTTGTAGGTCCTTTTCTTCTCTTGTGTTTCCCACTTAGAGAAGTTTCTTTAGCATTTGTTGTAGAGCTGGTTTGGTGGTGCTGAATTCTCTTAGCTTTTGCTTGTCTGTAAAGCTTTTGATTTCTCCATCGAATCTGAATGAGATCCTTGCTGTGTAGAGTAATCTTGGTTGTAGGTTCTTCCCTTTCATCACTTTAAGTATATCATGCCACTCCCTTCTGCCTTGTAGAGTTTCTGCTGAGAAATCAGCTTTTAACCTTATAGGAGTTCCCTTGTATATTATTTGTCATTTTTCCCTTGCTGCTTTCAATAATTTTTCTTTGTCTTTAATATTTGCCAATTTGATTACTATGTGTCTTGGTGTGTTTCTCCTTGGGTTTTTCCTGTATGGGACTCTCTGCGCTTCCTGGACTTGGGTGGCTATTTTCTTTCCCACGTTAGGGAAGTTTTCGACTATAATCTCTTCAAATATTCTCTCAGGTCCTTTCTTTCTCTCTTCTCCTTCTGGCACCCCTATTATGCGAATGTTGTTGTGTTTAATGTTGTCCCAGAGGTCTCTTAGGCTGTCTTCATTTCTTTTCATTCTTTTCTCTTTATTCTGTTCTGCAGCAGTGAATTCTGCCATTTTGTCTTCCAGGTCACTTATCCGTTCTTCTGCCTCAGTTATTCTGCTATTGATTCTTTCTAGTGTAGTTTTCATTTCAGTTATTTTATTGTTCATCTCTTCGTTTGTTCTTTAATTCTTCTAGATCTTTGTTAAACATTTCTTGCATCTTCTCGATCTTTGGCTGCATTTTTTTTTTTTTTCTGAGGTCCTGGATCATCTTCACTATCATTATTCTGAATTCTTTTTCTGGAAGATTGCCTATCTCCATTTCATTTAGTTGTTTTCTGGGGTTTTATCTTGTTCCTTCATCTGGTACATAGCCCTCTGCCTTTTCATCTTGTCTATCTTTCTGTGAATGTGATTTTTGTTCCACAGGCTGCAGGACTGTAGTTCTTCTTGCTTCGGCTATTGGCCCTCTTGCATGTGTCTTTTTGAATTATGGTTTTCTCAGGGTATATGCCCAGTAGTTGGATTGCTCGGTCATATGGTTGTTCTATTTTTAGTTTTTCAAGGAACCTCCATACCATTCTCCATAGTGGCTGTATCAATTTACATTCCCACCAACTATGCATGAGGATTTCCTTTTCTCCACACCCTCTCCAGCATTTATTGTTTGAAGAAGTTCAAATTTATTACTCAATTACCCATTTTGAAATAGAAGCACAAGATTGACCTGCTACTCTAATAGGTAAATTCTCTTAAACAATGCAAGTACCTAAATCATAAATGTATACAGATTCCTTATAAAAATACTATGCTATAGGTTTAATTCTCTTAATATTTTTATACTAATTCTAAATCTTGGGGCTAAAAATCTAGTTTCTCACTAAGAAGATAATTTGGTCATCCAAGAAATTTGAAAGATACCCTTCTCAATAGTTGAAATTGAAAGATAATCAGTTTAGGGTCAAGGGTACATAGTCCTCTAAGCCCACATCATTCAGGTCCCAGGTCACTCATGGAATTCTGAATCCTCCACCTACCTGCTTCTTCACTTGATTGGATTTGTATTTATTTGGCCCTTAGGATATTTATATGCATTCCTGCCTATTTTTTTCTATCTCTTAGGCCACAAAATTTTTATATCTGTAAAAGATAATCAATGGGTTAATTAATTGATCTCCAATTGAATTCTGAATATCTCTACGGCTTGGTCTGTCCCTAACTCACCAACTCCAAGGTCATTCTATGTACAACCTAGGATGACCCTTGCCCTCTTCTTATTCCTGCCTTTCATTTCTCAATCCCAATTAAGTTGGAACTAGGATAGGAAGAGAGAATAATTCTCTTCCCCTCTAGTTTACTGAGGCCACAGGTCAAGCCTGAGCTGAAGAGAGGGGAGGAAAGGAGATGAGCATCTTAAATTGGAGTGGCATGGACTTTTTAATAACTGAAAATGAATGGAAAATTATGGGGTTTGCTTGAGAGGTCAAAAAGGGAAAGAAAGGGAGAGTCAACAGAGTAGAATTGAAGACAATGATCAGAAAACAAAACTTGTTTGGTGTTTATATATTGTTGAGTTCAAATTGTTCTATAAACATGTAATACTTGAGCAAGGATAAATATTAAGACTTTTATTAAGCCTTAAGATGTGTATGGCTGTAATTGTTTCTGACTCTTAGAATATATGGACACTTGATCTTCCACATCATCTTCTTTGAGTCCCAGTTGCTAATTCTGGAACCAAAAAAAATTCCGTTTCAGTCTCTTGCTATGCTCTTCTCCTGAGTGATATTTTGCTCCATTACAAAAATGCACAGGAAAGTCTTGGTCCAGAATTCTATATTTCTTGTGTCATCTCCAGATCATTCTCATCTCTTCATCGTGGTTTCACCCTCATGGCCCTGTTTCCATGTCTGAGGTCCCTGATGAGTCCAGCATATTTCTCAACTGTTGAACAAAAATTCATAATGTATCCTGGATATGAATCCCTTGCCAGGGTCCCCAAGAAGATTGAAGCTCTCATCATGCCCTCCCCTTTCTGAGAGCTTTATTCTCCATTTTAAATTTAGCTGCCTTTGGAGAAAGAAGGTGCCATGATGATTAAAACAACTGGCCAGAATCTGGACAAATCATACAGGCCCAGCACTGAAGGCTCTTTCTTTAATCTATGCCCCAGGCTCCAAGGCTAGAATAGGCTCTCCCCAGTCTCTAGGTCCAAGTGAAACCCCACCACCTCACCACAGCTGTGCATCCAAAATAAGGAAGAAACCCAGGCACCAAAGTAAGGAGACCAGAAGAGAAAATTAAACCCTTCAGTTGTAATGTGTTAAGTCATTGCAGCACTCAAAGGCAGCCATTCACATCATCCAAGAAGCCCTGAATAAATGTTTCAGTAATGAGACTTGCAGAAAGGAGCTTGTCACCTTGTGATAGTCTTTCTGCAAAGAGTTTGATTTAAGGTTGGTGTCAGAGCATGAACCATGTTAAAATACAATTACAAAAGAAACAGAAATTTCATTAGTGAATTGCAAGGAATAGCTTGGAACTGAAGAGGCTGGTGAGAGCTGATAGGTGTTGGCAGGGAGAAAAAGGGGAGGAGAAGCAGTATGTGAAGGAAGAAGCTGTTTGTCGCCCTGTGCCACACTGGAAGGAAGATGGAGATATCGACTTCAGGGACAGGGAGGGATAAAATGACTTCCTCCTTTCAATTAGGATTCATGACCCTCTCAGCGGATCTGGCACTTCTACCTCTTACTAGAGAGACCATTAGTATAACTGTAACCCTGTGTCCCCCATCTTCCCACCACCTCCCATCCAACACACATATCCTACTTCTCTGTTAATAGGATCTTGATTGGCTGTAGAAAATGTCATTTCTGGGGAATTTGGGTAAAAGGGAATTGGACGACTAGAGGCTGAAGGTCCAGCTCTATCACTTTCTATCAGTGGGACCATGGGTGTACCAGTACCTTATTAGCAAGTCACTAAACCCCTTTCTGAATCTGTTCCCTGTCTGTGATAAAGAGGTCCCTGGCACATAACAGGCACTCAGTAAACAGTACAAGACTGATAATTACATGGTTCCAAATGGATGGATCAAATCAGTGGTCTCAAAGGTGGGGGATGCATGCAACCCAGGTGTGCAAGATGCCTCAGAGGAATGTGAGAAGAAAATATTATAAGTTCTATTAACATGTACTTTTTATCTAAAAAAGAAGAAAATTAAGCTTCATTTATCATTATTTAATAGATTAGCATAGTTAATTTTGTAAAAGCGCTTAGAAACTTATATGTGGCTAGCACACATAGTAAGCATTACAGATGGATTTGCTATATTTATATCATGTGTGTGTGGTGAGCACTCCAAATTATTTTTAATTATAGAGATATATAATTAAAAATTTTGACACCACTGTCTACACAATTAGTGCTCCAGAGGGATAAGGAAAAAGAAAGAGAGAGGGAAAGAAAGGCAAAAAAATAGGAAAAGGAGAGATCTCAGTTGGACTAGGGTATCCACAGATGGAGAGTGTTTGCTCCGGGGTACTTCCTATTACTCCTCTATCGTCACTCACTGGCCAGAGCTTCTCAGTTGTGATCTCAACTGGGCAGAAGCCATCTGTGTAGGTGTTTCTATTCCTTTTTTTGAAATGTATTTTTCATTTAATTTAAAAAATTTTTTTTTATTGGAGTATATTTGCTTTACAATGGTGTGTTAGTTTCTGCCCTATAACAAAGTGAATCAGTTTTACATATACATATGTCCCCATATCTCTTCCCTCTTGCGTCTCCCTCCCTCCCACCCTCCCTATCCCACCCCTCCAGGCGGTCACAAAGCACCGAGCTGATCTCCCTGTGGTATGCGGCTGCTTCCCACTAGCTGTCTACCTTAGGTTTGGTAGTGTATATATGTATATATACATATATATAAGCCCATATATATATATATATATATATATGGGCTTTTACAGATTCTTTTCCCTTATAGGTTATTATAAAATATTGAGTATAGTTCCCTGTGCTATATAGTAGGTCCTTATTGATTATCTATTTTACATACAGTAGTATGTATATGTTAACCCCAACCTCCTAACTTATCCCTCCCCCTTTCCCCTTTGGTAACCATAAGTTCGTTTCTATGTCTGTGAGTATCTTTCTGTTTTGTAAATAAGTTCATTTGTATCCCTTTCTTTTTAGATTCCACATATAAGCAACATCATATGATATTTGTCTTTGGCTTACTTCACTTAGTATGATAATTTCTAGGTTCATCCATGTTGCTGCAAGTGGCATTGTTTTATTATTTTTTATGACTGAGAAATATTCCACTGTATATGTATACTACATCTTCTTTATCCATTCATCTGTCAATGGACATTTAGGTTGCTTCCATGTCTTGGCTATTGTAAACAGTGCTGCAGTGATCGTTGGTGTACATGTGTTTCTATTCCTTTTGAAAGCATAAGAGGCAGTTGCTTTCCTTTGGGAATGGAGGACATCTTCCAAGTCTCATTTCCTGCTCCCTTTCCTCAGGTGGTGGTAGGGAAAGGCAGTTACAGCATGGGTCTAGTCCTATAAGGATGAGGATCTTTCAACATGCCACTTTTTACTTGGTGTCTGATGGAATCTCAAAACCAGATGGGATTTCAGGTGCTGGCCAAAGTGGAGTTAGCCCACCACAGCTCATCTCTCCAGATGATTACAATGAAAAACTCTGAGCACAGTAAAAAGAAACAAAACAAAACAAAAGGGAGAGCATCCAGGCTGGTGACCACATGGAGATGTGGGAAGACAGTTTTGCTCCCAGGGGCCATGGAACCTTCACACTGCTTCCCCACATACCTTGCCCTATGCATCTCTTCCATCTGAGTATTCCTGAATTATATCCTTTTATAATACACTGGTGATCTACCATGTAGCTGACAGGGTCTGGGTGCTCTGGCCGGGTGTCAGGCCTGATACTCTGAGGTGGGAGAGCTGAGTTCAGGACACTGGTCCACCAGAGACCTCCTGGCCCCACATAATATGAATCAGTGAGAGCTCTCCCAGAGATCTCTGTCTCAATGCTAAGACCCAACTCCAATCAATGACCAGCAAGCTACAGTGCTGGATACCCCATGCCAAACAACTAGCAAGACAGGAACACAACTCCACCCATTAGCAGAGAGGCTGCCTAAAATTATACTAAGTTCACAGACATTCCAAAACATAATACCGGATGCAGTTCTGCCCACCAGAAAGACAAGATCCAACCTTATCCATCAGAACACAGGCACCAGTTCCTTCCAGAGGAAGCCTACACAACACACTGAACCAACCTTACCCACAAGGGGCAGACACCAAAAACAACAAGAAATACGAACCTACACCCTGCGAAAAGGAGACACCAAACACAGTAAGTTAAGCAAAATTAAGAAGACAGAGAAATACACAGCAGATGAAGGAGCAAGGTAAAAACCCACCAGACCGAACAAAAGAAGAGGAAATAGGCAGTCTACCTGTAAAAGAATTCAGAGTAATGATAGTAAAGATGATCCAAAATCTTGGAAATAGAATGGAGAAAACACAAGAAACTTTTAAGAAGAATATAGAAGAACTAAAGAGCAAACAAACAATGATGAACAACAAAACAAATGAAATTAAACATTCTCTAGAAGGAATCAATAGCAGAATACCTGAGGCAGAAGAACGGAGAAGTGACCTGGAAGAAGAAATAGTGGAAATAACTACCACAGAGCAGAATAAAGAAAAAGGAATGAAAAGAATTGAGGACAGTCTCAGAGACATCTGGGACAACATTAAATGCACCAACATTCGAATTATAGGGGTCCCAGAAGAAGAAGAGAAAGAGAAAGGGACTGAGAAAATATTTGAAGAGATTATAGTTAAAACTTACTTAATATGGGAAAGGAAATAGTTAATCAAGTCCAGGAAGTGCAGAGTCCCATACAGTATGAATCCAAGGAAAAAATGCCAAGTCACCTATTATTCAAACTATCAAAAATTAAGTACAAAGAAAAAATATTAAAAGCATCAAGGGAAAAACAACAAATAACATACAAGTGAATCCTCGTAAGGTTAACAGCTGATCTTTCAGCAGAAACTCTGCAAGCCAGAACAGAATGGCAGGACATATTTAAAGTGATGAAAGAGAAAAACCTACAACCAAGATTACTCTACCCAGCAAGGATCTCACTCAGATTCAATAGAGAAAGTAAAACCTTTACAGACAAATAAAAGCTAACAGAATTCAGCACAACCAAACCAGCTCTACAACAAATACTAAAGGAACTTCTCTAGGCAGGAAACACAAGAGAAGGAAAAGACCTACAAAAACAAACCCAAAACAATTAAGAAAATGGTAATAGGAATATACATATCAATAACGACCTTAATTATAAATGGATTAAATGCTCCAACCAAAAGACACAGACTGGCTGAATGGATACAAAAACAAGACACATATATATGCTGTCTATAAGAGACTCACTTCAGACCTAGGGACACATACAGACTGAAAGTGAAGGGATGGAAAAAGATATTCCATGCAAATGGAAACCAAAAGAAAGCTGGAGTAGCAATTCTCATATCAGAGAAAACAAACTGTAAGATAAAGACTATTACAAGAGACAAAGAAGGACACTACAAAATGATTAAGGGATCAATCCAAGAAGAAGGTATAACAATTGTAAATATTTAGGCACCCAACAAAGGAGCACATCACTACATAAGGCAAATGCTAACAGCCGTAAAAGGGGAAATTGATACTAACACAGTCATAGGAGGGGACTTTAACACCCTACTTTCAACAATGGCCAGATCATCCAACATGAAAATAAATAAGGAAACACAAGGTTTAAATGATACATTAAACAAGATGGACTTAATTGATAATTATAAGACATTCCATCCCAAAACAACAGAATACACTTTATTCCCAAGTGCTCATGGAACATTCTCCAGGATAGATCATACCCTGGGTCACAAATCAAGCCTTGGTAAATTTAAGAAAATTGAAATCATATCAAGTATCTTTTCCGACAACAACGCTGTGAGACTAGATATCAATTACAGGAAAAAAATCTGTAAAAAATACCAACACATGGCGGCTAAACAATAAGCTACTTAATAGTCAAGAGATCACTGATGAAATCAAAGAGGAAATCAGAAAATACCTAGAAACAAATGACACTGAAAGCACAACGACCCAAAGACTATGGGATGCAGCAAAAACCATCCTAAGAGGGAAGTTTATAGCAATTCAATCCTACCTCAAGAAACAAGAAACATCTCAAATAAACAACCTAACCTTACTCCTAAAGCAATTAGAGAAAGAAGAACAGAAAAACCCCAAAGTTAGCAGAAGGAAAGAAATCAAAAAGATCAGATCAGAAATAAATGAAAAAGAAATGAAGGAAACGATAGCAAAGATCAATAAAACTAAAAGCTGGTTCTTTGAGAAGATAAACAAAATTGAAAAACCATTAGTCAGACTCATCAAGAAAAAAAGGGAGGGGACTCAAATCAATAGAATTAGAAATGAAAAAGGAGAAGTAACAACTGACACTACAGAAATACAAAGGATTGTGAGAGATTACTACAAGCAACTATATGCCAATAAAACTGACAATGTGGAAGAAATGCACAAATACTTAGAAAAGCACAACCTTCTGAGGCTGAACCAGGAAGAAATAGGAAATATAAACAGACTAATCACATGCATTGAAATTGAGAATGTGATTAAAAATCTTCCAACAAACAAAAGCCCAGGGCCAGATGGCTCCACAGGTGAATTCTACCAAACATTTAGAGAAGAGCTAACACCTATCCTTCTCAAACTCTTCCAAAATATAGCAGACAGAGGAACACTCTCAAATTCATTCTACTAGGCCACCATCACCCTGATACCAAACCAGACAAAGATGTCACAAAATAAGAAAACTATAGGCCAATATCACTGATAAACATAGATGCAAAAATCCTCAACAAAAGACTAGCAAAGAAAATCCAGCAGCACATCAAAAGGATCATACACAATGATCAAGTAAGGTTTATCCCAGGAATTTCAAGGATTCTTCAATATATGCAAATAAATCAATGTGATACACCATATTAACAAATTGAAAGAGAAAAACCATATGATCATCTCATAGAAACTTTCAACAATATTCAATACCCCTTTATGATAAAAACTCTCCAGACAGTAGGCAAAGAGGGAACTTACCTCAACATAACAAAGGCCATATATGACAAAGCCACAACCAACATCGTTCTCAGCGTTGAAAACCTGAAGCCATTTCCACTAAGATCAGGAACAAGACAAGGTTGCCCACTTTCACTACTATTATTCAACATAGTTTTGGAAGTTTTAGCCACAGCAATCAGAGAAGAAAAAGAAATCCAAATAGGAGAAGAAGAAGTAAAACTGTCACTGTGTGCAGATGACATGATACTATATACAGAGAATCCTAAAGATGCAACCAGAAAACTACAAGAGCTAATCAATGAATTTGGTAAAGTAGCAGGATACAAAATTAAAGCAGAGAAACCTCTTGCATTCCTATACACTAATGATGGAAAATCTGAAAAGAGAAATTAAGGGAACACTCCCATTTACCACTGCAACAAAAAGAATAAAATACCTAGAAGTAAACCTACCTAAGGAGACAAAAGACCTGTATGCAGAAAACTATAACACACTTGTGACAGAAATTAAAGATGATACAAACAGATGGAGAGATATACCATGCTCTTGGATTAGAAGAATCAATATTTTGAAAGTGACTATACTACCCAAAGCAATCTACAGATTCAGTGCAATCCCTATCAAACTACCAGTGGCATTTTTCACAGAACTAGAACAAAAAATTTCACAATTTGTATGAGACACAAAAGTCCCTGAATAGCCAAAGCAATCTTGGGAAAGAAAAATGGAGCTGGAGGAATCAGGCTCCTTGACTTCAGACTATACTACAAAGCTACTATAATCAAGACAGTATGGAAATGGCACAGAAACGAAATATAGATCAATGGAACAGGATAGAAAGCCCAGAGAGAGACCCACACACATGTGGTCACCTTATTTTTGATAAAGGAGGCAAGAATATACAATGTAGAAAAGACAGCCTCTTAAATAAGTGGTGCTGGAACACTGGAGAGTTACATGTAAAAGAATGAAATTAGAACACTCCCTAACATCATACACAAAAATAAACTCAAAATGGATTAAAGACCTAAACGTAAGGCTAGACCCTATAAAACTCTTAGAGGAAAACATAGGCAGAACACTCTATTACATAAATCACAGCAAGATCCTTTTTGACCCACCTCCTAGAGAAATGGAAATAAAAATAAACAAATGGGACCTAATTAAACTTAAAAGCTTTTGCACCACAAAGGAAATCATAAACAAGACGAAAAGACAGCCCTCATACGGTACTTGTTTTTCTTTTTCTGACTTACTTCACTCTGTATGACATACTCTACGTCCATACAGTATGCTAACATATATATATGGAATCTAAAAAAAAAACAAAAAAAATGGTTATGAAGAACCTAGGGACAGGACGGGAATAAAGATGCAGACCTACTAGAGAATGGAGTTGAGGACACGGGGAGGGGGAAGGGTAAGCTGGGGCAAGGTGAGAGAATGACATGGACATATATACACTACAAAATGTAAAATCTATAGCTAGTGGGAAGCAGCTGCATAGCACAGGGAGATCAGCTCGGTGCTTTGTGACCACATAGAGGGGTGGGATAGGGTGTGTGGGAGAGAGATGCAAGAGGGAAGAGATATTGGGATATATGTATATGTATAGCTGATTCACTTTGTTATAAAGCAGAAACTAACATACCATTGTAAAGCAATTATAGTCCAATAAAGATGTTTAAAAAATATAGACAACCCTCAGAAATGGAGAAAATATTTGCAAATGAAGCAACTCACAAGGGATTAATCTCCAAAATTTACAAGCAGCTCAATATCAAAAAAAAAAAAATAACCAAATCCAAAAATGGGCGGAAGACCCAAATAGTCATTTCTCCAAAGAAGATATACAGATTGCCAACAAACATATGGAAGGATGCTCAACGTCACCAATCATTAGAGAAATGCAAATCAAAACTACAATGAGGTATCACCTCACACCAGTCAGAATAGCCATCATCAAAAAATCTACAAACAATAAATGCTAGAGAGGGTGTGGAGAAAAGGGAACCCTCCTGCACTGTTGGTGGGAATGTAAACTGATACAGCCACTATGGAGAACAGTATGGAGGTTCCTTAAAAAACTAAAAATAGAACTACCATACGACCCAGCAATCCCACTACTTGGCATATACCCTGAGAAAACCATAATTCAAAAAGAGTCATGTACCACAATGTTCATTGCAGCTCTATTTACAATAGCCAGGACATGGAAGCAACCTAATTGTCCATTGACAGATGAATGGATAAAGAAGATGTGGCACATATATGCAATGGAATATTACTCAGCCATAAAAAGAAACAAAATTGAGTTATTTGTAGTGAGGTGGATGGACCTAGAGTCTGTCATACAGAGTGAAGTAAGTCAGAAAGTGAAAACCAAATACACTATGCTAACACATATATATGAAATCAAAAAAAAAAAAAAAGGTCATGAAGAACCTAGGGGCAGGACAGGAATAAAGATGCATTCCTATTAGAGAATGGACTTGAGGATAAGAGTAGGGGGAAGGGTAAGCTTGGACAAAGTGAGAGAGTGGCATGGACATATATACACTACCAAATGTAAAATACATAGCTAGTGGTAGGCAGCCATACAGCACAGGGAGATCAGCTCGGTGCTTTGTGACCACCTAGAGGGGTGGGATAGGGAGGGTGGGAGGGAGGGAGACACAGGAGGGAAGAGATATGGGAACATATGTATATGTATAGCTGATTCACTTTGTTATAAAGCAGAAACTAATACACCATTGTAAATCAATTATACTCCAATAAAGATGTTAAAAAAAAAGAAAAGAAAAATCAGTTGTGTTTCTATATACTAACAAAAAATGTAGAAACTAAAATAAAAACACAATAATATTAGCAATTACTCCAAAGAAAATGAAATGTTCAGGTCTAAATTGAATAAAACATGTACACAATTTGTGTGCTAAAAATTACAAAACACTGATGGAAAAAAATCAAAGACCTAAATAAATGGAGAGATACAGGTATTGCTTCCTGCCTGTTATCAGAGTTTTGTTTTGTTTTTTCTGTGTTTACCTGTCCACCGCCAGTTGGGGTGCATTAGAGGTAAAGAGGGCACCAGGGGGAGACATCATGGGCACCTCATTATGCCATGATTTTATTTCCATCTGTGACAATTTACACTAGGTTCCACTGATCTCATTCTTCCAAACCCAAACCATTTGTGAGCTCACAAATGGTACTGGTAGCCATTTCTAGTTAATGTTTCTAGAACTCATTAATTCAACAAATACTTATTGGGCACCCACCAATAATGCACTCAATGCTGTGGGTACAGAAAAACAGACACAATGCCTTTCACAGAAGATAAAAAAATTTTTTTTAAAGACCCAGTGCCTACTGGAAAAGATCTAATCTCATAGCTTCTATAGTGATCGATAGAATAAATCTCAGCTTAGGAAGGTACAAATGAAAAAGAGTGTTTTCTAGAAAAATTAACCAAAATCTTAGTTTTCTTCTGAGGCTAATACATTTAGTGAAAATACACAAAAATGTGGCTGTTTTCACAACTCATTTTCTTCTAAATTGATTCAGAGATCTGGGAGTTTGTTGTTCCTTCCTGTTGGTGTTCCAGGGCCTGATCGATCTGTCTCAACTGTGCCCTGAGTACTCACACCAGGCCAGCTTAATAATATGCTGACTCATTATCATTCTTGACCAGCCAACCAAATCTTACTCCAAGGACATCACTGAATGCAGCCATCGTGGAGGTAAATTCTGAGCCAAAATGCCACCCATCCCTAACTCAGGATCTGTGGAATATGGAGCAAGGAGGGTCAGTTAGATCTTGATTCAAAACCTCCCATCTCTTATCTCCTCTGTGGCTGGGTCCAGTTCTATAAGCTCACTGGATCCTCAAATTCCTTTCTACGATGGAGATATAAAAGAAAAAAATCTTCTTTATGGGGATAATAGAAAATCTAAATGAACTAAACATTAGTCAGAGTTGCAAAGCGTGTAAATATGTACTTGAGAAAACATTCAATTTCTCCCTCACATCCCTCTGCTCTTCCAACATGGACAAGTTACTCTGGGGTTCTCCAAAGTTAGAGAGGCCTTGGCTCCCCTGAAGCAGGCCCAGGTAAGTCTTGCATGTCCAAAATTTCTCCTCAATCAGACCAGTTTAGATAGAAACCTACAAATCTCATCTTAAACATTTCAACCCACACCCCTCTTCAGCCCAGGTTAGTCCCCAGCACCCTGTCCTCTCTGGGGTCCTAACATCTCCAGCCACACATTCAGTATATGATTTCCTGGGCCAGCATGGGTGCCACAAGCATACTGAGGCTCTCTACCCACTTCTTGGATGGCTCCAGTCTCAGGATGGGTACCACCTCCTAGTTTCATCAAACCATAGAGTCCTTAGTGAAATAGTGATATTTTGCCTACAAGTTCAGTTAGTCTCCAAGTAGAAGGAAAGACTAGGCCATCAAGCTCTTAGACATAACCTCACATGTGATATTGTATTAACTGCTCCTTGATATAAATAAGAAAGCCACAGGTCCCCAAAATTTATTCCCACCCTAACTGGGCTAATTACACCTTTTCTATGTTTCCACTGGCTTGCTCTGGGTATCTCAGTCATTGCATTTAACTCTGTGGAGCCTAGGTCCATTCACCCATCAGCCAGTCTCACCCAGCAAAACGTGAACTCCTTCATGGCTGGGAAGGTGTTTTGTTCATCTTTATATGCCCAGTAGCCAGCACAGTGCATGTCATGTGCACCCAATAAGTATTTGTTGAATGAATGAAATAAGTCCCCTAAATGAATGAAAAATTCCTCCTGTAAGCATGCCATCTAAACGTCGTACCTCTGAGCACGTAGGCCTAGCATTTCCCCATGGTGTCATAAATGGGTGAGGCTGCCTGAAAAATTCTACAGGATAAACTGGCTGCCTTCTGGGGTTTTCTCTGAAATGCAGACTGCTATCAAGGCTGCTAACATTGTTTCCCTGGGTGTACCACAGAGGATGCCAGTCTTTATTAATCTAAGGTGTTTGCTTCAAGTAACAACTTGCTTCTTAATGAGCTTGTTTATCTCACCATCTTGGATGTTAATATTGTTGAGAGGGAAGCATGCTGATTGACTGTTACCAAGCAAAGATGAAAATCTCCGGGGAGAGCATCAAATACATTCTATGTGTTAACAATTAGTCAATATCTAAGCTCTCTTTCAAGAGAAAAGAAAAGAAAGGGAATAAAGGGAAAGGAATGGCTTTAAGATGAGCAATAAAAAGTTGTTTGTACTTTCTTTTCTAAGCTTCTGGCGAGGTCCATGAACCAAACTGATAAACTCTGCCTTGCAGGTTGAGGCCAGGGACCTACTGGGCTACTAGCTCACCCCTCAGCCACACACTCTGCAGGAAGACATATACTCTGAATGCAAAGGCAAGGTTGAAGGCAAACAAGGTTGAAGGCAAAGGCAAGGTTGAACAGTCCATCCTTATCAATGTTTCCATTTGTAAGTTGAGTTTTTGCTATAGGAGTCTGCTTATTGAAACAGAGCGCTTCCCTCTGAAAATGGCTTCCGTGCTGGTTATTCCCTATTTGCTAACTGCCTCCCTCCCCAGGCCCGTTCTCCGCTCTCCTCGGCCCTACTCTGGGACCCAGAGGCTGGCTTCCTTCCCTCTGACTTTTGCTGGATTTGGCCACCAGTCAGCAGTACGAGATCAGAGGGTGGGAAGTCCGAGTCCTCTCATGTCCCGCCTTGCTGCGGCGTCCAGTTCCCCAGCAGGAACTGCCTGCTTCTAGGGCCACTGCTCCTCCCTGCTGGCTCTCACTGAGCTCCAGTACACAATCTCTTTCCCTTGCCCCTGAGTCCTTGGGGCTGTAACAGCCTCCCACTGTGGGTCATCTCTGGGTGCCTCAATTTATCTTGTCTGTGGCTTTAACCTTGCCCACACCTCCTTAAACGGAACTTTTACTCAAATTTCTTACTTTGAGCCATCTGAGATGAACACCTATACACCCTGCTGTCTCAAGTCAGAGATTGTGGGCCCTTGTTGTTCTTTTTCATATCATGTCCCTCTATGGTGTTTTCATATTTTGCAAAATATTTCCAATTCCAACACATCTCAGCCCCACAGGGATTCTGTGACCTAGGCAGGGTGGGATGTTATCCCCACTTCTTACCCTCCATCAGATAAGAAAGCTGAGACTCAGAGGCTAGTCACATAGGCCTCTCCCAAGGAGGGAAAACCTTATTAGAAAAATAACACATCAATCCACACTGAGACTAGGAAATTTAAATCATTCTCTATCCTCTTTTCTCTCAAAGTTCTTGAGAAGGTGAGAGATGGGATGGGAACAAAGCACAAAAGGAGAGATGGACCTTAAATGGAAGCAGGGGCATCGCCTCCGTTTCAACAGGCTGGAAGGCAGGATATATGGCTACAGGTGCAGTGGTTTGGAAGAACTGGCTGGATGAGAAGGACCTTGTTTTTTTCCAACTGTATCTTTGAAGTAAGATCACCAGCTAGGAGAGAGTGGCAGAGACTGGAGGGAAAGGAAAGAAGGTGTAAAACAGTCATCTCAGAGAGTGCGAAGGTGAATTTCTACGTTTAGGAAAATATAGTTGGATTGTTTGGCTAATGTATTCTTTTGAGATTTTTGGTCATATATTTGAAGAGGTCCAGTAAGCGGAGTTCTGTGTGTGTTTTCTTTACCCTCTCCTTCCTTCTCTCTGTCTCTCTCTGCAATTCTCAGCTTCTCTGCTGTGGGCATACAGTAAATGGATGCTTGATTTTAACCAAGTTGGAACTTTGCCAGCTGTTTACCAGAAGGGATGGGGAGAGAAGTTAAAATTTTTTATAAAGGAGCGGCTGCAGTACTAGAATATGGAATCCAGGTAAAGAAGTGATGACATGATAAAGATAAGGACAGTAGAAAAACTGGTAGGCCCAATGGTTGGTGATCTTCATGGGGTAGAAGGTAACACTTGAGTAAATTAGCTGAAAGTGTAGAACTTTGTGCTTGGAATCAAGATTTTGGATGATCTTGTTATCGTCAGTGTCTTATCTTGTTTTTAACCTTAGCATTCAGCACAGTGCTTGGCATATAGCCAGAAGCACCAGAATGAGGTTTGCAAAAGTGGATGAATCGTCAGTATCAGGAGAAACCACCCTGTGGAAGGGACAGATATTTTGCCTCTGCTGTTCATTTATTTAATATGCACATTGCCAGTCAGCCCTCTCTCCTTGCTCTATCCCTGTCTCCTCTCTCTCTCTCTCTCATACACACACACACACACACACACACGCGCGCGCGCGCGCGCGCGCGCGCGTGCGCGAGTACTGCAGCAGCAATCATCTGCTTTCTGTTTCCCTGAACTTCTGACTTCTAGTGTCTTATTTCAACCTACCCACCTGAGCCTAAAATGCCATCCCTCTGCCCTCTGTTTCCTGTAATGGCCCCTATCATTTCCTCAATGAAACTTTTCTGAAGTCCTTCAGCCAAAATACCACTGTTTCCCTCACACCCATGGCATATCATTGGAGCCATTGCTATGGTACTTGCTTCATTTTGCCTTAATGACTAATTTTATTTGTCTTTGCCACATGAGGAGAGTTTCCAAATCTGATTAGGTTTTGTGTGCCCCATGATCCCTCTACAAATCTCTGTTGAGTAAATAAACAAATAACTGGAGTTTTCCAAAGAAAGGCACTATCTAATGGTAAGTCAACCAGGTTCCGGTTTAGGGTGAAGGAAACAATAG
This sequence comes from Delphinus delphis, assembly GCF_949987515.2. NCBI lineage: Eukaryota > Metazoa > Chordata > Mammalia > Artiodactyla > Delphinidae > Delphinus > Delphinus delphis. The sequence goes on along the minus strand of NC_082683.1, from coordinate 122,685,821 downwards.
ACGTAATGAAGAGTGAGCTTTTCTTGAGCTCAGAGAACAAAGTAAATCCCTGTATTTATCAGCAGAGAGAGAAATTGAAAGTATTGAGTCAAAGAATCAGGCTATTAGGTTAGCATTTCCATAATGACAGAATAGAAGCCCTAGCACTCTGCTCCTCTGTGCTCCTCCAGCTGCTTCTCGATCTCTGGCCACAACGAATCTACTAATGTTTGCTCGATATATTAAAATTAATAATAGCAACAGCAACAATAACAGCTAACATTTGTATAATGTTTAATTGTGCTTTTCACACTTGTCCCAGTTATTTCCCACATTCTGTGCAGTTCATTTGTAAATACCCATTTTTATTTGTAAAAACCCATTTTTATAGGCAAACAAACTGAGGCACAAAGAGATTATGGTATTTGTCTAAGGATATATAGCTGGTAAGTAGGTAAATGAAAATCTCAGTTCCAAACCATTTGAATCCAAATCTCATAAGTTTTGATTTTTTAAATTATTTCTTAAAGAATCCCCGGGATGCCACAGGGGTATGTATTGTTCTGAATTTCATACTAGAGGATTGGGAGATGGAGGTCCCAAGGAAATTGGTTAACACAAACCCAGAGAACCCAGGCCTCTTGTCGCTCAACCCAGAACATCTCCAGCCAAGACACAGCACTCCTCTAGGTAGTAAGAATGTGGAGAACCCTTCCAACTTTTCATTCTGAAGCTTCTATTCTTCATTAGCAAGGGGACCCATATCCTGAGTTCTAAGGTAATCCATTAAAAATGGGCCCATTACGTTCATGGAGAAAGTGGCTCCCAGTCGAGGAAAATTGGTCACATGAAAGAGATCCTTGAAAGAGAGTCATTTTGAGATCAGAGGTGAGGGGTTATCCCAGCTTCCTGAGTCTGGAGGGCCACTGGGGGTGAGAGTTTTAGCTATAGGCTTAACATGAGGCAGGAGAAAAGAAATTTAAAAAGAAAAACGATGGAAGCAGAAGTAGATTCTTAAAAATCCTGCACTGTTTTTTTTGTTTTTTTTTTTAAAGGAAGTATGATGAAAGGCTAGTGTGAAGAAGAAAAAGAAAACAGATATAAAAATTAATTCGGGGCTTCCCTGGTGGCGCAGTGGTTGAGAGTCCGCCTGCCGATGCAGGGGACACAGGTTCGTGCCCTGGTCCGGGAAGATTCCACATGCCGCAGAGCGGCTGGGCCCATTAGCCATGGTCGCTGAGCCTGCGCGTCCAGAGCCTGTGCTCCGCAACAGGAGAGGCCACAACAGTGAGAGGTCCGCGTACAGCAAAAAAAAAAAAAAAAAAAAAAAAAGATGCACACGTAGAGAATGGACTTGAGGACATGGGGAGGGGGAAGGGTAAGCTGAGACGAAGTGAGAGAGTGGCATGGACCTATATACACTACAAAATGTAAAATAGATAGCTAGTGGGAAGCAGCCGCATAGCACAGGGAGATCATTTCGGTGCTTTGTGACCACCTAGACGGGTGGGATAGAGAGGGTGGGAGGGAGGGAGACGCAAGAGGGAGGAGATATGGGGATATAAGTATAGGTATAGCTGATTCACTTTGTTATAAAGCAGAAACTAACACACCATTGTAAAGCAATTATACTCCAGAAAGGTGTTAAAAATGTAAAAAACCCATAAAGTTCAGAAAAAATACTGATGAATACTGAGCTAGAGCATATTTGGACTTTTAGGGCTGCCTGTATCAGAGTGACCTCAACCTCTCATCTGTCCAGATGTGAGGCAGATTTGACTCATTGGTAATTCTATCTTCCAGGTTAGTCAAGCTCATGAGCACTCTCATCCCCTGCAGTTCAGTGATTTACCTAATTAGTCCCTCAAACATAATTAAGTGTCCACCCTGTGCCAGGCAGTGACCTAGGTGCTGGGCTGCAAACACGAAGATGGCAGGGTGTCTGCTACTTTGAGCCATTTTAACACCATCTTTCCCACAATCTAATACCATATGTGTAAACAGCAAAGTGCTCCAATGTACATTCACCTTATGAGGCAGGAAAGTCTGATGTAGGAACTGACACTCCCAGGAATTAACTGGCTTGTTCAAGGTCCCATGGCTAATAATGTCAGAAGCCAGAACTCAAGCCCCAATATTTAACCCTTTACTCTTTAAGTGATAGCTTCTTCCTTCTATAGCCACAGCATCTTTGTCTCTATTCCACTCCCTCTCCCACCTCCTTGATTTCCAACAAGTTTTCCCAGGATTTCTGATGCCTTCTTGCCTCTCAGTGAGAGAACCACAAAACAAGAGTAATGTTTCTTATACTTTGTGGGCCCCTTCCTTTCTCCCTGCACTGTGAACCTGCAAGAGCAAGTCTAAGGTCTACAGTATGGCATGCAGCCGGGGCCATCGGTAATAACGTGATTTCAAATCCAGAGAGTGCTCGGTGCACCCAGGTCATGTAAATACTCTCATGTTCATGTGTTTGAAGACAGTCACATTATGGATCATGGAAGATGAATGCTGTGTTCCTTTCCTTCTAGTAATACCACCTGGCATAGAAGACTGCATTCTTCCTGCCTGATCTGATCTGCAGCCCCATGTTCTGCTGTAAATGCCCATCTGCCATCAGGACACAGAGTGTCACATAGCTCCCTCAGGGCATCCCACCAGATCTGTTTCTTTCTGGCCTTGGATAATGACAACCCTTGAACCGAGGAAAGCCCTGTGAGGGTCAGGGTACTAGTTTCACTTGGACTTAATATTTTCAGCATCTGCAGTTGTAGCAAGCACATTTTCCCACCGTCAGCTAAAATCTTGTCCCATATCTACAGCTCAGGCCATTCAAAATGTCTGTGTGGATTGTTTCCCCCTTTGTGTTTCTCTCCTGACAGTGCACTTGTTAAAAACACTTCATACACATCGGTGTTGGATGGATTTTTTCCTGAGTAATACTTTGCATCCAGATAGCACTTTTCTCCCAGAGCTTTCTCAGAGAAGTTGTTATCCTCATCCTCATTTACTAGATGAGAAAATTGATGAGCACGGAAGTTATAGTTTTGCCTGATAATAATACACCGAGAAGGGGTGGAATTTCCCAAGAATTATGGCGTAAGCAAAACAGAAGTATGACCTCAGGACAGAGGGCATAGCATATGGGGTCATGAGCCACTAGGTTTACATTAACTTTGTTATACAGCAGAAATTAACACAACATTGTAAAGCAATTATACTCCAATAAAGATGTTAAAAAAATAAAAAACAGACTTGAAGAAATAAAATAAAATGATTTAAAAAAATGATATCTATTGGCCAGCATGTAGTAGATGCTCAATAAACATTTGTTTTATGATTGGTTGACAAAATGCCATCACACTATCTCACTTTGTCCTCATAACTGCTCGGTGTGGTAAAGTGGAACAGGTATAATTATTCCAAATCTATAGAGAAAACACTGAGGGGCTGCAAAGCTCTCAACATTACACAGCTCAGAACATAACGAAGTTTTCTAACTATAAAATCATGGCCCTTAGTATTTGGAATCAGTTTAGAATTCTGTTTCCATCACTTACTAGCTGTATCGTTTGGGCAGTAAATGGCAGTAATAAGAATACTGTTTTTGGAGTTTTGATGAAAATTAGAGATAATTTCTTAAAGGATCTAGCATAATGCCTGGCTCAGAATAGAGGACTAATGAATGCCTTATTTTATACTAAATCACCCCTAGATATGATCCTTCTTATCAAAAAAACTATATTCTGGCAGCAGAAATGACATGTACAGAGAGATGTAAATAAAAACTTATCAAACAGAATTCATAAATGACGTCAGTACCCTATAGCAGGGGAGGCTGGGGGCAATGGGAAGGTGGGGAGGGGGATGCTAGTACAGCCAACTTTGGACCAAATGGGGCAGCCTTGGATAATTCCCCTTTGGTGCTCCCTCCAACCAACATCTATCTGCTCTGCAGTTCCTTCTGTGATGCATAGACTTTCCAGTGGTCCACAGAGCATTGAGTTTTACATTATTTCCCCTTAACTCTTCCCAACTTTATCAACTTTACTCAACTATTAACAGGTGAGCCTTTTCCTTCTTCTCAGTCTGGTCATCCACAAGGCTGACATCACAGGAGGCTGACGAAATTGGTGGTCCCAAGACCCATCCTAGTGGGAAGGGATTCTGGAGTCATTCAGTCTTCAGCAGGAGCTGTACTGGTGGTGGGACCATAATATGGTGGCCATACAGTGGAGATACGGTGGCCAGCCTTGAGGCTCTCACATTTCAGATGGGGAGAAAGACGAGTAAATCAAAACTTAAGGACAACTTCTTACTGTATATACTTGGGATGGATAAAGCTTCGTGAAAGAGAATGTTTGGAGCCACTCTTACTAGCTATTGTTAATGAGTTCAGGTTCTGGTGAACAACAACCCTGGAATTATTATTCTTATTTTATTTACTTAATTAATTATTTAATGGCTACACCACACGGCATGTGGGATCTTAGTTGCCCGACCAGGGATTGAATCCATAACCCCTGCACTGGGAGCAAGGAGTATTAACCACTGGACTGTCAGGGAAGTCCCACTATTCCTATTTTAGACTTGAGGAAACGGAGATTTGAGGAGGCTAAATAGCATATCCTAGGTTTGGCTTGCAGCAAAACAGAGAGTTAAACCCAGTCCTATCCCTATCTTCCTATTATGCTATTCCTGGAAGGGTGCAAAATGGCAGAGGGGGAAACGTAGGTTGTTCTGGGCCCAAGAGCACAGCTTGGGTGGAGGGACCCTTAATAATCTTAATAACGGGCTTGGGGACCTTTCTGTACATTTTCACCCATGTTTCTCTGCTCAGGTGTATCCCCCACTCCTTCCTTACTTGACACACAGAACCTCTGCTGCCTGACCCTTTCCCATCATACCTCCCAAGAGCACAGGCTCTGGAGTCAGACAGCACAGGCACATATCTTAGCTTCACCACTTACTGAAGCAACAAGTCAGTTAATAACCTTCATGCGTCACTTTCCTCATCTGTGAAATGAGAAACAAAACATTACCTTCCTCACAGAGTTACTGTTGAGATTCAATGATTTCTTAATGTAAAACACTTAACACAATGCCTGACAAGTGACAAATGCTCAATAAACGTTGTGTACCTCATTGTAACTATTACTACTATATTATTACTATCTGTAGGAACCCAGACTTTCAACCACACTCATCATTTCACTATTCCCTAAACACCCCTTGCACCTTTCTATCCCCAGGTCTTTTGCTTTATGTTCCCTTCAATTGAGCTGCCCTTCATTCTGTCTCATAGTTTTGTTTTATTCGTCTAGACTTTTATTTGTTGTTATCATATGTCACAGTATCCTGCACACGATAAGTCCTCAACAACTGTCTGTTTAATCAATAATTAAATATATGTTAATAATACTACTAAATATATGGTACGCTAGAGTTTATCCAAAACTCAGTAACTTATAAAAATCAAAATTTCTTATAGTGTCCTGTTAGCAGATTGACTGTAAGATGCTGAAGTGCTTTCTGAATCAAAGAAAATTTAAATTATGCTCCATAGAGTAAGAACACGGTGTGTGATCTTACATTCTAACACTTCGAATATTAGTGAACGATTTATAAAATGTATAGCTTTCATCCTCCATCTTCTCTGCAAAAAAAGGAAGCTAACTGTAATTGGTAGTAATAATATCACTTTGCGTTTGAACTTTTAACAATGACAACATTCACATGTGAACTTGAGCTTTTCCAAACAATCTCCCAGACTTCACCTTTCATCCTTTCAAATTTCCCAGCAGTGGGCACAAATGATTTCAGGGCGGAGTCCAGTCGAGGCCAAAGTCAGTATCTTGGAGCATTATCCACAGCAAGCCCTAAAACACCAGAAGAATAAAGCTGTAAGTCCAGACACAATGCCCCCTCCCAGAAGAGTTGGTACGTGGCCAGGTTCCTTCCACCAAAAGAGACAGTGCGTTCCAGCAGAAAGAATAAGCATTCTTCTTGGCATTGACATCTTCTGTTCCCTTAGAATTTTCTTATACAAATGTGAAAATTGGTACCTGATACCGCCACAAGCCAATCCACCCATTCCCAGGCCAGCCATTGGTATAACCTGGACCAGGTCCCACAGTCTGCTGTAACTTTGAGAACTAATGCTTACCAGGAAAGATTGATTTACTTCATTAACTCCACCAAAATGATTTAACATGCCACCCAAAAGTTCCCTGGTGAAGGAATCTTATTTCTAGAATAAGATTTTCTTCTTTTAAAATAAGACTTTCTCCTTAAATCCAGTAATTTAACACTATCCTTAGTGCATACTGTTTGTTAATGAATTCAGTCGTAAGCAACAAAAAGCCATAATATAAAAATAGTTTAAAGGCTATGTTATATTCAGAGAAAGTTTAAAAATAACCTACTTTGAACACAAAGAAAATTTATGCAGTTTTTATTTTAATAAAAGCAGTAGCTGATAATAAGAACTTACCATGGGCCATTGTTTGAAGCATCTTAAATATATTAACTCCTTTAATTCTCACAGGAACAATTGAGGTACTTATTATCTTTATTTTATAGCAGGAGGTTAATATGTCCATGGTTACACAACTAGCAAGTGACAGAAGTGAAATAAGAACTCAGATATTCTGGCCCCAAGGTCTGTAGCATTTTCCTCCTACCCCCACTAAACACAGGTAAACAAATTCTTAAATCTGATCAATCTGATTAGGAGTTTGGGACTAACATATACACACTACCATATATAAAATAGATAACCAACAAGGACCTACTATATAGCACAGGGAAGTATACTCAATATCTTGTAATAACCTATAAGGAAAAAGAATTGGAAAGATAATATATACACATATATATATATAACTGAATCACTTTGCTATACACTTGAAACTAACACAACATTGTGAATCAACTATACTTCAATAAAAGTTTTAAAAAATGAACTTAATCTGTTTGAAAGGGCATCAAAGTCTTAGTGTGTTAAGTCTGGGGCAGTCACTACTTAAGGCACTCACTCCCTCCCTACCACCCATGCTTTCATTGCATGGGATATTCAGATGCTAAGGTAGGGCCAGCAAATCAAACCCAGGAGTTGCACCACCTCCCTAATCCACCGCAGGAACCATAGGAAACGATAGACAAAAGCCAAGTGAGCCGTAAGTCCTTGAGGGATAAATAATTTATAAAATCTAACAAAATACCAGCACCAGGGGTAGCAGAAAGGAATCCCCTGAGAGAGGTAGAGCCACTGGCAGTGTGTCCCTGACGGGAGCACAGGAATCTCTAAACTGAATCTGTGAAGCTATTGAGGAGTCCACCAAGCAAGGGGCATGATAATAGGTGGGCAGGTACTGAAAGTTCTGCAGGAGCCCTGAGGCTTCCCCCTTGGGGAGGGACAGCAAGGAAGTCACTTTCTGAATGTGTTTGTAGACCTTTCACCAGTACTGGGCGCAGAACTGCTCTCCTTCCCTTTGTCTCTCCCAGCAGCACAGGACTCCATCTCCATTTGAGAAAAAAGTTTATTATTATTCTCAGGGTGTGAGAGGAAATCCATTGAAATGCCAAGTAAGGCTGATAATCTATCTTTTTAAAAACATTTTTATTGGAGTATAGTTGATTTACAATGTTGTGTTAGTTTCAGGTATATAGCAAAGTGAATCAGTTATACATATATCCACTCTTTTTTAGATTCTTTTCCCATTCTTTTACCCATTACAGAGTATTGAGTAGAGTTCCCTGTGCTATACAGTAGGTCCTTATCAGCTATCTATTTTATATATAGTGGTGTGTATATGTCAATCCCAAACTCCCAATTTATCCCTCCCCCACCTTACTCCCTGGTAACCATAAGTTTGTTTTCTACATCTGTGACTCTATTTCTGTTTTGCAGATAAGTTGTTTTGTACCCTTTTTTTTTAGATACAACATATAATGGATATCATATGATATTTATCTTTCTCTGTCTGACTAACCATAATTCAAAAAGATACATGCACCCCAATGTTCTTTGTAGCACTATTTACAATAGCCAGGACATGGAAGCAACCTAAATGTCCGTCAACAGAGGGATGAATAGACTTCCGGGAAGATCGCGGAAGAGTAAGATGCGGAGATCACCTTCCTCCCCACAGATACACCAGAAATACATCTACGCGCGGAACAACTCCTACGGAGCACCTACTGAACGCTGGCAGAAGACCTCAGACCTCCCAAAAGGCAAGAAACCCCCCACGTACCTGGGTAGGGCAAAAGAAAAAAGAAACAACAGAGACAAAAGAATAGGGACGGGACCTGCACCAGTGGGAGGGAGCTGTGAAGGAGGAAATGTTTCCACACACTAGGAAGCCCCTTTACGGGCGGAGACTGCGGGTGGTGGAGGGGGGAAGCTTCAGAGCCGCGGAGGAGAGCACAGCAACAGGGGTGCGGGGGACAAAGCGGAGAGATTCCCACACAGAGGATCAGGGCCTACCGGCACTCACCAGTCCGAGAGGCTTGTCTGCTCACCCGCCGGGGTGGGCGGGGCTGGGAGCTGAGGCTCCAGCTTCTGTCCGAGCGCCGGGAGAGGACTGAGGTTGGCGGCGTGAACACAGCCTGCAGGGCGTTAGTGCACCGCGGCTAGCCGGGAGGGAGTCCGGGGAAAAGTCTGGACCTGCCGAAGAGGCAAGAGACTTTTTCTTCCCTCTTTGTTTCCTGGTGCACGAGGAGAGGGGATTAAGAACGCTGCTTAAGAGAGCTCCAGAGACGGCCGCGAGCCTCGGCTAAAAGTGCGGAGCCCAGAGACAGACATGAGACGCTAAGGCCGCTGCTGCCACCACCAAGAAGCCTGTGTGCGAACACAGGTCACTATCCACACCCCCTTCCGGGGAGCCTGTGCAGCCCGCCACTGCCAGGGTCCCGGGATCCAGGGACAACTCCCCCAGGAGAACGCACGGCGCGCCTCAGGCTAGCAACGTCACGCCGGCGTCTGCCGCCGCAGGCCCGCCCCGCACTCCGTGCCCCTCCCTCCCCCTGGCCTGAGTGAGCCAGAGCCTCCGAATCAGCGGCTCCTTTAACCCTGTCCTGTCTGAGCAAAGAACACACGCCCTCCGGCGACCTACACGCAGAGGCGGGGCCAAATCCAAAGCTGAGCCCCTGGGAGCTGTGAGAACAAAGAAGAGAAAGGGAAATCTCTCCCAGCAGCCTCAGAAGCAGCGGATTAAAGCTCCACAATCAACTTGATATACCCTGCATCTGTGGAATACATGAATAGACAACCAATCATCCCAAATTAAGGAGCCCTGAGGATGAAAGGCTCTCGGTGCTGCAGCCAGGAGTCAGTGCTGTGCCTCTGAGGTGGGAGAGCCAACTTCAGGACACTGGTCCACAAGAGGCCTCCCAGCTGCACATAATATCAAACAGCAAAAATCTCCCAGAGATCTCCATCTCAACGCCAGCACCCAGCTTCACTCAACGACCAGCAAGCTACAGTGCTGGACATCCTATGCCAAACAACTAGCAAGACAGGAACACAACCCCACCCATTAGCAGAGCAGCTGCCCAAAATCATAATAAGTCTACAGACACCCCAAAACACACCACCAGATGTGGACCTGCCCACCAGAAAGACAAGATCCAGCCTCATCCACCAGAACACAGGCACTAGTACCCTCCACCAGGAAGCCTACACAACCCACTGAACCAACCTTAGCCACTGGGGACAGACTCAAAAACAACAGGAACTACGAACCTTCAGCCTGCAAAAAGGAGACCCCAAACACAGTAAGATAAGCAAAATGAAAAGACAGAAAAACACACAGCAGATGAAGGAGCAAGATCAAAACCCACCAGACCTAACAAATGAAGAGGAAATAGGCAGTCTACCTGAAAAAGAATTCAGAATAATGATAGTAAAGATGATCCAAAATCTTGGAAATACAATAGACAAAATGCAAGAATCAGTTAACAAGGACCTAGAAGAACTAAAGATGAAACAAACAATGATGAACAACACAATAAATGAAATTAAAAATACTCTAGATGGGATCAATAGCAGAATAACTGAGGCAGAAGAATGGATAAGTGACCTGGAAGATAAAATAGTGGAAATAACTACTGCAGAGCAGAATAAAGAAAAAAGAATGAAAAGAACTGAGGACAGTCTCAGAGACCTCTGGGACAACATTAAATGCACCAACATTCGAATTATAGGGGTTCCAGAAGAAGAAGAGAAAAGAAAGGGACTGAGAAAATATTTGAAGAGATTATAGTTGAAAACTTTCCTAATATGGGAAAGGAAATAGTTAATCAAGTCCAGGAAGCACAGAGAGTCCCATACAGGATAAATCCAAGGAGAAATACACCAAGACACATATTAATCAAACTGTCAAAAATTAAATACAAAGAAAACATATTAAAAGCAGCAATGGAAAAACAACAAATAACACACAAGGGAATCCCCATAAGGTTAACAGCTGATCTTTCAGCAGAAACTCTGCAAGCCAGAAGGGAGTGGCAGGACATATTGAAAGTGTTGAAGGAGAAAAACCTGCAACCAAGATTACTCTACCCAGCAAGGATCTCATTCAGATTTGATGGAGAAATTAAAGCCTTTACAGACAAGCAAAAGCTGAGAGAGTTCAGCACCACCAAACCAGCTCTACAACAACTGCTAAAGGAACTTCTCTAGGCAAGAAACACAAAAGAAGGAAATGACCTACAATAACGAACCCAAAACAATTAAGAAAACGGGAATGGGAACACACATATCGATAATTACCTTAAATGTAAATGGACTAAATGCGCCCACCAAAAGACACAGATTGGCTGAATGGATACGAAAACAAGATGCATATATTTGCTGTCTACAAGAGACCCATTTCAGACCTAGAGACACATACAGACTGAAAGTAAGGGGATGGAAAAAGGTATTTCATGCAAATGGAAACCAAAAGAAAGCTGGAGTAGCAATTCTCATATCAGACAAAATAGACTTTAAAATAAAGACTATTAGAAGAGACAAAGAAGGACACTACATAATGATCAAGGGATCGATCCAATAAGAAGATATAACAATTGTAAATATTTATGCACCCAACATAGGAGCACCTCAATACATAAGGCAAATACTGACAGCCATAAAAGGGGAAATGGACAGTAACACATTCATAGTAGGGGACTTTAACACCCCACTTTCACCAATGGACAGATCATCCAAAATGAAAATAAATAAGGAAACACAAGCTTTAAATGATACATTAAATGAGATGGAGTTAACTGATATTTATAGGACACTCCATCCAAAAACAACAGAATACACATTTTTCTCAAGTGCTCATGGGACATTCTCCAGGATAGATCATATCTTGGGTCACAAATCAAGCCTTGGTAAATTTAAGAAAATTGAAATTGTATCAAGTATCTTTTCCGACCACAATGCTATGAGACTAGATATCAATTACAGGAAAAGATCTGTAAAAAATACAAACACATGGAGGCTAATAACTAGTAAACTAACTAATAAACTACTTAATAACGAAGTGATCACTGAAGAAATCAAAGAGGAAATCAAAAAATACCTAGAAACAAATGACAATGGAGACACGACGACCCAAAATCTATGGGATGCAGCAAAAGCAGTTCTAAGAGGGAAGTTTATAGCAATACAATCCTACCTTAAGAAACAGGAAACATCTCGAATAAACAACCTAACCTTGCACCTAAAGCAATTAGAGAAAGAAGAACAAAAAAACCCCAAAGTTAGCAGAAGGAAAGAAATCATAAAAATCAGATCAGAAATAAATGAAAAAGAAATGAAGGAAACGATAGCAAAGATCAATAAAACTAAAAGCTGGTTCTTTGAAAGGATAAACAAAATTGATAAACCATTAGCCAGACTCATCAAGAAAAAAGGGAGAAGACTCAAATCAATAGAATTAGAAATGAAAAAGGAGAAGTAACAACTGACACTGCAGAAATACAAAAGATCATGAGAGATTACTACAAGCAACTCTATGCCAATAAAATGGACAAGCTGGAAGAAATGGACAAATTCTTAGAAAGGCACAACCTGCCAAGACTGAATCAGGAAGAAATAGAAAATATGAACAGACCAATCACAAGCACTGAAATTGAAACTGTGATTAAAAATCTTCCAACAAGCAAAAGCCCAGGACCAGATGGCTTCACAGGCGAATTCTATCAAACATTTAGAAAAGAGCTAACACCTATCCTTCTCAAACTCTTCCAAAATATAGCAGAGGGAGGAACACTCCCCAACTCATTCTACGAGGCCACCATCACCCTGATACCAAAACCAGACTAGGATGTCACAAAGAAAGAAAACTACAGGCCAATATCACTGATGAACATAGATGCAAAAATCCTCAACAAAATACTAGCAAACAGAATCCAACAGCACATTAAACGGATCATACACTATGATCAAGTGGGGTTTATTCCAGGAATGCAAGGATTCTTCAATATACGCAAATCAATCAATGTGATACACCATATTAACAAATTGAAGGAGAAAAACCATATGATCATCTCAATAGATGCAGAGAAAGCTTTTGACAAAATTCAACACCCATTTATGATAAAAACCCTGCAGAAAGTAGGCATAGAGGGAACTTTCCTCAACATAATAAAGGCCATATATGACAAACCCACAGCCAACATCGTCCTCAATGGTGAAAAAGTGAAAGCATTTCCACTAAGATCAGGAACAAGACAAGGTTGCCCACTCTCACCACTCTTATTCAACATAGTTTTGGAAGTTTTAGCCACAGCAATCAGAGAAGAAAAGGAAATGAAAGGAATCCAAAACGGAAAAGAAGAAGTAAATCTGTCACTGTTTGCAGATGACATGATACTATACATAGAGAATCCTAAAGATGCTACCAGAAACTACTAGAGCTAATCAATGAATTTGGTAAAGTAGCAGGATACAAAATTAATGCACAGAAATCTCTTGCATTCCTATACACTAAGGATGAAAAATCTGAAAGTGAAATCAAGAAAACACTCCCATTTACCATTTAAACAAAAAGAATAAAGTATCTAGGAATAAACCTACCTAAGGAGACAAAAGACCTGTATGCAGAAAATAATAAGACACTGATGAAAGAAATTAAAGATGATACAAATAGATGGAGAGATATACCATGTTCTTGGATTGGAAGAATCAACATTGTGAAAATGACTCTACTACCCAAAGCAATCTACAGATTCAATGCAATCCCTATCAAACTACCACTGGCATTTTTCACAGAACTAGAACAAAAAATTTCACAATTTGTATGGAAACACAAAAGACCCCGAATAGCCAAAGCAATCTTGAGAACGAATAACGGAGCTGGAGGAATCAGGCTTCCTGACTTCAGACTATACTACAAAGCTACAGTAATCAAGACAGTATGGTACTGGCACAAAAACAGAAATATAGATCAATGGAACAGGATAGAAAGCCCAGAAATAAACCCATGCACATATGGTCACCTTATATTTGACAAAGGAGGCAGGAATGTACAGTGGAGAAAGGACAGCCTCTTCAATAAGTGGTGCTGGGAAATCTGGACAGCTACATGTAAAAGTATGAGATTAGATCACTCCCTAACACCATACAAAAAATAAGCTCAAAATGGATTAAAGACCTAAATGTAAGGCCAGAAACTATCAAACTCTTAGAGGAAAACATAGGCAGGACACTCTATGACATAAATCACAGCAAGATCCTTTTTGACCCACCTCCTAGAGAAATGGAAATAAAAACAAAAGTAAACAAATGGGACCTAATGAAACTTAAAAGCTTTTGCACAGCAAAGGAAACCATAAAGAAGACCAAAAGACAACCCTCAGAATGGGAGAAAATATTTGCAAAGGAAGCAACTGACAAAGGATTAATCTCCAAAATTTATAAGCAGCTCATGCAGCTTAATAACAAAGAAACAAACAACCCAATCCAAGAATGGGCAGAACACCTAAACAGACATTTCTCCAAAGAAGATATACAGACTGCCAACAAACACATGAAAGAATGCTCAACATCACTAATCATTAGAGAAATGCAAATCAAAACTACAATGAGATATCATCTCACACCAGTCAGAATGGCCATCATCAAAAAATCTAGAAACAATAAATGGTGGAGAGGGTGTGGAGAAAAGGGAGCCCTCTTACACTGTTGGTGGGAATGTAAATTGATACAGCCACTGTGGAGAACAGTATGGAGGTTCCTTAAAAAACTACAAATAGAACTATCATATGACCCAGCAATCCCACTACTGGGCATATACCCTGAGAAAACCAAAATTCAAAAAGAGTCATGTACCAAAATGTTCATTGCAGCTCTATTTACAATAGCCCAGAGATGGAAACAACCTAAGTGTCCATCATCAGATGAATGGATAAAGAAGATGTGGCACATATATACTATGGAATGTTACTCAGCCATAAAAAGAAACGAAATTGAGCTATTTGTAATGAGGTGGATAGACCTAGAGTCTGTCATACAGAGTGAAGTAAGTCAGAAAGAGAGAGACAAATACCATATGCTAACACATATATATGGAATTTAAGGGAAAAAAATGTCATGAAAAACCTAGGGGTGAAACAGGAATAAAGACACAGACTTACTAGAGAATGGACTTGAGGCTATGGGGAGGGAGAACGGTGAACGGTGACAAAGCGATAAAGAGGCATGGACATATATACACTACCAAACGTAAGGTAGATAGCTAGTGGGAAGCAGCCGCATAGCACAGGGAGATCAGCTCGGTGCTTTGTGACCGCCTGGAGGGGTGGGATAGGGAGGGTGGGAGGGAGGGAGACGCAAGCGGGAAGAGATATGGGAACATATGTATATATATAACTGATTCATTTTGTTGTGAAGCTGAAACTAACATACCATTGTAAAGCAATTATACTCCAATAAAGATGTTAAAATGAAAAAAAAAAAAACAGAGGGATGGATAAAGAAGATGTGGTACATATATACAATGGAACATTACTCAGCCATAAAGAAGAATGAAGTAATGCCATTTGCAGCAACGTGGATGGGCCTAGAGATTATCATACTGAGTGATAATCCGTCTTTAATCTATTGGACTTAAGTTCACCTGTGGCCTCAACATGCAACAGAGCTATAGTCTCCTTCAACAACATTTCCGTCTCTCAGGCCGGCTCCAGAAGGCTGGAAGAACACCACCTGTCACCATGTCTGTTTCTGAGACAGCTTTGAGAAGGTCAGCATGCAGGGTGGGGCTGGAGCGTGGCCTTGATCCTGCTCTGAAAGTTGACAGTGGAAGGACACAGCCACTCTGCAGAGGAGGCCCACGCCTTGCCTCCCCTTGGCTGGAAAGTATCCACAGTGCATGAGTCAGTCAGGTATGATGCCCTTCCTCTTTGACCTTTAATTCCAAGAAGCAAGAGTCAGACCATGTCTTATTAAAGTTACCTTCAGAAAAAAAATCTTAAATCTATTGGAATTGCCACAATCCCACAGTCTTACAGTCTTTGGCCACATGTGCGGTTCTTTAAACACGTGTATTTTTACTTGCACATGTTACAAATGAAGCTAATATTATGGTAAGCTCTAAGGTAGAGAAAAGGGAAAGAGATGACTCTTATGTTCTAATGGAGAAGATGGGGCATGTGCACACATAATGTAAGGGAAAAATGAACAGAAAAAGAAATGGAAATGGGGGTGTGAGTAACTGGCCAAACTCAAGGTCAATCAGACATCCGTGTTGAGGGGTGAAGAAAACTGCTTAAAAAGAAACCCTACCCTCTCACTTCTCCAGACTGAGAGGAGGTCTGGGCAAGGAGAAGAAACTGGGAGTTACATAGGAGCCACTAAATTCCTGGCTGGAGTCCAGGACTCAGGAAGGCCTGGCTGGGCCAAACCTCATCCTCTTTGACTGGAGAGGGGAGCTCTGGGATCTGCTGAAGGATGCATTTCATTTTTGTTTCAGGTGCAGCATCCCTTTGATGGCTGGAAGTGAGAAGGGAAACAAATACAGTGTTTTCTTTGTCTTCACTCCTGTCCCAGGAATAGGGCATTGGAAAGGGAACACATTACTACTGGAAGTGTTTCCTTTGGGAAATGCCCCACAGGGTAGTCTTAACGGAGAATATGGTCTCAGAGAGCACTGGTCTGAACTCCAACTTGTAGGGCCTGTGCCCCCTAAGACACTGTTTCGCTTGTCCCCTAAAGGATGCCCACTGACTTGCCTCCCACAACAGGGCAAATGCCTGCCTACTTCTCTGGGTGCATCTCTCAGAAGTCATGACAACCGGAAGTGGGCTTACGGGGAGAGAGCCAGCTCCAGAGGAGGGAAAGGAAGATGTAGAGCACTGGACAGCCTCTATGCTCTCTGAGTACAAAGAATCTCTGACAGCTTCTGATTGATCAGAGGTATCCCCAGAGATTCTAGCCACAGCTGCAACTCACTGTGCCAAAACGATTTTAGGGTGTTCAATGGAGTCACCGTGTTTCACACACCATGATTTCTGCTTGGTGCAAGTCTATTACAAAAGCACCTAAGAATATCATTCTGCTAAACGTGGGGTGAAACTGCAAGGGGCACTCAGCTAATATGCTGATACACACCAGCTCCACAGCCTATAAAATGTACTGCTGTTTAGCTCCACAGTTACTGCTCCAGGATCGATGCTGTGGGCAAGGGGAGTAGTATTCCCACTAGCAATTCCAAGCAGCTTGCAAGAAGAGAAACTTTTAAGAGGCAAACAAGGTTATCTGTAACTGTTACAAAGTGCCAGTGTCAGTCTGTCCAGGTGGTAACAATCATTTCTAAACAGCCCAGACTGTTTCTTTACAAAAAGTCTTTTGTTATTAGATATGCAATCCAAGTTTCCTTACTAGCTGTAAACTTTTTCCATCAGAAGTGGGTGTCTGATCATGATCACTTAATGAAGAGCTAGGTTATTTTATTTTAGCACTATTAATAGATCAATGAAGAAAACAACCACCCAGGTAAAATAGCCCATTTGTTCCAGGACACAAATACCTTTTATGTGACTATTTCCCCACCTTTTAAACTCTGTTGCACAGCTGGGAATTTGCTGAGGCACCCGAAGTTGACTGAAGCAGCCATTCTTACCTTAACATCTGGCCCTTCCATCCACACTGGATGTGAAGCTTTTTATCTGGCTCTGCCAGTACACTCACCAGCTGGTATTGTCTATAATTAGGCAAACCTACTTATGAATATGACTCAGTCACTCCCACCTCAATCAAGAAATATTGAGAAGGACGATAGGAGTTTTATTTTCATGTGTATGTTCAGCAAATCCAAAAAAAATTAATAAATGTCTATTAAGTTCAAGATATAGTATATAGCCAAAACTTTCTGTATACCCTCCTGTTGCCATAAAACTGCCTATACAGATCCAAACATGTGCCCCCCAGACAAATTGCACCACTCACATTTGAGAATAATTTTCAAATATAGCCATCCCAGGTAAGCTTAACTAACCAGCCCAAATCTACCAGTCCCAGCACAGGCAGAATATGGTGGTGGATACAACCTTGAATCAATCAACAGAAGACCTGGGTTCTCATCTCGGTTCTGCTGTTAACCAGCTCCATGACCTCCCCACTGCCATTTGCCCTCTAAGCTTCATTTCAGTTTTTTGCAATGTGTGAATTTTGAAATGACCTTATAAGTCTCCTCCATTTCTAACATTCTCTTTGGTGCTCATATACATGCCCCAGGTGAACGTAGCTATGCATTGTTCCTATGTCACTTTTCTGTGTACTTGCTTACACTCTCTCCTTCTCCCATCACTTATACTAGATGTAAACATCTTTAAGGTAGACGGTACAGCCAATGCTGCTTTTGAAACATCCTCCCCAGGACATCCTCAGGAAGCACTCACTTTACATAGCTGGCACCTGGCAAACTGTTTCTTTTCATTTTTAACAAACTCAAGAAACCAACATTTGCTCCTACAAGCATCTTCTCTGTTTTGCTTTATGGCTAATCCCACTAGTCTAATGGATCTGTGTTATCGACCCATCATGAGGTGAGAAAGACAGAATTGTCCTGCCACCATTTTCAGAGAAAACCTACAGTTCCACAGACAGACCTGTCCTTCGGTGGGAAAGAAAATAGGAGAAAAGGCTGTGCTGAGCCCTGTCTCAGAAAAGGTGCTCACTGCTCGTTGACAGAGCTGATCGTTGGAGATATCACTCACGTCAAAACCAGTGCCCCTATGTGGAATCACAACATGTCTGTCTCAGAAGTTCTCAAGTAGCCTCCTTCCCCTTGTAAGAAAACCAAAGCCTTAAGATAAGAAGAGATATCCCTAAGTTCATCTATCTTGTTAGGGACATGGCAATTAGGATCTATCCATCCCTCCCTTCCACTCCCAGTACTCTAGGAGTTTGAATTACAAGCAGAGAGAGAAAATGTGGAAATACCAGAGACTGCAGGCAAGGACAGCTGTTTGATGAGCTTTAGTCCAAGATAATCTCTGCTAGAAAGCTGGTGCATTGTGTTACAAGGCTGACAGCTCGATGCTTTGTGACCACCTATAGGGATGGGATAGGGAGGGTGGGAGGGAGGCTCAAGAGGGAGGGGACATGGGGATATTTTTATACTTATAGCTGATTCACTTTGTTGTACAACAGAAACTAACACAACACTGTAAAGCAATTATACTCCGATAAAGATACTAAAAACAAAACAAAAAAGAAAAGAAAATTATCAGATGCAAATGGTAAACTCTGATGGGGACAAGTGCCATGGAGAATGTTCAGGGAAAACTGCCCAAATATAATATGCTGCAGAAATATTATACACAATAGAATATTCTGACTCGTTATATGCACATACAACAGAGAAATATTATAGCCTTAGGGGTCTAGAAAATCAACATGAGTCAGCAGCACAGCAATATTGTTTAATAAAGCAAGAATGGAATTCGGAAGCAGACAGAGGCATAGAACATTAAACTCAGCACATTTGAGGGCTCTCGCTCTCTTTTATTATTCTCTAATCGTATCTTGTGTCTAAGTCTTGTCTCCTCAATGAGATTAAAGGCTCCCGAAGGACTTGATTCTTCCCTTGTATCTTTTTCCCACTAGCAAGAAAATATATGTTGAGAAAGAGAATTTAGAATCTTAGCAGAGCGCTGGTGGAATTCTGGGATTCTATAATTCCAGAAGGAATTTGTTTAAAAGACATGGATGTAGAAAAATGGAGCATGAAGCCAAAATTAAAAGAGTTGCCTTAACATAAGCCTACAGAAGAGATGACTGAAGAGACAGAGAGTGACTCTAGTAGCTGTTGTTTATTGAGTTAAGCCATAGGCATTGAACATCAATCATATCTAATCCTTACAATGACCCGGCAGGGTAGGTTTTAGTAGCCCTATCTCATAGCTAAGAAAATTAAGACTCAGAGCGCTTAAATGACGCTGCTTACAATCATAAAACTACTAAGTGACTGAGTTAGAATTAGAATGCAGGGCTGCCTGGCCCTGAATTCCAAGTCCTTTCCATAGGCCCATACATCATCCAAAGGATGGAGAACATGTGTATCCTATCTCTGGTGGGACAGAGAAACAGCACTTAACACAGCAAGAGGATCCTGGGCCTTGTGGGAGTAATATCTTTCTGGCTAGGAGGATGGTCATGGACAGCCCAGCCTCACAACTGTAGAGGTTGAGATGTGGGCACATGGGGTCCAGTGCAGAAAGACCCACAGCAGCTGGTGCTTGGATAACTGTCTGAAGTCCTAGAGTCAGAGGAAGGTGCAAGGCCCAGCTGCTCTGGAGATGGTCCAATTCCATCTCTATTTGTGTCCCTTCCATGTCCCTTTGGCTGACTCCTCCTGCTGTTCTCTGTGAAGGAGCTCAATCACTACCCTTGTCATAATGAAATAAGAGATCTTGAAACAAGCTTCCCCACGATAAGTTGCAGAGGAAAATAAGCAAGAAAAGATTCCTGTTACAACAAATAGAACAAAATGTTAAGTATTGGACATAGAGTTGTTTTTTTACTTCCCCTTATATTTCTTTGAATTTTCTAGATTTTCAAAATAAAACTGCTCTTCTTTCATAACTAGACAAAATATTACACACATTTAAAATAAAAATGGAAAAATAATACACACATTTAGACATAAGGAAATTGCCCATAAGAGACTTTTAGGAAAATACAGACAATGATTACTTCTGTTCAATTATAACCTTTTCTAGTGCTCCCCACTGGTGAATAATCTTCATAATTTAATCCCGTTCTTGAGATCAGAAACATCTTTCTCCCATGCCATAAATTATAACCACAAACAGACATAAAATTAAAATTTTAAAAATTTTAAAAATTAAAAATAAATGATAGCTACAAACAAACATATAAAGAATTGCTTTTAAATGTCAACAAAGTATACAAGCTTGTAAAGTTGACTAACACAGCAGTAGCCTTTGCAGTACAGAAACAGGCAGTAAGTACACTAGTAATCACAGAGATAATGTGTCAGACAAAAGTTCTTCCTCCCCCAAGGAATTTGAGCCAGGCTAGCTAGAACACTGGAACACCCAAGAAAGCAGTCTAGGATTCCATTTTACTCTGGTACTGGGAATTCCAGGGCAGAAATGTTCCACCTCTATACTGTCAACCTAAAGAAGAGAATAACTCTGCAGGCAAGGTGAGATACATCGACAGCCAAACAAGAGAGTTTCAACTTCCCTCATTACTCTCAGTTTGCAGCTGAGTGTGTCTGGTCTCAGAAGGATATTTTCAGATAGAACCAACATCTCATTCAAACCAAAAGGTCCTGGAAGATGTTTTAGAGAAATTTAATGGATGCTCCTCAGAACCAGCAGATCTGAGGGAAGGCTGATGAAGTAACTCTGTAGTGGGTTCTCTGAGATAGAGAGATAAGAGGTCATAAAATCACTGTTTAGAATTGTCACTGAACAGTGTCTTCGAGCAGAACTTCTCGAACTTCGTGCTCATAGGAATCACTTGGAGATATTAAAATGCAGATTCTGATTCTGTAGATGAGACCTGAGATTCTGTGTTTCTATCAAGCTTCCAGATGATGTTGATGCTGCTGCTCTGAGGACCACATTTTGGGTAGCCAGGTACTGGAGATCATCTAGCCCTCAAATGATAAATAGGTTTCTTCTTGAGTGTCCATCTTGGATTAAGATCAATTGATTGTGGAACTGGAACCTGGTTTTAAGAAAGATTTAGAAGTATGTGGAGCAGCTTCAAGACCCAGAAGAAAAGTTGTATGATCCATTAGTGATGTCTGGTATGAGGGAGAAAGTGTAATATTTCATTATCCTTGAGTTATTTCTGTGCCCTCATTCCTAGAATAATTGACTTAGACATTCTCCTGCAATAAATATGGTTCGACCAGATATTTTCTGAAAGACTAACTAGAGATAGCTGTGGTGTAATGAAAAGGGCACTTATCTAGGAGTCAAAGGTCTTAGCTATGACTCCCAGTTAATCTTTCTGAGTCTCTCTGAGGCTCAGTTTCCTATTCTGTAAAATGGGGATAATAAAACCTTCCTGACAGGGTGTCAGGGAGATTCAGGTTAGAGACAGTGTAAACTCTATGGAACTACAAGAATAAAAATACTATTTTATATTCTGTGATTTACTGAGTGGTGATTCAGTGTGCCTGGCAGCACCAGAGTTGAAAAGGCACATATGGAAACTATGGTATATAATATGGTTTTTACAGTCTAGTCCAAGAGACGGAGCATGTACAGGTAGAAGGTAAGAATATTGTTATGTTAAAAGAATATAGTGAGAACTATTTATTTAATTGCTAAAGAGATTCCAACAGCTAATTGAAGTTGGGTGGAAATAATCCAGGGAGATTTGCAGACAGTTAGTATTGAGCTAGGACAGGAAAGAAATGAAGGCTGTGGATTGATAGAAAAGATGAACAAATTGCTTAAGCAATCTAACTCTTTTTCTCATCTGTAAAATGAAGATTAAAATAAAACCTCACAGTGCTCTGATGGGGATTAAATGAGATGATGTATTTATAAGCTTAGCACAATGTCTTACACACAGTAAGTACTCACTGCTTGATTTTTTTAACCCTTACTGTTTTTTTTATTTGAAAGAATAATATAAACTCATGATTAAAAAACTAAATCAATATAATAAAGTACACATTGACAAGCCTTGCTCTCATGTCTCTTCCCTTCCAGCAGATGCTCCCTTTCCCCATAGGTAACTACTGTTAGTAATTTGTATTTCTTTATGCAGGTATAAGCAAATACAATTCTGCATTCTTTTTTTAAAAAAATTTTTGTTTATTTTATTTTATTTATTTTTGGCTGCATTGGGTTTTTGTTGCTGCGCACGGGCTTTCTCTAGTTGCGTTAAGAGGGGGCTATGCTTCGTTGCGGTGCACGGGCTTCTCATTGCAGTGGCTCCTCTTGTTACAGAGCACAGGCTCTAGGGGCGCGGGCTTCAGTAGTTGCGGCCCACGATCTCTAGAGCACAGGTTCAGTAGTTGTGGTGCACTGGCTTAGTTGCTCCGCAGCATGTGGGATCTTCCCGGAACAGAGCTCAAACCCGTGTCCCCTGCATTGGCAGGCAGATTCTTAATCACTGCCCCACCGGGGAAGCCCCCAAATCTGCATTTTTATTCCACCCTTCATAAGTGAAATGTAATGTATGATATACACTTTTTTGCACTTGGGTTTTTCTCTTTCTTCTTTTCATATAACTAATTAGATAACTTTTTCTCTATCTTTTAAAACTGAACATGATTCTTCTGTGTGGTTGTACCGTAGTTTATTTTTATTGAGCCATAATTGACATATAACATTAGTTTCAGGTATACAACAGAACGATTCGATATTTGTATTTATAGCAAATTGATCACCAAAGTAAGTTTAGTTAACACACATATTTACAAATTTCTTTTTCTTGTGATGAGATCTATTCTCTTAGCGTCATAGCATAGTTTTTTTATCCAGTCCCCTATTGATGGACATTTGGAGTTCTTCTTATAAATATGCTACAATGAATACATTTTGTATGCCCATCATTTTGTATGCGTGCATTTTAACTCTATAGGCTAAATTCCCAGAAGTGGGTAAATGCATTTGTAATATTGATAAATATTGGCAAATTTCCAGCCATGGAATGTGGGTTTGTACTGTTTGGCCCTCTCGTCAGCTTACGTCCCCACAGTCTTGCCAACAGACTGTGCTGTCAAACTTTGGATGTTGATACCACCTTCACCACTTACTCTGCTAAATTATTTTGTTAATCAGCTCTACTTCTAAACTTTATAGGTTGTGTCATGTTTTGTTTTCCCAGTAGGTATCATT
Organism: Delphinus delphis; assembly: GCF_949987515.2. NCBI lineage: Eukaryota > Metazoa > Chordata > Mammalia > Artiodactyla > Delphinidae > Delphinus > Delphinus delphis. The sequence continues at coordinate 122,662,511 of NC_082683.1, read as the reverse complement.
ATCATCCTGTTTTTATTATTGAGATTGTATAATATGCATTATTATCTATCTCTTCATTGCGCTTTGTTTTCAGAATTTTTATGATTATCCTTGCTTGTTTATTTTTCCAAATGGACTTTAGAGTCAACTTGCTCAACTCCAGGGAAGGAGAGGGGGAGGTCTTTGTTATTGCTTTTATTTGAATTAAATTAATTTCATAAATTAAGAACTGACCTCTTTACAATGCTTAGTCTTTCCATGCAAGAACCTAGTTACTTTTGCATTTGTTGAGTTCTGCTTTTATGTTGTTTGTGTCATTATTGAGCATATTTCACACTGAGTAATTCACAAGTCAAAAGGCAAAAGGACCAAGACTAACAAGTTATGATCACATAAAGCAAACATGTTAACCTGTCCAAACGTGAAGGGGCCATAACTCTGAATACAGGCAACGTGGTAAGAGGCAGGATTAAGTCAGGAAGGAAAAAGTGGGAGAAAAAATATCATTACTATTTGGGCTTAATGCTTTTTTTTTTTTTTTTTTTTTTTGCGGTACGCGGGCCTCTCACTGTTGTGGCCTCTCCCGTTGCGGAGCACAGGCTCCGGACGCGCAAGCTCAGCGGCCATGGCTCACGGGCGCAGCCGCTCCGCAGTATGTGGGATCTTCACGGACCGGGGCACGAACCCGTGTCCCCTGCATAGGCAGGCGGACTCTCAACCACTGCGCCACCAGGGAAGCCCGGGCTTAATGCTTTATACTGATTATCTATTTGAATCATCATTTCACAGATCATGAAGTGCAATAATAATTATTATTTTATCCATGAGATAACATATGCAAAGTATTTAGCATAGTGTGAGCCATAGGGACACAATTCAACAAATGTTAGAGATTATAATGCTGATGAGAATGAAAAAGGAGGAGAAGTTGAGGGCCTGATATATGAAATAATTTGTGAAAGTTCTTACAGAGCCATAATTCAAACACAGGTCAGCCAGTTTCTAAGGCCCATGCTCTTTGTACTGTTCCACTATGATTCTGGGGGAGTTCATTTAATTCAGTTTAATAAGTGTTTATAAAGTATTTGCTCCAAACAACTTGAATATTGTGCTCTGTTCCTGAGGTCACTCTGGTGCAGGCTCATTCATTTAAAAATAATAGAAGCAAATTCAACCGATCTTAAGTATAACATGTATAAAGGAAGTATTTATTAGTAAATGTAACCAATTATGGAAAGGGTGAGAGTAAGAGTGGCCTCAGGGATCACTAGGTTTAGAGATTCTAATGCTGTCACATTGATTTCTTTCTTCTATCTCCCTTTCTCCCCTCTTGCCCTAGTTGCCTCCCTTTCCTGCCCCTTTTCTCATCTCTGCTTCCCTGTTCTTTATGCTTTCAGTCTTGTTGTCCCAGGAGTCCAAGCTCACATCATTGCTCCAGGCTTACATCCTCACATCAAGCGCTTCAGTCCAGTTCCAGTTAGAAAACTTGTAGGAGTCTTGTTGGCCGTGCTTGGGCCACATTCTCATGCCACGGTTCAGAGGGCTGGGTGGTAATTGGCCGTGTCCACTAGAATCACATGGTTGAAGGGGAAGAAGAGCAGTTGCCCAGCTGTTCCCAAGAATGTTGGTGCTTTGGGCAGAGAGAACAACAAATGACAATGACAAAAGTTAAATAAATAAGCAACAAGGATACATTGTACTGCACAGGGAAACATAGCCATTATTTTGTACTAACTTTAAATGGAGTATAATGTACAAAAATATTGAATCACTATGTTGTATACCTGCAGCTAATATGATATTGTAAATCAACTATACTTCAGTTTTAAAAAACAAATTATAGTACATCTACTCAATTGGGCTATTATGCAACCCTTTCAAAGTAGATTTAAATTTTAATATGATCATGGGAAAATGTTTTCACCATGATAATAGATTAAGAAAACCAGAATAGTCAACTGTATGAACACAGCCATGTAAAAGCAAGAAACAAAAACTTTTTCATAGAGGAAAGACAGGAAAAAAAAAAAAAACCTGCACCAAATGTGAACACTATTTATCTTTCGGTTGTGTAACAATTAGTGATTTTTCTTCTACCTATAGTCTCTGTTTTGTTATTGTTTCTTTTATGGTAGTAATTTATATCTGGCCTGAAAACGTTTTTCTTTTTAAATTATTTATTTTATTTTTATCAAGGTAGTGCCCTAGTGTCTAAAAGCAGGAGTCTCTTACCCCCCACCACCAACACCCATTACCCTGTCAGTCCCACTGTCCACATCTGCCCCTTTGGACTCTCATGCTATCTCTTCTAAGTAGTAGTTTAATATGCTACATATAGCACATTTAATAATATGCTTATATTTCTATGTCTTGGTTTATTCAGTTTAGACTGTATCTCTTCATTTCCTTTCCTAGTATTTGAAGATTTAACCATTTAAAGTCATTTAACCATATATATGAACATTTTCTTCTCCCTATTGTCCCTAAATGATTATATTAAAATTATTATCTAAGACTGCAATCAGAGGAAAACTCTCTGTCCTCTGGACACACGTGTCAAGGAGACATGGGGGTGCCCAGCCGGGGTTGTCCTTCGTGCCACATGGGGTCTGGAAGACAGATCTAGATTTTTATAGTCGACCTGGAAACAAACTGTGCTTTCCAAAGAGTGGCTTTTCTTTTTCTTTTTTATAAATTTATTTATTTATTTTTGGCTGCGTTGGGTCTTTGTTGCTGCGTGCTGGCTTTCTCTAGTTGCGGCTAGTGCGGGCTACTCTTCGTTGCGGTGCGCGGGCTTCTCCTTGCTGTGGCTTCTCTTGTTGGGGAGCACGGGCTCTAGGTTCACAGGCTTCAGTAGTTGTGGTGCATGGGCTCAGTAGTTGTGGCTCGCAGGCTCTAGAGCACAGGCTCAGTAGTTGTGGCGCACGGGCTTAGTTGCTCTGCGGCATGTGGGATCTTCCCGAACCAGGGCTCGAACCCATGCCCCCTGCATTGGCAGGCGGATTCTTAACCACTGCGCCACCAGGGAAGTCCCCCAAAGAGTGGTTTTTCTAACTCAAGGTTGATTACATGTTAAGCGTGCTCCTAACTTAACAATAAGTTAACAATAAGTGCATTCTCCTTCGGAGGCAGCTTTCTAACATGCAGTGATTTGTAGTCAACAGCGGCAGGTTGCCTCACGGATGTCTTTTTTGTTTCTGCAGAATTTTTAAAATTACCAATGTCATTAAGCATCTTCAGCTCTGATGGGTGAAATGTCTTGTGTACAGAATGATGAGCGAGTCTTTAAAAGTGCACACGGGAGGAGCTTCTGCTCAGAGTCTGTGTCAGAGCAGCTGTTGTACTTCATGCCTTCAACTCAACAAATGATCATATTCCTTAAAATAAAATGTGAAGTTGTTTTTTAATCAAAAAAATTATTATCTAAGTAGAGAGAGATTATATGATGATGATGATGATGTTAAACACAGTTTGCTGTTTGGCCAAGCAGTGTCCCTCTTTCTTGCTTTCCTCACTTCTTCTTCTGAAATATCCTCAAGTAGCTTCTTAAAAGATGTTTGAGAGTAAAAATTTTGTATTTATATATCTAAAGATACTTTCTACCTTCCTCCTTGATAAAGAGTTTAACCAGATATCGAATTCTACATTGAAAGCTGTTGAAGGGCTACCCTCAGTGATATCCAGAATCTAGTACTACTATCGAAAAATCCAGTGACATTCTTGACTTTAGAACCCATATTTTTCCTCTCTTTAGAAGCTTCTCTTTATCTCTAATGTTCTAAAATTTCAAAATTATATGTTCCTCCCCCCATTAATTATGTTGTCACTTACTGGGACCATTCAAACTGAAGATGCATGCTCTTAAATTCTGAGAAATTTCTGTATTTCTCAGATATTTTCTTCCATTTTTCTCTGCTGTCTCCTCTGGAAATCTTAGGTTGATAGGAGACATTTTGAGTCAATCATACAAGTTTTTTTTTTTTTTTTCCTGCTATTTCCCATTTCTTCCATGTTTTATAATTCTTTCTGGGATATTTCTAAGGGCCCTTCTACTGACTTAATTTTTTATTATTATATTATTAATTTCTAGAAGCTCTTACTGCATTTCTGTTTTTTTGTCATAGTATCCTGTATTTGACTTGAGATTACAATATTTTTTCTTATGTATATAAGGATACTGTGTGATTTTGTTTGTTGAAAGTTTTCTGTTCCCTGGAGAGCTATTTGTTTTCTCCAGGAAGGTTTTTTTCCTTGTTTGTTTATGTTGTTGTTTCCTGCTCCTTCTTTTATGTTTAAAGCTTTCCTCAAATATCTGATGATTCTTTATTTTATGTGCCTATTTAATTTGGGGATAGAGGTGATTGTCAGCTGTTGAACACCTGAATAGGCTGAAAAAGGAGCTACGGAGGCTTTTCACTTGGGGCTTCCAAAAGTCAGTATGTAGAGGTCTTTTCTCCAGAGAAAACATTCTTCAATGTCCTGCCTAGGGACAGTGAGCAGAGGAGGATAATTAGGCTCAGCATGCTCTGGTAAGGGTGCTGAGGAGCCCTTTGTTCAATACATAGACTTACTCTTCCCCTTTTTAGCCCCCCACCCCTCTCCTTAGGATCTCCCACACCCTGGGAGTAGGGGCAGATTGGAGGAGACATATAGTCACTTGGCTGTACAGGGTCCGTAAGAGAATCTGGCGGGAGGTCTAATCTCGTAAGACACCTTTCAACCATTCGTCCTCTCTTAGGCACTCCAAAATCTCAGCCTTTTTCTGTAGTGAATCTCTCTAGGGTATGTTAGGTGAGTGGGTCTCCTTTTCATCAGACTCACTCTCTATAGGCACTTGAATATAACTTCTCCACTCTGCTTGGTCAGTAAGCTGTTCTCCATCTGCTTTCCATTTCTGAAAACTTGCTGATTTCTGTTCTTTTGTTCCTACTAGGTTAATTCCTATGAAAAATCATTTCACAGTCACTTTGGTGTACTTTCTGGAGAGGATAAAAACAAATGCAGTCAATTAACCTGATTAATTTGAAGTCTCACTGCCTGTCTTTGTTTTCAACTTTTTAAAGTGAGCATACTCTGTGTTTATAATGGAGGACACACACTTTAATTTTTAAGTGGGTAACTAAAAAATTAAGAAGGAAAAAGAAGAAGAAAAAAATCCCAAAGTTAGCAGAAGGAAAGAAATCATAAAGAAATAAATGAAAAACAAATGAAGGAAATGATAGCAAAGATCAATAAAACTAAAAGCTGGTTTTTGAGAAGATAAACAAAACATAAACCATTAGTCAGACTCATCAAGAAAAAAAGGGGAGAAGACTCAAATCAATAGAATTAGAAATGAAAAAGAAGTAACAACTGACACTGCAGTAATACAAAGGATCATGAGAGATTACTACAAGCAAATATATACCAATAAAATGTACAACCTGGAAGAAATGGACAAATTCTTAGAAAAGCACAACCTTCTGAGACTAAACCAGGAAGAAATAGAAAATGTAAACAGACCAATCAGAAGCACTGAAATTGAAACTGTGATTAAAAATCTACCAACAAACAAAAGCCCAGGACCAGATGGATTCACAGGCGAATTCTATCAAACATTTAGAGAAGAGCTAACACCTATCCTTCTCAAACTCTTCCAAAATATAGCAGAGGGAGGAACACTCTCAAACTCATTCTACGAGGCCATCATCACCCTGATACTAAAACCAGACAAAGATGTCACAAAGAAAGAAAACTACAGGCCAATATCACTGATGAACATAGATGCAAAAATCCTCAACAAAATACTAGCAAGCAGAATCCAAAAGCACATTAAAAGGATCATACACCACGGTCAAGTGGGGTTTATCCCAGGAATGCAAGGATTCTTCAATACAGGTAAACCAAACAACATGATACACCATATTAACAAACTAAAGGATAAAAACCATATGATAATCTCAATAGATGCAGAAAAAGCTTTCAACAAAATTCAACACCCATTTGTGATAAAAACCCTCCAGAACCAATAGCTAGTAGGAAGCAGCCGCATAGCACATGGAGATCAACTCGGTGCTTTGTGACCACCTGGAGGGGTGGAATAGGGAGGGTGGGAGGGAGGGAGACGCAAGAGGCAAGAGATATGAGGATATATTTATATGTATTACTGATTCACTTTGTTATAAAGCAGAAACTAACACACCAATGTACAGCAATTATACTTCAAAAAAGATGTTAAAAAAAAAAAAGACAACCCTCAGAATGGGAAAAATATTTGCAAATGAAGCAACTGACAAAGGATTAATCTCAAAACTTTACAAGCAGCTCAAAATCAAAAAAACAAACAACCCAATCCAAAAATGGGCAGAAGACCCAAATAGACATTTCTCCAAAGAAGATATACAGATTTCCAGCAAACATATGAAAGGATGCTCAACATCATTAATAATTAGAGAAATGCAAATCAAAAGTACAATGAGGTATCACCTCACACCAGTCAGAATGGCCATCATCAAAAAATCTACAAACAATAAATGCTAGAGAGGGTGTGGAGAAAAGGGAACCCTCTTGCACTATTGGTGGGAATGTAAACTGATACAGCCACTATGGAGAACAGTATGGAGGTTCCTTAAAAAACTAAAAATAGAACTACCATACGACCCAGCAATCCCACTACTGGGCATATACCCTGAGAAAACCATAATTTAAAAAGAGTCGTGTACCACAATGTTCATTGCAGCTCTATTTACAATAGCCCGGACATGGAAGCAACCTATGTGTCCATCAACAGAGGAGGGGATAAAGAAGATGTGGTACATATATACAATAGAATATTACTCAGCCATAAAAAGAAACGAAATTAAGTTATTTGTAGTGAGGTTGATGGACCTAGAGTCTGTCATACAGAGTGAAGTAAGTCAGAAAGAGAAAAACAAATAACATATGCTAACACATATATATGGAATCTAAAAAAAAAAAAAGGTTCTGAAAACCTAGGGGCAGGACAGGAATAAAGATGCAGACATAGAGAATGGACCTGAGGACAAGGGGAGGGGGAAGGGTAAGCTGGGACGAAGTGAGAGATTGGCATGGACATATATGCACTACCAAATGTAAAATAGATAGGTAGTGGGATGCAGCCCCATAGTACAGGGAGATCAGCTCAGTGCTTTGTGACCACCTTTTTGATAAAAGAGGCAAGAATATACAATGGAGAAAAGACAGCCTCTTCAATAAGTGGTGCTGGGAAAACTGGACAGCTACATGTAAAAGGATGAAATTAGAACACTCCCTAACACCGTACACAAAAATAAACTCAAAATGAATTAAAGACCTAAATGTAAGACCAGACACTATAAAACTCTTAGAGGAAAACATAAGCAGAACACTCTATAACATAAGTCACAGGAAGATCCTTTTTGACCCACCTCCTAGAGAAATGGAAATAAAAACAAAATAAACAAATGGGACCTAATCAAACTCAAAAGCTTTTGCACAGCAAAGGACACCATAAACAAGACAAAAAGACAACACTCAGAATCAGAGAAAATAATTGCAAATGAAGCAACTGACAAAGGATTAATCCCCAAAATTTACAAGCAGCTTTTGCAGCTCAGTATCAAAAAAACAAACAACTCAATCCAAAAATGGGCAGAAGACCTAAATAGACATTTCTTCAAAGATATACAGATTTCCAACAAACATATGAAAGGATGCTCAACATCACTTATCATTAGAGAAATGCAAATCAAAACTACAATGAGGTATCACCTCACACCTCTCAGAATGGCCATCGTCAAAAGATCTACAAACAATAAATGCTGGAGTGGATGTGGAGAAAAGAAAACCCTCTTGTACTGTTGGTGGGAATGTTAATTGACACAGCCACTATGGAGAGCAGTATGGAGTTTCCTTAAAAAACTGAAAATAGAGCTACCATATGACCCAGCAATCCCACTACTGGGCATATACCCTGAGAAAAGCATAAATCAAAAAGGGTGATGTTCCACAATATTCATTGCAGCTCTATTTACCATAGCCAGGACATGGAAGCAACCTAAGTGTCCATTGAAAGATGAGTGGGTAAAGAAGATGTGGCACATATATACAATGGAATATTACTCAGCCATAAAAAGAAATGAAATTGAGTTATTTGTAGTGAGGTAGATGGACCTAGAGACTGTTATACAGAGTAAAGTAATTCAGAAAGAGAAAAACAAATACCATATGCTAACACATATATATGGAATCTAAAAAAAAAAAAAATGTTTCTGAAAACCTAGGGCCAGGACAGGAATTAAGACACAGACATGGGGAATGGACTAAGGACACGGGGATTGGGAAGGGTAAGCTGGGGCGAAGTGAGAGATTGGCATGGACATATATGCACTACCAAATGTAAAATAGATAGCTAGTGGGATGCAGCCCCATAGCCAGGGAGATCAGCTCAGTGCTTTGTGACCAGCTAGAGAGGGGGCATAAGGATGGTGGGAGCAAGACGCAACAGGAGGAAATATGAGGATGTATATGTATAGCTGAATCACTTTGTTATAAAGCAGAAACTAACACACCATTGTAAAGCAATTATACTCCCATAAAGATGTTAAAAAATTAATAAATTAAGTTAAAAAAAAAAAAGACAGTATGGCACTGGCACAAAAACAGAAATACAGATCAATGGAACAGGATAGAAAGCCCAGAGATAAATCCACGCACATATGGTCACTTTATTTTTGATAAAGGAGGCAAGAATATACAATGGTGAAAAGACAGCCTCTTCAATAAGTGGCGCTGGGAAAACTGGACAGCTACATGTAAAAGAATGAAATTAGAACATTCCCTAACATCATGCAGAAAAATAAACTCAAAATGGATTAAAGACCTAAGTGTAAGTCCAGACACTATAAAACTCTTAGAGGAAAACATAGGCAGAACACTCTATGACATAAATCACAGCAAGATCCTTTTTAACCCACCTCCTAGAGAAATGAAAGTAAAAATAAACAAATGGAACCTAATGAAACTCAAAAGCTTTTGCACAACAAAGGAAACCATAAACAAGATGGAAGGCCAACGCTCATAGTGGGAGAAAATATTTGCCAATGAAGCAACTGACAAAGGATTAATCTCTAAAATTTACAAGCAGCTCATACAGCTCAATATCAAAAAAACAAACAACCCAATCTAAAAATGGGCAGAAGACGTAAATAGACATTTCTCTAAAGAAGATATACAGATTTTTGCAAATCAAAACTACAATGAAGTATCACCTCACACCAGTCAGAATGGCCATCATCAAAAAAACTACAAACAGTAAGTGCTGGAGAGGGTGTGGAGGAAAGGGAACCCTCTTACACTGTTGGTGGGCATGTAAGGTGATACAGCCACTATGGAGAACAGCATGGAAGTTCTTTAAAAAACTAAAAATAGGACTACCATATGACCCAGCAATTCCTCTACTGGGCATATACCCTGAGAAAGCCGTAATTCAAAAAGAGTCATGTTCCACAATGTTCATTGCAGCACTATTTACAATAGCCAGGACATGGAAGCAACCTAATTGTCCATCGACAGATGAATGGATAAAGAAGATGTGGCATATATATACAATGGAATATTACGCAGACATAAAAAGAAACGAAGCTGAGTTATTGTAGTGAGGTGGATGGACCTAGAGTCTGTCATACAGAGTGAAGTAATTCACAAAGAGAAAAGCAAATACTGTTTGCTAACACACATATATGGAATCTAAAAAAAAAATGGTTCTGAGGAACCTAGGGGCAGGACAGGAATAAAGACACAGACCTAGCGAATGTACTTGAGGACATTGGGAGGGGGAAGGGTAAGCTGGGACAAAGTGAGAGAGTGGCATGGACATATATACACTACCAAATGTAAAATAGATAGCTAGTGGGAAGCAGCCACATAGCACAGGGAGATCAGCTCGCTGCTTTTTGTCCACCTAGATGGGTGGGATAGGGAGGGTGGGAGGAAGACACAAGAGGGAGGGGATATGGGGATATATATATATACATATAGCTGATTCACTTTGTTATACAGCAGAAACAACACACCACTGTAAAGCAGTTATACTCCAATAAAGAAGTTTAAAAAATAAATATATAAAATAAAATAAATAAAAGTTTACAACTGTCCCTTAAGCATGAAAAGATGCTCAATGCTACTTACAGAAGGAGCGCTAAAATTTAAAATATACCTAGATACCATTTTTTCATCATTTTATGACTATAAACATCTCACCAATTATAAGAGATGTCAACAATGGACAAGGATGTGAATTGACTGGAACCTTCATACATTGCTATAGAAATGTAAAATGTTCCAGTTACTTTGTGAAATACTTTGGCAGTTTCTTAAAATGTTAAACATAAATTTGCCATACGACCTAGTAATTCTACTCACAGGAAACTACCCAAGAGAAATAAAAATATATATCTACACAAACATATATATGAGTGTTTATAGAAGCATTACTCGTAATAGTCAAAAGGGGGAACAAACAAAAGGTCCATCAGTTGGTGAATGGATAAACAAAATGTGATATATCCATGCAATGGAATACTCTTCTAAAATAAAAAGGAACAAAGTACTGATAAATGTTACAACATAGACTAAACTCAAAAATGCTACGCTAGGTGAAAGAATCTAGACACAATAACCACATATGATTCCATTTATATGAAATTTTCAGGAAAGTGAAATCTATAGAGACAAAAAATAGATCAATATTTGCCTGAGTCTGGGAGTGGGAATAGAAAGTGACTGCACATGGACATGTTATTCCTTTTTAGGGTGATGGAAATGTTTAAAATTAGATTGTTGAAAGACTTGCACGACACCGAAAATTTATTTAAAAATCATTGAATTGTGAATATAAAACAAATGAATCTTATGGTATGTAAATTAGATATCAATAAAGCTGTGGAAGGAAGGAAGGAAAGAAGGAAGTAGGGGTGAGAGAAGGGAAGAGAAAAGCTCCTGGATATGACACTATGAAAAGTCAAGAATCTAACCGCAAGTCACCATGGATCTAATGTCTCTGGTTTGAGAGGAAACAAAGAATTAAACAGAAAGAAAAAAGTGTGAAATATGCAAATCCCAAGGTTTTAGAGAGGAGAAAGGCTTGAGTTTTTCTTGTTTGGATCCCCAGGGGATGGACTTATTTAAAATAAAATATAAAAACAAAATTATGTTTGGCTAAATTATAGCAACACAGTAGAATAGGCATAATTCAGATTAAACCAGTCCCAGTGCGAGTCAGATAAAAAAACATTGGAATGATTATGCTGGCAAATAAAAGAGATTAATGGTTCAAGAAGCATCCTTTTTATTCATTTTGAAATAGATCACACACTAACTCCCAGGGAACTAAATGAAATTTTAGAGCTGATTAGTGCAATCTAACATGTGGAAGTTACCATGTAATCAGAGCTTATTTCCCTTTGCCCTCTTTTGGGGAAAGGTTTTGAGGAAACTGATAAGCCAACTTTCCCTCGAAATATTACAACTGTAAAAAATGCAGGGAGTCATTTGAAAATCTAAAGGACAGAAAATCTTCTCGAAAGTATAGACTTTGCAGAGAATCTGTGATAGATTGTATAACACAATGATGACACTCTGATGCTTATCTCTGAACAACCAGAGGAACGCATCCTGTTGGCAAGTTCCCACTAGTTTTATGGGTGGCCAACATAATGACAGATTTTCTCCAAGATCCTGGTTAGGGATGGTGTCACCTGTTCCATTAAAAGCAGAACATTTTTTTTTGACTTCTCCAATCCACCAAATGGCATCAGTAGTTAAGACAATGGTCTTTAGTGTCCAAGGACTGGGTTCTCATCCAGCTGTACTCTTTACTAACTTCATGACCTCAAGGAAGCTATTAACCTCCCAGTCTCTTCAGCTGGAACAGGGGTATGGAAACAATAGCACCTCCTCATAAGGGTAGTTATCAGGGTTAAATGAGATAATACAGATGTAGACAAGACCCTGGCACTTAGTAGGAGTTCAATCATGTAGGCTAGGATTTCTTCTAGGAGAAAAACATTAGTAGTGGCTATTATTTATTATTCACTCTATGTGACAGGCATTGTGTTAAACACACATCGTGTCATTTAATCTTCATAACAATTCGCTGAGGTAAGTTCTGATCCCCGTTTTCAGATGAGAAAACCAAGGATCAGAGAAGTTAAATGTAGCTCACAGAATGAGTATAGATATGGGATTCGAGCCCAGGTCCCTCTTATACCAAGTTCTAGCATACCTCTTAAAGATGAAATTTAAAATTAAGTCATAGCACCTCTATGACCATACCTGACCTTCCAGAACCCTAGTATAAGAATTTTTTTTTAATATGGTAATGTAAGATATTTTGTGGAGGCTCTTTTATGTCTAAAGCACCAGAAGATACAATGATGAACTGACAGGGACCTGTGACTTTAATTCTGAGTATCTGAGGGGGTTGCAGGAAACAGATATGTAAACATATCATATTTGGATGAAACAGAACAGAAAAATGTGTTAAACAGAAGTAAAAGAAAGGGCTGTGGAAGCACAAAGGAGGAAGCAATTAATTCTGATAAAGCGATAAGGGAAGGTCTCTGGGAGAACCTGCAAATGAGCTGTACTTTGAAGGTTGCATGGATTTTTGATTAGTGGAGAAAGTAATGAGCACTCTGGGTCTAACAAAGGTGAGGAGGACTGAACGTCCTGCATATTTGGGGATCAAGCTGGTGATCAGAGAAAAAGACTGCCGAATACACAAACGGATATAATGGACAATGAGGCCGGAAGACGGGCAGCGGGTTAGGGTGGATCATGAGGCCCCTGAATGCCTGTTTAAAAGATTGAACTTTAGTAAGAATTCAACAGGGAGCCATTGAAAGTTTTATGAAGACAACTCTAGCTGCTGCCTGGAATATGGGATGGTAAAGCAGACTGATGGAGACTGGAGGTAGGAGAGATGAAGGCAAGGGAGAAAGACCCCAAGAAAACAGTCCACCTCATTCTCCCAGGCAGCTCTGTGCTGAACAATCCTCCAAACACAAGCATTTGTGTGCATATGTAAAATAAACATTCTTCTCTTGACATCCTCAAGGGAAATATGCTGGAGATGGCAGTGGAGATTAGGGCTGGCATCTCTGTCCCCGCTGTAGGAGCCTATAGGACAATGATTTTCACAATGCTTTGCAGAGTGCTGGCGCTCCACAGAGAAGGGCAAGTGCGGGAGGCTCTGAGAAGCCTACCTTTCAACCAGAAAGGCAGCCTGTAACCAAACATGAGGACTGGGGTTTCTTTTGTTTACCACTGTGTCTTCAACCTAACACAGTGTCTGGCACATTGTAGGTGCTTAATATTTCCTGAATCAGTGAACAGATGGGTGGAATTATGTCTGAGATTTTATTTTATTTTTTATTTTATTTTTTTTGTGTTTTTTTAACATCTTTATTGGGGTATAATTGCTTTACAATGGTGTGTTAGTTTCTGCTTTATAACAAAGTGAATCAGTTATACATATACATATGTTCCCATATGTCTTCCCTCTTGCGTCTCCCTCCCTCCCACCCTCCCCATCCCACCCCTCCAGGCTATCACAAAGCACGGAGCCAATATCCCTGTGACATGCGGCTGCTTCCCACTAGCTATCTACCTTACTACGTTTGTTAGTGTGTATATGTCCATGACTCTCTCTCGCCCTGTCACAGCTCACCCTTCCCCCTCCCCATATCCTCAAGTCCGTTCTCCAGTAGGTCTGCGTCTTTATTCCTGTCTTACCCCTAGGGTTCTTCATGATATTTTTTTTCTTAAATTCCATATATATGTGTTAGCATACGGTATTTGTCTTTTTCTTTCTGACTTACTTCACTCTGTATGACAGACTCTAGGTCTATCCACCTCATTACAAATAATTCAATTTTGTTTCTTTTTATGGCTGAGTAATATTCCATTGTATATATGTGCCACATCTTCTTTATCCATTCATCCGATGAGGGGCACTTAGGTTGTTTCCATCTCCGGGCTATTGTAAATAGAGCTGCAATGAACATTTTGGTACATGACTCTTTTTGAATTTTGGTTTTCTCAGGGTATATGCCCAGTAGTGGGATTGCTGGGTCATATGGTATTTCTATTTGTAGTTTTTTAAGGCACCTCCATACTGTTCTCCACAGTGGCTGTAACAATTCACATTCCCACCAGCAGTGCAGGAGTGTTCCCTTTTCTCCACACCCTCTCCACCATTTATTGTTTCTAGATTTTTTGATGATGGCCATTCTGACTGGTGTGAGATGATATCTCATTGTAGTTTTGATTTGCATTTCTCTAATGATTAGTGATGTTGAGCATTCTTTCATGTGTTTGTTGGCAGTCTGTATATCTTCTTTGGAGAAATGTCTATTTAGGTCTTCTGCCCATTTTTGGATTGGGTTGCTTGTTATTTTGATATTGAGCTGCATGAGCTGCTTATAAATTTTGGAGATTAATCCTTTGTCAGTTGCTTCATTTGCAAATATTTTCTCCCATTCTGAGGGTTGTCTTTTGGTCTTGTTTATGGTTTCCTTTGCTGTGCAAAAGCTTTGAAGTTTCATTAGGTCCCATTTGTTTATTTTTGTTTTTATTTCCATTACTCTAGGAGGTGGGTCAGAAAGGATCTTGCTGTGATTTATGTCATAGAGCGTTCTGCCTATGTTTTCCTCTAAGAGTTTGATAGTTTCTGGCCTTACATTTAGGTCTTGAATCCATTTTGAGCTTATTTTTGTGTATGGTGTTAGGGAGTGATCTAATCTCATACTTTTACATGTACCTGTCCAGTTTTCCCAGCACCACTTATTGAAGAGGCTGTCCTTTCTCCACTGTACATTCCTGCCACCTTTATCAAAGATAAGGTGTCTATATGTGCGTGGGTTTATCTCTGGGCTTTCTATCCTGTTCCATTGATCTATCTTTCTGGTTTTGTGCCAGTACCATAGTGTCTTGATTACTGTAGCTTTGTAGTATAGTCTGAAGTCAAGGAGCCTGATTCCTCCAGCTCCTTTTTTCGTTCTCAAGATTGCTTTGGCTATTCGGGGTCATTTGTGTTTCCATACAAATTGCGAAATTTTTTGTTCTAGTTCTGTGAAAAATGCCAGTGGTAGTTTGATAGGGATTGCATTGAATCTGTAGATTGCTTTGGGTAGTAGAGTCATTTTCACAATGTTGATTCTTCCAATCCAAGAACATGGTATATCTCTCCATCTATTTGTATCATCTTTAATTTCTTTCATCAGTGTCTTATAATTTTCTGCATACAGGTCTTTTTTCTCCTTAGGTAGGTTTATTCCTAGATATTTTATTCTTTTTGTTGCAATGGTAAATGGGAGTGTTTTCTTGATTTCACGTTCAGATTTTTCATCATTAGTATATAGGAATGCCAGAGATTTCTGTGCATTTATTTTGTATCCTGCTACTTTACCACATTCATTGATTAGCCCTAGTAGTTTTCTGGTAGCATCTTTAGGATTCTCTATGTATAGTATCATGTCATCTGCAAACAGTGACAGCTTTACTTCTTCTTTTCCGATTTGGATTCCTTTTATTTCCTTTTCTTCTCTGATTGCTGTGGCTAAAACTTCCAAAGCTATGTTGAATAAGAGTGGTGAGAGTGGGCAACCTTGTCTTGTTCCTGATCTTAGTGGAAATGCTTTCAGTTTTTCACTATTGAGGATGATGTTTGCTGTGGGCTTGTCATATATGGCCTTTATTATGTTGAGGAAAGTTCCCTCTATGCCTACTTTCTGCAGGGTTTTTATCATAAATGGGTGTTGGATTTTGTCAAAAGCTTTCTCTGCATCTATTGAGATGATCATATGGTTTTTCTCCTTCAATTTGTTAATATGGTTTATCACATTGATAGATTTGCGTATATTGAAGAATCCTTGCATTCCTGGAATAAACCCCACTTGATCATGGTGTATGATCCTTCTAATGTGCTGTTGGATTCTGTTTGCTAGTATTTTGTTGAGGATTTTTGCATCTATGTTCATCAGTGATATTGGCCTGTAGTTTTCTTTCTTTGTCATTCCACAGAAGCAAGGAGAAGAAGAAGAAGAGGAAGAAAGAAGGAGAAGGTTTGTAATGTCTCTTCTGAGTGAAAATATTTGCTTGCTTTCCAGTGACCCCATGATCGTTTTCACAAACCTGTGCAAAAGTCCTTTCTTGTATCTGACCTAAATATCTTATTCAGTAGCATAAGCCCCTTTTCTTTCCCCTGCCCTTGGTATGATGAAGGAGAATTCATCACAGTAATGATTTGCTTATTGGAGACAAATTATAAACCTGTTTCTTGTTGTTGTTTTGTCTTTATCAAACACCACTCACCAAAGCATGTGTTGTATGTCATGGGCATGACAGTTTTCTCTGGGAGAAGATGATGGGAGGGATGCAGAGTGGGAGGTACCCATGAGACCAACCCAATTAAGAAATCAAGGCAATAGAGTGTATTGGAAAGAAACCTGCCTGGATATCTGGCACGACCTGTATGAACCCTTTTGTTAGCTGTCTGACCTCAAGTAACTTACTTAACTTTTCTAAACTTCTGTGTCCTCCACTATTAATTAAGAATATTAGGGCTTCCCTGGTGGCGCAGTGTTTGAGGTTCCACCTGCCGATGCAGGGGACGTGGGTTCGTGCCCCGGTCCGGGAGGATCCCACATGCCGCGGAGCGGCTGGGCCCGTGAGCCACGGCCGCTGAGCCTGCGCGTCCGGAGCCTGTGCTCCGCAACGGGAGAGGCCACAGCAGTGAGAGGCCTGCGTACCGCCAAAAAATAAATAAATAAAATAAAATAATACCTACTTTGTATGATTGCTTTGGAGAGTAGAGCAAAATATATCAAATAGCTAACAGTGCCCAGCACATTGAGGTACTTAATAAATGGTACCCATCATTTGAATGGGCAATGACACAGTACATCATAATGATCGTATCTCTGCCTATCAAAGTTAACTTAAAAAATTAGTAAAACTTTTCTTGAAAAACAACAAGTGGTTAAAACAAGAATAATTGCCCTATGCACACACTTACACACACTCACAAAGGTTTATAGACTCAAAATTTAAAAGAAATCATGGCTGTCTTAGAACACTTAAGAATCATTATTTGGGGCTTCCCTGGTGGCGCAGTGGTTGAGAGTCCGCCTGCCGATGCTGGGGACACGGGTTCGTGCCCCGGTCCGGGAGGCTCCCACATGCCGCGGAGCAGCTGGACCCGTGAGCCATGGCCGCTGAGCCTGCGCGTCCGGAGGCTGTGCTCCGCAACGGGAGAGGCCACAACAGTGAGAGGCCCGCGTACCGCAAAAAAAAAAAAAAAAAAAAAAAAAAAAAAAAAAAGAAAAGAAGAATCATTATTTGGCAGTATCCAAGGATACCTAGAATTTAGGGATTGAAAATGGAGATCTTAGAGCAGGGTTAGTTCCTGATTTCAGCCTATGGAGGTACATTACTGTAACAGCCTTTGTACCCACACTTGATAGGAGGGCCCAGGAATGTTGAAGTCATGGTATCATTCATTCATTCACTCATTCATTCATTCATTTGTTCAAGTGAGTACTTCCCAGTGCCAGTCTGATAAACTGAGCTGCCCCTGAAAAGTGAAAGCCCTTCAGAAAGAAGAGGGGCTAACCACCAAGGGAGCTCTTCCAGCTCAAACAAAGGAGAAAATGTAGATTAAGAACACTCAAAACCAGCCAACATTCTGGGTAACATTGTTAAACCCTGGCAGTACTCTCTTTCATTCCTGTTCCCTATGTGGCATTCTGCAGCAAACTGAATTAGTGGCCCCATTCTTTTCCCCTCCCTGTATCCACTGCCAGTTTTCAGTGCCCTCTCAATCAGACGTAAGGTCAGCATCAACTTGAAAAGCACTTGCAAGCTAAGACTTCCCTTCTCCCTAGCCAAGAGAAGAATCTGCTCAGACTGGTCCCAGACAAGTCTGCTGGTCCCAGGAAAATGATGCATGACAGAGCAAAGTTGGCCCCAGCGGATCCACAATGGGAGAGAGACCAACGAAAATCGACGTGGTCACCCAGCCAAGGGCAGCCTAGGGCAGCGAATGTGCAGATCAATGAGGATACAAGCTAAATCTGAGGGCAATGAGTAACATACCACATTTGTGGCAATAGCTAACACTCCCTTTTACTTAAGAAAAATTCTGCTCTACAGAAAACAAAATCTGAAATGCATTCAAATTAAAGTTTAAAACATGTTTGTTAAAGCTTAAAAAATAACCCCACAGGAGGGCTCCTTGTTTAATCTGAGAACAAAGACTTAAAAGCAGTGACTTTCTTTTCATGTGTGTGTGCACACGTGTTTGGGAAGGATGCTAGGAAGGGGTATTCAGCATAAAACCCTCTCCTCAAAGGGAATCTTATAGAGAATCCCAATGGATAAAAATGATAAAAAGCCAGAAAGCTGCTTGAAGATGTGATATCCTCCCCAGGTCCCTAAAAGCACATTCCCCAAACTCTGGAGCAGTATCAGGAGAATCATAAAAGTATAATCCAAAGTGAGAAATTTATTTTATAATTTAATACTGGAAGAATCATTAACTCTGGTTGGACTATGCAGAATGAGGCTTAAGAAGGTCTTTAGCTACAAAACAGAAATAGAGTTACAGATGTAGAAAACAAACTTATGGTTACCAAGGAGTGGGAGTAGGCATAAATTCGGAGATTGGGACTGACATATACACACTACTATATATAAAACAGATAACTAATAAGAGCCTACTCAATACTCTGTAATGGCCTACATGGGAAAAGAATCTAAAAAACAGTGGATATATGTATATGCTTAACTGATTCACTTTGCTGTACACCTGAAATTAACACAACATGGTAAATCAACTATACTTCAATAAAAATTAATTTTAAAAAATGATGGTCTTTAGATCTGAATCTGCTGGACATACCAGGAGGACACATAGAGTCACGGCTCTCAGGAGACCTTATATAGTCTAAATAGTGATGGGTTATAAGATAAAAGAGAGCTAGTGAGTTCATATATCATTATAAGGAGCAATTTCAGTATTCAATCCAACTTATTCTATAATTGATTAAGTGAAAAAATACAATTTCTTATAACAAACATGTTTTATAAGATTTTAACAAACTTCATGGATAAAACTTCATGATTGCTTTTCCTCTAATTCTTCTTCTTTCTCTTCATCTATCCTTCTCTTTCCCCCAAAATTCAGTACTAATGCTCTGGATGCCACTAAGTAGAGCAGAGAAAGGTAGGTGTCCATGCTGAAGGGACATAAGGAATGGGCTTCAGTGGTCTAGAGTGGGGTGTCAGATCTCAAGTAGGGTGTTCATGTGTGGACTTGGACCAATATGGGGTATGGAAGCCCAAGCAATGTGAGAAAGGCATTCTTGTATGGGGACAGCCTGGCACGAGGTATCAGAGCCCAGGAAGAATGAAGAAAGTGTCCACGCAGAAGGGCAGCCTGGCATGAAATGACAGAGTCTGAAAATTTTGACAAGGGCACCCATGTCTGGAGGAGGCTGGGTGTAGGTTGACAGGAGGTAGCCTGGTATAAAAAGTAAGAGTTCAAAAACATTGAGAAAAGTGTCCAGATAAGGGCACATGGCTTGGGGAATCAGCGACCAAGCAAGGTGAAAGGCCATCAACACAGAGGGCAAGGGAATGGTCTAGGTGGAAGTCCAGAACCCAAGTGGGTAAGGAAGTCAGCCTCAAAGAAAGGCAGGCTGCTAGGAGGTGTTAGACACCAAACTGGGTAAGAATGGTGGGGAATCCTGGTGTTGGGAGTCAGCAAAGGCAAGATGAGGTCAACATCCATGTAGGGTGGTAGATTGGCACAAGGTATCATAGCCCAAAAAGTGTGAGAAGAGTGTCCAAGTGGGGGGAAGTCTGGCACAGTGTTGCAGAATTCAAGTGCGGGGAAGAGGACATCTGTATGGGAAAGGGCGTGGCAGCAGAGATGAAAAACTGATATAAGGAGGGGAGATGATGAAATAAGTAGGTATATTAAAGATCATGGGAGGCAGGATTTCATTGTTGAAGAAGGGAGTTACAAGTACTAGATGGAGAAAAGATACAATGAATTCACTGGTTTTGGAATGGAATTAGAGTTAGTCATTTGAACTTGAAAATTTTAATATAGAGAAATAAAGAAATAAATACAAAAGTAAATGTGTGCATGAATGTATATATTAACATACATATAATCCCCTAGTTCTGTCCTCAGAAAGAGCCTGGGAACAGTGACAACCCAATTGCTATGAACACACTTGGTACCCAGATCTTGACTTCTAAATACTATTCTCAACCGAAAGGGAATCAGGGTCGCCTTGGAGAAATGGCTGATTCCAGATTTAGGACAGCAAAAGTAAAAGATAAAGCTAAAACATATTATTGCACCAGAAAATAAGAAAGCATGTAGAAACAAAGGAAACATAACAGAAGGATACAGAAGCGTGCTTCAAGGAATTCTCACTGGTCAAATTGAGGACAATTTGTGCATAAAAATAAATAATGATAACAATGGGTCATAACTGACAATACCATAGACTTCCACGAGCACATACAAGTATAAATAAATAATTAGGCACATTGAAAGTTTGATAAGGGACTTCCCTGGTGGCAGAGTGGTTGGGAATCCACCTGCCAATGCAGGAGACACGAGTTTGAGCCCTGGTCCGGAAAGATCCCATATGCCGCGGAGCAACTAAGCCCGTGCACCACAACTGCTGAGCCTGCACCCTAAAGCCCGCGAGCCACAACTACTGAGTCCAAGTGCCACAATTACTGAAGCTCGCGCGCCTAGAGCCCGTGTTCCGCAACAAGAGAAGCCACTGCAACGAGAAGCCTGCGCACCGCAACGAAGAGTAACCCCCGCTTACCGCAACTAGAGAAAGCCCATGCGCAGCAACAAAGACCCAACGCAGCCAAACATAAATAAATAAATAAATAATACATTTATTTAAAAAAAGATATTTTGATGAGAAATGGGATGTTTACATAGTTTCATAGTACCTCCCTATAAAATATGTAATAAGTAAAAAGGGAGAAAGAATAACTCCTCAGTAGAGAAGTCTGGCAAACATTACCTTAATCAAATGATCAAAGGAACCCCTTTATAATAGAAAAAATAAAAATTATGAGCCACCTGATAATAAGATGCAATCTCAGCATCATCACTTCAATGATATTATTCCTGCCAAAGATGCATAACCTGTATCTAAGCATGAAGAATCACCAAAACTAAAATGAGGGTCAGGTAACAAAATAACTGTCCTGTTCCTTCAAAAATTTAAGAAATTGAAAGTCAAGAAAAGGTTAAAGAACTGTTCTAAACAGAAGACTGGAAAACATGACGATCGAATGCAAATGTGTGATTCTGACTGGATTCTTTTGCTGTAAATGGCATTATTGAGCAACTGGGGATCTGAGAGTTAGATGGTACTATATTAATGTGAATTTCCTTATTTTGATGATGAAATTGAGGTTTTAGAGAATATGCTCATTTGTAGGAAATACTAGAGTATTAGAAGGTGATGAGGTAACAGATTAACAATTTCCTTTCAAACAGTTCAGGTGGGAAATATTCTTTATTCTTGTTATAGTTGTGTTTCAAAACAGAACTTCATAGTTAAATATCATGGAGAATCTCCTGTTGCATATCATTAAAAGTTAAAGAGAGGTGTTATGATCATGATAACCTGATTAAAACTGAGAGCTCTGCCCCATTGATTTTTGGTAAGAGTCCCTTTGGCCTTTTTGTTCACTGTGCTCCCCACACGCCCAAGTATAAATACTCTTCAACCTGCCCTTCTCTATATCACTAAGAAAGATATTAACCAACATAGCACTTAAAATTCTTAAGTACTTATGTCAACAAGATTATTTTTTTGGAAGTCTTCTCACTAAATACAAGTGCGAACTGTAGTTTCTTTTTCATTTGATCCAAGACAATCAAATTCCTTGAGGTTTGTAATTGTATTCCACAGGAACCCATGAAAGGATCAATGATGCCTGGTAGAAAGGTCTTAGGGCTGGATTGCACCCTCGGGAGTATTCCCTGAGATTATCTAGAGCGAACTGATGATTTGGGAAAGTCAATGTCATTCCTGAGAAGATGAGAGGGGAGGCAAAGATGGGTAAAGAGCAAGGCTGACACCCTGGAGAGGCATGACAGCATGAGACAAGTGTCACGACACTAGTTTGGGGCTCTGCCCCCCTTTTGGAGAGTTTTAACTAGGCACCCCCTTTTGGAGAGTCCAGCATGAGATGCAGACTGGGCTCAGCTGCACTTTCTCTTTGATATTTAAATGTTTCCCTTTTAGCTAAATCAAATGGATATTGTTCAGTCGTTCTCTTACTTGCATTTTCTACAGTTTTATATCACCATGTTCTTGAACTGTTTCCCTTGATTTTTACCTGTCTACACCCTACAGAATGGATGGTTTATCTCTTTCTTTTGGAGCTATGCCTTCTCAGCATCCTTTGCAGGTTTCTTTCCCTCCCCCATCCATTACTCTCCCCAAGGTTTTATTCTCATCTCCTTTTCTCACTCCACCAGACTCCAGGTACATTCTTGATCCCTAAAGGATCTGTAGCTGGGCTCCAGGTAATCTGTGTATCTCTTGAAAATCTATGTAAATATTTGTATATATAAGTATATGTGTGTGTGTGTATATATATATATATATATATACACATTTTTCTGATGAAAATAGTTTTCCTCATATTCTCTAAGGGGTCTACAATCACACAAAGTTAAGAACCCTGGCATGTGTTCTAGATGTTCCACAGTCTAGATCTTTGGGTCATTCTTCTCCCTGAGCTCCAGACTCATTTATCCAACAGACATCTCTAATGCAGCATGCTCAAAATGGAACTCACCCTCTTCCTAACCAAGCCTCTCTTGGTTTCCCTTATGAAGAGCACAGTCATCAGCTCAGGTGTCCCAGTAAGAAACCTGAGCATCAACTTAGGTTCCCCTCTCTCTTTCACAGCCTCATGTCCAATCAAGTTCCAGGCCCCAGCACTTCTCCCCTCTTAATATCTCTTCCATTGGTCTGCTTCTCTCAATCTTTTAGACATGAGGTCATGTCCCTCACAGTTATTGAGCCACTGCTCAGTTCCTGCCATCTGTCCTCCCCCAACCCATTCTCACACTACAACTAGAGTGATCTTTCTAAAATACTAACGTGCTCATTTTTCTCCCCGTCCTTAAAACTCTTCCAAGTAGTACCTTTTCCATAAGATAAACCTAAACTTTATAATAGGATGTCTAATTCACTAAATTATCTGTCCCCAACCAACATCCCATCTCCCATCCCTTCATCACTCTCACCATTTTGCACACCATGGCCCAGTCACACTCAGCTATTTACAGATCCCCAAAAGGCACCATCATGTTGGTAGATTCTGAAACTTTGCGCTTTTTAATGTCCCAGGGCCTTCTAGGTCCCCACCAGTGGCTAACACAGTGCTCAGAACATTGATAGGCTGTGGTGGTTTAATATGGTGTGAAGTTGACTAAGCTGGAATGATTTTTCCCAGAGCTCATCTCTGTATGCTTCCAGGTTACAGGTGGCCAGAAGAGAATTTAGACAAGATTTGGAAGGCATAAGTGAAGCAGCAGTCATTATGCTCCAAAGGTTATGTGGATGGAGGGGATGAGGGATGAAGTGGTATGGGTGGAGCCCAGTTTGCCTTGCGCTTCCCCCTGCCACACATCCTGCTCTTCCTCCTGACTCCCAATCCTGCCCACCAACAGCAACCCAGGCCTACGGTCAGGCTGTGAACTCCCAGATACAGATGCTACAAAGAGACAGCCTTCCAGAGACATGAGCCCCCTTTCACGGTCCCAGTGCATTAGATGGACATGCCTAACATTCAGATTTTCCTGCAAGCTCTGACTTGTCCATCCACACCGGCACTCCAGGAGGGCTTATAAACAACCTTTCTCTGAACTTTTAAATCTCCTTTTCAGACCTTTACTTCCCCAGGCTTTCCCACAGTTGTGTTAAGGACTAACTCCTGTAATAAGTTCCTTAGTCCCCAAAAGTCAGAATGGCTCTGCTTCCCTGACAACCCCTTGATTCTGTTGACTAGTTAGCTTGAGTACGTCCTTCAGTATGTCCCCTCTAAGGGAAACTTCTCTCAGCCTACATCTGTAGGGGGCTCAGTGGGGAGGGAGAGTGCAGAGACTCCCCATGGCTACCCTGTCCCCATGCTCACTCTGCAGCTCCACCCCAAGTAAGGAAAAATCTGGCTCTGATTCTTGGTGCTCTACACAGGGATAGGATGTCTGGATGACCACGCAGATTCCTTACACTCTCATGAAACTGTTCTACAGGCAGCTGGTCATTCCCAAGAAGCTTCCCACACCACAACCCTAAGGCTGGGGAAAGAAGAGACAGGGGCTGTGCTGGGGTCACTTTTCTGGTCTAAAACTACCCTGGGGAGATGTACTTCAGGTGCAGGTGGACCCTGAAAATGTTGCTTCTGGGAGCAATTGGTTAGCACCCAACATCCCTGGGGTTAAAATAAGCATCCACTAGAAGCAGGGGATGGGTCTTGTCCCTAAGCCAAGTGGACTTAGGGGCAAGCCTTATCCAGATATGCTGCACAGGATGGGAAGGCTTTACACACTCCTACCTCAGAGGCCCAGCTCTGTGCCCTTTAATACCCTAATGTCAGTCGTGCTGAGAGAGTAAGCAACTCCATCCATCCGTCCAGAAGCATCTCTGCTCGCTTGTGAAGGCCCTTCATGGCAGTTTTCACAGATGGTGCCTCTATGCCACCATGCTCTTTGAAGGCACTATTGGGGACTGTGAGTTCCTTGATGGCTGGAACCATGCCTGCAGCCCCTTAGTTTTCATCTCAACACTGGGGAGAGAGATAGGTAGAGGGTGCTGGAGAAGAAGAACCAGAAACCTAAAACAGAACAGAACTTGACTGGCCAACGGGGATGCTGGAATAGGAATGGAAAGGGTGAAACAGCAGAGAACCCTCAAGCCATAAAGTGAGGTCTGGAGACATTTGAGTGTGTCACTTCTTGTGTCAAGCAGATGCACTATATGATTTTGATGTCCAGTAGGTATTTTTGAAAATAAATAATAGAATTTTGAAAGGAGCTAAGGTGTATGCAGAAGAAGGAAAGAAAAGGAAGGAAGGTAGAGGCAGAGAGGGGCAAAGGAATTCTTGATCATGGAAAATATGGTCGTTTCTTCTACGCTTTACATCCCCACATCAGGCCAGGGATGGAGGCATACATTTCAACAAAATCTATCTGGAACTATATCCTGCCAAAGAGATGGCACTAACATGGACATTTCAGGATGGGCATGGCTAGTGTGAAGTGTGTTTGGGAAGCTGTTGGGCCTCACTGAGCCATATAGATCATCCAGCCTTGAGTACCTGCATGGTGCCTGATGCTGTGCTAGGTACCATGGATGCAGGGAGCAAAAAGAAAAATCCTAGTTCTGCTTCACTCTCAGGCTTTATTTTATCCCCTCAGGAACTCTGTTCAGAAGGACATGCATTTTACATACCCAGTATACAGAAGAGTGTGCTCAGGCCTGAAGAAATTTGTGACTTGACTAAAGTCAGGGAGCGAGTTAGTGGAGTTGAGAGCACTCTGTATACATAGACCAAAGAACTTGGCTTTGGTTTCATATAGATATAGATACAGATATAGATATGTGCCTGCTGTCCTACTGCCCCCCCATCTGCAGCCTAGGGGAACACTGAAGCATTCATGCAGGGGTATCTCTGGCTCCTTTTTTAATACAATTTTTTAAAGGTTACACTCCATTTACAGTTATTACAAAATATTGGCTATATTCCTCGTGTTGTACAATACATCCTTGTAGCCTATCTGACACTCAATAGGTTGTACCTCCCAGCCTCCCACTCCTATATTTCCCTACACACACACTGGTAACCACTAGTTTGTTCTCTATATCCGTGAGTCTGTTTCTTTTTTGTTATATTCACTGGTTTGTTGTATTTTTTTAGATTCCACATATAAGTGACATCATTTTGTATTTGTCTTTCTCTTTCTGACATTTCTTAGTGGCTCCTTTTAGGCCGAACAGAGGCGGCTGCAGACCACAGACAAAGAGCCCCTCCCTCCGTGACCATGTCTCCCGGGCATTCACTTTGTCAGTATGAGGCTGCCCTACATGGCCTGGATTTGTCCCACTTTCTACTGTGCCAGGTTGCATGATGCCAGCCAGGCACTCTCATTAACTCCCATGCCCCATCCCCACTTCTCAGGCAGAATAGCTTGTGATCCCTAAATAGAAGTCAGCATGCCTGCTCAAGGGCCCCTCCTCAGATTCAGAAGCACTAGTACAAACCCTGTGACCACCCATAGCTCTCTGCCTTGTAATTCAAGGCTTACAGATCTCTGCCCTGGTGAACCTTGAGCTACTTGAGGGCCTCATGTATATCTGCTTTGCTCACCCCAACTCCCTGGTGTGAACCCACCATGAGACGGACAGCAAGTGCTCAGTAAAACAGCCCTCGTGGCCCGGGAACTCATCCACCTGTCCGTCCCTCCTTGTATCTCCCTTTCAGCATCAACCAACGGTCCCAGAGAACACTGAGTAACCAGTGACCCAGGAAGTAACTTCACACACGTTTTCCCAGAAGAAGTCTCACTTAGAAAATGGCTTTTTGCCAGGAAGGCTTCGCCTCCTGGGGATTTTCCTCGTTCGTTTTAATGCTGACTGATGGCTCTGTTCTTGGCATAGTATTTCCTGAGATCATCGTTCTATAAGAGAAAGAACAAGGCTTCTCAATGGAAAAACAGTCTGGCAGAGCCTTTAGTTTTAATCAGAAGTGTACAGGTATAAAGTGATTATAAACTGTCCCTTGCTTCATCTTCTCCATGTTTAAAATGGCTAATTATTATCTACCCCCAATCAGTGCACTGAGACCATGAATGCCATTTTATCATTTTAAAAGGTGTTGCCCCTACCCTGGACTAGGCTTGATGGCTGTACACATACACAAAACCCTGTGACTCCCCCATCACTGCACTTAACTCACTATGTTGCCTTCATTGGCCTAATGTTGGTTCCCTCTCACCCCCAGCAACGAACCCCTAAGACCCTAGAATCCCAGAATCAGCTCACAATGTTTAAAGGCAGAGTGCTGTGATAAAAAGCATCAGTTTTGAAATCAGACTGACCTGAGCTCAAACCCTAAATCTGTCACTTTGGATGCTATGAGTCTGGGTCAATCCTTTCGACACTCAGTTTTCTCATCTGTACAATGGGCTGCTTACTACATGCCTAGAAGTAGGATAAGAGAGAAAATGCATGTGATAAGTTCCTGGCTTATACTATATCCTATTATGATAACTATCATTATTTCATTAGTAAACAAACTCTAAGAAAATAATTCAAAAGAAAAGTTAAATCCAAAGGTTATCATTACAATATTTTCCGTAAAGGAGAAAAAAATTTAAAACATAGCTGTCTGAAAATAAAACAACGGTTTAGTATAATATTGACTCTTTTGACACAGAAGTTCTACCTCTAGGAATATATTCTACAAAAACACTCTCACAAAAAATGCCCAGGGGCATATGCAGAAGAACATTCATTGCAGGATTTGTTGCAATAGAAAAATGTGGAGACAACACTCTAAAATTCCATACAGCCATGTCTAAAAATGAGTATTTCACAAAATGAAAGAATATTCATGGTACTTGTTGAGTGAGAAAAACAAAAAAACAAAATATTGTGGGACACTATGTATGATGTAAGTTCAGCTCTGAAAAGAAAGAGAAAAGAAACAGAAAATCTTATATCTTATATATTATATAAATATTCAGAAAAATTTGGAAGGTTACATATGAAACTTTAGAATTGGGGAGGTTAATTTTTAGTTTTGTATATTTTTATATTCTTTAAATTTAAAAAAACGTATGATTTTTATATTTTTAAATATGTAATTAAAAATGAAAAAAAATTAAGTTTTTGAAAAGGGGGCATGTGGACAAGTAAAGGTCATAAGACTTTGCAAGTAGGAGAGCCCCCCAAAAGACAAAGTGTTTTCATCAGAGAGAAGGGCTTACAGAGCCTGCAGAGGCAGGTCCACTAAGAGTGGCAGCCCCTCAAAGATAGCCACAGACCAAGACCTGGCTCCTTGACTCATAGGTCCGATAATGAAAACCACTAACGTGTTTTGAGTGCCCACCACATGCCAAGAACTGTGCTGAGTACATTTGAGCATCATTCTACTTCATCGTCATGGCAACCCTGTAAGTGTATACTATGGTTTTGTCTGTTTCACAGAGGAAATTGAGGCTCAGGTGTGGACTTGCCCAGGTTCAGAAAGCTCATGAGCCATGGAACCATGGATAAAACCCAGACCACTCCAATTCTGAGCCCAAACTCTTAACCAGTTAGCTCCAATGTCTTCATAATTTGTTCTTTCAGTTCATCCATGATGATTCCCTCATATAAATTAACTAAACCTATAAGGGACAAATATATAAACCAAATGCCAGTGTAATTCTTTATCACAGTCATGTCCACATCCAGAACACCACCCTTCCCTGTATCAAGTTTTTTTGGGAGGCTGACGCACGGAGAATCAGCAACTAGGAGTTGGATAGTTCAGAATGTATTTCAGGAAAAATGATGAGCAGTGTCAGGAGGCCGGAGAGCAGAGCACCTAAGAGAGCCCTAGAGGCAGACAGGCCTGCCCTCAAAACCTAGGTCTCCCACTTACCAGCTAAGTGACTGGCTTAGAAATCTAGGGACTGGTGTTCTCATCATAAAATGTAGATGATAATGGTCCTATGTCACAGGGATTTTTTTTTGTTTTTTTTGTGGTACGCGGGCCTCTCACTGTTGTGGCCTCTCCCGTTGCAGAGCACAGGCTCCGGACGCGCAGGCTCAGCAGCCATGGCTCACGGGCCCAGCTGCTCCGCAGCATGTAGGACCTTCCCGGACCAGGGCACGAACCCATGTCCCCTGCATCGGCAGGCAGACTCTCAACCACTGCGCCACCAGGGAAGCCCTCACAGGGATATTTTAAAGGTTAAATATAAAAATCTATTAAAGCACTTTAGCACCTATAAGCCCTGACATATAACAGGTGTTCAGCAAATGCAATAATATGGCTAATACATTTTATGTATAATATAAAATATAATGTAATATAGTTTTAGTATCTGTCACCACTCCCCTTACAGTGTTCCCCTGAGTGACCATGTCATCTGTGTCTGTCAGGTACAGGCCCTCCATCTCATGGATAGAACTGGATAAACCCTTTCTGCCCAACTCTCTTTTCCACACAGACCACACCCCTCACTGAGACAGGTTACAACGCTATTGATTTGGTTCTACCTCTCTGCGGAAACTTGCCCATCTTGTGAACACACCCCAGTCACCTTGATTGTATTTAGGTGTTTGCCAAAACTCCATTAGCAAACCGTCTCTTAGGGAACTCCCTTCTGCCAAAGCAAGCTTCCTTTTAATTGATTTTAGCTAATTTTCACTTTCAAAGTGTGTCCTCTGCTAGCATTGTTAGCTTTGGGGTGTTTAAATCAGACTGGAACGGTGACTTAAAATTGACAAATTCAAGGGTAGGGGTTTTTTTGGGGGGTTTTTTTTTTTCCCATCTCTATTCCTTCTACCCTTCAAGGAGTCCATAGATAGGAAATCAGCTGACTGTTTTTTCTCACCTGACATTAATCTTACTCTCCTGGATGACTAGGAGATTGCTTTACTCGGAATGAAACACTGGACTGGATGATTTATAGACAGAAAATGCTTCCAAGCCCTTCTCTGATTTTTCGTCACAGATTTCCCAGGTCAACATCATTCTGGTCTTTGTCCTCTCTGTAGATTCTAACTCACACAGCTAGACAGACCGAAATGGTTCACGATTCCAGCCCTGTGTGAAAGTGTGTGCAAGTGCCTAAAAATAAGCGTTAAGTGCTCTAAAAAGGCAGTGTATTATTCTGGAAAGAGTCACCATCACTCAGCAATTTGACAGCAGCGCTGATGAGCTACCTGCATAGGGTGTAACAAAGGGCTCATTCACTGAATATTGACAAAATTCTTAGACCTCCTAGCACCCAACGGGATCACCAGCGAAAAGCTCTGGGTGTGTGGGGGGCAGTGGTTAGGAGCAGCGAGGGATAATTGGGTGTAGCCTGGCTGTGGGATCTTGAATCCATAGAATGCAAAGTTAGAGGGGCCTTGGGGAACATCTGGGCCAAAGGGTCTCAACATAAGGCAGAGGTCTGCTTACACTGAAATCATCAGAGAACAGGTTAAAAAGACAATTTCCTGCGTCCCTCCCTCAGAGGATTTGAATCAGCAAGTCCTAATAGGTCTCTGGAAACTATTTTTAACATGCACCCAGGCTATTCTAATGTGCAACCCTGTTTGGAAAATACGTGCTGATCTAATCTAAACTTCTCATGATGCAAAGGAGGCTCTCACCTCAGAAGCAATGGGTACTACTTGGACATAGTGAGCCGGGGATTAAGGAGCAGTTGTCACACCAAAATATTACCCATAACCAAGGCATTCGCATAAATATTCCCCACATCACCAGAAGAGAATGCTCATGTGATGCACAAATGGGGAAACAATGACTCAGAGAAGCCAGCCACCCTGAATCCAAGCTCCTGCCACGTTTCAAAGCTCACAAGCATGAGAGACAGAGGAGAGAAATCAACTCTGTTAATTTGCAGGGGCAGAAATTTCTCCTGCCAATTTCTCTAACCATCTTCCCATACTGAACTACAGACTGTTTCTGTGCTCTTCAAACACCTCTAGTTCTTGCTTGATACAAATGAAGGAAAGCCTTTTTTGTTGCCATGGCACCACCACAATAAGCTGTTTTCAAGTGTTAGATATTCTGAAATGAAAGGCTCTGTTTTGAGAAATAAGAATGCTGAAGGGGTCAGTGAAAATTGCCAACATTCATGTACCAACAGGTTGTCACAAGTCAGTAGGGTCACTCTACCAGGAATTTATTCCTGAGACCAGAGAACGTATGTTTTGACAATCTATCCCAAGCCTGAGTCCCAAGTGGATGTGACGACATCTCTCTCTTCTGGCCATGCAGCTAGCTAAGAGATCTCAGCCAGTCAAAGACCACTTATAGTTTCCTACTCATGTTAACATCGAATGAAGGTTGATACGCTCAGGTCTGCGTCAGGAACAAGTACTGATCCAGTGGAAAACAACAAAACATTGATGTCCTTCCTTTGTTTTCTTTTTGCTTGGTTGCATCTCCCATACCTCAAAAAATGAAGACATATTGTCTTCGAGCCTGCCATTCCTGGAACAAGATGGGCAATTACACTTTGTAATACATGTGTTCCAGGACTTGAGGCAGGCTAGTTCATTAGTTAAAATTTTGTTTTTAGCCTGTACTCCACTTAAGCATGCAATGTATATGTGTGCCTTTCTGTACTGTAAACTCAGGATCATGGTTTATTACTCTCTACATTTGCCACAGTGTCTGGTGCATATCAAGTACTCATCAATGTTTGTTAGGTGTTCAAAAGTTAAACTTTTTTAAAAAAAGAAGCGTGTGTGTGTGTGTGTGTGTGTGCCTGCATATGTGTGTTTTGTGTGATATGGGCTGGATTAGTGAGACGATAGTGAGACTAGAAAGGAAGAGAAATCTTCAAGTTGTTTTAGAGGCATCTCCAAAAGTAGCTGTTAGCAAACTTTGGTTGATATCATAAGCCCCAAAGAGTTCATTTAAATAACAGATTTCAAGTCCCCACACCTGGAGTTTCTGATTCAGCTGGGCTGTAAAAAAAACCCAGGAATCTTTTACATTCAGATCCCCAGAGCATTCTGATGCGTGCTAAAGAATCTAGCAGTAGATTGAAATGAAAGGGTGAAGGATGCCTAAACATTAGCAGCTCTACCTTTAAGTAATTAATAGAATGTGTTAGGAGTTAAAAGCTGTGCATGTGAAACAATTAGGAATGAAAATAAACACAATAGAAAAGAGTACACAGTACTATGTAAAGCAATCTGATCTGATGCCAAATGCATGAGTCAAATAGTAAACGCCTTTGTGGTTCTCAGACATCATCAGGGATGACTTCATGGAGGAGTGAGACTTGAAATGAAAATGGGTGTTTAAGAGCTGGTAGAACTTTCTTTTTTAAAAAAATTTAATTTATTTATTTTTGGCTGCGTTTTGTCTTCGCTGATGCACACGGGCTTTCTCTATTTGAGGCGAGTTGGGGCTACTCTTCGTTGCAGTGTGCGGGCTTCTCATTGTGGTGGCTTCTCTTGTTGTGGAGCACGGGCTCTAGGCATGCGGGCTTCAATAGTTGTGGCATGTGGACTCAGGAGTTGTGGCTCACAGGCTCTAGAGCGCAGGCTCAGTAGGTGTGGCACACGGGCTTAGTTGCTCCGCGGCATGTGGGATCTTCCTGGACCAGGGCTCGAACCCATGTCCCCTGCATTGGGAGGTAGATTCTTAACCACTGCACCACCAGGGAAACCCAAGAGCTAGTAGAACTTTCTTGGTAGAGGTGGAGGGGACATTTCGGGACAATATGTTTCTTATCTCTACCGTGTTTTGAAATGTCAGAGGGTTTATAAGCAATATTGTAACCTGGTGAGGACCAGACTAGAGATAACAATCTTACATTTCTGCCACAACATGGGAGTTAGAGGTTCTGCTGTAAGGCTATGGATTTAGGCACCTACTTCCTGATTTTCTGAACACTCACCATTCTCACAGTTTGCTCCCAGGCTGCTATATTTCACATCAACCAAAATTTTATGTAGATAGTGATATAGATGTGGATGTAGACACACACATAGATGTAAATGATATAGATATAGATTTAGATGATATAGATGTCGAATAGACGTAGATGATATACATACAGAATAGATGTAGATGGTATAGATATAGAATAGATGGTGGTGGTATAGTTATAGAAAAGATGTAGATGTATGGATATAGAATAAATGTAGTTGATATATAGAATAGATGTAAATGGTATAGATATAGAATAGATGTAGATGGTATAGTTATAGAATAGCTGTAGATGGTATAGATATAGAATAAATGTAGTTGATATAGATACAGGATAGATGTAGATATTAAGCAAAGCGAAGCAGCCTCCACGTACTCGCCTTAGTTTCCTGACTGTCTTTTCAAGAGAACTCTTTTGAAATTAATGTCAGATGAAGGGAAGCAGGAGCATGAGAAGAATAGAGAAGACTTAGATGTCTTTATAAATAAAGCACCTGATATCAAGGGGTTAAACAGCCATTTGTACTTAGGAAAATCGAAGGGAACAAGGTAAGAATCTGCTGTATCAGTAAAGAAAGAAGATGAGGATAAGGAAAAAACCACAAAAGCGATTAAGAGAATAATAAAGGCTTTTTTGTATACCTGCCCTGGCATGGAAGGCAAGAACGGTGCCGATGCGAGCCCACTGACAAAGGGGAGGCATATTAAATAAACGATTAGTACAAAATGACCCACATGCTGAGCTTCACTCACAGAGAAAAAGACAGAGAAGCAGCAGTGGACAATTAAGAACTACTGTGATAAGATCAGAAAGCGGTGGGGGCAGATGCCAGAAAGGGGGAGGGCTTGGGGAGCTGGGATGCAGGCAAATTAGCGGGCGCTGATTTCCGGAGAGCGCAGGGAATTTGTAATGAACCTGGACTGCCACAGCTGACTCATCAGCAGACACAGTAGGGTGGGGTCCCGGGGGCTGCAGAGAGCAAAAGCGCAACTCCAAATTTCTCAAGGGGCCTGAGAAACAAGTGGCCAGTGCCAAGAAATAGTAGCATCAAGCTGTATCTCTGTGAGTGCATAGTCCATGGAGAATATATGTAAATACATTCTATCTGCAAGTTAATGCTACCGAAAGCAAGGCTGATCTGTTTAAACAACTGCATAAAGAAATAAGTAGGTAGGATAAAGTATACCAGTCATAAAGTTGGTATGTTTATATAATTGGACTAGAGTGATAACAAATTAGAACAAGTCCTTCATCAGAATTCAGAGGGCTAGATTCCATTTCCTGTTATTATTTCCAGTGTTACTGAACACAATTACCTCTAATTTATGATTGACCATGTACCAGGCGCTAGTGCTAAAGCATTCTACATCTAATAAACTCCTTAAACCCTCAGAACATCCTTATGGTGTAAGTTTATTTTCATTTTACGGGTAAGAAAACTGGAGCTCAAAGAGATTAAATGAATTTCATAAATTCACATCACTAGCACATGGCAGAGGAAAGACAACCCAGATCTGTGTGCCACCGAGCAAGCCCCAATCCTGTCTCCAGCTCACAGTGGAACCCGGAATGGGTCCCTTCACTTCCTATAGCCTTGATTTTTTTTCACATTTGTGCCATGTAATGGGGATGGGGTGTCACTAGAAGTTCTTCAGTAGTATGTGGATGGCATCTGTGGTAGAAAGAGCAAAGGTTTAGAATTTGGATAGAACTGAGTTTAGATCCCTCCAGCACCAGGATGCTGGATAACCCATCTGTGCCTCAGCTTCCACATATATAAAGAGGAAAAATCACACCTAACTCATAGAGTTGTTGTAGAATTCAATGGTGCCCAGTAGCTTTAATATTCTATAATTTTAGTCTAAAATAAATCGACCTGACTGTAATTACATGAAAACCAAAAGGTAATTTATGAAAGAAAAATCTTTTAAAATTAATGTAATAAGTTAAATTTTTGAAAAATCATTAGTTTCTGAATGTGTTATACAGAGTGTGAGATGCTGTAATAATAAATTACTTTAAAGGGGGCATTCAGCCTTTGATATTCCACAATTCAGAAAGAAAAGTTATAAAGGCTTTATTCCCTTAAGTCACTCAAAATTGAATTCTGAATCTAATAGCAGATTCCAGAACCTCTGAGGATAATGAGGAAATTATCTTCCAAAGAATCTGTTTTCATTGAAGTAAAACATTGCATTACCCAATCACTTCCAATCAAGGGAGTGTGTTCATGTAATAGAAATATTTGGGGAAATGTATGCTATTTTGCCCTAGGACAATGAACTTACATATTTTTTTTAGTGCAGCCAGCATTTATCTTTGTAACTTCTTTCCCATACCAACTTAAAATCCTTTATTAGCCATCATTTACTTCAAGAGAGCAGGTGAAATCACAAATTGAATTTAAGTAGTTTCTTGATGTCCTTTATAATACTTGATTTGGTCAAAATCAATCCTCCCCTTAATCAGTTATTGCAGAGTAGGGAGACAAACAGGAACTGCCAGATGGCTGAATTGGAACAAAACTCAGTCTTCATTCCCCCACCAAAAATGTAGAAATGAAGGAAGTGTGATAGCAACCAAGACTAACATCTTCCACTTCCTAATGATACAGTGATCTGAGAGAAGAATGATTTCAGATGATATTTACTGAGCCCTGACTATGTAGATGTTTTCCTAAGATGTGGGATTAGCAGATGCAAACGGGTATATATAGAATGGCACAGGGAACTATATTCAATATCCTGTGATAAACCATAATGGAAAAGAACATGAAAAAGAATATATATATATATGTGTGTGTGTGTATATATATATATATATATATATATATATATATATATATATAACTGAGTCACTTTGCTGTACAGCGGTAATTAACACAACACTGTAATTCAACTATACTTCAATAAAAAATAAATTTAAAAAAGAAAAAAAAAAGAATTCATAGTGCTCAAATGCTTCATCACACTTGACGCTTGAAACAACACTGTGAGGTGAGTGGTCACCGTTTCCCTCATTTTATAGCTGAGGAAATTGAAGCACAGAGAAGTAGATCGCTTCCCAGGAGTTTTTAACCCAGGCAGTACTGCTCTGGAGCCCAAGGTTTTAACCACTGTGCCATGCCTGGGCCACCTCTGGCGTGGTCAGAGCTAGCTCCTGCCCTGGCTTAGCCAAGAATGCCGTGGGTATTCATTCTAAAGCCTCCCTTCAAAAATTTAATTACCATTTATAATATAATATTTCATTAAAGTAAAAATGCTCATATCTGTGCACCCTGTTACTGGTCACAAAGCATCTGATATACATCCATTCCTTGGACTCTTATGACATAGGTAGGTGCAAACGCTGTTAATTTCAGGTGAGAAAATAAGCTCAGAGGTATGAAATGACTTGCCAGTGTCACCCAGCTTTTCTGGTGACATGGAAAGGATGAAATCTAAGAACTTCTGACTCTCACTCCAGGGCTCCTTGTGCTATAGCAGCCTTCCCTGAGGAATAAAATCAAACCCTGGAATCTGCTGGTAGTTCCGTAACCAGGAACCTGCACCTCACAGCACTTCTGGGACAGCAATATTGATACTCAATGAGCACTTATTTTCTACCAGGGACTACGTAAAGCATTTTATTTTATTAATCTTGTTGAAGCCACCTTCTCAATCCTAGGATGTGAGTCTAGTTAACACTTGTATTTTAAAAGTGAGGAAATTGAAGCTCAGATTAAACAACTTATCCCAGGCTACACGTCAACTAAGTGTTCTGGGAACCACGTGACCCAAGCTGGACCTGATACTTGAACACATATCCTTTTGATTCAACACTAAGACATGAAGGTGTCCTTCCAGAACCTACAGAGCCATGGTCTGGTTTCCAGCATAGCCCTGAGATGCTGTATTAGTTATCTATTGATGTGTGACAATATCACTACAAACTTAGGAGCTAAAACAACACACATGTATTATCTCACAGTTCCGGTGGGTCAAAAATCCAGATACTTATTGTTTGGATCCTCTGCAAGGCTGCAGTTAAGGAGTCTGCTAGGGCTGTGGGCTCGTCTCAAAGCTTGATTGGGAAAAGAGTCCCTTCCAAGTTCACATGGTGGTTGGCAGGATTCAGGTCCTTCAGGCTATAAACTGAGGGCCTCTGTCTCTTGCAGAAAAGAATGAATTTAGTAGAATGAAAAGTAGACCCAAGGCTGCTCCCAGTTCCTAGATGATTTTTGGCCAGAAGCCATCCTCAGTTCCTTGACACGTGGGCCTCCACCACATGGCCTCTTGCTACATCAAACACAGCAAGGGTCTCCCAGAATGACAGTTTATGATCTTAGGTAAAAATAACATCCTATCATCTTTGCCATATTCCATCGGTAGGAAGCAAGTCACAGGTCCTGCCCACACTCAAAAAGGGAATTACTCTGTGAGTACGAGAGGCAAGGATAATTGGAAGCATCCCAGAGTTTGGTTAGCCAAACATACAAACATATAAGTCTGAGAACATTTCTGATTTGATGGTGCCCCCTTCTCTCCTTAACAAATCTTCAAAGAGCAAACAAGAAAGATAATTTCTGTTTCTTTCATAAAATTCAAAGACATCTGTAACACAAACCACAATATACAGGAGAGTCCCCATATTCTAGGACAGGTTTCATAGGGGTGCTCAAAGGGGCAAGAGAGGATGCCTGTGGCTTTAGGGTTTAGACAAAGCTAGCAGAAAAGGGTTCTAAAAACATGGGCACATTATTAGGGGCAAAACCACAGTGTGGTAGTACGATTTTCCATAGTTTCTTTTTGGTACAAATTCTTGAGAAGTTGAGAAGGTACGGCTAAACGAGGAATCACACAGACAAGCCACGTTTGCGAGAAGCAGTCTATCAGGATGCCAAGGGGAAAGAGAGAGGCTCTAAATTGGGAATCTTCTGCTGTGCCAACCTGGTTTGGCTCGGGAGAAAGGAACACGAGGAAGGCACTAATGCAGACACAGTCCCATCAGAGAGTAACTTCCTGTTGGCCTGGATGGAGCCCTGGCCCTCTCGGACACACATCTTCTGCAAATAACTGGTCCAGAAAAGATACAGCTCATTCAAAGATGATTGCTTAAATAAGTGCAAAACCATCAGTTACTTATGGTTAACTTACGGTTAAGAATAAAAGCAACAGGAAAAGAAAAAGCAGTTGAAAACACATGCACAAGAAGACTGTTGTACCAGGGCAGATGGAAAATTTGACCAAACTACTATCACATTTAAAAAATAATAATAATTAATCACCTCCATAAAAACAAGTCTTTAGAGCAAAGATCAAAGAGTTCAGAGAAACATGTCAAGACAACAGAAGTAGATAAAATATGAGCCAGCAAAAAAGAAAAGTAAAAACGATTACAAAAACAAAAAACAAATTGAAAGCACCACAAATGTGAAGAAACCCTTTTGAAAACATAGCAAGGATGTGAAGAACAGAACAGAGAAACAGCAAACAAAACGGCTGAAAATTTAAAAAAATGAAATCAAAGTAAATAAGTGCTTCAAGAGGATTAGAGAGAAAAAAAGAAATGTAAAAGGTACACATAATTAGTGACCCAAAAGAATATAATCCAAATAAAGGGACAAAAACATTATTTAAAGATATAGTTAAATAAAATTTTACAATAATGAAAGAAATTTTGGCTCTATCTATTGAAAAGACAAACTGCCCCATAACCAACTGCAGAGATAATCTGATAAAATTACAGGACTTCAAAGACAAAGAATCTTTTGGGCAACTAGACAAAAATGTTTGAGTCACCTAAAAAGAAAAAAAATAGCTAAAGGATAAGCAGACTAAGTGATAAATGGCTAAGCAATGAAAAAAGAAAAAAAAAAAAACAGTTAAGTAATAAATGTTTCCAAAGTCCTTGAGGAAAGATATAACCCCAAAATTTTATACTCTGAAAAAATTAGTTCAAATATAAAGACAGCATGAAAATCTCTACTGAACCATGCTAGAACTTAGAATACTTACCATGAGTACTTCTTGGAGAAAGTATGAGGACAAACTTTAGCCAACTAAGTAATAAATGGAGAAACCACAGCAAAAGGCAGCAGTGAGCATTGAATCCTTAAATTTGTCACAAACTCAACCAGATGTGGACATTAGAGATACAGAACAAAATGAAATGTTAGGAATCTTTACTACCATGTACATATGAAATAACTAGCAAAGTTTAGGAGGGTAAGTGAAGACAAATGGTGGAAATAATGTATTATGATTTATCTTTTATGGCTAGGTAAAAAATATACTATTTAAAATTGCTACACCAAGCCATAAATATATAAATATATGGGAAAAACAGGAATTTTAACTTAAAAAATTATATAGGAAGTAGAAATTGAATGGTTTAGAAGAAGGAGGATACGAGGAGAAAGAGGAAGTATACCAATGTTATTTCCTTATTGAAGATAATCAAGATACTACCTGCAGAAATAGAAGACTGGTGTATTTTATAAAGGTATAGATATAAAAATGACTGCTAGAACAAAATACATAAAACTCTAAAATATATATTATGCATACTTATGTATTACATAATTTGTGTAATTGTGATGATTGATTTTATGTGCCAACTTTGTTGACATGGTGCCCAGATATTTGGTAAAAAAATTATTCTGGATGTTTCTGTGAAAGTGGTTTTGGATGAGATTAACATTGAAATTGGTGAACTTTGAATAAAGCAGATTACCCTCCATAATATGGGTGGGCCTCATTTAATCAGATAAAGGCCTTAATAGAACAAAAACTTTCCTCCTATGAGCAAGAAGGAATTCTGCCAGCAGACTGCCCTGGGACTCAAACTGCATCTCTCTCCTGGGTCTCCAGTCTACTAGTCAACCTTGCATATTTTGGACTTGCCAAACTTCTACATTTGCATTAGACATTTCCTTAAAATAAATCTCTTTCTCTATTTCCCTGGAGAACTCTGATTAATACAATAGTATGATGTGTGTGTGTGTGTGTGTGTGTGTGTGTGTGTGTGTGTAAAATTTTAGGGTCATATGAGTTATAATATGTAATTCTAAAATATGCATAACTCTATCCTGTGGTAAAATTGACCATATTTTTTTTACAAGATCCCAAAAATATTTGCAAAATTGACCGTTTATTAGGCCCAAAAGAAAGTCAATACATTCCAAAATGTAGAATGAGTATACTCATTATTCTCTGGTCACAATACAATAGAACTAGAAATCAAAGCTAGAAAAATATAAGAAAAACTCTCCCTTATACAACAATTAGTTCAAATAGGAAAAGTGAAATTGCATTTCATCAACAAAATAAACATAATTAAAACAGTGTCATAATCTATGAGCAGTGCTCAAAAATGTACATTTATATTAATAAACAAGAAGAAAAGTTTATGCTTATGTATTTTAATAATAAACAAGAAAATATACTTAAATAAACTTACATTAATAAATATGAAAGAATAAAAGTAATCCAGAAGGTAAAAAAAGAACAATAAAATGTCTAAAAAGCAAAGGAAGAAAATATTATAAATGAAAACAGAAATTCACAATTTAGAAAATAGAATAATGATAAAAAAAAAAACCAACACATCAACTAACATTAAAAAGGTAGAATGATGTAGAAAAGACATTCTTTTTTTTTTTTTTGCGGCACGCGGGCTTCTCACTGTTGCGGTCTCTCCCGTTGCGGAGCACAGGCTCTGGACACGCAGTCTCAGTGGCCATGGCTCAAGGGCCCAGCCGCTCCGCGGCATGTGGGATCTTCCCGGACCGGGGCACGAACCCATGTCCCCTGCATCGGCAGGCGGACTCTCAACCACTGCGCCACCAGGGAAACCCACAGAGGACTCTTAAAAGTAAAGAGACCCTTGGCCTCATTGGTAAAAGAAGTGACATGTAAAATGATAATGTTATCCTTTTTTTTTACCATCTAGATAATATAAAATCAAATATTTGGAAACATTACGTTGGCAATAATATAGAGTAACAGGCACTCTCCTCACATAGCTGGTGGTGAGGTAAATTGATAGAATCTCTGTTGAAAGCAATCTGGCCATATCTATCAAATTATAAAGCATATATTCTTTTACCCAGCAATTCTACTTTTAGGACATTATCTCATATATATACCAGCATACATATGAATGATATGTACACAGTTATTCATTACAGCATTGTTTATAAAAGCAATCTGTTGGAAACTATCTACCAATAGAGAACTTTAAAAAAATTGATACATTCTTATATTTCAATACTATACAGCTATTTAAAAAAGGATAAGACTGTTCAATGTGAATAGAAATGGACTAATCTCCAAGGTATTATATATTGTTAAATAAAAAAGATCAGAGTGTAAAGGAGTCAGTTCAGAATGTTAACTTCTGCTTTCTTAAAGAATAGGAAACGTTTACACATGTTTTTGCTTATGCATAGAATTTGATAGGCAGGATACACAAGAAATTGATAACAGCAGTTACCTTTTGAGAAGGAAACTAGGTAGGAGGTGTGACAATGGAAGACAATCCTACCTTTTACTATCAACCTTTTTGAATAATTTTGTTTTTGTACCATACTCATATTATTATTTAAAAATAAATGACTAAGTGTTAAAAAGAGAGAAAATGATATGAGAGCTCACTATGGGATTTGAATTCTAATCAAAATGGCTCAGAATTATTTATCACTATCCCCTGCCCATGGCTCCCCGCTAACTGCTGTGGTTCAAGATCCATTTCTCTGATTCTTGAGGATTTAAAACTCAGTCCTGTATAGCTTTGAGATGTACCAGTTGGTCAGCTTTCTGGGTCTTTAACTTAAGCCCCATCAGTTCTGAGGCTAGTAGATCATTGACTCTGTTGGTACCAAGGATCTACAGAAATGAGACGTAACTCAGGAGCTCAGGAGGGAATGCAGAAAAATGGGAGGTCCAAGGACCTGTTGCAGACCAATTGCCAACTCAGAGGTTTTCTTGAGACACTGATCAGCAGACTGCCCCACCCTGACAGAGGAAGGGTCCGTTACCCCCTTTCTCACCCCTCCTGCTGATCTAAACTACCCTTAAAGAGACTGAACAAAGCAAGTCGTTGGACTTTGATGTGAGGACTAAAGCAATGTCCTTTCTCTAGGGCAGTAAACATGATTTATTTGGGTTTCGTTGGTTCCAAAATCCATTGTCTCCTGAAATCTAATTTGCCATTGTGCCCTAAGCTTATTTGAGGCTAGGTGGAACAGAAATTAGTGCGAGGTACCAGAGTCTCCATGCAGGTCCCAACAGATTGGTCAATCTTAATAACCTCATTAATGATCAGAAGGAGGTTGGGAAACAGCCTGGTTGGAAATGGGTGGGAACATTTCTGAAAAGAGTCTCTGCTTTTATTCTCATGTTATTAGCACCCAATGCATTTTTTTTTTAAATTGTGATCAAATGTAATCTTTAGGACTGTGAACCATTCTTTTTCTTTCAGAACTGTTAGCAGCTCCAATGAAGAGAATACAGGGAGACTTGCCGGCACAGGGAAAGTGCAATTCCAGGAGATCTAGGGGTTGCCACATGGCCACACTCCCTTAGCCTCCCCTGGGTTCTAATCTCTGGATTAGAGCAACGAAATCCACTAGGAATAGGTTTTCCTAGATAAGCTGTTTTTTATTTGTCTGTTCCTCCTATCCAAGAGAAGTTATACTCCTAAGTCAGTATTGCAGAAAAAGTAAAACTACGTTCATCCTGTCATCCATTGCATGAAATCCTTACTAAGCACATATTGAACAGTGGTAAGTGAAAGAGAGGAAGCCTATGGCACAAAAGAAATGTAAGACTCATCTCTGCCCACCAGGAATTTACAAGTCTAGTTGGTAAGATCTTAAGAACGCACAGGAAAAGAGCCAGAGAAAATGCACATTTGTGCTTGATTATTAATTGACATCACACATCCATGTTCAATGACCGACAGGTTTCCGAACATTCAGTCTCTGCTGGAAGAATGTCTAGGAGTTTGGCACCAGTGGGCCTGTGTTAAATGACCTTCCTTAGTCAGGCTGCAACATAGTTTTCAAACAGAGCTCTTGTGTTCCCTTGAAAGAGAGAAAAGAGGAAACTTAAGATCTCTGAGAGCAGTTGCATTGTTTCTCAGTATGCTGGGGGAGTCAGCTAATAAATAATATCCAGAGGCCCTCTCAGGGGTGAAAGGTTGATTTCATATTAGGGTGTCAACAATGGGGAGAATGATGGTCAGGAAGAGTTTATACCTTCCTTCACTGTTCCTTTGGATCTCTCAGAACTGAAACCCACGAGGATGTGGATTGGATCTTTCTTCCTAACACAAAGCATAGAGTCCTCCATTTCCAGAAGTATAGCAGGGATTTGGAGAATTTCCTGCTGCACTCCTAGCTCTATGTCACTGACCAGTTACCCAATTTTTCTGGTCTATAAAATGAAAATTTTAGTATCTATTGATATCTTGCAGAGTGTTTATATTGTTCAGATATAACTTATGAAATGGGTGTGACACATAGTAGGTACTCCCAAATGGTAGTTACTATTACTCTTGGGCCAGGTTACTATGCTCCTCAAAAAAAGATGGCGGGGTGGCTTCCCTGGTGGCACAGTGGTTGAGAGCCCGCTTGCCGATGCAGGGGACACGGGTTCGTGTCCCGGTCCGGGAAGATCCCACATGCCGCGGAGCGGCTGGGCCCGTGAGCCATGGCCACTGAGCCTGCGCGTCTGG
Organism: Delphinus delphis; assembly: GCF_949987515.2. Taxonomy (NCBI): domain Eukaryota; kingdom Metazoa; phylum Chordata; class Mammalia; order Artiodactyla; family Delphinidae; genus Delphinus; species Delphinus delphis. The sequence goes on along the minus strand of NC_082683.1, from coordinate 122,619,037 downwards.
AGCCTGTGCTCCGCAACGGGAGAGACCACGACAGTGAGAGGCCTGCGTACAGCAAAAAAAAAAAAGATAGGGAAGAGAAACCACGCTCTCCATATGACCTCTGGCACTGTTCTCATGAAGGAAGGAGACTGCTGCCTCCCATGTCCCTGGGTCCTGGACCTTCTGGGCCACATAGGTAATAAATATTCAAACATTGGATTAGTAAATAGGCTCTACTTGCCAGTTTTGTTGTTTATTTTCACATCATTTTATTATTGTCATAAAGACCATTTGTGAATTATGTGACTGTTTTTTAGAGTTTGTATTACATAAATTTTAAAATTTAATTTCATGAAAGTGGAGGGAAAATCCCACATCGGACTACGTGCCTTGATTTTTGCTCTGAACAATAGTAAGTTTAATCATAGCTCTGGTTTCTCCATAATACTGCCAAGTAAAAATTGTCACCTGCCATCTGCCTCTATAAGGATTAAGTCACAAGCCACTGCAACCTCTGACCTTCAACAACCCATGAAAGGAGTTCAGGGTGGAGATCAGGAACGAGGCACTCTGTGCTCTGGGAAAAGCTGGCAGAACAGGCCTTCAGATATTTTCAGGAGATTTTATGAGCCCAAATTCTTGCATCTTCTCATATCTGGAAAAGCACTAAAATCATTAATAGCGACATCTGCTCCTCGTGACTAGCAGCCGGCCTCTGCCAACACGTGTGCTCGACTGCACATACCCCCTTCACTAAAATCATACACAATACTGACCTCTCCTCTGACCTCTTCAGAGCGTGTACCTCAGAGAGATCTGAGATGCTGTCTCCCAGGCTATAGGCCTCATTTTGCCCCAAATAAAACTTAACTCACAACTCTTATATGCATTTTCTTTCGGTCAACAATACCCAAATCAGGGTTCCTAATGGTCACTGACACCAGAAAGTTGCCAGTTTCCAAAGACCTTGGAGTGTGGCTACTGACACCAAGAGCCCACATCTGGAGCCAGGAGGGAAACTTCTGAAATCTTAAGGTGAAAGATGCTGCTTGCAAATGGCAGGTGTCCCCAACCCAGGGCAGGTGGCCTGGAAATTAGCCTTGGCCTATGTTGGCTTTACCGTAGGACAAAACAAGTATACCACTTTAGTTTCTGTGTCCCTATAGGTTTAAGAGTACTTACTCACTTACAGTGAGAGACCCGCGTACCGCAAAAAAAAAAAAAAAAAAAAAAAAAAATTACAAGCAAATTACAAATTACAAGCAAATCCAACTGCTCAGGACTGTGCTATGACTTCCATGGGCTCCTTACTCCATAAAAAATTTTTAAAATTATATTTATGCATTGGAATAAAGATGAATATATTAAAACATTTTCTCTGACCTAAAAAATTCATTTTTTCCTGATTTTAAAAGAAATGAAAACAGTTTTGGGGCCCTATGCACTGTGCCTACTGTGCTTACTAGATAATTTGGCTCAGATGGGGTGAGAAATTTAAAAAGGCAATGGCAGGGAGAAGAGAATTGGAAATACGAAAAAAATAAACATCTCTGAGGACCATAGAGTGGTAAGTTAGAGAAAGCAGCGAAAAAGCTAGCCAAATTCTGTAAGGTCCTCAAATGCAGTCTCACGTTCTCAGAGGTTAAAATCTCCAGGTCTTCAGAATTTGTTCATTTTACATTCAGGCTGATTACAGCTTCACACTAAGCAACAAGGTGATCACTTTTCATAAGCAAATGTTTTTCTGATTACTTTGCATTTGTGTATCTAAAACTGGAATTCCATGAATGCTAACTGCTGCAATTTGAGTTTCCAGTTGAATTGTCAAGTGGAGACTTTGTTCTCTCATTTTTAAATGTCCACATAATGTTCATGGTTTCCTCAGTTTTTCTCCTTTCCTGTAATCCTGAGGTGTGTTTAGAAGCTGTCAGTCTCTGTCAGCCAAACTGGAGGGGGCTCCACAAAGAGCTGGGAGAATTATGGAAAACATTATACAGCACTGTCAGAAATATCACTCTTAACTTTTCCCCAGACCTGTGTTTTTCTGGCCAGAGATATGAACACAACCAACACACCTGGCACCCTTACTTGCCAGACAGAGTCTCCGGGACGTCCCTGGAAATATTTAGTAAACCTACAATGTGGGCACCTACCCAGCCAGCCACTCCAAAGTAGGAAGATGGCTACCATTTGAGATGCTCCTTGCCATTGGGCTGTGAAGGTAAACTGTTTTTCTAACAATCTCAGTGTTAACATGGGAACAGGCTTCCACTCACTTTCAAATCCAAATGGAACAGGATATCTACTTTCCAGAAGGAAGGAAGACATACTTCCAACCTCCATTAGTGCTATAGTTTCTGCCCCATATGAAACAGCGCTCCTGCCCTGTGCTGTTCACTTCAACATCAGAGCACCTGTTCTGAACTGTTTTCCCACTTGTGGAGACAAGGTTACATTGACTTATCCCCTCTCTTTTTTTTTTTTTTTTTAATCCCCTCTCTTTTAACTAGCTCCCACTCTGGCCACCAATTGCATTGAGATTGTTTTCCTCTAGGGAGAAGGATGAATACTTATTGACCACTTACTTTTGGACTAGCTTTGTTCTTTCCTACGTATTATCTCACTTAATCTTCACACCTTTTGGAGGTAGAAGTAATGGTCCTTTATGGGTGAGGAAACCGAGGCTCAGAGAGATGAAGAAATTGAGAGAACTCAACCATAGAAATGAGAGGAAAGAAAGGTATGAAAGACAAAATGTACCAGATTAACGATATGATTTTATTCAGGCTATTGCAATAAGGAGAACGTTTATTAATGAGGAACATCTCAAAAAAAGGACGGGGACCTGGGTTTTGTAGAAGCAGGTAAACAAGAAAGTCATCTGTGTGTCTTATGGGAGTCAGGAGGAAGGATGGAAATGGACCTTGGAATATACAAAGGAAGGATGGTCCTTTGTGGTTAGCTGCTCCTGGGACACAAGAAGGGGGCAGATCTCTTTTTTCATTTGGTTGGTTGGTTTTAGTTTTTGGCATTCATTTTTATTTTATTCTATTGAAGTATAATTGATTTACAGTGTTGTGTTACTTTCTGGTGTACAGCAAAGTGATTCAGTAATACACACACACACACATACACACAAATATGCATATACATATATAGCTGAATTTCTTTTCAAATTCTTTTCCATTATAGGCTATTACAAGGTACTGAACATAGTTCCCTGTGCTCTACAGTAGAACCTGTTGTTTATCTATTTATATATAGTAGTGTGGGGATTTCTTAACTGTTGCAACTTTCTGGGAGCACAAGTTTCAGAAAATAATTCATTTTCAGAACCTTTTTTTTCAGACAAATATCATTCATTGATGAACAACTCAGAGGTGGTCATAAACCTCTTGAGAGGGCAAAGTAGGGTCTAAGAAATAGTTTCCCAAGGATTCTTGTTAGTGTTATTCCTGTAAAACCAGTTGAACCATCTGTTGAGAAGTGGTGGCCAAGATCAGTCATTTTAGGGTTCTGGAGATCAGGCATCTTGAAAGAGGGACGTCTAAAATTAAAAAGGTAAGTATTAGCATTGAATATTGTATTAAAGAGCCAGGAGCTGAATTCTGAGGGCAGCCAGTCCCGTGGATTCCAAATGGTTGGTAGAGGTTATTCAGCACTACTCTTTGAGTTTCTTAAAGCTTTCCAGCTGGAATGTCAATGTTTTTGGTGATGTTGTCCACTGTCTTGGTTATGTCTTGTAAAAGAGCATGTATGACCTGAGCATTTCACTGGACTCCCTTAGTGGTCCAGATGCAATTTGTCCAGGGAGAATTCTGCTGCAGTGATGAGCCCCTATAAGTTTATGGCAAGTTGTTGGGCTTCAGCTTGCAGGGCCTCTTCAGATCTTAGGGAAACCTAGTGTCCTGATAGGGATCTGGGCAGTCAGGTTTTAGTTCTAGAAGTTGCTAGATTTAAACTAAAGAAGTAAAGTTGCATTGAAGTTAACATTTTTTTAAATACTGAAAATATGACTAACTCTACACTGTTGTTGTCTAATATAAGGCAAAGAAGAACCAGGACTCTGATAAATAGGAACATATTATAGACAGCAAGGGCACTGACAAATCTCTAGAAACTTCCCACATGACATGCAATTTGAAATATTTGTATTAATAACATCACCCATACAAATTTACCTAGGGAAGGCTAAGCGTCTCTTCTGATTTGCTAACTCTTTGCTTGCATTCATCAATAGTAACATATCAAATAAATTTTATTATTTCTAGCACCTCTATTTTTACAAGGTGAAAGAACAAATCCTCTGTGATTTTCTAGGGGCCCTCTGGGAAATCTCAAAGACAGTTTTAGGTGTAAAGATATCACTTATAATTGGATTTTGGAAAGACAAAAATCAAAAATTGCTAGGAGATTTGAACACCTAAGATAGAACTGGATCATGGGTACCTGAGACACATCATTTTGCTTCTCATTTCAAAGTGAGAATGAAACATTCAAAAATAAACACTGAAGGTGACATGTTCTTTTCTAAGTGATAAGCTTTTATTTTCTTAAATCATCAAAGATACATTAAAATCAATATAAACCATAGAAGGTTATTCTGTTAAGACACAAAACCTTTGTGATCTAAGACAGATTATACAGAAGGCAAAGAATAACATTTTATAACCTCATATTAAGAGGTTAGAGAGAAAATTTTGCCATTTTAACAGAGATAAGAACAATCCCAGTTTTCCATCAGCATAATATTTGACACTAAAAGTCCCTTTTGAAATCTTATAAAGAAACCTATCAAACCCAAGGTAATTTTGACCACAAAAAATACAATTTCCTTTCCACAAATCTTCTATAACATTTTGTATCCATTTAGGTTTGGCCTTCCTCTTTCCTCTTTCTCATTCTGCAGCAACCAGTCATTACAGTTTAGGAGCAAACCACTCTCTCCTTTCATTAACAAAAGCACATCCTGCCTACCTTGCATACAAAACTGGTCCTCTCTACCATCTCCTTCACATATATTGATTATAACTTTTAACCACAGTAACTTCTATTCCACAGAGAAAATTAGGAGGCCAATAACTGTGAACAATCTGTCACACACCAGCATTTTGCAGCAGATTAGCAGAGCTCACAACTTCCTATAACCATACACACCCCTTCTAGTACAGTGTCTCAAAGTGGCAAAAATTGAACATGCTCATTAACAGACCCAAAATAGATAGACTCCCTGCAGCATATAAAAATAAGAGGTAAGCGTATTTAAACCTAAAAGTATGATTAGTAATTAGTGTTTTAGTACTCTGTCTTACTTGGAGGTGATGTATGTATCCAATGAATACCCATTAATTAACTCAATTTAGTAGAAGACCAAGGTTTTAAGTCACCTAATGTTCTTGGAAGTTATCGTCCAGCTTACACACTATAAAACATAATTATTGTTGAAATAAAGTTTTCAGAATAATGATTCAGTTTGGTTAAATACAAACGTATGTTTTTCATAACCTTAACCATTAAGTAAAAGTACTGTTAACCTATTTGATAAGTGAACACGTATATGTTCAGAAAACCCATACCAAAGTAGAATAAAAATATATGCTTCTCTTATACTTACTGTCAATAACACAGAAAAAACAGCTGTTTTTATTAAACCAAAATTATTAAACTTGTCTTCTTTGCCAAAGATTTACCTAAATTATGTGAACTTGAATTCTTTTTTAAAAAATTTATTTATTTTTATTTATTTAATTTTGGCTACATTGGGTCTTCGTTGCTGCATGCGGGCTTTCTCTAGTTGCAGCAAGCAGGGGCTACTCTTCGTTGTGGTGCGTGTGCTTCTCATTGCGGTGGCTTCTCTTGCTGCGGGGCATGTGCTCTAGGCAAGCAGGTTTCAGTAGTGTGGCGCGTGGGCTCAGTAATTGTGGCGCCTGGGCTTAGTTGCTACACGGCATGTGGGATCTTCCCAGACCAGGGCTTGAACCCATGTCCCCTGCATTGGCAGGCGGATTCTTAACCACTGCACCACCAGGGAAATCCCCATGAACTTGAATTCTTAAAACGTTTTCTGAGTTAGTTTATATAGAAATATCTCTCTTTTCACATTGAAAATATTTGAGGTATAATGAAAATATTTGAGGTATAATTTCCTTAATTTCTTAGAATTTTAGGAATATTCCTTTTACATAAGCAGTTATTTACCTCTAAGGTAATCAAAACAGAGCTCTTATAAGAGATTTATAATCTAATTTGGTAATACAATTCAGAAGTAGGAAAATACTACACACACAATGAAAGTGAAGATTTTTCTGAATTACAGACGTATAAATATACAGACACAACAGAGAGTAAGCTTATAGCTTCAAATTTAAAATTTCAGCTATTGGGCTTCCCTGGTGGCACAGTGGTTGGGAGTCCACCTGCCGATGCAGGGGACACGGGTTCGTGCCCCGATCCAGGAGGATCCCACATGCCGCAGAGCGGCTGGGCCCGTGAGCCATGGCCGCTGAGCCTGCACGTCCGGAGCCTGTGTTCCGCAATGGGAGAGGCCACAGCAGTGAGAGGACCGCATACAGCCAAAAAAATAAATAAATAACAAAATAATAATAAAAAAATTTCAGCTATGGGTCAAGGGTAAACACAGAAATACAAACCTCACCAGTCCACATCAAGGAATTCTTCCCTTCCCAGTGTTTACAAATTCTTAATTGATTTGAACTCAGACAAACAGAAAAGACTAACAATTCTGATTCTGTGCCATCTTTCATCCAACAGAGAAAAGATCTGTTTCATGACATTACATCTGTCACATTTACGTTAACCTGTTTCAGAGAACACCAACTTGTCAGATGATAAAACCAAGAGAAGCCAGGACCAGAAGTCAAGTGAGTACTCAAAAAGAATCAACATCAGATACTTACTCTGCTAGTAACAGACAAGAGCCCAGAGTACAGGACCCAGGGTGGAGCCCACTGTTGGGGTCCCAAGTCAGAAGTCAGGAAGGGAGCACAATGGCTCTGAGAAGCTTCAATATGTAGATGGAGTAAATGAAGATTCAAAGATGAGGTCCAATCCTATTGGAGTCATAGCACCAAAATCGCACAAGGCAAAATGCACCGGACAATTAAGGATTTGATTTTACTTAGGCTATTACAGTAGGGAGAATGTTCATTAATGAGGACTGTCTCAAGGGAAAGGAAGGGGACCTGGGATTTAAAGAGGCAGGTAAACAAGTGAGTCATTAGGAGTCTTTTGGGAGTCCTAGGGAAGGATGGAGACAGATCTTACCTCAGAATATGTAAGGACCCAGGGTTCTTTGTGGTTAGCCAGTCCAGGAACACAGAAATGTGGAGGGATTTTTTAACTGCAGCTTCCAGGACCACAGGGTTCAGATAAAGTCCAACACTGTCAAAAGCTTTGTTCTTTCTTTATTTTTTTTAAAGGAGAAAACAGTGCACCATATACCTCAATTATATTTCAGAATAAAATGACAATGCTTTGCTTATGACATGAATAAAGGTCAGCCTTAAACAGAGTATGCTTTGAACAGCTAAAGAAATGATTTTTTTGAGGCTTCCCTGGTGGTCCAGTGGTCAAGACTTCACCTTCCAATGCATGGGGTGCAGGTTCGATCCCTGTTTGGGGAGCCAAGATCCCACATGCCTCAAGGCCAAAAAAGTATTTGGCCGCGTTTGATTTGAACTAGTTTTTCTACCCTGAAACCCAGCAGGAGCCTCTTCTAGCTTACATCTGTCTCTTCCTTTTTCCATACTGAGAATCCTGGCTTTGGAGAAGCAGTGGTCCAGAGCATGGGCTGCAGGAACAAGTGCATGAGTCCACCAATAGAGAAGCATTTATGTAGATTCATTCCTTGGAGCGTCTCCAAAATCTGTTGGAAACTGAAACCCTGGAGTAAAATAGATTTCTGGTAGCCCATGCAATAGGCCTAGTAATCTTTGTATCTTGAATACCAAAGAAAAGAAAATATTATTTTGCAGTCACAGACTGCTGACTCTGGTAATATGCTGGATATATATATTTTTAACATCTTTATTGGAGTATAATTGCTTTACAATGGTGTGTTAGTTTCTGCTTTATAACAAAGTGAATCAGCTATACATATACATATATCCCCATATCTTCTCCCTCTTGCGTCTCCCTCCCTCCCACCCTCCCTATCCCACCCCTCTAGGTGGTCACAAAGCACGGAGATGATCTCCCTGTGCGATGTGGCTGCTTCCCACTAGCTATATATTTTACATTTAGTAGTATATATAAGTCCATGAACTCTCTCACTTCGTCCCAGCTTACCCTTCCCCCTCCCCATGTCCTCAAGTCCTTTCTCTAAGTCTGCATCTTTATTCCTGTCCTGCCGTTAGGTTCTTCAGAATCTTTTTTTTTTTTTTTAAGATTCCATATATATGTGTTAGCATACAGTATTTATTTTCCTCTTTCTGACTTACTTCACTCTGTATGACAGACTCTAGGTCTATCCACCTCACTACAAATAACTCAATTTCGTTTCTTTTTATGGCTGAGTGATATTCCATTGTATATATGTGCCACATCTTCTTTCTCCATTCATCTGTCAATGGACACTTAGGTTGCTTCCATGTCCTGGCTATTGTAAATAGAGTTGCAATGAACATTGTGGTACATGACTTTTTTTGAATTATGGTTTTCTCAGGGTATATGCCTGCGGCGAGCCGTTTCTGACCGGCAGAATAACGAGCCGCCACACGCAAGATTCTTCTCGTATCACACTTTATTGGAGCACAGCTTGGTTGAAGAAAGATGGAAGGAAGACCCCGCAATCCTAGAGCAGTCTGCTTATATAGGGATTAAGAACATGTGTCGCTCTGTGATTGGCTTTCGCCGGTGGTGCGACTTGTGAGCCAGCATCGGATAGGTCGCTGCTTTAAAACCTCATTAGTATACTTAGCGCAAGCGCAGTGGCCACAGGAAGGATGACTCAGCTTATTTCAGCTTCCTGCCGCGTAGCAGTTAGCTGACCGCGCCCTACATATGCCCAGTAGTGGGATTCCTGGGTCGTATGGTAGTTCTATTTTTCGTTTTATAAGGAACCTCCATACTGTTCTCCATAGTGTCTGTATCCATTTACATTCCCACCAGCAGTACAAGAGGGTTCCCTTTTCTCCACACCCTCTCCAGCATTTATTGTTTCTAGATTTTTTGATGATGGCCATTCTGACTGGTGTGAGATGATATCTCACTGTAGTTTTGATTTGCATTTCTCTAATGATTAATGATGTTGAGCATTCTTTCATGTGCTTGTTGGCACTCTGTATATCTTCTTTGGAGAAATGTCTATTTAGGTCTTCTGTCCATTTTTGGATTGGGTTGTTTGTTTTTTTGATATTGAGCTGCACGAGCTGCTTGTAAATTTTGGAGATTAATCCTTTGTCAGTTGCTTCATTTGCAAATATTTTCTCCAATTCTGAGGGTTGTCTTTTTGTCTTGCTTATGGTTTCCTTCGCTGTGCAAAAGCTTTTAAGTCTCATTAGGTCCCATTTGTTTACTTTTGTTTTTATTTCCATTTCTCTAGGAGGTGGGTCAAAAAGGATCTTGCTGTGATTTATGTCATAGAGTGTTCTGCCTATGTTTTCCTCTAAGAGTTTGATAGTTTCTGACCTTACATTTAGGTCTTTAATCCATTTTGAGTTTATTTTTTTGTACGATGTTAGGGAGTGTTCTAATTTCATTCTTTTACATGTAGCTGTCCAGTTTTCCCAGCACCACTTATTGAAGAGGCTGTCTTTTCTCCAGTGTATATTCTTGCCTCCTTTATCAAAAATAAGGTGACCATATGTGCGTGGGTTTATATCTGGGAAAAGCTTTGTTCTTTTAAAGGTAAAGTCCTTTCCAGTCCTTTTCCTTCATTCCTTCAACTTTCCTGGTTTGGGTTCTGAGTAGATAGAAGGTGCATAATAAATGCTTGTGGCGCTAACTTTAATTGAATATGATGATGGAGGCTCTACCTACCAGGGAGGATTTGGGGAGGAAGGAAAGGGCTTGCTGTGATCCAAAGGAAGGGGAGTCAGGTCAGTCTGTGAATGTCAACAATGAATAAATCCATGATTGGAGTGGACACTTTTCAAAGGTTCAAATTTGTCTCTCCTACTGGGAAACTTAAGTAATTTTTCAGAGACTCATTTTTTCGTCTCTAAAATGGATATATAACAACATACTTCACAGACATCTCTGAACATTTAGCTACATAATAACACTAAAATGTCTGCCATATGTTAGACACTTAGCGTTCCCTGCTCCCCACTCTTATCCCCACCCTGTTTACAGAGCGCTTTTTTTTTATAACTCAGTTACAGCTCAATCTTATGGTACTGGGTTATCCTTTCACACTACACTGCAAGCTCTGTCTGGGCAAGGAATATAGATGATGTACCTTTGAATCATCTTTGCACATCAAGCATAGCAAGTGCCCCGTGAATGTCAAGTTCATTGCTATTAGATAGGCATAGGCTGAGATGCTACAACAAAGAGCCCCTAACAGAAAGTGACTTAAATAAGAAAGAAGTTAGTTAATCTAGAGGGAAGAAGTTAATCTAGAGGGAATTAATCTAGAGGGAAGGAGTTCAAGTTGGTGGAATGTTTCCATGTGACTGGGGATCCCATTGTTGTTGTCTGTGGCTTTTTCTCAAGATAGACTCCTAAAGTAGAGTCAGCAAACTGAAGTCCATGAGCAGACCACCTGTTTTATAAAATTTTATGTAAACACAGCCATGCCCATTTGTCTACATATTGTCTAGGTTTGCTTCTGGGCTACAGCAGCAGAGTTGCTGACCATATGGCCCACAAGCCTAAACTATCTACTATCTGTCCCTCAATAAAAGTCTGCAAACCTTGCCCTAAGGCACAGTCCTCATCTGCATGGTTGAAGCTGGGTGGCTGCGAGATGCTTGTTGCAGGAAGGGAGAGAAGATAGAATTTCAGAACTCGTAATTTTTGTTTTCATTGGAGATGACTCAGACACAGCATGTATGAATTCTGCTTACATCTCATTGGTCTGAACTTTGCCACATGGCTACATCTAGCTGCAAGAGAGTTGGGAAAAGTAGCCAGATGCCCAACTTATACCCCAAAAGTTCAGTCATTAAGGGAAAAAAACGATGGCAAACCACAGATCCGACAGAGGATCACCATCTAGAACATACGGAGGACTCTCAAACTCAACAAATAATTTTTACTTTTTTTTTTTTTTTGCAGTATGCGGGCCTCTCACTGTTGTGGCCTCTCCCATTGCGGCGCACAGGCTCCGGACGCGCAGGCTCAGCGGCCATGGCACACGGGTCCAGCCGCTCCGCGGCATGTGGGATCCTCCCGGACTGGGGCACGAACCCGCGCCCCCCGCATCGGCAAGCGGACTCTCAACCACTGCGCCACCAGGGAAGCCCCAACAAATAATTTTTAATGGTCCCCAAAATGAGCAATCTAATTAAAAATGAGCAAAAGATATGAACAGACATTTCACTGAAGAAGATATACAGATGGCAAATAAGCCCACAAAAGATACTCCACATCATTAGCCATTTGAAAAATGCAAATTAAAACCACAAGGAGATACTGCATACCTATCAGAATGGCTAAAACAAAAAATAGTGACACCAAATGCTGGTGAGGATGCGGAGAAATTGGATCCCTCATACATTGTGGGTAGGAAAGATACTTGGCGGTTTCTTATGTAACTACCATACGCCCTAACAATTGCACTCTTGGGCATTTATCCCAGAGGAATGACACTGTTGACTATAAAACCTGTACACAGATATTCATAGCCCAAACTGGAAACAATTACATATTCTTCAGTGGGTGAATGGCTAACAAACTGTGATACACCCACACCATGGAATACTACTCAACAATAAAAAACGAATTACTGATACATGAAACAACTTGTATGAATCTCAAGGGAATTATGTTGAATAAAAAAAGTCAATCTCAACACGTTACATACCGTAGGATTCCACTTACACAACATCTTTGAAATGCCAAAATTATAGAAATGGAATAGATCAGTGGTTTCCAGGGATAGGGGCAGTAGTGGAGGGCCATGGGATGGTGGGGGGAGGAGGGGAGAAAGAGACAGGAGGGAGGGAGGTGTGGTTATAAAAAGGCAACACTAGGGACCCTTGTGATGACAGAACCCTTCTCCACCTTGACTGTGGTGATGGATACACAAACCTACACAGGTGATAAAATTACATAGAGCTAAATACAAGCACACAAATAAGTACAAGTAAAACTCAAAAAACCTATAAAAAGGAAGAAGGAGGAGATGACTGCTGGGAGACAGTTAGCAGTCTCCACAACTGTGTTATTGTTCTGGTGCAAGGATTAGAGATAGAGGAATATCCTTATCACTCTGACTTCACTTCTGCCCATTTCTCCTGAAATTTGCTACATGGCATGAGAATACTAGCATGTGACTGACATTATCTCTCCCTCCCGCCCTCCCCAAAAAAGAAGAAAAGATGAGAGCAGCAGCTGTTTCTCTGCTAGTTAAATAAGAAATTTTTATTATCCCATAAGAATTCCCCATGGAAAAGATTAGAGAATTAGAGATAAACTCCCCCTTTTTACCAGATAACAAAATAATAAGCTGAACACTTGAGGGCTTTAACAGAGCAAATAACAATGAGGTTGTTTTCCTCTTTGTAAAACTTGGGTGCATGAATCATTTAAATTGCAAGAGGGATTCCTGGAAGTGGCAAACATAAACTCTTTTAATCATCTGAGTTTTCCAAGGCAACAGGAATCGCATAATAATGCATGATTCCGGAAAAGTCTGGTTAGCCATACTAAAAAAGTACCTTGTGCTCTTGGAATGTGTACTAGTAACTGTTAGCCCTGGGAACACCTTTGCTGCCCAGAAAGGGTCATTCAATTTCCCATCTGCTGGTCATGCACACTAATGCAAATTGTTTTCTTTTTAATTTCAGTAAGGCAAGAAGGGGTGCAGGAGTTTCTGTCCAAGGCTCCCTATAGGGGAATGGCAGTCGAGGGTGTTGACTCAGGCAAGCACGGGTGCTAGACCCACTCCAGTAACCTGAATTGGGACCAAAGCTGGCAGAGATGGGCTCCACGGGCTCTTGAATGGTACTTTCTTCTGCTTCGTGGCTTCTTTCTGAATGCCAAGGCACTACTCGTCAAGCACCATACCTCTGATGTTCCAGAAAGATTCCTTAAGGGGGCTAGGTTAGGAGACTGTCTTTTCTCTTAATGAGGGTGGATTTATTCCTGAGTGAACCAACCCCAGGGCCTGAGCAAGGGATATAGTCTCTCCGGTTCCATCATAGAGGATTATTTTAATCGTGGATCTTACAAGTATTTATTGAACATCAACTATGTGGCAGGCTTCATGAGGACAAAGCTTCAATCGTGGGCAGGGGTTAAACCCCAAGGTGACCCTGACACCCCAATATCACAGATTCTCTGACCATCCTGTTATCAGAGTCTATGAGAGCGTGAGACTGGCTGGTCACTTTGTGGCCAGTGTGGGCATGGTTGAGCCTTGTCCATGCTCTGCATCCTTTGTGACTGTGACAGTCTTCAGAAGGGTTTGCTTAGATGTGGAATCTTTAAAAAATGGTACAAATGAACTTATTTACAAAACAGAAATAGAGTCTCAGATGTAGAAAACAAACTTATGGTTACCAAAGGAGAAAAGTGGAGGGAAGGGATAAACTGGGAGATTGGGATTGACATATACACACTACTATATATAAAATAGATAACTGGGGCTTCCTTGGTGGCGCAGTGGTTGAGAGTCTGCCTGCCAATGCAGGGGACGCGGGTTCATGCCCCGGTCCGGGAAGATCCCACATGCCGCGGAGTGGCTGGGCCCGTGAGCCATGGCCGCTGAACCTGCGCGTCCAGAGCCTGTGCTCCGCAACGGGAGAGGCCACAACAGTGAGAGGCCCACGTACTGCAAACAAATAATAAATAAATAAAATAGATAACTAATAAGGACCTAATGTGTAGCACAGGGAACTCTACTCAATACTTTGCAATGACCTATATGAGAATAGAATCAAAAAAAGAGTGGGTAGATGTATATGTATAACTGATTCACTTTGTTGTACAGCAGAAACTAACACAACATTGTAAATCAACTATACTCCAATAAAAATTAATTTAAAAAAGAAAATGATGCTATATGTCATTAATGTAATCAAGAATGATTTGTCTAAGTCAGTGGTTTTGAAGTTTATTGTACATCAGAATCACCTGGAGGGCTTGTTAAGACAGTTTGTGATTTAGGAGATCTGGGTCAGGGCCCGAGAATTCACATTGCTAACAAGTTCCCAGATGCTGCTCCTGATGCTGCATTTGGGACCACACCGTGCAAACCACTTACAACCATCTCCTTAGAATTCCTCCTTCTACTCTCTTCCTCACTCTTAGCCATGTATGACACAATTTTTCACGTTTTCCTAAGATAGCAGCTCAGCATTGCTTCTCTGTGTAGGTAGAGCCAGCAAGTCCTTTGGACACAGAACTTTATTAGAGAAGTATCTTTGGAATGACCCTCTTGGTTATGCAACTCTGAAACCAGAAAGTATCCAGGACAGGAAGATGGAAAAAGACTTTGTGGCCTGATGTCTCCCCAGGACCTCTTGCTATGCAGGGCCCAGGGAAGGGAATGGACTGATTTGCATAAGGAGACCAGGGGGGTCTGTTGGGTGTGAAGGGACTCAAATTTAGTGACTTAAAACAACACCCACTTATTATCTCCTTGTTTCTGTAGACAGAAATCCACACACTGCTGAGCTAGGTTCTCTTCCTCACGGGCTGAAACCACGGTGTTGCCCAGGCTGTGTTCCTTCTTGGAACTTGGAGGTCCTCCTCCAAACACAGATGTTGTAGGAAGAATTTGATTGGTTGAGACTGTAGGACTGAGTCCTACAGTCTGGCTGTGGGCTTGGGGCTGCTTTCAGCTTCTAGAAGTTTACTGTTTTTCCTCGCCATATCATCCCCCACCTGCATTCAGCTCCACTGGCCCTCTCACACTTAGTATATCTTCCCCTTCCATGAGGCCAGCAGGAGCATAGGTTTCTAACCTCTTTTAAAGGCTCCTCTGTTGAGGTCAGGCCCATTCAGGGAAATCTGCCTTTGGATTAACTTGTGATCACTAATCATGTAAGTGATATCCTATTATATTCACAGATTCCAACCCCACAAAGGAGATGGGATTATACAGGGCATCTACCCAGGTTTGGGCATGAGGTGGGGGAGACTGGGGAAGGTGAAACTTGAGAGACATCTTGGAATCCTGCCTAGGACACCACCCTTGACCCTGAGATTCAAAATTACTAAATCATATTGGGGAGGACTCAAGTGATTCTGATCAAGGTCAAACTGACAAGCAAGGATGCGTAGGGACTCAAAAGTACTCCCACAAACAGAAGAGGTTGGGAATGGTGACTTGGTCTCACATGAAGGTTTAAAGTCTCCTGGGAGAGATGTCTTAGGCCCAGTAGTCAGCTGAGGCTGTCCTGAGATTTACTTAGGAACAATGGCCAAGCAAAGCATCGTAGAGAGAGTGGAAGGGTGAGCAGGGCCCAGCTGCTGGAGGGTTATATGTGTCCTAAAGGTAAATGGGAGCCATTGGTAACTAGGCAGACAGTAGTGTGGTCAGCCCTGTGTTTTAGAAGATCACTCTGGCTACAGAGTGAGAAATTGATTGGATAGTGATAGCAGCAAAACTGGAGGATTTTGGAGGCTTTCATAATCATCTAGATGGCAGGGCTTAAACCAGAACATAGTGATGGGGGCAGGAGTTAAGAAGGTTCAGCATTCCCCCTCGACAGGAACAGCTCTGTTATTTAGTAGTTGATGAATGCCAATGCATCTGCCTTCATTCAGACCTCATTATCTCTCCACTTGACTTTGTCAACAGCTCATTCCATCTGTTGTTAAAAAGGCCGGATCCAAACTTCTTGGTCTAGTATTCAAGGCTCTTCGTGATTTGGCCTTGTTCTCACCAGCTTCGACTTCTGTCTTCCTTCATCATGCAGTCTATAGTCTAGTTACTTTAAAGGTTTTTGTCGTTCCTAAGCAGGTGAGTCTTTCCCCATTACATCCCTTCAGCCTAGAAAATTGGCAGAACTCCTACTCATTCCTCAAGGCCCAGCCCCAATGCCCTTTTCATCATTCTGTAACTGTAGTAGACTGAATACGACTCCCAATGATATCCAGGTTCTAATCCTACAACCTGTTACCATGTTACCTTATATGTCAAAAAAGGGACTTTGTGGATGTGACTGGGTTAAGGATCTTGAGATGGAGAGATTATCCTAGATTAGGTGGACCTTAAATGTCATCACAAGACTTCTTATAAGAGAAAGGCAGAGGAGATTTGACTAAAAAAGAAGAAGAAGGAGATGTGACAACAAAAGCAAGAGGTTGGAGTGATGCAAGGAAGAGGTCATGAGTCAAGGAATGCAAGTGGCCTCCGGAGGCCAGAAAAGGCAAAGAAACTGATTCTCCTCTAGAGTCTCCAGAAGGAACAAGCCCTCCTGGTACCTTGATGTTGAACCAGTGAAACTGATTTCAGACTTCTTGTCTCCGGAACTAGAAGAGAAAAAATGTGTGTCGTTTTAAGCCACTAACTTTCTGGTAATTTGTCACAGCAGCAATAGAAAACTAAGACAAACTCCCTCAGCAGTTCATCACTCATGAACTTATGTTTCTGTTGAAGTACTAACCACATATTCTAATTATTGATTTACAAGTCTATCTTCCCCACTAGATTATGAATTTCTCAAGTGTAGGGATTATGTCATTCATCTTTGTAGTCTCAGTGCCACACAGTGCTTGGCTACAGTGAACCCTCAGTAATTGTTTGAGGAAAGAAAGGGATGAAGGAAGGAGTCAACATAAGAAAAATGCTCCACTGGGTATCTTTCCACCATGTTTGTACCCCCATCACCCTCTATCCATCCCTTTCTCTGAGGTTTCGTTGTTTCTTTCTGACCATGGCACTCCAGCCACTCAAATTGAGGAGTCAGGAACTGAGGAAGGATAAGAGAAAACCTGGCAAGAAGATGCTCTACTCTTTCCCAGGTCAAAGTGTACTCTTCAAGAAAACTGGATAATAGAGAAGACTGAGAAATATCTCCTGGGGACAAAATCACCCCCACTTGAGAACCACTCAAGGTTCTCAAGTGAGGGATGCTCCTGACAGGCTATGGGAAATCTGTACCAAAATAGAACTTTCTGAGGCCCCACATCCTCATGGCTGCTGGATATGGTGCCCTGAATCGTTGGTTTTGATGAGAGTTAACAGCCCAATTCTTTCTTCCCAAGTCCAACGCAGCACGGCATTTTGCTAAGGATTATTATACAAATATTTCCTGCAGTGAAATCCAAGCCTAAGGACATACCCTCAGCTGCACTTTAATATTTCTTAAGTCTGTATCAGCAGCACGTTGACAAAGCACTTCTCAGGGTAGCCCCTCTGGCACGGCCAAGTGCATCCACTGTTTGCTGAGTCTTCCTGGCTTGTCTCTTGGATGATGACTCATCTGCCACGTTTTTGAGGCAACTCACTGCAGACTCCAATATTCTATTCCTGAGCTGAGCCTGATCAGAGCAGGATTCAGAATGACTAATGCAGACAAGTCTGCCAGGCACAATTTAGGCAGACTTTCCTGTGTCCACCATTGGGTGTAAGAGTGGGAGGTCTTACATTAAATGTGCTCAATTATAAGCATTACTTATTTTATATTGGTTAATATGGACACATTGGGAAGGCATTCTTTTGGTGTTGGCTTTCTTTAAAGGTAAAGGAAGTGCAAATGAGGTGAATTATGGAATTAACAGAGGAAGAGATCCCTGGGCATTTGGGTCAGGATGGGTCTACAGGTGGAAAGTGGTGAGCTCAGCAGAAAGATGCTGTACTAAATGAAACTAGAGTTTTGTAACCAACCGGATTAGATAGACTCCTGGACCAACAGAAATATGCAGTCATCTGAGCAGTCGCCAAAGACATTAGGAAATTAAACAAAAAAAACCCTTCAGAATTTAGGAGCCAAAGCAGAGGGTGTGAGATGTCTCAGCAGATTTTGCAGGGCAGAAGTTGAGTCCAATACAAGGTCTGATAGTTTGCAGCCTATCTCCAGAAGCACACAGCTCTCCATTCTCCACAAATACCCAGCAGACAGGCATCATTATATATCTTTTATGTTATTCCTTTCCACTTACATAACGCTGGGCACAAAGGTATTCAATAACTGTTGATAGATGCTTTTTAATTCAACCATGATGCAAACATAAGAAAGTAGTTACTTACAGATGTGGAAACTGAGGTTCAGACTTCTTTGCAGATTGAGGGGCAAAGCCAGGACTCAACTCAGATTCTGGCCTGATGGCTCTAAGTCCCTTTTTTCTTTCTGCACGAATTAATAGGAATCATGTGTATTCCTACAGCTACCTTTTGGCTCTCTCTTTGAAATTATGCCATCCTAAATCATTTTACTGGAGCTAATAGCAAGTAATAAAATGAGCATATTTCACTTTTCACTCTTTTTCTTTCCCTAAGGAGAAGCAAAAGTCACACGTTAAAAAAGAATTAGAGGGCTTCCCTCGTGGCGCAGTGGTTGAGAGTCCGCCTGCCGATGCAGGCGACGCGGGTTCATGCCCCGGTCTGGGAAGATCCCACATGCCGCGGAGCGGCTGGGCCCATGAGCCATGGCCGCTGAGCTTGCGCGTCCTGAGCCTGTGCTCCGCAACGGGAGAGGCCACAACAGTGAGAGGCCCGCGTACCGCAAAAAAAAAAAAAAAAAAAAAAAAAAAAAAAAAAAAGAATTAGATAATAGACCACTGTATGATCAAAAGCTATATTTACCCAGAAGACCCACCAATTTTCAAAACCAGGTCAAAATATTCAAATTCTAATTTAAAGAGCTTCAAGGTAAGCACCGGAACAAATCCGGTCAAATGAAGCATAAGCCTGTGATGTTTTGCATGAGCAGAGACAAACAGCGCTGTGGAAGGACAACGGCCACCATGGAGAAGTGAGATCTGAGTTTGATCCCAGTTCCGCCACTTCCAAGCAGTGTGGCCTTACACAAGTCCCTTAACCTTTTCCAGCCTTTTTCCTTATCTTTGCAACTGAGCTGATGATACCCACATTACAGAGTTGTGATGAGGATTACATGAAAAACTAATAGGGACTTCCAGTTTCCGGTCCAGCATGTAAAGAGCTTGGATGTTGTCACTCTTTCTTAACAACAAATAAAAGCTGAACAAACTTTTAAAAGATCAACAACTCTTAGATTTATCAGAGAAGTGAGTCTGTCCTATATTCAAAGCCAATCCCTCCTATTCACCAATGGCCACACCAAGAGAGGGTCATTCCTTTTATCTCTTTCCCTTACTTCACCCTCCCCAATGCCCTTCCTTCCTATCCCCCTGAGAAAATAGAAGCCACCAGAAGACCACACCCATACCTTCCACCTACCCACCTACCTGTATCTATGCCAGAATGTTCTGCCTTGCTTCCTGTTACCACAGACAAGTTGTCTATCTTGTATTCAAGGCCAATCCCTCCTCCAGATTCCACACCCTCTCCTTCAAGGAAATGACCATTCTCTCTCCTATGTCATCTATTTTTTTCCTCTCTATTTTCTCACCCTCACCAGCATACAAACACGCTGTCTAGTTTTTTTTTAATCTCTTGACCACATGTGCCCCACCAGGTATTTCCCCACTTTTTTCTCCTCTTCAGAACTCCCAAGTGGTCTACACTACTTATTTCTGTCTCTGAATCCTGTCCTCCCATTTTCTGTTGAGATTCTGCAATCAGGATGTAGTTCCCATGACATAGAAACCAGGGACCTCTAAGTTGTTAAAAACAATGGTCAACTACCCATTCTCATCTTAGATGACGCATCAGCAAAAATTTGACACAGATGAACAAAGCCTTCATCTCAAAACTCTTTCTTAGAACATGACCCTCATCTGGTCACCCCCCAGCCTCACCAGCTGCTCACTTTCATTTCCCCTGATGGTTCCTCTGCACCTTCTTGACCTCTAACTGTGGAGTGCCTCAGGACTCATTCCTCAGCTCTCTTCTGTTCTGTATCTACATTTACTCCCACAAAGAACTCATTCAGTTTCATGCCTTAAAAAAAACTTTAAAAACTGTGTAAGCACACACGCACAACTCCCACTTTCTAACTACCTTCTGCATTTCCTTCAACATTGTCCTACAGGTCTCTGCTCAAATGTCACCTTCCCAGTGAGGCCTTACCCAACCACCCTTATTTAAAGATGAAACCTACCCCCATCTCACTAGGCTGCTCCCTATCCCTCTCCCCTACTTTTTTTTCTTCATTATATATATTTTTTACCTTCTAATATCTCATATAACCTATTTACTGAGTTTATTTTGTGCTTCCCAATACTGGAATGTAAGCTTCATGAGAGCAGGAATTTTTGTCTGCTCTGTACTGCTATATTCTCAGAACCGGGAATAGTGCCAGGCACATAGTAAGTGCTCAATAAATACTTGTGAAAATGAATGGATGAATGTCCTTACAGGAGCTGTCATAATATTAAAGGGCATAAAATCATAATTGGAAATATCCATTTCACACAAAATTGGTGAGCTTGATTCCTAACTACACGTCTGTTTATTCTCACCTCTGGGGCCCCAAGCCTAAAAGCCATATGGTACATTCAGCTCCCAAAGCATCTTCACAGTGTTGCCTCCAGAATACTGTAAGCCAGGTATCTGAGTCCCACAGAAGTCAGGGGGATACCTAGTATGACATATAGAATGCACACCCCCAAAGTTGTTCACGTCCTAACCCCCTGTGAATATGTTACAGTGCTCAGCAAAAGGGACTTTGCAAGTGTAATTAAGGTTATAAATCTTATAATAGGGAGGTTAGCCTGCATTATTCAGGTGGACCCAAACTAATTACACGAGCACTTAAAAGCAGAGAACTTTCTGCAGCTAGAAGCAGAAGAGATTTGGCAGAAAGGTCACATGATTTGAAATGTGAGAAAGACTCTCAACCTGCCATAGCTGGCTTTTTTCCACAGCTTTACTGAGATATAACTGACACATAACTTTTTGTAAGTTTAAGGTGTACCATATGCTGATTTGATATACTTCGCTAAATGATCACCACCTTCGAGTTAGCTAACACCTCCATCATGTCACATACTTACCACTGCTTTTCTTTTAAATTTTTTATTGGAGTATAGTTGATTTACAATGTTGTGTTAGTTTCTGCTGTACAGCAAAGTGAATCAGTTATATATATACATATATCCACTCTTTTTTAGATTCTCTTCACATATAGGCCATTACAGAGTATTGAGTAGAGTTCCCTGTGCTATACAGTACATCCTTATTAGTTACCTATTTTGTTTGTTTGTTTGTTTTCTTATCTCTTCTTGATTTTGTGGACTTAACATATTTTGTGGACTTAACATATGTGTTGAATTTATCTTGACTTTAATTATTTTTTTGAATTTTATTTTATTTATTTTTTTATACAGCAGGTCCTTATTAGTCATCAATTTTATACACATCAGTGTATACATGTCAATCGCAATTGCCAATTCATTCCGCCACAACCCCCACCTCCCCCTTTGGTGTCCATACGTTTGTTCTCTACATCTATGTCTCAATTTCTCCCCTGCAAACTGGTTCATCTGTACGATTTTTCTAGGTTCCATATATATGTGTTAATAAACAATATTTGTTTTTCTCTTTCTGACTTACTTCACTCTGTATGACAGCCTCTAGATGCATCCATGTCTCTACAAATGGCCCAATTTCCTTCCTTTTTAAGGCGGAGTAATATTCCATTGTATATATGTGCCACATTTTCTTTATCAATTCATTTGTCAGTGGGCATTTAGGTTGCTTCCATGACCTGGCTATTGTAAACAGTGCTGCAATGAACATTGGGGTGCATGAGTCTTTTTGCATTATGGTTTTCTCTGGGTATATGCCCAGTAGTGGGATTGCTGGGTCGTATGGCAGTTCTATCTTTAGCTTTTTAAGGAACCTCCATACTGTTTTCCATAGTGGCTGTATCAATTTACATTCCCACCAACAGTGCAAGAGGGTTCCCTTTTCTCCACACCCTCTCCAGCATTTGTTGTTTGTAGATTTTCTGATGATGGCCATTCTAACTGGTGTGAGGTGATACCTCATTGTAGTTTTGATTTGCATTTCTCTAATAATTAGTGATGTTGAGCAGCTTTTCATGTGCCTCTTGACATCTGTATGTCTTCTTTGGAGAAATGTCTATTTAGGTCTTCTGCCCATTTTTAGATTGGGTTGTTTGTTTTTTTAATATTGAGCTGCATGAGAGGTGTATATATTTTGGAGATTTTGTCTGTTGATTTGTTTGCAAATATTTCTCCCATTCTGAGGGTTGTCTTTTCATCCTGTTTATGGTTTCCTTTGCTGTGCAAAAGCTTTGAAGTTTCATTAGGTCTCATTTATTTATTTTTGTTTTTATTTCCATTACTCTAGGAGGTGGATCAAAAAAGATCTTGCTGTAATTTATGTCAAAGAGTGTTCTTCCTATGTTTTTCTCTAAGAGTTTTATAGTGTCCAGTCTTACATTTAAGTCTCTAATCCATTTTGAGTTTATTTTTGTGTATAGTGTTAGGGAGTGTTCTAATTTCATTCTTTTACATGTACCTGTCCAGTTTACCCAGCACCATTTATTGAAGAGACTGTCTTTTCCCCATTGTATATCTTTGCCTCCTTTGTCATAGATTAGTTAACCATAGGTGCGTGGATTTAACTTTGGGCTTTCTATCTTGTTCCATTGATCAATGTTTCTGTTTTTGTGCCAGTACCATATTGTCTTGATTACTGTAGCTTTGTAGTATAGTCTGAAGCCAGGGAGTCTGATTCCTCCAGCTCCATTTTTTCCCCTCAAGACTGCTTTGGCTATTCGGGGTCTTTTGTGTCTCCATACAAATTTTAAGATTTTTTGTTCTAGTTCCGTAAAAAACGCCATTGGTAATTTGATAGGAATTGCATTGACTCTGTAGATTGCTTTGGGTAGTACAGTCATTTTCACAATATTGATTCTTCCAATCCAAGAACATGGTATATCTCTCCATCTGTTGGTATCATCTTTAATTTCTTTCATCAGTGTCTTATAGTTTTCTGCATAGGTCTTTTGTCTCCTTAGGTAGGTTTATTCCTAGGTATTTTATTCTTCTTTTTGCAATGGTAAATGGGAGTGTTTCCTTAATTTCTCTTTCACATAGTTTATAATAAGTGTATAGGAATGCAAGAGATTTCTATGCATTAATCTTGTATCCTGCAACTTTACCAAATTCATTGATTAGCTCTAGAAGTTTTCTGGTGGCATTTTTAGGATTCTCAATGTATCGCATCATGTCACCTGCAAACAGTGACAGCCTTACTTCTTCTTTTCCAATTTGTATTCCTTTTATTTCTTTTTCTTCTCTGATTGCTGTGGCTAGGACTTCCAAAACTATGTTGAATAATAGTGGTGAGAGTGGACATCCTTGTTTTGTTCCTCATCTTAGAGGAAATGCTTTCAGTTTTTCACCATTGAGAATGATGTTTGCTGTGGGTTTGTCATATATGGCCTTTACTATGTTGAGGTAGGTTCCCTCTATGCCCACTTTCTGGAGAGTTTTTATCATAAATGGGTGTTGAAATTTGTCAAAAGCTTTTTCTGCATCTATTGAGATGATCACATGGTTTTTATTCTTCAGTTTGTTAATACTGTGTATCACATTGATTGATTTGCATATATTGAAGAATCCTTGCATCCCTGGGATAAATCTCACTTGATCATGGTGCATGATCCTTTTGGTGTTGTTGGATTCTGTTTGCTAGTATTTTGTTGAGGATTTTTACATCTATATTCATCAGTGATATTGGTCTGTAATTTTCTTTTTTTGTAGTATCTTTGTCTGGTTTTGGTATCAGGGTGATGGTGGCCTCATAGACTGAGGTTGGGAGCGTTCCTTCCTCTGCAATTTTTTGATAGAGTTTGAGAAGGATGGGTGTTAGCTCTTCTCTAAATGTTTGATAGAATTCATCTGTGAAGCCATCTGGTCCTGGACTTTTGTTTGTTAGAAGACTTTTAATCACAGTTTCAAGTTCATTACTTGTGATTTTTCTGTTCATATTTTCTATGTCTTCCTGGTTCAGTCTGGGAAGGTTATACCTTTCTAAGAATTTGTCCATTTCTTCCAGGTTGTCCATTTTATTGGTGTAGAGTTGCTTGTAGTAGTCTCTTAGGATGCTTTGCATTTCTGTGGTGTCTGTTGTAACTTCTCCTTTCTCATTTCTAATTTTATTGATTTGAGTCCTCTCCCTCTTTTTCTTGATGAGTCTGGCTAATGGTTTATCAATTCTGTTTATCTTCTCAAAGAAGTAGCTTTTAGTTTTATTGACCTTTGCTACTGTTTTCTTTGTTTTTATTTCATTTATTTCTGCTCTGATTTTTATGATTTCTTTCCTTCTGCTAACTTTGGGGGTTTTTTTGTTGCTCTTTTTTCTCTAGTTCCTTTAGGTGTAAGGTTAGACTGATTATTTGAGATTTTTGTTGTTTCTTGAGGTAGGCTTGTAGAGCTATAAACTTCCCTCTTAGAACTGCTTTTGCTGCATCCCATAGGTTTTGGATGGTCGTGTTTTCATTGTCATTTGTCTCTAGGTATTTTTTGATTTCCTCTTTGATTTCTTCAGTGATCTCTTGGCTATTTAGTAATGTATTGTTTAGCCTCCATGTGTTTGTGTTTTTTACGCTTTTTCCCCTGTAATTCATTTCTAATCTCATAGCGTTGTGATCAGAAAAGATGCTTGATATGATTTCAATTTTCTTAAATTTACCAAGGCTTGATTTGTGACCCAAGTTGTGATCTATCCTGGAGACTGTTCCGTGCACACTTGAGAAGAAAGTGTAATCTGCTGTTTTGGGATGGAATGTCTTATAAATATCAATTAAATCTATCTGGTCTATAGTGTCATTTAAAGCTTCTGTTTCCTTATTTATTTTCATTTTTGATGATCTGTCCATTGGTGTAAGTGAGGTGTTAAAGTCCCCCACTATTACTGTGTTACTGTCGATTTCCTCCTTTATACCTGTTAGCAGTTGCCTTATGTATTGAGGTGCTCCTTTGTTGGGTGCATATATATATAATTGTTATATATTCTTCTTGGATTGATCCCTTGATCATTATGTAGTGTCCTTCCTTGTCTCTTGTAACATTCTTTATTTTAAAGTCTATTTTATCTGATATGAGTATTGCTACTCCAGCTTTCTTTTGATTTCCATTTGCATGGAATATCTTTTTCCATCCCCTCACTTTCAGTCTGTATGTGCCCCTAGGTCTGAAGTGAGTCTCTTGTAGACAGCATACAGATGGGTCTTGTTTTTGTATCCATTCAGCAAGTTTTTTGTTTGGGGCATTTAGTCCATTCACGTTTAAGGTAATTATCGATATGTATGTTCCTATTACCATTTTCTTAATTGTTTTGGGTTTGTTTTTGTAGGTCCTTTTCTTCTCTTGTGTTTCCCACTTAGAGAAGTTCCTCTAGCATTTGTTGTATCTGTAAAGCTTTTGATTTCTCCATTGAATCTGAATGAGATCCTTGCTGTGTAGAGTAATCTTGGTTGTAGGTTCTTCCCTTTCATCACTTTAAGTATATCATGCCACTCCCTTCTGGCTTGTAGAGTTTCTGCTGAGAAATCAGCTGTTAACCTTATGGGAGTTCCCTTGTATGTTATTTGTTGTATTTCCCTTGTTGCTTTCAATAATTTTTTTTTGTCTTTAATTTTTTCCAATTTGATTACTATGTGTCTTGGTGTGTTTCTCCTTGGGTTTATCCTGTATGGGACTCTCTGCGCTTCCTGGACTTGGGTGGCTATTTCCTTTTACATGTTAGGGAAGTTTTCGACTATAATCTCTTCAAATATTTTCTTGGGTCCTTTCTCTCTCTCTTCTCCTTCTGGGACCCCCATAATGCGAATGTTGTTGCATTTAATGTTGTCCAGAGGTATCTTAGGCTGTCTTCATTTCTTTTCATTCTTTTTTCTTTATTCTGTTCTGCAGCAGTGAATTCCACCTTTGTGTCTTCCAGTCACTTATCCGTTCTTCTGCCTCAGTTATTCTGCTATTGATTCCTTCTAGTGTAGTTTTCATTTCAATTATTGTATTGTCCATTTCTATTTGTTTGTTCTTTAATTCTTCTAGGTCTTGTTAAACATTTCTTGCATCTTCTCCATCTTTGCCTCCATTCTTTTTCTGAGGTCCTGGATCATCTTTACTATCACTATTCTGAATTCTTTTTCTGAAGGTTGCCTATCTCCACTTCATTTCATTATTTTTCTGGGGGTTTATCTTCTTCCTTCATCTGGTACATAGCCCTCTGCCTTTTCATCTAGTCTGTCTTTCTGTCAATGTGGTTTTTGTTCCACAGGTTGCAGGATTGTAGTTCTTCTTGCTTTTGCTGTCTGCCCTCTGGTGGATGAGCCTATCTAAGAGGCTTGTCTAGTTATCTATTTTATATATAGTAGTGTGTATATGTCAATCCCAATCTCCCAATTTATTCCTCCCCTGATTTCCCCCTTGGTAACCATAAGTTTGTTTTCTACATCTGCGACTCTATTTCTGCTTTGTACATAAGTTCATTTGTACCATTTTGTGTGTGTGTGTGTGTAGTAGGAATATTAAAGATCTACTCTCTTAGCAACTTTCAAGTTGTTAACTATAATCACTATGCTGTGCATTAGATCCCCAGAACTTATCTTCTAACCTGAAGTTTGACCAACATCTCCCCATTTCTCCCTCCCTCCCTCGAGCCCCTGGTAACCACTCATCTACTCTCTGATTTTATAAGTTGAACTTTTTAAAATGCTACATATGAGATCATCAGGTATTTCTCTTTCTTGTCTGGCTTCTTTCATTGAGTATAACACTTTCTAGATCCATCCATGTTGTCGCAAATGGCAAGATTTCTTTTTTTATATGACTGACTAATACTCCACTGTGTATATGTACCACATCTTCTTTATCCGTCATCTGTTGACAGACACTTAGGTTGTTTCCATATGTTGGTTATTGTGAGTGATGCTGTGATGAACATGGGGTACAGATATCCATGAGCTAGGGAAGGCAGGTGGCCTCTAGAAAGGGAAACAACTTCTAACTGAGTCAGGAAGGACACTGGGACCTCAGTTCTACTACTACAAGAAACTGAACTCTGAAAATGACCTGAATGAGCCTGGAAGCAGATTCCCCCTCAGAGCCTCCCACAAGAGCCCAGCCTGGCCAACACCTTGATTTTGGCACTGAGCAGAGAACCCAGTTGAGCTCCTTGGACTTCTGACCGAACTGTGAGATAGTAAATGGGTGTTATTTTAAGCTGCTAAGTTTGTGATAATTTGTTATGACAGCAGTGAAAATCTAATACATCCAGTAGCTATCTATCACTGAGTGATCAGGAACACAAATATCTGTAACAAGAGAGCTTTCCTCCAACCCAAGAATCAGGCCCACTTTGAGAGATCTGGCTTCTCTTGCCTTCTCAAAGATGTCAAACTGATGCTTTGAACTATCATTAAATCACCACTTTCTTTTGATTTCCCTGGTGTCAGAAATTTAAATGAACCAAAATAATAGAGGTTGTTCTATATATTCTTTTCAGGTTGTGGGAGAAACATTTGAGAGACTTTCCCCTTTGCATAAGCTGAGCTGTGTCTAACTAGTGGTCTGATTTTCTATTAAGCTTCAGGGGAAGTGAGAAATGGCTACTTCTATAGAATTAGTAAATGCCACCAAAACTAAAGGTCAAACTAAGTTGACATTAAATACAGTATTTCCAGTGGGGCAATGTGGGGTGCTTGAAAGAGCAGTTCCCACAAGCCCCTGCAATGCTTATTCTCTGAACTTGTTGTGAGTGGTAATGGAATCCAATTAAACTCTGTCAGTCCCCGGCCTTTCCACCTGTGACCTATATTAGCCACAATAAGTCTGTTTTCACAGACAAAGCCCCTTTGGTGACCAACGTGGAGAAGATCGTGTGGCTGGTTCCACACTGCAGATGTTATATTCATTCACGCAGGCTTCTCAGGGGCCCCCGGCCCTGCCAGCTTTCAGGATCACTGTGAGCTGAACACTGATTTATCCCCTCATGTGGCTTTGGAGGGCAGAGAAATAAAGGAGGATGGACACAGGGCAGATTCCAGCTGAGCCGAGTTTGCACTGGAAATTCAAACTTGAACTAAGGGCTTGGTAACCTGGGAGGTCCAAGAAGCAGAGGGAGGAAAGCTTGTAGGGGGAATATGCACAGACTTGGGAACAAGGCTGTTGTAGGTGTGAATCCCAGCTCCACCACTTAATAGCAGGTAAACTTAGAAACAGTTTTAACCACTCTGATCCTCAATTTCCTCATCTGTAAAATGGGATAGTATTAAATTAAAAATAAGATAAAGGAAGTAATTTACCATCCTTACTTCAGTGTTTTCTATTACTCTTACTTTGCTTTATTTTTATCCATGGCACTTATCACCATCTGACACCAACATATCTACATGGTTATTGTTTAACATCTGTCTCCCTATCCACAAGAATGTAAGCCCCATGAAGTCAGGGACTTTGCTTGTTTACTGCAGTATCCTTGGTGCCTAGAGGCAACAAGAGGCAGGAGAGCATAGTGGTTAAGAACACGGGCTCCAGAACCAGGTTTCTGGGGTTTCAATACAGGGACTGCAAATTACTAGCTATGTGGACCTGGGAAAATTACTCAACTTCTCAGTTCCTCAGTTTTTCCACCGGCAAAATGAGGACCATAACAGAACCTCCCTCCAAGAGTTATCCCAAGGAATGAGCAGCTAATACATGTAAAGCATTTATAAGAGTGCTAGGCACAGAGTAGGTATTCAATAAATATTAACTATAATAATAATGGAACCTGGTATACTGCAGGTAATGACTCAGTATTGGCTGTACAAATGATAAATATTTAGAGAATTCTTGGAACTATGCCTAGCACACAGTAGGTCCTCAATGAATGATAACTTTACAAAGAGGTATGCTGGTATATGTTTAATAACTGATTCTCAGAAGGCAGGAGGTGGATTTGTCCTATTTGCTGGTGTCTCCTGTCATGGCTGATTTCAGCTACCAACCTGACACCAGTGAACACAGATTTGGGAAGAGATGCCCAGTAACATTCTAATATAGAGAATTTCTATCGTATAGATACAATAAATACGTATAATCTTGAGAACATAGATAATAGGAAAATAATTAGGAAGTGAAGAGTTTTAAGTATTTGTTACCTTTGTTTTAATGTAATTTTTTTTTTTCTTTTGCGTTATGCAGGCCTCTCACTGTTGTGGCCTCTCCCGTTGCAGAGCACAGGCTCCAGACGCACAGGCTCAGCGGCCATGGCTTACGGGCCCAGCTGCTCCGCGGTATGTGGGATCTTCCCGGACCGGGGCATGAACCCATGTCCCCTGCATCGGCAGGCGGACTCTCAACCACTGCGCCACCAGGGAAGCCCTGTTTTAATGTAATTTAATTGTAAGTTTGCATAATGTAATTTTAATAATTGCTGAATTTAATTTTAAATAACAGGCTCTCAAGTCTCCTGAAAATTTAACAATTGGCTTTTTTGAGCCAGAACAAGCTAACTCCAGCACACAACTCACTGTATACATGTTACTCTTCCTACCACAAATAAAGAAAGAATATTTCCTGGCCCCAAATAAAGAAAGAAAGAATAGCATAAATGCTTGTGCAGCAATCTAGGGCAGACCCCTCTCCCAGGCAAAGCATGGAATCAATCCTAAAGAGGAACTGAATTGATCCCCTTCTAAATACTTGACCAAACCTGGTGAAACGGTCAAGTCCTAGGCCATCGCCTTCTAAGGGACTGCCCAGACTACCTGACTGTGCTAGAATGTCACTGCTAAGTAGAAAAGTGACTCTGCCCCTCCCTCTCCAAAAACTACAGAGGTCTCCTAGGCTCCTTCACGATCGTCTTCCCTGCATCCTGTCCAACCATCAGGGACTCAATCTGTCAAACCGCACACAACTCATCTCAACACTTCATGTGCCTGGAATCACAGTACCCATCAGGGAATAGAAGACTTTGAGGAAAATAAAAGTGTCATCTCATTAGAGAGACTTGGGGATTCCATACTGGACTCAGAGATCAGAGTTTCTCCCAGCAGTATCAGCTAACCCCTCAGTGTTGCATGTCCCAGGAGGCGCTTAGCGTTTTTCTGTTCCCTGAGGTTCCTCTTTGCCCTCCTGTTACACTTGTAGACAACAGAAGTAGCATGTGAGCAGTTCAGTTGTTCCTAACTGTTAAAAATATCGCTTCGGAGACTCCTTGTTTTCCTACCGTTGTTGCACCCACAGAATAAAGGAAGCGCAGGCCCAGTGCCACCTTTCAATGGATCATCAATGCCTCATTTTCCATGCCAGGGAGGAGACTGTGCTGAGATGGGCGTTATGTTTGTTAATAAATTAGTTAAACAAGCATGTGCCAGGCACTGTCCTAAGTGCTGGGAAGAGTGATATATAAGACGTATATATTTTTTGTGTCTCATATTGCCCATCTCCAACCCACATAGCGGCACTGTGCTTTTTCTGAAACATAAACCAAGTTTCATCCTCCCCTGTTCAGCCAGACCATCTCTTCAGCATCATCTTCAGGTCATTAAAAACAGACAAGCCGAGTGGGGAAAGATCTGGGGTGTGAGATTTAGAAATGTTGGTGTGCCGTGGTCCCAGCCCCAGGAGAGCATCCTTAAATGCAGTAATAGCTTGCTGGCATATGCAGAAGCCATATGAAGAGAGCTATGAGTGTGCAAAGCTAGGTCCTCAGCCTGGAGAGGCGAAGGGCTCCTCAGGGGCTGTTAGAAATGTGTTCCTCTCCTACAGCGCCTCATCATAAAGTGGGTCTTCTCCCTCCCTTCTTCACACTCCTCCCTACCAGCAACTCTTTTCGCTGTCAAGTCGCCAGGTGCATCCTTCTAAAGGTGATCACACACTCTCTAAGACACTGCACAGACCTAAAAGCAGCTTGGTTTGCTAGGGACCTCTGAAAGACACCCAACAATCTTGTGTATTCCCCTGGAACCTGCGACCTCTTCACCGAAGGCAATTCCTTCATTTCTCCTGAGATCAGGCTCAAAAGGCCACTCCCTCCAGGAAGCACTCCCAAATTTACCTCCCCACCCACCATCTCTAATAATTTATATTACTCTGTCACCTTCTAGCAGTATTGTAAGTTTTGTGTTCAGTTTTGATCATGTCATTCTCCACTTGTTGATATGTCCTTGTGACTACAGATTCTTTGTCTTTTATCCAAAACCTGTAGAATCAAATGTATTGTGGAATTCAGAACTTTTTTAAATTTTAGAAGAATAATAGAGCTTCTGTGGTAGCACCTATAATCAAACACATTAATATTTGTTCCATGAAACTTGTGAATATTCACGCCAAGTGGGATACATGGAGATTATAATCAGCTTTTTATCAGTTCACATCAGGCTTTGCCACAAATGAGTTCAGTATTTTAGAAGCATGAATATGAGCTACTAATAATAGCCACCACTACTGAACCTTCCTCTGTGCCAGGCACTCTGCCCTGTGCATATAATCTCAATTAATCCACAGCAGGGCCATGGGAAGGAGGCATTGTTTTCCACACGAGAGATGAGGAAAGTGAGATTCAGAGAGGGTAAGTAATTTACCCAAGGTCAAACTTCTGGAAAATAGAGGAACCAGCATTCAAACCCAAGGCTGTCTGACCATAAACTTGATGGTCAATGGCCAGGTTTCATACCAAATGTGCTTCCTCTCATATCTCCCATGAAATATGCAAGATAGAACATATAAATACTTGCCAACAATGCAAATAAACAGAGCAGCATTTAATTTTTTAATCTGTAATTCACAAGTTATATTTTCCTTCTTCCGAAAAGACCATATAGGACGTAAAATGTCAGTTAGTTGTGTAAGGCAAGCATCATACCTCTTGGAGTCCAGATGTGACCACAGTAGATGAAGGTATAGCAAACACGTTATGGGTCACATCAGGAAGCACATGGGCATCACCGACCACCACATGTGTTCTCATCAGCTCACACAGCATCAGTGGTCAACATTTAGAACTCAGGGGATTTCAATTCAGAGTCCAAACAGTTTCTCTAAGTGTTAAAAATATGTTTTTTTAAGTATGTTTTTACTATTCACAATTTTTTCTCTTGAAAAATCGGATATTCCTACTATACAGTGTTTTTGTTCCTTCATTGCAATAATCAGCTGACACTGAGTAGCAGCTTTAGGTGGGGTAAGTATTTCCCAATTAGCAACGGTCCCCCACTTCTGCACACCTGGATTCTGAAGGAATTCGAGTTTGGGACCACTGTATCTGATAGAGTTAACCAGTATCTGATGGCTTGACCATAACTTATGCTCCCCAGCAGGCTGGCAGTCTGTTTAGTGATGTGAGTGATGGGTTGTGACTTGTATCTTCTATTACAAGTCAAGAACTTCCAGTAAGGATGAGACTGGAAGATCATATTTTCAGCACCATCACAGCCACCGACACACAGCAAGAATGGATTGAGAGAGACAGAGAAAGAGCGGCAGAAAGGGAGGGAGGGAGGGAGGGAGAGAGAGAGAGAGAGTGTGTGTGTGTGTGAGAGAGAGAGAGAGAGAGATCATTTATTCATGCCAGAAATAGAAAAGAAATTTGAGGTGGTGAAGGAAGCTTAAAGCACACCTGCTGGGCCAGGAGCCAGAAGGAGGCAGAAGTGGCCCAGTGTCAGCTCCCAAGAGGGAAAGTTCCTCATGTGAAGCAACCAAAACCTAGATCACTTCTTGAACCCAGGATCCACTGCACTTGCAAGGGAGCTGAGAAAAGTTACAACAAATTGTTGTTTGGGGTCATGGCATACATATAGTTCTGTGATCAGAGTACCTACATGAAACACAGTATCACAGCAGGGCAAGGCCACAGCCACCTTTTGTGAATAACCACCAAAAGAATACAAATATAATTTCTATTTTCCTAACTAGCAGAGATATGACAGAAAGGAAAAAGATAGGTTCACCAAAAGGTAGGAAATTAAAAAATAAAAAGAGAGGGGAGGGCTTCCCTGGTGGCGCAGTGGTTGAGAGTCCGCCTGCCGATGCAGGGGACACGGGTTCGTGCCCGGGTCCGGGAAGATCCCACATGCCGTGGAGCGGCTGGGCCCATGAGCCATGGCCGCTGAGCCTGCGCGTCCGGAGCCTGTGCTCCGCAACGGGAGAGGCCACAGCAGTGAGAGGCCCGCGTACCGCAAGAAAAAAAGAGAGAGGGGAAATCAAGGAAGAATACACAGGAAAATAAAAAATGTATTTCCTGGGTTTTCCCAATTTCCAAGATGATCACCCAACACCCAAGTTCACCAGTTTTGTGACCTTTCTCAAAGTCAATAAAAGCACCTGCCTGTAAGACCTAGCAGAGTTTACATTTGATCTGTATGGGCAAGTGTTCCTTTTCCCACCAGTGGGAAGCCAGATGTTTGCCCATTATTGTCTGAAGCCCATGGTGCAGGAAGCATCTACCTTCAGATCATCAATTCCTAGCACTGAGTCCCCCATAGGGGACATCTTGTTTGTTTAGAGAACTCTCAGGGAGGCTCTCAGGAGTACATAGAAGGGTAGCAGTAAAGTCCAGACAACCAATTACGCCAAAGCTTGTCAAGGGCCATATGGGCAAAAGGACCTTGAACAGATCTACCCACTACCATCTTGTAAAGAATGAGAGTGACTGTGGCCTGTCCTCTGAGAACCAGCTCCACTTCTTGTCAGATGCATGTATAGCACTGGTGATTGGATTCTGAGCAAATATGCCCTCCTGTCAATATCCTAAACTGAATGGAGGCAATGATTTAACAGTCCTCTGAAAATTTCCAAATTGTCCACATCAGCTCAGTTTCCTGGCCCTAGGAAAGAAAGCTCATCGGGTTGTGTGCCCCAGCACCCTGGGAGCTGAGGTGTTGCCAGACCACTCTCTGGGAGCCAGAAGTGTAATGTAGATAAGGTAAACTGCATTGTTGTTTTGGTTTGGACCTGAGAGGTAAACATCCAATTTGAGATCAAATAAATGGGTTCTGGGCCTGAATACGCTTTTTAAATAGGATTCGCTCTAGAGCAGTCTGAAAATCAGAACGCTGCACCAGTAAAACTCTGCCTATGCTTCCTGAGCTAAAAAAGAGAAGCCCCACCCCACCCAGCAAGGGGACCCATCTATACTCGATAGTACGTTTTACATTTAGAAAAGTACAGCCACAGGCTTAGGGAATGGGGAAGGATCTTATACAATTATGACTTGAATGAAGACAAACAGAATTTAAATTTATAGTACCAATGGTTCCAAAATAAAAAGAGCTGAGGTTTATTGAGCACTTACTATGTGATTGACACCGTTTCAAGTACTTAATAACTATACAATATTACCAACTCATTATTTGCAAAGTAATAATAATAACAATCTCCCCCAAACTGTGAAGTAGGGGCTATTACTATCCCTAATTTACACACGAGAAAATTGAATAATAGCTAGTATGTGCTAGTGCCAAGATTCAGACTTCAGATTTCTGACTCTAAAGCTCATAAGCATAACTGCTAATCTATCTAGGAAGTAATATTACAAGGTATTACTCCAAAAAGATTTCTGGATCTATGAGTCTCACCTATAATAGAGCACACACGTCTTTTTCCCCCCCAATAGCTATAGTTAGCCTTGTCTGTAGTTTATAGAATTTCGCACTGTTGGAGAAGCAACATCTCAAAGAAACAGGGATCCTTCTTCAGACCTAGGAGGGGGACTATGATGGGTCTGGGCCATGCAGGGCTATTTCTTTTCTCTTTGTTGGTGATTGGTGCACATGTGACACAGATCCAGCCATGAGACCTTGGCAAAATTCTGCTAGAGGTGACTGGGGAGGGTTTTGCTCCATGATAAATAGATATACTGAGAGAGTCCACTACATTTTTCCTTTTTTGAATGTGTGTAAAGCATGATGCTAGGCGTTGAGACAATTATTTTAGGCTTGTCAGCCTATGGACAAAAAAGCCAACATGCTGAGGATGGCAGAACAGAAAGATTTTTTTAAAACCTGGGTTTCTTATGACAGATGGAGCCTACACATCAAACCTGGACTCCTCTGTCTCCAGATTTCTTGCTACAAGGATAGTTATACATCTTTATTTCTTAAGCCATTGTAAGGCATTATGTCACTTTGCCTCTAAATGCATCCTAACTTATATATATATCCTTCATCTATGTACAGATATATGTTATAGCTGTACATTTTTCACCTTTCTTTATCTCAGTTGACTTGTAGCTACGTGGTCAACTAAAACCAGGCAGTCAAGGAAAGAAAGGAAATATATTTGAGCAGCAGTTTATCAACACTGTTTTGGAAAAAAAAAATTCAAGACTGCTGTACTATTTTTTACCAAACCCCTACCCCAAATCTTGCTTAGCTGCATTCACCTGCAGGCTATGACTCAGCAGTAAACAGAATAAAATATATCCCCAGTTTCCTCATTAGTAAAATAAGCAATATGAACGAGGTGATCCTTAGAAAAATTTCAGCACTGACATTTTATGCTTCATGCTCTATCTATCTATTAAGAAGGGTTATATTGTAATAATTTCTAGAGATGCCCTGTAAATAATGACCACATCCTTAAACACTTAATAAAATCATAACAGTTTATCACAGTTTAAGTCTCTCCCCTCTGCAAGTCTCAGTTCCTTATCATGTGAAAAATGAAATGGATGCTCCTTAAGGCCCTTTCCAGCTCACACACTCCTGAATCCAGCCAGATTCTTAAATATGTGGTTCTACTCCTCATAGACTTTCTGAAAACCTAATGCAGTCGGGTCCTGACGATGTCTGAATCACACAGAAGATGTTTCTGGAGCACATATTTATGCTAAAAGTTAACTGACTCAAACTGTGACCTCCTCATTTCTCTGCTTCTCCTTGGTAGCCAGCACACCATGTGGTACATGACAGGCTCTCAGTAATTACCGGTAATCCAATAATAGTATCATTTTTTTTGAACGTCTACTATTTGACTGAGATTTTAAATAGAGTATCTCAACTCCTCACAATAATCCTGCAAGGGCAGTATTTTTACATCTATAACCTGAATAAAAAACTGGGCCGCCTGTAGGCCAGTCTCAGCGTGGTGCCACATCCAAAATAAACCCAAACCCAAACCCAACAACTTGAAAAGTTATGTAGGTCTTTAATGAAGTCTTGAAAGATACGGCAAAAGGGACAATTATACGGCAAAACCTACAGCAGAAAGTCCTTTTTACACATCTTTCCTTCTAAAATCCTCCCACAGCCGCAGAAAGATCCCCATCTCCATCTTCCCCAAATGTTCTAACAAAACTCCTGCCTCCTCCCCATTCTAGTTCACCCCTTTTGGGTCTATTCTGCCTCTTGGGGAGTGGTCTCATGCCCTGTGTAACCTCAATTAGTTTGGAAGTTTAGCCTCTCCAAGGTCTCTCTCTCCAGTTTTCCCATTGACTTGCCAAGTGCATTCTACAAGTATGGATGACTCCAGCATTCGGTGCAGTCCTTTGATCCAGAGCCCAGGCTCTCCCACAACATTGTGCAATGGATGTGCACCGCTCTGTTCATGCAAAGCTGCTCTATTTGTGTATATCCTTTAACCAGTGACTGCTTCAGAACCACCCAAGGAACATGTCAGAAATACAGATGACTTGCCTGCACACAAGTCTCTCGAATCAGAGCATCCTAGAGTGAGACCCAAGATTCCACATTTTTAATAAGCTTCCCGGGTGATTCTGAGGCATAGTCAGGTTTTGAAGCACTGCCTTACACCACAAGGGCTTTAGAATTAAGCTACAGAGTCACTCATGCCCACAGGAACAGGAATATTCTCCCAACTCCCATTCTACTATCTGGTCTTCCTGACAACATGATGTCCCAGGAACACAAGCAATCCTCAGCTTCTGAACCCTGTGAATTTCAAAAATATATTAGTCTGTGGTGGTGTGCAGCTCAGAACGCTTTCTCCAGAGAACAGGGCTGGGAGATCCCTGTGGGCCTGGGAGAGTGCTCCAAAGCTTTGCAGGTCTTTGCAAAGTGATTTTGTGAGAAAATATACACAAAAGTCCCCACTGGAGCTGCCAGGAACAATTTCTCCCTGAGGTTGGGCAACAAGAGGCCCACCTTGACCGCTCTCCTTTCTGGGGGACTGGTGGCAGGAGGGGAAGGTCAGATGGTGACAGAGGGAGCCCAGAGCTCTGGTAGCTACTGGGAAAGATATCAGAAAGGTAACCCTCCACAGAACCAGGAAGTGGGTCTCCAATTAGGAGGGGGTGCAAAAAGCAAGATTTTCATAGAAAGGGCCCCAGGAAGTAGCTTCTTTCACAGTGTCAGGGCTCTGAACTGAGAGAGGGAAAAGACGTTGACTGGGCTGAAGAGGCATCTTTAGGGAGGGGAGGAGGGCTTGGGCCTCAGATCCCTCAGGCAGAAGCAGCCAGGGCCCCATGAGGATCAAGAGGATGGGATGGCCAGGCCTAGCATAAGAGCAAGCCTTTTATCAAGCAAGTGCTCACGGCAGGGTTCCCTCTCCTGGGTCCTCCTCCAAGCTCTGTTCTCTTTGGAATGGACTTCAGCATCTGGAGGTTCCGTATTCGATCCCTCCAAAAAATTTAGCCACCAAAGGATAAAAAAACCTCGTTATAAGGTGATCTTATAAGATTCTGAAGACACTTTCAGAGTGAGGGCCCGTGCATTTTGAAACTCAATTGCATTGCATGATTAGTGTCAATTACTGTCAACAAACATTTATCAAATATCTACTGATGCGCTAGGCCTGAGGAAATGTGGGCAAGAGTGAATCAATCCTTTGGCAGAGCATAGAGTACCAGAAATCAGAACACATGATCTGACAAGCATAACTGTCCTTGCAAATCTGCTGGAACAGAAAATTTTAATACAGGTCTACTTCAGAAAAGCCAAAACATTTGTTTGCTCAAAATAAGGCTGGAAAGGTCAGTGGAATCATTGATCAAAACAGTTAATTGGTTCTGCACACATGGGGTTAAATTCAGTGTAATCATAACAGGAGTTTAGATCCAACATCAAACATGGGTACAGCCATCTGTACAAGGGAAAGAGACTTCACCTATTTCTACACAGCTTCCACAGCACAGTGCAACAAATCAAGGTAATCGCTTCTCTGGATGGCTACAGGGACATGCACACAGGTAAACTTTTCTCTACCTAGTGCCCCTCTGTTGTTTTTTTTTTTTTTTAACATGTTTATTGGAGTATAATTGCTTTACAATGGTGTGTTAGTTTCTGCTGTATAATAAAATGAATCAGCTATACGTATACATATATCCCCATATCCCCTCCCTCTTGCATCTCCCTCACACCCCTCCTCTCCCACCTCTCCAGCTGGACACAAAGGACGCAGCTGATCTCCCTGTGCTATGTGGCTGCTTCCCACTAGCTATCTATTTTACATTAGATAGTGTATATATCTCCATGCCACTCTCTCACTTTGTCCCAGCTTACCCTTCCCACTCCCCGTGTCCTCAAGTCATTCTCTAAGTCTGCGTCTTTATTCCTGTCCTGCTCCTAGGTTCTTCAGAAAAATTTTGGGGTTTTTTTTAGATTCCATATATATGTGTCAGCATATGGTATTTGTTTTGCTCCTTCTGACTTACTTCACTCTGTATGACAATCTCTAGATTCATCCATGTCTCTACAAGTGACCCAATTTCATTCCTTTTTATGGCTAGGTAATATTCCATTGTATATGTGTGCCACATCTTCTTTATCCATTCATCTGGCGATGGACACTTAGGTTGCTTCCTTGTCCTGACTATTGTAAACAGAGCTGCAATGAACATTGTGGTACATGACTCTTTTTGAATTATGGTTTTCTCAGGGTATAAGCCCAGTAGTGGGATTCCTAGGTCATATGGTAGTTCTATTTTTAGTTTTTTAAGGAACCTCCATACTGTTCTCCATAGTGGCTGTATCAATTTACATTCCCACCAACAGTGCAAGAGAGTTCCCTTTTCTCCACACCCTCTCCAGCATTTATTGTTTCTAGATTTTTTGATGATGGCTATTCTGACTGGTGTGAGGTGATACCTCATTGTAGTTTTGATTTGCACTTCTCTAATGGTTAGTGATGTCGAGCATCCTTTCATGTGTTTGTTGGCAGTCTGTATATCTTCTTGGGAGAAATGTCTGTTTAGGTCTTCTGCCCATTTTTGGATTGGGTTGTTTGTTTTTTTGAGATTGAGCTGCATGAGCTGCTTATAAATTTTGGAGATTAATCCTTTGTCAGTTGCTTCATTTGCAAATATTTTCTCCCATTATGAGGGTTGTCTTTTCATCTTCTTTATGGTTTCCTTCACTGTGCAAAAGCTTTTAAGTTTCATTAGGTCCCATTTGTTTATTTTTGTTTTTATCTCCATTTCCCTAGAAGGTGGGTCAAAAAGTATCTTGCTGTGATATATGTCATAGAGTGTTCTGCCTATGTTTTCCTCTAAGAGTTTGATAGTTTCTCACCTTACATTTAGGTCTTTAATCCATTTTGAGTTTACTTTTGTGTGTGGTGTTAGGGGGTGTTCTAATTTCACTCTTTTACATGTAGCTGTCCAGTTTTCCCAGCACCACTTATTGAAGAGGCTGTCTTTTCTCCATTATATATTCTTGCCTCCTTTATCAAAAATAAGGTGACCATATGAGTGTGGGTTTATCTCTGGGCTTTCTATCCTGTTCCATTGATCTATATTTCTGTTTTTGTGCCAGTACAATTCTGTCCAGATTACTGTAGCTTTGTAGTATAGTCTGAAGTCAGGGAGCCTGACTCCTGCAGCTCCGTTTTTCTTTCCCAAGATTGTTTTGGCTATTTGCGGTCTTTTGTGTTTCCATACAAATTGTGAAATTTTTTGCTCTAGTTCTGTGAAAAATGCCAGTGGTAGTTTCATAGGGATTGCACTGAATCTGTAGATTGCCGTGGGTAGTAGAGTCATTTTCACGATGTTGATTCTTCCAATCCAAGAACATGGTATATCTCTCCATCTGTTTGTATCAACATTAATTTCCTTCATCAGTGTCTTACAGCTTTCTGCATACAGGTCTTTTGTCTCCTTAGGTAGGATTATACCTAGGTATTTTATTCTTTTTGTTGCAATGGTAAATGGGAGTGTTTTCTTTATTTCTCTTTCAGATATTTTATCATTAGGGTATAGGAATACAAGAGATTTCTGTGCATTAATTTTGTATCCTGTTACTTTACCAAATTCATTGATTAGCTCTAGTAGTTTTCTGGTAACATCTTTAGGATTCTCTGTGTATAGTATCATGTCGTCTGCAAACAGTGACAGTTTTACTTCTTCTTTTCCGATTTGGATTCCTTTTATTTCTTTTTCTTCTCTGAATGCTGTGGCTAAAACTTCCAAAACTATGTTGAATAATAGTGGTGAGAGTGGCAACCTTGTCTTGTTCCTGATCTTAGAGGGAATGGTTTCAGTTTTTCACCATTGAGAATGATGTTGGCTGTGGGTTTGTCATATACAGGCTTTATTATGTTGAGGTAGGTTCCCTCTATGCCCACTTTCTGGAGAGTTTTTATCATAAATGGGTGTTGAAATTTGTCAAAAGCTTTTTCTGCATCTATTGAGATGATCACATCGTTTTTATTCTTCAGTTTGTTAATATGGTGTATCACATTGATTGATTTGCATATATTGAAGAATCCTTGCAATCCTGGGATAAACCCCATTTTGGTCATGGTGTATGATCATTTTAATGTGCTGTGGGATTCTGTTTGCTAGTATTTTGTTGAGGACTTTTGCATCTATGTTCATCAGTGATATTGGCCTGTAGTTTTCTTTCTTTGTGACATCTTTGGTTTTGGTATCAGGGTGATGGTGACCTTGTAGAAAGAGTTTGGGAGTATTCCTCCCTCTGCTATATTTTGGAAGAGTTTGAGAAGGATAGGTGTTAACTCTTTTCTAAATATTTGATAGAATTTGCCTGTGAAGCCATCTGGTCCTGGGCTTTTGTTTTTTGGAAGATTTTTAATCACAGTTTCAATCTCAGTGCTTGTGATTGGTCTGTTCATATTTTCTATTTCTTCCTGGTTCAGTCTCAGAAGGTTGTGCTTTTCTAAGAATGTGTCTATTTCTTCCAGGTTGTGCATTTTATTGGCATATAGTTGCTTGTAGTAATCTCTCATGATCCTTTGTATTACTACAGTGTCAGTTTGTTACTTTTCCTCTTTTCATTTCTAATTCTATTGATTTGAGTCTTCTCCCTTTTTTTCTTGATGAGTCTGGCTAATGGTTTATCAATTTTGTTTATCTTCTCAAAGACCTAGCTTTCAGTTTTATTGATCTTTGCTATCATTTCCTTCATTTCTTTTACATTTATTTATGATCTGATCTTTATGATTTCTTTCCTTCTGCTATTTTTTTGGATTTTTTTGTTCCTCTCTCTCTAACTGCTTTAGGTGTAAGGTTAGGTTGTTTATTTGAGATTTTTCTTATTTCTTGGGGTAGGATTGTATTGCTGTAAACTTCCCTCTTATAACTGCTTTTGCTGCATCCCATAGGTTACAGGTCATCATGTTTTCATTGCCATTTGCTTCTAGGTACTTTTTGATTTCCTCTTTGATTTCTTCAGTGATCTCTTGGTTATTTAGTAGTGTATTGTTTAGCCTCCATGTGTTTGTATTTTTTACAGATTTCTTCCTGTAATATCTACAGGATATCTAATCTGACAGCCTTGTGGTCAGAAAAGATACTTGATAGGATTTCAATTTTTTAAAATTTACCAAGGCTTGACTTGTGACCCAAGATATGACCTATCCTGGAGAATGTTGCATGAGCACTTGAGAAGAAAGTGTATTCTGGTGTTTTCAGATGGAATGTCCTATAAATACCAATTAAGTCCATCTTGTTTAATGTGTCATTTAAAACTTGTGTTTCCTTATTTATTTTCATTTTAGATGATCTGTACATTGGTTAAAGTTGGCTGTTAAAGTCCCCTATTATGTTTTTTTTTACTGTCGATTTCCCGTTTTATGGTTGTTAGCATTTGCCTTATGTACTGAGGTGCTCCTATGTTGGGTGCATAAATATTTACAATTGTTATATCTTCTTCTTGGATTGATCCCTTGATCATTATGTAGTGTCCTTCTTTGTCTCTTTTAATAGTCTTTATTCTAAAGTTTATATTGTCTGATATGAGAATTGCTGCTCCACCTTTCTTTTGATTTCCTTTTGCATGGAATAACTTTTTCCATCCCCTTACTTCCCTAGGTCTGAAGTGGGTTTCTTTTAGACAGCATATATATGGGTCTTGCTTTTGTATCCATTCAGCCAGTCTATGTCTTTTGCTTGGAGCATTTAATCCATTCACATTTAAGGTAAATATTGATATATATGTTCCTATTACCATTTTCTTAATTGTTATGGTTTTATTATTATAGGTCTTTTCCTTCTCTTGTGTTTCCCGCCTAGAGAAGTTCCCTTAGCATCTGTTGTAAAGCTGGTTTGGTGATGCTGAATTCTCTTAGCTTTTGCTTATCTGTAAAGGTTTTAATTTCTCCATCGAATATGAATGAGATCCTTGCCAGGTAGAGTAATCTTGGTTGTAGATTTTTCCCTTTCATCAGTTTAAATATGTCCTGCCATACCTTTCTGGCTTGCAGAGTTTCTGCTGAAAGTTCAGAAGTTAATCTTATTGGGATTCCCTTATGTTATTTGTTGTTTTTCCCTTGCTGCTTTTAATATTTTTTCTTTGTATTTAATTTTTGATGGTTTAATTAATATGTGTCATGGCATGTTTCTCCTTGGATTTATCCTGTATGGGACTCTCTGTGCTTCCTGGACTTGATTAACTATTTCCTTTCCCTTATTAGGGAAGTTTTCACCTATAATCTGTTGAAATATTTTATCAGTCCCTTTCTTTTTCTTTTCTTCTTCTGGGACCCCTGTAATTCGAATTTTTGTGCGTTTAATATTTTCCCAGAGGTCTCTGAGACTGTCCTCAATTCTTTTCATTCTTTTTTCTTTATTCTGCTCTGCAATAGTTAT
The DNA here is from genome assembly GCF_949987515.2 of Delphinus delphis. Classification (NCBI taxonomy): domain Eukaryota; kingdom Metazoa; phylum Chordata; class Mammalia; order Artiodactyla; family Delphinidae; genus Delphinus; species Delphinus delphis. Next base: position 122,575,872 of record NC_082683.1, on the reverse strand, counting down.
TTCCACTATTTTATCTTCCAGGTCACTTATCCATTCTTCTGCCTCAGTTACTCTGCTATTGATTCCTTCTAGAGAATTTTAAATTTCATTTACTGTGTTGTTCATCATTGTTTGTTTGCTCTTTAGTTCTTCTACGTCTTTGTTAAACGTTTTTTCTATTTTCTCCATTCTATGTCCAAGATTTTGGATCATCTTTACAATCATTAGTCTGAATTCCTTTTCACTTAGACTGCCTATTTCCTCTTCTTTTGTTTGGTCTGGTGGGTTTTTACCTTGTTCCTTCATCTGCTGTGTATTTCTCTGTCTTCTCATTTTGTTTAACTTACTGTGTTTGGGGTCTTCTTTTTGCAGGCTGCAGTTTCGTAGTTCCTATTGTTTTTGGTGCCTGTCCCCAGTGGGTAAGGTTGGTTCAGTGGGTTGTGTAGGCTTCCTCACGGAGGGGACTAGTGCCTATGTTCTGGTGGATGAGGCTGGATCTTGTCTTTCTGAGGGGCAAGACCACATCCGGTGGTGTGTCTTGGGGTGTCTGTGAACTTATTATGATTTTAGGCAGCCTCTCTTCTAGTGGGTGGGGTTGTGTTCCTGTCTTGCTAGTTGTTTGGCATGGGGTGTCCAGCACTGTAGCTTGCTGGTCATTGCGTGCAGCTGTGTCTTAGTATTAAGACTGAGATCTCTGGGAGAGCTCTCGCCGATTGATATTACATGGGGCTGGCAGGTCTCTGGTGGAGCACTGTCCTGAACTCGGCTCTCCCACCTCAGATGCTAAGACATGACACTCAGCCAGAGCACCAAGACCCTGTCAGCCACACAGCTCAGAAGGAAAGGGAGAAAAAAATAAAGAGAAAAAAAGATAAAATAAAATAAAGTTATTAAAATAAAAAATTTAAAAATGTATTATTAAAATTAAAAAGTAATAAAAAAAAGAAAGTAGAGAGCAACCAAACCAATAAAATAATCAACCCATGATAACAAGCCCTAAAACTATACTAAAAATAAAAGAAAAAAAGAGGACAGACAGAACCTTAGGCCAAATGGTAAAAACAAACCTATTGACAAAATCACACAAAGAAGCATACACATACACACTCACAAAAAAGAGAAAAAGGAAAAATATATATATATTTTAAAAAGGAAGAGAGCAACCAAATCAATAAACAAATCTACCAATGATAAAACTCTAAATACTAAATTAAGATAAACGTAAAACCAGAAACAAATTAGATGCAGAAAGCAAACCCCAAGTCTACAGTTGCTCCCAAAGTCCACTGCCTCAATTTTGGGATCATTTGTTGTCTATTCAGGTATTCCAGAGATGCAGCGTACATCAAGTCGATTGTGAAGATTTAATCCTCTGCTCCTGAGGCTGCACAGAGAAATTTCCCTTTCTCTTCTTTATTCGCACAGCTCCTGGGGTTCAGCTTTGGATTTGGCTCCACCTCTGCATGTATGTCGCCCTCTGGCATCTGTTCGTCGCCCAGACAGCAGTGGGTTAAAGGAGCGGCTGATAACGGGGCTCTGGCTCACTCAGGCCGGTGCGGAGGAAGGGTACAGAATGCAGGGCAAGCCTGTGGGTGGCAGAGGCCAGCGTGACGTTGCACCAGCCTGAGGTGCGCCGTGCGTTCTCCTGGGGAAGTTGTCCCTGGATCACGGGACCCTGTCAGTGGCGGGCTGCACAGGCTCCCGGGAGGGGAGGTGTGGAGAGTGACCTGTGCTTGCACACAGGCTTCTTGGTGGCTGAAGCAGCAGCCTTAGCATTTCATGCCCATATCTGGTGTCCACGCTGATAGCTGCGGCTCAAGCCCGTTTCTGGAGCTCGTTTAGGAGGTGCTCTGAATCTCCTCTCCTCACGCACCCCAAAACAATGGTCTCTTGCTTCTTACGCAATTCCAGACTTTTTCCTGGACTCCCTCCTGGCTAGCTGTGGCGCACTAGCCCCCTTCAGGCTGTGTTCACGCAGCCAAACCCCAGTCCTCTCCCTGGGATCTGACCTCCGAAGCCCGAGCTTCAGCTCCCAGCCCCCACCCGCCCCGACAGGTGAGTGGACAAGCCTTTCAGGCTGGTGAGTGCTGGTCGGCACCCATCCTCTGTGCAGGAATCTCTTCGCTGTGCCCTCTGCACCCCTGTTGCTGTGCTCTCCTCTGTGGCTCCAAAGCCTCCCTCCACCCCAGCCCACACCCCGTCTCCACCAGTCAAGGGGCTTCCTAGTGTGTGGTAACTTTTCCTCCTTCACAGCTCCCTCTCAGAGGTGCAGGTCCCGTCCCTATTCTTTTGTCTCTGTTTTTTCTTTTTTCTTTTGCCCTACCCAGGTACGTGGGGAGTTTCTTGCCTTTTGGGAGGTCTGAGGTCTTCTGCCAGTGTTCAGCAGGTGTTCTGTAGGAGTTGTTCCACATGTAGATGTATTTTTGATGTATTTCTGGGGAGGAAGGTGATCTCCGCGTCTTACTCCTCTGCCATCTTGAAGGTCCCCTTTGCCCCTCTGCTTCTCATACATCCCAGTATATCCCCTTCCCATTCCTTTATGTAATATTCCTGCCTTCAGTCTTGTTTTGAAAGGACTAGCATTGTCCTTGCTTCATAATAGTGGTTTGCAGAGTTACTATAGACAGTGGAATACTTTTGGCAAAATAAATTTTCTATGCAATTCCAATATTTTAAACACATAAACAGAGATCTCTGAGTCTGTCCTTTCCGCAGACTTTCTCTAGCTTCTGGACCCACCCTGGAATCTAAGGAACACAGTTGATCTAAAACCTCAATCAGGGGCTTCCCTGGTGGTGCAGTGGTTAAGAATCCGCCTGCCAATGCAGGGGACACGGGTTCAAGCCCTGGTCTGGGAAGATCCCACATGACGCGGAGCAACTAAGCTCATGCGCCACAACTACTGGGCCTGCGCTCTAGAGTCCAAGAGCCACAACTACTGAGCCCACATGCCACAACTACTGAAGTCCATGTGCCTAGAGCCCATGCTCTGCAACACAAGAAGCCACCACAATGAGAAGCCTGCACAGCACAATGAAGAGTAGTCCCCGCTCGCTGCAACTAGAGAAAGCCTGCGTGCAGCAACGAAGATCCAATGCAACCAAAACTAAATAAAATAAATTTAAATTAATTAATTAATTAAAAAAAAAAAAAACCTCAATCAGCACCAATTTTTGCCTCTGAGGCAGAGACTGCAAATTACCATCCCAGTATCCCTTTCCCTTTCTTTCTTAGTAACAGAATTCTAAAAAGGGTGGGAATGAAACCAATTAAAATATGACATTTCCCAGCCTGTCTTGCTGCTACATAAAGCCAGTACTGATTAAAGTCTGGCCAATGATATGTAAATAGGAGTGTTATATGAGATTCCCAAGAAGACTCCTTAAAACTGGGAGCTATGCTTTTTCTATTCTGTTTTTCCTCCTTCCTGCTTTCTCAAATATGGGCATGATGGCTGGAGCTTCAGCAGCCATATTGGACCATTAGGTTACTTTGATGTTGGAGGCTATGCTCTAGAGATGGTGAGAAAAAAATGATATATAGAGCCTGTATCTGAATGACTTCATGGTGTTGCCATACCAGTTCTTCATTTCCTATCTCTGGACTTCTTTTATGTGAGATAATAAGCTCTGTGTGTCTAATGTAATGCTGCCTATTTTTTTCTATAATTTGCAGCTATATCAAGTCCTAACTGATACAGAACTTGTCTGTAGTTAACTTTTCCAGCAAAAAATTTCACTATGGGTCTCCTTTTATGTACTATGTTTGGTAAGGAAAAATTATGAAGAACTAATATAAGCACATACAGCCATTATGGTATATATTATATGGATCAAATTTGGAATAATAACAATAGCTGGAATTTACTGAGTGCTTACTGTGTGCTAGGCTGTCTGCTAAGCACTTGTGCATACATTATTTCATTTGCTTCTCCAGTCAACCACATGAAGTAGGTGATATAATGGATAGTTTTCAGATGAAGAAATCAAGGCTGAGAGGAGTTCACAACTTAGTTTCACAGCTAGTTCATTGCAGAGCAGAGATTTGAGGCTATATCTGCTTTCCATAACAAATGAAAGGGGACCTTTAAGTCTAAGCAAAGTAAGTGGGTCAATAAAAGGGTCTTCTGAAATACTTTATAATAAGGACAATTTAAGCAGAGTATGTTCTGACTTACGTTCTCTATCGTGATCTAAACTTGAGGTGAGGCAGCTCTGGAATCAGGCCAGCTTGGTACAAATTCTTGCTCTACCTCTTTTTAGAAGTGTGATCTTGAGCAAAATTCTTTAACTTCTCTGAGCCTCAGGCTGTCTTTCACAGTAAAGTGTGGATTAATGAACTAAGGCATGTGTAGTTTACAAAGCAATGCCTGCATGTGATAGGTAAACTAGTCTCAATTTTGTAACACAGGGCAGGTTCAAATGAGAGGAATGAGGTAAGAGGTAATTCACTTATTTTCAGAGGGATTTGAGAATATTTCCTGGGAGATCTGGCACAGAACATATAAATGTTTATGGTGTATGCGTGCATACTAATTATGTGAAGTTGACCAAGGTACCTCTCTTTATTCTCAGTTTTCTCACCTGTAAAGTGGGAATTACAATTCCTTTTATGCAGGGTCATTGGAAAAAAGAAACAATTAGCTGTGGAATGTTACACAGTGGTAATGATTAATATTAGAGTTAGTCTTCACTAACCCCTGCCACTTCTTAATTTTTCCAAATGAAGTGACAAACTACCTATCCCACTTATTTTTCTTATTTCAAGCTGATACTAGGATTTCTTTCATATTGTGGAAATTGATACCAACAGTTATGATTCAGAAATGCTAACCCTAATGAAGGTAAAGTATCAGAACTGGATGATAGAGAAAAATGTATGGCAAGCCCACAGAATGATAATTTTTATAGGAAACATGGTAATTTCTAAAATCATAAAACCCATTAGGAGACTATATCAGAATTTAAAACTTCGGTGTGTCAAAAAACACAATCAACAGAATGAAAAGGTGACTTATGGAATAAGAGAAATGCAAGTCATATATCTGATAAAAAATTAATATCCAGAATATATAAAGAGCTCCTACAATGTAACAATAAAAATAACCGGATAAAAATATGAGCAAAGGTCTTAAATAGATAATTCTCCAAAGATATACAAATGGCTAACAAGCTATGAAAAGATGCTCAACATCACTAATCATTAGAGAAATGGAAATCAAAATCACCATGAGATATCACTGCATACCCATTAAGATGGCTACTATCAAAAATATAGGAAATAACAAGTGTTGAGAAACATATGGAGAAACTGAAAACTTTGTGCCCTGTTGGTAGGAATAGTAAACGGTAGAACTACTATATGATTCTGCAATTTCATTTCTGGATATATAACCAAAAAATTGAAAGTAGAGTCTCAAAAAGATATTTGCACACCCATGTTCATAGCAGCAATATTCACAATAGCTAAAAGGTGGAAGCAACCCAAGTGTCCATCAACAGATGAATGGATAATCAAAATTTGGTATACATACATATATGTAGATATATATATATATATATATATATAATGGAATATATATATATATATGTATATAATGGAATATTATTCAGCCTTAAAAAGGAAAGAAATTCTGACACATGCTACAACGTGGATGAAACTTGAGGACATTATGCTAAGTGAAATAAGTCACAAAAAGGCAAGTACTGTATGATTCCACTCCTATCGGGTATCTAGAGTAGCCAAATTTATAAAAACAGAAAGTAGAATGGTAGGTTCCAGGGGCTTGGGGGAAGAGAAAATGAGAGTGGTTGTTCAATGGGTATAGAGTTTAGTTTTGCAAGACAAAAACATTCTGGGGATTGTTGCACAATATGAATATACTTAACACTACTGAACTGTACACTTAAAATGGCTAAGGTAGTAAATTTTATGTTATGTGCATTTTACTACAGTTGAAAAAAAACGTTAGGCAAATAGCAATAGGAAGAAGTATAAAAGAGATAGAACGGAAGAGTGAGCAGGTGATAGGAGTACAGCAACATTATGTGGGCATCAGAAACACATTTAACAACCACTTCCATAAAAGTTGTGGTCCAAGTTAAATTGGCCTGTTTTTGAATGCTCTCATCTAAATGGAATGCTGGCAGGGTGAAAATACTACATAATCAGGGATAAACGGGAACTGTGTCTGGCTGGAAGCAAAAGGTCCACTGGGGCATGTCAGAGGCTGGTGTTGGAACTGGCCTCGTTTAACAAACTCATTAATGACCTAGAAGAAAACGGAAATAGCCACTACTAATGAAATTTGCAAAGATATGTTGGCAATGTCCTGGACTTGGCTGTAACAGCATAAGTATAGCTGGGATAGAGAGAGATTTTCCACTAGGTAGTTAATTGGATTAAACCAATGACTTCCTGGGATAAGAATACTTGCTCATTTCCAACTCTTTTCTCTAGAGCAGAAAATAAATTCTGAAATGTGATGCAGTTCATAAAATCATACTTGATAGAGGCGTATGGAAGAATAGTGCTTTCCCAGAGCACAATTCTGCCTTTGTTCCTTATCTCTAGGTAGAAGACAATGAAATCTATTTATTAAAAAGATATAAGAAAGGAGAAGGTGAGAGAGGCAGAGGAGATACAGAGTTTCTTCCATGAAGGAAAGCCTGGGCAAGACACCCACTAAACCTTAATGTACAGGCTCTGAAGTTTGGCACAAATTTTGTCACCCTCTTCCCCTGCTTAAAGCCCGTCGGTGGTCTTCCAGGGCACTTGAGAGAAGTGTAAAATCTTTGACCAGGCCCTGAACGATCGGTCCCCCCTCCCCATCCAGGCTCAGCTTGCACAACTGCCCTTCTCACCCATGTAATGGTCATCAGCTCTTCTGCCTGCCCAGCAGCAGTTCTGCCAACGGCACCACTATTTTCCTTGGCAGATTCACCCCTTCCCACTCTGAGTCACCATTTGATCCCCAGCTACTGTGCTTGGTTCAGAGGTGGACAGAGGACTCAAGCTGTGCCAATCTGATTCCATTCTAGGACTTCTAGAACCACAATCACTGAAGAGCAGCTCTCCCGATGAGGTTGGCTGCCTATGGGGTTCCTCAGATGAAGGTGCTGTTGGTATCTTGAGCAGGACAGCTCTTTGTTATGCAGAACCAGCATTAGCCTTTAGCATTTCTGCTTCTGCGCCCAAACCTCCAGTTATACCCCTCTGAATCATTGTGACAACAACAAAATGACACACCTGGGTACCACCCATGGTTGAGAACTATAAGACATAGAACGTTTTGCCATGAGATGGAAATCTAAGAATGAAGCAATTTGCCTGAGACATTCGGGTCTTCAGTTTATGTCACTTCCTTTTCATATCTCTCCCATCTACCCTGTCATGACACTACTTATTACATATACTACTGAACCAATTTGCACATAGATGCCTAGTTGTGTGTTTGTTTGTTTCATATCTGTTTTCTCCCACTAGACTGTAAGTTACATGAAGAAATGGGCTATTTTGGTTTCCAAAGACTGACATTCAATAAACATTTGTAGAGAAAAAGACACAGGGAGAAAGGAAGGTTGCTTGGAAACTAGTAACACGTTTTAGTGACAAGCATCTCAAGCCAACCCACAAAAGCCTGTTTAATCTAAGAATCAAAATGTCTCTCCTATACTGTTTTTATGAGAGAAGAGGAAGAGCTGGGGTTGATCATAGGGCCCCAGGAGCCCATCTGCCTCGCCATAAAACCAGTTCTAGGAATTCCCTTGGCTCCCAAGGGGACAGGTCCCACTTCAGAAGAGCAGGAGTTGAAAGATGGAGGTGGAGGGTAAGAGTCTGGTAGCAGTTTCATTAGCCTTTACCCCTCCCTTCCCTCATTCCAGCTTTGGCAGTGATGTCAGGGGCTCCAACAGCAGGGAGAAGGGGTGGGGTTCAGAGAGGGATCACTTGTACCATGTTGGAAATCAGAGACCCGTCTTCTAAAATACTCCCTTGTTCGGAATATCTGCTGTTTTGTGGTTATCCAACACTATGTTCCCCTTCCTAACACACTCCTGTCCCCTAAAGGAAATTACTCTCCTCTTTGTGGGTAGCCTTGGTGGGATGGGTAATCCAGATGCCTGGCTCTTGCTTTGGAAGTCAATAGATCAAATCCTTCCTGCCATGACTGTCATATAGAAGCACAGCTAATAGGCTCTCTCCCAGGACTTTAAATATTTAGTGAACAATTAAAAAAAAATTAGAGGACGTTCACCGAGTAATGTAACCCTCATCATAGTGTTCCTACTGCTTGATTAGCTCCTGGCCCTCAAGGGATGCCTTGCCTCCTGCCCATTTCCAGCCCTAGTTCTCTAGACTTTTCTCAATTCTTGGACTCTCTCAATATCATTCCAATAAAATCTCCTTTGTCTAAATTACCAGAGTCAGAAACTATGTGTGCAATACAAGAGTCTAGATGAACTTCCTGAGGCCTGATCAAGTCATTCATTGCAGTTTCACATTTGCATTCATGCATTCCAAATGTAGCTAACGAAAGTCCATTATGCCCCACGCACTATGCCAAGTGTTAGGTGTACAAAAACAAATAGGATTCAGGCCCAGGCCTAAGAGGACACATTCTGCTTTGAGAGGCAGAGAATTAGGTCAGAAATTGAAATTGAATTGGTGTAACCTGTTGCGAGAGTCCTCGGAAGATGATGATCTGAACTCCTTCCCTCCCTCAGGCACACCTTCAATCTCTCTGCCTCTCCCACTTCTAATGGCTTCTGAGGCCTCTGGATAGCAGGTTCGAGTGAAGATTTGGGTACTGTGAGTCTCTGCTGAGAGACTCTGTGCAAACTTTCTCCACAATGGACCGAACAGGAGCACAGGAGGCCAGAGTTCAAGAGCTTCAGAGTCGGGTCACAAACAGTCGATCACAGTAAGAGCTGGACCCTGGTGGAAGCTGCCTGGGTTTTCAGGCCCTAAGAGACTAAGAAGGATAGGACTAGTAGACTGAGTCCTCTCTGCTCCAGAGATTAGGAAAGCATGTGAAAACTAGGGAGCAAGGAGGCTTCTTCCAGGGCTCTGTAATCTGCCAGCTTCTACACACCACCCTAGGCCACAGTGAAAAGGACAGCTTTGACTTCCACCAGTACTGGGACTGCTGCCACATTAGGAGCTTATACAAGCAGATCCGAGTCTCACGGGGCTGAAGTGTCTCTCACCTGGCTGTCTGGGAGAAAATATCCATCAGAAGACACTGAACATATGTACAGTAAAACAGAGCTGCTGAAGAAGAATGCCAACATTTTTAATATAAAAATAATGAGTACTTGAGGAGACACACATGCAACACACACAACAACAACAACAACAAGATAGTCTTCTGGAGTCTAAAAAAAAAAGATTTCCACTAAGAGATTCAGGAAAGAAATCAAAATAGAGTGGTCATTGTTGAGACCCAAGTTAGTGGCCTGGATGGTCAAATTATAAGAAATATCTCAAAGCACGAAGGAAAAATATAAAGAGATGGAAACCATGAAGGAAAATATAAGAGCCATGGAAAATATATCCAGAAGACCCAATATGTGAATCATGGGTGCTCCAGAAGGAGAAAAAGGAGAGTTATGATAAATAAGACTGTTTGAGTTCTGCTAGGACTGTAGAGTAAAGGGATACATGAAGAAATATTTTGGTAATATTCCAAACTTTGGGTGAAAAGAAAAGCCTGCCAAGCATTCAAATAAAAAGAAAACTAATCAGAATGGCATCAGATTTCTTTACTGCAACCACAGAAGTTGAAAAAACAGTAAAATAACATCCACAGACACTGTGAGATTGCAACCAAGATTCTACACACAATCAAGATTATTCACTTATTAGAATGAAAGGAAAATGCATGGGAACACACCAGAAATTAGAGAGTATATCACCCCTATAGTTCCTCTTAGGAAAAGAATCTAGGGAATATATCTACATGCAAAAGAATGAAGCTGGATGCCTACTTAACACCACACAAAAAATTAACTCAAAATGGATCAATAATAGCTAAAACTATAAAACTCCTAGAAGAAAACATAGGAGTAAATCTTCAAGACCTTGGGTGAAGCAATGATTACTTAGATATGTCACTGAAATCACAAGCAACAAATGAAAATAAAGAAATATCGGACTTCATCAAAATTAAAAATGTTTGTGTTTCAAATGACACCATCAAGAAAGTGAAAAGACAACCCATAAAGTGGAAGGAAGTATTCACAATTCATATATCTAATAAAAGACTTGTATCCAGAGTATAAAAAGAACACTTTTCAATTCAATATTTAAACAGTAGACAACTCAATTTAAAAATGGGCAAAGGATCTGAATAGACATTTCTCCAAAGAAGATATACAAGTGGCCAATAAGTACATGAAAAGAAGTTCAACATCATGAACCATTAGCTAAATGCAAATCAAAGCCACAATGAGATATCATTTCACAACCACTAGAATGGCTATAATAAAAAAAATCGATTTTAAAACATTTTTTTAAAAATCAGATAATAATGATTGTTAGGGAGGATAGGGGAAAATTGGATCCTTATTACATGGCTAGTAGGAATGTAAAATGGCGTAGCCCCTAAGGAAAATAGTTTGGCAGTTCTGCAAAATGTTAAACATAGTTACCATATGATCTAGCAATTCCACTCCTAGTTATATACTCAAGAGAAATGGAAACATTTGTCCACACAAAATCCTATACACAACTGGTCCTGGTCTTTTGTTTGTTGGAAGATTTTTAATCACAATCTCAATCTCAGTGCTTGTGATTGGTCTGTTTATATTTTCTATTTCTTCCTGGTTCAGTCTTGTAAGGTTGTGCTTTTCTAAGAATTTGTCCATTTCTTCCAGGTTGTCCATTTTATTGGCATATAGTTGCTTGTAGTTAACTCTCATGATCCTTTGTATTTCTATAGTGTCAGTTGTTACTTCTCCTTTACCATTTCTAATCCTATTGATTTGAGTCTTCTCCCTTTTTTACTTGATGAGTCTGGCTAATGGGTTATCAATTTTGTTTATCTTCTCAAAGAACCAGCTTTTAGTTTTATTGATCTTTGTTATTGTTTCCTTCATTTCTTTTCATTTATTTCTGATCTGATCTTTATGATTTCTTTCCTTCTGATAACTTTGGGAGTATTTTGTTCTTCTTTCTCTAATTTCTTTAAGAGTAAACTTAGGTTGTTTATTTGAGATGTTTCTTGTTTCTTGAGGTAGGATTGTATTGCTATAAACTTCCCTCTTAGAATGGCTTTTGCTGCATCCCATAGGTTTTGGGTCGTTGTGTTTTCATTGTCATTTGTTTTCAGGTATTTTTTCATTTCCTCTTTGATTTCTTCAGTGATCTCTTGGTTATTAAGTAGTGTATTGCTAAGCCTCCACGTGTTTGTATTTTTTACAGATTTTTTCCTGTAATTGATATCTAGTCTCACAGCGTTGTGTTGGAAAAGATACTTGATAGGATTTCAATTTTCTTAAATTTACCAAGGCTTGATATGAGACCCAAGATATGATCCTGGAGAATGTTCCATGAGCACTTGAGGAGAAAGTGTATTCTGTTGTTTTTGGATGGAATGTCCTATAAATATCAATTAAGTCCATCTTGTTTAATGTATCATTTAAAGCTTGTGTTTCCTTATTTATTTTCATTTTGGATGATCTGTCCATTGGTGAAAGCGGAGTTTAAAGTCCCCTACTATGACTGTGTTAGTGTCGATTTCCCCTTTTATGGCTGTGAGCACTTGCCTTATGTGTTGAGGTGTTCCTATGTGGGGTGCATAAATATTTACAATTGTTATATCTTCTTCTTGGATTGAGCCCTTGATCATTATGTAGTGTCCTTCATTGTCTCTTCTAATAGTCTTTTTTTTTAAGTCTATTTCGTCTGATATGAGAATTGCTACTCCAGCTTTCTTTTGATTTCCATTGGCATGGAATATCTTTTTCCATACCCTCATTTTTAGCCTGTATGTGTCCCTATGTCTGAAGTGGGTCTCTTGTAGACATCATATATATGGGTCTTGTTTTTGTATCCATTCAGCCAGTCTATGTCTTTTGGTTGGAGCATTTAATCCATTTATATTTAAGGTAATTATCGATAGGCATGCTCCTATTACCATTTTGTTAATTGTTTTGGGTTTGTTATTGTAGATCTTTTCCTTCTCTTCTGTTTCCTGCCTGGAGAAGTTCCCATAGCATTTGTTGTAAAGCTAGTTTGGTGGTGCTGAATTCTCTTAGTTTTTGCTTGTCTGTAAAGGTTTTAATTTATCCATTGAAAACCCCAGGACCAGATGGCTTTACAGGTGAATTCTACCAAACATTTAGAAAAGAACTAACACCCATCCTTCTCAAACTCTTCCAAAATATAGCAGAGGGAGGAATACTCCCAAACTCATTCTACAAGGTCACCATCACCCCGATACCAAAACCAGACAAAGATGTCACAAAGAAAGAAAACAACAGGCCAATATCACGAATGAATATAGATGCAAAAATCCTCAACAGGATACTAGCAAACAGAATCCAACAGCACATTAAAAGGATCATACACCATGATCAAGTGGGGTTTATCCCAGGATTGCAAGGATTCTTTAATATATGCAAATCAATCAATTTGATACACCATATTAACAAACTGAAGGATAAAAACCATATGATTACCTCAGTAGATGCAGAAAAAGGGTTTGACAAAATTCAACAACATTTTATGATAAAAACCCACCAGAATGTAGGCATAGAGAGAATTTTCCTCAAAATAATAAAGGCCATATATGACAAACCCACAGCCAACATCGCCCTCAATGGTGAAAAACTGAAACCATTTCCACTAAGATCATGAACAAGACAAGGTTGTCACTCTCACCACTATTATTCAACATAGTTTTGGAAGTTTTAGCCACAGCATTCAGAGAAGAAAAAGATATAAAAGGAATCCAAATCAGAAAAGAAGAAGTAAAGCTGTCACTCATTGCAGATGACATGATACTATACATAGAGAATCCTAAAAACTCTACCAGAAAACTACTAGAGCTCATCAATGAATTTGGTAAAGTAGCAGGATACAAAATTAATGCACAGAAATCTCTTGCATTCCTAAACACTAATGATGAAAAAACTGAGAGAGAAATTAAGGAAACATTCTCCATTACCATTGCAACAAAAAGAATAAAATACCTAGGAATAAACCTACCTAAGGAGAAAAAAGACCTGTATGCAGATAACTATAAGACACTGATGAAAGAAATTAAGGATGATACAAACAGATGGAGAGATATACCATGCTCTTGGATTGGAAGAATCAACATTGTGAAAATGACTCTACTACCCAAAGCAATCTACAGATTCAGTGCAATCCCTATCAAATTACCAATGGCATTTTTCACAGAACTAGAACAAAAAAATTCACAATTTGTATGGAAACACAAAAGACCACAAATAGCCAAAGCAATCTTGAGAACGAAAAACGGAGCTGGAGGAATCAGGCTCCCTGACTCCAGACTATACTACAAAGCTACAGTAATCAAGACAATATGGTACTGGCACAAAAACAGAAATATAGATCAATGGAACAGGATAGAAAGCCCAGAGGTAAACTCACACACATATGGTCACCTTATTTTTGATAAAGGAGACAAGAATACACAAAGGAGAAAAGACAGTCTCTTCAATAAGTGGTGCTGGGAATACTGAACAGCTACATGTAAAACAATGAAATTAGAACATCCCTAACAACATAAACAAAAGTAAACTCAAAATGGATTAAAGACCTAAATGTAAGGCCAGACACTATCAAACTCTTAGAGGAAATCATAGGCAGAACACTCTATGACATAAATCACAGCCAGATCCCTTTTGCCCCACCTCCTAGAGAAATGGAAATAAAAACAAAAATAAACAAATGGGACCTAATGAGACTTAAAAGCTTTTGCACAGCAAAGGAAACCATAAACAAGACGAAAAGGCAACCCTCATAATGCGGGAAAATATTTGCAAATGAAGCAACTGACAAAGGATTAATCTCCAAAATTTACAAGCATCTCATGCAGCTCAATATCAAAATAACAAACAACCCAATCCAAAAATGGGCAGAAGACCTAAATAGACATTTCTCCAAAGAAGATATACAGATTGCCAATAAACACATGAAAGAATGCTGAACATCACTAATCATTAGAGAAATGCAAATCAAAACTACAAAGAGGTATCACATCACAACAGTCAGAATGGCCATCATCAAAAAATCCAGAAACAATAAATGCTGGAGAGGGTGTGGAGAAAAGGGAACACTCCTGCACTGCTGGTGGGAATGTAAATTGGTACAGCCACTATGGAGAACAGTACGGAGGTTCCTTAAAAAACTAAAAATAGAACTTACCATACGACCCAGCAATCCCACTACTGGGCATATACCCTGAGAAAACCGTAATTCAAAAAGGGTCATGTACCACAATGTTCACTGCAGCTCTATGTACAATAGCCAGGACATGGAAGCAATCTAAATGTCCATCAGCAGATGAATGGATAAAGAAGATGTGGCACTTCTATACAATGGAATATTACTCAGCCATAAAAAGAAACAAAACTGAGTTATTTGTAGTGAGGTGAATGGACCTAGAGTCTGTCATACAGAGTGAAATAAATCAGAAAGAGGAAAACAAATACCGTATGCTAACACATATATCTAGAATCTAAAAAAAGAAGAAAAATTTTTATAATAAACCTAGGGGCAGGACAAGAATAAAGACGTAGGCGTAGAGAATGGACTTGAGGACACGTGGAATGGGAAGGGTACACTGGACGAAGTGAGAGGGTGACATGGACATATATACACTACCAGATGTAAAATAGATAGCTTGTGGGAAGCAGCCACATAGCACAGGGAGATCAGCTCCGTGCTTTCTGACCACCTAGAGGGGTGGGATAGGGAGGGTGTGAGGGAGACACAAGAGGGAGGAGATATGGGGATATGTGTATGTGTAGAGCTGATTCACTTTGTTATAAAGCAGAAACACACCAATGTAAAGCAGTTATACTCCAATAAAGATGCTAAAAAAAATCCTATACACAAATATTCATAGCAGCATTATTCATAATAAATAAATGGATACAACTCAGATATCCATCAACTAATGGATGCGTAAAACTATAGCATATCCATACAATAAAACAAAATTCTATTTGACAATTTATAAAATGAAGTATTGATACATTCTACAACATGGAAGAGCCTTAAGAACATTATGTTAAGTGAAAGAAGCCAGTCACAAAAGAGTACATATTGTATTATTATACTCACATGGAATGTTCAAATAGGAAAATTTATAGTCTGAAAATATGTCAGTTGTTGCCTGGGATGGTGAGAGTGGGAGGGATGGGAATGGGCATGAGTGCTGTGGGCAAGGAGTTTGGAGTAGGGAGTGTCTCTGGGGTGTGGTTAAAATGTTCTAAAGTTACATCGTAGAGATAGTTGCATGACTGAATATACTAAAAACCATGAAAATGTACCCTTAGATGAAATATATCTCATTAAATATGTTTAAATTTAAATTAGTATTTTCAATTGCACAAGACACATTAAAAAAATAATCTAGAGGGGACTCTAAGCAACAACAAATGAACTAGAACCTACACTTTTGAGAGGAAGGAGGAAAACAAGGGAAAAGACAGTGAACAATGAGCTGAGCAATAATATGTGAGTAACTGAAGCTAAATGAATAATAATGAACAGCCTGATATGAAATATATGTGTTTTAAAAGGTCTCTTTCCAAAAAAAAAAAACTGTCTAAACTAACAGTACTTAAAAACCTGGAAGGAGCAAAACCCAGCAGTTGAGGGAAAGAAGGGGAAGTAAAAGCTTTCCAGGGTTCTCATCTTACTATAACAGAGTGAAGCTGGGGATGAACTGTCTTAGAAGGCCAAACGTGCATTTTGGTGGAGGAAGCAGTATACTGTTTTCAAACAATGTAAGAAACATATTTGTCTGATGATTAATGTAGAGAAAATGAATTAAACATTAGTAAAAGGGAAAGCAAAGTAGAACTTTCAAATTAACAAGGGAAGTGGAGTGGGGAATGGAATAAAGAGCAGCATGAACAAACCTGCCAATATAAGAAGAGAAATAACAATGTAAAATAATACTTTATGTCCCCAAAATGGATTTGATGTTTTCTCATGGTTACACTGGGGTTACAGGTTTTTGGAAAGAACACCACAAAAGTGAAATATCCTTTCTGTCACATCATATCAGGTGACAGATGACACCCACATAACATCACTGGTGAAGGGAGTATTTACCAGGTTTCTCTGCTGTAAAATGATCATTACTCTTTCCCTACTCGATTTTTCGGAAGCCAGTCAAGAACTCTCCAACCTTCAAGGGCGGGGGCTGGGGTGAAGGGGGGAGAATTAAGCTCCACCTACTGGAGTGGGAGTATCTACATTTTGGGGTGGTTTTTTTTTGGAATACTGGAGTGAGGCTTTGTCTCTTCTCCCTCATATAAAATAAATTTTTTAAAAGCATAAATATGAATGAAATAAAGTCAAATCAATCAGTCATTCCAATAAATGTGAAATGACTGAATTCCCATTAAAAAGCAGAGACTGTTCAATGCTGGGGTGGGAAGTGGATAACAGTAGTCATATACTGTTTACCGTAAATATGTTTAAAACAAAGTGAAGATACAAATTAATTAATTAAAGGAATGAGCACCAAACAACTAATTTTTAAAGGTAGGAGCTAACATCAAACAAGGTATAATTTAAATTTAAAAGTATTAAACAGGAACAAAGGAATATTATGTATGGAGACAAGGCATACGATATAATTTAGGAAGAAAAAATGAGTCATAAATCTGTGTGCTTAAAGCAATTACAGCAGCTAAACACTTAAGGAAAAAACTATTAGAGATGTAAGGAGAATTTAATAAAATTTCAAATATAGTGAGAGACTTCATTATACCTCTTTCATATTTAGACAGATCCAGTAGACAAAAACAAACAACAAGGAGATTGAGGAAATGAAAAATAAAATTATAGATATATTTAGAGCTCAAATCCAATAAACAAAAACCACTCATTTTTTTCTTATGTCCCTGGAATATTTATAAAATCAATCATGCATTTGTCCACAAAGAATGTATTATTTGAAAAAATTTAAGGATTAAATTAACAGGATTTAACAGTCTATAATTTTTCAGCCAATAAAAAAGAAATGAATAATGATAAAGTAATCAAAAGAAAATCTTAACTTTTAGAAATTAGAAATAACTTCCTGACTAATATAGGATGTATGTGGTATATATTAGTCAGGTTTTTCTCTAGAGAAACAGAATTAAAAACAGGGACTCAAACAAATACATGTACACCATATGTTTTTTCTTTTCTAAAAGTTTATTTTATTGAAGTATAGTTGATTTACAATATTGTGTTAATTTCTGCTGTACAGCAAAGTGATCCAGTTCAGTGATTCCCTGTGCTATACAGTAGGACCTTTTTGTTTATCCATTCTGTATATAACACTTTGCATCTGCTATAAACTCCCACTGCATCCCTCCTCCTCCCAATCTTGGCAATCACAAGTCTGTTCTCTTTGTCTGTGAGTCTGTTTCTGTTTCATAGTAAGTTCATTTGTGTCATATTTTAGATTCCGCATGTAAGGGATATCACATGGTATTTGTATCGTACACCGTATTCAAAGTAGCACTATTCATAATAGCCAAAAGGTGGAAACAGCCCTAATGTCCATCAGCAGATGAACGGATAAACAAAAATGTTATCTGGCCACCAAAAGGAGTAAAGAACTGATATATGCTACAACATGGATGAATCTTGAAAACACTATGCTAAGCAAAAGAAGCCAGCCACAAAAATCACATATTGTACGATTCAATTTATAGAAAATGTCCAGAATAGTTAAATCTATAGAAGCAGCAAGTAAATTAGTAGTTGCCTAAAGATGGAGGGCTAGGGAGTAATGAGAAGTGATTGTCATTGGGTATTAAGTTTCTTCGTGGGATGATAAAAATGTTCTAAACTTTGTTGTGGTGATGATTGCATAACTCTTAAATATTCTAAAAACCATTGAATTGTTTTCCTCAGAAATACAATTCCCAGTACATAAGAATATACATTTGAGGAGGTTTATTGCATCATTATTCATACTAACGCCATAATTATTATAATTAGAATTACAGTTAAGGCTACAGACATAAAGTGACTGTTCATCCATAGGAGAGTGTTTAGGTGAATATTGTACATTCATAGTATGAAATAGGATACAGCCATTACAAAGCAGGAATTCATTCCCTAACAATTGCCTTTAAAGAATTTCCATGAATTTTTATGAGAAAGACAAATTGCATAATTGTGTATATAACGTGATCACAGTTTTATAATATAAAAATACTAAAATTTTAATAAAAAGATTCAAATACCTGCTTCCTATGCATACATGTGTATATATGTACACACACACACACACACACACACACACACACATGCAAATGCTGTACATGATTATCAAAGCATAAAGAGAAGTATGGAAGAATGACCGAGGAGTGGGTGAGTCATTGGAGCTGTGGGGGAAATGATACTGGATGGGTTTTCCAATCAGATCCTGAAGTCAGCTACGTGTCTGACACCTGAGCTTAAAAACTGAAAATTTTAAAGATACTGAAATTTAGGATCTGTATAATTTATATGTTAGCTTCACAGGACACAGTCTCCATCACTCAGTCGTTATGTTAGCACAACTTATCTCGGGCACATTACATAAACTCTCTGTGCCTCAGTTTCCTCAGCTGAAAGAGATAATAATAGTACCTACTTCAGAGAGTGGTTGTAAAGATTGAGAAAGTTAATGTGTATAAAACATTCAAATTGTGTTTGCTGTTATTACTTTCTATATGGCTGGTTCTTTCTGCAAATTTTGTGCAAAACCACAGCTGGTCTTGTTCGGTAAGTAAACAGATGGTTATTTTTCTTCTCATCGGCTTTTCTTTCTCTTCTTCCCACCTTTTATCCATAATGGAAGGAATTACGCTCCTGGATTGTTCTGTGGCTACTCTGAAGTCATGGCAACACTGAACTGAGAAGTAGGCCGAGCACAGGGCAAGGCCAAGTGATAATATAAATGAACTTAGCCGATTAGAAATATGGACAGCACGTAATAAAGTGAGATTTACCTTGGGAGAAAAATGCAAACTACTTTATCTAAGAAGAAATAGTTCAATACATATTCAACCCCGAAGGGAAGAAGTGTGTATCTCAGGGAGAGAGAGATAATGAACAGAGAGAGGAAAGGGCGCTGACAGAAATATGGCCAGAGTGTCCCTGTTCTACATAGCATGACCCCAGGAAAAGGAGACAACTCCTCATGGGATGCCCACTGATCACTATCTTCTCATCCTATGGACTGCTTATTTTTTGCTTGATTTAGATTTTCCAACACTAATAGAGGCCAGTGGTCAAGTGGCTGATGTAATTGTGCACCAAAAATATTTTTGTCAGTTGCATTAGTCATTATTTTGGCAGTTTTAATAACCAAATTAGAACAATCACAGACAGTCTGAACCACTGCTGGGCACTGCGCCCTCACGACAAGCACAAATACCAAATCTACTACAAAGGGAGGTCTCAGTCACACTGCATAGACACAGCTTTGGTCTCCAAAGCTATTGCTGAAAAACATATTCCAGCCCAGAGCTGGTGGCGGGTGCTGAGGGATCAGTGTCATGGCTGCATCTCTAAACTGAATGCTGCTACAGCCTGCCTTTCCCCTCCTGTGGGTCAGGTTACCTCAGGAGGCTTTGTGTCTGTAGACAAGAGCAATGGACTCCTCTTAATTAAGAACTAAGGCTTTAGTTTGAACCTGATCAATAAAGACACAGTCTTACTTGAAATCCCTCCCCATCTTAATTGGCTTAAAACTAACATCAACGGAGAAAACAAAGACAGCCAGAGTATAATTAGCTCAAGGAATGTGGCTGTGAGGACGAGGAAAGCAGTAGATCCAGCAGAGGCTGTGACACCTTTACCACATTCCCCCCAGGATGCAGAACCCCAGGTGAGGAAAATCATCAGCCTGGGAGGGATCGTTATAAGTCAGAAGGGTGACTTCTTGCTTTATGACCATGACAGAAAAAAATCTTCGAGAACTGGCTTTACCCTCCAAAGCACATCATTATGTTCTCTCAGTTCTCCTTCAAATAATCTCAAGGATCTGTCCCCAGTTTTTCAACACCACTGATTATCCCTTAGTTCAAATCCCCTCTATACAGGCTCCCAAACTAATCTCGCTGCCTCTCTGTCTCGAAGCCCTCCACCTCCCCCAACTTAGCTTGTCCTTCGAACAATGAAATGTGTGTAGCCCAGGTGATCTACTTAAAGCACAAATGTGACCATGTCAGTCCCTCAAGCCCCAATTTAAAAATACCCAGTTAATTTATTCAACAAAGCTTTAATGTGCACAGATGGGTCCCAGGCACTGTGCTAGGCACTGAGAATATGATGATTGAAAAAAAAACAAAGAAGCCCCATCCTCGTGAAGCTTGGAATCTAATGGTGAAAAGGACAGCCAAACAATTACACAAGAAGGCATGGTTAAGTTCTACGAAGAAGAGGGGGCTCTGTCAGAGGCTCAATCTAACCTGGGATATCAGGAGGCTTTCCTGAAGAAGCAACTTGTGAACAAGGATCTGAAAGATAAGTAGGAATCAACTAGGCCAATGCTTCTTGTAACCTATTAGTAGGCTAAGGAAATTAATTAGTGTGTCACAACCAATGTCTTTTTTTTTTTTTTTTTTTTTGCGGTACGCGGGCCTCTCACTGTTGTGGCCTCTCCTGTTGTGGAGCACAGGCTCTGGACGTGCAGTCTCAGCGGCCATGGCTCACGGCCCCAGCCGCTCCGCGGCATGTGGGATCCTCCCAGACCGGGGCATGAACCTGTGTCCCCTGCATCGGCAGGCAGACTCCCAACCACTGCACCACCAGGGAAGCCCACAACTAATGTCTTTTGAAGTGAAATAATAGACTGGACTATAGTTCAGTAGAAGAGGAAAGAAGAGAAGAAAACAGAATAGGAAATAGATCTGAATGTATCACAGGTAGCAAGGGTTAGTATCATTTCATGAAATGTTTGTACTGGGTTGAATATAAAATGTATTTCTTACTGTGAGCTGTGAACTAGACAGTGGGGGAAGTAAGGAGGATGGAAGCACATCCCAGAAAAGGAACAGCCTCTGCAAAGGCTCAGTGGTGAGAGAAAGCATGGGGTGTTTAGCCTCATTTTTAAGATGGGAAAGAACCCACTCATCATCCATTCAGCAAATGCTTATTTAGTTCTCTTTTAAAACAGTACATTCAATGGGAGTCACAAAGGAAGAGCCAGAAGGAGTTCCCTGTCTTAATGAGTTTATATGTCATCAGGAGAGACAGACTGGTATGTAAATAAATATCAGGCTAAATTTGATTTAAAACCGCAGGAAAAATCGAATGTTACGAGAAGAGAGAGTGTGAAGAAATTGCTTTTACCTAGGAAAGATCTCAGAGAGCTTTATGAAAGAGGAGGCTTTTTCTCAAGGTCTGGGAGGACAGGTAGGAATTCAATAAGTGAAAATGCAGAGGGAGGAGGGGACACAGAGGTGTAAACAGTGAAGAACAGTGGTAATAAAGGCATGGAAAAGTAGAGGGCATGTTTGGGGAATGGTGAATTGGGCCAGAGCAATGAGCCTAGAAGTAGAGACAGAGTCATCGAAAGAAAGACATGAGATGGTAGACGGAGGTTATATTGTGCAGGGCCTTTCCCACCTAGTTAAAGAATTTGGACTTTGCTTTGCAGGCAAAAAAGAACCAATAAAACTTCCCGTCAGGGGAGTAACCTACTTGTTGCTGTGTATTAGCAAGATTCCTCTGGCAGCAACACACAGTAGAACAGATTAGTGGAAGTGGCAGTGGGGAAAACCACTGGGAGGAAATTGCAAATCCCCACATTACATTGACTCGGACCTCAACCATGGCTGGAGCAGTGGGGATGCAAGGGAAGGTGCACATGGGTAGGCACAGCAGCCCAGTGTAGGTTGGGAACTCTGGGGGACACCAGCTTCTCACAAGGACCAGAATGCTGTCTCAGCATCCAACTGTCATAACTCAGACAAGTCCTCTAGCCTTCTCTGCATTGGTTATTCCCTCTGTGAATTGGGGAATATAGCTCTGGCCTCTGATACAATCAACAGACCTGGGGAAAATAAAATGCATTCAACCACGTAAAGCATTTACAGCTCACTGGAGTAAAGGTGTCCTAAAGCTACAACAATCTTAGCAGCCCCAAAGAAAGCCAATTGTTTTAGAGTAGTGGGATTAACAGGTGGTATTTTCCAGTCCTTACAACCTTCTTATTGTTGAGCTGCCTCAATTTCCTTTTTAAGAAAACTTTTCCTTTTTTGAGAATGAAAACTATAAGACCTGAGGGTTATCATAGAATAAAATGAATATCAAAGCAGGAAGGTTTCTGTAACTAATGATATCATTAACACACCTTCAAAGTCATACCATCTATCCCCAGGTGGTACTACACACCAATAAAGGATACTGTCAAAATCTGCTGATTTTCTTTATCTCTATGCATCCCCTATATTCTCGATTGACTAAAATCTATTAGATCATAATCTCTGGTAGGTAAATAGAGATCTTGTTCACCTGACACATCTTTATCACCTAGCACAAGCAGACACCCATCACTGAATGAATGAATGAACTCCAGGGTATCCCTCAGTGAATAAGTGCATTCTCCTACCAGCGAGATATCACAGAATTATTTTAATCAGACCTCTCCAACAACATAAGGGAAATATTTGTACAGTGGACCCAAGCACATTTTTTCTAGAGGGGATAATATATTTTTTTAATGTATATGTATTTCTAAAATTCTGAATTTTATTTCCTGAAGACTGACTTCTTTCTGCCTCATTCTCATTTGCCTTAAGGATCTGTGCATAAATGACACGCTGAGGCAGAAAGGTGGTGTGATCAGCATCATCATTCAGGTCAAGACTCTAGGTTATAAGTGACAAAAATCTATTCAAACTGGTTCAAATGATGGAAAAAAGTGGGTCCAGGCTTGTCTTCAGGCATGACTAAATCCACATATTCAAACAAGGCCAGCAGGAGTTTGTCTCTCTCCATCTCTTGCCTCTCCTTTCCTCTTTTTTTTTTTTTTTTTTTTTTTTTTTTTGCGGTACGCGGGCCTCTCACTGTTGTGGCCTCTCCCGTTGCGGAGCACAGGCTCCGGACGCGCAGGCTCAGTGGCCATGGCTCACGGGCCCAGCCACTCCGCGGCATGTGGGATCTTCCCGGACAAGGGCGCGAACCCGCATCCCCTGCATCGGCAGGCGGATTCTCAACCACTGTGCCACCAGGGAAGCCCCTCTCCTTTCCTCTTTGTTGGCTGCATTCTGGGCTGAACTCTCCTTGGTTAGTGGCAAAGAGACCAGAAACTCTAAGCTTTAAGTTTTACCAATCTAAAAATTCAAGAGGAAAAGGGAGCTGTTCTTTCCCAATAGTTTCTGCTAAAGTCCCAGGGTTGCCTCTCATTGGCTCAGCATGTGTCACATGCCCATCCCTAAACTAATCGCTGGACTCCTGTGTGAGGCCAGCCCCGGAGCAAAGGAAGTGAGATCAGCTCTACTTGAACCATGGAGAATATAAGCAGAGAAGGAGTGGGAGGAAGGGTAGGTTCCCAAAAGAAAATCAGGTGCTACTAACAAAAAGGGTAAACAGATACCGGAAAGACTAGACTGGCAGATGTGATCATCTCCATCTGTCTAGAAGGAGGTTGAATAGGGCCATCGGATGGGCTGGCAGAAGGAAAGTGAGTAAGCCTTTTGCCTTTTGCCTTTTGTTGATGCTATGCATGTGCTTAATGATAACAGATGAGGTTCAGTGCCAGTGAGCAGCTGCAGAAAAGGAGCCAGCAGGTTGGGAGTGCAAGTCAAGCAGCAATCCATTTTTCAGCCTAAGAGTTCCCCTCAGTCTATTTTAGTACATGAAATGCCCAAACTGACTCAGGCACTTTTCAGGTTGCAAAACTTGTGTTCGTGCTCAGCAGATATATTTGAAACTGTTTTACGACCAACAAACAGGAAGAAATTAAGAGAGAAAAATCAAGGATACAGCTTCATGCATAAAACTCAGCCATATAATTAACAGATCCCATATTAATCACACATCAGTTAGGCCTCAGTGATTCGTCGGCAGAAACAAGCCAGTCCTGACAGGCGAAGATCGTTGATGCCAGTATAACTGAAAGACTTAAAAGTAGGGACCCTACCATTAATTAATCAAGTAATTATCTGTGGTACTTGTGCCATATTTGGTAAATAGGTTTTTTAGTGTTTCTCCCCCTTCAGCTCCAGCTCTTTATCACAGCAACATTCCTTTATCTAGACATTCCAGTGGAAGATGAGATGTGTTTTTAATAATAATAAAAATGCTTGTATTTGTAGAGCTCTTTGTACTTTATAAAATGGCTCACTAGAGTCTTCCAGCAGCCTTTGCAGATAAGCAGGACAAATATTATTCTCCCAAGTAACTGCTGACTTTCTGGCTTGGACTCAGGCTTGAAAAATGCCGACAGAATCCCATTCTCTTGCAGGCAGAGTAAGACTTCTCCTCATTCTGATGGTGGAGCTTACGGAGCGTTGGTTTTGGGGTAAGGCCTAGAACTGAATCACCCTTAGTACCTACAGTCCCTGAGGACACAAGTCAGCCCTACACAACTGCAAAGGCATTAAATATACTGTACTTGGGCTTGAATGGAACAAGAATTCTATAAAGAGGGGAGAAAAGCAATCAAACAGAAAACATGAATTCACAAGATAATAAAAAAAGTGCTTTACTGATGATCCCACTTGTACTGTGGTTAGGAATGCTTCAGGAACTGCAGTATCCCATTAGTCCTCAGTCTCTGTAGATCAGAAGTACTAGCAACTCAAGGGTTTTGTGAAATCTTACAAGAAAGAGACAAGGTCCTGCACTGCTGAGAGACCTCATGTCTTTCAGATGAATCTTTCTCATGGCTCATAATATAGTAACTGTATTCAGGAAGTGGTTTTTTGTTTTAATAAGAAAAATATTGGTTCTTTGAATTAATGCTGGTTAGCTCTTTGCATGACTCTGAGGCCCATTCTTGGAATTATTATACTACCTCTAAAAATGATAATTACAAAAATGCAGCTGAATTTACTCTCTAAAGCATTCACTTATCCATTCATTCAGTCTATAAACTTTCAAGGACACAATGCCAAGTTCTACAGTGGTGCAGAGGATGTAAAGATAAAAAATTATAGTCCCTGAATTCAGTGGCTAGACATGAAAGTCAACCATTCCAGTAGCAGCAGTAGCAACAAATAATACCAGACGTTTTGGGGCACTTACCATAGTCCAGGCACTGTGCCAAGTGCCTTCTTTGTATTATTTCTTTTAATCTTTCCCACAGCCAATGAGGTAGGTATTATTATTAATGCCATTTTACAGATGAGTAAACTGAGGCTCCAGGTGGTTAATTAAGTACATTGCCCAAACTCACATGGCCAGTGAGAGGTGGAGTTGAGAGCCGAGCTCAGGCAGTCTGACCCCACAACACATACTCTTAGCTTGGCAACTCATACTCTGTATGAATGCACTAGTCATGGCATGGATAAAGTTCAGTGATAGCACGAGGGAAGAAGAAGTACTATATCCATGAAGGAGTTAGTTAAGTATCACAGGAGGGAGAGGATCTGCGCTGAGACCTAATGGATTTGTAACATTTTTCCAGACTGAATAGCTTACAAAGAGCATTCCAAGTAAAGGGAACAGCATGGCCCAAGCACAAAGGTGGGAAGAGAAGCCTGGTATGTTCTGTGATGTAGAACTAGATCCAAGTGGCTTGGGCATTGAGCAAAGGTTGGGGAGGAATGGGAGGCAAGGCCAGTGAGGAAGGCGGGATCTGAATACCATGCCTTAATTATATAAGGTGTCTATGTGATTGTCTTCAGTTTTGTTTTTTTTTTTTTTTTGCGGTACGCGGGCCTCTCACTGCTGCGGCCTCTCCCGTTGCGGAGCACAGGCTCCGGACGCGCAGGCCCAGCGGCCATGGCTCACGGGCCCA
This sequence comes from Delphinus delphis, assembly GCF_949987515.2. Taxonomy (NCBI): domain Eukaryota; kingdom Metazoa; phylum Chordata; class Mammalia; order Artiodactyla; family Delphinidae; genus Delphinus; species Delphinus delphis. The sequence continues at coordinate 122,549,729 of NC_082683.1, read as the reverse complement.
GCTGCTCCGCGGCACGTGGGATCCTCCCGGACGGGGCATGAACCCGTGTCCCCTGCATCAGCAGGTGGCTCTCAACCATTGCGCCACCAGGGAAGCCCTGTCTTCAGTTTTGAAACAAATCTGTCATTTAATTTTGCCTGGCAATTCATAGCACTCTGTCTGATTAACATCAGAGTGAACTTGACCTTAGTTTGCTGGGGTCTAGTCTCCTTGGTGAACAGGCTAATTTTACTGTTACTGTTTAATGTCAAAGTTCTCTTCATATAAAGACTTTAATATCATGTTTGTTTTGGTTTTGTTTTCAATCCTAAGGGAGATTTTATATGTTACAAATTATCTATGGAATCTAAGCTAATCAGTTTAGATTTACAAATTTGAATTCATCAAGTTGTATCCTTATTCCACATAATCGCAAATGTGTATGAATATAATTAATTTTAAAAGACTACAGTCCAATATTCTAAGAGTTGCCTCTAAATCCCGGAAAATTTTTCTATACTTTCTAAATTTTCCATAATGAGAATGTTTCACTTTTAGGAGTACAGAAAGAAATTTTTCTAAAGTGAAGACCAGATATTTTAAAAATCAATGTAATCTGCACACATAGTTCAAAAGTCAAATTTTCCCAAAGGACTAACAGTGAAAACAATACTCTGTTCTTCACTCCCACCCTCAGTCTTAACCCCCCAAAGTCAACCCACTAACTCTCTAATTTGTTTATTCTGTAGTTACGCCCTAATACTGTAGTTCTTCTGTGGTACTATACCATACGTGAATCTATATACTATGTCTGAATTTGTCCATTTTAGACATTCAGCTTGCTGCTATAAGATTTAGTTCACTTATATCACCTCCCACGTGCCTTCCCCAACTTCCCAATGTAATTATAACACATATTTGTTTCTCTACTGTTTGCTTACCTTTGAAATTTTAGGTAATAAACATACACCATCATTTCTTATTACACCAAATACAGTCTGTTTCTTAACATCCCCATGGGTACAATGAGAACACTGGTGCTCCTAGCCTTATCTTTAGCTCTGCTATCTCCCTTTTTCGCCATTCCAATCTCAGAGCATTCCAGGTGATAACTTTTACGTTTGGTTCTATAACTTAAATCTTCCATGCTTTCTCTATCAGTTCATTAAAAAAAAAAAATTTTAACATCTTTATTGGGGTATAATTGCTTTACAGTGGTGTGTTAGTTTCTGCTGTATAACAAAGTGAATCAGCTGTCAGTTCATTTTAAAATTTGAAAACTAATAACAGCATTTACATTATTATGGCTGTGTAAGCATTATTCATGGAGGAGTAAAGTAGTATTCTGTGAGTTTACTTTTTTTCTTATAGTTGTTATTGTTTCTTCTGATTCTCATACTATTTTAAAATTTTCCATTACATCAGGTACTCTACAAAGTCTCCTTTTGTCCCAGGAGAACTCTTTCCCAGGGCTCTCCGTCCTCCTGCTTCAACCTCAGTTGTATGTTCTCCAGGTGCCATGGACAGTGTGGCTGATTCCCCAAATCTATCCCATTGCCGACGATTAGACTGAGGAGACAGTCACATTCTCAGTGAGGATGTTCCCAGACACCTTCCCTAAAATTCCATCATCCTACAGCATTTCCTGTTCCCTCCTCTGCCTTATTGATCACACCAGCACATATCAACTTACAGCATAGTTGCTTATCATCTCTTCACTTGAATGGAAGCTCCATGAAGGCAGGCAGCTTTGTCTTTTATTTTCTCCTTTATCCCCAGTGATGAAAACAGTGCCTGTCACACAATAGGCACTGAATGAAGGAATCAAAACTACTCCATCTCCCTTGCCAGAGACTCTTCTGGCAATGGGCAGCCCCCATAGGCCAGTTTTGGGCCAATGAGATGTGAGGAGAAACTTGTCAGAAAAGAAAAGCCAGTCCCTCTCCTGCTAGATATGAACATAGAAGCTTTGCTTGGGTTGCTTCTGGCAGCTATATATGATCAGGAGGAAAAGCAGCTTTAGGATGAATGTAATACCAGGGATGATAGGGCAGAAAGAGGGTAAAAGCCTGGATCTTTGAACAATGAAATCAATCTGGGAGTCCTCCCTATCTTAGGTTTTTGTTTAAGCCAATTTGAGTTGGATTTTCCATTACCTGCAGTCAAAGAATCTCACTAGTTACCCTACTTTTGCTGCATACCTGCCATCTTAGGAGCTCCTTTCACTGCCTTTCTGAACCTGAGTCACACTTTTATGTACTCCATGTCTTCCTCTTTGGTTTACTTGCCAATTTTATCGGGATACATACTGGATAACTTTCTGAGAAATTTTTTTCTAGGCCCTAGAATGTCTTAAAATGTTTTCATTTCTCCCTTATACTTCATTGATGAGTTGGGTAGGTATGGGATTCTAGATTGAAAATCTTAAAATCTATGAATTTTGAAAACATCATTCAATTGCCTTTTACCATCCACTGCTATTGAAGGGATATTTGGGTGATCTGGTTTTATTTTAGGAAATAAGATTGCCACTTCTAGCAAGTAAAAATACAGAATAGCCAACTAAATTTGCGTTTCAGAAAAACAAGGAAATATTTGGAACATACTTATCCTAAAAAAATATTTATAGTTTATTTGAACTTCAAATTTAACTAGCTGTCCTATATTTTATAAGTTAACACTACTGGGACACTTTTAGGATATTCTTTTTATCCTTAATTTTCTGAAGTTTCACAGCATTTCTAGTTGTGAGTCTTTTTTTAAAAAAAAAAAAAAACTCTGCTTGAGCCCCAAGAAAGAGGGTATGGTTATTATTGACATGTTTAAGTGATGAGTCACCATTGCTTCCAGGCTCTGGCTTTCTGTCACCTTGAGTTTGAGGAACTGGAGCAAGGAAAAAAAAAAAATGTAAAATGTTTCATCAATGTTAGAGTTTGAAAGAGTTTGTTAGAATTTAGAGAGAGTAATTATCAGAGCAGAAGCATGAGATGACTATAGTCTGCTTCATACAGGGCCCAATTATCTAGCAGAGTCATCTGGTTTCAAACATTGTCACCCAACTGGCATTTCATACAAGTATCAATGAACAATCTTAGGAAAGAACCAAAAGTTCAGGCTGAAAAGCCTTGCTTTACAAGAGTGAATATTCTGGACACATCCCAAATTTACCACGTAATTGCTCCACTGTGAACATAGCATAGAGATACACTATCTCCAAAGGAGAAAATGATTTGGTTGTGAGATACGTATTTCCTGTGGTTATCTCTGAGTGAACTAGCCAGAAAGTAAGTGAAGAAGCAGAGAGATAAGAAGTAATCACTTTGGAAAGTAGTGGTAAAATCAGGCAAGGTAAAAGCAGGTCAAAGAAATTAGGAGAACTGCACAGTTGAGAGAGAAGAAATTTTTAAAACTGACTTTAGAATCAGTGAACTGGACATGATCTTAGAAATTATCTAGGTCAGCCCCTCCTTTTGCAGGTGACAAAGGAGGGGCTGGCATAGGGAGTGGAAGGGAGTGAGGGACTTGCTAAGAGAGTGGAAGGGACTTGCCCAGAGTCGAGGAACTCTGTAGGAACCTGCAGTCAAAGAATCAAAGAACTAGACCAGTTCCCCTGATTCCCAGTCCAGTCTTTACTCCACTCCATTGCTGCTGTGGTTTGGGACCTATTGCACAACAGCCCTATTTAATCATCTTGACAGCCTCTGAGAATGATAAACTTTCTCTGAAATGATCTGACTCAGCTCAGGGTAGCAGCTTCACCAAATGTCCCATTAAAATGCAGTCAACTCTAGGGGGAGGTTGAAAAAGGAGGCTGCAGGGGGCTTGGAAAATGTTCCTCTGACCAAAAATATTGCCTGCACCCACCTGCCTGTGTGCCTGAAATTAAACCTTGAAAATGTCTGTTGTAATGCAAATGATTGCCTTTAACATTTTGTTTGGATAGAGGCTCCTTAACAAAGAAGGTCTTAATGGTATGTGACACCAGACAAACACTTTGTGATTGGACAGGGGAAGGATGACTAGAGAATGGTCTGAAATGTATTAGGACCCATCGGGTACAAATAGCAGCAGGTGCCTACTTTACCATCATCATTTCATATCAGAACAAAGCAACAGATTGCTTTGTGCTCTAATCATTTTCCTGTCATCAGATTTCAATTTGGGTGTCTGATGTCACAGTAAGGTATTTTAGTAGACCTAGTTTCCTTGATTACTTGAATAATTCACATTTTGATTCTGAATACGGGATGTTTTCAGCAGAACAAAATCCCTTTAAATGGCAATTTTTTTTTCAGCATTGAGACTTGGTATGCCTGGACTCAAAAATGTATTTCCCACACATGAAGGTCATTTGCCTTCTTCTTTCTGTGGCCAAAAGTTAAGGAAGATGAAGTTTTAAAGATAGCCATTGGTTTTTGTTAATAAAAAAGGTAATTTTAACCAGAGCTGGTGTAATAGAGTGATAGAGCCCAAGGATAGATTGCCATGCCTTGTTAAGAAGCGAATGCAGGTGAAAAGTGGAGAAAATTAATGCAGACAACATTTTAAGAAGCTTGACTATCACCAAAAAGAGAAAATCTTTTCTTGAAATGTTTGGTTGGATATTGATTGGTTGGTTGATTTTAGAGTTGGGAGACATGAGTATTTCTATTACCTTGGGGGGAGAGAGTCAGGTCCTCACCTTCCTTATCCACATGTTGCAGAAATGCTAATATAACTGTAAACAAAGAGTATGTCCAAGGTCATCCAGCCAACTGGTCAAAGCATCAGAATGAAAATCTTGGTCCTTCGACAGCTTTCTGTCTTGGACACATAAGGTCTCTCCATTTTGCAACTGTTTTTGCTTTTCAGTGGGTTAGGGGAGGATGTAGGTGGTCATTTCTGTACAAATACACTTGGAAAGAGCTGTAAGGTTCTCTTGGGTGAGGCAGGGATAAGGAAAGCAAATACTTGATTAAGTTAACATTTTCCATTTGCCAGACACCAGAGTAAGCACTTTACTTATAGGAAGTTATTCAACTATATTCACAGCAATATACGAAGCAGATAAAGTTATTATCTTTTCCCAGATAAAGACATTATGGTAAACTCAAAATGGATTAAAGACCTAAATGTAAAGCCAGACACTATCAAATTCTTAGAGGAAAACATAGGCAGAACACTCTATAACATAAATCACAGCAAGATCCTTTTTGACCCACCTCCTGGAGAAAAGAAAATAAAAACAAAAATAAACAAATGAGACCTAATGAAACTTCAAAGCTTTTGCACAGTGAAGGAAACCATAAACAAGACAAAAAGACAATGCTCAAAACGGGAGAAAATATTTGCAAATGAAACAACTGACAAAGGATTAATCTCCAAAATTTACAAGCAGCTCATGCAGCTTAATATCAAAAAAACAAACAACCTAATCCAAAACTGGGCAGAAGACCTAAATAGACATTTCTCCAAAGAAGATATACAGATTGCCAACAAACACATGAAAGAATGCTCAATATCATTAATCGTTAGAGAAATGCAGATCAAAACTACAATGAGATATCATCTCACACCAGTCAGAATGGCCATCATCAAAAAATCTAGAAACAATAAATGCTGGAGAGGGTGTGGAGAAAAGGGAACCCTCTTGCACTGTTGGTGGGAATGTAAATGGATACAGTCACTATGGAGAACAGTATGGAGGTTCCTTAAAAACCTAAAACTAGAACTACCATACAACCCAGAAATCCCACTACTGGGCATATACCCTGAGAAAACCATAATTCAAAAAGAGTCATGTACCAAAATGTTCACTGCAGCTCTGTTTACAATAGCCAGGACATGGAAGCAACCTAAGTGTCCATCAACAGATGAATGGATAAAGAAGATGTGGCACATATATACAATGGAATATTACTCAGCCATAAAAAGAAACGAAATTGACTTATTTGTAGTGAGGTGGATGGACCTACAGTCTGTCATACAGAGTGAAGTAAGTCAGAAAGAGAAAAACAAATACCTTATGCTAACACATATATATGGAATCTAAAAAGAAAAAAAAGTGGTCATGAAGAACTTAGGGGCAAGCCAGGATTAAAGACGCAGACCTACTAGGGAATGGACTTGAGGATACGGGGAGGGGGAAGGGTAAGCTGTGACAAAGTGAGAGAGTGGCATGGACATATATACACTACCAAATGTAAAATAGATAGCTAGTGGGAAGCAGCCACATAGCACAGGGAGATCAGCTCGGTGCTTTGTGACCACCGAGAGGGGTGGGATAGGGAGTGTGGGAGGGAGGGAGACTCAAGAGGGAAGAGATATGGGGACATATGTATATGTATAACTGATTTACTTTGTTTTAAAGCAGAAACTAACACACCATTGTAAAGCAATTATATTCTAATAAAGATGTTAAAAAAATAAAAATTAAAAGAAAAGAAATTATGGCTCAGAGAGATTAAGTAACTTACCCAAGATCACACCAGCAAAAGCCAAATTAAAGAACTGGTGCTAACCACTAGATTATCCCATCTCTCACAAGAATGTAGAGTAATACGGATTTAATACCACAGATTAGTTAGTAATATTTTTAAACTTCGCAACCATTTTTTCTAGGCATAGTCATATTTTTGTCCTGTTGTATCTTATTTTACTTTCAGACCCATGCTGTCAGACAACTAAGGCAGAGAACAACATCTCCATTTGAGAATAGGGACATTAAAACACATTCTCTCTCCCTCTCTCTCTCTCATACACACACACCCACACTCACACACACACATACACACACACACATTAAGGAGGGAAGCCCATTAGGAGGGAAGTAACAGAGCCTGGGTAGCTCATTGGCCAAATTTGCTGTAGAGTGGCCAGGACCCTTAAGGGAAGAGATTCAGTCCTCTGAATTCAGTCCTCTGCTCTTTTTAGCCAGTAGCACCTGATGTCCAGGGTGAAGAAAATAAACCCATTCCATCAAAATGCCAGAATGTAGACCCTCTGAGCTGCTTTATCAGAGGACCAGGTGAGAGGATTCATAAGTAATAACCAAAGAAACTATTTCCAAGTGGAGCAAACTCTTAAAATAATAAATGCTACAGATCTTGACCATTACTAGACTTCTTTCCTCTTCCAAGTGACCTACAGTGAGTCTCTTGGCATCATAGGGCTCTGCAGTGAGATGGGAATTTGCACTTAGCTTTAGGAATAAAAGAGTAAACACAAGTTGACCCCACATGACCTTGATACATAACAGACCATTTTAAAAGACAGGATCCATCAGTTACGAAAAGAAGTCACTAGTTTGAAGAAGAAAGGTCAGCCTAGGTATGGTTTGTTGATAATTTGGGTGCAAGGGCTCTGTCTTATTCATCTTTGCATCCCCAGCACCCAGCATAATGTCTGGCACATTGTAAGTGCTCAGTAAGTTTTGTTTAATGATTAGTGAATGGTAGCCAGGATACAATGATGGCCATGTCTGCCACTGTGCTCCAGTTCTCTAAAACCAATGATTATGTTTATGATTATATTAATAAAATATACTTAGTTGAACAGAGGGACATTGAAATTACATCAAACAACTCTAGCCTGAATTTCCCAGGGAATTGCCTCAACTTTTAACTTACGTGGCTTGTAGCATTCTGATTTAATGGAAGCAATTCCATTATTAGTGGGTGAATTTCTAGATCAACCCGTAAAATTATTTTATCTGAATACAGAAAAATAATAGCATTCAATAGTATTATAGAACTGTATTCGCAGCACTTCCCTGGTGGTCCAGTGGTTAAGACTCCGCATTCCTCTGGGTTCAATCCCTGGTCAGGGAACTAGATTCCATATGCCTCAACTAACAGCCCACATGCTGAAACTAAAAGAGGCTGCATACCACAACGCAGATCCCACACGTGGCAACAAAATCCCTCATGCTACAACTAAGATCCGGCACAGCCAAATAAATAAATATTTTTTAAAAAAAGAAGAAGAAGAAGAACTGTATTCCCATTGTAATCATATTTGCTTGGCAACATTTATTTCAAGCTCCAGTCTAAGATGGCAGAAAGAGACCTCCTGCTGGAGTCCTAACTTCAGATTCGGGGATTCCTTCTTAACTCTCCTACTCTGCTTTACCTTCCATTACCTGTATCCACCTACCCATCCTGATCTGCACCCAAATAAAACCTGCTTCTCCTGTTTCCTGAACCTCAGTGAGTGGCACCATCGTCCACCCACTGATTCACACCTTGGAGTCATCCTCCCTCAGTATGCCCCACACTCCCATAACATACATCTACCTCTAGATACACACGTCTAGTAGGCTATCAGGTACCAATGATTCTACCTATGACACTGCTTTAATTCAGGACATTATCTTTCTGGACGACTTCAAATGTTTCTGGCTTCCAGAGTGATGAAAGCTGTAAATGTAGTAAGTCTTCTTGCCAATTCCGTGCATATAAAATTTACCTGAATTCATAAGTTAGTATGTGTCCTCAGGTGAGGACAACATTGAGGTGATAGATGAGACTCTGAAAGTGGATAAACTCTCAAAAGAAGGGCACAATCATTCTTCAGGACCTTGGAGAGAACCAGCAAATGTAGCGGATAGATAGAACTAGGCAAGTGCTGTCAACACCAGGATTGTAAACAGTGCAAATGCTGGAAAGAAGTCAGGTTAGATGTTCCAGCCACAGGGTGTCTTTCTGATCTTTGAATGCTTCAAGTCCATTCCTACGACGGGCTTTTGCACCAGACGTTTCCCTTGAGTGCAACCTCTGCCCCCATATCTTTGCATTGCTGTCAGCTTCTCACCATTCAGGTCTCAATCCAAATGACTCTTCAGTAAAGCCTTTCCTCAATCACTCTTATCCCATTTCCCCATTTTACTTTCTTCATAACAATTATCACTATTTGAAACTATGTTATTTATTCATTTGTTTACATGACTGTTGTCTCCCTAGCCTTCACAGAAGGTAAGCTCTGTGGGTGAACAGACCATGTCTATGTGATTAACTGTCATATCTTTAGTGTTTAAAACATATCTGACCTCTAGAAGGCAGTCTATAAATATTTGACGAATGCGCAAATGAAATAAGACAAGTAATGAGAACAGGCAAATAGATTTGAAGTTTAGGAGATTAGTGAGGACCTTGACCTGAGCAGTTGGAGCTAATACTAGACACTTATTATTGGGTTTGGAGAAATAGGATTCAAGATGCCATGTATAGATTTGCGTTAGCATGACCCAGGTAGGAACATGCATCAGACACACTCACTAGGTGGCATGCATGCCAATACTACATTTTAATTTCTAGAAAAATTAATATATTTTGAACTAATAAAAGCAAGATATTCCCTTATTTGGATCTCTGCAAAAGCAACAACTTCATTCATTCATGCCATTCATTTTCTCTAGAAAGGGATTTTGATTTTCTCAGTGACATTAAGTAGAAACTGACCAGGCAAATTAGTGGGTGGGTTGTTTGACCACTCAGAGGTCAGTGAGAAAGAACCGTTGCCCCTGAGCCCTTACTTCCAGAATTCTTAGGAAATGAGAGAGTCCCGTGGCTGGGAGGCTTTAATCTTGCCATTTGTCTCTGCCAGTGGAGAAGGCACACACCAGGGTGGTAGGGCAAACTACATGCCCAGGATTTGAATCTGATATACACGTTTCATTTGGCCAACACAGAGGTTTTAAATGGTTTTAACTGATCACCAACATTTTAAAACTCAGGAGGCTTCACATAAAATAAAGATTTCCAGCCTCTCGTTAAAATACAGAAGTTCTAGAAATATTGGCCCTTGAATTCCCACATGACAAAAGTCAACTGACATGGAGTGGCAGCTGCCCAATTTAAATGGGATTTGTAGTCTGAACGCTGCCACACACCCCAGCACTCCACCTGTGTAACACCAAGCCTGCTTCACTCATTTGCTTTAACTGCATGACCCTTGAAGGCTTTTGAGTTTGAGGTCCCCTAATATGAAATATAAGGATCAGGACTTCCCTGGTGGTGCAGTGGTAAAGAATCCGCCTGCCAATGCAGGGGACACGGGTTCGATCCCTGGTCTGGGAAGATCCCACAAGCTGCAGAGCAGCTAAGCCCATAAGCCACAACTACTGAGCCTGCACTCTAGAGCCTGTGAGCCACACCTACTGAAGCCCGTGCGCCTAGAGCCTGTGCTCCGCAACAAGAGAAGCCACCAAAATGAGAAGCCCGTGCACCGCAACGAAGAGTAGCCCCTGCTCGCCGCAACTAAAGGAAGCCCGCTCACAGGAACGAAGACCCAAAGTAGCCAAAAATTAATTAATTAATTAATTAATTTAAAAAAGAAACATAAGGATGAGTCTAAGAATTGGGGACATGGGAATAATCACGAAGATAAGCTATCTATAAGGAATCACAGTGTCCATTTTCCCAAAAGGCAACAAAGCTGTGGTACATTGCTATAGGCATGAAACTTTTATGTATTGTAAAGATATTTATGAGGATATTGACACTACTTTACATGGTGTCCCTTAAAAGAGGATCTAAGGGAATTATGTACGTGTGTATGTGCACACACATGCATACAGATATGTGTATAGTAGATACTCGATAAATATGTATTGAATAAATTAATGAGAGGCTCAAGAGCGTTCATCAAAATCCCAAACAGTAATAAATATTATGAACTGCTGCTGTACACCTTACAGCTTATGAACCCACTCTACTTCTCTTTTTTTCTCTTATTTTCCCTCAGTTGTAGCCCAAGATTGAGAATCGAGATGTATCTAAAACCCATTAATTAACTGTAAATAGAACTGGCTGATCAAACATCAGTTAGTCTGTGTGATTGGTCTGATTAGTTCGATGTGGTCTGATAGTGCATTCCTTACTTTAGTGAAGCCAGAACTTCTTGGTTTGGAGATATGTGTTCTGGCCCTGGCTCTGCCACTAACTGGCTGTAGTTTTTTGAATAAGTCACTTGGCTCTCTGGCCAAAGTTTGAACATCCATAAAATTATATGATCTCTGGGGCTTCTCTCTGCTTTATGGTCTCTACTTCTGTGAAAAACAAAGACACATGAGAGGTAAGAGCTAGAAACTCAGAGCCAGCAGAGTGTAGCAAGGAAGGAACAAAAAGAGATTGTTTTCCCCCAATAATTAAGGCAAGGAAGCCTCCAAATGCCTGGGCAGCAATCCATGGAGTGACAAGAGTGGAACGTGAACTCATTAGCAGAATGTTGAGTAAAACTCAGGGAGGAAAAGAGTAATGGGGAGGGAGTCCAACTGTAGACAGAGAATTCTAAAGAAAAAATGGAAAAAATGCTGCTAATTAGGTCATTTAGAAACTGAACAACTGAATGTAATTCTTGCTGAAGCAATAAGAAAACAGCCAGGGGATGCATAATAATAACAAGAATATATGCTAAAACACAAAAACAGGATCCTCCCAAGTAACTTTGGGCAATAAGCCCCATGCAAGCTAGTAGATGTCAGGTGGAAAACAGCACCTGAATCAATGTGCATTTATAAAATATACAGAGGAAGCATGTAGTAAGGGCTCAGAAAATATTTGCTGAATCAAATTCTATTATTAAGATCTCTGGTATCGTTCACCTTTAATGATGAAAAAATTAAAAATTTCAAAAATCTCAGAGTGATTATTCTTTATTACAAAAGGATTCACTGCAAGTATATTTTAAATAGAAATCTTTCACCTTTAAAATAAGAAATTGAAATATTTCCTCTCAAACTTTTTTTTTCCACTAACAAACATATAAATGAGGTAGAGTTCAGAAACAATTTATTTAGTCTTGCATCCACTTCACCTAATGCAGTATCAGGCACAGATGGACAGTTAAATAATTTTCAGTGAATGGATACGTGTGTTTTGGTTATCTACTGCTGCATAACAAACCACCCCAATTTAATGGCTTAAAATGACAGTGACTTTATCATTCACAGTTCCAAAATTTGACTAGGCTTAGTGGGAAGTTCTTCTGGTGGTTTCACTTGGAGTCTCTGGTTTGCTTGCAGTCAGATGACAGCTTGGCACGGGTTTACCTGGAGGCTCAACTGGGATGCTGGGATGATGTGGCCTCTCTACCTCTCTGTATAGTCTCGAGTCTCTTCTTCTCTGTGTAGACTCTACATGTGGTCTTTGCAGCAGGGGAGTCAGACTTCTTACATGGTGGTGGCTTGGGGATCCCCAAAGTACAAAATCAGAAACTGCCAGGGCTTCTTAAGACGTTAGCCCAGAGCTGGTACAGTGTCCTTTCTGCCATTGCCCATTTGTTAAAGCAGGTCACAGGGCCAGCCCGGATTCAATGAGTAAGGGAACCACAGAAGGATACGAACGGGAGGTGTGATTCACTGGGGCATTTTTCGTAGATTAGCCACCCCAGTTTGCCCTCACTCTGGGGCCTTAACTTCCAAAGAGGTAGGGAAGAGTCTTAGAGTTATACAGCTACAAACATGGGCCATTTTCATGAAAAAGGAAGAATGACTCAGAGCCAGAGCCCAGAGGATGAAACCAAGAGCTGAGGAAAACCGTTCCTAAAAAGCAATATTGTGCCTTAATCAAGGACTATCCTCTGCCTCGAGTCAGAGAAATTGGGATGTGTGCCAGGCTGGATTTCAGAATCGCTATAAATCAGCAATTGCTCACGTCTCCCCTTTTCCCTCTTTTTGAACAGGGGAGTCCACTGAGGTTTTTCTGTCTCTTTCACCATCACATATTGGGTGATGGGGGTGGGGGGTGTCTTCACTGGTCTCTGCACCAGAGGAAGTGCATATGAGGGGCTGCCCTCAAGGAGTCTAGCCTGATTTAGTGGATAATATCCTGGACTTTAAACTGATGCTATATTGGGATGAGATTTGCAGGGGTGAGTGTATTTTTCGTGTAGCAAGTCCATGAATCGTTCAGAGCCAGAGGATGGTAGCTAGCCTCCAAATATGGTTCTCAATGAACCACACCTCCTGTATTCACACCATGTGTAGACCCCTCTCTCACTGAAGCTGGGATTCCCCGAGACTTGATTTAAATAACAGAATATGGCAGAACTGACACTATACCAGCTATGGCCTAAGATTTATAGGCCTGGCAGCTTCCATATTTTTATTTCTGGAAACCTTGAGCCTCCACATAAGAAATCTGGCTCTCCTTCTGGAAAGACCACATTGAGAGGCCAAATGGAGGGGGAGAGGAGACCACTTAAAGAGGGAAAGAGGCCAAGCTGTCCTAGCATCCCAGCCAAGCCTCCATTTAACTACAACTGCAAAAGAGAACCCAAGAGATACCAGGAGAAGAACTGCCCTGCTGAGCCCAGTCAACCTACCGAAATATGAAAAATAATAAAATGGTTGTTTTAAGCCACCAAGTTTATGATAGCTTATTAATGCAGCTACAGATAAATAAAACAATACCAATGAATGACTATGGACAAAGTATCCTATTTGAGAGAGTTATAGTTTAACATACTATCCATAAAGTTCTTTTCTCTATTCAAGAAATATTTACTGAATCCCTGCATCAGTCAGCACATCCTTCTCATGTATGGAGGAAAAATGGTGTCTCCTTTGCTCCACTCACATGTTATCTCCTGAAGAATCAGGCTTGGATTTAGATTTAGGGAAAAGCATCTTTCACTGAAGGTTGGAATGTTTAGCTGAAAACATTTTAATCTCTTTATTGTTGGCTCCAGCCTTGTCAGGCCTCAGGGGAGGTAATTTTGATACATTAGCAACAGGAAACCATTGCAGACTCTTGGGGGAGCAGTGACACAATGAAAGTGGTATATGGGAAGGTTCATTTGGCAGCAGAAGGCAGGGTTAGTGAGGCATGATCTTAGATGCATGTTGACGTGGGTTGAAACCAGGGTAAATGGAAAAGGAGAGAACTTTACTACAGATCTTGGTGAACTATAAAAAATGAAAGAGAACATGTCAAAGATAACTGAGACTGGGAGGATAACAGTGCCATCATCATCATCAAGAACAACAAAAAAAGGAAGAATGTGGGACACTTGGAAAGGGAGACATGTATGGGAAGAACAGATCCATGCAGATTTGGATTTAATCATTTGGATAAGGAGACAATTGCCTATTTGATAGGCAGCCAGTGGTTAATTTAAAAACAAAACAAACAAACAAAAAGACTAGAGCAGTAGACTATGGGTGAGAGAGAGAAGGATAAGGATTCAGGAGCCGATGATCTGCTTCCATGCTTGACTCCCCTGAATTCAACATGGCTTTGCCCCACCAGCCAGTGAACGGTGTGGTCCAGACCACAGTCAATGTCTAGATCTGAGACCTGGAATTCTGCAGGCCAGTCCAGTCACCTCGCTTCCTATGAAGATCTAATACATCTGGGAGGACCCAGGAAACACAGTGGAGGGTGGAGTGCTAGCAGGGAGAGGATACCAAAGACCAACACTCTGTGGAGTGGCCAGTGACTAAGCTAGTAACTGTGAACCCAAAGCATATCATTTTCTGACTTCTTCCCGCTAAATTATCTTCAGAATGGTACGATTTCATTACTTATTTTTATGGACTGAATGTTTGTGTCTCACCTCGAATTTATTTGTTGAAGTCCTAACTCCAATGTGACGGCATTAGGAGGTGGGGCTTTGGGGAGGTGATTAAGTTTAGATGATGTCATGAAGGTGAATCCACTATGATGGGACTAATGCCCTTATAAGAAGAGGAAGAGACATCAGAGGTTCCTCTCTCTACCATGTGAGGATACACACAGATGGCAGATGGCAACAAGGCAGCCATCTACAAGCCAGGAAGAGAGCCCTTACCAAGAACCAAAGTGGCCAGCACCCTCACCTTGGACTTCCCAGACTCCAGAACTGTGAGAAATAAATGTCTGTTGTTTAAGTCACTCAGTCTGTGGTATTTTTTATAGCAGCCCAAGCTGACTAAGTCACTCATCCTTTAAGTAGATACTATATTCTACACGGAAGTGAACTTCATGAATTCCCAATAAACTCACAATGGTTTAGCATAGTTGAAGCTCCCTTTGGGAGCAGCTTGTGTCTCTCACACCCATGGTACTACATATTCCTGCATTTAAGCCATAAAGTAAAAATAAACAATGCTTGTGAAGGTGATGAAAAAGAACTTGTGTTCCTTTAGTTCTGCCATTCTACGTGACCACTTGTAGTTTATTTGTGTTTAGAACAGTGAAACAGAGTAACTAGAGTGATCATCTGAAAATATGCTCAAATGAATCTGAAATCCAAATACCTCTCTAACGTACTCTTCAAGTGTTTAGCTGGGCCCTTGTATGTTAGAGGCCAATTCTAGCTACATAATATCACTAAAATCTCAACAGTAATGCAATAATTATTTAGCTCTTAGATAACAATTTTTCTTTTAGGAACAAGTATTTTAGTATTACTTGCTGGCACATGACAATAATAAAAAACAGACCAACTTTCAGTTAGTTTTATAATTAAAAATTTTCTTTACAGAAAACACACCCACTCATTACCTGCACCCAGGGTAGACCACTCCTGTTCCCCTGTCCTTGGTATGCCAGATAGGGCCTGATTCTGAAAAACAATAGCATAGCGATGTGGCACTAAACGGCCTCAGTCCCCAGAGTGAATGGGCACAGACCAGAATGAAAAGACACAGTTTGGAGTGAAGCCACTTCTGCAAAAATTGCATAATCACGGGACTGTTTGACTATCAGAGAAGTCAAATAACTTGCCCAAGTACCTAGTTAATGAATTGCTGAATGAGACAGACTTCCAGATCTCACCAATCTTCTCTCTTTCCTTGGCACACTGCTGGATCATGTTTCCAGTCCCTTTATAGCTAGGTGGGGTCATGTGACTAATTCTAGCCTATAGAATGAGGGAGGAAGTGACTTGTGGCATTTCCAGCCCTGGCCTTTAAACAAAGTCCCACCAGCTTCTCCATGTTATTTTTCTTTTCTTGTCTCCTGGCTGGATGCAGAGGATCCAGTGGAGGACTCAGAGAACACACTAGATGGAAGGAGCCTGGGTCCCTGAATCTCTCTACATGGATATACACGAGTGTAATCAAGCACAAGCTATCTAGTTGGAGGACGAGATACCATATGGAGCAGATGTACGCCATCTCAGCTGAGCCCTCTTAGACTAGCCAGCCCCCAGCCAGCACTGCAGATTATCACAGCTGTATAGGACACCAAATATATTAATATATAGATGGGCTGTAATATAGGAGAGAAATACACCTTTATGGTGTGAAGCCACTGAGATTTTGATGTTATTACAGCTGTCGCTCCACACTGACACAATGCCATGATTTGAATCAAGGTCAGTTTGACTCCAAAGCCTGTGCTCTCAAAGGGCACAGAGCATGATTGGTAATATATCCCACCTCCTAGCCAAGTTCACCCAAATTACACCAGGCTAGATAGAAAACTGTCCCTAAAATCCCAACACACATGATCTCACCAGTGACACTAGACTCTAGAAGAACCCTTAAGAAAATATCTGTGTCAGTTAAATTTTGCTACATAACAAAACACTTCAAAACCAAATGGCTTACAACAACAACAAAAAGAAAAAGGGAAAGGAAAACATTACTTCAGCTCACAATTTTGAGAGGTTGCAGTTTGGGCCACCTGTGCCTGAGTGGTTCTTCCAGCCTGGGGCCAGACTCTGCTAATATCAGCTGGGAACTTATACATCTGTGATCAGCTGTGGAGTTGGCTGGCAACTGGTTAGTCTATGATGGGTCAGCTGGGATGGCTTATCTCTGCTCATGTGGTGTCTCTTCCTCCAGGAGGCTAGCTTGAGCTTGACTGTTTGGTGGCAGCAGCAGAAGCTGCAAGAGCAGCAAGAGGACCAGCCCCCATGTACAAGCACTTTTCAAGCTGCTCCCTTTGGCCATATCAAGACACATGCCCATGCCAAAAGTCAGTGTGGGAGGGCATTAGCAAATGCCTGGATACAGGTGGTAGGAAGAAATTAGGTCATTATTACAACCAATCTACCCCAATATCCAAGGGTCACTGTGTGGAGACCAGAGCATAACACAAGTGTGTTCTAGACTTTAAAGCTCCCCAAATTATTTCTTCCAGTCTCTGACCTCTAAACCTCCAGCAATCCAATGGTAATATAATCTGTGGGCTTATAACATCAGTTGACTTTTTTTTTTTTTTTTTTTTTTAGTTTATTGGAAGCCACACTTGGGAGGAAATGACCAATTCATTGCTCCTGTGGCTGGTTTGGCAGAACCGTGGAGGCAGAGAGCTTTCTCCATCTGACAGAAGGATGGTTCTGCTGGGTGTGAGAAATCTTCTTCCTGCAAAAAGTGAGTCATGATAAGAATAGAGTGCCAGGGCTTCCCTGGTGGCTCAGTGGTTAAGAATCCGTCTGCCAATGTAGGGGACATGGGTTTCCAGCCCTGGTCCGGGAAGATCCCACATGCTGTGAAGCAACTAAGCCTATGCACCACAATTACTGAGTCTGTGCTCTGCAGCCCATGAGCCACAACTACTGAGACCACGAACCACAACTACTGAGCCTGTGCACCTAGAGCACATGCTCTGCAACAAGAGAAGCCACCGCAATGAGAATCCCACGCACTGCAACGAAGAGTAGCCCCCACTCGCCACAACTAGAGAAAGCCTGTGCACAACAATGAAGACCCAACGCAGCCATAAATAAATAAATATATAAATAATGATTCACATAATTAATAAAATAAAGGATCTTAAAAATCATAAAAAAAAAGAATAGAGTGCCAGACCTTCATACTCATGTAGCAAGGAGAATGTGACCAAATCCCTGGTGAGTACACCCCTTTCCCCATGAGGGAAGAGATAAAAGGCTGTCAGGAAGAAGAAAACTGCTATTGGAGCTGTTGCCTAATATGCTCTCTTTTAAAGTTTCCCTTTTGTCTTGATTTCTTTGTTCGAAATCTTCTCTTTGTGGCTTGCTGTTGTTTCTATAAAAATGCCTTTCACTTGGCAACATCTTAGCCAAGAAAAGCAAAATATCTACCAGTAAAGAACATGGCATGTCTGTCATTTCAGTGACTTAAGGCCAGAGCAATAATGAGTTGTTATGAATTAAATTGTGTTCTCTCAAAATTCCTGTGTTAAAGTTTTAACTCCCAGTATCTCAGAATGTGAACTTATTTGGAAATAGGGTCATTGCAGATGTAATTAGTTAAGATGGGGTCATAGTGGACATGCACCCAGAGAACATGCAATATGATGATAAAGGCAGAGATTGGGGTGATGCAGCAGAAGACAAGGAACACCAAAGATTGCCAGCAAACCACCAGAAGCTAGGAGAGAAGCATGGAGCAGACTTCAGAAGGAACCAACCTCACCAACACCTTGATCTTGGACTTCTAGCCTTCAGAACGTTGAGACAATTAATTTCTGTTGTTTAAGCCATTCAGTTTGTGGTACTTTGTTACGGTAGCCCTAGCAAACTAATACAGGCGTGAACAACCACCCATGTCATGGGCTATTTCAAACTCATATTCTTTTTTAATCCTTGCCCCCAAGACTGTTGGCCCTAGTTCCAGGTGAGAACACTGAGGCCGACCCAGCATGGTCAGAAGCCAGATTCAAATCCAGGTCTCTTGACCCTGTGTATGTATTTTCCTTTACACGCTGTTGCTGCGTAATGGTTGCTGACAAAGGTTGATGGCAAGGCAAAGGTTGGAGCCACAATTCTAAAGGTAGCTACACCCTCACTGTGCAATAGATTGGTTTCTGAAAGAATCGGTCCTTAATCGATTCCTTATAAACTCAAAGATAGTTTAAGTGCTCTCTACCAGTTTCCTATTTAAAGGAGCCCTGTGGGAGGTCCTTTAGTACAGCACAGGGTCTCTTTGGATTGTGAATGATCACCCACATCCGTCTAAATTCACTTGCTTTGCAACTGTAATTTGTTTTCTTACGAGAGATTTTTGTGAAAGCAGGCCTGCCTTGAAGTCTGCACCTCTGCCTTGGCTGGCGGGGGCTCAGTAAACGCTGGCTGTTCCCACTGTGGTTAATGATGGCAATGAAGGACGCCCACCAGCAGCACTGCCTTTTAAATACACGTGGTGTCTGGAATGATTTCCTTCCATTTCAAGCCATTTTGAGCATCCTCAACTTAAAATCATTGCTTGGGTAGAAAAAGGGAAAAACATTTTGTTAAGTGCCAACATTTAGCTATTAATTACTCCCTATTAGTGAGCTTTGTGTTCATTACTATTCTAAATACCTAGGTGTTTGTAAATTAGCAGGTGCTTCATTTCCTTTTCTGGGTCTGCCTTTAGGCTGTCTGTGCAGAAAGATTTCCCTTGGGAGATGCACATGGTTCACTGGAGAGGGGACAGCTGTGGCCGGAGTGACTAGAATCTCACTATTTTAATAACAGCCTCTACTTGGGAATGCATGTTGCCAATGTTTTTGACTAATTTTCAAGATTCATTCCTGGAAGTGCTTTTATTATTAATTAATTTGCTAATTTCACAAGCATCATCTGAGTATCTACTAAGTACCAGGCACTGTCCTTGGCCCTGAAGACGCAGAGATGAAGAAGGCTCTGCCTCTACTCCTCACAACCTCACCATCTAGTGGTAAGATACACACACGTAGGAGTCAATAAACACAATAATGCGGTAAGTGCTATATTAGAAGGATGGAAAAAGGCATGGAAAAATGGCTGGGAGCACAGAAAAAAAAAGTGCTACACATGGAAATGGCAGAAATCATTTCCCAGAGTTGGTAGCATTCTCACTAAATCTTGAAGGATGAGTAGGAGTATGCCAAATGCATAATGTGACAAAGGACATTTCAAGAAAAGAGAGTAGTGCACACTGAGATGCAGATATGAGAACCTGGTGCTTGGAGACTGGTGGGTGGCTAGACGCAGGAGGTGATGAGGGCATGGCAGGAAGTGAATTTAAAATGATTTTCTGGGGCAAGATCACAGAGGAGCTTGGACATTATTCTACAAGAAATAGGGAGCCAGTGAAGGATTTTATCTCGGAAGGAAGGATGACCTGATTAAATTCAGTGGCACGGAAGATGGCCTGAAATGTGAAGAGGATGGAGACAGGGACTGAACTGGGAGACAAATACAATAGATGGAGGTCTAAGCTAAGGAAACAGCAGTGGAGATGGGAAGGAGGGCAATAATTTAAGCAATAATAACAAGGTCAAATTCTGAAAGTTTGTCACTGGGAGGTGAGGGAGAAGAAGGGTTTGGGATGACTGCACACTTCAGGCTGTGCATCCAGGTATACTAATGAAAATGGGGGATGCAGGCAGAAGAGCATTCATGTCCATATATTTAGAGTGCAGAAACCGCAAGGAAGCTTTCAGAAGTGAGAAGTATGCTCACTCCTTCAAGGGTAAGTTTGGGACCTACTCGCTCATTCTGACTCAGCAGCTCTTAGGAAGTTGTACCTTGAGTCACAGAACAAACAAATGAGTTCTCTTCACATTCACTTAAAAAGGAAGCACTGGCCCTTATCAGCCAACAATGGAGAGTTTTTTTCACTCAGGTTCTCAGTTGCACATAACAGAACCTCCTGCAGCTACCTTACGCAGAAAAATAATTATTAAAGCATATTGGGTAGCTCAGAAAATCTCTAGGAGGGCCAGAAAGCCAGCCTTGGAGGTGACATGACCAGGGACAACATTTGAACCACACTGAGGTCTCCCTTGGAGATCCCACCGAAGGGAGTGACATAGCACAAAGTTCACACCCCTGACACTGGGCCCTGGAAGACTAAAACTTGCCTCTGCTGCTTCCAACAGCCAAATGTCCCATAGTCTTCCACACCAGAAAATGGGTTACAGCCCCTGCTTCCTCACTCTACTGTTTTCCCAATCAGAGGTTCCCATCAGCATAACTGATTGGCAGAACTTGGATCTGTGAGTAGACACACCCCAGGTGCAAGGAAGGCTGGAAAATTGAGTGCCTGACTTTCCCCTAGGGGAGGGGAGACTTGTAATGCAGAAAATGCCCCCAATATAGGAAGGGTTTTAGAACACGTGATTAGAAAATAGACAAGCATTAACTTTAGAGGGCTACCGTTTTAAGAAGAAGCTCGAATTAAGGGTTTTCTTCCTCCTGGGTTTTGTGAATCACTGCTTTTGTAGACATTACCGCTTTTTTACTTTGTACTACAGTTCTTTGCCCCAGACTGGAAAATTCCCTGTGTCAGGTGAGGTGTCATTTTTAATTTTGTGTGCCGTAATGTTGGTTCCATGCACCCAGGAAGAGCTCAATAAATGCATCCATCTCCAAGCCCATGACAGCTATAAAAGTCTCTCTGCTTATTCATTCAGTGAGCATTTCCTGCGTGCCTATTGTGTGTCCTGACCCACATTAGTCATTGCAGCTGATTCAGCAGACATGTTGGACACACATATGCTTACTGCCTGCAGTCAACAAGGCCTTCTAAGCAAAGTGCACAGAGATGATGCCTGGCATTTGTCATCACTATGATAATCTGTCATCATTATAGGAGCCATCACAACTGGCCCTGAGGAAGAGCCCTTCGTGGTCATTCAAAGAGGTGAGAGCTTCCCTTGCAGGGCTACCTGGCTACACTTCTTTAGCACTGGTTTCTATGGACTCTGCCTCAATAAAAAGAAACCAAAAGGGAAATGATACTGAGTTTCAAGAAGATAAAAGGTAGGGATCTTCTAGGCTATTTAGCTCCAGACTCTTTAAGATGAGGATTCTAGGCCTGGGAGAGAGGCTTAGCCTATAGATAACTCTATCCCCATCTGCTTACCCCAGAGGGCTGTCATCGGGGATATGCTCAACCATCCAGGCCACCAGTTCCCCTGCAGCACAGGGAGCTGCCCAACTCTTATTCCTTATCCGCAGAGCTGCTTCACCTAGGAGATCTGAATTACTGTAAGGAAAGAAAGTCATTTATCCTAACTCTGCTGCCACAAAGTTAATCATGATCCCAATGAGCAGAAGTGAGGCACTGGAGGACGGCTTCACTTCTTAGTCTTGAGTTTCAGTGTTGAGGTGTTAGGAGGCCCCATGGGGCTCAGGCCTGTTTCCTGGAAACACAGGCAGAAATAGTCTTCAAGGAAGCCTGGCAAATCCACTGTGACCAGGGACCCAGGCCCAACCCTGCCTGATAACTTCATCAACTTCTAGCATATTAGGGCAAGTGGGTACCCTAGAACCAAGATTATGGTAACACCCAGCACCCAGTGATGATGAGGGATTCTGTGTCCTGCTCCAGCAGAGCTTTCAGGAGGGTCCAGTGTGGACTTCTGATCTGAGGCAGCATGGAACTGATTATATAGATTTTAGGCATATTGATATTAGTCACTTGCTCCCTACCATGCCCTAGATCTCCATGTTCTAAGTTTTTGTGACCATGGCATTATTTTTTTGGATCTAAAGCTTCTTAAAAAGTCAAATCTTTAAGCAATTTCATCTTAAGTTATTTTTATGTCTATTTCTACCTCCAACCAAGATGAAGTAAAAATGACTAGTTGCCCTCCCTCCTTAAACAACTAAAAAAACAAAGTATATGGTTTTAGACATTGGAAAATAGGCAGTAAAAGACAGAGTCCCCAAGAGAGAAGAAGCAAACAAAGGGAGCCCTATGGTTGTCCTAGATTGATGCCTAGAAAGAGTTTCCTGGACAAAGAACAGAGGTAGGAGTCCCAGGCAAAGGGGTCTCCCTGAGTTGAAGAGATAGAGTTAGCAGTTTGGGAAGCCCAAGGCAGCTAGAGTTCACAGAGCAAAGTATCAAAGAAAACAGAACTGCATACAGAAAGAGCTCCAGAGCTCTGAAGAGGGTTCCCATTGATTCTTTGGCTGAATACTGATTAGTGCTTACATATGAGGAAACTAGCTGAGATGGAGAAAGACCCACTGGAAAAGAGCAGGAGAAACAACTCCCAAAGTTCATACAGGGCTGGGAGTAGTTTGTGTTCTCCAAAATTAGAGTAGAGAAAACTGTAATTGTTGGGGTATCAGGAAGAGTATTCCAAAGAGTATTGCCAAATTAGCCCATGTGAAAGATTACCTGGTCCCACTTAATAAAGTTTAAAAGCAAGCCTCCAAAGATCACACTGTTTGATCCTTAACCGCCTCCCTGAACAAAGCACAAAAGCATTTAAAGGAGTACAAAAAATTCAGCACCAAAAACATAAAATGTAAATGCTTAGCATCCAATGAAAAACTATCAGACATACAAGCAAACAAGAAAATATGATCCATGAGGATAAAAACCAGTCAACAGACATAGACCCAGAAATGGTACAGATGAAAGAATTATTAAACAAAGACATTAAAACAACTATTACAGGACTTCCCTGGTGGTGCAGTAGTTAAGAATCCGCCTGCCAATGCAGGGCACGCGGGTTCAAGCCCTGGTCTGGGAAGATCCCACATGCCATGGAGCAACTAAGCCTGTGAGCCACAACTACTGAGCCCTCGTGCCACAACTACTGAAGCCCACACACCTCGAGCCTGTGCTCCACAATAAGAGAAGTCACCACAATGAGAAGCCTGCACACTGCAATGAAGAATAGCCCCCGCTCGCTGCAACTAGAGAAAGCCTGCGCGCAGCAACGAAGACCCAACACAGCCAAAAATAAATAAATAAAATAAATTAATTAACAAAAAAACTATTACATTCCATATAGTCAAGAAGGTAGTGGAAATCATGGACATGGTAAGAGGAGATATAAAAGACATTTTTAAAAGATCCAAATTGAACTTTTATAGATGAAAAATACACCCAAGATGAAAAAGTACAATCAAAAACATTAAGAGCAGATTAGACACTGTAGAAGAAAAGTTTAGTAAATAGTAATATGTATAACCATAGACATATTCTAAATGAAACACAGAGAGAAAAATTATTGAAAAAATGACCAAAGTATAAATGAGCTGTGGAAGAACTTCAAGTAGTCTAATATACAAGTAATTGATGGCCATAAATGAGAGGAAAAGGAAAGAGGAAGAAGATGTAGAAAAAGATTTTTGAAGAAATGTGAAGATTTTTTTCTCAAAATTTGGTGAAAACTGTAGACACAGACCCAAGAAGTTCAAAAGAAGAAACATTACCAAAAGTATACCAAGGCACATCAAAATCAGATTGCTTAAAACCCATGATAAAGCAAAAATCTTTTAAAAACCCAGATTAAAAAACAAAAAGACATATCACATACAGAGGAACAAAGGTAAGAATGACAGGAGATTTCTCTCTGAGTACAATATAAGCCAGAAGAAAGTAGAGCAACATCTTTAAAACACTGAAAGAGAAAAAACCATCAACCCAAAATTCTCTAAATATTTATACATTAAACAACACACATATAAATAAACCATGGGTCAAAGAAGAAATCACAATGGGCCATATAAAATATTTTGAACTGAAATTTAAAACCCCCCAACATATCAAGATTTATGAAATGCAGTGAAAACAACACTCAGAGAGAAATTTATAGCATTAAACACATACTGGGGCTTCCCTGGTGGCGCAGTGGTTGAGAGCCCGCCTGCCGATGCAGGGGACATGGGTTCATGCCCCGGTCCGGGAAGATCCCACATGCCGCGGAGCGGCTGGGTCTGGGAGCCATGGCCGCTGAGCCTGCGTGTCCGGAGCCTGTGCTCCACAACAGGAGAGGCCACAACAGTGATAGGCCCCCGTACCGCAAAAAAAAAAAAAAAATTGAAGAAAAGTAGGAAGTAAGAATATGAATGTGTTACCTTATATGGCAAAAGAGACTTTGTAGAAGTGATTAAACTAAGGATCTTAGGATGGAGAGATTATCTTGCATTATCCTGGTGGGCCCAATGTAATCATAAGAGAGAGTCCTTATAAGTGAAAGAGAGAGGCAGGGAGACTTAGAATGAGAGAGAGATTAGAAGATACTACACTTCTGGCTTTGAAGATGAAAGAAGGTGCTGTGAGCCAAGGAACTCAGGCAGCCTCTGGAAGCCAGAAAAGGCAAGGAAACTGATTCTCCCCTAGAGCCTCCAGAAGGAAGTCAGCCCTGCCAATACCTTGATTTTCGTCCAGTAAGATTCATTGTGGACTTTGGATCTCCAGAACTGTATAATAATAAATTTTTGTTGTATTAAGCCATTAAATCTGTGTTAATTTGTTCAGCAGCAATAAAAAAACTAATACTACAAAGAGGGAACACTTCCAACTTATTCTATGAAGCCTGCATTATCTCGATAGCAAAACCAGACGATGACATTACAATAAAGAAACCACAGAATATAAACACTAAATGTCATTACCACATTTTAGCAAACCCAATCTAACAATATATAAAGGAGATAATTCATCACGACCAAATGGGGTTTAACCCAGGAAAGCTGTTACGGTTTAATATTCCATTGCTTTTCCAACCTGCTCCAAATTCCTTTAAAAGACCTGGCCTCCAGCAACCCATCCTATGGTCTTCCACCTTTCCCCATTCCATACCTATCTTAGGATTTATCTGCATCATCCTCTCTCCGTGTCCTAAATATATGTTACCTCCATATGCTCATGCCTTTGCCCATGCTATTCCCCTGCAAACACTGTCCTCTCTTGTTCTCTCAATGGGGAACACTTATTCACCCTTCACATCATAGAACAGATAACTTCTTCTGTTCTGAGAAAACTTCCCCTTCTACCTCAAGCTTCTTTCCTATCTCTCCCACAACATGCTATTAGGACTTCTATTATAGGACTTCACTTTCTATTATATTATTTCTTTCTTCCTAGACTGTGAGTTCTACCAGGGCAAGACTGGCATCCAATTCACCTTTGAACCCTCAATGGCTAGCACAGTGCCTGCCATGGGGGAGACCCTTCATAAATCATAGGTCAATAAACATCTTAGTGGAGAATAGTTGACAGTCACTTGAGATAGAGCCTAGTGTTTTACGGGACAGAGGCAATTAACCCAAAAGGAAGAAAGGAACTTCAGAGGGGCTTGGAAGGTTTCCAAAAATAAACACGTCATCCTTTCCACTCAACTTTACATCACCTGGCTTACACGTGTTCAGAGTTCCACCATGTCCAAGCATTTATACATATAATATTCTATTTGAGGGCAATGAGGAAGATGTGATTAACCCTATTTTTCTGATGAAGAAACCGAAGCTCAGGAAGGGTAAATTATTCACCCGAATTTATGGTATGAGATAGTGGAAGAGCATTTAGATCCACTCCCAGCCTAGCTGACAGTTCCCTACTCCGACTGCTCCTTTGAGCATATGCCACAGTTGTCCACCCCTGCCTGAAGGAAGTAAAAATTAATAGGGCCTTTGTGCTGGACTCCATGCATCCCATCTGTATTTCTGAATTGCCTGTCCTCTGGATGACTCCCCAGCCCTGTACCATGCTCCTCTGACCTCCAGACGTTCTAGGCATTGCTTTCACCTCCAACAAAGCACTCAGCTTCCTTTACTTCTCTTCCCAAAACACTAATAAAAATGGAAAAGAGAATGTTTGAACTGAAGTTTAATAGGTACAGCCAGACAGGCCAACAGCCCAGTAAGCCTTTCCCATTTTACATCTTGGAAATCATCTAATCTCCCAGACACAGCCTTCCAGTTCCATGATGATGGTGTCTTCCATCTTGGGAGTGTTGGAGGTCACTGCCCCAGTCTAATGTGCCTGGGGGTGACCCCTTTACGCTTGTCTGACATGTAGTTTATCACATTTATTTCCCCAGTCTGTCTTCTGGTTTTTATAATTTCTGCTTATATATCTGCTTTACACACTCTGCTCAATTGTCTCCACATCCCCCTGAAATTTGGGTAAAGTAGATAAAATCTCTTTTGCCTTTGCCTCTACTCCTTACCTTGAGAGTTTCCTTTAGATCGTCTCTTTTCAGGTCCCATTACTCTCTGTCATCTGGAAAAGGAGCTGATCCAGTGCATCCCACTGATCATTTTTTCATTTGTTTAACGTCATATTTTAATTTCTTCCTCTTTGAGGAGGAAATTGCTCAATCTCTTTATACCTTTGCAAAATTTCTCTTTTTTGCATTTATTTTAGTTATTATCATAGATACAATAGCATGCTTAGAAAGATGCCGTCCTTAACCTAAATGCCCATCGACAGATGGATGGATAAAGAAGATGTGGTACATATATACAATGGAATATTACTCAGCCATAAAAAGGAACGAAACTGGGTCATTTGTTGAGATGTGGATGGATCTAGAGACTGTCATACAGAGTGAAGTAAGTCAGAAAGAGAAAAACAAATATCGTATATTAATGCATATATATGGAACCTAGAAAAATGGTACAGATGAACCGGTTTGCAGGGCAGAAATAGAGACACAGATGTAGAGAACAAACGTATGGATGCCAAGGGGGGAAAGTGGCGGGGGGTGGTGGTGGTGGTGTGATGAATTGGGAGATTGAGATTGACATATGTACACTAATATGTATAAAATGGATAACTAATAAGAACCCGCTGTATAAATAAATAAATAAATAAAAAGAAAGAAAGATGCTGTCCTTATGGTGTGGACTTTGGTCTCCAACAACCAAGAAAAACAAACAATAACTCTGTGTAATGCTTTCCAGCATGAAAATTGAGTCACAAAATCTGAGGACACATCAGAGAGGGCTTTAAGCCCCCTAAAATAGTAATAGTAATAACAATATCTGACAAAGTAATAAACTTTCACATACATACACTATCCAACTGATGACCCTCCTCAACCCTTAACAACCATATAAGGTAAACAGGGCGGGGCAGTTTCCAGCAATAATAAAAAAGAATTACTGACTCCAATGGTATGTACTCACAAAGATTTCTGCCCTTGTGTTTTGTTTGTTTTTGCCTTTTTTTGTTTTTGTTTTGTTTGTTTTTGCATGTGACCTGGTGTACTCAGGTCTTCCTTCTCCTTGAGAAAGAAGGATTGGATTGGCTGAAATGCTTACCTATGAACTCAGAAAATTAATTCACTTTTCCAAGGTTTCTGTCAATTCCAGGAGGCTTATGTCTTATGTGTCTGACTCTGACTTCATGTCACTTCTCAACTCTTGGTCTCATTCTAACTCATACAGTTGTTTGCCCTTTAATTGACCCAGACATGGAACTCAGCCCTATTCTTTAATTTACACACACACCCCCCACACACAATGCCTTTGTAAATAAGGAAGACTGTATTAAAGGTCTGTGGACAAAGAGGAGTGGGTTTTTTATGAAAAAATAATACAAACCTTCTAAAACTGGACATTAGATTTCCCTGTTCAAATGGGTAGATCTTCCTACCAATATGGGCAGGCCACCTGCAATCTCTTCCTTCCCCTGTCTTCCCTTTTCTCCACTCTCTTCCCATCTCCCAAGTTCATATCCCTTTCTATGGGAGAACCAACTACCATCTTTTTATCAGGTCTCAATTTCCTGTTGTCAAATTCTCATCTTTTGTCCCAAGAAGTATATCAAGGTGTTTCACAAAACAAAAACAGGAGGAAATCTGGAGATAGCTATAGAGATCATCTCTTTGAATTACAAATACAAACAAGGAAACTGAGGCTCAAAGGCTTTAGGTGACTTCCTGAGACTAGAGAGCTGATATCACTTACAATCCTCTGTCAGCTGCAAGACACAAAGCCTCAGAGACATAACTTTCCAATAAAGCTCCCAGTGCCAGACTGTGGGCCTATTTTAAGATGCAATCAATTGTGCTTCAAACATTTTGGGGAGACATCATGGTCTTCTCCACCAAGCTCCATGAGGTGTTTGTGAAATGAAATTGTGATGTGTGACCTGCTTGATATTTGCCTCATGTTGGTACTGGATTGTGGCTGTTGCCTCCAGTTGCCTCAGGAAGTGTAAACACTAATGTTATTATTTTGCTTCCACTGTGTGTGATACTTACTGTGCAATACAGATAAAATTAGTTTCTGTTCCAGTAAATACCCAATCTAAAGAGTGTCTCTGTTTTTCTCCTTCCCTTTTATATTGTGTTTTTCCTATACTGTTCATTCCCTTTATTATAATGTGATTTGGTCTTGCTTTCCATTCATAGTTTCCAGCAGTAATAAAAATAAATACTTATTCCAAATGGTAAATGTTCACTAAGAGTTCTACCTTCATGTTGTATTTATTTAGCCTGGACTGAGCCCAGGGTTGCATTTTCTGAGCAAATACAGCACAGATGAGAGCACTCCACACAATCAGTCCCTGGGGATTCACACACCAGCTCCTCAAAACTTCCTGTGGTATCTCCAGACACATGTCCCCAACACAATTTGGATGGGGCAGTCCAGGAGGGGTAGGACTTGAAACTAAGGAGGAGATCCCAAAGCTGGTGCTGAGAGAAACGTTCCTCATCCCACAGGGGTAGCATGGTGACAGGCAGGCCTGGCCTCATCAGAACCTCTAGTGGAATGATGGATGTGTCCTGGCAGGGGGCAAAGTGGGGCAAATCCAGGAGCAGCAAGAAGGGAGGCAGCATGACAGGAGTCCATGAGCAAGTATCAGGGTTCAATCACCAGGGTGGAGTTTGGGGATCTCCTTCCCACCCAGGGGGCAAGGGAGTGTCGAGAGTGAGATAGGGCAATAACTCCCAAAGGACTGGGATACTGGGCAGGTTACCAAGAAGAAGCCCTCACCTCATTCAACAAATATTTTGTGAACAACCACTATGCATCGGGCATTGTTTTGAAGGCTGGGGAAACAACAATGACAAAATTAAACATAGTTCCTACCCTCACGGAGCTAATAATCTAGCGAGGAAGACAGATCATAATTAAATAATCCCAGAATTTGACTCATGATATGTGCTATGAGGAAAAGGTACAAGGGGCTTTAAGGATGCACAACAGTGAGCCTTCGCTGGGTCTGGTAGGTCAAAAGCATTGCTGAGGGAGGGGCATTTAGGTTGAGCTCTGAAGGATGAGCTGGCTACCTGAAAGACATTCACCAGAGAGAAAAAACCTCAAAGAAGAGGGAAATCAGCATGTGCTGAGCAGTCCTGCACTCAATAAGTATTTACTAAGGTCCCACTATATGCTGGCATTTGGGATACATTAGTGAACAAAAAGGCAAAGATCCCTGCCCTCATGGAATTTACATGTTTGCAGAATGTGAAAGTGGAAAACACATAGGGTGAAAACTGGGCAATGCTAATCACCTCGATGTGGCCAAATGTAAATGGGAGAGCTTGGAGATTAGGCTGCAGGGTGGGAGGGGGCCAGACTACAAAGACTTTTTCATCACCCAGAGGAGAATTAGATCACAAGGAGCCCACTTCCCTGGATTCTGCAAAGACAAGGGCAGCATCTTACTCATCTTTGTATCTCTAGCACTTAATACAGTGCCTGACAGATGACAACTGCTCAGCACATGAATGAATGAATGACCTTAGACAGGCCAGTGAACAATGAGAAGTACATTTTAGAAAGATAATCTTTGGTGGGAGGGAGATAAATTAGAAGTTTGGGATTAACATATACACACTACTGTGTATAAAATAGATAAACAACAAGGACCTACTATATAGCACAGGAAACTATACGCAATGTCTTGTAATAACCTATAATGGAAAAGAATCTGAAAAGTATATATATATTCTTGTTCAGATCACTTTGCTGTACACCTGAAGCTAACACAATATTGTAAATTAACTACACTTCCATTTTAAAAAAGAGATTGAAAAAAAAAGATAATCATGTAATACAGAAGATGGGATTGAGACAAGGAGACCAGCTAGAAGGAATTGCAGTTGTCTAGATCGGTAGTTGTCATATGGGTTTGCCTGTTTCTTTATAAATTGTATACCTCAGTATCACAATACTGAGACAGTCATTACTAAAACACACATAAAAATAGGAATTTTATTATTTTCTTCCTCCGCTCCAGTAGAGATTGTTCTGGAGACCAGTGCTCTAGATGATGAGGATCGAGTAGTGAAAGAGGCAAAGGAGATGGAGATGGAGAAGGGTGTGTTAGAGGACAAGTGGGGGTCTGTGTCCCACACAGCACAAGAGCTGGACAGCGGCCAGCCCTGACGAGAAGGAACATACATGGACAGAAAACAGCGCTGAATTGCCGCTCCAACAAATTCTACTGTCTGACCCACGTGGAGGAATCTGGTCAAACACACCTCATCCAGGATTAGTTGGTGTTTGGTAGGATAACCTGAGGGTGCGGTAAGAAGGGAGAAGAAGGGAAGGTGTGTAGAAGAAATGTGGTTGAGGCCAAAGCAAATCCAGAGAAGGTAACGGCCTTCTGCCGAGGGTGTTTACTGACCTGGATCTACCTGTGAGTGGAAATCTCACCTGGGGCCTCAAGCTGTGAAATCAATTTACAGTTTATTCCCTCTAGTCATGAAGCCAAGAGGGGCAATAGCCAGAAGGCCCATCCACGCTGATGATTCATCCACTCTGGAAAGTCTTATAGGCAGAAATAGTATTTTCTCTGTCAGCCCAGACTCCCACTGCCCATCACCTACCCTGGTGATGATGATCACTGCCATTTAATGAGTATCCACCATGTGCCAGGCATTGACTTAGGAAATTTATGTTTAGTTAACGCTCATAGCAGCCCCGTGAAGGAGACATTGTGCTCTCCTTGTCCTCATGCTGTAGATAAGGAAAATGAGGATTAGGGACAACGACATTGTACCACCGGTACTTGTCCAAACTGAGATTAGAACCCAGGTATGTCTGACTCCAACTGCATTTGCTTTTCACTATACCTGCCTCTGCCTCATGTAGTTACTGGGAGCTGTGGGTTCTGGTCCTAGCCTCCCTTTTTGACCTTATCAATCCCCATGCCTGCCCTCCCAGGTGCTATGCTCTGCCGCACTAAACTTCCTGCTGCTCCCTTACACACCATCTTCTTCATCATGCTTCTCAACTTTAATGCCAATGCTGTGGGTCCACAGACCACATTTTGAATAATAAGGACCTAGAAACTCACAACAAATGCAGAATCTCGTTTCTGCCCCACCTCAGACCTACTGAATTAGAATCTTTAACAAGATCCCCAGGGGCTTTATATGTGCATTATAATTTAAGAAGCATTGGTCTCAACCTGAAATACCCTTTCCTTAGCTCTGCACCAGACCACCCTTTACTCTTCTGAGCATTTACTATGTGCTAGGCACGGTGCTTAGAACTGAAGACACAAAGTCAAATTAAACATGAGGCACAAACTTAAGATGATGATAATGTATCCATGAGAAAGACATGTAAATAAATAGTATTTTTTAAAGGGTGAGTGCTATGAACAAGGTAAGGTAAGAACAGGATGTAGTATTTTCCATACCTCACTATCTCTAAGCACCATCATAATACCAGATACCAAGAAAAGGTCAATGATATTTCTGTAAGAAAGTAATGGACATATATACACTACCAAACGTAAGGTAGATAGCTAGTGGGAAGCAGCCGCATAGCACAGGGAGATCAGCTCGGTGCTTTGTGACCGCCTGGAGGGGGGGGATAGGGAGGGTGGGAGGGAGGGAGGGAGACGCAAGAGGGAAGAGATATGGGAACATATGTATATGTATAACTGATTCACTTTGTTATAAAGCAGAAACTAACACACCATTGTAAAGCAATTATACCCCAATAAAGATGTTAAAAAAAAAAAAAAAGTAAACGGGGGAAGGTAAGACATAGAAAAGGAAGGAAAGAGAAATGATAGAAGGAATTACAATAAACTATAATTTCTAGGGACTTCCCTGGAGGTCCAGCGGTTAGGACTCTGTACTTCCGCTGCAGGGAGCACGGGTTTGATCCCTGGTCTGGAAGATCCAGCAAGTCACTCAGCACGGCCTAAAAAAGACAAATAAATAAAATAAACTATAATTTCTAAAATGACAACTCAAACAAGATATACCCATCAGTGACTTCCCCAAGGGGCATCTTCACTTGAACACTTGATACCCTGATAACAAGATCACTGTAGCCCCCAATCCACCAAACTCTCCTTTACTCATGTGATTCATTTGGACAATGGTGTTATCATTCAGTAAACAATTAGCCTAGAAATCTGGATTTATCCTTGACTCTTCCTTCTCCTTTGATCTTTCTATAAAGCTATTAAAAACTGCTATTGTTCTATTCATTCATGTATTAGTTACTCAGTGTCCAAGGAATGTTCTGAGTAGGAGGTCAGGGGTTGAAAAGATCATTTCTAGCTGAAGTGCTTGCAGAATTTCTCATGAGAATCAGGAAGTCAGAGCGTGTGGTCAGACAGAGATCTGAATCCTGGCCCAGCCACTTGCTAGTTGTGATGTTAGGGCAGTCCCCTACTCTCTTTGCACCACTGTCTGTAAATGAGCATAACGATATTACCCCACAGACTTAGGTACGGAATCAGTGAGACATACACCATTGTTATTATTATCATTGTCATGGAGCAGGGTGGGATATGAACATGCAGTTGATGACATAGCTTAAACAAAGAGAAGAGGAAAGGATGGAGACCTATTAAGGGAATGGTGAGGCATCTGCTTGGCCTGAGGCCCAGGGTATAATAGAAGCAGAGGGAAAAAAGGCTAGAACAGCTTCTTGGGGTCCCATCATGGTGTACTTCGCTACCAAGTCAAGAGATCTGTGGTGAATTTGATAGTAACAAAAAAACACTGAACGTTTCTACAATAGAGGGAATCATGATAAAAATTTGCTCTGCCTTGACGTGTGGGAGGAGAGTGGCAAAGATAGAGATGGAAGAACCTTCAGGTAAAACAGAGTAGTTGAGATTGGTTCAAAATGGTGGAGTAGAAGGACGTGTGCTCACTCCCTCTTGCGAGAACACCAGAATCACAACGAACTGCTGAACTATCATCGACAGGAAGACACTGGAACTCACCAAAGACAAAGGAGAAGCCACAATGAGATGGTAGGAGGGGTGAAATCACAATAAAAACAAAAATACACAATAGAAACAAAAAATACTGCTGGATGGGTGACTCACAAACTGGAGAACACTTATACCACAGAAGTCCAACCACTGGAGTGAAGCCTGAGCCCCATGTCAGGCTTCCCAACCTGGGGGTCCAGCAAGAGGAGGAGGAATTCCTAGAGAATCAGATTTTGAAGGCTAGTGGAATTTGATTGCAGGACTTCAACAGGACTGGGAGAGAGAAAGACTCCACTCTTGGAGAGCACACACAATGTAAGTGGCACATTAGGACTCAGGGGAAGGAGGAGTGACCCAATTAGGAGACTGAACCAGACCTACCTTCTAGTGTTGGAGGATCTCCTACAGAGGCAGGGGGTGGCTGTGGCTCACCACAGGAACAAGGACACTGGCAGCAGAAGTTCTGGGAAGTGGTCCTTGCCATGAGCCCTCCCAGAGTTCCCCATTCGCCCCACCAAAGAGCCAAATAGGCTCCAGTGCTGCGTCACCTCAAGGCAAACAACCACATGGGAGGGAACTCAGCCCCACCCATCAGCAGACAAGTGGAATAAAGTTTTACTGAGCTCTGCCCACCAGAGCAAAACCCAGATCTACCCACCACCAGTCCCTCCCATAACGAAGCTTGCACAAGCCTCTTAGATAGCCTCATCCACCACAGGGCAGACAGCAGAAGCAAGAAGAACTACAATTCTGCAGCCTGTGGAATGAAAACCACATTCACAGAAAGACAGACAGAATGAAAAGGCAGAGGACTATGTACCAGATGAAGGAACAAACTAAAACCGCAGTAAAACAACTAAATGAAGTGGAGATAGGCAACCTTCTAGAAAAAGAATTCAGAATAATGATAGTGAAGATGACCCAGGACCTCGGAAAAAGAATGGAGGCAAAGATTGAGAAGATGCAAGAAATGTTTGACAATGACCAAGAAGAATTAAAGAACAAACACCTAGAAGAATTAAAGAACAAACAAACAGAGACGAATAATACAATAACTGAAACAAAAAATACACTAGAAGGAATCAATAGCAGAATAACTGAGGCAGAAGAACAGATAAGTGACCTGGAAGACAGAATGGTGGAATTCACTGCCATGGAACAGAATAAAGAAAAAAGAATGAAAAGAAATGAAGAAAGCCTAAGAGACCTCTGGGACGACATTAAATGCACCACCATTTGCATTATAGGGGTCCCAGAAGGAAAAGAGAGAGAGAAAGTACCCGAAAAAATATCTGAAGGGATTATAGTTGAAAACTCCCCAAACATGGGAAAGGAAATAGCCACCCAAGTCCAGGAAGTACAGAGAGTCCCAGGCAGGATAAACCCAAGGAGAAACACGCCGAGACACACAGTAATCAAACTGACAAAAATTAAAGACAAAGAAAAATTATTGAAAGCAACAAGGGAAAAAAACCAAATAACATACAAGGGAACTCCCATAAGGTTAACAGCTGATTTTTCAGCAGAATCTCTACAAGCCAGAGGGGACTGGCATGATATGTTTAAAGTGATGAAAGGGAAGAACCTACAACCAAAATTACTCTACCTGACAAGAATCGCATTCAGATTTGAAGGAGAAATCAAAAGCTTTACAGACAAGCAAAACTTAAGAAGATTCAACACCACGAAACCAGCTCTACCACAAATGCTAAAGGAACTTCTCTAAGTGGGAAACAGAAGAGAAGAAAAGGACCTACAAAAACAAACCCATAACAATTAAGAAAATGGTAATAGGAACATACATATCAATAATTACCTTAAATGTGAATGGATTAAATGTTCCAACCAAAAGACACAGGCTTGCTGAATGGATACAAAAACAAGACCCATCTATATGCTGTCTACAGGAGACCCACTTCAGACCTAGGGACACATACAGACTGAAAGTGAGGGGATGGAAAAAGATATTCCATGCAAATGGAAGTCAAAAGGAAGCTGGAGTAGCAGTACTCATATCGGATAAAATAGACTTTAAAATAAAGAATGTTACAAGAGACAAGGAAGGACACTACATAATGATGAAGGGATCAATCCAAGAAGAAGATATAACAATTATAAATATATATGCACCCAACATAGGAGCACCTCAATAAGACAACTGCTAACAGCTGTAAAAGAGGAAATCGACAGTAACACAATAATAGTGGGAGACTTTAACACCTCACTTACACCAATGGACAGATCATCCAGACAGAAAATTAATAAGGAAAAACAAGCATTAAATGACACAACAGACAAGATAGATTTAATTGGTATTTATAGGACATTCCATGCAAAAACAGCAGATTACACTTTCTTCTCAAGTGCACATGGAACATTCTCTAGGATAGATCACATCTTTGGTCAAAAACGAAGCCTTGGTAAATTTAAGAAAATTGAAATCATATCAAGCATCTTTTCCGACCACAATGCTATGAGATTAGAAATCAATTACAGGGGAAAAAATAAATAAAAAACACAAACACATGGAGGCTCAACAATATGTTACTAAATAACCAAGAGATCACTGAAGAAATCAAAGAGGAAATCAAAAATTCCCTAGAGACAAATTACAATGGAAGCACGACGATCCAAAACCTATGGAATGCAGCAAAAACAGTACTAAGAGGGAAGTTTATAGCAATTTAATCCTACCTCAAGAAACAAGAAATATCTCAAATACACAATCTAACCTTACACCTAAAGGAACTAGAGAAAGAAGAACAAACAAAACCCAAAGTTAGTAGAAGGAAAGAAATCATAAAGATCAGAGCAGAACTAAATGAAATAGAAACAAAAGCAAAGATCAATAAAACTAAAAGGTGGTTCTTTGAGAAGATAAACAAAATTGATGAACCTATAGCCAGACACATGAAGAAAAAGAGGGAGAAGACTCAAATCAATAAAACTAGAAATGAAAAAGGAGAAGTAACAACTGACACCACAGAAATACAAAACATCATAAGAGACTGCTACAAGCAATTCTATACGAATAAAATGGACAACCTGGAAGAAATGGACAAATTCTTAGAAAGGGATAACCTTCCAAGACTGAACCAGGAAGAAATAGAAAATATGAACAGACCAATCACAAGCACTGAAATTGAAACTGTGATTAAAAATCTTCCAACAAACAAAAGTCCAGGACCAAATGGGTTCATAGGTGAATTCTATCAAACATTTAGAGAGGAACTAACACCCATCCTTCTCTAACTCTTCCAAAAATCTGTAGAGGAAGGAACACTCCCAAACTCATTCTATGGGGCCACCATCACCCTGATACCAAAATCAGAAACAGATACTACAAGAAAAGAAAATTACAGACCAATAACATTGATGAATATAGATGCAAAAATCCTCATCAAAATACTAGCAAACAGAATCCAACAGCACATTAAAAGGATCATACACCATGTAAGTGGGATTTATCCCAGGGATGCAAGGATTCTTCAATATATGGAAATCAATCAATGTGATACACCATATTAACAAATTGAAGAATAAAAACCATACTATCATCTCAATAGATGCAGAAAAAGCTTTTGACAAAATTCAACACCCATTTACGATAAATAATTTCCAGAAAGTGGACACAGAGGGAACCTACCTCAACATAATAAAGACCATATATGACAAACCCACAGCAAACATCATTCTCAGTGGTGAAAAACTGAAAGCATTTCCTCTAAGATGAGGAACAAGACAAGGATGTCCACTCTTGCCACTATCATTCAACACAGTTTTGGAAGTCCTAGCCACGGCAATCTGAGAAGAAAAAAAAGAAAAGGGATACAAATTGGAAAAGAAGAATTAAAACTCTCACTTTTTACATATGATATGATATTATACATAGATTATCCTAAATATGCTAGCAGAAAACTATTAGAGCTAATCAATGAATTTGGTAAAGTTGCAGGATACAAAATTAATGCACAGAAATCTCTTGTATTCCTATACACTAACAACAAAAGATCAGAAAGAGAAATTAAGGAAACAATCCCATTCACCATTGCAATAAAAAGAATAAAATACCTAGGAGTAAACCTACCTAAGGAGGTAAAATACCTATACTCAGAAGCATATAAGACACTGGTGAAAGAAATCAAAGATGACACAAACAGATGGAGAGATATACCATATTCTTGGACTGGAAGAATTAATATTGTGAAAATGACTCTACTACCCAAAGCAATCTACAGATTCGATTCAATCCCTATCAAATTACCAGGGGCATTTTTTACAGAACTAGAACAAAAAATCGTAATAATTTGTATGGAGACACAAAGACCCCAAATAGCTAAAGCAGTCTTGAGGGAAAAAAACGGAGCTGGAGGAATCAGACTCCCTGACTTCAGACTATATTAAAAAGCTACAGTAATGAAGACAATATGGTACTGACACACAAACAGAAATGTAGATCAATGGAACAGCATAGAAAGCCCAGACATAAACCCATGCGCCCAAGGTCAACTAATCTATGAAAAAGGAGGCAAGGATATACAATGGAGAAAAGAGAGTCTCTTCAATAACTGGTGCTGGGAAAACTGGACAGCTACATGTAAAAGAATGAAATTAGAACACTCCCTAACACCATACACAAAAATAAACTCAAAATGGATTAAATGTAAGACCAGACACTATAAAACTCTTAGAGGAAAACATAGGAAGAACACTCTTTGGCATAAATCACAGCAAGATATTTTTTGACCCACCTCCTAGAGTAATGGAAATAAAAACAAAAATAAACAAATGGGACCTAATGAAACTTCAAAGCTTTTGCACAGTAAAGGAAACTATAAACAAAACAAAAAGACAACCCTCAGAATAGGAGAAAATATTTACAAATGGATCAACAGACAAAGGATTAATCTTAAAAATATATACACAACTCATGCAGCTCAATATTAAAAACGCAAACAACCCAATCCAAAAATGGGCAGAAGGCCTAAATAGACATTTCTCCAAAGAAGACATACAGATGGGCAAGAGGCACATGAAAAGCTGCTCAACATCACTAATTATTAGAGAAATGCAAATCAAAACTTCAA
Organism: Delphinus delphis; assembly: GCF_949987515.2. Taxonomy (NCBI): domain Eukaryota; kingdom Metazoa; phylum Chordata; class Mammalia; order Artiodactyla; family Delphinidae; genus Delphinus; species Delphinus delphis. Next base: position 122,510,912 of record NC_082683.1, on the reverse strand, counting down.
TGAGGTATCATCACTTCACACCGGTTAGAAAGGGCATCATCAGAAAATCTATAAACAACAAATGCTGGAGAGGGTGTGGTGAAAATGGAACCCTCTTGCACTGTTGGTGGGAATGTAAATTGATACAGCCATTATGGAGAACAGTATGGAGGTTCCTTAAAAAACTAAAAAATAGAACTACCATATGACCCAGCAATCCCACTACTGGGCATATACCCAGAGAAAACCATAATTCAAAAAGACACATGCATCCCAATATTCACTGCAGCACTATTTATAATAGCCAGATCATGGAAGCAACCTAAATGCCCATCGACAGATGGATGGATAAAGAAGATGTGGTACATATATACAATGGAATATTACTCAGGTATAAAAAGGAACAAAATTGGGTCATTTGTAGAGATGTGGATGAACCTAGAGACTGTCATACAGAGTGAAGTAAGACAGAAAGAGAAAAACAAATATCGTATATTAACACCTATATGTGGAATCTAGAAAAATGGTACAGGTGAACTGGTTTGCAAATCAGAAAGAGACACACAGATGTAGAGAACAAAAATATGGGCACCAAGGGGGGAAAGTGGGTGGGGGGACAGGATTAATGGGGAGATTGGGATTGACATATATACACTAATAAGCATAAAATAGATAACTAATAAGAACCTGCTGTATAAAGTAAGTCAGAAAGAGAAAAACAAATACTGTATACTAACACATACATACGGAATCTAAAAAAAAAAAAAATTAGTCATGAAGAACCTAGGGGCAGGACGGGAAAAAAAATGCAGACCTACTAGAGAATGGACTTGAGGACACGGGGAGGGGGAAGGGTAAGCTGGGACAAAGTGAAAGAGTGGCATGGACATATATACACTACCAAACATAAAACAGATAGCTAGTGGGAAGCAGCCGCATAGCACAGGGAGATCAGCTCCGTGCTTTGTGTCCACCTAGAGAGGTGGGATAGGGAGGGTGGGAGGGAGGGAGACGCAAGAGGGAAGAGATATGGGGATATATGTATATGTATAGCTGATTTACTTTGTTATAAAGCAGAAACTAACACACCATTGTAAAGCAAGTTTACTCCAATAAAGATATTAATAAAAACAAGAACCTGAACCTGCTGTATAAAAAATAAATAAATAAAATAAAATTCAAAAGAAACCTGAACACAAAAAATAAAATAGAGGCTTCCGGGAAGATGGCGGAAGAGTAAGACGCGGACATCACCTTCCTCCCCACAGATACAACAGAAATACATCTACACGTGGAACAACTCCTACAGAACACCTACTGAACGCTGGCAGAAGACCTCAGACCTCCCAAAAGGCAAGAAATCCCCCACGTACCTGGGTAGGGCAAAAGAAAAAAGAATAAACAGAGACAAAAGAATAGGGACGGGACCTGCACCAGTGGGAGGGAGCTGTGAAGGAGGAAATGTTTCCACACACTAGGAAGCCCCTTCACGGGCGGAGACTGCGGGTGGCGGAGGGGGGAAGCTTCAGAACCGCGGAGGAGAGCACAGCAACAGGGGTGCGGGGGACAAAGCGGAGAGATTCCCGCACAGAGGATCAGGGCCGACCGGCACTCACCAATCCGAGAGGCTTGTCTGCTCACCCGCCGGGGCGAGCGGGGCCTGGAGTTGAGGCTCGGGCTTCGGTCGGAGCCGACGACTGGGCTTGGCAGCGTGAACACAGCCTGCAGGGGGTTAGTGCGCCACGGCTAGCCGGGAGGGAGTCCGGGGAAAAGTCTGGACCTGCCGAAGAGGCAAGAGACTTTTTCTTCCCTCTTTGTTTCCTGGTGCGCGAGGAGAGGGGATTAAGAGCGCTGCTTAAAAGAGCGCCAGAGACGGGCGCGAGCCGCGGCTAAAAGCGCGGACCTGAGACGAGCATGAGACGCTAAGGCTGCTGCTGCCGCCACCAAGAAGCCTGTTTGCGAGCACAGGTCACTATCCACACCCCCTCTTTCGGGGAGCCTGTGCAGCCTGCCACTGCCAGGGTCCTGTGAGCCACGGACAACTCCCCAGGCAGAACGCACGTCGCGCCTCAGGCTGGTGCAACGTCACGCCGGCGTCTGCCGCCGCAGGCCCGCCTCGCACTCCGTGCCCCTCCCTCCCCCTGGTCTGAGTGAGCCACAGCCCCCGAATCAGCGGCTCCTTTAACCCCATCCTGTCTGAGCGAAGAACAGACGCCCTCCAGCGACCTACACGCAGAGGCGGGGCCAAATCCAAAGCTGAGCCCCTGGGAGCTGTGAGAACAAAGAAGAGAAAGGGAAATCTCTCCCAGCAGCCTCAGAAGCAGCGGATTAAAGCTCCACAATCAACTTGATGTACACTGCATCTGTGGAATACATGAATGGACAACGAATCATCCCAAATTGAGGAGGTGGACTTTTAGAGCAAGATTTATGATTTTTTCCCCTTTTCCTCTTTTTGTGAGTGTGTATGTGTATGCTTCTGTGTGAGATTTTGTCTGTATGGCTTTGCTTCCACCATTTGTCCTAGGGTTCTATCCGTCCGTTTTTGTTGTTGTTGTTGTTTTTTAATTTTTTTCTTTTTTTCCTTAATTATTTTTTATTTTAATATCTTTATTATATTTTATCTTACTTTGTTTTACTTTATCATCTTCCTCTCTTTTTTCCTTCCTTCCCTCCTTCCTTCCTTCCTTCCTCCCTCCCTCCTTCCTTTACTTCTACTAATTCTTTCTTTCTACTTTTTCTCCCTTTTATTCTGAGCCATGTGGATGAAAGGCTCTTGGTGCTGCAGCCAGGAGTCAGTGCTGTGCCTCTGAGGTGGGAGAGCCAACTTCAGGACACTGGTCCACAAAGACCTCCCAGCTCCACATAATATCAAACGGTGAAAATCTCCCAGAGGTCTCCATCTCAAAACCAGCACCCAGCTTCACTCAACGACCAGCAAGCTACAGTGCTGGACATCCTATGCCAAACAACTAGCAAGACAGGAACACAACCCCACCCATTAGCAGAGAGGCTGCCTAAAATCATAACAAGTCCACAGACACCCCAAAACACACCACCAGACGTGGACCTGCCCACCAGAAAGACAAGATCCAGCCTCATCCACCAGAACACAGGCACTAGTCCCCTCCACCAGGAAGCCTACACAACCCACTGAACCAACCTTAGCCACTGGGGACAGACACCAAAAACAACGGGAACTACGAACCTGCAGCCTGCAAAAAGGAGACCCCAAACACAGTAAGATAAGCAAAATAAGACAGAAAAACACACAGCAGATGAAGGAGCAAGATCAAAACTCACCAGACCTAACAAATGAAGAGGAAATAGGCAGTCTACCTGAAAAAGAATTCAGAATAATGATAGTAAAGATGATCCAAAATCTTGGGAATAGAATAGACAAAATGCAAGAATCAGTTAACAAGGACCTAGAAAAACTAAAGATGAAACAAACAATGATGAACAACACAATAAATGAAATGAAAAATACTCTAGATGAGATCAATAGCAGAATAACTGAGGCAGAAGAATGGATAAGTGACCTGGAAGATAAAATAGTGGAAATAACTACTGCAGAGCAGAATAAATAAAAAAGAATGAAAAGAACTGAGGACAGTCTCAGAGACCTCTGGGACAACATTAAATGTGCCAACATTCGAATTATAGGGGTTCCAGAAGAAGAAGAGAAAAAGAAAGGGACTGAGAAAATATTTGAAGAGATTATAGTTGAAAACTTCCCTAATATGGGAAAGGAAATAGTTAATCAAGTCCAGGAAGCACAGAGAGTCCCATACAGGATAAATCCAAGGAGAAACATGCCAAGATACATATTAATCAAACTGTCAAAAATTAAATACAAAGAAAACATATTAAAAGCAGCAAGGGAAAAATAACAAATAACACACAAGGGAATCCCCATAAGGTTAACAGCTGATCTTTCAGCAGAAACTCTGCAAGCCAGAAGGGACTGGCAGGACATATTTAAAGTGATGAAGGAGAAAAACCTGCAACCAAGATTACTCTACCCAGCAAGGATCTCATGCAGATTTGATGGAGAAATTAAAACCTTTACAGACAAGCAAAAGCTGAGAGAGTTCAGCACCACCAAACCAGCTTTACAACAACTGCTAAAGGAACTTCTCTAGGCAAGAAACACAAGAGAAGGGAAAGACCTACAATAAAGAACCCAAAACAATTAAGAAAATGGGAATAGGAACATACATATCGATAATTACCTTAAATGTAAATGGACTAAATGCTCCCACCAAAAGACACAGATTGGCTGAATGGATACAAAAACAAGACCCATATATTTGCTGTCTACAAGAGACCCACTTCAGACCTAGAGACACATACAGACTGAAAGTAAGGGGATGGAAAAAGAGATTTCATTCAAATGGATACCAAAAGAAAGCTGGAGTAGCTATTCTCATATCAGAAAAATAGACTTTAAAATAAAGACTATTAGAAGAGACAAAGAAGGACACTACATAACGATCAAGGGATCGATCCAAGAAGAAGATATAACAATTGTAAATATTTATGCTCCCAACATACGAGCACCTCAATACATAAGGCAAATACTCACAGCCATAAAAGGGGAAATCGACAGTAACACATTCATAGTAGGGGACTTTAACACCCACTTTCACCAATGCACAGATCATCCAAAATGAAAATAAATAAGGAAGCACAAGCTTTAAATGATACATTAAACAAGATGGACTTAATTGATATTTATAGGACATTCCATCCAAAAACAACAGAATACACATTTTTCTCAAGTGCTCATGGGACATTCTCCAGGATAGATCATATCTTGGGTCACAAATCAAGCCTTGGTAAATTTAAGAAAATTGAAATTGTATCAAGTATCTTTTCCGACCACAATGCTATGAGACTAGATATCAATTACAGGAAAAGACCTGTAAAAAATACAAACACATGGAGGCTAAACAATACACTACTTAATAACGAAGTGATCACTGAAGCAATCAAAGAGGAAATCAAAAAATACCTAGAAACAAATGACAATGGAGACACGACGACCCAAAATCTATGGGATGCAGCAAAAGCAGTTCTAAGAGGGAAGTTTACAGCAATACAATCCTACCTTAAGAAACAGGAAACATCTCGAATAAACAACCTAACCTTGCACCTAAATCAATTAGACAAAGAAGAACAAAAAACCCCCAAAGTTAGCAGAAGGAAAGCAATCATAAAAATCAGGTCTGAAATAAATGAAAAAGAAGTGAAGGAAACAATAGCAAAGATCAATAAAACTAAAAGGTGGTTCTTTCAGAAGATAAACAAAATTGATAAACCATTAGCCAGACTCATCAAGAAAAAAAGGGAGAAGACTGAAATCAATAGAATTAGAAATGAAAAAGGAGAAGTAATAACTGACACTGCAGAAATACAAAAGATCATGAGAGATTACTACAAGCAACTCTATGCCAATAAAATGGACAACCAGGAAGAAGTGGACAAATTCTTAGAAATGCACAACCTGCCAAGACTGAATCAGGAAGAAATAGAAAATATGAACAGACCAATCACAAGCACTGAAATTGAAACTGTGATTAAAAATCTTCCAACAGACAAAAGCCCAGGACCAGATGGCTTCATAGGCGAATTCTATCAAACATTTAGAGAAGAGCTAACACCTATCCTTCTCAAACTCTTCCGAAATATAGCAGAGGGAGGAACATTTCCAAACTTATTCTACGAGGCCACCATCACCCTGATACCAAAACCAGACAAGGATGTCACAAAGAAAGAAAACTACAGGCCAATATCACTGATGAACATAGATGCAAAAATCCTCAACAAAATACTAGCAAACAGAATCCAACAGCATATTAAACAGATCATACACCATGATCAAGTATTCCAGGAATGCAAGGATTCTTCAATATATGCAAATCAATCAATGGGATACACCATATTAAAAAATTGAAGAAGAAAAACCATATGATCATCTCAATAGATGCAGAGACACCTTTTGACAAAATTCAACACCCATTTATGATAAAAACCCTGCAGAAAGTAGGCATAGAGGGAACTTTCCTCAACATAATAAAGGCCATATATGACAAACCAACAGCCAACATTGTCCTCAATGGTGAAAAACTGAAAGCATTTCCACTACGATCAGGAACAAGACAAGGTTGCCCACTCTCACCACTCTTATTCAACATAGTTGTGGAAGTTTTAGCCACAGCAATCAGAGAAGAAAAGGAAATAAAAGGAATCCAAATCGGAAAACAAGAAGTAAAGCTGTCACTGTTTGCAGATGACATGATACTATACATAGAGAATCCTAAAGATGCTACCAGAAAACTACTAGAGCTAATCAATGAATTTGGTAAAGTAGCAGGATACAAAATTAATGCACAGAAATCTCTGGCATTCCTATACACTAATGATGAAAAATCTGAAAGTGAAATCAAAAAAATACTCCCATTTACCACTGCAACAAAAACAATAAAATATCTAGGAATAAACCTACCTAAGGAGAAAAAAGACCTGTATGCAGAAAATTATAAGACACTGATGAAAGAAATTAAAGATAATACAAATAGATGGAGAGATATACCATGCTCTTGGATTGGAAGAATTAACATTGTGAAAATGACTCTACTACCCAAAGCAATCTACAGATTCAATGCAATCCCTATCAAACTACCACTGGCATTTTTCACAGAACTAGAACAAAAAATTTCACAATCTGTATGGACACACAAAAGACCCCAAATAGCCAAAGCAATCTTGAGAACGAAAAATGGAGCTGGGGGAATCAGGCTCCCTGACTTCAGACTATACTACAAAGCTACAGTAATCAAGAAAGCATGGTACTGGCACAAAAACAGAAGGATAGATCAATGGAACAGGATAGAAAGCCCAGAGATAAACCCACGCACATATGGCCACCTTATCTTTGATAATGAAGGCAGGAATGTACAGTGGAGAAAGCACAGCCTCTTCAATAAGTGGTGCTGGGAAAACTGGACAGGTACATGTAAAAGTATGAGATTAGATCACTCCCTAACACCATACACAAAAATAAGCTCAAAATGGATTAAAGACCTAAATGTAAGGCCAGAAACTATCAAACCCTTCTTAGAGGAATACATAGGCAGAACACTCTATGATGTAAATCATAGCAAGATCCTTTTTGACCCGCCTCCTAGAGGAATGGAAATAAAAACAAAAATAAACAAATGGGACCTAATGAAACTTCAAAGCTTTTGCACAGCAAAGGAAACCATAAACAAGACTAAAAGAGAACCCACAGAATGGGAGAAAATATTTGCAAAGGAAGCAACTGACAAAGGATTAATCTCCAAAATTTATAAGCAGCTCATGCAGCTTAATAAGATAAAAACAAACAACCCAATCCAAAAATGGGCAGAAGATCTAAATAGACATTTCTCCAAAGAAGATATACAGACTGCCAACAAACACATGGAAGAATGCTCAACATCATTAATCGTTAGAGAAATGCAAATCAAAACTACAGTGAGATATCATCTCACACCAGTCAGAATGGCCATCATCAAAAAATCTAGAAACAATAAATGCTGGAGAGGGTGTGGAGAAAAGGGAACCCTCTTGCACTGTTGGTGGGAATGTAAATTGATAGAGCCACTGTGGAGAACAGTATGGAGGTTCCTTAAAATACTACAAATAGAACTACCATATGACCCAGCAATCCCACTACTGGGCATATACCCTGAGAAAACCATAATTCAAAAAGAGTCATGTACCAAAATGTTCATTGCAGCTCTATTTACAATAGCCTGGAGATGGAAACAAGCTAAGCGTCCATCATCGGATGAATGGATAAAGAAGATGTGGCACATATATACAATGGAATATTACTCAACCTTAAAAAGAAACGAAATTGAGCTATTTGTAATTAGGTGGATAGACCTAGAGTCTGTCATACAGAATGAAGTATATCAGAAAGAGAAAGACAAATACCGTATGCTAACACATATATATGGAATTTAAGAAAAAACGATGTCATGAAGAACCTAGGGGTAAGACAGGAATAAAGACACAGACCTACTGGAGAACGTACTTGAGGATATGGGGAGGGGGAAGGGTGAGCTGTGACAAAGCGAGAGAGAGGCATGGACATATATACACTACCAAACGTAAGGTAGATAGCTAGTGGGAAGCAGCCGCATGGCACAGGGAGATCAGCTCGGTGCTTTGTGACCGCCTGGAGGGGTGGGATGGGGAGGGTGGGAGTGAGGGAGACTCAAGAGGGAAGAGATATGGGAACACATGTATATGTATAACTGATTCACTTTGTTATAAAGTTGAAACTAACACACCATTGTAAAGCAATTATACTCCAATAAAGATGTAAAACTATATAAGTAAGTAAGTAAATAAATAAATAAAATGAAAAGAAACAGGGTAGTCAGGATGCGACACTGGATTGCTGGAAGAGAGGTGTCAACTCACTGAGATGAAAAAACTTGAAGTATGTCCGAACGGAAACATCCAGTAGTAGGCAGATGGACATGCTAGCCTTGAGTTCAGGAAATGTTTGGGCTGGAGGGACAGACTTGGAAGACATCATAGAAAATAATAGTTAAAACCAATAGCAAAGGTTTATGCCCTGCAGGAGTTCAGATAGGGAAGGAGGGACCCTCAGAGATTACTACCCTGCGGGTACCAGGGAAAGCAAGAGGGATCAGAGAAGCCAAGAGGAGAATTGGGATTTGTAGAATCATGGAATTAAAAGAATAGCATCAAGTCCTGCAGATAAAGACTAAGAAAAGGACTCTGTGGCAGAGACAGGCACGAGTGACCTTCAACAGGACAGCTCACAGACGAGGGCATTCTTGGTAGTCTCTGCAGCCTACTGTAATGTGAGGCTGGTGGGGAAAGCTTGATAAATATTGGCTACCTGAAGCAGCTGCCATACCTTGGGCTTAACGCATTTAGCAAAGCAGTCAGAGTCCATTGCCAGGGTCCACCTCCTGTAGAGCTTCTTAGCCTAGCCCGGAAGGGAAATTGGTTGCTCTGATTTGAAGTGGTTGTTGGAGGAGTTCACCCCAAAAAGAGTTGTTTCTTTAATCCTGTTCTCTTGGACATTGAGGATTCATGTAACTCCTTGCCTGCCTTCAGACCATATAAGTGAGATAGAAATTATCCCCCTTTTTAGCAGTTCCAGAGGTAATTTCCCAACAAATTTGGTAGTCTGTTCTACAGTCTCTGAAAACCCTTGCCAAGGTCAACTAGAAAATAGGCCTTTGTGGCCCAAAGTTTCTAAAAAGCTCACTTGACAAATTGAGTAATGAGTAACTGATAGGAAAAATAAAGTCAGAGATTGCCCTGCTTCTGGAAAGATGGAGCATGGGGTCATTGGAGGCTGAGGGAATGGATTGTCAAGGGGGTGCAGAGGCCAGCATCCTGGAGAGTGTGCTCTAGGGCTCTAACTCAGGGATCTGAGGGGCTCTCTCATGCTCAAGAATATCACAAGCATGAAGTACAAAGGAGTATTTGTGCTGTGCCCTGAGAATAAACTCAAATGAAGTTATTCACAAGGAATGATTGTCATCCAGGTCCTGTCATTGAAGTTTTTCCATTTCTTGGTGCCTAGAACTTATAACCCTTGAGAGGAGATTTCGTGCTCAAAGACAAAGGGCATCACTTTCACATCCAGGAGGGATGCTGGGAGGAAAGACGGTGGGAAGACAAAGAATGCAGAAAGAATGCAGAAAGAAAGTAGAAAGAAAGAAAAAATGCAGAAAGAAGTAGATTAAAAAAATATGCTCATTGTAGGTAAGGAGACAGAGCTTATAGTTAAGTTATGGAAATAGTATTTTACCAGATTAAAAAAATAAATTTAGTCATTCAAACATTTATTGAGTGGCTCCTAGGTGCCAGACACTAGGCTGGACAACAGGGCATGATGACACATCCCCTTGAGGAGTGTACAGCCTATTGAGGGAGACAAGTGTGAGCAAACAACTGCGAGATGGCAGGAAAGGTGCTCACAGAGGCAGGTACAGGATGCTAATAGAGGCAGGGGAGACTTACTTCACCAGGAGAGAAAGAAACTTAAAAGAGCAGGACAGAGACATTGTTGTACTTCTGAAGACTTTGGTTTGAGCTACATGTAGCGGCCCACTGGCATTTGCAGACTGAATGTTCATGGATGAAAATAGTCTCCATTGAGTGATCTGAAAGGTCCCTGTAGTGAGGTAATTTGCTGAGACACAAATCTGAATGGCCTGCTAGGAGGCCAGAGTGTACTTGCCAGCCACTGAGTTAGTGAATGAATCACACCCAACACCTGGCATTTGTGCCCCAGCACAGCTTAGCTCTTCTCATTGACATCTATGTAGTAATTCTCATACTTTGATTGACTTTTTTTTTCTTTGCAGTGTCAGAAGAATATGGAGTTAATAAGGTATAGATGTAATGAAGTAAAGAGTTTATTTTAATGGCAAAATTTATTTAAGTAGCTTTTGAAATTACCTTGGCAACATATTTATAGAACCATTATGAGTCTAAAGATGATCCCTTATGTTTTTCAGTTACACTTTACTGCTTTTTATAGTGAAAATTATATGTCATGGTGACACTCATGATTCTGGATACTCATGAAGGTCATGGATGAACCCTTTCAGAATGTCAAGGTTCCACGTCTGTGAATGATGAGTTATATTTTATTGGTACTCTACTGGACATAACATGGTCTCATTTTAAGTTTGAAAAGTAAGATATATTCTCCTTTGTATGATTTTCCTATAATTTGGAGAAGGCTACTATTGCCCTTCCTTATTTATGCAGGCGTATCATGTATTACCAGAAGACAAAGGATAACATTTATCCACAAAATTGCAGCCTGACAAGCAACTCAAATCAACAAAGATAACTAAATTCCCCCAGTTAAATGCTTTTCTCTTGGTCTATTTCTTGGAACTTAATAACCACTGAAACTCAAACTCTGGCTCCCTCCCCAAAATACACTCCATGTACCTCAAACTTAACATGACAACACACAACCTCAATCTGCTTCCACTTCTGTCACCTTGTTTTGGCTATTAGGATCACATGTATTTAACTGAAGCTGGAAAACTCAGAGTTGACCAGACTCTTCCCCCAGCATCTCCTCAGTTACCAAATACATCAGTTTTACCTCTTCAATGACTCTCAAAAGCAGTCAGGCCTCTCCAGTCCCATGGCACTGCTCTAGCTCAGGGCCAAATCATCTGTCATCACAATATCCTGACACAGTGCCTCTAACCTGTCCTTCCTCTATCCTCCAAATCGATAGAGAGTAATTTTTCTCAAAATGCAAATCTTGCATTCATTAGTTTCCAATGAAGATCAAAATATGGTCCCATCAATAGCTGGTTCCTGGCCAGTGAGTCTGATGCCAATGGTCTACACATAACACTGAGAACTGCATTGACTGTGAGCTGTTTATGTCCCTAAACATGCTGTGTTCTTTCACACTTCTGTGCATTTTTGCATTTGGCCAACTCTCGTCCTGCACTGCCCTTTCACTCTTCTACTCTTAGTGAGCCTCTTATCGGACCTTCCAGATCCAGCTCAGATGCCACTACTTCAAGAGAGCCACATGGAAATCTCTCAGTGGCTCTCCTATCTGGGTTCCTGTGCCCCTGAATACACACTATTAAAGCATGTGTCATAGTTTACAGCGACAAACTGTTCACAAGGTTATCTTCTCCAGTGATCCACAAGCTCTTGTCTTTGAATCCTAGTACTCAGCACAATCCTTGACTGCTTGGCTCCTGCCAGGCGGTCATTGTTTGCTGAATGAAAGGATCAGTGATTGAGATCGGTGGCTAAAATGGTAAAATGAGATAAGCATGTTATCAAAGGGCAAAACTGCTTTTTTGTTAACTCTAAAGTGAATCAAGGTACCAGGAAAGTTAAAATAAGGATGAAGAGTGCTTTTAGATTTCAACTGACTTTTAAATTACTCATCACATCTGTCCTAGCTAAAGACTAACTCTAGCCAGCCTCCTGTGCAGCCTGTTAAGTCAGAATATTTCACACTTGGACACCAGATCCAGCAAATGCTCAATGATCATGGAAGAAATACTTAAAGAGAAGCTATTGGCTTTGAAAATACAAATGTTAAAAAAAACTGCCCAATAAGACCATTTGCTAATTTTTTTTCTGTTTGGCATATTAGAAGACAATATTAGACACAGGGCATCATACTGTACACGATGTCCAGTATCTGTGGTGGCAGTTTCTACAGGACAATTACAGTGAGGCTTTTTCTGTTCACTCATTCATTCATTCACAGACAACTGTTGCACAGCTACTATGTGCTAGTCACCATGCCGTGCCCTGGACAAGCGAAGAAAAGCATAGGTCCTAAGATTCCAGGCTTTCTGTAGGCCAGATGGATTACTACAAACGGGTACCCTGGACATGTATCATTAAGCAGTTACTATTTAAATCCTGCCCGGTTCCAAAAATGTTCTCAAGTTCTCCTTGTACTTAACAGGTCACAGGTTACCTTGGGTAACCTCAGGAAGGCTGCTAAGCATTCTACTCCAGCTAGTCGGTTCTGCAAGGCACAACCTGTCTCAGGATGCAGCTACATTCAAAAGGCAGTGTTGAGGGTAAGTCCCTTCCTGCTCTAATTCCCCAATGTGCGGGGGTTTGTTGAAAGAGCGTTTTCTAAGAAGGAAAAGATTTGGATGAAGGCAGGCGATGAGTAAAACTGAGCTCGAGCTTCAATCAAAACTCTTGGGAGTTTTGGTGACTTGGTGTTAGGGCACGGAAGGATGCTTTGGGTACCTTCCCCATATACAGTGGTGGAAAGAAAAGCTTCCAGAGCAAACCCAGTCAGGGAAAGACGGAAATCCACTGCATGTAGCAACATACTGGAGCCCAGACCTCAGCCAAACTCTAACTTAACAAACTACATTATAAATAACGAGCCAATCTCAGATATAGCTGCTCCCCTAACCCTCAGGCTGCCCCAAAGACTCACTGCCGGGCTCCTTCCTCGACCCTGGACAGCGCCGCTCCCTTCTCGGCCCCACCCACCCAGTCCAGGAGGGGTCCCCACAGCCCCACGCCCACCCCCGGAACACCACCCACCGCGGCCCCGCCCCTCCTGGACCCCACGTGTCGGGCCCCACCCCGGCGCTGGCTGCCCTTTAAACACCCCCACCCTTACACAGTACCCCCCCACTCCACGGCAGCCGGACGGCAGCCGGAGAGGGACAAAACTGATGGCGTACAGCCAGTTTCCTCCGCGGATCTCGTCTGGGGTTGCCCAGCCCGTGGGGCCCTCCACCCTGGGCCACAGTCCCCTGGCGCCCCCCCGAGCCCGCGGCGGCCGGGCAGAGGAGTGTCGCCGCGGCCCAGCTGCGGGGCGGGGCCGGCGGGAGCGCAGGTCTCCGCCGCCACCACTGCTGCCTCCGCCTGCCGCTCGGGCCGCCCGCTCGCCAGCCTCTGGGTGCGCTGCACGCGGGGGGCAGCCGCGGTGCAGAGGTTCATGCAGCGGCGGCGGCGGCGGCGGCGGCGGCGGCGGCGGCGGCGGCGGCTGCTGCTGCTACCGCGGAGGCAGACAGACCCGGCGCTGCCGCCGCCGCCGCCGCCCTCCCCCGGCTACATGCCGCCGCCGCTGCCGCCTCCTCCTCTCCGGCGAGGGGCGGGGGGCTCCGGCCCGGGGTGGGCACCACTCCTCGCAGTGCCGCTCCCCTCCCTGCCCTCCGCGCTGGCCCTGGAGCCGGCGGGGGCGCCCGCCGCCTCCTAGGAGCGCACGCTCCGCGCGCCCTGCCGCGCCCTGGAGAGAGGGGGCGGGCGTGGGCAGGGGCGGGCGGGCGTCGGGGCAGCGGAGACCCGGCAGGGCGGCGAGAGGAGGGGGCTGCCTCGGAGAATGCCCGGCGCCGGCTCACCGGTCCTAGGCACGGGCTGAGCCGGACCCAGAGCGGGCGGCGCGTCGCCATGCCGGTGTGACGGGCGCCCCCGGCTGCCCGCGCGGTCCCCCGCGCTGCCCCACGCCGCGCCGCGCCGGCGCCGGGCGGCAGGATGGGCTGTATCCAAAGCATTACCTGCAAGGCGCGGATCCGGCGCGAGAACATTGTGGTGTACGATGTGTGCGCCACCATCGACCAGTGCCCCACGCGCATCGAGGAGACCTCGCCCATCGTCCTGCGCTACAAGACCCCCTACTTCAAAGCTTCGGCCCGCGTGGTCATGCCCCCCATCCCCCGCCACGAGACCTGGGTGGTGGGCTGGATCCAGGCGTGCAACCAGATGGAGTTCTTCAACACCTACAGCGACCTGGGCATGTAAGCGACCGGCCGCGCGGAGTCGGAGCGGGGTCCCTGGCCCCGGTCTCTTCTGATCCCGACCCTCCTCCCCAGCTCCTTCTTACTGCTCTCCCCATCCTCTTTCTAAACCTTCCTCCCGCCTCCTCTTCCATCTCCCTCCTCCCTACGCTTTTGTTTCAGTGACAGGGCGGGTGTGTGTAGGGAGGCTCCTCGCGAAGGCATTTTCTCGTGGTTTGCTTCTGACTCCCCATGAACGCGAGAACGGTGCGATAAGGAGGGTTCGAGAGACGGAGGTGGGGGTGGCTGGCTAGTGCCCTGGGAGTTTCGGGGCGCCGCCTGTGCTTTGTGGGGATTCCCGGGAAGAGTTTGGGGGGATCTGTAGAGCGGAGTGGAGTGGAGTGCCGGGGGCGCGTGGGCTGTGCCGCGCGTCCTTTGGAGAAACCCGAGCGGGCTTGGAGGAGAAGGTCCCGGGTGTCCCAGCTGGACTTGGTGGTTCTGCCCTTGTTCCCTCGGCTGTTGACTTCGAGCCCTTGTCCCCCGGGCCGGGAAGCCTGGAGGCATTTGCATCCGGAACCGCAAACCCTGGAGAGCCGCTTTTCTGGCTCGGCTCCCTCTGGACGAGTACTGGGGTGGTGGGAACTGGAAGGCACCGGGCGCGTCCCGGTGGAGCAGGGCTGGTGGCCTTGTGCGAGCAGCCTCTGGCTGGCGTGGTGCGGTGTGTGTCTTATGCTCAAGGAAAGTATGGGTCTCTTGTCGGTCTAAAGTCTTTATTTACTCCAAAACTTTACTGATTGCGACGCTGGAAGTGGTTCCCCAGCGCCCACCGCCGAATTCCGTTGGCGATCTGGGAGCTCTCCAACTTCTTTCAGCAGCACCGCTCGGTGCGCGCCGGGCTCGGCGGCTGCGGTGGAGACCCGAGATCGCGGCGACTCCTCTGCCGCCAGGGGCCGACAGCCTGCCCCGGAACCGCAGGCTGCTGACAGTCGCGTCCAGGACTTTTTTATTTACTAAATTTGCATGACTCTCTGCCAGCCTCCTTTCAGAAGTAGACTATGGGCAGTTGGCAACTACAATGGCTAAAAGGTTTGGGGCCTGCGTTCTACCTGCTGTTACAATGTAGGTCTAGAGCACCCTAATTAGCTTGCAGCCTGTAGGGAAACCCTGTTCTGGAAAGGCAGCCTCATTTCATTATTAATCTAAAACTCTAGAGTTCCCAAGGTTCATCTTTTGAATATGGATATAAGGTGGGAGAGTTTCCATTTTAAAAGGTCAAACTATCTCTTTAACAGCAGTTTGGAGGCTTTTTATTGCACTCTGAGAGCATGTAAGTTAACACTAGTCGTAGGTGCTAAAAGGAATTTTGACAGGTCGCTTTGTTTCTCCCCCCTCCCATCCCCACCCCAAAGAGTTTGAACTTTTCTCTTTCACCATAGAAGCTAAATGCTGGAGAAAGTTCCTTCCTAGGGAAGATGTGTGACAGTACAGTTTCCTCTGTGCCTCTGCACATAGACTGTTCTTGTCTTTCTGTATGGCAGCTGGATATGAGAAATGGGGGACATACTACTTGGGGTGAATCATGCCACTTAAAAACAGACACACCCTCAAAAGAATGATCATATCTGAGCACATGTGTCTCTTAAAAGATTTTTTTTAAGAAACTTATTATTTCCAGCCAAATCAGAGAACGCCTCAGACAGGGCAAGGGCACCCTCCCTTTTGTCCTGTTGGCCTGGCCCTAGTGGCAGTGTGCAGCCTTGCTGGGGGGCTGTCATTGCAGCCTGGGGCCCCTCTGGAGGAGGCTAGGAGGTACTGAGCCTAAACAGCCTTACTTTTCCCAAGACGGCACAGCCAAGGCTCTCTGTTGCCTCACATCTCTTGTAAATTAGTAAGCGGAAGGCAAATAAATCATTCTTTTCATAAAAGAAAATATATCCTACCTCAGGAGAAGCCGAGGTGAGGTATAAACAGACATGGTAGTTGAGCTTCCTTGACTATGAGAGGATATGCCCTCGTGGGAACCTGCTTTAATGGGCATGAGTCGGTGCCCGCCCAGAGGGACACATCTTCCCTGACCCTTCCTTGCTGAATTCTTGCCTTTGGGATTTGGGAAAAAAGTTTTGCCTTTAAACTACCACTTTCAGTATTTTAAGATTCTTGGTTTTCCTGTTGTTGATGCCAGGGAGCAAAAATAGTCCCCAAGGAATCACAAAGCATATTATTTTAGAAATGGGTCAAGGGTCTACCTGTCTCTTCATGGCTGCAATAATTGCTGTGTCTAAGGCCACTTTGGAGCCAAGATCTGATTGAACCAATTTCCACAACATGCTTCTGCCCTGAAAACTTCGTCTGTGTAAACTTTTTGATGGAAACTCATATTGCATGAAAGTCACTGAAGTCTATTAGTTATTATGTCCACTTTAGCCAGTACCTTGAGTGGAAAAAACACTGCAGGCTGAATTTTCACCCCTGTGCAATGCTCTTGTTACATGAAGCGTGACACGATGAGAGAGTGTAAGTTAGAAAGCTACCTTTTCAACATTTAAAAGGGACTATGCCAGAGGAAACGCGCAACTTAAAATGCCAAGAAACTTCTATCTGTAGGTTTAAAAGAAAACATGAGCTTTTGTGGTTTAAATTCGCAACATTTCCAAAACAGAGTAGGCTTCTACAGGAGCATTTGAAATAGTTGATGGTCAGGATGGCCGGAGCTTAATTTGAACTTGAACTCAAATGACTTGGAACTTCTTCCAGTGATTCTACAGGAAGCAGGCTATGAATGCTTGTGGCACCCACTTATTTCTCATTTGGCCCTGATGAGCCCTGGTCATGCAGCCCTGCTGAGACCACTGCAAGGCTTCATCCTTCAGGGAGAAAGGGCTACTGTATTTTCTCAATCAACCCATCAATAAACAAACATTTACCAAGCGCCTCTGATGTCCCAGCGCCAGCAAAGAAAACAAAGGAATAAGCACGCAGCGTCACTGATCCTCAGTGTAGGAGGTAGGGGCACACGCAGAAAAAGCCAGTGCTCCCAAGCAGTGTAGGAGAAAGGCCAGAGAGAGAGGCAGGGGACCAGGCCGGGTTTTCTAGATGTGTAAGGACTCAAGCTGAATGTGAGAGGTGGATAAGATTCAGTGAGGCAAGGAGGAGGGACTAGTTAGTTCTAAAGGGGAAAAACAAAGGTATGGAGGTAGGGAAATACAAGGTGTCTTAAGGGGGCACGCGTAGGTAGTAGGGGAGCTTTCAAGGGGAAGAACAGCGGGAGATGAGGTCGGAAAGGGTCTGCTGGGGAAGGCCTAGGACAATATGATCTGGAAAAGAGAAGGTTCAGGTCAGGTCTTCTTAACCAGAAGAGCATAAGGAGGCTCTTCATACCTTCTCCATGCCTCTTGGGCATACAGGAGCTTCTCAGTAGAGGCATGAGACCTTTATGATGGAACAGTTTCTTTTTTTAACTTATTTTATTGAAGTCTAGTTGATTTACAATGTTGTGTTAATTTCTGCTGTACAGCAAAGTGATTCAGTTATACATATGTATGCATTCTTTTTCATATTCTTTCCTATTATGGTTTATCACAGGATATTGAATAGAGTTCCCTGTGCTATACAGTAAGACTGTTGTTTATCCATTCTATATGTAATACTTTGCATCTGCTAATCTCAGACTCCCAGTCCATCCCTCCCCCGCCCCATGATGGAGCAGTTTCGCACGCTAGAGTACAACACCCGAGAACAAAGAGTGGGCTTCACGTGCCAAGGATGAAGGTGAAACTCAGGTCAAGGGGAGAGCCGGCAATGGCTGGCTGGAGGCCCTTCCCACTCCCTTTGAGCCCATGTGCGTTATCTTCTAGAGCCGTAGGAAAGTCTCTGGTCAGCTTAGGGCTGATGGTGTGGGATTTGGAGAACCTTGTCCTGGGCGAAGCTTGAGAAGGTCAGAGCTTACTCCTCTCAGGAGACAGCTCCTGCCTGCGTCTCTACTCCTCCTTCAGAGCCGACACTGTTGAGGCTTCGACTATACCCACCCACCTCTGTTGACTGTTCAGTTCAATCCAAGCTGGTTTCTATCTGTTCCAAATTTGTTCTTGCTCAGTTCGTCTGGGCTTTTCCATGTTGCCAGATCCAGCAGGCACTTTGAGACGCACCCACCTTTTCATCAATATTCCCCATAGTTGACAGCTTCCTGTGTCTTGACTCCTTCCGTCATTTAGCTTTCATGCTGTCTTTCTGGCTCTTCCTCTATCTGACCTCCCAGTACAGTTCATCAGGACATTTCTCATTCCATACTGGATGGATGGTAATTTCATCTATCCCAGTAGCAGCAGATGGTCTCTGTGATACACAGTCACCTGCAGTGTAGGTGTGTGTGCCTACGTACAATTCCTGCTTGGCTGTCTGAAAGACATCTTGAACTTAATGTATCCAAACCTGCACTCTTGATCTCTGCTGTAGCTCCCACCCAAAATCTGCGCCTCCACCGTTCTTTCCCATCTTAATAAATAACACCTCCAGTCCCTGGATTGCTCCACTGAAAATCTGGGTGTCACTCTGGATCCTTCCCCAGACATCCAGTCCATCATCAAATCCTGCTGATCCCATCTCAGGATAGCCCTCATCCAGCCACCACATCCACCTCTTCCATCTTAGCACATGTCCCCATCACCTATCATTTGCTCCGACGGAGGATTTCTGACCAAACCTGCCACCTCCGTTCTTGCCCTCCCTCTAGTCTATCCCCCATACGATAGCCAGAGTGATACTTTAAAAACATAAATGCTATCGTCGCTTTGCTGCTTAAACTCTTTAATGACTTTCCATTGCAATCAAGATAAAACTTGAAAATCTCTTCCCACTCTTTGGATTTCTGTTCTTAAGCCCCATCAGCCTTTTTGCCATTTCTTCAAAGGAGCCAGCTCCAGCCCAGTTCAGAACTTTTCCATGTGCTGCTCTCTGTCTGAAGGGCTCTTCTCTCCCACCCTTGTCTAGCAAATGCCTACTCCCCATTCAGGTCTCAAGTGTTACCTGCTCAGAGAGGCAACCCTGAGTTCATAGTTTAAATTAGGGTTCTCCTATTCTCTTGAGGAATACACTATTCTTTCAGTTGTTACAGTTAGTAAGCAAGTAATTATATGTTTATTTAACATCTGACTTATCTACAAGAATATAAGCCCCATTGAAGCAGGTATTATATCCATTTTATTCTCTGTGAACAGTGCTTGACCCATAGCAGATGTTCCATAAACTTTGATAAAAATAAATAAAGGATCGCTTCTCGGCCTTTTGGCTAAGATCAAGTGTAAAATAAATAAAGGAGCCATTTTTTTGACCTCACATAGTCTGTGTACTCTTCAACAAATCATGCCTCTGCAGAATTAGCTTTTCATAGAAAACCTATGGCAACCCCACAAAGCTGTCCAACTCTTGACATTCCAGCAGTCACTTAGCACATACAGTTGAACTCCACTGTGCTTCTGTGTCATTTTGACCTGTCCCACCAGATCCGCTACTCCTCAGCCCAGGGCTCGTGTCTGTCACTTCTGTCGCCCTGAGGTGTTCTGAACACCACGAGTGAGGTTCAGCAAACACTGAAGCCTCACTGTCACATCACCTCCTACAAAGTGGCATTCACTGTCTGCCCAAGGAGATGGGACATAGAAACCTCGTCGTAGCACAGTTCCACCTGCAGCATTAACTCGCGGCCTGAACCCCAGGACTTCTGGAGGTGATGGCCCTAGCAATCACTTAAACACCTTGCCTGGTAGGGTCATTGCCCCCAAAGTGAACACCTCCCGCCTTGTTCACGGCCGCATGTGCGGAACGGCTGTGAGTGTGGCTCTCACCAGTCATAGAGATGCCTCCTTCGGGCATTTTGCTCTTGAGGGCCAGCTCGGCTCATCTGTCCAGGGAGCCTGATGAGTCTCCAGGTGCATTGTCCTAGCAGGTCCAATGCGCCTCAGCACAGGGCTCACATCTGTTACTTCCTCTGTCTCCCTGCGGAGACTTGCATCAACGCCCATCCCCCATTCCCATTACACCCCCCAGTCAGGGGCCTCGTGATCTGGAAGTAGCGAGAGCTGCTTCTTATCAGAAACGATGGGGACCCTCAGTCCCAGAGCATCAGATGGGAAAGCAGGATCCAATTCCGTTATTAAAGTACTGAGTGCCCTTGAAGGGGAGGCGGCCTGACCCTTTGCCTCTAATCTTCTCCATCTCCGCAAAAGAGGAGCAGCAGAGGATTAGCTGGCCTTATCAGGAAGCATTAAGCTCTCTGGAAATAAAGCACAACTCTGGAGCCGGAGGGGAGGTGTAGGAGGAACAGGGGAGGAAACACATGATTCAGAAAAGAGAAGGGGAGAAATAAATGGGAGTTAACAACGAGCTGTGGCTTGTGTCGCCTGGGATGCTGAAATACAGCTGCACGGGATGGAGAAAGCAGGGACGGGTGAGCTGGGAGGTGTTGGACTGCAAGATGTCAGCGACCTTCCACATGACAGCAGAGGCGATGCTGTTTGCGGGGTTAGGTCTGCAGATGCTTTGTGTTCCAGGTTAAAGAAGGCTGGCGATTGCGTAAGGAGATGCAGAATCTGGTATAAGATGCAAGATCCCGAATATCCCCTTTCCCTCTGATTTGTGTAGCGCTCTGATCTTCTCTGACCCTCCCTATTAATGACCCTGGGAGCTAGAAGCTACTATTACACCTGATGAGGAAACTAAGGCTCGGGGTGGGGGTGGGGGGTCAGATGAGAGCATACGTCTAGTAAGTGGCTGAGCTGAATCTTCGTGAGAGTGTGGAGCCAGGAGGGCAAGGGACCAGGTCCGTGCACTGCCGAGAAACTCATTCCCTGGGAGCAGGGGGAGGCCTTCTCAGCTCTCAGGGACCCCAAGCTGGCCAGTCTGGACTGCAGGTTTTAGCCCGTGCTGTCTTCTCCAGAATCTTCCCTGGGGATCACATGTCAGCTCAGATGGACAGCCCTGGACCCCAGCAGACAGTCACCCAGACCACTCAGTTACTGGACTTAGGAGTCTGTTCATCCCTCAAACTCTCCAGACAATTGCTGTTTGGACAGATGATTAGGAAGAAAAAGAGGACCCCCTTCCGGTGGTGGGAAGGACCCCTGGCTCTACCATCAGCTCATGGGACATTCCGTTGGCTCCCAGGAATTCTTATACTATTATTCCTTTTCCAAGGCCCCCTCAGGCCAGTGTGTTAGCTGTGTGGACCCTGCTCCCTCAGTGGCCCTGATACAAGCCGGTTGGAACTGTTCACTGTGCCAGTTGAAGGTATAGCAGCTGGCTCCCCAGCACAGGGATTCGAGTCAGAAAACCTGGGTTCGATTTTCAGCCGTGTGACCTTTGGCAGGTTTCTTAACAATCCAGTGTCTAGTTTGTATGCACGTAAATCGACAATGAAAAGATCTGTCTTGTCTCCTTGGCCTGGGGTCAGGAATCAAGTGAGATGAAAAGTGTGAAAGAGCTCTCCAAACTGTAGTGTATTGTGCACATGTTGCTTTTTTATTATTATCGAGTGTGGCTGTTATTATTACTAGAGGGTGACTCTGGATCAGCCTCAAGGAACAGGGAGGTTGTGGCCCTGGGGCTTCCCCTGGCAGAGAGAAGCATTCACAGTCTGGAGAGGGGTCCCTCATGCATCAGCCACTGCTCTCCCACAGCCCCCCTCAGAGCCAGAGGGGAGGAGAGAGACTCATTTTGTAAACCCTTCAGAGCCAGGGCTGTTTTCCATTCCTACTCAGTGGAGGGTGGTAGCTACTACCTCTTGTCCCACCCAGAGGTCGCCCTCCCAGATCTGCCCCGAGCTGTGGGCTCTGAGCAGCATGTAGGACCCTGGCCACTCCCAGTCCCTGGTGCACTGCTTGCAACTCAGCCATGTCCACACGGGGACTGCCTGCCCCGCCCCCAGGTCCTCCTGAGGTGTATCAGTCAGGCCCCAGATGAGAAGCCAGGGACTCGGGGCTGGGGTGGTACTAGAGCATGTAAGCCATGCTGTCCAGGCTCAGGAAGGTCTGCAGTTTCCAGCCTGGGTGGACGATGAGACCCACACGTGAAATAATTTGTGTCCGAAACGATTTCTAATATATTCTTTTCAATATATCTTTAGTATATCTTTAACATATACTTCCATGATTTTGTTTCCTTATAAGAAGAAACCATGAAGAAAGAAACCCTTTATAAGGGGACCTCACATAATCCCAAAACAATCATGAAACCTATTCAGGGTAAACATTTTTCCCATTTTAGATAAGCAAGCTGATTAGATAAGTAATGTGCTCAAGGTCACTTGAGGTCACGCGGGCAGGCGCTGGTAGAATCAGGGCTCCCAGCTTCTGCCCTAGTGCCCTCCCGAGCCAAGTGCATGGTCAGCGCCAACCCGGGAAAGGAGGTGGGGATGCGAGAGGTCATCCTCAGAGAGCCACATGCTCAGAGCCATTGAGCACCCCAGGGTCAGTCGGCACATGGGCACGTTGGGGGGCATCATTTATGGCCTCTGAAGACAAGAGAAGGTAGATAGAAACATCTAAATATGTTCAACAGAAGCAAAGAGAAATTTTCAGGGTGTCTGATTAAGACAAAATAAATAAGGCCATGTGCCACGTGATGGTACCTTGGTGGCTGGCTCCCTCTCTCGAGACCTGACCTTTGCAAGCTGGCGTGTGGGCTGTGTCAGGCCGGGGTGCTCAGAGGCTGTCAGAGGTCTGGCTAATGGGAAGCAATAAATCAGCACCCTCAGTCAGCAAACTCTGCAGCATCCTGAGGGGGCATGCAGGCCACGGAGGTCATGGCTTGAGGGCATGAGTGGTGACAGGGACAGCCTTTGGCAAGCCTGGGAACTGCCAGAAACAGACAAATGAGATGTTCCTTGGCCCTAGGCATGGGCGGGAGGAAGGGTTCAGGAGCTGGTGTGTGTGGGGAAGGAGAGGCTTGAAAGAGAACAGGATGTGGCCTTCTCATTCTTCCCCCTCCCAAGAGCCACCAGCTGAGCCTCCATTCCAAACTGGCAGCCTCCACGGCTAAGCCTGGGGAACTCGCTTCGAGATCAGGTTTTAAGCGACTCAAATATTTGAGACTCTGTTTCAAACTTCCATAAATAGACTTCACCTTGTTTAAGGAAGGAGAAGAGATTTGTGCCAAAAAACTAAACCCAAACTCCTGCTGAAGATTTCTTCTTGGCCTTCAGAGCCAGGGAGTCTGTCTTGCTGGTACATGTGTACACTTTAAGGAGTGGGCAGGTATCTGCTTATTGTCTGTCTCCCCACGAGGCCATGAACAACATACTCAACTTAATGATGATCAACTTAATGTTGAACACTTATCCAGTGCTAAATGCTTCGTATGCACTGTCTAAGAGACAGGTGCCATGCTTTCCCCGTGTTAGAGATGATGAAACAGAGGCCCAGAGAAGGTAGGTAACTTGCCCAGCATTACCCAGCTCATAAGTGACAGAGCCAGGATCAGAAACCAGAATTCCAGTGATTCCTTACGATGTTTTACTGCCACATTAAGAACGAATGATTGCACGATAGAGTGAATGAATGAGCAAATGGATGAGCAGGGAGCATTCAGGATATTTCCTGAGTGCTTGCTTTTGTCCGTGCTGTGGGGACCTGGGGAACAAAGGGTTGAAATCACTTTGGAAACAACCAGCCTCCTCACCTCCCAGCTGGTTTGCTCAGCTGGTCAGGGCATGTTAATGAGATCGGGGTCTCGGGGTCAGACCCAGGAGGCCATCCCAGCACCCAGGTCAGCACTCCGCCCTTCCAGCTGCCTTGCACATGACTGCTTCCAGCTCCCAGTCATAGCAGAGTCTAGATTACAGGGCAGAGAAACAGCCGGGAAAATGCCAGTGGTGGGTCAACAGAGTCCTCCTTGACCTGGGGATGTCAGGGCCCTGTGGGCAATCGTCTGGCCCAGCTGCTCAGTTTACAGATGGGGACACTGAAGCCCAGAGAGGACACTGAACTCCAGCGAGGGAGTGCTGGAACTGGGCCTCAGAACCAGGTCCCTCTGACTTCACAGCCAACGTTCTTCACCACCGGACCACACCAGACCTGAGGGGCAGCAGGTTGCTCACTCTGTGGGTCAAGGCTGGGGGCACCCCTGGTCTGTAAAGCAGTCATCAGGGGTCACCACCACCTGTTTTTCCACACACCCTCCGCCCCCCGTTTGCTGAGGGGCCGAGTCTGTGGGCAGAGATGGCCATGGGCCCAAGGGAGGAAGCAACACAGCCCTGGGCCGCACAGAGAGGAACTCAGATGGGCCCAGGGGATGTCTACACAGTTGCCAGGAGCAGAGAAACCAGCCTTTTCCCAGTGTCCATAGGCGGTGATTAGCAAGCCAGAAAACAGAGGGGCTCCCCAGAGACGCCCATCACAGATGGCAGGAAATGGGAGGGCTTGGCAGCCCAGGGGAGGAGGGGTGTATGGAAAAACTGGAAACTGAGATTCAGCGCGGATGCCCAACAACCCAGAAACCCTTTTCTCCACCCCTCAACACCACCACCCCCACCCAGGCCAGGTGCTGATGCCATCCCTGGGCCCCTGGGCCCTGCCCACAGACAGGCAGGATAGCTCCATGGCCCCTGGCAGCTTCAGAAGAAACGGGATCCAAGTGGTATCAGAGATGACAGATTGTGAGGGGGCCAGGGCCCTCCCCTGACAGCAGGGCTCAGCTGGGCGGCCCCTGTGGAGCAGAGCAGATGGGGGAGTCTGAGAGGGAGATCCTAGCAGCCTGGAGACTCTGTTTCTGTTGTGGCTTTTAGTTGGGTTTTCTCCGTTTTCTTCCCCCCCTTTTATTTTTTGTGAACTCGATACATTTTAGCACAGGGGCATGAGCCAATTGTCCTGCGTCTGCTTACTCTAAAGGAGGTGGGAGGTGGGGAAGGGCAGGAGCCAGCGGGTCGGGGCTACAATACAATCTGCTTTGCCCTTGTTGGGATCTGAAGGGGCCGAGTTTGTGCCTCCGAGCAGCCTGTCACCTCTGCCTGTCTGGCTGAACCCAGGATCTTTGCACCACTCCAGACTGCCTTTCACGAGGAAGACTCTGGAAATCCAGTGTGATGTCAGGGGGTCTGCCTTCCCCATACACGGTCCCATTCCAGCTTTGGCCCTCCCTCTCAAAACTTGCACTTGGGACCTACCCCTGGCCCTCCCTGGAGGCCTCCCTGGAGGAGGAGGCACCTTTAGGTCTCCTGGCCTCCTTGGGACTCTCCCCATCGTCCCACCAACCTGGCTTGGCCTTGTCAAGTCCTGCAACTCTCAGGGCTCCCTGTACCTGTCTGATCAGCCCCGCTACCTGATTTTCCAGTATTTGAAGTATATGAAGTCTATTTTTCAGTATATGAAGGCTCTGCCTGCCTTCGTCCCTGTCCACCACTTGTGCTGTCTCTGTGTCCATCTCAGTGTCTCCCTGCTTGCTCTCTGACCCTCTGGTTTCCCTGCTCGGGCCAGGCACTCTTCAAGCTGCTGGGCCTCAGCTGGATGCCTGCCCCCGGGCCCCCTGTCCTCCTGGGTCCTCCCTGTTGGGCTTACCCTCTCCCTCTGAGGGAGGAGACACAAATGCAGAGGGGGCTGCCGCCGGGTGAGCCCATGAGATCCTCTGTCCTCCTTGGACCTTCTGAGACTGCACTGGGCTTCCACTCTCATCTCATGAGTGGGGATGAACTTTATGAGGAAAATTTCTTGTGACTTAAAGGGGCAACTAAACTAAGTTTAGTTAGTTTAGATGGTTCCCCTAAGGTAACCATCTCCAGGCGGGTGGCCAAGCTGAGTGGCCCCAGCTGAGAGGCTTCTGAGACGCAAGGGAGGGTAGGAGCTGGGAATGCCAAATCGGCCCCTCTGTGGTCGAGGCAGGCATCCTCCTGCACTGGCCAGTGCCGGCTCCTCTCAAATGTCTCTGGACAGCTTGTCTTTTCAGGACCTGAATCCCACAGGGAATCCAGACCAGCTGGGTACCGGTGGGGTTGCTTAGTCACTGTTGAAAAGACTTTCAGAGATGGACCTGTTGCATACTGATACCGAGAGTTGGACCTAGAGAAAGGCTGACGGAAAGGGGTCACGGTGCAGATGTAGCGCTGAGGGCCCGTTTCTCCCTCAGTAACCACCAGGCCTCAGCGCCGAATGGAAGGGGGGGAATTTGTCCACATGAGGAGAGGTGCATTTGCCGACATGAGAACGTTTTCACGGAAACCCTGTCTGTCGACCTTAGGATCTGTGCACCGTTACTTTTTTATGAAGCGGCCAATGTCTTTCGCCAAATGGATGAATAGTGGCGTGGGTCCAGCACGGAAGCCGAGACACTCGGGCACAGCCCCCATGGTGGACTGTTTGCGACCACTTAGAGTTTAAGACGGTTTCCTCTCCACTCACATGGGGCCACAGTTTCTGCGGTTTGTATCAATGTCTTCAGACTCAGGATTGAGGAGTCATAGGCCAGGTACCCGACAACTGGACAAGCAACCACCATTGAGCCCAGAAGAGTAGGGATGCTTCTAGGTCAGAACACAGGCATGTTTAGGTGGTTATTCTAAGAAGGAAATCCCCTACTTGGATGCCGAGAGGGTTTTTTTCCAAGATTTCCCCTCAGCATCTGGTGCTTCCTGGAATGTCTGGGCACCAGGATTGGGATCTAGAATTGCACGCTAGTGTTGATGACTTTCCACGAAAAGGAAAAGCATCTTGGAGTGTTGTCATGCCATTTTGAAAGAACAAAGGCATTGAAAAAGTATTCTCTTAGAAACACCTCTGGTTAAATGGAAGCAGAGTAGCCAGAGAAAAAGAAGTGGGTGGAATGGTCAGGCTCTCTTCCCTGGGACAGGTCAAGGGCTAAGTATATATCCAGAGTTCAAGAGTGCAGACCAATTTACAAGGTAACAAGGAACTCCTGAGCTGTTATAACTCAACATGCAATCATTTCCAGTCTCAAGTGTTCATTTTCCTCGGATGCCATCCCCGTTTGTCAGCGGTGTGATATATGCATGACCCAGGACAGAACTGAGATGGGTCTCCCTGGGGGAAATCACTTTCCACGTGAGTTCAAAATCCCCGTTCCGGGTCACTCCATCCAACTGCTGAACATTTCGGATTGGCTTCTATGTATGCTTTAAATGAATGTGTTTTCACCATTTCTTATGTCCGTAAGCTCAAGTTTGTGAGCTGTGTTATACACATATTCTGTATTCTTGCCAAGTTTTATCTGCTTGATCTATCAATTACTGAGAAAGTCTGTTGAAATGTCTCCCTCTTGCTTGTGGGTTCATGACCCTTCCTGCAGGGCTGTCCACTGTTTCTTTGTACATTTTGAGGCGGAGCCTGTTTACCTCTTTGGTTTTCAGTTTCCTCTTCATTTCTGAGCCCTGGGGGGTTATTTTGCAAGCTCAACTGTGGATTCAGTAAGAAATTTGTAATGGAGTGTTTTTCAAGATATTTAGTCTACCACATTATGATTTGCTTACTAGATCCTTCTGTCCCTCAACCATAGACAAAGCTTTCATTGGCTACTTTTTCTGGTTTGAATGAATGTCTTTCAAAGCAAGTTGTCTGCCTAGGCGAGGCGCGTTGATAAAAAGAGCTGAGGTTTCTTAGCACTCGGACGCTGGGGGTGAGAAGGAGAGCCAAGGCTCTGTGGGGATCTTGGATCCACAGCTAAGGACGAGAGAGTCCGTCAGACCCCACCCCCGCCGGGCACTGGGCACGGCTGACGGGCGCAAACTGCTCTCTCCGCGGACCCAGTGTCTCTGCGGTGTGGTAAGCGACTGCTGAATGACTACTGCATTTGCCACCCATCTGTACACACTTCAGGGCCCTGAGTTGGCCTTGACAAGCTAGAATGTTCTGCTGGAAAAGAAGCTGCTTTCCTGAAGAGCCTCAGGACCCCGCTTGAGCACAGCCAGCCTCAGTGTCTCTCTGCAGCATCAGAGGCTCGAGCTGGCTCCAGGATTCCACGCTCTTCCTCCTTGGGCCTTACCCCCGGGGCTCATTTTGCACTGGCACTTGGCTCCTGGCAGTTCGTGAGCTTGTTTTGCCTCCTTCTCTTCCAGATGGCTCTGAGAAGGACCAACGGGAGGCGGGAGGGGGGGAGGGAGGCAGGGTGTGCCTTCCAATAGCTGTCTGCTCTTTGGAAGGGATACCCGGGGACCCCTGAGAAGGCGCACATGCCTGGCATGGCCCTGGCACTCAGCAGGCTGATTCTCTCCAGAGGTGAAGGCAGGAGGTGGGGGGATTCCCTGCATGGAGCTATTCCGGGCCGTGGAGATCTCAAGGTGGCTGGGACCACATAAAGCTAGACTCTGATGACAAAAGACTAGGCTAGCACTTCAGCATTTACAAAAGTGCTTTCGTGTATGTTACTTCTGTTGAACTTCATGCTCACTCTTAGAGATGATATTATTGTCCATGTAACAAGGGGAAAACCAAGGCTCCATAAGCTTAAGCGATTTGGCAGGTTAAGTGAGGAAGTGGCCACACTTGCCATCTGATTCCAAATCGATTGCTCCCTTTAGGTAGCTGATGCTGGAAAAAGAAAAAGCGATAGAACTTTGGAAGCTGAAAAGATGTTGGAATTCCCAGGTCTGACTCTTTTTTTTACAGTTTAAAAAAAAAAAAAAAAAACAGATGTTAAAAGAGGTAAAGGGACTTGTCCAAGGTCATACAGAGTTAAGTGGCAGACCAGTTGAGATCCTCGAAGGATTGTGTTTATTTTAAAATTTCGTCTGTGTTTTTGATAGCAATTCAATTCAGTGAATTGAGTTTTTTAAATGAAATCTTGTCATTTCTCTGGGAAACACACTCCAAAACGGAACAACAGTCTACAGGAATGGCCTAGCCTAACAGACAACTGTATTGGGAAGAAAGGGTCTGAACCACGATTGTCACCTGGGCCTCCTGACTCCAAGTGATAGAATGAATTGTCTTGTCCCTCATGTTCATTTAGTACCCACTCAGAAATCCGAGCTGTGTCTTATCCACTTGACTGTCAGGGTAAGTCCTTTCCTAACCCACATATCCATCATTGTTTCATCACCTAATAGGGACAAGACAAACATGAGATGCTAGGTGTTTTACACAAATTATACCTCATTTAAAGTTCATTTAAATTCATCTTCTCTCTATTTCACTCATAAAGAAACTGAGGCTTTTGAAAGATGGTGTAACAGTGCTAGAACCAGAATTTAACACCAGGTTCAAAGGACTCCAGATCTATGCCCTGACCACCATTATTAGTACATTATTGCTTCACCTAAAAGAGAAAAGTTAACTTCATATTCCAGGCAGGGCTTGAGAATGCTGGGAACAGCAAATAATTTGAACATCTGATAACAAAACTATTGCAAGCACTCTTACCAAACTGTACGCATATGAAAGGTATTTAAGGATTTTTCTGTAAGCCAAAAAAACCACTCTTGAAAGAATAGTATCAAAGGTTTGAATTCTTTGTGTTACCAGCTCTCTAGACCCCTCACATCTTACCTTGTATTCATCTGGAGCTTCTACGTGGGTGGACCACAGAGTTTAGAGAATCATTGTTATAGTTGGTGTTGTTAAAGATGAAGCATTAGATTAATAGGAAGAGTGTGCCACAGTGGAGAAGGGCATGGCTTTCAGAGCCACTGGTCACTGAAAATCGCCCTTCATTCCTCTTTGACTGAAGGCAACGTAGTGTTAAAAAGCATGGACCTTGGGCTTCCCTGGTGGCGCTGTGGTTGAGAGTCCGCCTGCCGATGCAGGGGACGTGGGTTTGTGTCCCGGTCCGGGAGGATCCCATGTGCCGCGGAGCGGCTGGGCCCGTGAGCCATGGCTGCTGAGCCTGCGCGTCCGGAGCCTGTGCTCCGCAACGGGAGAGGCCACAACAGTGAGAGGCCCGCGTACCGCAAAAAAAAAAAAAAAAAAAAGCATGGACCTTGCAGCCTCTGCACATGGGTTCAAATTCTGCCTCCACCACTTACTTACTGTGTAACTTCAGGTAGCTTAACCTCTCTGTGCCTCTGCTTCCCCATTCATAAAAGGGGATAATAATAGTTCCTACATCATAAAGTTGTTAGGAAGATGAAATGAGTTTATAAAGTGCTTAGTTATAGCACCTGAGGCGTTGTAGGCACTATGTTTTTGTTACGTTTTTTTTTTCATGGGTGAACAAATAACTAGATGGACAAAAATTTACTGACTACCTGGTATGTGCCAGGAACTGTGCTGGGAAGTGTTTCACAGTGGGAAAAAACCTGCTGTGGTTGTGTAAAAGCCCTTTATTCAGCTGGATCAGATAGCTGGTGTTTTGAGCACCTTGGTACTTGGCATTGCGCTGAGTCCAGCAGAAGCTTCGTGGTCAGGGAGCTCACCCAGAGAAGGGAGAACCCTATAGATGCGTAAAGACCAGTTGACAACCACCATTAAGTCGCCTTTTCATCCAACCTTCTCCGGGCAGAATTGCGCCAGTTCCCTAAAGCATCCTTATTGGGTCTCACTTGCTCATCCCTGGACTCTGTTCTCAGATAAGATCTGGCCTGAGCGGGCAGCAGCCACGAGCGGACTTCCCCAGGCCTCCGGCTCACTGATTCCCATATGGGTGTTATTTTGCCGGCATTGTACCTGCCTCTTATCTCTGGAACCACAGCGTTCCAGTAAGAGACGCCAGCTGTTACCTTCAGCAACCCCTAGGACTTTGCTGGCTGTCCTCACCTCGCACACAGCCTTCCCCGTGTCCATTGCTGGCTTGCGAAGCTGCACTTGCTTCTTTCCTGCCCACCTCTCTGCTCATCTCCCCCTGGATGTGATCTCGCTTAAACCCCAGGCAGGTGAGAACCAGACTCAGAGCTCAAAGCCCTGGAATAAGGTTATGAGCTCAGAATTTCTAGGAACGCTGATGGCTTTGCGTGTGTGCTTGGTGGCAGGGGATGAAACCTGCAAAGAGGAACCATAGGTCATTATCACAAAGTCGTAAACCGAGCCTGAGCACTGAATACTGGGGAAGGCTAAGGAGCTAATGCTTCTAGAAAAGGAAGCCCAGGAAAATTCCTGGCCCCGCGAGCCAAAATGAAATGAACACCAATGCTCAGGAGGCTCTTTGCCTCTGCTGAGAGGTTGACGGAGATGTCCCCCGAGACTCGCTCCCCGCCGTTTGTCCACTTTGCCATCCTATTGGCCTTATGGCTTCTGAACGTGAGTGCCAGCTTAATGTGCCACCCCTGACCCAATAATCAATAAGGTTAATTCAGAGGTCGAAAAAGTGACTCAGACAGGATCCTCATAAAACCCAGTGCTTTGTGGTCCCAGATGCCATAAAACCCTGAATGAAGAAGGTGGAAATTGGCCCTTGAGGTCAAAAGCCTTGTCAACCAAACGGCAGTGGCAGTAACTCTGAGACATTAGTCCATTGAACTGAAGGCCTAAAGCACTCCCCTGAATTGTCCTCAGGGAAGATTCTGGCCCTTCCAAGCCATGTCACTAATAACCATCCTTCATTTTGGTAATAAAAGCTTACAGAGTGCTTTGGCTCATAACATTTGTTTTGCTTCTCAGAGTAACTATGAGACTAAAGGTAGAGAAGGTATCATTTCTCTTGCAAATGAAGAAACAAAGACTCAGAAGTGGTATGAGTTGTCCAAGGCCAGGAAGGTGCAGACATAGGCTAACAGAGTGTCTTCTGACTCATTACGCACTGTTTGTCCACTTTACCATCCCACTGGCCTTCTGGGTCCTGAATTTGGGCATCAGCTTAATGTGCAGCCAACCAGGAAAAAGAGTCAATCCCCATTCATTTGGAAAACTTGCATAGATGGACCCCATTGGGTGCCACAAATGTGTCAGACTTGAGCTTGTCTTTGATCATACACAGACCCAAGACTGGACGTTCTGCTGACTTTTGCTAAGATAATGCTTTGCGGCCTCTCTTAAACTCATGAAGCAGCTGGAAGGGAATTGGGGGAAACATCTGACTCTTCCTTCACACAGCGCAGAGCAGGTGAACGTCCTGTACCATGCAGGCCCTTCTACACACCCGCTTTGCCTACTGAGAAGCCCTCTTTTCCTTTGAAAGCCCAGGCAAAGCGCTGATGCCAAGCTGGCATCTGGTACCAACCTGCAGGATGCCCTGGAACGCAGGATGCCAGATGTGTTCTGGAGTGATATTTTTTGCCATTCAGACAGGTTGGGCAGGTGGAAAATCATCCAGAATGTAAAATCTTGCCTCAGTTCCATGTCCAGGAGGCACCTCTGACTTGGAGAGACGAACATGCTAGAAACAACCTTGATGGAAGAGATGAGAGTCTGAGGCAGGGATGGTGATGGCTGCTGTCCTTGGCATCCTGGGGATGTCAGACAAGTGTTCAGCTTTTTTTGTCCCAGGGCCATTTGGGGGGCACATCCTTCACTTTGACTAGAATGGACTCAACCTAACCTGAGGGCATCCTCCCACCTGTCTTCACTGGCAAAGTTTGAGATCCAAGGAACTGGGGGCTGATGTGTACCTTTCAAATGATAGTCAAGCCTGGCAGGTGTTGAGTCCCCCTAACACCCACCCCATCTCTGGCTCTTTCAAAGAAACCCCGAACTTCTTCCTAGGCAGGGGGTTGGAAGAGGGAGTTGCTTTTTTTTTTGGAAAGGTGAATGAATTCCTAGGGGAGCCTCTGGGTGAGGTACCATTGTGGAAAACAGAGAGGGTGTCTCCCTGGAAGGTCCCTCCTTCCCCTGTGGGCTCTATACCTTTGATGTGATTTTTCCCCTTTGCAGCAGCAGATTTTGCCCTGAGCAGAGTTAGTTTACACCTTGTTGCTGAAGAAAATAGCTGAGGTTTGAGAAATAAACAGCCACCCACTCCCTGTCTGTCAAGAGCCAGTACAGCTTAAGATGAATGGGAGACCTCTCTCTGCTCCCGTCTCCGCCCGCCCCGTTACTCTGTGCGTCTTCCCACCCCATCATGAGGACAGCCAGCCTCCCTCCCTGTCCCTGCCTCCCACCTTTCAGAACTGAGCTAATCCTTCAGGAAATATTTAATGTTCATATGCCTCCCTTGCATAGAAGCACTTTAAGGGTTCCTGTGATCCTGGATTTAAATCTGTCTCTTTCATTTCCTACAAATTTATTGCCATCTGTTGATTTCATTCCTGTGACACCCACATCAAGATCATTCATAAGGAGGATGAGACCCACTCTTAGACCCCCTCTTACACACAGCTCTTTCTTCCCATCCAAATGCCGGAGCATGCGTGGATCTGTGAAAACATATTCTCTCTCTCTCTCTCTCTCTCACACACACACACACACACACACACACACACACACACACACACACGCATTTGACAGACTGCAGACTGTCAGGCAATTTTACATTTTGGTATTTATTTCCTGAATACTTAACAGTAGAGACCTGCCAGTCCCTTTATTCCTTGGGAACCCTGGTTACTGGACCCACTGATTCGGGTTCAGGATTTCACTGGTGACTTTTGTCAGCTGTTTTGGCTGCCTTATCGTTACTTACTCCTTGATAAAATCTCCTTTTTTATTTTCATCAAAGGTATGTTAGTAGGTCGTGTCTTATCTGTCCTCCAGGCCCTGTAGACATCTGTTCTTTCCCCATCCCTCCACCACCCCGCACCCCTATGAGGTTTGTAGGATGCGGGTAAGGACTAAATGAGATGGTCCATGCCAGCTGTTTAGCATGGGGCCTGGTTAAGGGCTCCATACCTATTATTATTGTTGGTGTTTTGGTATCTGCCAGTCTTGTTGTTTAACATGACTTACTGAACTCATCTTTCTCAGATCTGTCTGCCCTCTTCTCTCCATCCCCACTCCTTTAGTGCAAGCCTCAGCTTCTCACCTGCCTTAATGCCATGGCCTCCTTACTGGCCTTCCTGCCTCCCATCTCCACACTCTTCCCCTCTACCAGCCATCCTCTGCATCACGGTCAGAGCGAGAACCTCAGACTATCAATCTGATCAGGTCACCCCCTCCTACTTAAAAGTCTCCTGGGGCTTCCCTGGTGGCGCAGTGGTTGAGAGTTTGCCTGCCGATGCAGGGGACACGGGTTCGTGCCCCAGTCCGGGAAGATCCCACATGCAGCGGAGCGGCTGGGCCCGTGAGCCATGGCCGCTGGGCCTGTGCATCCGGAGCCTGTGCTCCGCAACGGGAGAGGCCACAACAGTGAGAGGCCCGCGTACCGCAAAAAAAAAAAAGTCTCCTACGGTTCCCCATGCCCTTCAAAATAAAATTCAAACTCCTTAGCAAGTTACGCTAAACCTTCCCTGCTTAGGGGACCAGAGGCATCTCTTATCCATCTCATCTGCCTGTTCCTCCTTGGTCCCTCAGCCAGAGCCACACCAAATTACATGCAGTTCCCAGCCAGGATGTATCTCCCCGGAGAGCCTTCCCTGGCATCCTCCCCCAGCCTGGATTCGGTGTCCCTCCCTTCCACTGCCCCAGCCTCTTCCCTGTGTGAATAGCTAGCACTTATGTGTTCCCAGATATTTCATATCTCTTAACACATTTAATCCTCATAACAACCCTATGAACTAGGCACTGTTATTATGGCCACTAACAGATGAGGAAATTCTGACATAAAAAAATTAAATGATTTGTCTAAGATCTCACAGCACTTTTGAGCTGGGCTTTGAACCCGAATGATCTTGGCTCCAGACTCTACACCGTAACCACTGGGCTCTTTGGCCTCTGGTGCTGTTGGCCAAACCAGGCCCTCATGGACTGAGCTCCTTGACCTGAGAAACCCCATGCTATGCATGTTGGATCCTGGAGCCTGTCTCCCTGCCTCACTCAGGGTATAAGCACAATTCCTTTTAAGGTAACCCTTCCGTCAATCCATTGTTCTAGGCCTGTGAGACTCAGTAGATTTAAGATTAACCTACTTTATGCAACTAGTTGCCCATACCTCACTCCATAGAAGAAGGCCTAGCATGCCTTCATGTGTTAGAACTCTGGGGTCAGAGACTTAGAAGACAAGGCTGCACCCTTGGGGAACTTATAATTTGGTTGAAATAAACAAGATTATACACAAACCTAAAGGAATGATAATGATGTTTCAAATCGCAAACAAAACCAGTTTCTTTGTCTTATGGTCAGTCCTCATATAAAAATAGTCTCCCACTTGTCCCAGCGAGACCCCAGTCCCCTTGAAGAGAGGGCCAAGGTACTGTAGCTCAGTACCCGGTACTCGGCAAGTGCCTCTCCATGGACTTAAGGCTTCTGCTGCTGCCCCGTGTCCTCAGTTATGCAGTCTTCCCAGGCCTGGGTGAGGTCACACAAAAGACCCAGACATCTGGGAAATTCCAGTTTGGAAGTGGGTTTCTGGGGACATAGTCCCAAGCTGAAATAGACCCAAGTCGTTCAGGACTCTAGAGCCTCATTTCAGTGCAGTCTGACCCCTCCACCCACTACCAATTATTTTCCATTGCACAGCATCCCCTAGTGACCTACCTGGGTATAGACCTCCACAAGGCAGCAGTCCCCTTCCATGCAGACATGCCCCAGGACAGAGCAGGCCTGTCCACCACTGTGCCAATCCCCTGCTCACAGGGGAACTGTGCTCAGAGCACGGAAACCCAGGACCTCTCGAAGTTGGCACATCTTGCCAGGAGTGCAGGGTGCACCACATTTTTGTGGAACCAGATCAGCACCTGTCAGCCTGCCCCCTCCCCTTCTCCAGCCCGTCCAGCCCGGAGCAGTCCTCCTCCAACAGAGTGGGGGGCACTTGCAGTCTGTCCCTGGCTTGGACGGCTTTGCGTGCATCAATGTGGGTGCAAAAGACAATACACGCTGTCATGGACTGCCCCTAGAAGCAGCTAGGAAAACCAGAGGTGGCCGCCACTCATCTGTAGGTTACCCTTTACCAGGCCCCACATGGATATGCACCTCCCATCACCTCCTCGTAGGAACACGCTTTCCTATTCTGTAAAATGGGGAGAAACATGCCTTCCTTGCCGAGTGTTTGCGAAGATCCTACATCTATTTATTTAACAAACTTTTTAAGTACCTGTAGGGGCCCAGCTTCCAGCACATAGTAGACACTCAATTGAAATAGTTTTAAGAAACTCTGTCTTAGACAAAGGGGTTTCAAAGCTATGTGGAAAATGCACAGGTAGCAGTATTCCAGCTCCTTTCCTTCAGTTGTTTGATGCTGTTAGGATATGCAGGGAAATGGGGTGTCTTGCTCAATAACTGGAGTAAAACTCACGGAGATTTCCATGTCCCCAAACCTCTGCTTGTGATGGGGCACTTGCCCTATCAACCATTTGTCTGACTGTGATGTAATTGTATGTTGACTTCTCTCTCTGTTGCACTAGAGACCATGAGGGCAGAGACTGTCTGTGCACCTTATATGTCATTGGCCCAGTGGGCATATCATACGTATCTGTTGGACCACGGTGGATGAGGCTTTTATGAGCATTCTGCCTGCTCACTGGCCCAGCCTTCAATGTCAAGGGAGCATTGCTAACTCGTGAAGATTTCCGCTTTGTACACACGTAATGCCCCTCTAATTTAGCTGCTTTCACTTACAGAGGTAGCCTGGGCTTTAGTGTCCGAAGGCCAGATTGCAGCCAGAGCTCTGCTGTGGGTTAGCCATGAACTTTGAGCGAGTCAAGTCGCCTGGTATCTCTAAGCCATCGTCTCTTCATCTGGAAAGTGGAGGCATTAATAATGATACCCGCCTCCCAGGGCTGTGTTGAGAGCGAATAGGATGATGGGAAACCATTTTGTAAACCTCAGGACGCTTCCCCTCCTCTCCATGCTGCAGACCAGTGGTCAGGACTGATAACAAATCTTGCCAAAAAAAAAAAGTCTTCTCTGTTGTGTTTTATCATAAAGTGTTTTCTTAGAAACCTCAGCTGTTTCCTAACAATCGGCAACTTCGCCCACTGTTTGCAATAAGGGAAACTGAGGCACGCCCTATGATTTATTCAGCATCAGCATTCCTAGCAAAGGACAGAGGCCTTCTGCAGGTCAGTTTCCTCATCCCACCCTGGAGCAGAGATGATGGCGCCTCTCTCCCTCCTCTGGTCAGATTTATTAGTTGTCCTATCAATTTCTGAAGGCCCAAAGCTCTGTATTGCTGCTGTCTGCCTTCCCAGATTTATAATCACAGTCTCTAGGCGCTAACAATGTCTGGAGCCTAATTTGCATATTTACTTTCACCGTCCAATCCAAATCCTCCCAGGCGGCAGTCCAGCTGGGGCCAGTTCTCTCATCTGATTGTGGTCTCTGCTCTTTCCCAGCAAGTCAGCCTTCTCTCTCCAGGACAGGGGCAACTCTTAGGAAGTCTCGTGTCGGCAGTGGATTGTGCAGTGGATGAAAGAATGAACATGGGATCTGCCCATTTGAAGGTTTGGTGGGGAGGAGGATGTGATGGGTAGGTAGCAATTCTGCTCCTGGAATATCCTAGTCACTACTAGAAAGGTTATTTTCTAGCTAAGAAGAGTCTGGCTCTGCTGTAGGGTGTCAGACACGCGTGTGCTCTACACCTCTCTTTCCTGCTCTTTTTTTTTTTGCGGTACGCAGGCCTCTCCCGTTGCGGAGCACAGGCTCCGGACGCGCAGGCTCAGGGGCCATGGCTCACGGGCCCAGCCGCTCCGCTGCATGTGGGATCTTCCCGGACCGGGGCACGAACCCGTGTCCCCTGCATCGGCAGGTGGACTCTCAACCACTGCGCCACCAGGGAAGCCCCTTTCCTGCTCATTTAAAGCAGTCCTCCAAAAAGGTTTGGAGAAATCTGCCTCCACCCTGCCCCACGTCCTGCATGGCCTTCATCACATCCTGCCTTCGAGGGGGCCCTGGCAGTGGTGGCAGGGAGGCTGCCGCCC
This sequence comes from Delphinus delphis, assembly GCF_949987515.2. Taxonomy (NCBI): domain Eukaryota; kingdom Metazoa; phylum Chordata; class Mammalia; order Artiodactyla; family Delphinidae; genus Delphinus; species Delphinus delphis. Next base: position 122,472,827 of record NC_082683.1, on the reverse strand, counting down.
TGCTCTGCATCGTGGAAGAGTCCAGCCTCTTAACCTTCATCTCCAAAGTAGGACAGCCCAACTTGGAGCTGCATGAGAAAGCAACAGAGCTGTTCAACTCTCTGGCTGAAAGAACATACTGTGCTATTTCTGGGGCAACAGAAGACTGGCTGATGGTGTCCACAGGAAGAGTAGCCCAGGGGATTTGCTACTCTGGTTAAGACGAGCCCTACAGCCCCCTCTGCCAGCTGCTCGTCTTATACGTATCGGGGTTCAATCTGAAACCAGTGGCAAACCCAGACCAGGCACATGTTGGTGGTGTTTGTTGGTGCTCAAATGCTACCTCCTCCTCCAGGAAGCTTTCCCCATCTCCCTGACAATGACTTAGGGGCTCCTCCCTCTCCGTTGCCTGTCAACTCTGCCCCTCTATCACTGTGGCCATCTTGTTTGTTTGCTCGGGTTTCTCCACTAGACTGTAAGTGTCAACTGTGTAAAACTTATTTTTCCCAGCTTTGTAGCCTCAAAGCCCAGCACAGTTCATAGCACACACTGACCTGTCAGCAGTGCTTGTTGAATGAATAAAAAGTCTGATTGCATAGAGAGCCATAGTGGTTGGTTTCTTTTTGGAGACACCTGTCTTTGCTACTCACAGGAATAGCATCGAAAAGATGGGAAATACATTGGTGTGGGATTGTTTTTACCTACAAAGTTTCTGCATCGTGGAGCTTATCTCAGCTGTTTCTGTTGTTGGCCTACCCGCTACTGAATAAAGCTCTGAGCCCAGCCTTCTCCATCTAACATAGCCACTGTACCTTTATGGGCTTCCAAATTCTTTTCTGTAAAATGAGAACAGGGACTAGCTAGGAAAATTTTCCGGTGTGCCCCCTTGCTGTTTTGTGATTCTGGAGCCCTTCAGAGAACACCCCAAGATGGCAAAAGGTCTGGATAGTCTTCATATAATGTTCAGGGACTGTCAGTACTTAGGGAGGGAGGAAGGAGACTCGGGGACATGCCAGCTGTCTTGAATCTTGAGGCGCTATCGTATGGAAGATGAAGAGGACCAGACTCTCAAAAGGCCCCAAGGGCTAGAAAGAAGCCCAATTATTAATTTGTTCAATGAATATTTATTGAGCACCTGCCATTTGCAAGCACTATTCTAGGTAATAGGGACACAGGGATGAACAAAACAGACAAAAATCCTCACCCTCGTGGAGTTTACTTTCTAGTGAGCAGAGACAATCCAAAAATAAATGTATTGGGTCAGAGCTTCTTGGACTTCCAAAGTGGGCTGCCTGGGGGCTAATGTTTCCTGTGTTCAGGGATACTTTTATAAATGAGTCACAGGGGACTCATTTATCCATAGTTATGGAGCTAGAACTAAGTATTGGAACCAGGAGAGTATGACAGTGAAAAAGTACTGGACTAGTAGTCAAGAGTCCTGACTTCAAATTTCATCTCTGCTACTGTCCAGCTGCGTGACTTCAGATACGTTAATTTTAATACTTAGAATTTGTTTCCAGTGGCTGGTTAGACTAGACCTCGTTAGTTCCTTTTAGCTCTGCAATCTTATGAATCTGAGGCTGGTTAAGATGAGTGATCTCTCTGTATTCTAACGCCTCTAGGCTTAATCATGGTCTCCACTCTATGGCAACTCTCATTCTAAGAGAGACAAGGTAGATGCAGTGGCTGTTGTTATGAAAGGTACCAAAACCCAGTACTTCACAGATGTGCATGGCGAGGGGTGGTTGCCTTTCCCTGAGATTGCTGTGATACGGAGGCTGAAGAAGGAGGACCTCAGAGGATAGGCAACTTGGTTGAAGGACCAATGAGAGTGAGTCAGGAGGAAGGGGAGGAGGAGATAACAAAGCAGGGGAGGTGGAGATGGAGCCTTTGATGAGGAGAGTGCAGAAGTAGGAGACAGACAGAGGAAACCCCTCAGTGCAAGACCCAGGAATCCCAGCCTCACTCCCACGTAAGCCATACTGCTGAGAAGCTGGGAGGCTACCTGCAGTATCCCAGGTTCCAATCACACAGCTCATGTTCATTGACTAGGCCTGGGACACGTACTCTGGAGAGCAGGCTAGAAGGGATGAGGGGAATATAAGAGGACGGAGCTTCCACCTCCAGTCTCATGCTCTCCTCTGCAACATACATGGGACCAACTGCCTCCCAGGGGACTGGGGTCTGCTTCCCCTGTTAGCCTTGATTCTCTCCCATTCAGACTCTTCCTGAGCTCCTGCACGCAGGGCTATAGAGAGAAAGCCTGCAGGTGTGGAGCAGATGCAACAGAAGCAGAATCTAGGGCTCCAGACTCCTCACTTCCAATAATACTGCTCTACGTTTTTAGGGCTGCTTACGCCTTTCAATGTTTTCGTGTCTATTGATAGCATCGTGGTGCAGCAGTAAGAACGTGGGCCTGGGAGCTTCAAGTTCTGGGATTCTGGCATTTCATTTGGTTTTCAGTAATTCTGTGAGAAAGATAAAACAGGAATTATCTCCTCTAATCTGCAAGTGAGGAAACAGAGTCATAGGGGACTCATTTATCCATATTTAGGGAGCTAGAACTAAGTATTGGAACCAGAATAGTATGACAGTGAAAACATACTGGACTAGCAGTCAAGAAGTCTGGCTTCAGATTTCCCTTCTGCTGCTGTCTAGCTGTGTGACTTCAAATACATTAATTTTCTGATAGACTTAATTTTATTATCTATGAAATAAGTAGGTAGACTAGAAAAAGAAAATATGACAAATAGGTAACATCTTTGGTCCTGTTAGCCCTTTCCATACCTGTGGCAGACATGGCTAATCGATCACAGCATGCTGCTCCCCAGAGCAGCCCCAGAGTCCTCAGTACCATGCTCCCCAGTGGCCCACAGCCACTGCTGAAAGTCAGAGTTAACACGTAAAATGAAACTGCTTGTCATCCCCCAACTAGCTCTCCAGGTTCTCTTCCAGTCTAACATTCTGGGCATAGAAACCTGTTTTCCTCCCTTCCAGCCCATGCTGTTTCCACTAGGTCAGCCTGGAACATTCCTTTTCTACAGATATTTAGAAAAAGTAATAGAATGAGACAATCTGGGTTCAGGCGCTTTCTTTTTGCCTTACAGGCTTAGTTTAATTCGAGGGTAATAACACCTACCTCACGTGGTAGTTACGAGAAGTGAGGGAGTTAAGGTGAGCAAGCACTTTACTAAACTGTAGAGTGCAGTACACGTACATTCACTTAGCAGACACTCAGTGAGCACCTGCTGTGTGCCAGGCACTGTCCTAGCACGTGGGGTAGAGCCTTATTTGTACTAGGTCAGGCCAGGAACTTGAGCACCCCACCAGGCATCTAGATCTTCTTTCTGCTCAGGGACAGAGAGCCTAGACTCTTGGTCTGGAGCAAGCACACCCACAAATGTGGGTGAGGTAACGCAGGACCTTGGACAGAAGGTGGATTTGTCCATCCTATAGTGTTACTTTCCAGAAGTTCATTGCTTTTTTCTTTTGGCATATCTTCCTGTTACCCCCTTCACTCACTTATCTGCTCTTCAGCTCTTTTATTTTTGGTTATTACTTGTCAGTAAAGTTCTGCTGCTATAAAGAAAGTGAGAAGTAAGGGGTCACAGTTTGCAATAACACTGGCAGTGAGAGTTGGCAGCACTGGCAGCAGCAATCGGGGCAAAAAGATGAGGCGTCTGGATACGGCTGTCCTGTTACCCACGTCACCGATCCACTCTCGGGGGCCAGCACACAGCTACAAGTCTGCTAGAAGTCTGCTTCCCCAACCTCACACCCTGTCCCTGCAGGCTCAGGGTTTCCATTACCCAGGCTCGGGGAAGATTAACGTGTCATCCTTAAAGCGCTTGGCGCTCTTGGAAAAAGCCATGCTGTGAATTCAGACATTGGTATAAGATTGAACTCATTAGATCTCTGACACCCTCCATGCATTAGAATTCTTAGAGCCTTGTTCTGTTACATCTTCCGTGTCCTTTGCTAGTTCCCAGCTGGTCTCATAGACAAGCAAATTACTGGCAGGGTTTGGTTAAGACACTGTACTTAGCCCGTCTTAAAATGCTGGTGAGTGACAAGTCCACCTCAAAGGGGCTACGTGAAAAGATTTAGTGTTGAGGCTTGCAACGTTTATACATTCCTTCTGCTCCATCCTGCAAATGCAGGAACCCCTGAGGACTTCCTGGGTCTTGGGAGACTAGATCTCTTCTTAATACATCAAAAACCAGCTTTTGGAAAGTGGGTTTGGTCTGTAGTGATTCTAAAATACCTCAGATTATTAACCTTTGCACTATCTCTGTGGAATGCATACAGATTGTAAATCTATTTAGAGGAGAGAGAAACACATTTGGGCACCAACCTCCCCTCTCCACTGGACAGACGCCATGGTGTTGAGTTAGAAGCACTCTGTGCCTGTGTCATTTGGGGCTGGTAACCCAAGAACCCTGACACCTCCATTGGAAACTGTTCCATTTGGAATTCCTTCTGGCCTGATTGCCTCTCCATCCCTTCCTTCCCCTGGCCACAAAAGGAGACTCAGAGAGTGCCATCTATCTGTCCTTTCTTTGAATTTTCAAGGAGAATGTCTCCACCCAACAGGTCTCATGCTATCAGGCTGAATAGGAAAGCAACAGAAGCTTTTTCCTTACTGTTAGTGAAACAGACAAGGGGCAATGCATGCTTTCGATATAAATCGTGATCTGGAAGGGTTCAAGTAATGAAACCTGAATCTTCATCGAGATGGTGTTTCCTGCTATCCCATCTCCCAACTTTAGATATTGGAGTCAGTTAACCATTCCCAACATACCTTTGTTTAGAAAGGAGTTGTTTTCAGAGTTTTGGAAACAAAAGAATGCATTTTCTTGATGTCATTGCTGTAATACTGTAGTTATAGATTATATATTCCTGCCCCTTGGACTCACTATTTTCATTTTTCTTCTGGGATCGACACAAACCATGTCCACGCAGGTGTGTAAAGAAAATTCCTACTGAAGTAGGTTCTACCTGGAAGACATCTGGAGAAGATAAAGCCCTGTAGGTGGACTGAACTCTTTCAGGAAACTTGTAGGAACCTCAAAATTGTCCTAATTAATGTTTTTGCATAGTAAATTTACCTATTTTCATTGTAGACTTAATTAGCTTCTTTAAAAATAATTCTTCAGGTGAAAGTTGTTAATGGCCTCTCACCCTGACCTGCTGAGCACAGCCAGAGAGCTTGATAGTTTTAGGCCAAATAAAAGGAAGTAGTACTTTACGCTGCAGGTAGTAAATGTGTAAAAATTGTTACTCCTAGAAACAGTATGGACTGAAATTATAAATAGATTCCAGGAATGAACTTTCAGAGAGTCATGGATGACAGATATAAATGGGGTTATTAAAGGGAAGTTAGGTAACGTTTTCTAAATGCTTAAAGTTAACATTACAGATGGGTCTCTCATATTTTCCCATGACCCTCGGTGACACCACCATCAGGGGCTCTGGGTAAGGTGGGGTGAATGCTGATCTGACCTACTGAGGTGTCTTAAATTCTCATGCTCCATTCTTTTTAAGCCAGTTTAACTAATATAACCTCTAGTCTTTCTTTTTCTTTTGTTGTTGACGATGCTGATGTTCTGATCTCTTTCAATTGGCCACTTCTTCAGAACTCTCTGAAATGATTTGGAAAAACCTACAGGGTACTACAGCCCAACCATAAGACAGAACTCCTGAGCTCCAATCCTGCCTCTGCCACTAACCAGTTGCTTGACCCTGGGGTGTCACTGCAGCTATCCTCCCTAGTTTTTCATATCTCAAAGAAAGGGAGTTTGATTAAAACCCCTCTGAGGTCCCATTGGTGGCAAAATTGTATGAATCTATAAATAAATACGATATGCACACTCATTCAGGGAATGCCTACAATAAAAGAATAGTGGGGTGGAGAGACTGTTTTGTCTTGTTTTTCAAAAAGGATAAAGTTGACAATTTCCCCCTTCTGACAGGAAATGAACATTATAGGGGCAGTGCAAGGAAACCCGTGTCAGCATCAGGAAACTCCCCATAATTTCCTTTTCTTTGAATTTGGTAGAGGAAGTGAGAGAGAGAGAGTGGGGAACTCACAGTGTGTGTGAGAGTGAGGCAAAATCTGAGTTCAGGTGTGGTTCAGTCACCAGCAGATCCCAGTCTTTCAATGGTAAAATGGAAATAGTAACATGGAACTTGTGGGGTTGTGGTGAGGCAGAAATGAGATTAGTGGCATAAAGTGTTCTGTCCAGTTTCTGGTATAGAGTCAGTGCTCAATAAATAATAATGTTTAGAGAAAGGAGAGAGGTGTTCCAGAACAGGACACTTATAATGGCAAGCTCCTCGTAAGTAGCCATCAGGGCAAGAGAAGCTGGTGCGGCTGAAGGAATCAGCCTGGGAAAGGTTACAGCCTGCAGCCCACGGCTATGCAAAGTCCGCTGCAATTAACTGGGTGTGAAATTAGCGGTAGAGAACATTCCTAACCAGTAAAAATCAGGTTGAGTGTTCCACATTATATCTATATTTTTTCTTTCTTTAAGGTTGCTCAATTTTGCAGATTAATATTGTTTGAAAGTTGTATACATTTTAATAAATCAGTGGAAATAACAGTTATACACTTGCAGGGACTTCCCTGGTGGCTCAGTGGTTAAGACTCATGCTCCCAATGCAGGGGGCCTGGGTTTGATCCCTGGTCAGGGAACTAGATCCCACATGCATGCTGCAACCAAGAGTTTGCATGCCACAACTAAGGACCCGGAGAGCCACAACTAAGGAGCCAGAGAGCCGCAACTAAGGAGCCCGCCAGCCGCAACTAAGACCCAGCACAACCAAATAAATAAATAAAATATTTTTTTAAAAAGACATTACCAAGAAAACCTGTTAAAAAAAACAAACAAACAAAAAGTTTTACACTTGTGGAATTTGGGGGGATTCCCCACATGAACCAGCTATCTTGTAGTTTGGTTCACATCACTGCCATCTGCTGGAAGAGTATTCAAATTGCAGGGTCTTTTGTTTAAGAAATTGTACCTTCTGCATACGTCTTTGGTAAAGATAACTCTAAACCTAAAGTTATACAGGAACAATCATCCTCTGCTAGAGGTCTTGTAACCTGCTCTTGAGAAAGACCAAAGGGGGCATTATTAGGAGTTTCAAGCACTGCATGCAGCTGCTGGGTCAGGACATTCAGTTCTGCAAAGCTCAGCCCTTGTTCACCATACACGAAGCCAAGAGAAGAACACTGGAGTCCAGACTGTAGCGGAAATCCTGTTCTCAAAGATAAGAAGAGAGCCGCTCTGTCATTCCCAGAGTCAGCAATGTCCCTTTCCTGCCAAGATCCTGCCAATTTAATAAACATTTAATAAACTACCCATACCTTCCCTCATTGTTGGAAGCACAAGTTGCCCAGCAAATCCCCAGCACTGCTGAAGACCTTGGACTGGCCCCAGAGATTGTTCCCGTATCCCTGAAGAGATAAATAGGACAATGGACACCCCTACAAACTGCCCTACTGCTTTCATCATGGTTCATCTTGGGAAGCCAGCAGATATTATGAAGCATTGTTTCATCACACCAATGAGCTGGTATTATAGCTCAAGTCACTGTTTATCTAATAATACGTTGGGGCCATTAGCAACAAAGCTAACCTTACTGGTTCACATAGTTGATGAATATACTACACTTTATAGTGGTTCCTGCACAGAAAATAACTGGAAGCAAGTGGCTTTTAAACTTGGTGCCTTCATCCGAACATGAGAATCTTTGTCTAATGAGGCAGAACAATTTGGCAAGAGGGAACAACTGTTAGGTGGAGAATGATGCACTGGAGGGATGGGGGGAAGCTCTCTCTGCAGCACCTTACGGTGGTAGAAGGAGAAGGGAGATGACATGGGAAAGCCCTGGTAATGATGGCTTTAAACATCTCATTCAATCCTCAGCAGCTACTCTATAAAGGTAAGTAGTAGTATCATCCCCATTTTACAGATGAGGGAACTACACCATGAAAATTACATGACTTGCATACTGTTAAGTTGCAGGGCCAGAATCTGAAATCAGGCAATGGCAGTCAACCTCAGTGTGTCATTTCCTTCCTACTGTGAGTGTTGGGAGAGAGATTTGGAACCACCCCTCTAAGTAACAAAGTGAGAACAGAAAAACCAAACAAACACCTTTCAGTTGTTTATGTGAACTGCTTAATCCCCGTGTTACACAATAGTAATGATAAGATATTGTTGAACATATCATATTCACTTTATTACAAGTTTTTTTTAATAATGGCGGCCAATACATGCCCAGTCTTCATAGCCTATTGTGCTTACTGTAGAGACATCTCCTAACAATTTTTTTTAATTGGTGAAAAGTGTACTTAGGTGAGCTTTTATGGCCTTCCTGACTTTCAGCCTCAGACTGAAGCAGAAGTCTTTCTCAACTGAAGTCCACAGCTTTGAACAGAGTGAAAGCAATGCATGTGTGTCACTGTCACTGCAAAATTTAAGACCTAGGTCTTCTGCGTTCAGAACATCTGCTATTTGGGGCAGGGCTTTTTCAAGTCACATGTTCCATGCTAGATGGGTCATAAGCTTAGGCCCTACAGTTGGCACATTGCCACATAGCCTTGCTTTTTCTTTCATAAGACATGCTGGTTATTGGAGGTATCCAATTGGGAACTTCTTCAACATCCCTTGGAGATAATCCAGCTTACCCTGAATCCCAACGACATGGAACCTCACACAGTTTTATACAGTTATCCCTATTCTTCCTCATACTGGGCCCACATCTGTCAAATTTTATGCTGTCCATGAGTTCCAGTTCTGCCCATAAGAGTCCCTAAGATACGCCTTTTCACAGATCCACATGGCTGCCCTGAAGATACTTGAGGAAAAGCTCTTTCCCCGCAAGTCTCCTGCTCTCCCCATCAGTCTTCCTCAGCCCTTTTCCATCCCACCGCTCTCCTGTAGGTGGTGGGTTTCAGGGCATGGGCCCGAATGCTCAGAAAAAGTGGCATCTGTGTCTGTCAAGCCCTCCATGCCAACATGCTGCCCCTCTGCTCTCTTGAGTCAAGAAATTCAGTAAGCGAGGTTTTGTGTAGGGTTTCCCAGCTGACCTTCTCATCGCTGGGTATCAACTTTCCTTGGGCTGCTTCCCAGGCTGCATACAGCACTTGGCGTAAGGAAAACTGACCTTGATACTATTTGGTCTCTGCAAAGCCACTGTCTGCTGGAGGGTTCAGTTATCCATTGATGGGAGGGGGAAGTCTTTTCCTCTCCCTGGAACCCTTTCCAACATGGTCCAGTGGAGTTGCTTCAACCCTAGAGCAGTCTGGCCCTGCCTACTGGGATAGGGGTCAGCCGCACTCTGGGCTGCTGGCATTGCCTCCCACTGTCTTGTTCAATTTGGAGGAGCTATAGATAAGCACCCTGGAGTAGGACTGGGTGGTAGACCAAGTTATCCAACCTGGGCCCACACCCTTGTGGTCACTTTGGCATCTACCAGGCTTAATGATAGCATCTCGGTCCAGTCTGGTGCTTCTGAGTTCCTGCCATGGTGTCTGGCTATGCAGATGGACGCATAATCTAGAAGAAAGAGCACAGTGCTGGGAATCAGGGAACCTGGAGTTAAGGCCTATTTCTGCCACTTAAAGTGCTGTGTTATCTTGGGGAAGCCACCTGACTTGTCTGTGCCCCAGTTTCTTCATTTGAATTGTGGGGTTAATAATGTCTTTTTTATATTAATCCAGGGTTTGTCAATAGTAGTACTATTGACATTTTGGCCCAAATAATTTTTTTGTGGGGGGCTGGGAGGGGGCCTGTCGTGTGAATCGTAGCATGTTTAGCAGCGCGCCGGGCCTCTACCCGCTGGATACCAGTAGCTTTTCTGCCTTGTGATAACAAAATGTGTCTCCAGACATTGCTGAGGGTCCCGTGGTGGGAGAATTGCCTCAGTTGAGAAGCACTGCTTTAAATGATAGGATTATCCAGATACATTAAATAACAATGTGTGCAAACACAGGACATCAGAGTTGTCATCAGCATCCTTTAGCATTTTGCTCTTCTCTGATTTGACTATAATTCTGTAGAAGCAGAAAGTAGAAACAGCATATTCTATACCAGACCCCTACATGGTCCAGCAAGTAACTTGATAAGTCCGTGCTTTACTTCATGCAATTCAAGTAAGTTTCCTTCTTCTAATGTGTTTAGTATCGACTGTATGTGAAATGAAGAGCCAGAGAGATGAGTAGCCATGCCTATTTTCATGGATGATAAATTCCAGTGGGAGGAATATTTAAGCACGGAAATGACTGCAATGCAGAGCGTACATACCTAAGACCAGAAAGAGACACTCAGGTAGCAGAGAGAAAGCGCTTCATGAAAGAGGTGTTGTTTGGGATAGGCCCTGAGGGTCGAATGGGATTTCAGTAGGGAGCAGTGTGATTAAGGGCAGAGAAGCACATAGGACTAGAGGACAAGGTAGCAGGAGATAAGGCCTCGTGGCCAGTTTATGAAGGTTCTGAATGCCGGGTTTGCAAGTTGTCCTTAGCTTGGTGGGCAATGGAGAGCCATGGAAGGTTTCTGAGTAATGGGATGGCATGGCCAGAACTGTGTTTAAAGGGTTTGGCAGTAGTGTCTGGGGTGGATGGGAGTGAGGAGAGGCCAAGTACAAGATGACTGGGAGACCAGACTAGGGTGATAGTGGTTGGAGTGGAGGGACGAGGAAATGGAGAAGAAAGTACAAGGGGAGAAACAACAGGAATTGGGGGCGGGGGGCAGGGAGGAAGGGAAGGAGGCAGAGGGGACTACAGCTTTGAATCTGATCCCTGAGAAAGAGGTTTCCATTAATAGAACAGGAGGAAATGGAGGAAGAACCAGAAATCCGGAACTCTGGGCACCAAACAGGGGCCAGGGAAGAGCATTAAAAGTGTGGGTTTCCTGAATCCTTCCGCATCCATCCCTGTACACAGTCTCACACACTTCCTGTGGGAAAAGGCACACAGTCGTTTGCTCAGTGCTTTGTTTCTTCAATAGATATGGGCTTCTCCAATCCATTTATCATTTTTTAGGGACTATTTATCTCAAAAAATAACATTCAGTGAAAAAAAGAAAAGCAGCTCAGCCGGGGGCCTGAGTCCCTGTGCAAAGCACCTTTTATAAGCAGAAAGAATCAGAGTATGGAATTAACTAATTTAACAGCAAGAACAGAATTGCACACAGAGCATATGCCATATGCTGCTTTTTCCTAATATTCTGACAATACACCGGGACGCGGTAAATCTATATACACAGGAGTGTGCCCACAGCAGGGGCTCTGAGCCCAAATTGGTCCAGCTGGACTTCCTGCTCACACACCCAGGCAGGAAAACAGAGGCTGGGCCCTTGAATGTGTGAGCAGGTATCCCCATGTTTATGTTCCCACAAAAGGCTTCCATCCTTCCCAGGGACACCTCTGTCACATTCTCATCTTGTCCGCTCAGCAGGTGATTCCGCTTTGGTTTATTTTTCCTCCCATGCACCTTCCTTTACCTCCCCTGCCCCCCTGCCCCCCTTTTTATTTATTATTTTATTCCAGCACACTCTGCAATTAGAATGTTGAGATCCTTAAATGCATCTCAGAAGGGACAAAGGGATGGCTCCCAGGACACCCGTCCATCTTCCACCCTATTAGTCATTAATATTTACCTGCTAACCGGCTAAAGGGATACTCCATGCACCTGTGGGGCTGACACAGGAAAGAAGGCCATCCTACCTCAGCCACTCTCGCTGACAATCCCATGCCAGGTTTGCTCCCAGGGGGAGAGTGGGAGGAGAGGTCCAAGGACCAGGTCCCCTGGCTCTGGTTTATAGATGTTGGCAGTGGGATCCATCTATGAACGCTTCTCTCCTCTATTCTCCAGCTGATGATCAAACAACTTAGCCTTACATGTGGATAGCTTTTCACGATTTCGTCCAGGTTAGCCAAGCCAGCTGTCACGATGGAAACCAACACAGGTAGGAAGCTCCCGTTTCGTGGGGGACTGAGGTGCAGAGAAGTGCGTGACTCGTCCAGGGCCACACAGCTCCTATGTACCAGAGCAAGGACTGGAACCCCAGTCCTCTGTCCAGGCTCCTGCCACATGGCAACTTCTGTCAAGGCCATCACCTTTGCTTCCTTTCCTCCAGCTGCAGGCTTCCTCTGGTCCATTTCACTGCTGATTAGGGCCTCCGCGGAGTGAGGAACAGCTAGGGAGGAAGAAAATAAATGCATAAAATAAGTGACTAGGGTATGAATAAAATAATGAGGAGTAAATAAATGAATGAGGAATGAGTTAACTAGAGGAATAAGCAAAGGAAGGAAAGGTGACGAGCAAAGAAGAAAAGGTTAAGTCCTGGGAATATATCTAATTAGGGTGTCAAAATGATATTTGTTGGCTCAGGTCTCCTATTTCTCGATTTACACATTTCCTTTAGCTCCTGTGTCCTAGGCTTTTTTTTATACAAGTTTTCTGATATCCCTACAATAAAGCTTATATTAATGAGGCCAACTTCACAGATTGTTTTTATCTGATAGCAAAATGCCTTGTCTGGTATGATGGCTCTGCGTTTTATACTGGTTATTTCAAAGATAATTACAGGCGCGTGCTCAGTAATTCTGTGCAGATCCATTTGCCACCTGACCCACCAGGGCTATCGCAGGTGAGGTGTGATCTTGATACCATCCTCAGCCCGCAGGTTAACCCCAGCCCGCCGTCTGTGTGATCTCACATCTTGGTGCAGCTGTTTCACTGACTTCCCCACATGTGCAATGGCTGTTCAGACAGATTGCTGAACTAAATTTATCTTTCTCTTTCCATCATCAAGTTTTCCTTTGCTAATGTCTGTTCAAACTGGCAAGATAGTTTTGCGGCAGCGAGTTCCATTTCTACTAGTAATAACAATAACAACCATTTAATAAGCACCTGTTATGAATCTAACACTTTAAACAGAGCTGTAAGCACATGCAGTAGGGCCCCAGCTGATGGGAGAGGGAGTGAGGAGACTCAAGGTTGGGGACCCCTGGAGCACCAGATGGGAGTTTGAGGACAGTGGACTCACCATGTGTGGGGACAGATAAGGGGGGTGATGCTCCCCAGTCCCAGGAAGACTCCAAGCTCCCCACTGGATTGGTGGTGATTGGGGGCAGGGGAGGCTATCAGTACATACCCTGTCTCTCCATATTGCTGCAAATGGCATTATTTTGTTCTTTTTTATGGCTGAATAATATTCCATTGTATATATATACCACATCTTCTTTATCCATTCCTCTGTCAATAACAAGGACCTATGGTATAGCACAGGGAACTCTACTCTGTATTCTGTAATAACCTATGTGGGAAAAGAATCTGAAAAAGAATGGATATATATATATATATATACATATATATGTGTGTGTGTGTGTGTGTGTGTGTGTGTGTGTGTGTGTGTATAACTGACTCACTTCGCTGTACACCTGAAACTAACACAGCATTGTAAATCAACTATACTCCAATAAAATTTTTTTTGAAAATACATATCCTGTCTCTGTCTGAGGCAGGGTTGAACTTGGAAATGGATGGTCACTGACTGTAGCTCCAAGAAGCTGGGGAAGGAGATAGGGGAACAAAAAAAGGAGGAACTGCCAGCATTTTTCAGAGCCCTGGTACACACATCATTTCATTTAATCTGCACAACCATATGAGGCAGGAGTGATTGTTTCCATTTTACAGGTAAGGATACCTGTCATATGTCATAAGTCTTGTCACCCAGCAAGAGAGAACACCCAGGCTTCAGCCTCAAAATCTATTGTTCCGGGGCTTCCCTGGTGGCGCAGTGGTTGGGAGTCCGCCTGCCGATGCAGGGGACGCGGGTTCGTGCCTAGGTCTGGGAGGATCCCACATGCCGCGGAGCGGCTGGGCCCGTGAGCCATGGCCGCTGAGCCTGCGCGTCCGGAGCCTGTGCTCCGCAACGGGAGAGACCACCACAACAGTGAGAGGCCTGCATACCGCAAAAAAAAAAAAAATCTGTTGTTCCTTCCACAATGCCAGAATTGGACAAGAAGATCTCTAGGATGCCTTCCAAGTTCAGAAACTTCTGAGTCTTGGGTCCCACCTAGCCTAACTTGGTTGACATGGGAGGATATCAAGAAACTTCCTGGTTTGCCATGTGTGGAGAGGGGGAGTATATAGTATTAGGATATGCACATGGGCTATGGATGTGGTTAGAGCTGGTTAATTCCCAGCTCTAATACCTACAGGTCATGGCACCTTGGGCATAAGCTTGCTCTGCCTCAGTTTCCTCATCTGTAAAATGAGGATAATAATGGTACTCGTCTTATGGCCTACAAGGCCCTACCTTATATGGCCCCTCATTGTCTCTTATCCTCATCTGTCCTGCCCTCACTCCTTCCCAGCCTCACTGGCCTCCTCAGCATTCCCTGAACACTCCCATCACATCCCCACCTTCAGGCCTTCACACTGGCCGTTCTGTTTGTCCACAGTGATCTTCCCCCAGATACCCACATGGCCTATTCCCTCACTTCCAACAAAGTTTTGCTCAAATATCATCTTCTCAATGAGACCTCCCTGGACCATCCCCCAGCACTCTCTGTCCCTCTTACCTGTGCTACAATTTTACCCACAGTATTTTTCCGTAGCCTACTACATATTGACCTTGTTGTTTATTACTTGTTTATTATGTTTATTGCTTGCTATCTGTATTCAAGTCAAAGTTCTTTGTCTGTTTTGTTCGGCACTGTGTTCCAGGTGCCCAATACAGAGCCTGGCATATACTGGTGCTCAGTCATACTGTTGAAAGGATTAACATGGATTTGTAAGGATAAAGTAGACAGTATTTGTTAACAGCCTAGCTCAAAGCCTGACCCATAGCAAAGACTCAATAAAAGGCTGCTCTCATTGTATCTGACTTTCATATCGATTAACTTGCTCTTGGGTTGTATTGGGTTGAGGTTCCACTGGAGGGAAACACGGGCCGTGTTCCATGGTCCATTATGGGCGCAGTCCCCCCTTGCCGCCCACCTTCCTCGTGGACACAAATAGACTATTTCATGGAGCTCTGTGACCCACTGGGGCAGGTGATCAGAGTCAGCTTCAATATGCAACTGGAGAAACCAAATCAGGGAGCATTTGGTAGTTTGTTTAAGGAAAGACAGTGAGTCAGAGACCTGCCTGCCTGGCTGTCCAGCAACTGTAGGAAAGTGCAGCTAAGTTGAGGAATGCCTCAGCTCCGGGAGAGAATCCCCCCAGCGCAGCACACCCTGACACTGGGCTTCCCAAGTTATGTATAGAAAGGAACTGCGATTGTGAGAGCTCAATGCAGAAGCCTCCCTTTCTGTGCCACTAAGGAAGTCTCAGTGAACCATAGGAGAAGTCAAATTTGCTTCAAGAATATGGAGACAAGTTGGAGAGAAAGAAAGTGAGGCCGAGTCAGCCAGAGACATTCCACAGAAACGGCCTGGTGGGCAGCAGGGCTCTGGCAAGATTGTTCGGTGTCTGTGCCCACACCCTGCCCCCCGCCCGCCCAATACCGTGACCTCCAGGACACAGGCATTGTGGGGCTGGACATCTCTGACCCCATTCCTTCCGTGGCCCTGCAAAATCCAGCTCCCAGGGGCCCAAGTAGCCTTTTCTCCTTCCACCCTCCTCCTTCTATCACCTAACAGAGAAAGTTCTATTGAGTTCTATCAGGCAGTATTTCGTGAGTGCCAGCTCAGCCATCACTAGGTGTGTGAGGATGGCTGTCACCATCCCTGCCCTTGAGGGCTCACAACCCAGTAAGGCCGACGGAGGCTCTTCAAGCCATTTCTAGTGGCAGTCGTTAGAAGCACAGACCCAGAGCCACCAGTCCGGTGTTTGAACTTGGCTCTGCTATTTGTTAGGTCTGTGATCTTGGGGAAGTTACATAAGCCACCCGTATCTCGGTTTCTTTGCTTCATAGAATGAGGACTAATAATTGTGCCTACCTCATCGGGTTTTTGTGAGGAGCAAATGAATTAAAGTACGTCAAATACCTAGAGCAGTGCCAGACATACAGTAAACGTTATATATGTTTGTTTTTCTTGTCATTATTATTGTTTACTGTTATTCTGTAATAAGTGATATAAAGATGCACAGGAGTACTAGGAGCCCAAAAAGAGACTTTAATCTGGGAAGGCTTCCTGGAGGAAGTGACGGTGCACTGAGTCTGGAAAGATGAGTAGGCATTACCCGAGCCAAGAAGGTGGAAGATGGTCCAGGAAAGGGGTGTTGGAAACCATATGACATATGAGTGTGTTAGGAGCTGCTCGGAGGCTAGTGTTGCTGCTGTGTAAAGTTCCAGGCAGGATGCTGAGGCAATGAAGCTGAAGCAGGGTCAGATCATGGGGCGTTTCATCCGCTCAGCACCCTTCTCCTGACTTCTTTTAGCTCAGATTCCAATCTACTTCCCACTCCATCTAGGCCCAGGTACCAGTCACCTTCCCAGTTCTACTGGCCACGAGAGTTATGGGCAGATGGGCATGTGCCCCAAGCTGGCCAATCATAATGGTCCCCTGGGACTTCTGCTGGGGCCTGGGTGGACCAGTCCACTGCCCCTCGTGGCATGTTGCTGGAGGAGTGTGGTTCTGGGTGACTAAAGGCCTCTTCCCCACTGTGGCATGGTCCCCAGTCCTGGCCCCTCAGGTCCAGGAACTGCCCAGGTTCCTGCAAGCCTGCCTTCTGTGCTGTGAACTTTCTCTCTGTCCTACCAGCAAACCTGTTTTTAGAATCTCAGCTTCTTTTTTTTTTTTTAACATCTTTATTGGAGTATAATTGCTTTGCAATGGTGTGTTAGTTTCTGCTGTATAACAAAGTGAATCAGTTATACATATACATAAATCTCCATATCCCCTCCCTCTTGCATCTCTCTCCCAATTCTGACTTCTTCAAGTGGGTTTCTGATATTTGCAAATGAAAAAGGCCTGACTAATAGACGACGCCAAGGAGCTGGGATTTCCTCCGCTGAGCAGTGAGGAACTATTGAAGGGTGTTAAACTGGGGTCAGTTGGGCCTTTCAGGGACGTCACCCTGACAGCAGTGTGGAGGATGAATTAGAGAGAAAGGTTGGAGATGGGGACACCAGTGACGGACTATCATCCTCATCTAGGAGAGAAGTGGCGAGGGCCTGACCTGAGAGAATTGAAGTAGGAATGGAGATGACAGGCTGATCTGAGAAACCAGAGGCGGCCCAGAGCAGGAGGGGCCAGGCGCTGACTGACCATCAGCTGGGTCTCTGCCCATGAGGCCCAGGGCCTAAAGGCCCCTGGACCAGCTGCAGGTGGCCTGGCTTGGAAGGTCAAGGCCAGGAAGAGGCAGGCGGCAGAGGCAGCAAGAAATTCTGTTCTCCCCTTGCAGCAAACCCTTTCTGCTCAGCACACTGTCACCTTGCCATGTCAGGTCTGCCCCCCAGTGCTCTGCTGTCTGTCACTGCCGAGGGATTTCTTTTAAATGTGTTTGTCTGTTTTCCCATCTTCCTTAGAGTGGTTCCTCATCAAAAGCAGGCCCTGCCCTCTGCTGCTTTTGTACCTTCCTCCCAGACTTCCCAGCCTGACCGTGTTTCCCCCACGCAGAAGAGGCCTCCCATAGCTGTGAACCACCTGCTCCATGGGATCCTAAAGACAGCATGAGGACCGAGGCTCCCAGGAGCGAGGAGTGGAAGGGGAAATGGCCTGAGAGTGGAGGAAACAGCATTTTAAAAGTACATTCTATGGACCTGAGGACATGGGGAGGGGGAAGGGTAAGCTGGGACAATGTGAGAGAGTGGCATGGACTTATATACACTACCAAACGTAAAATAGATAGCTAGTGGGAAGCAGCCGCATGGCACAGGGAGATCAGCTCGGTGCTTTGTGACCACCTAGAGGGGTGGGATAGGGAGCGTGGGAGGGAGACGCAAGAGGGAGGGGATATGGGGATAGATGTGTATGTATGTATAGCTGATTCACTTTGTTATAAAGCAGAAACTAACATACCATTGTAAAGCAGTTATACTCCAATAAAGATGTTAAAAAAAAACTACATTCTAAACAAAAAAAAAACTACATTCTATGGAATCAACTTAAGTGTCCATCAACAGACAAATGAATAAAGAAGATGTGGTATATATATATATATATATATATATATACACACACACACACACACACACACACACACACAGACAATGGAATACTATTTAGTCATAAAAAAGATTGAAATTTTTTCATTTGCAGCAGCATGGATGGACTTGGAGGGCATTATGCTAATTGAAAGAAGTCAGAGAAAGACAAGATACTGTATGATATCGCTTATATGTGGAACCTAAAAAGTACAACAAACTAGTGAGTAAAACAAAAAAGAAGCAGACTCACAGATACAGAGAACAAACTAGTGGTTACCAGTGGGGAGAGGGAACAGGGGAGGGGAAATACAGGGGCAGAGGGAAAAAGACAAAAGGGTTACTGTGGGATTATATGAAATCATGCATGTGAAACTTGAAAATTGTAAAGCGCTATAGAATTTGAAGAATCATGCAATAAAACAATTTTAAAAGAAAATTGTTTAAAAGGAAAAAAACTACATTCTATATACCAGAGACTTTACAAACATCATTTCATTTAATTCTCACAATAATCCTGGTAGATACTTTCTATCCCCATTTTACAGGTGAGAAAGCCAAGGTTCAGGAAGATCAAATGACATACACAACACCATGCAGCTGCTAAGGGAAAAAATGAGGATTTGAGCCCAGCTCCCTGGTGATTCTCACCTTTAGACTGATTTTTTTTAACCATTTAAGAGTGGGTTGCTGTTATCTCTAGTCCAACATCTGCGATTATCTAAGATGTGAGTTGGCTGACATAGTGTTGGATAATAAACTTTACAAACATATGTAAATATCGAGCTGATGGTATCTTCCTTCACATTTGTTATCTGATTTAGGAAGATGTGGGTTGCACTTTTAAGAGAACCAAGATGAGGTACAAAAGTTTTCTTTCCTTTGGTTTGTACTTGCCCTCAATTCCAGAGCAGCTACCATCACTGCCTGCTAGAAACCTTGCTCATCTGGGCTGTTTGTTTTCCACCTCTTACACTTTAGGCAGATCTGTGTCCTGGGTAGAGCAGCAGTCCTCTGGTTACCAGCTGTGACATCACACCACACGTGCCCTCAGACCATGCTTGTCCCCTCCCTTAAGGAAGATTCTATTCCTTATCTTGTCTGAGACAAGAAAAAAATCCATCTCCCAAGTCACTTCCAACTCCTCAAAATGATGCGAGGCTACCACACAGATCTGGGAATTAATCTGTGATTCAGCAAAGTAGTCAGAGATGCAGGGATATGACAAAGAGTTGTTCCAAACATTCAGGAATCTAGACAATGAGTATACAGTAGGAGCTGCATAGTGCCTGATCGGGAGTTGTCTTGAGGGCTGTGTATCCCTCTGGGAGGCTGCCATGTAAGCCTTACATGCGCCGAAGGTGGGCTTTCCCATGTGAGGAGGGGCATGGGGTGATGGATAGGAGTGAGGACCTGCAGCCAGACAGCCTGCTCCATCAAGTGTAACTGTGGGCAAGTAACTTATCTGCTCTGTGTCTCAGGTTCCTCATCTGAGAAATGGCAATAATGGTACCCAGCTCATAGAGTTGTGAGAATTACCTAAGTTAACCCACATAGAATGCTTAGGACAACTATTAGTACGTGATGCTCAATGGGTATCAGTGAAGATCATTACCACTCTTAGACCCTTGTCCTGGGCCCCATGCCTTAGAGGGCCCTGCACTCCACAGTGTATGCAGTTCTGAAGGGCCAAGGAGACATGTCTGGACTCCTCCTTCTAGACCATACTTCAGGTACCAGGACCTCAGAATTCCCTATTGAAACAGCCTCATGCCTATTTCCAGGACCCTTGTAGACCTTTTCCCCAGGTCTACCTCCTAAGGGTGGATTCCACTGCCTTGGGAACCCCCAGAGAGGCTCCAGGTGACCAAAGGTGGTGGTGTGGTTGGAACCTGGACCTGTGGACTTTGGTGTCCACACCCAGGTGTGATCAGCCCCCTGTGGACCACAGTGTCTGCACCTGTTTGTATGGGGCCCCTTGTGGCCTTTCATGATGTGGAGGTCGCTCCTTGGATTGTGGTGTCCACATCCGTGTGACTGCTGTCCCTCACCACCGTGGTCCAGCAGAACGCGGTAGAATCTGAGAATTCTAAATTTGAATCTAGCCTTCCAGACATGAAACTTGTCAAGGTCAGAGAAGGGCATATATTTTATTTAGCAATTTGTGGGATTGATTTATAACTTTTAAATACTTAGTCATATGGTATGTGGGCTTTTTAAAAAAATTATTGTCCCAGACCCTGAAAATTTTAGGGGAATTGGGGGCATGTGGTGATGATGTTGGTGGTAAAGAGGGAGATGGAGAGCGATTGCTGAGCTGATGCTCTGGGGACCAACACCTGAAGCTGACGGCAGGACTGTATTGATTTGCTTTCTCACTTCCTTCTTCTGCTAACTGTGGCCAAGTAGAGAGAAGGCAGAGCTGTTGGAAACTTAGGCGCAAAGGACAAAACAAATGGTGTGTGCAGATGCGGCCAGGGCTTCTGGAGTCAGGCCGACCCCTCCCGCCTCAAGCATTCATCCGTTCACCCTGGTTAACTGCGAGCTCTCAGTAGAGGTCCCTGGCTCCCCACCCTCCCTTCTCTTGGAAACAGCTCTCAGCTCCTCCTGTTTTCTCCACCCACCTCACTCCAGATTCAGCTGTAGTCTGGTGTTTTTACTATCTTCAGCATCCCTGACAGTGGCCCTCAGGGACCCCTCTTCAGGAGCCCCTGGGGCCTGACTGAGCACAGTTGTCTGTACATCTGGCACTCACAGCAGCCAAGATCAATCCATATAACTCACACCAACATAAACAATTGTATTTCCATGCAAATCGGGTTTGTTCTTCCCTCCTCTGACTCCTCTGCCTCTCTTCTCCAAATGACCTTCAGCGTTTCCACTGGCTCTCGTTTCAACATGACACGCAGCACACCCCATGCATCTCTTCCTCGACCCGTGTTCCTGCAGCTGCTGGGCACCTTGCTAAGTGGGTGAGGCACAGTCAGCCAGCAACAGCAGTGAAAGAAAGTCCCCAGGTTTTGCGGCGGCACGGAGTAATAGAAAGCACCCAGACACACGAGTTCAAAGCACAGCTCCACCACTTAATTCCTGTACATCTTTGGACCAGTTACTTAACTTCTCTGAGTTGTGGGTGCTACATGTATAAAATGAGGATAATAATGTCGAGCTTAGTGCTGTGCAAGGATTGAGAGAGACGGCACACGTAAAACCCCTAGCACAGGAACTGGCACAGATAGATTGTCACTGAATGTAAAGACAAGGGCCTTATTTACCGTTGATTCCTAGCACCCCACCCAGTGCCTGACATAATATATGTTGGTTCTCATCTTTGCGCTGGGAGGAGCTGACTCTGCTGAGAGGGGCGGGCTGAGTTCAAAGGTACAAGTAACAGTGGATCCACTGGCCGAGCCCCAAGCAGAGCTGCCTCTGTTGATCTGTCTTCTCTCTCATCCTTAGCTTTCCTCCCTCGGCTGGGAAAGTCACCCTCGAGATTCGAGTTTGTGTCAGAGCTGGGCAGGAGTCCTGTGGCCCCAGGGAACCACACACATGTCAAAAGTATCGCCTTGGCAAGGCTGGAGGAGTCTCATGTGGCCACTGACAAACCTCGTCCTTTATTCTCTTGACCACTTATGTTAGGACGGCTGATGTGCTCTAGTCTCCTGCATGAATATTCATTCTTATCTGTCTAAGAGAGATGTGAAAGAGAAGTGGAAATGCAGAAAATGTAAAGGCTTATAAAGGGCAAGGAGGAGGAAAGCAGCCCTTTTAGGGAGGCAGGTGGAAGAAGGGTGAAGTGGGTGCTGGCTTTCAATTTATACTCGCCTGGACAAATACAGACCATTCTAATGGTCTGATTGGTTCTCATCCCTCTGGGAAATCTCCCACATGGAAAATGGAGGCCTGACCTGGGCCTCGGATTGGCTGTTTGTTCCTTTAAATATGATTGTGGGTAGATAGGGCTTGGTTTTGTTTTGTCTTGTTTACCCTTTGCATTGTCTTCTTTGGAATCTCTTACTGCAGAAGAAGGTATTTATCAGGCACTCATACGTTTTGCTGTTTGTAGCAGATGCCACCAAAGTAATTGAAGGCAACTGGGTGTGTTAAAATCATTTTAACCCATCAGGGCTGCTTGGAGTAATTGCCCTGGAAAGCTGTGAAAAGGGTTTTCAGGTTGAACTTGAGACAGTTGTAAATGTGTCCTTTTGTTGGATAACAGAAGGTGAATGCTAATGCTGAGAGGGACTTGGGGAGCTGGATGAGTGCTTGTCTTAGAAGCTCTTAGAAGCTCTCACTGCCTCCCAAGGCCTCAGCTTTCCTGGAGTAGTGGTTTGGAGCCAGCTCTGTAGGGTTGGAACTCGCAAGCGTGAGGCCCGTCCTGTGGCTGGCGGGGGGGTGGAGTGACCGTGGGCCGGTCTGTCCACCTCTGCCCCTCAGGCCCTGGGTCTGTGAAATGTGAATGTGGCAGGACATTAAGAGGTGCTTGTACACAGACCAGCCAGCGTTGGGACACTATGGGCTGAGGCAGAGAAATACAGGCCTGAGCATCAGATGCCATGGTTCTTGTCCCGACACAGTCACCAACTAACTCAACCTAAAGGAAGTCACTTAACTATGTCAGCCTCCGTTTTCTTAGCTATAAAATGGGGGATTGGATTAGATTGAAGGGTGGCAAACTTTTTCTCTAAAGGGCCAGAAAATAAGCATTTTAGGCTTCACAATCCATTTGGTCACTGTTGCAACTACTCACCTCTGCCATTATAGCACGGAAACAGCCAAGACAATATGTAAATAAATGGACGTGGCTGTTCCAATAAAACTTTATTTGTAAAAACAGACAACAGGCCATAATTGGCCAACCATGGATTACATGACCGATAAGGTTCTTGTTTTCTAATTCACAATTTTTTTATTAAGAACTTTGTTGAGGTATAATTGATATACAAAAAACCTCTACATATTTAATATTTAATTTGATGAGTTTAAAATTAAACTTATATGCATACACCCATGAAACCATCAGCTCAGTCAAGGTAATAAACATATCCACCGGAGCCTGTGCTGTGCAACGGGAGAGGCCACAACAGTGAGAGGCCCGTGTACCACAAAAAAAAAAAAAAAAAAATATATATATATATATATATATATATAGACATATCCAGTAAGGCTCTTCTAACAGTTAAGTTACACGTTTATCTTGTGAAGTCACAAAACCCATTAGAGTGTGAAATTACTGCTGATTTTATTTGCTATGTGATTAACTGAAGTTACACATTAGATGGCTACCTTGGTATATACTTTTAAAAAGCCTTATAGAATGTCAGACTCTTAGAGCTTAAAGGGTCTTAGGGACCGCCACCTGCTCCATACTGGAAGCCCCTCTACGAGTTCCTGACTCCTGGTTACCCGTAGTCTGCACTGAGCTTCTCATCTCAGAAGACAGCCCACTCCATCCAGGCCCCTCCCGCTGTCAACAAGTCCTCAACGAAGGCAGACTCTGCTTCCTTGTGACTTCCCCCGTTGGTCCCACTTGTGCATGCTCCTTGCTTCTACCATCTCCTTCTACCCTCATCTCCCACAGATGAGTCGCACTTCCCCTGTCGAGTCCAGGAGGTTTGCCTCAAAGGACCACTTCAGCGCTGCCTCCTTGCTTCCAGTTGAAACCTGGCCCACCGCTCCTGGGCCCCCCACCTCCTCCCCAGCTGCCTCATGTCAGGCTGGCTCCACGCAGGCCCAGACTTTTGGAGAGAGCACTCTCACTCCAGGAGGACTGCATGTTAGCTTTCCATCCCAGGTGCACTCCCAGCTCTACGTCTCAGACTGCACTTGGTTCAGCCCCTGTGCCCTTCCCAGATATCCAAAAACTCTGCTTGTGTCCAACCCCTGGGCCCCAATTATCCAGGAATGTTTAGAATACATGATAACTCTTTAGGTATTTAAAGTCCACTCTTTTCCAGACTAATCAGACCCCCAGTGCTTTCAGCCTACCTATACACCCACAGTTCAGCCATTCCTACCATGAATAAAACAGCTAACTGCCTTCTCAACAGAAATCTATGCTAATGAAAGCATATATCCATAGAAAATTAAGTGCCATTAAAACTGGAGTGAAACAGTGGCCCTAGAAACTACGCTTCTCAGGTGGGAATAAATGGATGCTTATGTTGTTAGCCTATCAGAGAAGCAGTAGCTTGTGCTGATGAGGAAACGAGGTGTCGGGGGAGCCAAGACAGTAACAGCTGATCATCTAAATGAACAAAGAAAAACTTGCTATTTGGGGTCTATTATATCTGCTGTTGTGTTTATTGAACACCAAGAGCAAACTACATGCTCCACACAATGCCGTATTAGGCAAGAAACCTCCCCAGGGACTTGTGTCTTTCCCTAAACTGTCAGGGGAAGCAGAAAGAGACCACGGAAAGGGAACAGTCAAGATAAAAGTCAAGGGACGTGGTGACTCCTCAGCCAGGACAAGATGGCAGGGTGGTGCCATTAAAATCGAAGGGTTCCTCAGGGTAAAAAGAAAGACTTCTAAGTCTCGGACTCTTATCAATGATGATGATCTGATATGTTTGGATGACTTTTTCTCAATCGCTTACAGCCTTGGTTCCCAGTATCTGGAGTAAAAAATGTGAGGGCAGATGGGATTTGGTTAGCTAATCTAAAGAGTTGCTACCTCTCTATTCTTCTGTAGCTCAGACTCCTGTCATTCTGTGTTTGGAGGTTTAAAAGCCAAATTTGTTTTCTGATTCATATTCAAACAGACATTGAGTGAGAAAATGGTTTGGCCATTTCTTGAAGGGAGTCAGGTCTCTTCTTGTGTGAGCTCTGGCTGGCCCCATCCTTGGCTGTATCCCATGTAGCTGTTTCCTGTTCCTCCCAGGCTGCCAATTAGAAGTGTTGCCACACTAGTCTTCCAGGAGTAGCCGTACCAGAGAACCAAGGTTATGCTCCTTAAGTAACTCGTGACTCAACATAATTTTTAAATCATGGAAATTAATTCCACTACATATTAATGGGATATTTTTTCTTGAAAAACACATCTAAAAATTCCTGTGGAATAATTGTCATTGAAAATAGTCAAGAATGTTTTGAAAATGAGGGACTTGCCCTATCAAATACTGAAATACACTTTTATTAAGTAGTTTTAATTGACAAAAAACTAAATGGACAGATGAATGGCACAGACTATAACGCAGAAGTAGACTATTACATAGTTACAATTTAGCTGGTGATGAATGGGAGTCACATATATTGGGGGGGAAAGAGAGTTTAAAGAAATACTAGTAGGATGATTGATTAACTATTCTTATTGTTAAATATGTAGATCTTCACTTTATACCCAAAAATTACAGAAGGAAACACACAAAACAAGTCAAACTAGCACAGGTAACTTGGTATTGAATCTCAGAGCGGAGGAGTTTCTAAACATAGAGCAGTAGTTGAAATCATATATTTTAAGCATAGAATTTAAAACAGGAGTGGAGAGGAGGGAAAGAATGAATAGGCGGAGCACAGAGGATTTTTAGGGCAGTGAAACTACTCTGCATACTATAATTGTGCCTACATGTGATGCATTTGTCATACATTTGTCCAAACTCACAGAATATACAACACCAAGGGTGAACTCTAATGTAAACTATGGGTGATAATGATGTGTCAGTGTAGGTTCATCCGTTGTAACAAACGTACCACTCTGGTGGGAATGTTGATTATGTGGGAGGCTAGGTATGGGTGGGGGCAGGGCGTATATGGGAAATCTCCTTGTCTCCCACTTAATTTTGCTGTGAACCTAAAATTGCTCTAAAAATAAAGTCTATTTTTAAAAAAAAAACTAAAAAAACAAAGAACCCCAAAAACAAAGGGTCCTGAGACCTTGGAGTCATCTGTTCTCATCCCCCCATTTTACAGATAGTTATTGAGGCCCAAGGGGTGCTCGGGGTCACAGAACTAGTACCTGAATCCCAGCCAGTGTTCCCCTAGGAATCGAGAATGGGTGTTTCAGCTGAGGAGGGTGAGTTTTCCATAGGACAACTCTGATTGGAGAAAATACCCTGGAAAATGAAATACATAAAGCCTAGGATTATTGAAAGGAAACTCTCTTCTTCCTGAAGGGACCTAGGAAAAAGAGCTTCTTAACCATGGAATAAGGTTTGTGGAAAGCACTTCATTCTAAGTTCGTTGGGGATTGTTTGGTGTTAACCTATGACTTTGCCAATCTGCAGATGGAAATTTACTCCCCAGATGGACCTTGTTTATAGAGAGAGCATGCTCTTCTCTTTCCCTGGCTGAATGCCTCTTGCTACAGAGAAATGCAGCTCTGGACAGAGCCAAGCCTGTTGTAGGTGGCAACAGTGTCCGCCTCCCGGATGCAGAAAAACGGCAGAGCAGGGTGGCCGCCTCTCATCTGGGGCTTGGGGAGCAGGGTCAGCGTCCCATCTCTGGTTCTGGTTGGAGAAGACAAAGAGCCCAGAAGCAAACAGGTGTCTACACACGTGTTTGAGCAATTCCAGTTACCACTGGAGCAGATGCCATGAGGGTGGCTCCAGCAGCCCTACTGGTGGCCACGGTATGCGTGGAGTCCACACGATGCAACCAGGCCTCTGGCCGAGAAACCTGGCTTAGATCTTCACAGACTGAGCCACCAGCTCCGGCTGGCTCCAGGGGGAAGGAGAGAGGCCGGGAGCCTGTGCGCTCAAACTCAGAGTCTAACAAAATAACGTAGGAAGAGAAAAGAGCGCAGTGAGCTAATAGCAGTGTTTTACATCTGTCTGAGGCTTTACAGTTTTCAAAGCACTTTCACACCTATGACCCTGTTTTTTCTTTAGAGAACAGGTATTATTATTGTTCCCATTCTATGCACAATGAAGTCGAGGCTCAGAGACATCAAGGGACTTGACTGAGATAGCAAGTGAGCAAACCTGACTCCATAACACAGCTGACTTCTGGCTATTTCACGACTCTTCCTGCCAGCTTTGGTGACATCTCCTCTGGAAGGCTTTCCTGAGCCCTCAGCTCCTCCAAGTGCCCCCTTAGCACTGACCATGGGGTCCTGGACTCCCTCTCTTTGTCCGTCATCCTTCCCTAGATCATAAGCTGCATGAAAGCAGGGGGTCATGACTGTTCATCGGAGTATCCCCAGGTCCTAGGACATGTCTGGCACATAGAAGGTGCACAGCAGACACCCAGAGTCCGTTCAACATGGCTTCCAGGGCCCATAGGATCTGCATCACCCCTGGGTCCACAGCCCCTTTGACCTCACCTCTACCCACCTTCCCCAAGCCGACCTCAAATGCAAGAAGTACTTCCCCACTCCAGGGCCTTTGCCGGCCCCTCTGCCCGGAATCCTCCCCTCCACGCATTGGAGCAGCTCTCTCCATCACTTCATTCTGGTATTTGCTTAAAATGACAATGGGACAACATTCCCAAAGAGGCCTTCCCTGCATCTCTGTCTTAAAAAGCAGCCCCATCCTTCATTACCTCTATCCTGTTTGTTTGTTTGTTTGTTGTCCTTTTCTCCTACCACGTAAGCTCCCTGAGGGCAGGAGCTTGGTTTTGTTTTGCTACTGTGACTCCAAGAGCTTAGAACAGTCCCTGCCACTCGGCAAACATTTATCGAATGAATGAACGAACCATGCTGTTCCGTGTTAAGGCACCAACAGCTGCTTTCCTGTCACATCTGGAGAGCATAGTGGTACCACATACCCCTCCTATTCCCTCATTCCTCATCCTCTGCCCTCCCCCCCAAAATACGTGAGACGCTCCAGCTCTATGCTAACAATTAGAGAAGGCTGAGGGGAGCGTTTTGTACACGATCAGACTATCTCCCCGGGAGTCGGGAGCCCTGAGGTTGATGTGGGTCAGACAGTCTAACTCTGCAAAGATATTGGCTAGCACAGCTATGGTTTCTGAGTTTTGGTGGGGGGGAAACAGAGAACCTAAGCTACACTGTTGTCTCTTTTGAAATAAGGAATCCACATTGTTATACTGTGCTGGGCAGGCTCCACATCTTCTTCTGTGTCCTCTGAGGTGACTAGCACAGGGCTGGGGAAAGGGGAGTAAAGGCCGCCACCCCACCCGCAGCCTGTTACAGTGCGGGATGGACTACATTTTTTCAAGTCCTGCTGGAAATCTCCTGGCTGGAAACGTTCCCAGATGCCCAATTTTCTTGCTTGAAGTGCATTTCTTTTCTCCCTGAAAATTAGTACAGGAGAATTTGTCTCCGTTATAAACCGCATCCTGGTGGCAAGAGTAGAGTGTTCAGTATTCACACAGAACTCCCTAAATGCTTGATGTGTACAGAGCACTGTGTGAGGGGCTGCGGCTGCTAGGGATGGGATGCAGAGAACTGGGGGAAGGGACAGGTTACCCAAAGGAATTTCCATGGACTCTGACTCGGGGGATGTGTAAACTGACCCAGGACTCCTCTGTGTCAAGACTTAGGAAGAACTCGCTGTAGGGCTGAGATCAGGAAATTGGGGTGCAGAGCTCCATCCCAGAAGGGTCCCATGCCCCATTCCTTATTAAACTTCTCTTCTCCCCTCAGTGACCAAAATTGCAGGGGGCTTGGACCATTCGTACCAGGAGACCCAAGGGAAGGCAGAATTGGCCTTCTCCTTGGGGACAAGGGCTCAGACCTCAGGAATGTATTCATTCTTTTAATAAGTCCATCACAACTAAATATATAGCAGCCCTGTTCTGGGCCGTGGATACAGAGAACTAAACTGAGCATAGGCCCTGCGTTCAAGTTGCTTCCACTCTGCAGGAGACAAACATGTAGATATGTTGGGACATGGTGGGAGATGAGGTCAGAACATGGAGAACTTTGGGAGCCTCACTAAGGAGCCTGTCCTTCATTCTGTGGACGATAGGGAGCCACTGAAGGGTTTCGAGAAGAGGAGTGGTTCGCTTAGGTTTTCATTTTCAGAAGGACTCTCAAAGGGGGTTCTTAGGAAGACGGTGGACTTGGATTCATCATGGAGGTCCCCAACCTCCCTTGACCGTGAGCACCACCTCCTCCCACGTCCCCCAGCTGGACTGGGTGCATCTGCCACACACTCATGCTGCACCTGGGCTTCTCCCTGCTGCAGCACTCATCCTCATTTAGGGTTGCCTGTTCTCTTGTGTCCCTCACTAGAATGGCAGGCACTAACTTATGCGCATCATTCTATCCCAGTGGCCAGCACTGACACTAAATATATACATTTTTTTTTAATGAATGTCAAATGGAATTATTGCAGTGGTGCAAGAGACAGAAAATCAGGGTCTGGGTAAGCTAGAGCCATGACAGCAGGAGGATGGAAGGAAGGGAAGGACGTGCAAGATGGTGGACAGCCCTGTAGCGGTCAGCGTTCCTGGCGACCTCAGAGCAGCAGCCCTCTGCCTCCTATCCCTCTCCTGCTTTTTTCGTTTGTAAAGTGGGGTTGTAACACCTCCCAGGGATGTCGTGGAGATGAAACCAGGTGTAAAGTGGCAGCTGACCGCCTGTGTGATTGGTGGATGCTGGGCTGCCTCTTTCCCCAATGTGATCCGTCTCTGGACTCGTAGGAGCTGAGCAAAAGAGAGGCACAGTTTGAAGGCACAGTTTCTACCTGTTACTCCCCGCTCTGTGTCCAAGAGAGCACCCACTGTCCTGGGGAGACCACATCAACCAAACAGGCGTACCTGCCTCTCACAAGCTCCTGGATTCTCTGGCCTCAGCAGCCAGTCTTTTCTGAAAGATTACAGATCTACACCAAAATCAATTCGGAAAACTCCTGGCCACTCTGTGACTGAATGAATGAATGCGTGAACCAATGGCCTGTAGCCTGAGCTCTGCCAGTTACTATGACCCAGGACACCCTCCCTGAGCCTCAGTTTCCTGACCTCAAAATGGGCATTAGACTATGTTCTGCACAGTTCGTTTCAAGAATTCAGTTAGTAGTGCATGTGTGAGCACCTCAGAAATCCTAATGTGCGATAAAAATGTCTTTTTATCGTCATACATTGTATCCCCCAGCAGTGCCTGACATAGGGTGCGCACAGAGGGGGCCTTTGGCTGAATATTAAGAGCATAAATGGTGTCTATTTGATTTACTTACTGCCCTGCATCTTGTTATGTAAAGAATTTGCATGCCAACTAGTACCTGCAGGGTGGTGGATCCCAGCATGGTGGGGGGTGTTACTGGTTCTGCTGGGCTGCCTCCTTTTGCCCTGTGTTTGACCTTAATGGTTTATGCGTTTGGATCCTGACACTGCTCCTGCCAGAAGCGGCATCTTCCCCCAACCTCCCCATCCTGCAGGGCAGAGCTGAGATCTCACAGCTGTTCCCATCTGCATGCAGACCCCACCTCCTTACCCTCCCTTCAGCAACCCATGTGTACCAGGAAGCACCAATTCATTTCTGTGCAGGGCTGTTCAAGGAAACACACTCAAGTGTGAATGCACGGGAGGCCAGCTAGAACAACACAGCAGGGCCAGAGCCTCTTTGAAGGGAGGGATAGCACGATTCCAGTCCTCCAGGCCTGCCAGAGGAAGTAAGTGGGATTCCTGGATTTCTGATGTCATATCAACAACCCACTGCTTTGAGCGTCATTTGTTTTATCAGATTCCTCTTTTAAAATGCAAGTATTCTTTAAAATGCAAAACTCCTAATGGTCATTCACACCCTGATGAAAATGAACTTTGTAATATATTTCATTGCTAATGTTTATAAAGCTTTCCCTGTGTTCTCTCACCACACATTTAATTTAATCTTTATAACGTTGTTGGAGTGATTAGCTCTGCTTCACAGTTGAGGAAACCGAAGCTGGAGTGGTAAAGTCGTCTGAACATGCAGCTACAAATAAGAGAGATGGAATTTCAAATCCAGCTTTTTCCCCTTGCAAAGAGTCTCTTTTCACTAAACCACATTGTTTCCGAGGAAGCCTGTAGGGGGCAGGACCCTGATGGGGACAGGCTGTGAGTCCGGAGCCCGCAGGAGGGGAATCCTGGCTGAGGACAGCTACCTGGTCCAGAGGGCCGTCATGAGAGTCAGCTTTCTCATCTGCTGCCCCACCACCACATCCAGCCCCCAACCTGGGCCAGGACAGGGCGTGCGGAGTCTGGGGGGCCAGTGATCATCTTCAGGCTGAATGACCATCAGATGGGGCACAGCCAAGCCTGATTCATGATAGGAAGTTTCTGTGGTCTTATTTTTTAATTAGAAAACAGATTTGTTTCTAACCTCTCATCTCTCTAATTTAGCCAATTTCACAGTGTATTTTAAGTGGGTTTCCAAGAATACAGAGTCTAATGGGTTCATACCCCAGCTCTGGCACCTGTTAGTGACTTTGGCCGAATTACGGAACCTCTCTGGGCCTCAGTTTGCACATCTGTAAAATGGGGGTCACCTAGTATGTGCTTCATAGGATTGTTGCACAGATGAAAAGAGGTGAATGTATAGAGTACTTAGCATGGGGCCTGGCATATAGGAAGTACTCCCAGAATTGTAGGTGGTCCAGGGCCTTGTTGTCAGACCCCCATCCTCTTTGGTTTGAGGGCAGGAGCTGAGACAACACCTGCCTCTTGGAGTAACAGAGCACCCAGCTGCTCCTTGAATAGTGGGGCATCTGCAGAAAGGAATGACCAGAGTGGGACATCAGTGTGTACTCTGCTCTTCATCAGGGAAATCCGTGAATTAACGTCTCCCTCAAGGCCTTTTCTCAGGTATCTTATCTGAGGCAGTGCCATGAGGGCTGAGAGCCCAGAGCTCGGTCTGGCAGCGTTTGGAGGATGATTCTAAGGGAAAGTACCCTTTCAGGCTCCAGAGGTTTCTCTCCAAGGTAATTCAGACTGTTGACCTAAGAACCTGATTAGTGCTTTTTTATAAACTGAGTGAAGTGAACAGACACAGAGAACAGACTTGTGGTTGCCAAGGGGGAGGGGGGTGGGGGAGAAATGGCTCAGGAGTCTGGGATTAGCAGATGCAAACTATTATATATAGGATGGATAAACAACAAGGTCCTACTATATAGCACAAGGAACTATATTCAATATCCTGTAATAAACCATAATGGAAAAGAAACAAATAAATTGGGTGAAGCGAGGTGAAGATTGGAAGAAAAGAACTAGGCTGGACTCCATAGAAGCCTACTTTGGGCTTGGACCTATATTTTCTCTCGACCTTTCTCTCTGTTTTGTGTCTATCCAGGGACTGGGGTCGTGAGTATGATTATAATAGAAATGTGATAAATGAATAAGAAAGCTAATCCCTAGTAAATCCGTTCTGAAGAGGGAATGACTAAGCTGAAAGAGAGCTGCAGACAGAGCCAGTGGGGAGATACACCCCAAGAATTTAGACAGAAACAGCAATATGCCAGAGAGACCTGGCTGCTTCTGGAGACGAGATTGCAGAATTATAGCCAGGGAAGGCCATGGCGCTGAGTAATGTCTCCTGTTGCTAATCAAGTCTTTGAGAACCTGGATCATGCAACTTACTGAATTCAATTTATATTATCTTAGGCAAAATCACTATGACCTGGATGGAAACTCAGCCAGAGAGCAATAAAGAATGGAAAGCCACAGGTAATGAACTAGCCTCTGGGAAGCCAGGAGCCCTAGTTTCTGGCTGGTTATATTTTAAATATTACAGAAAATTAGATAACATTGAACATTTGCCAAGTACTTATTAAGTGCTTCGAACTTTGATGACTTGCACTCGTTGGATCCCCTCAAAAGCCCTGTGCAGAAGACATCCTGGTCTAGTAACCACTTGACAATTTTCTGTTATTAAGACGTATTTTGGGACCTTGTGGATTTGACTTTTCTCCCACTTCAGGTGGCCAAAAGGAAGTGGTAATTCCCAGTTATTTGTAACTAAAGTAAGAGACTTATTACATTTCCAGAACAGACTGTAGGTACAGCACAGACGCCGTACGTGAACCATGGTCAATGTGTCCTTGCCGGGTGACAGCTGTTCTAGCCTGTGTTACAAGTTGTCCTGGACTCGTCTGAGACTTCTAGCTTTCTCTCTGCATTGGTGCAATCATCATATTAGGCGTCTTGATTTGACAACCAAGCTCTGAAAGTAGAGGCCCATTTATTGGGGTGCAGAGAACAAACGTGAAAGCCAGTATAACCTTATCCTTCCTATTCCTGCCCATGAGTCCTGGAGAGAGTACCTATTTTTAACAAGCCATACATTTGGGGTCTCCTTGATGCAGAAAAGAGCAGATGCACTGAAAAATGTGTTCCTTGGACTGATCTCAGCCACCTGAATTCCATAGTTGCTTGATCCCGGGAACACATGAAAGACAAGGGTCGGGTTCAGGCCAGCATTTGTGGGATGGTCAGGAGACCCCTATCTACAGTGGTCCCATCAGTCGTCTTCACACAGAGGCCTAATGCTTTCCAGCCTCCAACTTTGGTCATCAAAGACAGTTCATACTGGTCACTTGGTTTTCCACCACTGTGGCGTCCTTCATTTTTGCTCAGCAGGGACCTTTCAGGTTTCTCGGTCATTCCTGTCAACATTTACAGGGCATAGGACCTCCCAAAGCTTGATGGTACAGTGCCAGCCCATGCTCACACTTGTAACTTCTTAATTCTCAGTATTACATGCAGAGAGGCTGGAGGCTCAGAGCTTGTTGTCTGTCCTAAGCCGTGTCATCCCATTATATCTCCTGTCTCACTCCTCACAGGTCCAGATGTGCTCAGCTTCCCGGAGCTCTGCCTGATGAGATAGCAGAAGCTGAGTCTTTCATAGTCGAGGGCCACAAACTCTACTCTCCCAAAGCTGAGGATTAGCCAGCAGCCAGCATGCACATGACATGTGCTCATGGCATCAGTGGCCGGCAAGCAAGAAAGAAGCAGGGAAGTTAACTATTAGCTGGGCTTTGAGGAGCAGCTCACGGGAGGAAAAGCCAGGATTGCTCACCACTTGCCTTGGCCTCAGCCAGAGGAAGAAAAGATCATGAATAACAACATCCGAAACAGCGGAAGCAAGAGAGCAGTTGCAGTCTCTTACTGCCTGACTCTTCAAACGTGCCCACCTGTGCAGAGAGAGGATGTGAAGTCAGGGTTTCATGGTACCCAGGATCAGGGCCAGTGATAAATCCTGTTCTTTTCCTTTTGAACACAGCTCTTCATCATCGCTTGATCCTAGGACTCCAGCCTGGTTTCCCTGGCAACTAGGCTGGCTTCCAGAGGCAGAGGTCAGGGTGCGGTGAGATGCAGGCAGACCTGCCATGATGGGTGTTCAGGGCAGGAAGGCCAGCTGGGTGAAGAGAAGATGAGAGCATTGAAACAGACCTCTCTGATGACTCCAGGGCAGTCAGAGACATTCCTCCCCTTAGTCCCCATCTTGGATGATGAAACTGAGGCATAAAGCAGCGAGGTAACCCGCCCTAGGTCACATGGCCAGGACATTATACAACCAGGAATTAGATCCTGAGTTTTCCTTCCTTCCAAAGAAAATGCTGCCACTGACCAGCCGCCGGGAAGTTGTGTGCTGAAAGCTGTTTCTCTTGGAGAAGAGACGGGGGTATAGTGATGTGCGTGGGGGGCTCTTTGGGCTGGCCAGCAGGGTGAGCTTCCAGCCCACGGGTGGAAGCAGACCCAGCGCACCACCCTTGCCAGAGCCGTGGCCCACATGCTGACCGGCGACGGCCCGCTCTCAGCAGTGGCTCCTGGCTAACGAACGACAGGGGCCCAAAGGGGAGCTGGAGGTCCAAACTTGTGTTCTTCCCACCAGTCAGAACAAGTCAGGATGAAAACTTGCTGAGAGCAGCAGAGAGGCTCCTGGGATGACTGAGTTTCTTAGAGACAGACACTCTGTTGGTACCAGATGTCATTTTAAGCTAAAAACCTAGGGTTATGTCGCTTAGATGATCTTCTTTATTTACCCTAACCCATAATCCAGAAGCCGCTCTAGGTTGAATGTGGGCCATTAAGCATTCCTGTGAGAACTGCAGTTCAGTGTTTTTAGGTGTTGCCATCGCCACGTGGGGAATTACCTTGCTGTCTGCAACTTGCTGCGCTTAGGATCTGATTATCTCCGTGTTTATTCTGACCGTCACCAGTCCTCGGGAGTCGGCACCTTACTCCTCTCTGCCGGCGGAGTGTCTCCACCCACAGGAGTTCCTGATTCCATCCCCTGCTCCAGCCCCAGAGACCTTCTGGGAGGTGGCGGGGGAGGGTCTGAGCCTCACTCACTGTATCTATCACTCGGGCAGTGCCCTGCCCATTTCCCCCAGCCCCTTTCTTGGCAGGGGTGAAGAGAGGGATGACTGAGGAGGCCTAGGGGTCCCTGGGGTGCAAGAGTTCTGGGGCAGAGACAGGGAGTGAGGATTCTCTGCCAGGGCAGTGCATGGCAGTCTGTGCCCAGAGGCTCTGGCTGTACTGTTCCTATTGAAAGCGGTCACGCCGGCCTTCCTTCCAGGGTAGTCCCTAACCTCCCCTCCCCGGTGGCACCTGACAGCCCACACCGCAGAATCGAGAAGCTGTGAAGCTGTGTGCCCACGCCCCCAGATGTGCCCGAACCTCGGGCCAGCACCAGGCCTGCCTCCATGTCTTCTGAACACTCCATCTCTGTGAGCTCTCTTGCCTGCCTGCCCCGGATCCTGGCCCTCTGGCCACCTTGACCGCTGCCTCTACCTGCCCCTCTGCCTTCTTTTTGACCTGCCCAGATTGCTCCCCACACCCCTGGTCTCACCTATGATGCCTGTGCACTCCTCTGCCCAAGTCCTTCTGGGCCTGGCCTGCCACCACAGTGGGACTGGGGAACGGGAGGGGCCTGTGGGCTGAGTTTTCCGTGCTCAAAGGAAGGGGAGGGGAGGGGTGGAAAGCTGCCACCACAGGGCCTGGCAAGCCCTTGGGCAGTGGGAAAACGCAGCCACCTGAGGCCCGGCCTCCTGAGCCCGCACGTGTGCCCGCAACCCTGCTCCTGCAGGGGCTCGAGGACAGAGCTCCCCCTGCCTAATGCGGAGACACGGGAGCAGCTTAAGTGTCAGAGCAGCCTGCCAGCCGGGCCACCTCCGACTCCCCACCTTGGACAAGCTGCTTCAGCTCCCTGAACTTGTGTTCTTATATATTAAATGGGTCTAATAATATCCACTGTGCAGAAGCATGGTACTAAGGATTAAGGGAAGAAATGTATATAAAACGCTCTAACCTGTCTGGTATGTCCTAGGTGCATAAACCACAGTAATAGTACGACTCTCGTATCGCTGTCACTCCAGCAGAAGTGTTCTTCCCCTGCACATCTCAGCCTCAGTTGGCCCCAACCATCCTCTGCTCCTCCCAGGGCTCCTTCCAGAATATGTGACCATTTTGATGGCAGCATCCACACGGGGCAAGAATGTTCACTGCAAAAGAATTCAGGCACCTTCTGTCCCTGCACCTATAGGACTGTCTTGCACTGTCAGCCTTCTAAGTACACACTGTTTGAGGCAGAGGGAAATCTGCTGTGACAGAACATGACAGCAGGAATCCAGACTCATTGCAGTCCTGATGCAGCATGGCCAAGGGCAGCGCTGGGTCCACCTTGGCTGCAGAATGCCCACTGCAGCATTCTGGCAGAGAGCAGACGTCAGCGAAGCACACACACCTCCGGGGAGGGCGGCTTGGAGACTGATTTCACGGGGAGCACAGGATACTTCCTCCTTCCATGGTGGAGTGACAGCCTTCCACTTCTGTGCCCCCCCTCCTGGCTGCAGCCTCCCGCTCCATCGGGACCGAGACTTTCATTCCCACCAGCTCTGTGTGCTCTTCAGTTACCACCATTTTTCTTTTGGCTGTAGGTATGGACAGTCCCCTAGGCGCATTCCCCCTCAGATGACTTCTGCTCTGGGGCTGCATTCAGCACTTGCTGTTTGAGATCATCCCTGCATCCCAATCTCCCGCTTCCCTGCATCCCAACCTCCCGCTTCCCTTCCCTGTGCTGGACCTCTGGCTCTATAAAGCACGGAATCCAGAACACACACACACACCACACACACACACACACACACTCACTCACTCATTCACACTCCCTGTGTGCCCCCCCTCCCTCTTCGCCACATCCCCACCTCTCCCCTGTGCACAGTCATTGATCCCAAGATATGCAGTCCCTTCCCAGCAGCCCTGTCCTTATATCACCCGAGCCAATCAGGGGGTATCAAGTCTTTCCTGAAAATCAATGCCTGCCTTACCTTCAGTGCCTAATCGATAGCTGCTCATTTTCTGACTTTCTTTAAAAAAATAATAAAGAGCCCTTTCCATGTGACCCGCCTGCCTGCCACTGCCAGGCCCTTGAGAAGCCTCTGCTGATCAGGATCCTTTTACTCTGCAGAGAATTGCTCTTTGACACACATTTCTCTCATGAGTTTGTCGTCCGTTCGTGTAGCACAGGTTCGATCTCTTAGAGCCTTTACATGTGGGAAGGGCCCCGAAAGATACTTGATGACGAAGAAGGCAAGCACCCTGCTTTCACAGGGGTTCTGTGAACTCAGGGTCCCATAGAACCTGGCAGGGAGTGACATTTCAGCCTATTTCCTTCTGCTTTTGGCCCAGGGGAAAAGGAAATAAAAGGTAACAAATGCCCCCGCAAGACTCCATTTTTTA
Organism: Delphinus delphis; assembly: GCF_949987515.2. Classification (NCBI taxonomy): domain Eukaryota; kingdom Metazoa; phylum Chordata; class Mammalia; order Artiodactyla; family Delphinidae; genus Delphinus; species Delphinus delphis. The sequence goes on along the minus strand of NC_082683.1, from coordinate 122,435,178 downwards.
AAAAAAAATCTATTTTATTGAAGTATAGTTGATTTACAATGTTGTGCTAATTTCTGCAAAGTGATTCAGTTATAGATACATATATATATATACACACACACACACACACATTCTTTTTCATATTCTCTTCCGTTATGGTTTATCACAGGATACTGAATATAGTTCCCTGTGCTATACAGTAGGACCTTGTTGTTTATCCATTCTATATATAATAGTTTGCATCTGTTAACCCCAAAGTCCCAATCCATCCCTCCCCCAACCCCCTCCCCCTTGGCAATCACAGGTCTCTATAAGACCCCTTTTTTCCTTGGTAAAAGTAGTGGGAAGGGCAGGGACTTAGAGTAGCTGCTTGAAAATTAGAATTCACTACCAGCTGCCTATTTTTCCTGCTATTCACGACCACCATTCACAACTAGACTTGAGACACAACTTGGCCACTTTTCTGGGTTATTTCTCACAAACTGACATGCCCCACTTTAAGGAACTGGAGATATATATATATATATATATATATATATATATATATACACACACATACATATATGTATATATATTTAGAGAAACTTATAAAACCAGAAAACTAATGGGTGCTTATTTATGTTACATAAAGATTTTTCTGTTCCAAAATGCTTCTCTGCGAGGCTCCTTTAAGGAGTAGCTGCCCCAATCTATTTGTTTCTTTACATATCCTTAACTACTGCTGAAGTTCCAAGTGGATTTGAAAGAGTGTAGGTTTGGGGCTCAGGTAGGCCCAGGTTTAATTCTGGCCTGACCACTTAGTGGCAAGTTAGAAGGTCTCTGAGATCCAGTGTGCTCCTCTGTAAAATGGACATTGTTGGGAGGATTAAACAAGTTCCTTATTACTTCATTCATCAAAAATGTAGATTAGAATAACATTTCTGAGAGCCTCTTTTACTGTACCACACAAAAAGAACTGCGCAGATGTCACCAAATTTAAGAGACTATATTTGGGGTGGTTGGACCTAAGATAAAAAGTGTGCTATGTACACAAAATTCACTTTGTGGGGCTCACACCTAGGGCTCTCAAGGGTCAGGACTGGAGTTCTGGGTGGGCAAGGCTGGCTTGTAACTGAGGAGTATGTAATAAAGGAGAAGCCAGGTCTGCATCCTGGATGACAAGAACGGGCTAAGGAAGTTTGAAGCATGAAGACTAATGGGCAGAGATTAGGCAGAGAACCAGAAGTGAATCCAAGGCAAAAGGTCTGTGGAAGAGAAGAAACCGAGCAAGACTAACTGGGGGCAGGAGGTGGAGGGGGGGGTGTTGAGACCACTGATCACCTGGAGGGGTCCCTTTAAACAAGCCCCCAGCGTGGGTAGGGTCAGGAACCCCAGGCAGGTTTGGAATTCAGGCTATGCAGAAGGCAGGCCAGCCCGGGACCCCTTGCTGGGGAGCAGGGCCTGGGTCCCACCATCCAAAAGACAGTTTCCTGTGACTTTTTATCTCCCTCATCAGTGCTCGCCTCCTTTGGCACAGATGATTAACATTGGTGTTAGCTCATTAGCTAATTGTTTCTTGTTCATGTTTACTAAGTGTATTATAAACAGTTTGGACAGATCTTCTTCCTGAGAGTCAAGTTCTGGAAAATTCTTCAGAAAAATGGGTTCTTCATACCCAAACCTCCCACCCGTTCTGTATTTCAGAGAAGTGATAGCTCAACTGTGTCAACCACTGAGTTTCCAGGTTCTCAGGCCATCCCGCCTCAGTGACGGCAGTGGGGCATGTGGTAGGAAACATACAGAATGTGGATATAGGCTCAAGACCTGTCTCCATCACTTACTAACTGCTGGACCTTGAGAAAAATCAGTTAGCCTTTCTGAGCTTTGGTTTCCTTGTCTATAAAATGGAGGACATACTGTCTGTTTCATAGGATTAGCATGAAGATTAAACGAGATCAGTTATAAGAGGAGTACGTTGTGAAAAGCAGAATATTAAGCCAGTATTTGGCTGTGGTGGTTTTCCCATTCATTCAGTCACCGAATATTGTGGAGCATCTCCATAGCAGCAGGAGGTGGCAGGACCCACAAGGAATCACTCTTGAGACCCCACCTCCTTCCACCAACCTGACCAGACAGCCCTGGGGCAGTTGTCAAGGCCACCACCTCCCCTTCAGCCTCGTCCTCCCTCGCTCTTAGCCCAACATTATGTTCAGGTGATTCAGAAATTGCTGCTTCTACCCCTTCTGCCCACACCACTCGTTAAGGCCTTTGCTCGTGCTGCTTCCTCTGCTATTCATTCTTTATCCAGATTCTGCTCAGGAGCCAGCTGGCCTGCATTCAAATCCTGCATTACCAGGGCTTCCCTGGTGGCGCAGTGGTTGAGAGTCCGCCTGCCGATGCAGGGGACGCGGGCTCGTGCCCCGGTCCGGGAAGATCCCACATGCCGCGGAGCGGCTGGGCCCATGAGCCATGGCCGCTGAGCCTGCGCGTCCGGAGCCTGTGCTCCGCAACGGGAGAGGCCACGACAGTGAGAGGCCCGGGTACCGCAAAAAAAAAAAAAAAAAAAAAAAAATCCTGCGTTACCCTAGTCTAGTTTCTTTACCTCCCCAAACCTCAGTTCCTCCCCTGTAAAATGGGGACAAGGCTAGTTCCAGCCTCACCGAGTGGCTGTGAGGGTCAATCAGCTAATGCATGTGAAGGGCCGTGAACGATGCCCGCACAGAGCAGGCAGCTCCATCAGCGCTGGCAGTCGTTATTACCACCACCATCGTCTTCCAGCAAAAGCACTGCTGCCCTCATGATGACATGTCTCTGTACCCAAATATCCCACATTGTACTGAAGTAATCTGCCTCTAAGTCCTCCCCAAATAATGTCAACATTCCCTGAGAGCAGGGACACTGTTTTATGAGTCTTGATGTCCTCTGCACCCAGGACAGAGCCAGGCGCATGGTAAGGGTTCAAGAAATCAGGGAACTGATTTAAAATGAGCCATATCTCTGGGGTGGTTTTTCTTTTTTTACTACCATTTTCTATTACATAAGTAATTCATACATAAGAGTATAAGGCAGAAAATAAAATCACCCACAATGCCACTCTCAGAGATAACATCATATTTCAGTATACACTTTAGATGATTTCTGTCCTGTCTAATGGCATTTGAGCTAGACCTGGGGTCTGGAATACAGACACTGTAGTTGGGTGAGACTTCAACATAACTTCTTCCCACAATTTATCTGATTATGTTTGAGAGCAGGATGCTGCTAAGGGGAACTTGGCACACTTCCCTGCCTCCACATCCATTTCATCATGATTGTTTTCTTTTGTTTTTTTTTTTGTTTTGTTTTGTTTTGAGGTACGCGGGCCTCTCACTGTTGTGGCCTCTTCCGTTGCAGAGCACAGGCTCCGGACGCGCAGGCTCAGCAGCCATGGCTCATGGGCCCAGCTGCTCCGCAGCATGTGGGATCTTCCCGGACCGGGGCACGAACCCGTGTCCCCTGCATCGGCAGGCGGACTCTCAACCACTGCGCCACCAGGGAAGCCCATCATGATTGTTTTTTAATCGAAGTATAATTGACCTACAACACTATGTTAGTTCCAGGTGTACAACATAGTGATTCAATATTTCTATGCATTACAAAATGACCACCATGATAAGTCTAGTTACCATCTGTCACCATGGGGTGGTTTTTCTTTATTATCGATTTTGACTGGGACAGCATTCCCTTCGGTGGGTCTAGTCTTAGCCATAGAAGGATGGACTTAACCTCTGATCTTGGATGGCTCGTACCCTGTTGTTGTCATCCAAGTGGCCTCCTCCTTCAGCTCATGGCGCCTACTTCTCCTGATGACTTTTGCTTTTCCAGCCCAGTCTTCCTATTGCACAAGGGTCAGTTTCAGTGGCTGGGGCATTGGTCTGCCTGTCCATCCAGGGGCTGGGCTGGGGAATGAGCAGGTGGAAAACAAAGAGTTACCCCCATGGCTGTGTGCTCAAGAGCCCCGAAAAGTGACACATACAAGACACGGCTTCCTGTTTCCCAGTTTTCATGTTGACATCTTTCAACCCACATGAGAGCAAAGGGTCAGGAAGTGAACACTGGGAAGAAGAATTGTAGGCCTGGGCGGGACAGGAGGAGTATTGTGTATCTGACCTTGGTATGAACCTTTCTATTATAAAAGAGCTGCATCTGCAAGAGGCTATTACCAGTTTCCTGTTTAGCTTTCCATCCCTGCCTCTGCTTTTTCATTGCTTCCAGAGGACTAAGAGACCCAGTGTGGCCCAGGGAAGGTGTAAGCTGAGTCTCACAGAGTCCATACAGCGTTTTTGGCCACAGGGCTCCAGACCACGAGGGAAAGCTGCTATTAACCCCCACTGCAGTTGTGTTCACAGAGCCCCTGCCTCCCAAAGAGAGTTCCCTCCTGCTGAGTCCAAGGGATACACGTGAAGTCCCAACTCCCTCAGACACCTGCAGGGCAGGGCTTCCCCATACCACAGGGTCACGGCAACATGGGCCCATCCATGGAGCCCTCTCCTACTTCCCGGTCCATTTCCCAGCTGCCGGGGCCCCCTGGATGCCCCGACTGCACAAAACCCCATCAGGAGGCAGCATGTACCCTTTCTGGGAGCCTCAAAACAGACCATCCTTCAAGGCTACTCCTGTGAAATCTTAAATTGAAACAGTCACCCTCAGGCCTTCCACTGGATTCATCTTCCGTCTCACAGAGCCCTCTGCCTTCTCCCTGCCTCCTTACCTTTCAGGCACGTCATCACCATCACTCTTTTTCCGACACCCTCCATCCTCTTGCCTCTTCTGCAGACATTCACCCTTCCACACGTTCATGAAATACCACCGTGTGGCAGACTGTGGCAGGTGCCGGGTCTGTAACAGTGATCAGAGTTGAGCTGTCCCAGTCTGCATGAAGAGACAGATGTTAAACTATAAACACACTCACATATGTAACTGCAAACAGTGATATGTTCTATGAATCAGAAAAAGAACAGGGTTCAATAAGAGAGACCAAGTTTAGTTCAGCGTCGGGGGAGAGTGTGTGCAGAGTAGAGAAGGTCCCAGAGGAAGTAATACTCGCACTGAGAGCTAAGGATTATTCAGAGTTACCCATGCAAACAGTGGGAAAAGTGCTTTCCCAACAGCACCTGTCTGCCAAGCCCCTGAGGCAGGCATGTTTCAGGACTATAAGGGAAGCTGGGGGGATAGAGCCCTGAGAGCACAGGGAGTGTAGTGTGAGATGAAGCTGGAGAACGAGTCAGAGGCCAGATTAAGCGGGGCCGTGTGGAGCAAGTTAGGGCTCCAGGTTTTATTCTACCTGTGATAGGAAGCCTTCGAAGAGGCGTAGAGTGGAGAGGCCACCAACCCAGCAAAACCCAAACCCCAGATTAATCCAGCATCTGCTTCCTCTGCCCCTACTCCTGGGAAGAAGTCACACAGCCCTCCGAAAGCCAGGTGGGCTAGACTGATCGAGAAGCCCTTCACATAGGATCACAGGGCAGAAATGGCTTGGCCGTAGCTGGAAGTTACTCAATGAAGCCTGGAAGTTGTAATGGGCATAAAACCTAACATTGCACTTACTTCTCATGTAACCCACATGGTGAATCCGTAAGGGGGCATTATGATCTCCATTTTACAGCTCAGACAACTGAGGCCTAAGAGAGTCCTAGTGAAACTCATGCGAGTCATGTGGCTGAGTGACAGTCAGGAAAGTGGTCCTGGATCTTCTGCCTCCCAGGGCTTTTTCTGCCCTACCCAGGCAGGGTTTGCAGAAGAAAGGAAATTCCCTTGGAAAGAGAGTGAGGACAGAGTGGAACGTGGTGGGGCTGAAGGGCCATGCTGGTGTGATGCTGAATCCACGGCAGCTCCCACATTGGCTTTGATGGGCTTCTGAATAAAGGAAGAGTCATAAAGCTCCTGATTTCAACTGAACATCTAAAAAGCATGAGGTTCCAGAGGCCTCTGTTGAAAGCCAGCTCCCCTGCTGGCTCTCAGGCTGATGCCAGAATCATCAGAGCAGAGATGATCCATCCAGGGGCAAAAGGCAGTCCCCTGAGTGTTTGATGGAGGTGACCAACAGCTTGAGCAGAATTGGCTCAAAGCATCCAAGCCTGGACTTCATGTTGGGGAAGGCTGACTCCTGAGCCACCGCCCCTGGGGTGCGGAAGGAAACAGCCGCAGACACAGCGCTTCCTGAAATCAGCTGCATTTCAGTACACTGATAATGACTATCTGAAAAGGAAATCAGTAAAACAATCCCATTCAAAATACTAAGAACAAGTGCCCTCTGCCATCCCAGCACCCCCAGAATGTTCTCCGGTTGAGCGGCACTCCTCACCTTGCTCCTTGCATCAAGGTCATCAAACCCACCAGGAGCCAGGTCACAGCCAGCTTTGTGTCCCCTCCCTCATATTGCCTTGGACACAAAAGGACTTCAAGAATTACGTGCTAAAGGAATTAATTAAACAACCAACAAACAAAACAGATTGGGGCAGGCGGTGTCAAAAATACAGTTGTGGGCTCCCCTGGTGGCGCAGTGGTTGAGAGTCCGCCTGCCGATGCAGGGGACACGGGTTCGTGCCCTGGTCCGGGAAGATCCCACATGCCGCGGAGCGGCTGGGCCCGTGAGCCATGGCCACTGAGCCTGCGCGTCCGGAGCCTGTGCTCTGCAATGGGAGAGGCCACAACAGTAAGAGGCTCGCGTACCGCAAAAAAAAAAAAAAAAAAAATACAGTTGTCCCTCAGTATTCATGGGGGATTGGTTCCAGGACCCCCAGAGTATACCAAAATCCGGGAATGCCCAAGTCCATTATATAAAATGGCATAGTATTTTCATATAACCTACACACATCCTCCCATATACTTTAAATCATCCCCAGGTTACTTATAATACCTAAGACAATATAAATGTTGTGTACATGGTTGGAAATACAATGTAAATGCTATGTAAATAGTTGCCAGGACATATGGCAAATTCAAGTTTTGCTTTTTGGAACTTCCCGGAATTCTTTTTCCCAATATTTTCAATCCGCCGTTGGTTGAATCTGCGGATGCAGAACCCTTGGATACCGAGGGTCAGCTGTAGTGTAACTTTTTAAAATTGAAAACACAATACCGTCACGTAGGAGGCACCCAGTTTAGGAGAGAGGGTGCGGCGTCTCTCTTGGGCTAAACCTCAGCTCTGCACTTACAAGCTGGGAGAATGTACACAGGTTACCTAACTTCTCTCAATCTAAGTTGCTGCATTTCTAAGTCAGGGTTTTGCCTCCTTCACAAAGACAGTTACGAAAACCAAATGAGTTGATAAAGGACCTAACGTGGTGCCTGAAGCACAGTAGGAGCTCAAGAAAAGGTACTTTCCTTCTGTCTCTGGAGAGCCGAGTGCTTAAATATGGGCCATGGAGGCAACTGCCTGGGTGTGAATCCTGGCTCCACGGCTTACCAGCCACGTGATCCCAGGTACCTCTCAATCTTTCTGAGTCTCAGTTTTCTCCTTTGCAAAATGGGATGGTGGTAAGAGAAGCCACCTGGTAGTCTTGGCACAGATTCGAGAGAGCAAGTGTGCAAAGCATTTACCTCGACCGTCGCCCAGAGGGGCATCCCGCCTGGACATGCTGTACTGGGGGAAAACTTAGAAGCCCCCGCGTGCTTTGGAATCTCTCTGCCCTCTACTGTAATAACACCCCCGTGAAGTCCTCTGTGCTCACATATGTGCGCAACTCCCTGCACCCAGGCGCCCCTTCTGTGTGCTAAACAGGGACCTGTCTAATAAATCATTTTCACAGCCCTGTCGCCAGGACACACACGGAGCCGCTGGCATCCTCACGTTGTCTGCTCCCAGCTTCGCTGCTGCCGATAACTCCCCACATCTGGCAGTGAAACGTGGCCTGTGACGAACACACAGTGGAAAGTTAATGAAAACAGTAAACTGATTTTAAAAGTCTGCGCCGCCGCATAACTCCACCTCCATCCTCAGCCTGGTCCCTCCTGTGAGCCTGTGTCTGCCTCCCTCCTTGGCTAAGACTAATGAACCTGACCCTTCCCCACCCTTCCCCTTCTCTCCTTGGCCATTATTTAGTGGGAAATGGGAGCTCCCTAAAGAAGCAGCGGAAGGACTTGGCAGCTGGGGGAAGGGGAACTGGCATATCCACATTCTGCGAGTGCAGCTTCCGTCTTCCCGGCCACACCTGGCCCAGTGCTGGTGAGAGAGGACTGGTCCCAGCAGCACCTGGCAGTCTTGTCCCTCTGCCACCATGCTTCCTCTGGGGACTCATCTTAGCTGTAGTTTCACCTGTACAGAGAACCAGTGTTTGGGGAATCAGGTTAGGGGACACAGAGAACCAGTACCTTTGGTTCTGGGCAGCAGGTGGGCACAGGTGCTGGAGAGTTAGGTTCATACCAGCTCAGCCACCTACGTGCTTTGTGACTTTGCCAGGTGACTTAACCTGAGCGTCAGGTCCCTTATTCGGGGGAAGAAAAAAGTCGAGGGAGCAACAGTGCCTCCTTTGAGGTTGATGTATCAAGCATTTAGTTGAATGCTTGGCACATGGCGAGCCCCCCGTATATATTAGCGGTTCTTATGAGTAGCAGCAGTGTTAATAATGCCTGACTTCTGAGATCTCCCCTCTGTCTGCCTTCATCTTCTCAACCCTGTCACCATGGCTGTTTTGCTCAGTCTGATTCCCCTGGTCTTGTTCTGGCTCCAATGAACAGATCTTTAACTTTATTTCCCGGTTTCCAGACTTTAGGCTCCTCTAGACGCTGAGGCCAAGGAACCCCCTCCCCAGACCCTGCATCGACCTTCCCCCCTCCCCCACAGTACCCAGATCCTTGAGCCTCAGCCCTGTGGGACGTTCCTCACAGCCAGCCGATGGGGTGGGCACGAGTGGAAGCAGCCAACCTTCTCTCTTCCCCAGGCTGGGATCAGTGAGCCTCGGGCAGCTCTGGTCAGAGGAGCTAGGTTTAAACAAGATGACAGCAGACATGTCCAAATCCTAGTCACTTCTCCCTGGGTCCTGAGACCTCTGTAACCAGAGGCAGGGGAAGGGTAAGAATGCTCTCTGATACCAGAGGGTGGGCGGTGCCCCTTCACTCCTGCTCAGACACTGTGCCCAGGAGTCCTGCTGTGGTTCATTCATTCATTCATTCATTCAGATGATATATATCTAGTGACTTCCTGTTAATCTTGGGGAAGATTCGGCAGTCGTGTCATTACCAATATCTCCTTGCCCTTGAAGAATCTTTGCCCTTAATCGTTCCCAAATTGGATGGGAAGAAATCACAACAACTGAAGTCCAGGCCGACAAATAGGAAGACTTCTGAGTTGGCCCCAGCCCCCATCCACGTTAGGTCCAGATGGCAGAGTGGGGTTGGCAGAGTGGCTCTCTCCTCCTCAGGGGGGCCCCCGGCCAACCTTCCTCACATCGTCTTCATCAGATACATGTGCCACCGTTGGATTCAGCCCACAGAAAACTAGCTGTAGCTTTGTAAATAACAGTTAAAGCTGCAGATGTTCTGGGCTAAAAGAGTCAATGAGACTACAGGGCACGCAGTGCCAGACTGTGTCAGCCCACCAAGACGGGGTGAGTGGGAGGACCGCAACACGTCCTCCTCCAGGGATCACCAGAAGATTCCTACTAGGAATCCCACTTGAATAACAAAAAAAGAAAGAAGCAAACCACACCTCCTCCCAGTGGGATATGGAACAAGAGGAAAAATGCAAAGAAAGAAAGAGGTGGGGTGTTGATAGTGTCAAAGGTCTTTCATCATGACAGGAGCTCCCAGATTCTAGGCTCCAGTGGGAGCTGTAGGAGAGGCCTGGCTTGGGGCTGGGATCCAGGTGGTGTGAAGGCAGGAGCGATGTCTCCTTCCACCACCCAACGCACAGACTGAAAGCCTGACAACCGGCAAGTCAGAGACACCCATCAGGGCTCAAGAGCTGCAGTGACTCCGCAGCTGCAGGTAGTGCAGGAGACTCAATCAGGACGGTGCCAGACCCTGGAGGGGAATGTGAATGGGGACCCTGGCCCAGTGTAGACCCAGGGAAGCTACCCTGAGTCCCCAGTGGCCTTGGATCTCAAGGAGAACCAGTTGTGTAGGATCCTGTGTTCTGGGGAGAGCAGCCCATCCCTGGGGAGTACCCACTACAATTCTCCTCTGAAAGCAGAACTTCTTCCTCTATAGCCCTGAAAATCCCACTGGCCATCAGTACAAGGACTGAGGTCTTTGGTCAAAGAACAGAGGACTAGACATGGCCTTATTCATGAGATTATTGTGTATTCCACCCTCTCGGTTTTATAGATGAAAAAAATTGAAGGTGAAAGGGCTCGTGTTGGAGAAGGTAGCCCAAAAGTCATCCCAGAAGAGCATGAGAGAGTGGTCTCTGGCCAAGTTAGCAGCTTCCAAAGCAGGACCCTTCTCCCATGAAATCGCATGCAAAATTTGAGAGGGTTGGTGTCCTAGGTCCTCTCCGTTAACTACAAAGTCTGACTCAATGTTGAGAAGAAAATCTCAAAAAATCTTTGTGAAATGAACACGTGGATGTGTGTCGTTCTTGGTGAGTGTCATAAATGGATCATCTCTCTCTCTCCTTCAGTGTCCCCATCATGTAAATGAAGGGTGGCCATCTACCCTCCTGTAACCTTGTCAGTATGGAAGGGAAATACTCAGGTGCCCACCTCACCTGCATTAAAGGAGGAAATACCTCTTACCCTTTGAGGGTAATGTTGAGTCAACATTCTCCTTAAATGAGCAGTATCTGTAATAACAGTTCCCATTTGTGAAGCACCTACTCTCTGCCAGGCACTGCAGAGATTACTTTGCATAGGTTTCTCGTTTATTTCTAAAATCAACCTATAAGGTGGGTTTGATTATTATTACCATAATACTTGGAAACTGAAGACCCAAGAGGCCTAGCTGTTTGCCCAGGTCTGCATGGCCCTGTAGGCAGTGCTGTCCAGAGCTGCACACAGGTCAGTGTGAGTCCTCCTCGCTGCCTCTCCATGTCACCTCCAGCTGCCCCTCGGCCCGCCCAGCTCAATTCAACCTACATTATGTTGCCACTCGTCTTCCTCTTTTTTTCCCCAAAAATGCTTCACCCTCATGATACACAATTCTGTGAAGCAATTCATCTCTTTTGATTACAGAATAAATACAAATTAATTATTTTTTATATGCGGATATATACAAAATAAAAATAAAAGGAAAATATCCGTAATCTTATCATCATACTTTGAACATTCTGATGTCTCCATCCAATAGTGTCTTTGTTTTCATTTTAACTGAGGTTCTACCTGTAGTAGCAGAATTCCAAAATAAGAAGAGAAACAACACACATGTCCACTTTCCCTCTTCTCTTGTCCGCTATTTGTCTGCTTTGAGGGCTGGAAGTAGAGGATACAGCTGACTGCCATGGCCAGATCATGACCGCCACCACCTGGTGCCTCCGGCCTCTCCCAGCACCTGGGGGCGCCGGGCTCATGGGCAATGCTGAACGTCAGAAGGACATTCAACTCGAGCTCCAAGCCGGGAACCTCAAGACGCTCCTCCCAATGTGTCTTCAGACAATCCCTTCGCATTCCCTTGGTCGTCACATCAGGCCTGTTCCCCTGGTCTCTTGAAGACCCTTCCCCGTAGCATCCCCTCTGCTGCCCTCTGGAACTCACCTCAGTAGCCGGCCCTGCCTGCTCTGCCGGAAACACTCAGCCCGCTCATTGTAGAAGCTTGAAGGAAGCTCCTGCTCTGGGCTCGCTGGAGGCACAGTGAGGCCTGTCCTCGAGATGCCTGCAGTCTGGTGGGGAGACTGGCACAGTCGGGCAGCCCCTCTCAGGAGGCGACTTGGAGCTGCAAATTGAGTATGAAAAGGAGGCAAGCATTGAGAGAGCTGGGGGAAGAGGGTTCTGGGCAAAGGGAACAGCAAGTCCAAAGGCTCAGAGGTGGGAAGGAGTTTGTCTTGTCCCAGGATGAAAAAGGTCAGTGTGGGGGGGTGTATAAGGAGCCAGGGGGAGGTGGTGGAGATGAGACTGGAGAACTGGCAGGGGCCAAATAACGCAGCGTGGATGTTCAGTGCAAGAGAAGCCGTCGTCGGAGTTTTCAGAGAGGTGAGGCATGATCTGACGTACATTTCTTAAAAACCACATTCGTGGCTTGTGGGGGGCAGGGCAAGCTTAGACATGGGGGCCCAGCAAGGAGGTCATTGCAGTGGCCTGGAGAGAGGAAAAATGTTGAGGAGCAGGGTGGTGGCCATGCACATAGAGCGAAAAGACAAATTCCGGCGTCTGACCCACCAGGAGGTCTGGCCGGTCACCTCAGGCTGGCTGTGAGCTCCTTGAGGCCAAGCACGGACCCTCACATGCCCAGCAGAGTGCCCACGCTGGCTGGCTCTGTAAGGGACGCAGCCTGGGTCCGCATTCCCGCCCTGCAGGCACGCATGAGGATGCTCCGTGGATAATGCTACCGGGGCCCACAGCTCTCCCTGTGGGGAAAGGCGCTTTGCTCCAAGAAGCTCAGAATTGGAGTCAGAGGCAAACCATACTCAGACATGACCCAGAAAACTGGCCGCCGATCCAGGACCTCAGGGCTGTCAACTAGGACAAAGCAGCAGAGGTCTCGGAGAACCCAGCCAGGACAAGGGCTTCGAGACAGTAACTGACCTCTAAGTGGTGAAGAATAAATACATATTTTTTAATTAATTTATTTATTTATTTTTGGCTGCATTGGGTCTCCGTTGCTGCAGGCGGGCTTTCTCTAGTTGCGGCGAGTGGGGGCTACTCTTCGATGTGGTGTGTGGTCTTCTCATTGCGGTGGCTTCTCTTGTTGCGGAGCACGGGCTCTAGGCGCGCGGGGTTCAGTAGTTGTGGCTCACGGGCTCTAGAGCGCAGGCTCAGTAGTTGTGGCGCATGGGCTTAGTTGCTCTGCGGCATGTGGGATCTTCCCAGATCAGGGCTCGAACCCATATCCCCTGCACTGACAGGTGGATTCTTAACCACTGCGCCACCAGGGAAGCCCAAGAGTAAATACATATTGAGAAGGTGTCTCCAGTGGTAGAGAAACGCAGTCTAAACAGAACATGAGGGTGGGTGACAAAAGAAGCCTTTCAGTTAAACATGGAGCCTCGCCCAACACTGACGACTCTTTAAAAACACTGGAAATTGTCTTTTCTGCTGTGGGGGAAAAAAAATGCCTCCCTGTGTGCCAGAAAGAAAAGGATGTGGTCAGGAAGGAAGGGGGCGGAGGCAGAGGTGGGAGGGTGGTATTTACAGGCTTCTCGGAGTCTGACATAAACAGCAGAATGAGGAAAAGCCTAATTTTAAAACTTACTCTGTAATCATGGTGCAGACCGTCTGAGAATCGGGATGTGTGCCAGTGCCGGGGCTGGGATTGGTGCCTGAGTGGGCTGGGAGGCTACCCAGGGGCCATGGGCTTCGTGACTCCCTGGGTGATACAGGGTATTGGCTTCCCCCCAGCCCCACCTCCGCCCTCTCCCAGCCCTGAGCTCTGCTCCTTCCAAAGAGTCTTCTCTCCACCCTCTCCCTCTCGACCTCCCTGCCCACCACGGACTGCTGTCTCCAGAGCCTCCTGTGCAGGGGTTTGGAGGGGAGGAAAGATGCTGGGCACCGCATCTGCCGAGTCAGAAGTGTTGCTGAGGAGGAGGCTTCCCAGAACATAGGCACCTGACTCTTCTCAGCACTGGATGAAGAAGAAAAGCTGAATTCTCAGAAAGCGTAGTGTTCTCTTTAACTAAACTTTCCACGTGCCTGACTGGTAACTCTATTGGTCTGAGCCATGACATAAAGAAACAAGGTAGGGGCCTCTTTTCCACCCTCTCAGTGCAGCAAAGTTTACACAGCGGTCAGTCTTCTTTAAGAGCAGACGCACTGAGGCGGTTAGACCACAGGCTCTCAGAACAGCACCTGGCATGTGACCAGGACTGACACCCAGCTACAGAACTGCCTTTGCTCTGCCTACGCTAACCCTATAGTTGCTGGATTTGGGACAGAACCAGGGCCCGAGAAGGAACCTGGGTAGCCAGGGAGGATGCTCTTGGGGAGAGGGGAGTCTCTTTAGCCATTGTTCCAAAACTGTTTTGATATTTTAACGACAGATATGGTGAGAGCAGTGTGTGCCAGCTAATATCATCCATGACTTATTATTTTTCAGAGCCTTTGGAGCATTAATTTAGTACCAGGGAGTCACTTTAGGGAACACGTGTGATTTAGGATAAGATCTTGTGTTCGCAACTCACTTCTGCCCAGCACTAGCTGTGTGACCTTGAGCAGGTTCCTTATTGTGTAATGGAAATGGAATGATGCCCATGTCGTGCGATCCATGTGAGAAGTAGGTGCAATGCTGTTTCCAAGAGTAAATGTTAATACTAAACAGATGTGAATAAAACTCACATACCCAAAGAAAATTCAGGGTTGGAACTGTCCATGGTTCCAGAGCTGTGGATACAGATCTCCCACCTGTTACCCATCCCTAACATTTGTAGGGTCCAGGGGAAGAATGAAGGCCCATGTACCATATTTTAAAATACTAATTTTAAGCCGAACTAACAAAAGGCTAAATGTATAATTCAGACTAACAGAACGCTAAGTTCTATCCTCTGACCTTGACAGATGTATCTTTATAACAACCTGAAGGCCAGGTTCAGGTTTAGAATTCCTGGATTCCACAAGTTCCATGCCAGATGTAGCAGCATAGGAATAGCCAACCTTCAGCCCCTGGTTCCGTTTCTCTTCCTTCCCTTTGCTCTGTACCGTATCGAGATATGGACCATCGCACATATGCATGTGAACGTTTAACGTGGGTATGTCCAAACTCCATGCATACCCCCAACAAACAGCCTTGGGGCCAGGGGTGTACACACAGGTGGAGTGGACCCCTTAGGAAAACAGACCAGGAAAAAAGCCTGTATAGACCCTGAAGGCAAGTTTGGGGCCATCTGAGCTGGATCCCAGATACCCGGAGGGTGGTCTAGAAGGAGGGGCACAGGTTCTAGGTGGGCATGCCCTCTTAGCCCCACAAACTCCTGGTCCCATGTGTAAGGGCATAGCCAGAAGATACTAGAGTGGGTACCTTTAAAGTGTTGGGCCAGGCAGGGACTTCTCTTACCTAGGCCTAGAGGCAGTACCATCCTGGATGGCCTCCCCTGGGAGCCCGACAGGCTTGAAACCATCAGTCCTCTCCATGTGTGGTTCCCCTGACTCCCATTCCAGCCTCCGTCAGGGGACAGTAGTCTCAGCAGTGCCCCTGCACACCTGCCCACTCCCTGCTGGCCCCCCATCCCCTTGATGACCACAGGGCTTTGGCAAGAGCAAAGCAAGGTTCCTTCAGAGAGGTTGCTCTGGCCCTCATGGACACTGGGAGAACTTGGCTGGGTCTGGGTGGAGACCTGGACCTCAACCCAGGGACCACTTATTTGAATGAAATGCTTCACATGAGCTTGTTTGATTGAGATTTGTCTCTTTCTTCTAAAAATGGAATGCAGAAAGCACGTAGGTTGCAATAATCGATGTTTTCATTATTAGCTCCATTGGCGAGTCCAGTAGCTGTGAGCTTTGGGTCAATGGCTGATTGTCTGAAAGGAAAACACTGTGTTTATCACAGTGAGGAGAAGGGTGATTGGAGAAGGAGGGGAATGCGATGATAAGAACTAATATTGACCAAGTGTGTTACAGTTTACAAAGCAGTTGCTCACAGATCATCACCTCATTTGATCCTGGTAATAGCCCTGAGATTAAGGAGGCGGGGTTCTTTTTCTTCCCATTTCACACATGAGCAGCCTGAGGCTGATTTGCTGAGGTCAGCCAGCTGTCACCTTGGGATTGACATCCAAGACTCCTGAGGGCAGTCTTTGTTGCTTCCTCCATTCACCACACCAAAGACTTCAAGAGACATGAAATTTAGAACTCAAAGGAGCTCTTCCCACAGTGCGATGCAGTAGAAAAGGCAGAGTTTGGGGCCAGGGAGGCTTGCCTTTACACCCTGGCACCGCCCCTTACCATCTATATGACTTTGCCTAGTCCACTTTTCATGGATGAACAGCGTATAATAATAATAATCCCTGCCTCATATAGTTACTATTAAGTGCTTGCACATGGAAGGGTTCAGTGGCTGTTCA
Source organism: Delphinus delphis (assembly GCF_949987515.2). Lineage (NCBI taxonomy): Eukaryota > Metazoa > Chordata > Mammalia > Artiodactyla > Delphinidae > Delphinus > Delphinus delphis. The sequence goes on along the minus strand of NC_082683.1, from coordinate 122,419,094 downwards.
TTTCCTTTTTCTCTAATGCTGCCCCATCTCTGTTCCTTACTGATACCTAACCTTCAATGTAATGTACTTTGTGCCACGCTGTGTTAAGTACTTCCCTTCATTATGTCATTTAATTCTCACACCAAGTACATCAAGTAAGTCCTGTTCTTACGTCTATTTGATAAATGGGGAAACTGGTATAGAAATGGCAAGTAACTTGTCTAGTAAATGGTAGCTACTAAGTGATAGCACTAGGTTTACAAGCCTAGACATTCTGGCTCCAGAAATCCTCCCTTCAGCTTCTTTGCTTGAGCAGCTCTCTACTTTATCTTTCTTGTCCCCTTCATTGCCCAACTTCTTTTTTTTTTTTTTTTTTGCCGTACGCGGGCCTCTCACTGTTGTGGCCTCTCCCGTTGCGGAGCACAGGCTCCGGACACGCAGGCCCAGCAGCCATGGCTCACGGGACCAGCCGCTCCGCGGCATGTGGGATCTTCCCGCACCGGGGCACGAACCCATGTCCCCTGCATCGGCAGGCGGACTCTCAACCACTGCGCCACCAGGGAAGCCCCATTGCCCAACTTCTTGAAGGAACACCCTGAACTCTCCATTTTTTCTTGTGTTTATTCATTCCCTCCATAACCCCTTACAGAATGGCCTCCACCAGCATATCTTTACTGCTGTCTTGATAGTAAATCTAATGGCTATTTCTTAACCTCACTCTCTTCCATTTGTGTGGCTTTTGACAGTGATGACTCCCTGAAATTCTCTTGACTTTGGAAACAAGTTCTACCCCCCCCTTCACTGGCTATTCTGCTTTTCAGATTCCTCTTTGTCTTCTGGCCATCTAACAAGCCCCCTAAGATCTCTGTTTCATCCCCAGAGATCTCACCCATCCCCATCACATCAACCAATTCTCTCCATGCAGATAGTTGCCAAATTTACATCTCTAGCCCTGATTTGCTCCTAAGCTCTAGACCCAACTTTGCAACTTCATAAAAGCAGCAGCATCCCAACTGAAAATGGTCTCCTCCCATCTTTCACTTCAGATCAATTCAATGCTTATTTATTTAACAAATAATGTTGAACTCCTGTGTGTCAGGCACTGTTGTTGGTACTGTAGATATAGCAGTGAATAAATTGTCAGTACTGGAGATATGGCAGTGAATAAAACATAGGAAATCCCTGCCTTCTTTGGGGTTATATTTAGGGAGTGAGATAAGGAGAGATAGACCATTAGCTAAGTAAATTATATAGTATATTAGACAGTGCTATAAAGAAAAATGAATCAGGGATGGGGAGGGCTGGGGCAGGAAGTTGCCATTTTGAATATGACTGTCAGGAAATATTGCACTGAGAACATGATATTTGAGCCAGGAATGATGGAGGCAAGGGAGCAAGCCTTTCAGATAATTATAATATAATCTGGGACCTGTAAAGATCTGGATATATCCATGGGAGCACAGAAGAGAAGGCTTCCTGGAGGAGGTGATGCATGCAATGATTCTCAAATGTCAAGTAGTTAAACACAGTGAGACTTTAGGAGAGGAAAGACCAGTGCAGGCAGACGGCACAGCGTGAGCAAAAGGGCAGAGGTGAGAAACAGCATGGTATGTGGAGACAGGGAGGCCAGACTGCAGAGGGCCACATATGTCCTATTAAGGAACTTGAATGTTATCCTGTAGGTGATGCCAGTGATGTCCAGGTAAAGGAGACTTTGAAGGGTTTTAGGTAGAGAAAAGACATAATCAGATCTGCATATTTGTACGTGAGTACAGCCTAAAAGATGAATTTGAGAGGGACCAGGATTGAATGCAGAGAGACAAGTTATGGGCCATTACAGCAGACCAGGTAAGAGATGCCGAAGACTTGGATTAAACAAGGGCAGTGAGAGTTGAATGGAGAAAGGGAGATAAATTCAAGCATCGCTTACGGGGCAAATTCACAAGATGCAGTAACAACAGCTTTGGCAGTCTAGGAGAAGGCAGAGGAAGAGCGAAAGATGACCCTCACTCTGTCCTGGAAGACAGGGTGAGCAGTGGGCCAATGCCTGCAGCAGAGACGGGGGAAAGGGCCAAGTTTACGGTGGATGTGGTGAGTTTGGTTTGGGCTATGTGGAATTTGACGTGATTTTGGCATCCCATTCAAAGTAGTCATAATGGTCATAGAGTGATTCTAATGGTGCTGTTATTCTTGGAACTTATCAGGAACTATTTGAAAACTATTATGAAAGCCAATTTATCAGCTACATAAACCAGTCATGCATTTTACAGGCAAAACTCTTTTTGCAAAAATAAAAAAGCCACGACCTTGGAATGCACATTAATAGCTATTTTTCATAAAAGAAACAGAAATGATATGATACTTTTCAAAAAGAAACCTACTCCCTTTTCACTAGGCTTAAGTCCCTATGCGTTACGCTTAAGTCATAATGAATTTTGGCTGCTTCCAAAATCAAACCCTCCATTAATCATGTAGTCCTGGGGCCCCTGGGCCTATGGAAGAGAACATGCCTCAGACCTGAGGGATTTCCAATAGAGCAGTGGCCAAAGTCACAGCAATGGATGGAACGAGTGTGTAGCCTCCCAAGGTCACCATGCCCATTAGCTACACTCAACAAGTGCCTTTGTTTTTGTTTTTGTTTTACATCTTTATTGGAGTATAATTGCTTTACAATGCTGTGTAGTTTCTGTTGTATAACAAAGTGAGTCAGCTATATGTATATATGTGTGTGTCTGTATATATATATATCTCCACATATCCCCTCCCTCTTGAGCCTCCCTCCCACCCTCCCAATCTCACACCTCTAGGTGGTCACAAAGCACCAAGCTGATCTCCCTGTGCTACGTGGCTGCTTCCCACTAGCTATGTATTTTACATTTGGTAGTGTATATATGTCCATGCCACTCTCTCACTTCATCCCAGCTTACCCTTCCCCCCAACCATGTCCTCAAGTCCATTCTCTACATCTGCGTCTTTATTCCTGTCCTGCCCCTAGGTTCATCAAAACAATTTTTTTTAGATTCCATATATATGTGTTAGCATATGGTATTTGTTTTTCTCTTTCTGACTTACTTCACTCTGTATGGCAGACTCTAGGTCCATCCACTTCACTACAAATAACTATTTCATTTCTTTTTATGGCTGAGTAATATTCCATTGTATATGTGTGCCACATCTTCTTTATTCATTCGTCTGTCAGTGGACACTTAGGTTGCTTCCATGTCCTGGCTATTGTAACTAGCACTGCAATGAACATTGTGGTACATGTCTCTTTTTGAATTATGGTTTTCTCAGGGTATATGCCCTGAGAAAGTAGTGGGATTGCTGGGTCATATGGTAGTTCTGTTTTTAGTTTTTAAGGAACCTCCATACTTTTTCCCATTGTGGCTGTATAAATTTACATTCCCACCAACAGTGCAAGAGGGTTCCCTTTTCTCCACACCTTCCCCAGCATTTATTGTTTGTAGTTGTTTTTGTTCTGTTTTTTTTTTTTCTCGGTACGTGGGCCTCTCACTGTTGTGGCCTCTCCCGTTGCAGAGCACAGGCTCCAGACGCGCAGGCTCAGCGGCCATGGCTTACAGGCCCAGCCGCTCCATGGCATGTGGGATCTTCCCGGACCGGGGCACGAACCCGTGTCCCCTGCATTGGCAGGCGGACTCTCAACCACTGCGCCACCAGGGAAGCCCGAGTTTATTTTTGTGTATGGTGTTAGGAAGTGTTCTAATTTCATTTTTTTACATGTAGCTGTCCAGTTTTCCCAGCACAACTTATTAAAGAGGCTGTCTTTTCTCCATTCTTGCCACATACTCTTGCCTCCTTTGTCAAAGATAAGGTGACCATATGTGCGTGGGTTTATCTCTGGGCTTTCTATCCTGCTCCATCGATCTATATTTCTGTTTTTCTGCCAGTACCATCCTGTCTTGATTACTGTAGCTTTGTAGTATAGTCTGAAGTCAGGGAGCCTGATTCCTCCAGCTCCGTTTTTCTTTCTCAAGATTGCTTTCGCTATTCGGGGTCTTCTGTGTTTCCATACAAATTGTAAAATATTTGTTCTAGGTCTGTGAAAAATGCCATTGGTAGTTTGATAGGGATTGCATTGAATCTGTAGATTGCTTTGGATTGTATAGTCATTTTCACAATGTTGATTCTTCCTGTCCAAGAACATAGTATATCTCTCCATCTGTTTGTATCATCTTTACTTTCTCTCATCAGTGTCTTATAGTTTTCTGCATACAGGTCTTTTGTCTCCTTAGGTAGGTTTATTCCTAGGTATTTTATTCTTTTTGTTGCAATGGTAAATGGGAGTGTTTCCTTAATTTCTCTTTCAGATTTTTCATCATTAGTGTATAGGAATGCAAGAGATTTCTGTGCATTAATTTTGTATCCTGCTACTCTACCAAATTCATTGATTGGCTCTAGTAGCTTTCTGGTAGCATCTTTAGGACTCTCTATGTATAGTATCATGTCATCTGCAAACAGTGAGAGCTTTACTTCTTTTCTGATTTGGATTTCTTTTGTTTCTTTTTCTTCTCTGACTGCTGTGGCTAAAACTTCCAAAACGTTGTTGAATAATAGTGGTGAGAGTGGACACCCCTGTCTTGTTCCTGATCTTAGAGGAAATGCTTTCTGTTTTTCACCATTGAGAATGCTGTTGGCTGTGGGTTTGTCATATATGGCCTTTTTTATGTTGAGTTAGGTTCCCTATATGCCCACTTTCTGGGGAGTTTTTCTCATAAATGGGTGTTGAATTTTGTTGAAAGCTTTTTCTGCATCTGTTGAGATTATCATATAGTTTTTATCCTTCTATTTGTTAATATGGTGTATTACATTGATTGATTGCATATATTGAAGGATCCTTGCATTCCTGGAATAAACCCCACTTGATCATGATGTACGATCCTTTTAATGTGCTGTTGTTGGATTCTGTTTGCTAGGATTTTGTTGAGGATTTTTGCATCTATGTTCTTCAGTGATATATGCCTGTAGTTTTCTTTTTTTGTGACATCTTTGTCTGGTTTTGGTATCAGGGTGATGGTGGCCTCGTAGAATGAATTTGGGAGTGTTCCTCCCTCTGCTATATTTTGGAAGAATTTGAGAAGGATGGGTGTTAGCTCTTCTCTAAATGTTTGATAGAATTCACCTGTGAAGCCATCTGGTCCTCGGCTTTTGTTTGTTGGAAGATTTTTAATCACAGTTTCAATTTCAGTGCTTGTGATTGGTCTGTTCATATTTTGTTTCTTCCTGGTTCAGTCTTGGAAGGTTGTACTTTTCTAAGAATATCTTCCAGGTTGTCCATTTTATTGACATGTAGTTGCTTGTAGTAGTCTCTCATTATCCTTTGTATTTCTGGTGCCTTTGTTTTGATGTGATGATTAAGAAGTCTATTTTATTTCTCTCTTCCAGAGAAGCCTGCAAGACAAGGGTAGCTTCCTTCTTTCTCTTTCAAGACAGGCACAAGAGTGCAACTTTATTGTATTATCTCTGTTTTCAGAAAATCTGGGACCAAACTAAGCTTTGTGATTTTCCCACAAAACTGACCTCTAGATCCTGGGTCCAAGTCACTGCTCACATAGCTCTGGACAGGAAAATGGAGAAAAAACATGAATGTAAAGACTCTACAGACAAAGTAATTGAATAGAATGCCAAGCTAGCCAGTCCTGAAAAGGACAGTGTTATATCAAGCCAAACTCCCCAGGCAACATGCCACAGATGGCCCGGTGTTTAGGACTGGAGGGCAAGTACAATTTTACACTTATTGGGAATACTTGTCCTCCAGTCCCACAGAGGAAACCAAAGAGCAGCAGAGCCTGATCTCTGTAAGTAAAATGAAGAACAGGGTTGAAGGAACACAGAAAATGAATGCCTGGTGACTGAATAATTGTCACAACCCTTTGACTCGGGGCACAAAACTGCCTCCAGTGTGACCATTTCATCAACCCAGCAGGCAGAGTGCTTCTCACTTGACCTGACCTTGTATGATTTTACCCCACTCAAACAACACTTATTCCCTTTTGTACAGTAAGAAGTGGCTATAGAATTATCTGGGAGCTACTCCTTGGCCCAGCTACAACTAGCATGGGTAACGAAATGGTAACTTAAGTCTCCAACTTTATGCATCAAGTCAATTCCTCTTACTTAGTTTCTGCCAAGCATTATACACTGCAGTTTTTCCCAGCGGTTATCAAGGGCATGGAGGCAAGAGAAAAGGTTCTTGCAGCTGTGGGCTCACCTCCTCTCCAGGCAATCCAGCTTGCCCCTCCCTTCAGGCTGGGGCTGCATAGCATCGGGAGTACTGTGGGGGGGCAGCAGGAGGCAGCAGTCAGTTTCTCCATGTCCCTGTGTGAAGGATTCTGAGACAGTTCAGTATTAACCTGGCAACACAACTCCCTTTTAGGCCATTGGTATAAAGTCCTGCAGGGACAGTGGCACCCGCTGGCACTGGCTTATCGCATTGGAACAAGCTTCTAAATATTTGTGCCCCAGCATGAGCCAAAGCTGCCCTCCGCCTCTTTAGGAGACTCTCCGAGACCAACACACAAGGAAGCAAAACTGGTGAGGGGGGCTTCCCTGGTGGCGCAGTGGTTGAGAGTCCGCCTGCCGATGCAGGGGACACGGGTTTGTGCCCTGGTCTGGGAAGATCCCACATGCCACGGAGCGGCTGGGCCCATAAGTCATGGCCACTGAGCCTGCACATCCGGAGCCTGTGCTCTGCAACGGGAGAGGCCACAGCAGTGAGAGGCCCGCGTACCGCCAAAAAAAACTGGTGAGGGGTTAAATAACCTACCCAAGATCATACAACTGCAGTGTGGCTGACAGGGTTTTGGTGCTGTGGCCGGGTGTCAGGCCTCTGAAGGAGGAGAGCCGAGTTCAGGACATTGGTCCACCAGAGACCTCCCAGCTCCACATAATATCAAATGGCAAAAGCTCCCCAGAGATCTCATGCTCAATGCTAAGACTCAGCTCCACTTGACAGCCAGCAAAATACAGTGCTGGACACCCTATGCCAAACAACTAGCAAGACAGGAACATAACCCCACCCATTAGCAGAGAGGCTGCCCGAAATCATAATAAGGTAACAGACACCCCAAAACACACCACTGGACGCGATCCTGCCCACCAGAAAGACAAAATCCAGCCTCATCCACCAGAACACAGGCACCAGTCCCCTCCACCAGGAAGCCTACACAACCCACTGAACCAACCTTAGCCACTGGGGGCAGACACCAAAAACAACAGGAACTACGAACCTGTAGCCTGTGAAGAGGAGATCCCAAACACAGTGAGTTAAGCACAATGGGAAAACAGAGAAATATGTAGCAGATGAAGGGAAGGAGCAAGGTAAAAACCCATCAGACCAAACAAATGAAGAGGAAATAGGCAGTCTACCTGAAAAAGAATTCAGAGTAATGATAGTAAAGATGCTCCAAAATCTTGGAAATAGAATGGAGAAAATACAAGAAACGTTTAACAAGGACCTAGAAGAACTAAAGAGCAAACAAACAATGATGAACAACAAAACAAATGAAATTAAACATTCTCTAGAAGGAATCAATAGGAGAATAACTGAGGCAGAAGAAAGGATAAGTGACCTGGAAGACAAAATAGTGGAAATAACTACCACAGAGCAGAATAGAGGAAAAAAGAACAAAAAGAACTGAGGACAGTCTCAGAGACCTCTGGGACAACATTAAATGCACCAACATTCGAATTATAGGAATCCCAGGAGAAGAAGAGAAAAAGAAAGGATCTGAGAAAATATTTGAAGAGATTATAGTTGAAAACTTCCCTAACATGGGAAAAGAAATAGTCAATCAAGTCTATGAAAGAAATAATAAGAGATCACTGAAGAAGTCAAAGAGGAAATCAAAAAGTACCTATAAACAAATGACAAAACATGACAACCCAAAACCTATGGGATGCAGCAAAAGCCGTTCTAAGAGGGAACGTTATAAAAAAAAATCCTACCTTAAGAAACAAGAAACATCTCAAATAAACAACCTAAACTTACACCTAAAGAAATTAGAGAAAGAAGAATAAAAACACCCCAAAGTTAGCAGAGGGAAAGAAATCATAAAGCTCAGGTCAGAAATAAATGAAAAGGAAATGAAGGAAACAATAGCAAAGATCAATAAAGCTAAAAGCTGGTTCTTTGAGAAGATAAACAAAATTGATAAACAATTAGCCAGACTCATCAAGAAAAGAAGGGAGGGGCTTCCCTGGTGGCACAGTGGTTGAGAGTCTCCCTGCCGAAGCAGGGGACACAGGTTCATGCCCCGGCCCGGGAAGATCCCATATGCCGCGGGCGGCTAGGCCCATGAGCCATGGCCGCTGAGCCTGCGCGTCTGGAGCCTGTGCTCCGCAACAGGAGAGGCCACAACAGTGAGAGGCCTGCATACCGCACAAAAAAAAAGAAAAGAAAAGAAGGGAGAAGACTCAAATCAATAGAATTAGAAATGAAAAAGAAGAAGTAACAACTGACACTGCAGAAATACAAAGGATCATGAGAGATTACTACAAACAACTATATGCCAATAAAATGGACAACCTGGAAGAAATGGAGAAATTCTTAGAAAAGTACAACCTTCCAAGTCTGAACCAGGAAGAAACAGAAAATATGAACAGACCAATCACAAGCACTGAAATTGAAACTGTGATTAAAAATCTCCCAACAAAAGCCCAGGACCAGATGGCTTCACAGGTGAATTCTATTAAAACATTTAGAGACGAGCTAACACCCATCCTTCTCAAACTCTTCCAAAATATAGCAGAGGGAGGAACACTCCCAAATTCATTCTACAAGACCACCATCACCCTGATACCAAAACCAGACAAAGATGTCACAAAAAAAGAAAACTACAGGCATATATCACTGAAGAACATAGATGCAAAAATCCTCAACAAAATCATAGCAAACAGAATCCAACAGCACATTAAAAGGATCATACACCATGATCAAGTGGGGTATATCCCAGTAATGCAAGGATTCTTCAATATATGCAATCAATCAATGTAATACATCATATTAACAAATAGAAGGATAAAAACTATATGATAATCTCAACAGATGCAGAAAAAGCTTTCAACAAAATTCAACACCCATTTATGAGAAAAACTCTCCAGAATGTGGGCATAGGGGGAACCTACCTCAACATAATAAAGGCCATATATGACAAACCCACAGCCAACATCGTTCTCAATGGTGAAAAACTGAAACCATTTCCTCTAAGATCAGGGAAAAGACAAGAGTGCCCACTCTTACCACTATTACTCAACAACGTTTTGGAAGTTTTAGCCACAGAAATCAGAAAAGAAAAAGAAATAAGAGGAATCCAAATCAGAAAAGAAGAAGTAAAGCTCTCACTGTTTGCAGATGACATGATACATACATAGAGAATCCTAAAGATGCTACCAGAGAGCTACTAGAGCTAATCAGTGAATTTGGTAGTGTAGCAGGATACAACATTAAAGCACAGAATCTCTTGCATTCCTATACACTAATGATGAAAAATCTGAAAGAGAAATTAAGGAAACACTCCCATTTACCATTGCAACAAAAAGAATAAAATACCTAGGAATAAACCTACCTAAGGAGACAAAAGACCTGTATGCAGAAAACTATAAGACACTGATGAGAGAAAGTAAAGATGATACAAACAGATGGAGAGATATACTATGTTCCTGGACAGGAAGAATCAACATTGTGAAAATGACTATACAATCCAAAGCAATCTACAGATTCAGTGCAATCCCTATCAAACTACCAATGGCATTTTTCACAGAACTAGAACAAAAAATTTTACAATTTGTATGGAAACACAAAAGACCTCAAATAGCCAAAGCAATCTTGAGAAAGAAAAATGGAGCTGGAGGAATCAGGCTCCCTGACTTCAGACTATACTTCAAAGCTACAGTAACCAAGACAGTATGGTACTGCCCCAGAAACAGAAATATAGATTAATTGAACAAGATAGGAAAACCAGCGATAAACCCACGCACATATGGTCACCTTATTTTCATAATGGAGGCAAGAATATTCAGTGGAGGAAAGACAGCCTCTTGAATAAGTTGTGTTGGGAAAACTGGACAGCTACATGTAAAGGAAGTAAATTAGAACACTTCCTAACACCATACACAAAAATAAACTCAAAATGGATTAAAGATTTAAAGGTAAGGCCAGACATTATAAAACTCTTAGAGGAAAACATAGGCAGAACACTCTATGACATAAATCACTGCAAGATCCTTTTTGACCCACCTCCTAGAGGAATGGAAATAAAAACAAAATTAAACAAATGGGACCTAATGAAACTTAAAAGCTTTTGCACAGCAAAGGAAACCATAAACAAGATGAAAAGACAACCCTCAGAAAGAGAGAAAATATTTGCAAATGAAGCAACTGACAAGGGATTAATCTCCAAAATTTACAAGCAGCTCATGCAGCTCCATATCAAAAAAACAACCCAGTGCAAACATGGGCAGAAGACCTAAATAGACATTTCTCCAGAGAAGATATACAGATTGCCAACAAACACATGAAAGGATGCTCAACATCACTAATTGTTAGAGAAATGCAAATCAAAACTACGAGGTATCACCTCACACCAGTCAGAATGGCCATTATCAAAAAATCTACAGGGGTTTCCCTGGTGGTGCAGTGGTTGGGAACCCACCTGCCAATGCAGGGGAAACGGGTTCGAGCCCTGGGCATGGAAGATCCCACATGCCACGGAGCAACTAAGCCCATGTTCCATAACTACTGAGCCCTGCACTCTAGAGCCCATGAGCCACAGCTACTGAAGCCTGCATGCCTAGAGCCCATGCTCCGCAACAAGAGAAGACACCGCAATGAGAAGCCCGCGCAGCGCAACAGAGTAGCCCCCGCTCACCGCAACTAGAGAAAGCCCTAGCGCAGCAACAAAGACCCAGCACAGCCAAAAATAAATAAAGAAATAAATAGATTTATTTTTTTAAAAAATCTACAAACAATACGTGCTGGAGAGGGTGTGGAGAAAAGGGAACCCTCTTGCAGTGTTGGTGGGAATGTAAATTGATACAGCCACTATGGAGAACTGTATGGAGGTTCCTTAAAAAACTAAAAATAGAACTACCATACGACCTAGCAATCCCACTACTGGACATATACCCTGAGAAAACCATAATTTAAAAAGAGTCATGTACCACAATGTTCATTGCAACTCTATTTACAATAGCTAGGACATGGAAGCAACCTAAATGCCCATCAACAGATGAATGAATAAAGAAGATGTGGCACATATATACAATGGAATATTACTGAGCCATAAAAAGAAACGAAATTTAGTCATTTGTAGTGAGGTGGATGGACCTAGAGTCTGTCACACAGAGTGAAGTAAGTCAGAAAGAGAAAAACAAATACCATATGCTAACACATATATGTGGAATCTAAAAACTACGGTCCCGATGAACCTAGCGGCAGGACAGGAATAAAGACGCAGACATAAAGAATGGACTTGAGGACACGGAGAGGGGGAAGGGTAAGCTGGGACGAAGTGAGAGAGTGGCATGGACATATATACACTACCAAACGTAAAATAGATAGCTAGTGGGAAGCAACCGCATAGCACAGGGAGGTCAGCTCAGTGCTTTGTGACCACCTAGAAGTGTGGGATAAGGAGAGTGGGAGGGAGACGCAAGATGGAGGAGATATGGGGATATATGTATATGTATAGCTGATTCACTTTGTTATAAAGCAGAAACTAACACGCCATTGTAAAGCAATTATACTCCAATAAAGATGCTAAAAAATAACTGAATAAATAAATAATAAAATAAGCTACAAGGATATATTGTACAACACAGGGAATATGGCCAATATTTTATAATAACTAAATGGAGTATAAGCTTTAAAAATTGTGCATCATTATATTACACACATGTAACATATTTTGTTCAACTATATTTCAATAAAAATATTTAAAAAGAAAAAGTAAAGTCGTAGGATATTCTATCACTTCCTAAGAGAAGAACTTCATTTCGAACAAGACCTCCCCCTCTTAGCTGATGAGTGGACAGTCTCATTTCTTTCCTTAATTATTAAATTCTCATGCAACACTGCTGAGAGTCATTCTTGGTCCCAGGAAAGGATTTATGGAGGACGCATAGCCAGGTTCTGCTGACTAAACGTCTGCCCCTAGGAGGACCCAGTCCATCTTCCCATGGCAGCTCTGGGAGCTGCTAGCCCACTGGATAGCCTGAATGCCCTCCACTCTGGCTTCCTCCAGCATCATGTGAGGACACTTCAGAAGGCAGTGTAGCACAGTGGTCAAAAACATAGACTTTGGAGTCAGACAACTCCAAGCTCCACGTCTTACAATCTGTAGAACCCTTGGCATGTACCTTAACATCTTTAAGCCTCCACCCTCTCATGTGTAAATGGAAATAAAAATGTATTTATTTTGTGGGATATTTTGAGCATTAACTGAGATGACATAATTAAAGTACTCAGCACGGTGGTCGGAATAGTGCCAGCATTCAGTAAGTATCAGCTATGATGATGATGATGAGTAGTCCACAGCACTGGGGGAGACACATGGGCTAAGAGTAGGGCACATATCCTCCTCCTTCCCTCTGTTCAAGGTTGGGAGCAGCCAGGAGTAACAAAGCACCCAGAATGGCAAGTTTGCTAAACTAAGCAATTAGACTTCCAGGCTGGACTTAAAGTTGATGGGAGAACAACATAGTAGAGACTGTGTATGCCAGCCTGTGGCACAACTTGCACATTGAAGTGTTTTCCCAAAGGTGACCGTTATCTCCTGTGTTATCAGTTTCTATGTCTGTTTTCTAAATGCTGGATTGGCCAATGACTAGAATTTAAACAACTTTCTTTTTTGAGTAGAAATTCTACTACTTTGATTTCCTAGGAAATCAGTATAACCTTTAACCTTACCTCCCTTTGCCCTCCTTTCCACCTGATACTTCCTTCCAAGTTTGTCAGATTTCAACCACCACCTTTTCTTAACAAATCTTAGAGACGCGATACTTCCTGAAAAAGTGGTTTTTGCAATCGAATGCCTCTAGGTAGTTCATTACAATTGCACCATTCCAGCTAATTGTTGCCTCGTTGCACCATTCCAGCTAATTGATGCCTCTTTGTGGGTCTCATAAATGCTTCTTTGAGCTTTTTGCTTCCAGTTGGACCAGCTATGGCTTAATTTAACTTGTTCTGGTATTGCTTTTTTATTTTTGATTTGTTCTCATTTAATCCCGAAACAGCACAGCATAGAACTTTTTGACCTGAATTCCCCTCTGAACCTCCCATTTTGCCCAAGTTGACTGTGATAGTAAGTGGTGGGCATCTCTCCAGCTTTTGAAAAATTCATTCAGCCTCTTCTTTTCTTGTGCATCTCTTCTGCTTTGCCAGGTCAAGCTGGGAACTGCCTGACTTGAGGGAAGGGAGAGTAAAAGCCATCAGTGACTCAGATGGGGTGAGCTACCCTTGGTACGGGAACACCACAGAAACTGTGACCCTGGTTGGCCCCACCAACAAGATCTCCAGGTTCTCCGTCAGCATGAATGACAATTTCTACCCCAGTGTGACATGGGCAGTGCCAGTGAGTGACAGCAATGTGCCACTGCTCACGAGGATCAAGAGGGACCAAAGTTTCACTACCTGGCTGGTGGCCATGAACACCACCACGAAAGAGAAGATCATTCTGCAGACGATCAAGTGGAGGATGAGGGTGGACATTGAGGTGGACCCTCTTCAGCTCTTGGGGCAACGGGCCCGGCTGGTGGGCAGGACTCAGCAGGAGCAGCCCCGGATCCTGAGCCGGATGGAACCTATCCCCCCCAACGCACTAGTGAAACCCAATGCCAACGATGCCCAGGTCCTCATGTGGAGGCCCAAGCGGGGGCCACCTCTGGTTGTGATCCCTCCTAAGTAGAAGCAGACTGGCCTGACTGTGTGTGGAGCACACGCCACTGAGACACACAGTGAGGTTGCCAGGGGTGGCAGGAGCCAAACTGAGTTTCTGAGCCAAAGCAGACCTCGTGGTTTGCCAGCCTTTGCAGCCACTTGTGAAGAGTAGAGCTGCTCCTTGGGTGGTAGAACCATAATCCTTAGGAAAAATCCCTTCCTTTTAGGAATAAAGAAATCACTGATTTGACAGACTTGCTGTGATTACCATGCAAGTAGCCATATTTTGGAGCTGACCAGGATGATTCTTTGAACTATTGACCATTTCTTTCCTGTGAGATGCAGGGGATGGAAACAAAAGTAAACAGTGCCTGTGGCAAATGCTGCTTCCCAACCAATTAGAAGTGGGAGTGAAAACATCCACACCAGGTGTTTGTAAGACATACAGTTCCACTGCCCAACTGGAGGGTGCTGGGGAAAGGGTTGGAAGGAAAGTCAGGTGGTGAAGAGAATGGGCAATGGAAGGAGGAGGGAATAATTTGTTATTGCAAAATAATACCTGTGCATGTCTTAGTTAATCATCAACACACTCACTGGAATTTAAGAAACGCTAAGAAAACTGGAGACATGATATTGGTTCCATTCTGAGGGAGAGCCTCCTAGGAACTGTCCAAGTTGCTGACCGTAGTTCTAACTGATGGTGACTCTCAATGGTTCCATCTACCCACCTCTTTCCAAAAACTGCTTATTTAAAGTATCCTCAATCACAGTATTTGGATAGATAGTTCTGTATTCTGCAATAGCTGTGATATTTGGGGCCTTCACCATGTGTTTAGTGAAACCCGAATTGTGATTTTGTTTACAGCTGCTTATTCTGTTCCCATTACCAGCCCTAAATTTACAAAAAGAGAATTGTTTATAAGCCATGAACCCATGTAGAGTTTCAAGAACATTTCTACACGTAAGAATAGTATTTTTACTATTACACGTTCACACATGCAAGCACACATGCCAGGATATATATAGCATAATTACTAGCAGATTTGCCAGCTGTACCTGCATGTGTGCTTATAGGTTTTATGCATACCCAGTACATATACTGTGTACCTATATATGTTTATTTTAGCTCAACTTCACAGAAGCTCAACTCTAACTGCTTGAGCATTTGTGAGAAAGTGCTCCATAAGTCTTAACTTCAGACTCTTAATGAAAATCTGAGTTACTCACAGTAAGCAAACCTGTATTGCTGAGATCTTCAGTCAGGCCAATATAAACTTTTAAAAGTATCCAGTCTTTACCATAAGGATCACCACAGAAAGAGCTTTTAAATCACTACAAAAAGAGCTTTTCCTTTTATCCTCCATAGTGCTAATTTTGATTGATAGATAGATAGATGATAGATAGATAGATAGATAGATGATAGATAGATAGATCCTTGTTCAAACCCCCCCATGCAAAATAATTATAAAACTCTCATAATATCATCGTGGATTTTATGGGTGGATACTGCCAGCCTAATTTCAGAAATGAGAGAGTTACGATTCAACACAATTATTACAATCCCATGGTTGGCTCCAGTGACCTGTCTTTTATCAGAGTTTGAAAAGGGAGAAGAAAAAACAGGAGGACTTGTTTATTACATTTATTAAAAATGCAATTCAGTCTAATTTATTTCAGGTCCCAGGAGATGGTGCTTATTTACATGAGAGGGTTAACAGATCCGCTCCAAATTATGTAGTGTTAATCTCACACCCCAACCACCAGCTACTCTCTTATAGATCAGTTATTGATGGCAAGCTGAGCTATTTATAACACCATGTTAATGACACATCGGTGACTCACAGAAGACCTGGAGACATTCCATTTAGAAATAATTCAGCTATTACATTTGGATTCCTCTGTCGCTTCCCATGTTATGCCTCCTTGTTTTATGGGAGAGGTAGTCCCAGAGAGCTCCATGGTTTAAATATAAAACTGCTTAATTTCCACGCTGATGTCAGAAACAGGACTCTCTCCCTGTGAATGAATTAGGTGCTACCCTTATGGAATTCTGGAGTGTGGATACTTATCCTGGAATCCAATCCCCGTTGGCCCTACTTTAAGAAAACCTGATATTTAAAAATCTAAAATTGTAACAAACAGAAGGTTAATGAGGAAGTATTTTTTACATTGCAAAATACTACACAAGATTTCTGCCCATTAAAATAAGACATTACTTACACAATTATGTTTACAGCATAACTTTTATCGTATTTATAAAGCAAGGTGCTACATACTTAGCTAGACTTGTTCCTACTGAAAACTCACACTTTTCAGAGTTTTAAAAGAAATGACCTCCCGCAAGTTTTCTGGAAAATTATGTAACAACAAAAATGAGAAAAGTAGATGGGAAAGTGCTTATGAAAGTTAAAGGCACTGTGCAAATATACATTATGATTATTGTCAGTGATACTGTTGTGAACTCCATAGTTGGGTCTCTCAATTCTGAAATCAGCCTGGCAGAATACTCGATTGCCCTGCAGCCTATTATTCTAAAGTTATAGTTGCTTTACAAGGAAATGACCCCTTTTCTTTCTGTCATCCTTAGATCATTACCTTTCAGCTAATCAGGATATTGCCGAATGAAACTCTCCAACAAGAGAGAATTCACCTTGAAATCTCTGTTGGGGTCACCCCCATCCTCCCATGAGGCCTTTCTTCCCCTGACAGTCCCTGGGTCTGATGCCAGACACCATCAGCTTAAAGGGGCTCCTGTGGTGCCTTGATTAGGTTTTAGTTGGGTGGTCTTAGTACTATATTTGGATTCTAAACACATATACACACAACAGTTGGCACAAGAGTTTTTAATTCCTGTGTGGAAAAGAGCATTTCATTAGGTCATAGATTCTTTAGTCACCTCTGAGATTTTTTTATTCCATGATCTCAAGGAAATTGAGGTCGAGCTATATTAGCTCATCTATTCAGGGTCACATCATTCAAGGGGTCATAATTAGCAGCAGAGCCAAGAGAAGACGCTAGGTCTCCCATATCTCATATCACAGCATGGTCACACTTACCTAAGACCCACAGCTTTCCCCTTGTCTCCAGCCAAAGCATTGTCATCAACCTTGAGCCATTCACCCTTTTAGCACTAGAGACAATTGAATCCATCCTTTAAAGAATAGGGGGAAATCCTTGTCACAAGTATGTTCAAAAAATGAATGTTCCTGGTTTCCCTTTATCTATGCAAGCTGTTCTGAGATTGAACTCTTAATCTGGGCCCTTTGCAGCATCCTACGTTCCCAGTTCATTGCTTTGGTCCACAGCACCCAGCAAGGTTGGAGGCGAGTTCATTCTCTGCCTCCCCTTCCATGGGCCTTTTTGCAACTCCCTCTTTCCTGGTGCTAGGAATATCTCACAGGTCAAAATCATGTTCTCTGCAGTAGTTCTGAGCAGTAAAATAAAAGAACTACAATTTATGGAGTATTTTACAAAAGGCTTCCACATGCATTTTCTCATCCCCAGACAGTCTTATGAGTGTAATATTGTTGTTGATATTGCTATTATTATCCCCTTTTTACAGACAATAAATTGAGATCCAAAGGAGTTAAGAGACTTATCCATAGGCACACAAATAGAAAATGTCATGAGTTAGGATTCAAACTGAGCCACTTGACTCCAAATTCCATGCTGTTACACTATGCTGTGGTGCCTCCCGCGTTGTTCCCTGCCTAGAGAGCACAAGAGAACGAAGGAAAGGAGAAAGCAAGTCACTTTCACCCACACAGTCATGTAGTCCCTACCAGTCTACTAAGTGGACATATTAAAATAAGAGAAGTAACACTGTTTTCTTATGCAGAAAACTGTGTAATCCCAGGGAGATTTGCCCAGAAGAAAGCCTGTTGGGGGCTACAGTGTGGGAGCTGGCTGTCACTCGGCATCTCTTAACACAGTACTGGTAATTAGTGGAGTAGGAAATCTGCTCTCCTGGTCTGAGAATCCCTGAAACACCATGAGCACAAAAGGAGGAGGAAAGCACGCATCCCACAGCTGAGGTCCCAGCTAAGCAAGGCCCTGCCACCCGCCATCCCTCAGTGCGTCAGGAGCAGCATGTGGGGCAGAGGTATTGGAAACAATGGCTTTCCAAGCTCCGGTTGGCACCTTGAACGTTCTTGCTAGAACTGAGGGCACAATTAAACATTGCCAGAGCCAGCTCCCGACTGAGTTGCAAAGAAAGATGTAAACACACACACACACACACAGACCCGCTACACTCACACATGCTTCAAGCTGAAAAGAAAATTAATTAAAACCCCAATGAATGCCCGAACTCTATAATTAAGCCTAAAAGATCCTTAGATAGAAAGGGAGTGGAGTAAGCCAGCTCAGTGCCCAGAGATATTTTTACCCCAGAGTCTTATTGCCATTAATTTCTTCTGAGATCTTGAGTACATCTGGTTCCAGTTTCCCTGGTAGGACATCTGCCTATGGAAGGCCTTCAGAAGAGTTGCCAGCTCAGTGGCCAGAGGACAGCCAAGGTTGTTTGGCCATCATTAAACACTCTTATAGGAATGCCTCTAGGGAGACGGACTGCAGTTGCTCTCCTTGGTCAGCCATGCTCCCTCCCATGATGGATCCCATCACTAACTAACCTCAGTCCTCCTAATAATTCTTTTGAGGTCTGCAGTGCTTTACAGTTTACAAAGGGTTTTTACCTTCCTTTGTGTGGAGTAAAAAACATCTCTAATCAAGATAAAAAATCTTAGTATTGGTCTAATCTTTCTCTTCTTATTGTTATTAATAATAATAACTCCCATTTGATTAGTATGCTGCAGTTTGCATAGCACAGACACAAAAATTTTGTCATTTGATTCTCAACAATCTTATACGGTCTGCTTTATATCCCCACTTTACTGACGAGGGATTTGAAAGTCAAGTGACCTGTCCAAGGTCACACTAATATCAGTGGTGCTCTTAAGATTTGAATCTCAGTCTTCTGGCACCACACTTTTACTCCATTCTCACAGAGCATTTTCTCCCTAGTTAAATGCAGGCATCCTTCTCTGCCTGTCCAGCCACTGCTATTCCTCAGGCAGGGCTGACTGACTAGCAGAGGGAGTCTTTGCAGGGTCACCCTAATGGATCTCTGGATGCACTTTGTCCAGACAGAATAAGCTGTCCTGAAGAGTCTGGGTTCAGCTGTCTCAGGGTCTGTGCCCTCAGGTGATTTCTCTCCTCTTCCACCTTGGAAGAGTACTCTGAGTCAGGAGGCCAGAGCCCAAGACCTCAGCATGACTTGAATTTTCTAAACGCAGCTGATGAACTAGACCTTCAGCAAATCACGTAATTCATCTCAGCCTCAGTTGTCTCCTTTGTTAACTGAGCCACTAATACCGCCCAGCCAACATCATAGTCAGGAAGACACAGCAGGATGATGTCTGGAAACACTCCAAAATGTCTAATGTGCTGTCTGATGTAAGGTTTTGTCACTTCAGTAGAATCATGGGGCCCAGGGTCAGTTGCAGGTCCTCAAGTGCCATTGAATTGGACGCCCAAGACCATCTCAGGGAAACCCACTGTCCCTGCCAAGGGAGACATGTCCTTGGGGGAAGGTGGGGCTTCTGAGCTCCCCCTGCCCCCAGACACCTTGATGGAGAGAACTGGACCCTGGCAGTCAAGAAAAGAAAGGAGACCACTGCATAGCCCTGTGGAAAGCAGCTCTGGGCAGAATTTATAGCTGGAATTCCAAGAGTTCCTTTCCTTTTGGAAAGGAAAAGAGGTTGATCGGATCTGGGCCGGACTTGAAATCCCAGCACAATTTGCCTAGTTTAAGTCTCCTGGAGAAGCCAGCCGGGGACAGCTATGTTTTTCCTGTCACTGGCTCAGGCAAGAGATGCAGAGGGAAAAATTATTAGCATTATATGTATATATAATTTTATGTGGTTCTCCACTGGCCTGTCTGTCCCTGGATGGTTTTTGATGCCCCACATCTTGGCTGGGACACCACAGTTTGTAGGTAACATTACAGATTTGGTCACGTGGGTGCACATAAAAGAAGGAAATACTTTTTCCAACGCTGCCTCCACCCCTAAGCCGTCTCACCACCGTGGAGGCATATTTGGCTGTGGCCCCTCTCTCTGCCGGCCTTGCCTGCTATAGCCCTATTCCACATGGCCCCATCTGGACCAGCCACATAGCCTGCTTCAGGCCTACTTCCCAAGGCTCCCTGCCCCAAACCCCAATCTGTGCCTCACTGCCGGGTGGGCCCCACCACAGACTTTCTGGGGAGAAAGGTAATTTTGCCCAGCTGGAGAGTGGTCCTGACGAGAGCCTACTATCTCTTCTCACCAAGGCAAATGTGAAAACAGGCCTTTGGGTAGCAGGCCACGTGGCCTTGCAAAGGAGGCTCTTCTCTGCCTCAGGGCTCCTGTTTGTCCTTCACTAACCCAGAAAACGTGGCCTGACCCTTAAAACAGCTGAATGCTGGGTCAGAAATGCCCGGGAGAAGGGAATATAGACATTCGAATTACAGCAGTGAGGGGAGAAGGCCAAGACACAGAGCGGCCGCAGCCCAGCTGCACGCAAACCTCCCTGGAGACTGTGAGGGGCTCTGAGAGGGGTGCACGTGAAGCATTTGAATGGAGAGACGGCTGAGTTTGGGGCTGACCTCAGGCTGGCTGAGACCCAGCATCACTAGCAGCAGGGAGGAGACAGGAGGGAGGACGGAATGCTTTGCTTCAGGCCAGGCCCGGGACTAGCGTAAACCAACCAAGGTGCCTGGGCTGGAAAATCTAAGAAGGTGCTCACTCCTGTTTGCAAGCTCTGATTCTGTATCTGCTGAGAGGGAGCCCCCTTCAGTGTCTGCCCTCGGCACCTGGCTCGCCTCACCCCAGCCCCAGCCCTGCTTCGTGCCATCTTCTATGCACTGTTCTCTTCACAAGAAGAGCAGATATGGGAGGGTGTTGTGTGACCTCTCTGGATACTCACTCTTACAAGTATTTGTAGGGGGTGTCTACTGTGTTCCAGGCTAAACAGAGTCAGCAGGTAGACAGTGCTCACAGGAAACTATGGAAGCCACTCATTTTCCCCTTTGGAGTCACACATCACAAAAGGAACCCCAGAATCTTGGCAAGTGCTCCCTTGGTCTGCCTGTCTGGCCCAAGAGCTCAGTGAGGATGGCTAAGGTGACAAGGCAGCACTCTGTCAAGCTCTTTGAGCTCTTCTAAAGAAACGTGCTGGGGAAAACCTACAGCCACATCAGTACATGCACGGCTCTGGTGATGAAGGGAACAGCTGGTTCTCTTTCCATCTGCTCTCATCCCATCACCCCCACCCTTCAAACCAATTAGAATATTCCACACAGATGTGATCCAATGAAACGTTAATTGGAAAAATAACAGGAAGGATAATACATGCACTTCAGGCTAAGAACTATTTCAATAAACTGGGCTTTGAAAGCAAGACAGCCAATTAGATTATTTCCCACTTCATTCCCTCACGTACCAGAAACTATAGAAAGCTATTACTTCTAATTAATTAGGAAAGAAAGAAGGACTCTGCGTATGCGTATCAGGTGAACAGGGACTGAGGCACTACCCCACTTACCTCTTCATGCACAGTGCACATGCATGCATGCATTTACGCACACACACACATCAGGGACTAAAGACTCATCTACTATCTCACCTGGAGAATTTCATGGGTCTTCTGAAACAGCAAGAAAATACCTGCTCCTAAGAGCCACTCACAAAATCAAAACAGAGAAATGCCTTCTTTGGGCATGTTTATCAGAAAGGAAATGGGGCATTTCTTATGAGAGAATAAGCAACTCTAAATTCACTTGGATTCCAAACTTTCTGCATCCGAAACAGTCTTGTCTGTTCCTCTTCAGTAAAGAAGGAAGCATCTCCCAAGCCTATTTCAAATGCTCAGGAGGGTCTAGTGGACCAGGAAATCTGAGACCCCTGAGGCCTGATTTTTGAATTGACTTTATTATGCAGGTCAACTGCACTTTTCCATCTGTGAAATGGGAAGAAGACCTGTCCTCAGTGCCACAGTCACCCCTTTAAAGGTTTTAGGCTTGTGGGAGCACACTGACATAGAGCTCTGACCTTCTTGTGCCTTGCCTTGGGGAAAACTGATAGACAGAACTCAACCTTGCAGCTAAAATATTTTTTGTACAAAAATTATGCTAACCCAAAGGCATCCTTACTGTGTAATTAATATAATATGAATAACATGATAATGAATATAATAGTCATGTAAAGCAGTCATCATGATGATACGAATTCTGCACACAGGCAGTGTGGTCCATCGGCAACAGAGAGACTCCGAGGTTGTCTCAAAGCCTCTGCACACCTGTACCCACTTGGTACTCTACTCTCCCCCATCACCTACCATGTCTGTCACTCTGTGCCATGCACAACATCAAGGGCTGGCAGAGCCTAGCGCAATCAGTGCCTCTGACCAATCGCTCACTGCAGGAAGAGGAACTCGCATTCATTGACACTAGAGCATGGTAGCTATTCCAGAGCACAAGGTGTAGGGCGGGACAGTTTCTAGAATGGCTTCTAGGCTATAACTCCCCACTTGCATGTATAACGGGGTTGTCTGTAAACTTCAAACAATTGGAACAAGTTTATTTGACCATCTCTATAAGAACTTGAAATTTGGCTTCTTTCTGAAACTGAAACCATGCATAAAATTTGAAAATGCAACAGTGTTCATTTAGAATCATAAGAACTAGTTATGCCATTATAGCAGTACATCCCTGTAAGCAAACCCAGCATGTCAATACTCCAACGAAACAAAGCATACAAAAATGATCAGGGAAGAAAGAGGAAGATGTCCGATGCTTGGATTTACCTCAGAGCAACTCCTTTCATACGCTCAAAAATACCCTTTTTATTTTAAAACTTCAGTTCACCACTTCTTCTTTAGGACCACCACTATTACATGAAGCAATATATACAAGTACCCCAAAAAATAGTGGCAAATTTTTTTCTTTTCTTAAAGAAAAACTGATTGACAACTTCAAGTTGAATAATACAGGCATATTCAAAAAGTTTTAGCACAGTTGAAATGTGTGCCCATGCACAGGTATACTGGGTGAGCCATAGGGTTCTGGTGAATCAGCGATTCTTGCAAATTACCTCGTGCTTTTAGATGCTGAGAACCAAGGCCATGGAGGGTCTGGTATTCCCACCCATTTCTATAGATCCTTTTGTGCCTTGCTGATGGGTTACCCCTATAAACGATCTAGAATCCCTTAATATTATCTTAGTTTTGAATCATTTTTTAAAGAACCACATAAATGCTATAGACCATCTTGACAGAGCAATGCATATGTAAATAAGTACCCATAATTTTGCATAAAAATCTCAGGGTCGTTGTCCCCTTGCAATCTATTTATGGAACCCAGATTATGAACATCTGCTTTTAAGGAATGACATTCTTTGGTCACTGTCTTAATGCCCATTTTATTTACATGTCTCCATGTCCACATACAGGTCACCTAGTAGGACAAGGCACACCAGGAGCAGAACCACATGGCAGAGACTAAAGAGGACGAAATGAGCGATGGCTGGTGGCTCCAGAAGCTGAAGCCCTGGACAGCTGATTTCCCATTAAAATGGGTGCCATCCTACCTGTCTCCTCGCCATCCTCCCATCCCCTCATCCCATGACCTGTACCCCTCCCACCCCACCACGTGCCATGCAGCAGTCTCCATGGGCTAGCTGGCTGGCTGGTTGGCTCCTGGGGAGCTGTGTTAAAGTGAGAGTTGTGCCTGCTGTATCTTTTTTTTTTTTTTTTTTTTTTTTGCGGTACACGGGCCTCTCACTGTTGCGGCCTCTCCCGTTGCAGAGCACAGGCTCCAGACGCGCAGGCTCAGCGGCCATGGCTCACTGGGCCAGGGCCCAGCCGCTCCGCGGCATGTGGGATCTTCCCGGACCGGGGCACGAGCCCGCGTCCCCTGCGTCGGCAGGCGGACTCTCAACCACTGCGCCACCAGGGAAGCCCATGCCTGCTGTATCATTTTGTGTGGAAAGAGTGGGTCCATCCAGATCTCAAGTCCATGCTCATCCCTCTAAGTGAAGCTGGGATGAAGTACTGGTCAGCTTGGACTTCAGATACCTAAAATGTTCCAGCATTGGTTCCCAAACCCTGCCTGCCCTGCCTACACTTTTGGGTGAAAAACAGAGGGAGTATGTATCTCCCCTCTTTCTCCCTTCTCCACATGGGTGGCCAGTGTTAATACTCTCTCTAGATTTCTCTGATCCTTGGAGAGCCAGGGCCAAAGCAGTCTTATTTCCCCTACATGGCCAGGCTGGGTACCTTCGGGTGACCAAGGGCAAAGTGTATGTCACTAGGATCAGTGGGGTGAGGGAAGAACCACCCTAAGAAGGCAAAAAGTGTGTGCATTATTTTATTTACTGCCTTGCTTATTGATTTATTTATTTATGAAATATGTATTTATCATACAGCAGAAAATCTACTCCCATCTTTGAAGCACCCAGCCCCAGAATTTGTCTTCTTGGCCCCATGGGGCACAGTGAATTATTTCTCTTTTAAATGACAGAAAACAGTGGGGGAAATTCTCTCCCTCTGCCCAAACACCTCCACCTCAAGCAGATTTGAACCAGAAGTGGGGTTAGAAACCACCAGCTAGTGAGGCTGTAAAGCCACACACATCAGCAGAGGCTTGACTGTCCAAATAGAAGCTCTCAGAAGCCCCTAACCCTACCCCCTCAGATCAGTCCTCCCCTTCTCCTTCTTCATGTGCATGATGGTGTCTAGCCACTCAGCTCCAGCCTGACCATCTCAGAACCAGACTTCTCGATTGCTCTGGTGCTGTCTTCTTAACTAATGCCACATGCACATTAGAGACACCTGAGAAGCTTACAGAAAACCCAGTTCTGGTCCCCTCCCCAGCTCATTCCAGCAGAATCTCTGGGGGTAGCCTGGCCCTGGTATTTTTAAAAGGTCACGCAGAGGATTCGAACGTGAGACTAGAGTTGAGAAGCACTTCTAGTGTCTTCTCTCCTTTGCTTCTTCCCACCACCCACATCCTTCACCCTTTATTTCCCAAGCTTTCTTCAGCACCAAGAATAGGAAAAGGCCATTGAGGAATGATGAGTTCTCTTCCCATTCCTCCAGCCCTGAACCTTCCCCATCTCTGACCCTTCCCACTGAACTTTCCCCATCAGGTCAACCAACCTGAGCAGATCCCTGGAGAGCTGGAAGGTCCCTCCAGTTGTACATAGAGGCTGGTGCCTGCACCCAGCCTGGAGGCTGCTCTCAGACAACTTCCAGCTTTTCTCAGAGCAGAAACCTACCGTTTCCCAGATTCTTTCTCTACTTGCCCTTCCCCCAGGCTCCCAAACTCCAAAGCTGGAGACATTGATTCTCCAAATCCCAATCCAGATGGGAATGCCCGTGCCCAGTCTTTATAACCCAAGCCCTGGCCATTTCTGCAGAGCCACCTGAATTGAATGCAGGTCTACTGATAACAGAGAAAGGAGTCACATTGCCCCAAGCCAGTCCTTTCCCCAAGAATTGGACAATCCATACCCCAGATGGCTAATAAGAGACACCTCACATTTCACACTTACAAGATCTCCACTGCTGAGTGTGAGTAAATGTGTGTGTGTGTGTACACATGTGCACACAATATATACAAATCATAGAGATATACTACGTTCATAATAGACCCAAGTGAATTCTATATTGGATATATACACAGAATGTTGTAATATCTACAAACTGTTAGACACATCACACACACACACACACACACACACACACACACACACACACACACACACACACACAGCCTAGGGGAACTTGTGATGTGGGAAGGGTTGTTTTTGCTACCCCATCTCCCTCAAAGGTTACTCTCTTGCCCCCAAGTAACCTCCCGGGGCAACTACTATGTCAAGCACACCCTCAGCTGCCCAGCTGGTCCCTCTCCTGTATCCCATATCACCAAGCCTTGTTTCCCCATTAGTCAGAATGTCCCTGCCCTCCGTCCCATCTCTCAGGGCCCTACTCTCTGATAGATGAGTTGATTGTTACCCCTCCCAGGTGACATTTACGTCTTAATAGGGGCTACAGATAAATGCCTTAATCTGAAGGAGTGGCCCTCATGGTGGGAATTTCAGGCGTAGTGGTGGGTCAGTAGGGGAGATTATTTTTTATCAGAGGGGGACTTTTTACCACCCCTCAAATCACACCTATCTCTAAAATCAAACCTTCATCAGTGCATGAACACAGTCAAGCACACTTAACCTATATACACTTTCCATAATTTTGAGACACCTCTCTTATACCGGCCCTATGTTTAAAAATGAAAAAAAAAAAAAAGGAACCAGCTAAATTAATTGAAATCGCACTGGGAAGTGTAGCCTATTTTTCACCGGCCGCCAGCCATCTGGCCCACCCTACCCTGTTCCATTTCCCTTCTGCTCCTTCTCTTTTCTTCTCCTACCACATCAGTTCATCGACTTGGATGTTCTCTCCGTGCTCTCCTCACCCATCTCCCCACGTGTATTTCCTTCCTTTCCTGTTTCCCAATTGGAATTGTGCTGTTTTTCGGTGTCGTCAGGACAAAGAGCAGGTTAAAAGCATGAGCATGTGTGTATCACTCTGAAGAAAGAGAACCCAGGTATTCTGCTACAGTTTGGAGAAAAACCCAACGAAGGAAGAGATGAAAGCTGGCTCTGCAGAGTGCCTTAAAAATGACTTTAATTAGGAAATTCTGAGTCGTCAGTCTTTGGATGTTACATAAACTCAAACAGATGTTGCATTTCACTTCTCTGGGATTAAAAAAAATGTTAAATACAGTATGTATTCAACAATAACAACAACAACGTCTCTTTTCTTTTTCATTTGGTCCTTAAAGATGCAGTGCCTGGTTTTCCAAAAAGCCCAGGGAAGGTCTCAGGGACATACTGAGGGCAGATGCAGGAGTCCTGCCCAGCTAGGAAAACTTGCAGACTAAGGCAGAGCGCTGCAATCATTGTTGGTGCAGAAGGCAAGTCTCAGATGAGAAAGAAGCTGGATGACATTGAGTAAGGAACAGAAAGGGGTCCTCATCCTTCTCCCTGATAATGCACTATCTTAGTCTGTGACTCAGTGCTGTGAAATTGGGGGAAGAAGAAATTCTAGAAACACAGAGGGCAAATCTTGCCCTTCCATCCCCTCCCCACCTCCACTCCTCCCTAGAGCACCCTTTGATCAGTTTCTGCTTTGCTTTTGCCAAATGATTTTCCTTTAGCTTAACACTTGCTACCCAAGGTGAGACTAAAACAAGGTATTTGGAAGAGTCTGAGCTCCCGAAGGCAGTTAAGACTTCTGGGATATTGCCTTCTCTCCCACAGAGCTGCATTTTTATTTTTATTTTGCGGTAAGCAGGCCTCTCACTGCTGTGGCCTCTCCCGTTGCGGAGCACAGGCTCCGGACGCGCAGGCTCAGCGGTCATGGCTCACGGGCCCAAACGCTCCGCAGCATGTGGGAACTTCCCGGACCGGGCACAAACCCGCGTCCCCTGCATTGGCAGGTGGACTCTCAACCACTGCGCCACCAGGGAAGCCCAGAGCTGCATTTTTAAATGATTGGACCGCAGCTATGCAAGAGTGGGAAGTATAGTGGGGATGGAGCTCTTGACCTGTACTTGGATTCTGAAAACCCGATGGAGGTAGGAGGAACTGGGGACCCAGCCGATCAGGACCCCACCCATCAGAACCCCGCCCCCTGCCTCTCCCCACCGCCTCACCCCGACCTGCTTTTCTGCTTTGGAAGCCAGTGCCTGACTGGTAAGTGCTTGGTGCCCTCTAGGTACCAGCTGTTCTCTCTACTGCACCTATTATTCAAATCTGTCATGGCTCTTTTAAATGAGATGTGACCATTCTGTGGGATCAGCAGTTTTAAGAGGGCTGAGAGTCACTAGTTCATATTCTCTCTCTTTCCTCTTTCATTCTCTTTCTCTCTGTCTCTGTCTCTCTCTCACACTCACACACACACACACACACACACACACACACACACACACACTACCACCACCACTCAAAAGAGGGAAAGCAAGAAAGGAGACCCAGATACTGAAATATAGAGTGGTAAATAGTGGTTTCCACTCTTGGAAAAAAATATTTCTCTATCATACATGTCATGAGGTGAGGGGAGTACATTTTTAAGCATATGTATTTATAATCTAAGACATCCCCAACCTTCACCAACTCAACCAAGCAACACATGCTCAATTCTATGGGAAGCAGCTTTGTAGACACATTTTAGGCAAGGAATTTCTGCATCTTCTCTATTAGAAAGTGTGATCTGAGGTACACTCTCTGGGAAAGGGCAATTTGCACTTTTTTCCCAGTTCACTTATTTTAAGAAATAAACCATGCACTGGTGGTGGCCAAACACGCCAAGTGTGAATGCATGTATACTCTCCAATAAAACCTTTCATTAACCGAAGTGGCGTAAAGCGAAGAAGCAGTTACCTCAGGACACATCTTGCTAACGATGCACAAAACAAATTGAGACGAAGCACAGGTGCTTACAGACACAAGTCAAAGCCATGGTGGCTTGGTGCTAAGATGCTGAGCGTAATTCCTGGGGAAGGAGCTTGGCAGGGCCACTGTCACTGCTACAGATGCCTGCTGCCGCTATAAGGGCTCCTGCAAAAGAAACACTGAACTTTCGCTTTTCACCTTGTAAAACAAAAATCTTCAGATTTCTTTCCATCAGCAAAAACAGGTACTAATGTAGGTCTTTCATAAAAGTGAAGTTTCATAAAAACAAACTTACAAAAAGTGGGGGATACCTGTACAGTTCAAATGTACAGATGAGGTTTGGGGAACATAAGTGATAGCTGAGCCAAACTGAAATTATAAGTGGTATTTCGTTTTCACTTAGAAAAAAACTGTCAAGTTCTATGTTAAACTCTGTAATGGTTTGGAAAAGGAAACAGGGATGTGTTTGATTTTTTAAAACCTAACTAATTATATGCACATACACTTAAAGAAGAGATTTGGGGGAGCAAAGACAGAATATTCAAACAAAAACTATGTATTTATTGCTATTTCTGTGAAAAGAACGTTACAACTGAATCAACTTGGAATACAAATATGGTCGTCTTTCTTTTCTTTTTCAAATTCATTACTTGAACTTTCTTAGGTCCTGTTAGCAGAGAGCTCAGCAGTCCCTTTTTGAGGCTCCCCACCCCACCCCCCCGCCATTTCTCAGGGACCCTGGATCCTGAACTCATACCAAAAAGAGTCAAAACACCAAGCAGAAAGAACAGGGTCACATTAACCCGTTCCTGCCCTGCCTTCCTCCTGCCTTCCCTGCCCACTACCTGAGGGAAGACATCCAGGATGCCCAGGACACAAGCCGTCCCCTTGATACAGCTTTGAGCACCATGCTTTGCTCAGTCACTATTCTCAAAGGATGCCAATGGGGCTGGGACTGGAGGCCCTGAAATCACCTTCCTGATGAATCTCTACACCTCTGCATTGTACCCAGGCCGACGACCTGAGCCCTTTCCTCCCCGGGTCAGCGATCTCAACTCATCCTCGTCTTAGCCTGGTTCTGGGCCCCTTGAAGATCCCAACTTCCAGCCTGGGGAGGAGGAGTTGGCTTTCATTGTCTTACAGAAAGACCCAGGTTCCCTTTGCAAGTTGCTGCGTTTCTTCCATGCCCCCTCCCTGAAAGCCCACATTTGCATAAGTGAAGGAAATTACTGGATTGATCCACAGAGCAAAAAGATTTTTTATTTCAACAAATACTTATTAAGTGACCAACATGTGCCAGATACTACATTCTAGATGCTGGGCATTCCTCAATGAACCAAACAGACAAAAATCCATCCCTCCTGGAGCTTCCATTCTGGTGGGAGGAAAGACAGACAATAGACACAATAAATAAGGAAATTGTATAGTGTGTTAGATGGTGAGAAGTACTATGGGAGGGGGTAAAAAGAGGAATCAAGAGTTCTAGAAGATCTGCCTCCAGGTGAATTTCTGTGTGGGCTATATACAAAGAAGCAGTTGTCAATTGCACTTACTAATAACAACAACATGAATAATTATGGCCTCTCCAGGCACCCCATTTAATCTCTGCATTAACAGGCATCCTTTTCCATGTAAGGCTTGAGATCTATGCTTTATGCATTCCAAAGCAGTCTCGGGTTTATTGTCTCCTAGTTTAACCTATGAGGACTTCATGTACCGCAGCTGAGAGAAGTTAAGTGACCTTCCCAAGGTCACATGGCTACTAAGTGTCAGGGTGAGAATTCCAATAAGGCTCTCTTGACTCCATTGTGTGATTTTTCTCAATGCATTTGTAAAAAGCACAAGACATGAAGCCAGAAGATCCAAAACTGAGATCCAGCATTGTATCTTACTAGGTGTACAAAAGCTTGAAAAATTCCCTGCAAATGTAAGATAAGACTGGATTTGAAATTACATTATAAATCATAAGGCACGGTACAAATGTGATGCTTTGGGGCAACTCTGCAGGCTGCCTCAACATTCCACTTACCTACTATCTGTGTGATTCATTAAGTAAATAAATATAATTAAAAGGAGTTATTTTTATAGCATGCTGCACACAACTCCCAAAGCAGTTCTTACTAAAGTTGCACAAATTAAAACAGTATATATTTTCTGCCTGTAAACTAATTATCTGATTCAAGTAAATTCAAAGCAAGCCCACTTCAAAGGTGTTCTGGAACAGCAGGTGCATAATCACACTAAATGTATTGAAGAAGCACTGTTACACGGGCCTTGTTAGGAAGTTCTGAGCATCAGTGTGGAGAAAAGGACACTCCTGTAACAGATCCCAGGGGTTCAGTTGTGGCTGTGAGCAACCAGTTGGATTTCTTGTCCTATTCCAGGCCTCTGCATCCTCTTTGTTAACTTCGTCACCTCAGCAGTTGGAGAATG
The DNA here is from genome assembly GCF_949987515.2 of Delphinus delphis. Taxonomy (NCBI): domain Eukaryota; kingdom Metazoa; phylum Chordata; class Mammalia; order Artiodactyla; family Delphinidae; genus Delphinus; species Delphinus delphis. Next base: position 122,388,296 of record NC_082683.1, on the reverse strand, counting down.
CCCACCAGTGAACACAAAAAACTGTCACATTGGCCTACAGGCAGCTGGTACTGACCCCATTAGTTTAAGCTAGGAAATAAGGCTGAATATGGCTTCTGTGAAAGCTTAGAAGATGCAAACTACAGGAGGAGAGGTGCTATGGACTGGATATTTGTGTACTCCCCCCCCCCAAATTCGTATGTTTAAGCCTTAATCCCCAAAGTGATGGTATTTGGACATGGGGTTTCTGGGAGGTAATTAGGTTTGGATGAGGTTGTGCGCGGGAGGAACCTCCATGATGGGTTTGGTGCCCTTAATGAAAAGATCCCAGCTTGTTCTCTCTCTCCCCCCCACCATCCCCCATCTGAAGAAAGCAGGAAGAGGGCCCTCACTAGAACCCAATCATGCTGGTACCCTGATCTTGGGTTTCCAGCCTCCAGAACTGTGAGAAATAAATGTTCGTGGTTATTTAAGCAATCCAGTTTATGGAGTTCTTGTTCCAGCAGCCCAAACTAAGACAAGAGGCATACTCTATTTTCTGAAATGGTTCTTAAATATAACTGCCCAATCCCTGTGCTTCTACAAAGGGAATGTACTTGCCCTCGGGAAAAAATTTGAAAGTTCTACAAAAATAAAGTGCACCTTTATAGAGCTGCCAAATGTTGCCTGCTTTCTTCTCCCCATGGTCAGGGTGGGAGGCTTTAGAGCAACCAGGAAAGACAGTAACCTCTTCATCCACCCTCCCAGCTTGGAGGATGTATAAAAAGTATCCTCACCCTGCTTCTGCAGCTCCTACCATCAAGATTCCAAGAGAAGTTGGATAAAACCACCCAAAAGACAGAGAAACCTTGACGAGCCCAGGTTCAAGACGAAGGAAGTGGGCAGATCTCATTTTCATGTGTAAGAATAGAGAATGAACCAAGATAGATGATAAAAGAACTTCAGGAAGAAATAAAAAGGATGTGGGGAAAGCTAAAATCGTGATGATCATAGTTTTCAAACCGACAATTCATGTCACAGATGAGACAGAGACACAAAATAAATCAAATCTATCTGCAAAATTCTGGAATTTGCCTTTGTCTCAGCCCCACAGCCCCATCTGTGGTGTAGCAATTGTTCACTCTAGTGAGATTATCTACATTGAAGATGATGGGAACCAATTATTTTCCTATCACTGAGGAAAGACAAGGAGAAATGGGCTCCAACTGAAGCTGTAGGGATCCCTAGTTAAATTTCTGAGCGAGTAAAAAATGGCATCTGGTGGAGAATTCTTCTTCTCTTCCTAACACCCCTCTCCCATCCCAAACAGACGGGTCCATCTGGCAGCAGCAAACACAGCAGACTGGAGAGTTTGTCCTGGGCAATTCTGAGTTGACTCTGACTCTTTCTTCCAAATACCAAAGTTGTAAACTGATGGCTAGAAGGACCCCCCAAACGCCACCTCTTTAAGAGAGCCCACCTCCAGGACAAGCAGCCCAGTGGAAAGAAAGGCAACTTGGGATGCCCATGGCCAGGTTGCATTTTAAGGTTGTCAAGAGGTCTCAGGTCGTCTGACTCTCTGGAGCGTTTAATGATATTCAAATGTCTCTTCAAGGTCAAATAAAGAGCTACCTCAGGGCTGCTGTCCATTTGTAGTGATCATTTAGACTGAGAGAGAAGTGAGCCAGCCCCCTGAGAGTTAAGGTCTCATATGCCCTCTGACTTGCAGGCTCCTCTCATTCCCAGATTCAGAGATTTCTAAGCACTTTCCATTGTATAAAATCTAGAAGTTTATAAAGTCTTGTCCCATATAATATCTCAGTTTACCCTACCAGTAACCTTGTGGGGTGTTATGAGCCCGTATTTGCATAGGAAGAAAAAAGATTCAGTGAGGCTGAAAGACAGCTAATACATGTGGAGCTGGAGCTGTAATTGGAGTTTCCTGGTCTCTGGTCTATGCAGTGCACGTTGCAAGGCTCCAGCTTGGGAGCTCAGAATGAAGAAAAAGCCCACTTATCATCGGTCAGGCCATTTTAGAGATGAGAACACTGAGGTCCAAAAAGTCATTGCATTTTTCGCTTAGCTGCAGGACTTACCCGAAGCGCAGGGAAGAGGTGCCCGGATCCCCAGCACACGGCCGGTCAGGGTCTAGCCCCGGGTTCAGGGATGGAGAGGTGGCCAATCCAGGGAAAGGGCCTTCGAGAGATGAATCAGCGGGCAGTCGCTCTCAGCCCAGGCTTCTCTCTCCCCTGTCAGGTTGGGACAGGCAGGGAAAGCCGCAACTTATTTCCCATGGATTTGTGCTCTCCTGGAAAACTTCTGGTGTATCTCTTCCACCAGAGATCGACCCTCCAGGCACAATCAGCCTCCATCACAAGAACAGGCCCCAGAACTAGAATTCTCCCTCTGAACCCTGCAGCAGGGGAGGGCTGAGGGCCCTCTTGGCGGTAACAGCAAGTCACCTACTTCATGTATAGCATCAGTTCTGTGCCTAAAGCTACAGAAGCAATGGGAGGGCCGGGGAAACCACCTGCCTTTGGATGAGAGCCCCAAACATCACTGAAGCTCACAGAGGGCCGGCCCATGCCAGAGATGGCCCGTCCACCAACTCATCCAGAGTTGGCGCTCACGTGCCTGCTCAGTCCAGCACTGGGTCCCGACTCCCACTCGATCTCCTTTCTAGCTGAAGGCTCCCGGAGGACCAAGGTTCCCTCTGCTGTGGGAAGGGGTAGCAGAGGCAACTGTGTCTGGGAGCCCTGCTAAGGCCCCGCGAAGCCTGGGCTATTCCAGCCCTGAGGAAATCCCCCTCACCTGGCCCCATTCTAGGAAGGGTGATTTTAAGGGAATTCTGGTCTGCCCCACCTCTGTGAGGGAAGGATGGGACTTCCCTCCAATCTCTCCCCTCATGATTTGCTCCTGTGTCACCTTCCTATGACACAACCCCTGTCTTTAGGGGTTGCTGGGAGGTCTCAGGGTGGACGGAACGGAGACCAGCATCACTGTAGTGATGGTGTACGCATGGCGAGGCTGGGGCGATGAGCTACTCAGTAACCGGACAGCCTGGGATCCCAAGGGCAGAAAGGCCACCGCAAAAGCTGCGGGAGGAACAGCAAGAAAGCTAACCACGGTCCCCGGCTCTGTATTCCCTCCTTCCCCCACACCCCCGAATAAAAGATCTTCCTGCTGGTGAGTTCAGGTAGGCAGAAACCAGAAGCTGTGAACAAGGGCATTCTTATATCTCTGTTTCACACCTTTGTTGCCAAGTTACGCTAAGAAAATACTGCCTGTGGTGAGAGCAAGGAGGGGGTGGCCCAATCAGTTGAACAAACATCCGAGCAGCATCTGCCGTGTGGAGGATGGGCAGAGGGGCCGCCACTGTCTTCCCAGTCCCAATGCCCCAGTGAGATCGTGAAGATGCTGTGACAGGATCTGGCAGAGGGGCATGAGGCCTCTCTGAAAGAAATCGGTGGGGCCCGGAGTCAAGGGAGCAGGAGTTTGGAAACCGGGCGGAGGAATTTCCTAGCGATTTCTCTTGCAATGCACAACCACCCCTCAGCAGAGGTGCAAGATGGGCCCAGCCACGTCTCTTCAGTCCCGTTTTTCAGTCCTCAGAAATATCCATGTCTCTATTATTTATTCAACACACATGTAGGGCACACCTGCTATGTGCTAGGCACTGTTCTAGCTCTGTCCTCAGGAGCTTACATTCTAATTGCAGGCTGGGGAGTGATAGATAATAAAGACAATTTGTAAGCAAAATATAAGCTATGTTAATAAATGCTCTGGAGGAAAACAGAGCAGGAAATGAAGATGTAGATTGATGAGGGGTTGAACATACGATGGCCAGGGAAGGTTCACTGAGAAGGGAGCGTTTAAAAATAGACTTAAAAGAAGTGGGTGGGGAAAAAAAAAAAAGCAACAGGAACAGAGCACAGACATTGAAACCTGATAAACCTGGACACACACAGAGCCTTTTACTTCCTAGCAGAGGAGACCTGGGTAAGTCACTCAATCTCTGAGACCTCCAGTCCTTAAAAAGTGAACGATGATACCTACTTCATGGGCTTATGGTGAGGATTAAATGAGATAATGCATAAAATGCTAGATCAGCCCCTGTCACATGGTAGGCACTTAATAAATGGCAGCTAAATTAAAAAAAAAAAAAAGTGGGTGAGTCATGCAGACACCTAGGGAAGGAGGCTTACCAGCAAGAGGAAACAGGCAGTGCAAAGGCCCTGTGCCTGGAGCAGGCCGGATGTGGATGCAATTGAGGAAGAGCAGAGGCCCAGTGGGGTTAGAGTGGATGAGCCTCGTCTTTTAAGACCCAGCATGCCAGGAGCTCATTCGAGAGCACTACTGAATCTGAACTGACACTGCCCACTGGTCTTCATCAGAGGTAAGGATGTCCTGGCCAGGTGGACAAGCTCCCCATGAAGATTCTGCAGTAGTTCCTAGGTCTTTGACAGGTGATGGAGGTGATTTCAGAACTCTGAATGGGGAAAGGAAGGAAGACCATAAAATGAGGAGAAGCAAGTATAGGACACTTAGGGACAGAACTTTGCAAACATGTCATGTTGTTCTCTTGGTGTCTTTGCACAAGCTGTCCCCTCTACGAATGCCCTTTGCTCCCTGCCCCAACTCATGATGCAGTGCCCAGTCATTCCATCTGCCCACACTCTGTACTCTGCCCTCTGTACTCACATCAGCTGTTCTGCAGTTTGTTTGTTGTGAGCTTCTCGAGGTCAAGAGCAATACCGTACACCCAGGACCTCAGAATAGATGTTTGTTGAGTGAATGGATATGAAATTCTAGGGTCACAGAGCTTTCTTTAGAACCTAGTGCTCTGAGGTTATTGCAGCCAGTGGAGGGAGCATCTACATTGGAGCAAAACACTTCCTTTTTGTAGTTCCTTTCCCACTGCATCTGTGGGAAGATGCATTAGGTCCTTGAAACAGTCCATCTGTCCTGTTCCCCATGGGCCTGAGACTTGACACCCTTGGTGTTGGGCCGGGCCTCCCCAGAGCTGGAATCGGCTGAACACAGCCCTGTCTCCATGAAGACTTGGAAAGGTGATGGAGGTGAGTGGGGAGGCAGGATGAGGTTGGGGGATCCCATCACTGCTCCTAAGTGCTTATACGATAAGCCCAAGCAGGAATCTACATCGGTGCCATTTTTAGGGGCCCAGCAGGAAAAAGAAAACTTTCATTGGCTTTGATCGCTTATCATTTGCCAAAGTGAGATTTCAGCCATGGTATTTGCTACTTCAAGAGTGCAGGGCTGACTCTCAAATGCCCCTATCACAAAAGACCGTTTTGCAGGAGCCAGTAGCCGGCGGAAGTCACACTTCAGTGAGAAGAGGCAGCGGCCCAGGTGCAACCACAGCCTTCCCCCAAATGCCCATGAAAGCGCACTCCCAAATGACATTTGTCTTTCACACCTTATGCATTCACGGCACTGCCCCTGCCTCTTAGCCATCACACAGAAGCACACCAGCTGCCACTGAAGGTGCCAGTGAGGCAGATGTATTTGTCTGGGGCACCAAGGTGTGAGAAAATGAATCCTTTGTAGAACAACTGTGTAGAATGCTTACTTATTTGTTAGACATTTCAAATCATGTTTTCTGTAAAACTGCCTCCCAGGCAAGAGGAGCTGCATAAAAAATCTTGGGGGTTGAGATGATTAAAGCACAAGTGTGAAATCAAGGAGAGCCTGAAACACGGCCCGTCCAACAGGAGGAAAAAACTTTCATCTCTTGGAAGAAGGGGCTCAGAAACTAAGAATAGGGTAAGAAGGAGACATACAGAATACCCTTGTGCCATATGTGATTTGTTTCCATGTATGTGTAATGAAGTTGTTAATTCATCATATTTAATATGTATACCTGTCCCACATCTTACAGTGATATTCTTACCATTCCTATGTATTTTCTTTTCAAGAAGCATTGACACTACGCTTACCGAGCTTACTAAGTGCCAAGGCTTAAACACCCTCATTTCACCTTCAAGACAACCCTGCAAGGTCATGCGTGGAATGACTACTTTACAGGTTTTTAGGTGAGGAAGCTGAGGCTCACCAGCGCTAACTCACCCCAGACCACCCGATCGGGAAGTGGCAGTATTATTCTAAAATCCCAGCCATCTGGCTGCAGAGTCCCTGTCAGGCCACCTTGTCTCCTGTGTCAATCCTGAACAAAGGGATCTGGATGAAATTAGGGAAAATGTTCCAGAGAAAGGATGCCCTGTTTAATACAGACTGAGAGGCAGACGAGGAAGTAGAAGCAACCTCCTCCCTCCTCTGGCCTGGACACATTTCCTGTTTTCTCACTTGCCTTTTCTAGGGTATTTGCTTCCCCTGAGTCTCAGCAATACCTTACTCTGCATTGTCTCCCAGACTGTGTGGACAAGACAGCAATTAGCTGTTCTCACCTCCTGTGAGCTCCTTAGTTTCTCCTAATGAAGCCTCCATCCACAGCCCCTCTCTCTCCTTCCCTCTCTCTCTGTCTCATACACACACACACACACGCATGCACTTCTGATCCGCTTTCAAATCTGTCAAACCAACATTCTTATACCAGAATACTGACTCTACACTAAGTTAGGCTTAATTCCAGAGACTGGAATAAACTCTTGATCTAAGTATGAATAGGAGTAGAATGAATGAACTGGATGAACAGTGAAGATCTTTGTACCCAAGGCTGTATTCTCGTGCTGGAGGACGTAAGGACAGAAGCATGATCTTCTTTTAGGAGCCTCAGGGAACCCCAGTGCCAGTACCCTCCGTGCTGTATACTGAGTGTTTGTGTCCTCCCAGAATCCATATGTTTATCCCAACGGTATTAAGGGCCAGGGCCTTTGGGAGGTGATTAGGTCATGAGGGTGGAGCCTCATGAATGGGATCAGTGCTCTCATAAAAGAGACTCCAGAGAGCTCCTTTGTCCCTTCCATCCTGTGAGGACACAGCGAGAAGGTGGCCATCTACAAACCAGGAATCAGCCCTCATGAGACACGGAATCTGCTGACACCTTGATCTTGGACTTTCCAGCCTCCAGAACATGAGAGACAAATACTGCTCTTAATAAGCCACCCAATCTATGGTAATTCATTATAGCAGCCCAAAAGGACTAAGACACTCTCTGAGAAATACCTATCCCCACCCCTGGTGGGCAATGCCATGAGTTCCTTTCGCAGGAGGCTTTGATGCTATTAAATGCACTTGCCCCTGAAGGGCAGCCTGGGGTGATGATGAGAGAGCCCCTTTCCCCCAACCCTGCCCAGGGCTGCTGTGTGTGACTGCAGACCGTACGCCCCACAACTCTAGGGATGCCATTTACATCATAATGGGCAGATATATTTTGGCGACAACTTTTTGGCAGATGGTGGTCAAAGGTCTAGCCCTGGTGCTGCCTGCCCCCAGTGGGACAGAACCCACTTTATGCAGACTGTCTTGCTGCCCTCGATCCCTGGAGGGGGTGCAGGCATGCTGAACCGTGTCTTCTGGGGTCTTTTCTTTCCACCAGGGCTTGTGCTTCCTGATGGCTTCAATCTGCCTCCACCCCATGACCTCCTTCTGCATCCTGACCAGGACCCGTATCCTACTCTCCACAGGAGACCTTGCCTGGGGACTGTAGCCCAGGACTTGATGGTCAGTCACAGAGCGGGGAGAAGGGGTTGGAGTGGGCAGTCAGGGTCCAAGGGAGCCCCCACTCTTTCCCAGCGGACCACTGTAGTCTCTCGCTCAGCTGCTCTGCCATGGCCCCTTGTGGCCCTGGGCTCCTCTCATCGTCCCAGACTTGGGGGGTCCTCTTTGGAACCGCAGCAATGTTGGAGCTACCAACGCTGACCGGGCTGAGGTTCTCAAGGGCTCTGTTCCCAACTGTCTGCTTTCCATTCCCGGCTTCTTAGGAAGCAATAAAATGGGAAACACACTTGCACCTGCCCCAAATATTCACCTTGCTGCAAACAATGGCTTCTGGTGATTTAGGTTCCACGCTCTCAGTGGGGCCGGGCAGAGGTTCCCACAGCCCTGTAATTATACTTTTTGTTCCAAAGGAATCTGAGGCAACTCTTTTGAACTGTCTAAAACAGGCTGGTGTATTTATGTGTAAGCAAGCCAGCCAGCCAGCGAGAGCAAGCCCACCTACCCGGGAGGGTCGAGGGCTCGATCACATGAATTAATCCAGGAGCCTGGCAGCACTCAGGGCAGGGGAGCCATCAATAAAACATCAAAGGCCGGCGCCATTAGAGGAAGCAAAGCAGGATATTTTATTCATGACTGTATTTTGAAGGGGCTTGCTCATGACTCACAAATTATTCATGAGCTTCTATTTTTAAATGCAAATTACAAGGGTGTTTAAAGGGGCAGAACTGCTACACCCTACCTTTGGTACCCCTCTGGGCTATTTTGGGGAAAGACTTTCCCATTCTAGGTATAGAGCCTCTTTCCTTTCAGAGTTCTGTCCCACAGCACGGTCATCACTGTTCCCTCCCGAGGGCCTCTCCTGGCCAATCAGAAGGTAGGCCAAGCACCTGCCTCTCAGGCCCGCGTTTCTGCCACTCATTGTACCAACAGCTCAGCTCCTAGTCAATCAGAAGCAGAGGCTGGCTGCTGCCACAAGGGGCTTCAGTGATCACCTCCTGCAGTGTTGATGAACTCAGTGTAGGGTCTGGAGATGGATCCTGAATCTCCCAGGGTGCTTGTTTAAGGTGCAGATTCCAGGGCCTCTCTGACTTTCCAAATCAGGCTTCTGTAATGGGGTCTACGGATCATCGTTCTAAATAAGTTACCCCAAGTGTTTCTTATACAGAGTGCAATTTAAGAAGCACTGAGCGAGTCCAGAGATTGTCCAACTTTAGCATCTAACAGAGTCACCTAGATGACTTGTTAAGACACACAGCTAAGTCCCAGCCCCAAAGTTTCTGATTCACTAGGTCTAGGGCAGGCCCTGAGAATTTGAATTTCCAACAAGCTCCCAGGTGATGCTGATGCTGCCGGTCTGGGGACCATACCTGGAGAACCACTGACCTCCTGAAGACTGTTGAGGCCTGGGTTTGACAAAGGCCACACATGTGGGTAAAAGAAGAGTCTTACCCAGAAGGTCCCCAATCCCCAGGCCTGTGGGCCACTCTAGACTACTGCCTCCCATCACATCCTATAAGCCTGTCCCACTTTTGAATGTGTTCCCAGGGCCTTCTGCCTTGCTAGAATATGCCCAGAGCAGTGAGCTAATTTAAATATCATGACAGCGCTAAGAAAAATTTGCAAAGTCCTTCTCTTCAATCCCTCATCCTAGAATTCGTCACATAGATTTCAGAGGCATCTGCTTTACAGAGTACCCTGCCTGCATTTCTTGACCCGGCAAACACCAATTAAGCACTTACTACGTATGCAACATGATGGGAAAATAGAGTTGCTGCCCTCAAAGAACACAGTACACAGAACACAGGGACTCACAGAACACAGCACACAGGTTCAAATACAAACAGGTAATTTTAATTTATTGTGGTTATGGGAAACAGTGGTGTTTAGGGGGACACTGAGAGGGGCACCGTATTCCAGCCTGGGTTGTGAGGCAGAGGCAACACTTACATCCTTCCAGAGCTGAGTCTGGAAGGATGTAAGGAGTCAGCCTGTCAAGAGGAGTGAGGAGAAGGGAAGATCAGCTTAAACAAAGGCACAAAGATGAGAAACAGCATTGGTCCAGGGGCAGCGGAGGCGGGCTTCTGCAAGTCTTCAGTTTGTGTGACAGCATCTTTGACATTTTAGAGTGATTCATCCAGTACTTGGAGAAGATGCAGTGGAGAACGAAGAGGTGGGAGAAGTTGGAAGTGGGGAGCTTCCTCAGCTTTTATGAGATGAGCCAGAAAGGAGAAGAAAGTGGAGCCACGAGCCTGTGACACTGCATGAACGTGACCTTGACCATCAGCCTCCAGAGGATCAGTGCTCCAGTTGGGAGAGAGTAAGGACTGGGGCTGGCAGACAGGCGGTTGGCAAGGTTTCTGATGAGACCCTGCAGCTGGCCTTCGGGAAGCCAGGGTCCTCACTGGCTTTCAGGAGGGTCCTGCAGACTCAGTCACTCACGGGCTTCTTCTACCTCCTGCTTCCCAGTGTCCAGATTAAATCCATTCTTCAGGTCCAGCTTAACTATATCCTTTTCCAAGAACACTTCCCTGCTCTCCCATTTAAATGTAAATTTCCTCTCCTGTCCTAGGAGCTCTGGGAGCATTTGATCTCTGCCCCTTTTACAGTTGATTACCTTGTGTACTTGTCATTTCCTCAACTAGACCAGGGCTCTTGAGGGCAGAGGTCATAGTTTATTCATTTTCAAATCAGACACATGGCACCTGGCATAATGTCTAGCACACAGCTGGGTCTCAAAAGATGTTGAAGAGATGAAGGAATGAGTTGAATAAATAATTGAATGAAATTATTTCCCAGGGTGGCCTCATTCCCAGGAAGCAGGCCAGCTACCACGTGGTTGGAACGAAGAGCCAGGAGGAGCTAACTGGTGATCACTGGGTGTTACTCACAGACAACCAGCCTCAGTAAAGGATGGGGCCCTTTCAGAACCTCCCACAGGCCAAAACTCCAAATAAGTGATGCAAAGCCATCCAACCAGAACACCCAGCACCCAAGCAACAGACAAGGGTCGCAGAGCCCCAGATCCATCAGAAGCTGACAGATCGCTCTGTGAATGCTCTACAGATAATTAGCTGTGTGCACTGGGGACTGAAGGCACTTTGGGAAAATAATGATAAGGTCAAGGACTCAGCCAAAGCAAAGTCAAAATGAAATCATATGGACTGCTGAGGTCCAGAAAAAAGACGCTCTGGGCTTTGAAATCCCATCAAAATAATTAGGAAAGGAAGGTGAGGCTGAGAAGGGGGATGAGAGAAGAGGAGAAAAGTCAGATGCCTGCCCCTGATTCATTGGAGAATCACAGACCCAACCTGCCAGACGGCCTTCTAGCTCTGCCTTATCATGCAGCTGAGGGTGGCGGGTGTGCAAAGGGTAGGGAGGGTTACCCTGTGGGCACCACTTTTCTTTCTTCACATATGTACAAAAGCTCACTCACCCCGTCTCTCTCCTCCTTGAGGCAGATCTGAAGGGAGAGTTTCAAAGGAAAAGTTTAAAATCACAATGCCCTGCTCTGGAGTTGCTGGGAACAGGGAACCAATCCAATTATTCACTCACAAGATCAGGGAGTCACGTTTAAAGCAGTGATCGTGTGCCCAGGTCGGCTCCGGGCTAAGAAGAGGTGGGTTAAAAACGGTCAGACTCCTCCTAGGCATCAACAGCTTATCCCGGGGCTTGGGGAGAAAACCAAGGCTCATAAAACCATTAGAGAAACCACAGGGCAAGCTGCAAGTCACTGTCAAGCAGAGGCACACCAAGGTGGCTGGGCTGGAGTGCAAGCAGTGCAAGCAATAAGCAGGTATACTGTGCAAAGAGAATTTAGAAACAAAAGACTCACTAAAAGCAGATCTGCTTTCTAGTATCACCGTTGCCGCAGCTAAACAATATCTGTGATAGAATATTCCTCCTCACAGGCAAAGATGGCTCCTACCCATATGCCACTGATGTTAAGATAAAGATTCCCAAGAAAGGGGAGGTTTGACATAGGTTAGAGTACATGAGAAGACTTCTCAGGTGAACAGAGTTTGAGGTTGAGCCTTAATGGGTGGGAAGAATTTGAATAGTGAGAGATAAGTATAAGGATTCCAGTCAAGATTCCACAGCTGTGTCTACGGCATTGAGGAGCATCCCCCACGCCCCACAAAGACTTCCTATTGGTTGTTGATCAACGATTTGGTGGAGGAGTGACCTCTGATTGGGGCTTGGTGCCCTGGGGCTCCTTGTTGGACTTTAAAGGAGCAGGGAGGAGCTTGTCTCTTGCAAGCAAAGTCTGTGGTGTGCCTGAGGCATATGAGAGGGTGCAGACAACATTCTTGGAAGAGAAATAAGGTGTACTAGACAGCTTTGGTTGGGGTCCCAGGGCACTGAAATGAAAAGAGAAGGCATTTTTCAGAAACAGAAATGGAATAGACAGCAGAATTTATTTCCTGGATTCCACAAAGCAGGTAACAAAAATTGAGCTCTCAAGAGAATCAGTCCTCCAAGCTCCAGGGTGAGGCCTCTGTTCTGCGGACAGGCTCAGACACAGCATCACTTCTCAGCAGGGGGTACTGAGAGGCGCCTCCAAGTATCTGAAGGGCTGTCAGGAAGAAGGGGGATGAGTCTAAGTGTACGGCTTCAGAGACAGAATTAGGCTCAGTGGGTAGAAATTATAGGGAGGCAAATTTCAACCCAGCATTAGCCTGATGTTTTCTTGCCATTAAAAATGTCCCCCGGGCTTCCCTGGCGTCGCAGTGGTTGAGAGTCCGCCTGCCGATGCAGGGGACACGGGTTCGTGCCCCGGTCCGGGAGGATCCCACGTGCCGCGGAGCGGCTGGGCCCGTGAGCCATGGCCGCTGAGCCTGCGCGTCCGGAGCCTGTGCTCCGCAACGGGAGAGGCCACAACACTGAGAGGCCCGCGTACCGCAAAAAAAAAAAAAGTCCCCCAGTAGGGTCCACTGCTTGAGAGGTGGCCAGCCCCCAGTCACTGCACGCAATCAAAAAGTAGCTGGCCAGGCCTTCTCTTCCCGGTTCTTCCCGGAGTCGGGAAAAGCTCGGTTGAGAGGGCGAAAAAGGAAGCGGGGAATGGTCTAGGTCACGCCACGCTGCAGCGCTCGGGGGGTCTTGGCCGGCGGCGTGAGGTGGGGGCGCCAGCTCAGGGGCTGGGGGCCGGGTGGCCGCCTGGACGCAACGTGGGAGTTCGCCGCTGCGGAGCCTTGGGGTCGAAGCTTGGGTTGGGGCGGGGGACGCGGGGGAGAAAAAAAAAAAAAAAAAGTAGCTGGCCAATCACTCATTGGAGGACTGTAGGATGCCTTGGCGAATAGTCTAGCATTGAGCATGGGTCTTGAGAACCACCAGGAGAGGCCTCTTTAAGTCTGAGATTCCGTGATTTTGAGTCACTTCTTTGGCCAAGCTCTTGGATTTAAATCATGATACCCAATATTCGGACTCACCCAAACCAATGCGGAATAGCAGTGACCATCCCCAGGGACACGCCCTCCCTGTTAGCCCAGCAGAGCCCAGCCAAGCATCACTGGAGGGAGACAGAAGAACCATTTGCTCTCCTGTTTATGAACAGTCAGGGTGAGTAAAAAGAACTGTGGCCTAGGAACCAGGAGACCTAGGTTTTGCTCTTAAACCTGTCACTAACTAGCTGTGGAACCTTGGGCAAATCTCTTCTTGGGGGCCTTGCTCTCCTTATCTATCAAATGAAGGTTATTCAGAGTAGTCCTCAGATTCTCCCCAGCTCAAAGAAAATCTCTTATACTCTTCACACCTAACTGAGAAAATACAAGCAACCAGCTAAGAATCACCTCGCCTTCCCACCTACCTTCCTTTGAAGCCACACCCCCTGCCTCTCCTCCTTTGTTCAGATGGGAAAGTATCTTCACCCCTCTCTAATGTCAACTTTTCTACTTGTGCGCTGGACCTTGCATCTACTGGAGAACTTTGGTCCTGAAATTATCCTCTCACTGTCCTGCATCAACAACTTTCCCCTCCCTAGTAGATTATTCCCATCAGCACACACACATGCTAAAATAGCTACAAAATACATCCTGTGGACCCTGTTCAGACTCCAGTTTAAAGAAATCTACTCCATATAAACATTTTTGGGACAATCAGGGAAAAGTGAACTCCTACTAAATGTTTGCTAATATTAAGAAATTTCTTTTTAATTTTTAGGTGTGATAGTGGTATTATGATTGTGGTTTTTTAAAGTGCTTTCCTTTAGAATAATCCAGGGGGCAGGAGGAGTAGGCGGGGCTATGAATGAAACAAGATTGGATATGCATTGATCACTGTTGACACTGAGGATACGTGACGGTTTGTTACACTCTTTTCTCTACTTTTATATAAGTCTGAAATTTTCCAGAATAAAAATTATAAATAATGAACAAGTAAATAAGGCACAAGGCTCTCAGCAGATTTCACACCACATCATGGTAGAGTCTTCCCAGGGTTCCAGCTTCCTGGCAGGGAGGAGAGGTAGGTGAGCTCTGCAGATAAGAGGATTCATCCCCCAAAGGCCAGTCCAGCAGGCAGAGAAACAGAGGGGATGAGTCTCAGGCTCCAGGTCTACAGCCCTGAGATCGCAGGATTCACCAGACCACCAACAGGAGGAACAGTCAGGTCTGGTGGTGAGATGTCCAAACCAGGAGACCTCAGTTAGCCAGCCCAGCTCTCAACACACCTGGTGGCCCAGGATAACTCCCATTTATCCAGTGTTTTATGGCTTACTTACAGTATTCTTCACATGCCTTTTCTCATTTCGTCCTCACCATCCCTTCGAGGTTGCTCTCATTCTCCTCCATTTTGTTGATGAGGAAGCAGACTTAGAGTGGAAAAGTGACTTGCCCAAGGCAGACCTAGGACTTGAACCCAAGTCTTTCCTATGAAAGTCATGTTCTTCCCCTGTCTCCTCATGGTGAATTCCTTGAGGATAGAAACTATTTTTACATTTTTACAATTTACATTTTTTTTTACATTTTACATTTTTAATCTTTGAGTCCCACGTGCAAGAATCATTCTGGGAGCATCATAAGATTTCAGTAAATTTTCTGAATGAATGAATGAATGGGTGTGAGCTGTGCCTCATGTTCCTTGTAGATACCTCTTCTCTCAGACAAGTGTTTAGCACAGCCTTGTGTCACAGGTATAAACGTGTATGTCTGCTATCTCCCCGAGTGGATTGTAAATTCCTCGGTAGCCAGAAGGGGCCTTCCACGTTTCTGTGGCTCCTATCAGACATGGGTCAAGAGGCAGTCTGGGTAAAACCGTTGGGAAAAGAGGCACAATGATTCCTTGGCGTGGTAGTAACAATTATCTCCATAAGAACACAGTACATTTGTTATTTTCTCACTCGATGAAAGATTACAGTTTTGTTATCACAGAATAAATAGAGCCGTAATTTATTATTCACATACTGATTTCTTAAACTGTTGACATATATCACTCTTCTGACTTTTATAAATTATTGCCTCTTCATCATTAAAAAGTCAAATTGGGATGCTGGCAACCATAACCCCTCTCCATCTCTCCACTGGCTACACTCACCTCAGGGTCAAACACTGGGCCACTGGGAACCATTCTCCATGGAATAGCATTAGAATTCGCAGAGCCCGTCAGCGGGTTGGCAGAGGCTAAATGGATATCCAAACTCACTGAGAATTCTAAGTGCCATGGCTCTGGCAAAAGGCAAGTGTTGGCACTCTCGGGCACACTCTGAACAGAATCGATTGGTTAGCAGGAAGTGGGGAGGGAGGGCTGGGGAAATGCAAGGTTTAATTTCCTACCCTGGCACCCTGCCAGCTGGATATAACGGCAGCTGCTAATATATTTCAAACAGCCAGTTTCATGCAACGCTGGTGGTGTAAAAGCTGGGTTTTTGTCAAACCCTGGGAAGATAAAATGGTGAATTGTGAGTGAAAGCCTACGGCTGGCATGGGCCAGGTGGGCACGTTCACAGGCCTTGACCCCAGCAGCTCCAGCTGGGAGCAGCTCTTCACCAGCCCTGGACCAAGCTCCTCCCGCCTGGAGGGAAGTGTCAGAGTGTCTGCCAGGAGCAGCATGTCACCCAAACTACCATGCATTTTGAGTCAGTCTTGAAAATTCCTAGGGATTTCGGAAACAAAAAGACATCAAGAGGGCTCAGACCCAGATAGGCACAGAGCAATCAGGGTTTTTAATAAGCAACGACCTGTCTGTGCAACTCTGACCCTCGCACATCTGTGGTATCTTTTCTGTAGGTGGCCCCTCCAGGACTTGGTTGATTTGATGGAGACGCTGACCAAACAGACTGAGCTGACATCTAGCCACATCATTCTAAGGCACTCCTATCCCTCCTCCTCCAAGAATCTGGGGGAAATGGACACCTAAATTCCCTTAATACCTCTGAGGAAGGAACCTATGGTGAGATGGAGTCAAGGTCAATGGAGAATCCCTCAAATTAGCATCTAACTCGGCCCTTTGAGGAAACTGTGCCAGGTTCCTGGGGAGAGAAGGGCTGCGATGCAAAGTGATGCAAATGAAGCTTTGCAGCCCTTAGGCACTGAGAGCTCTGCGGATGCTGAAGAAAAGAGGATATGCTCCTACTCTCACCTCCCTTGGTAAGGAAAAGAACAGTAGCAAGAGAGGCCATTCAGGGAACAGAAGATGCAGTCGTTGCTATAGGCCTTCCTCCAACCCAACCCCAGCCTCAGCGCTGCTCATGGCCAATCCTAACTGAATTGTCAAGGAACCAGGATCCACTGCAATCCATATTAAAAGGCCTCTCCACGTTTTAGTTCTGGGTCTCTTGGCTTCAGCAAAGAAGACACAACTGCAACGTGGAAAACACACAGTGGGGGCACCGCCTGGTACAGGGCAGTAGCCCTGGACCCATGCATTAATAAGGGCCCCTCAAATGCTCCAGGAACTAAATCAGACAGTTGTTGAAATGCACCCTGGGTACTCAATCCCATTACAACATCGCTCATATGCCCAAAAGTTCCATCTCCAAAATAATGAAAGCAACCTTTGTGGGACCACATGGGATCACACCCATGGCTCCCCTCCAGGGTCCTCATCCCCGACTCTGGGCTCTCAGGGCACTATCCCTAGACCTGAATGCAAAGCATGCTGGGCCTACATTTTCTTGGGGAGAGAGTTCATTGCTTTCAGCAGATTTTCCATGGTAATGTGTCCGTAAAAGTTATAAATTACTGATCCGTAGGCGGAAACTGGTTGGTTTACAAACAGGCCCAAGGGTCTGGCAGCCTTTCTCAAGTATGGATTGATGCTGTGACCTTAAATATGGAGGATAAACAAATTAGGAGTTCCCCAGATTTTTACTGCCTGTATAATTTATCGAAACTACTAAACCTAATCTTCTCATGAGAAGTTCCCAGGGTTTGTTTCTTGGCCAGTTTATTACAAGGCTGGTGGCTTCACATTTAAATTGCAAATAGCTCTTTTGTGTGGACATTTCATTTGCTCTTCAAAAGCCCATGGTATTTTTCCACGTTTTTGGTGGAGTTAATGGCTCCCATCCAGAAGCCAGTTCATATACTCAAAATATAATAGATGTTTAGTAACTAATTTGAATGAATGAATGAATTTGAAGATAGATTTCCTACTGCACTGTAACAACACACATTCAAATGTCTCCAATTATAATGTTTAAAAGCTTTGTTTTTTTTTTAGATTACTCATATTCATCATTTATTCATTCATTCCACAAATATTAGTTCAATACCTCATTTAACCTGACTGAAATACCTCATTTAACCTGACTGAAAACACCATGACAGCAGGAAGCCTAGAACTATGTCAGTCAGTGAGAGTCCTTTTTTTCGGCCACGCCGTGCAGCTTATGGGATCTTAGTTCCTCAACCAGGGATCGAACTTGAGGCCCCGGCAGTGAGAGTGCGAGTCCTAACCACGGGACCGCCAGAGAATTCCCTAGAGCTATGTCATATTCCATTTTGCATCTCTAATATCTTCTGGTAATATGAAATGCTCAACAAGTATTCATTGGGTGAATATAGGAATTCTAGATGTCTTTTCTTTTTCAAGAAGGGCCAAACACATTCAAGTTAAGAATCTGATTTATGTACCCACTTCTGAAATGAGAGTAAAACGAAGAGGAAGTGTTGGTGGGCCTTTGGATACTCATAGCATAGAGACTTGAAAAATTGTAGCAACCCATTCATTTGTTACTTCAACACATATTCATTAAGCACCATCACTATGAACACACCAAGGATACAGAGGTGAGCCTGATCTCTGCCAGATGACACATAATTTCAACAAGTCTGAATTGAGTGTGGGAGAAGATAGGGGAGATTAACAGCCATGACTGAGGGAGGTGGTAAGGGGAGCCTGGCCAAGTCCTGGAAACAGTTTCTCTAAGGCATGGCATGTAACTGAGATTTAAAAACGAAAGGGACTGAGGGCCAGGCAAAGGGGCAGAACTGGACACACCTGGAAAAACTCTAGCTCTGGCCTGAAAAATCCTCCACCCTCAGCTCTTCAGACAATGAAGACACCTGGGAGTCAAATATCACCTCCACCCTTGGGTCTATTGAAGGCCTAGGAGTAGTTTGAAAGGAAGAGATAAAACACCCTGATCTGATTTCACCTCTTCCTGCCTCTCCCTTTCTTTCTCAACAATACGATCCACGGTGAAAGCTGAGACTGGACTTGACAGGGGGAATTTTTCTTTGAAGAGGGAAAAGCATGTGTGAGGCCTGAAGATAAGAGATAACTGGTCCATTAGAGGAACTGAAAGAAGCTCAGTAAGGGAAGGCTGGCGATGAGGCCGGAGAAGCAGGCAGGGGAAAGCCTGCACAGACCTTTGATCCATGCAACGGATTTGTCCCAAATTCTTAGAACAAAGGGGCTGGACTTAAGCAGGGATGTGACATCACTCATATTTGTACTTTTAAAATATCTCCCTGGCTGCAGAGATTCCATCAGGAAGCACTTGTGCAGCTGAGTAATGACAGTGACCCAGGCTGGGCGGCGGCAAATGTAACGAAGTAGATGAATTCAGGAAATATTTAGGAGATAAACTCCAAAGAGCCTAATGATTCTTAGAGCATTTATTGAGCTCTTGCTATATGACAGGCATGAAGTCTCTTATTTAATTCTCCTAACAACCCCCTTGGATTGTTTCTATCATGATCTCCATTTCTAAAGAAGAAACTGAGACATCAAGTGGAGCAGATTGCCAAACACAACCCATTTTGTAAATGGCAGAGCTGAGATTCAGGCTCGGCGCTCAAGCTCCCATCCCCCTACCTTTCCCTCTTAATCCTTATGCCCTATCATTCAGGTGTCTGGCTTGGGCAACAGGGAGAATGGTGGTGCCATTTATGGAGGTGGAAAACATAGAAGGATTCGTGTGGGAAGAAAGTTATGAGTTCAGTTCTCAACGTGCTTGTGGGACATCCACATGGAAATGAGTGGTGGGTAGGCTGGAACTCAGGAAACAGGTTTGCGAGTAGGTAGGGTAAACATATAGATGGAGAGTTCTCAGCACATAGGCAACAATTACACTTCACAGGCTTCCTGTCTGAGAATGATGCTGAGTTTGGGAGCAGACTCAATGCCTTCAAAATGCAGAGGGAGTGGGAAGATGACAATAGTTATGAGCCCAGTTGGGTCAGGGCCCTGGGACCTCCAGCAATGTCTCTTAGAAGCCTCATCCATCTCTGCCCCCGGTCATACCCAACAGCCACTCAAAGGGCATGTTGTCAGGCCCTGGGCACTTTGGAACCTCGGCCTTCCCCAGGCAGCCTTTCGGTGCCTGCTTCATGACAATGCCACAGGAGCTGCCTTAATACTGATTAACTCCTCCTTAAAAAAAGTCACGTTTCCACACTGCCTGCCAAACGGTAACAGACAGATAATGTACTGTGTCATTAGCACATCCCTCTCTATTTAAAAACCTCCAGAGAAGCAAGCAGATGAGCCTTGGAGTTAGCTCAGCGGTGGGGATTATTGCTTGGCTAAATATAAACAGCATTCTCAGAACTCCAGAAGACACGAAGTGGGGCACAGCCCCTGCCTGCCCTGAGGAACCAGGAGAAACTCTTGAAACATGCCAACTCAACACTCAACACAGGGGAAGTTAAGAGGGGACAAGACGCCTTGGCACAACTGTGGACACAGAAATAGAACTTCATCCTGACACAGTGTGTCAGCCAGCCCCCAGTAATCCTCACCTGGTGTTTGGCCCTTCTGTGTCTGGCCCTATGATTCAGGGCTGGCCTTGTGTGCCCAGTAGAATACAGCAGAAGTGTATGATTTTCAAGGCTCTAGTCTTCCTTATCTATAATAAATGACATCGCAGATTCCACTTTGGTCTCTTGGATTGCTCACTCAGACACCACGTTGTAAAGACACTCAAGCAGCCTTGTGGAGAGGCCCATGTGGTCTGGAATTCAGACCCCCTGCCAACATCCAGTCAGCACCAACCTGCCAGCCATGTAAGTAAGACAATTTGAAGTTGAATGTTCCAGCTTCGGTCAAGCCTTCAGATGATGCAGCCGCAGCTGACATCTGACTGGAACCTTATAGAAGACCATGAAGCCAGAACCACCCAACAAAGCTATTCCCAAATTCCGAACCAAAAGTAACTGGAAGAGATAATAGATGATTATCGTTGTTTCAAGCCACTGAGTTTTTGTGTGATTTGTTACATTAGCTAATACAGTTGATTAAAAGACTGGGCCCAGGATAGGGAAAGAATTAGTATCAACTAAGCCCCCATTATGCCTCATAATGGGACTCATATACATGATCTCATTTAATCCTCACAACATCCCAATGAGGTAGATATCAGCTTATTTTATAGATGAAGAAAACCACGGTACCAGGAATTCCCTGGTGCGCCAGTGCTTAGGACTCCATGTTTCCATTGCAGGGGGCACAGGTTCCATCCGTGGTTGGGGATCTAAGATCCCACAAGCCGTGCGGTATGGCCAAAAAAAAAAAAACCAAGGCACCAAGTATACAAGATTGCAAAGCCTGCCCAGTCCCACAACTAGGAAATCCAGAACCGGGGTTTGAATCATGACCTGCCTGCCTTCAAAGCTTCAGCTATTTCTGTCACCATGTTCTTATGTCCTTGAAACTAGGCAGCCCCAGACTCTGGTTCTAGCTCTGCTACTGAATAGCTCAGTAATTTGGAGAAACTTCTCATTCTCCCTAGGCTCATTGTCTCTCCTGTAAACTGGGAGAATTAGTCTTTAGCCTCTGAGGTCTCAGTTAGCACTAATATTCTTTTACCCTGTGGCCCCATCTCACTATATCTACCTTCCTTCTAGGACAGGTTGTTCTCAAAGACTTCCCTCTGGCTGTTACCCATCTCCTTGAGGAATTGGCTTCAATTGTAGCAAGAGGGTCTTAGGTTAGCCTTAAGAAATCCTTGGGAGTTCTAAGGAACTCAAGTTTCCAAGAAAACATAAGAAACGTCCTTCCCTGGAGGCTTATCAAAATAATGTTAATAACTATCTGTCTAGGAGCTCTTAGGCTCGCTGAACAAATTAGAAAGAAATGAAGCTACGTTTGAAGGAAACCAGGTGATGAGCTCTTAGTCATTTCTATCTTGCACATAGCATCTCAAGGAGAATTTGTGGAATGAATAAATGAATAATGGGCCTTTTCCCTTGTGTCAAGTGGAAATGAGCTGTGTGACATGGGCAAGTTATTTAACCATTCTGAGCCTCAATTTCCTTACCTGTAGATAGTAACTGACTCAAAATGATTACAATAATTATAAAACACAATAATGCATATCAAGCCCTTAGCAGAATCTCTGGAAGACAGAATATGCTCAATAACATATATACAATGGAATATTACTCAGCCATTATAAAGAATGAAATAACGGGAGTTCCCTGGAGGTCCAGTGGTTAGGACTCAGTGCTTCCACTGCAGGGGGCACGGGTTCCATCCCTGGTTGGGGAACTAAGATCCTGTAAGCCATGTGGTGAAGCCAAAATAAAAAAAAGAATGAAATAATGCCGTTTGTAGCAACATGAATGGACCTGGAGATAATCAGACTAAGTGAAGTCAGTCAGGCAGAGAAAGACAGATATCATATGATATTGCTTATATGCGGAATCTTTAAAAAAAAGAGATACAAATGAACTTATTTACAAAACAGACACAGACTCACAGATTTAGAGAGCAAACTCATGGTTACTGGTTACTGGGGGGAAGGGATGGGGGGAGGGATAGATTGGGAGTTTGGGATTGACGTTGTACACGCTGCTATATTTAAAATAGATAACCAACAAGGATCTACTGTATAGCACAGGGAACTCTGCCCAATATTCTATAATAACCTAAATGGGAAAATAATTTGAATAAGAATAGACACATGTATATGTATAACTGAATCACTTTGCTGTTCACCTGAAACGAACACAACATTGTTCATCAACTATGCTCCAATATAAAATAAAAATTTAAAAAAAAGAAGAATGACTATATTGATTCAACAGAGATGAAGGACACTTCATTACTCTCATTGACAGTTGGAATGTGGGTTCCTTCTGTTTCTGTGAACCCTTGAAAAGCACTGGCATCTGTGGAAGGGGAGTGAATTTTGGAAGGAGAAGGCCAGATGGTAGACTCAGCAATGCCTCTCACCGCCCTCCAGTTGCTTAATATTTGCCTTGGCAGCACCTCTCCACTGGGGCTCTCCAGCTCCAGCCCTCACTTTTGCCATGCTCACCCCCAGAATCCACCAGTGCATTTAAGTGCCACCCACTCTTGGCCCAAGGTTGGGAACTACCTGCTTTACCAGCCCTGTTAGGAACCTGACTCCTGATTGATGGTCACTTCAGGACTTGCCATTCATAAAAGGAACTTTCAACTTCACCAACTGTAGTGTGGCAGCCACCTACATACATCTCCCAGGGGAACTCCAAGAAGGAACTGCTCAGCCGCTTCTCTGTTGCCTGTCTCCAGATCAGACCACCTACACCCACCTAGCCAGAAGACTGATTCCTGCAGCTCAGTCCACTCGAAGAATTTTCCAAGATTTTAGATCCAGTATGGGTCTCTAGGAGGCAGACCCATAAGTGGTACTAATTCCATTCTGACTCTGAGGATGTCATAAATGCTTTCTTATCACTCACCCAGCACAGGAAAGTGAGTGTGGAGAAAGGACGTTAACGTTATCAAGAGTATGTAATCCAAAAAGAGATCTGTCAGGCTTCATCAGGGGCTGCTGATGGCGTAACTCAGTTAAAACCTCTCGTTTCATTAGTGGGAGGAGACCGTAATTACATCTTGAAGCCCATAAGTAAAGGGTCGTAATAGTTAAATAAGTGAGGAGGGCTCCAGAACATTCAATAATGCAATCAGGTTAGGCCCAGGGAAAAAATATAATCATTGGATCAAAGATGACCCTTGTTTCTCATTAGTCCTCACTAAGATTGCCAGTGGAGATGATTTGTTTTCCATTCATTTCATTTGGCTCTAAAGTGTACGCTATTTCCTTCAATATTCCCCCATCAAAAAATACCAGGAACCTGAACAAAGTTAATAAAAAACAAACCAAAAAACAAACAACAACAAGCAGCCTCACTTTACGCCAGAAATCTCATACCCAATTTAGAGATAAGGAAACCAACTCAAAGTTGACATGACCAGATATGGATTCAAGTCACTTTCAGATCTATTATATTGTCCTTTACCATTTACAAAGCTTGGTCACCTGCACTGTCTTCTTTAATTTACCCTCACAACAGCATTTATGCCCATTTTCCAGGTGTAGAGAACAAACTTGGAGATGTCTGATTCAACATTTGCTGAGCAACTACTCCCTACTAGACAATGTGTCAGGTGTGGGGAGGCAATCGGTCACACAGACGCATTGCCCGTGGTCATAGATCCATTAAGTGGCAGGGCTGGGACTTTCAGCCTTGTTCTTCCACCTCATGATCTGGGTCTGACTGTGACCTTAAAGCTGGGCCAACAGAATCAGCCCCTCTGACTAGGGGAAAGATGTAGGGTGTTTGTCCCCCAGCTAGGTACACATTTGTCGTCCTGTAACTCAGATCCTCTATTTTGAAAAGATCCATCTTAAACCGTTTAAGTGAAATCAGTTTTAAAATAAGAGATTTATTCTTTCTTTTTTTGCTCATAAAATAGGAGATTTATTCTTTCTTTTTTTGCTCATAAGAAGGATGAGAAGCCTAGAGAGACAGATGAGAATGTTCTGAAAGAAAATGAAAAAGTCCCATCGTGTGAGTATCAGGACTTTGCAGTGTCCTGCATAACAAAGTTATCTGCCTTCCCTTGTAAATGGTTTTTGGTGTCTGGAATGTTCTGGTCCAGGGACCAATATTTCTTTATAAAGAATAGTTCAATACGATAAAAACTATGACTTGTCACCAGTCATTCTGTTATATATATGGAATTATCTCCTATGGGTTTGTCTTGCTTACTAGACCATAAGTTCGTCAGGGAAGCAATTGTGCCTAGCCTAGTGCCTGACAATTTGTAGCTCAGTCAATATTCATTAAACTTAAATCATCTCTACAGAGACATCTGTGTGTTTTAGGTGTGCTTCAATTATAGAATAGTGTTAAGAAATTAAGTTTTCTACATTGAAGAGAGTTTTCCCAGTAACCGGGAAGTTTTTCTTTATGCACCAAATCTTTCCACTCAAAACTTTCCTTAATGTCCTCAGGTGGGATTACCATCCCTTCCTCTCTGCTTCTACTCATTGTATTTTTACCCTTATTATTACGCTGTATCACAATGATTGGTTTACACTGGAGACACCTCATACACAGATTTAATTTATAGTCTGACAGCTATGACTCTTCTGTATTAATGTCTCTCCCAGTCAACTGTGAGCCCCCTGTGTCCTGTGTCTGCCTCCTTTTCATGGGGCCTGACACAAGTATATAAAGGCAGAGAGGATGGAAGAAAGGAAGGAAAGAAGAAGGAAGGGAGGGAGGGAGGGAAGAAAGAAGGAAGGGAAGAAGTCATCTGAAAGTACTGTAGAACAAACAGGATAGGGCAGAATCACCAAGCCAAGATCCAGAAAAAGATAGAAATATGAAGAAGTGAGACCACCACCTTTCCCTTGGGGATATTTGATACTTTCAGAGGAGTTTAAAGTCTCCAGGCAGTAATGAGACAAAATTTGATAGAGAGGGCCTCATAAACCCCTCCTACTTTTGTTTGGAACTTCGAAGAGCTGTGACGATGAAACCCAGGTGGACCAGCCCTCATAGTGACTATGGCTCGGCTTCCAATCATCTCAACCCCTGAAACTGGATGAAGATGCTCCCTGGTTGCTCAGGCCCCCTGGTGCCTCAGAGAAGCGAATGAACATCCTCACTGGAGGCAGAGAACAAAAATGAAGTCAGATGAAGGCATTTTCAGACAAACAAAACTGAGAGTTTGTCACAAGCAGACCTGCATTAAAGGAAACCTTAACGTGAGTGTTTTAAGTAGAAGAAAAATTATCCCTGGAACAACACAGATGTAGAAAGAAATGAAGAGGACAGAAAAGGGAAAATATGTGTGTAATATTGGCTATATAAACCAATAAAAATGCATCTTATGGAGCTTAAAATATATATGTTAAAATATGCAACAACAATGTCATATGTCAGAAGGAGATACACAGAGTTTAAGTGCCTGAGATCTTTGGATTTTCTGAGAAAAGGCCCCAAATACCAATTAATCGTGGACTATGATGAGTCAAGGATGCATATTATAGTCTCTTAGGTAACCAACAAAGGGACAATAAGACTGTATAACTTTTTTTTTTTTTTTTTTTTTTCGGTACTCGGGCCTCTCACTGCTGTGGCCTCTCCCATTGCGGAGCACAGGCTCCGGACGC
The DNA here is from genome assembly GCF_949987515.2 of Delphinus delphis. Classification (NCBI taxonomy): domain Eukaryota; kingdom Metazoa; phylum Chordata; class Mammalia; order Artiodactyla; family Delphinidae; genus Delphinus; species Delphinus delphis. The sequence goes on along the minus strand of NC_082683.1, from coordinate 122,362,870 downwards.
GCAGGCTCAGTGGCCATGGCTCACGGGCCCAGCCGCTCCGCGGCATGTGGGATCTTCCCGGACCGGGGCACAAACCCGTGTCCCCCGCATCAGCAGGCAGACTCTCAACCACTGCGCCACCAGGGAAGCCCAAGAGTGTATAACTTTGATGCTAATAAAATAGGGAAATGAATTTTAAAACTGAATCTAAAAGAAGAGAAAAGGAAAAAAAGGAACTTGAAGCACAGGAGATGAAGAAACCCAAATACATCAGTGATTACATTAAACGTAAGTAGATTCAATGCTCTGATTAAAAGGCATGATTATCAACCTGGATATAAAAACAAAACACAGCCATGTACTCTTTACATGAGACACGTGTAAAAGAGAAGGAAACAGAGAGGTTGACAGTAAAATAAAAGAGAAAGATATGCCATTCAAATGCTAACTCAGAGAAAGCTGGTGAGCTCTATCACAGAGTTTAAGGCAAAAAGCATTACTAGAGATTAAGAGGATACTTCATTATGATAAAAAGCTCAATTCACCAGAAAGGCATAACACTATAAAATTTTTATGTACTTAATAATTTAGTCTCAAAATAAATGAAGCAAAACCTGACTGAACTGCTAAAGGAATAAACAAATCTATAAAAACAGGGGGGAGATTTAAATATAACTCTCAGAAATTGAGAGAACAAGCAGATAAAAATCAGTAAGGATACAGAAAATTTGAACAATATGTGTTAACAAACCAAACCTAATTAACATATTTAGAACACTGCACCCAGCAACTGCAAATTACACATTCTTTTCAAACACACTCAGAACACTTAAAAAGATTAGCCATATGCTGAGCCAGAAAGCAAGTCTCAACATATTTCAAAGGATAGAAATCAAGCTGAGCATCTTTAACCACAGTGCAATTAAGCCAGGTATCAATAACAAAAAGATTACTAGAAGCGTCTGTATGTTCAGAAATTAAGAACTACACCAGCTAAATAACTAATGAGGAAATCACAATGAAAATTACAGTTTAAATAACAGTAAAAATACTACATATTGAAACTTGGATTCAACTAAAATTACTGATGTATTGGAAAAGAAGCTGAAAATCAATGAATTCTCAATCATGTTATACAATTGCAATTTTTCCCCTCAAAAGGCCTCCCTCTGTCTAATCCCCTGAGCCAGACCCTAGGCCTGCTGAATGGGTTAACCTCTCGCCAGGGCTGGATCCACCATTTCCTGAATCCCACTTCTTTTTCTTTCTTAGCTTAGGCCTTCATTTAGATGTAGTGCATTCTCAAACAATTTTCTGAGGAAACATGCATGGGAGATAATATTCCCCAGTTCTTACAAGTGTAAAAGTAATTCTACCCTCATATTTGACTATTAACTTCTCCAGGTATAGGACTTCAGGTTAATTTTTTTTCCTCTCAGAACATTTCCTGAAGACATTTCTCGATGAACTACCAACATCCAATGTTGCTGATGAGAATGTTAATGCCAGGCTGCTCCTTATTACCTTGTGTGCATTCTGTTTTTGTTTGTTTGTTTTCTCTTCGGAAGCTTTTAGGAGCATCCTTGAGTTTTGAGTTTCACAATGATATATCAAGATTTGGGTCATTTTGCCTTGATTATGTTGGAAATATGATGGACTATTTCAATGTGGACACTTTGCTCTTTGACTCTAGGAATTTGCTTCTATTATTTCTTTGACAATCTTCTCACCCCAATTTTATCTGCTTTCCTTTTGTAGGACACATTATTAGTCAGATGTTGAACTTCCTGTATTGATCTGCCATGTAGATCATTTAAGTTCTTTAAAGATAATTCCCATTTTTTGTTTTTGTTTCTTTGTTCGTTTGCCTGAGTTGAGGGAATACATACATGCCTTGATGCTAGGCGTTCAGTGTGGGGAGTGAGGGAGAGGTCGTCTGTTCCATACATAGTTTCAATTACTTCCTCTCTGTAGCCCCACATACCACCGCCCTGCCCCCAATTATATATGATGTCTTTGTTCCAGTGCCTGTTGGTATCTAAGTTTTCTTCTTCGTTGTAGTTCCTCCTTTCCTCTACTTCACCAGGTACCACTCTTTCACCTATTTTCTACCTTCCTAAAAGTTTTCAAATTGTTCATTCTCTTCACTGTATAGAGATTACAATTTTTTTGAGATTTTACTAATACTTTAAGGGGTCTTGGGGGAGAGAAGATAAATCTATGTACTCAGTCTCCTATCTTTACTTGGAAGCTCAGCTTCTATTTCCTTACCTGTTTACTACTATAAGGCAGTAAACAAAGAGCCACCATATAATTTTTCATTTCTAATTTTTTTTTTTTTTTTTTTTTTTTTTTTTTTTTTTTTTGCGGTACGCGGGCCTCTCACTGTCGTGGCCTCTCCCGTTGCGGAGCACAGGCTCCAGATGCGCAGGCTCAGCGGCCATGGCTCACGGGCCCAGCCGCTCTGCGGCATGTGGGATCTTCCCGGACCGGGGCACGAACCTGTGTCCCCTGCATCGGCAGGCGGACTCTCAACCACTGCGCCACCAGGGAAGCCCTCATCTCTAATTTTCGTGACTAATACAAACATCATCCCTTAAACGTTTGTTGAATTGAATAGAATTGCCTACTGCATATTATGCATGTTCAGTCACCCTAAGATAATTACCAAGTCCTTAAGAAAACCTATAAAGATATGTCTAAAATAACCTGTCTCCAAACTAAAGTCAGGATAAAATTTCTCACAAATTCCAGTGCCTTGATGAGGACCACATAAGTGAATATTTTAAATCTGGATCATCCCTCAGAAATCTGGGACTCAGGGTTAGCCTACTCTTCTGTTGAATCTCCAGCATTTAATACCGTGTGTTCTACTTATAAGAAACCCTGTTAGTGTTGCTTTTTTTTCTTGATGATAAGTGAAGTTAGAAGAAATGTCACCTATCTCAATCCTGAGAATATCAGGCATTTTCCAAGTTGAAAGCAAGAACCACTTCTTCTCTCAGAGCGAATAGCTGCTGAGCATTGTCCCAGATGTTGCTGCTTTTATTTTGAGTTGGTAAAGCCTCGGGATTTTGATCAATGAATTAGGAGGTTTTCCCTTTAATCAATGACTTAGAATCTGCCTGGTGGTTGATGAAAGAGTTTAATTCACAGAGGACTGATTTTCTAGGTATTTACAAGGAAGCAGTCATTCAACTCCCAGAAAGAATGACAGCTCATTTTTCTCCCTTTGTCTGAGCTGGTCAGTAACCTGCGAGAACCAGAGAGCAGCCCAGATTGAAAGGTCAGGCTGGCAGTGTGTACTTAACTCCGGGAGAATAGAGAAGGTAAATCTTTGAATGTCCTGAGACACTAAAAGCCCAGTGGAAATACAAATAAAGTCATGTGGGTCCAAATCTGAATCTTCTGGCAGGGTCTCTCTGGTACCGATGTTCCATGGCAGAGTGGAAAAAGCAAGGGCTTTGGAGTTACACAGATTCATCTGACTCTTTTACTTTCCAACCTGGGTTTGGGGGGAATTTCTCGACCTCTCTGAGCTTCACCGTCCTTATTTATCAGATTATTGGAGAAAATTAAATGAGAATGTGAATGTTAAAGAGCATATCCAGTGGCCAGTACATAGCAGTTGCTCAAGAAATGCTAGCTCTACTTTCCCCTTTATACCTCAGGAAAGAGAGCCATGGAGCCTCCCTACGAAGCTATCCCTTTTTTTTTTTTTTTTTTTTTTTTTGCAGTACGCGGGCCTCTCACTGTCATGGCCCACGCAGGCTCAGCAGCCATGGCTCACGGGCCCAGCCGCTCCGCGGCATGTGGGATCTTCCCAGACCGGGGCACGAACCCGTGTCCCCCGCATCGGCAGGCGGACTCTCAACCACTGCGCCACCAGGGAAGCCCAAGCTATCCCTTGATAGTTGACCTGCTCGTGGATCACCCCTCTGCTCAGGTGATGGGAACTGGTACCCTTTAGGTAGATTTGATTCTGCTTCTCCATTTTAAGGCACCCCTCCCACTCCTCTTCCTCATGTTCTTCTCCCTGTTTTCTCCTTCCTTCTTTTCCCCTTTCCCTCCCCTTCCCCACTAAGCCTCATGTCATGTAATAAGAAAGGACATGGAAGGCAGGCCCAGTGTAGAGTCAAGAGTGGGGAGTAAAAAGGGAAGGGAGAGAAGAGAATGATCGCACCACCGCCTTTGTCCCAACAGGTTTTTTTTTTCCCCTCTTACCTTAGGCTCTCTCATCTATGCCTTTTATTTCAATTTTCATTCTGGGTTGATGGTTTCTAATTCTCCATCTCCATCCCAGATATCTCTTCTCTAGAACTGCATATCCAGTAGCAATTCAGTGCCTCCACTTCTGTGTCCATATGCTCTTCAAGATCAATACTTTTTAAGCTTAACTCATCATTCTCCCACCTGCCTGGTTTGCCCCACAACACACTTATCCTCCAGGACAATCCATTTTAGGTAGTAGCACTGCTGTCCTCCCAACTGTCCAAAGCAGAAGCTAAGGAAACATCCTTGAAATGTCTTCTCCATCAATTACTGCCTGCATCAGTCATCAGACTTGCCTAAGTTCACCTCATCTGGACCCCTATTATTCACATGTTAAGCCTCCTGTATCTGCTCTCCAAATATCATTTTTCCCTCATGATTTCTGTCTCTTTGTATTTTTGATCTGTGCATTAAGATATTTCTTTCACTTGCACTTCTAGGCATTAATATTGTTTACAGGGACTTCCCTGGTGGCGCAGTGGTTAAGAATCTGCCTGCCAACGCAGAGGACACATGTTGAATCCCTGGTCCGGGAAGATCCCACATGCCACGGAGCAACTAAGCCCATGTGCCACAACTACTGAGCCTGCACTCTAGAGCCTGTGAGCCACAACTACTGAGCCTGCGTGCTCCAACTACTGAAGCTCACGTGCCTAGAGCCTGTGCTCTGCGACAAGAGAAGCCACTGCAATAAGAAGCCCGCGCACTGCAACGAAGAGTAGCCTCCGCTCACCACAACTAGAGAAAGTCCACGCGCAGCAACGAAGATCCAAAGCAGCCAAAAAAAAAAATTTTTTTAAATATATTGTTTACAACAGTGATCATCCCCTCCTTAACTTTTAAATTTAAAAATCAGAGCTATTGTTTGGTTTTGTTCTTTTTTTCCCTGGTTCCAGGAGATCTTTTTTTTTTTTAAGGTTGTATGACTCCCCTTAAGTACTTGTATTATTTTTTAAATAAGATCAAATATCTCCTCTAGCAGTTTTATTCCAAAGGAGTTACCTCTCTGAGCATTTTGCTTATTATTGCTCTCTGTGGCTGTTGAGAACCCCCTGGGTTCACTGCCTTTTCCTCTGTGAGCACTTGGCTTGTTCTGTCTTGAACAAGCTATCAAGAATGGCAATGAACTCAGAAGCACTGGAAAGCACAGCAGCCTCTGACCCAGTTGCCAGGTTGTCTCTCCCCTGCTGAAGCCTCTGGATAAATATCTCCGCAATCCATCTCCTAGGCAACAAAAGACCACAGCTCTCAGAGATGGAGGAACCCAGTCCATGCTGCAGTTCTACCTCAGCTCCTTGAGAGCAGGTAGACCAGCAGGTGCTCCTAGGACCACATGGGGCTGGCACTGACCTTCTATGGTCAGTAGTAGATCTCCATGGCTCGAGCTCCCTGTAATATAGCTCTACAATTTGCCTCATGGCTTTTCTCCTATCTATCTCCAAGCTCCTCTCTTGCCCAGAAGGCTGAACACTACTCCCAGAACACTACACCTCCAGCTGGTAGTTGGACTGCAACTAGGGCAGAAAGGCAATAGGACACTAGCTCTAGCCCCCATCTTCCCAGAATTCCCTCTTCCTCTCTCCCATCCACTGTCATGCACCTAGACCAGGTGCCATCATCTCTTGCCTGATCTACTGCCTCCTAAATGTTTCCACTCCTGCCTTCATACAATCCATTCTCCCCACAACACCTCATTAACTCTTTAACAAACAAAAATCTGTTCATCTTAATTTGCCTACTTTAAGTCTTTCAATGACTTCCCAGGGCTCTTACGATAAAGGCCAAAACCTCTGACATAACCTACCAGGCTCTGTATAATCTGGCCTTTTTGGAAGCCCATCTAGTCCTAGGCAAGGGAAGCAGCTGTTATGAAGTGGTCTCTTTCCTAGAAGGAGGAACAATGGCCCCAGGATCAGAGTACCTGTGTTCTGGTCTTATTTCCTTCATTAGCAAACTGAGTGCCATTGACCAAACTGCTTCATCTCTCTGGCCTTCTGCTTCCTTATCTGAAAAATGGTGATAAAGTCTACCCTGCCAACTTCTCAGGGTTTTGTGAGCCTCTAATAAGAAAATATCTGTCAATGTATGTTTTGTAAACAGCAAAGTAGTATAAAAATGGAGCTCTCCAAATAAATGGTGTGATTTGAGGGAAGCTATGAACTGAAAATACGACTTCTACCAGCTTGTCACTGATACCTGTAACTTCCACCATGAGAGGGGCTCCCTTGGACTGGGGCAGTATGACTCCAGTAAGCCACTGTTAAAGTGCACATGATACAGGAGAAGGAAGGGAAAAGGATAACGCATGGACTCATTAGCATTCACTGCTATGGAGGAGTCTGATTGGCTAAATCTCTGGGGCTAGGAGATGGGAGAGGTAAGGTTTTATGAGTGAGAGAAGTGGAAGGAAATGTCCCAGGGGATACCCAGAGAGGGACACCCAGGTAATCACAGTGTTGGCATTCCCTGGCCAGTGCCCATAGCAGCAGGAAGGCCAGCATCCTTCACCCTTGAGCAGTGCTTGTCTTCCTCTTAATTTTATTTTAGGAGGTATTTCTTCCTTTTAGACAATTAACTTCCTCCCCGTGGGGCAAAATACTTCATGTACGAAGGACAAAAATGACAAAAAACATTCCAATTCCTGGCTTCCCCTCAACCAAGAATGCTATAGAACATTTTACCCTCATATTTCATTTAATCTAAGATACCATCAATTATAAGATGCCATAATTTTATGTAAAACTAAGAAAGAAAAATTGTTTCCAGTTTAAACTATGACATGACATCGATGATTAAGACTTATCCCAATTTCAGAGATGATAAATGTGAAAAAAAAATGTACATTTGGGGCTTCCCTGGGGGCGCAGTGGTTGAGAGTCTGCCTGCCGATTCAGGGGACACAGGTTCGTGCCCCGGTCCGGGAAGATCCCACATGCCGCGGAGCGGCTAGGCCCGTGAGCCATGGCCACTGAGCCTGCACGTCCGGAGCCTGTGCTCCGTAACGGGAGAGGCCACAACAGTGAGAGGCCCGCGTACCGCAAAAAACAAAAAAATGTACATCTTAAAATCCATGAAGTATAACATCTATACATTGATTGGGTCAATATATCTAGTCTGCTGCCACTGTCTGACACAGTACTGTCTTTCTGCTAGAGTAGATATTGCAATGTGAAATTTTCCAAATACTCGAATTAGAAAAGAGTTAGTTGCTACCAAGGACTTTTTGAAATGATCATGGTAATGGTAAAATTAACCTTCAGTTTCTCCTGGAGTAAGGTGGGGGAAATTCTACATTTAACAGATACAAAGGATTTTTTTTTTTGAGGTATAGTTGATTTATAATATTATGTTAGTTTCAGGTGTACAGCATAGTGATTCAAAATTTTTATAGATTATACTCCATTTATAGTTATTATAAAATAATGGTTATATTTCCCGAGCTGTACAATATATCCTTGTAGCTTATTTATTTTATACATAGTAGTTTATACCTCTTATTCCTCTACCCCTATCTTACCCTCCCCCTTCCCTCTCCCCACTGGTAACCACTAGTTCGTTCTCTATATCTGTGAGTCTGTGGGGTGTTTTCTGTTATATTCACTAGTTTGTTTTATTGTTTAGATTCCACACACAAGTGATAACATTCAGTATTTGTCTTCCTTTGTCTGACTTATTTCACTAAGCATAATACCCTCCAGTTCCATTAAAGGATTTTTTTTTTTAAGGAGACAAATGGTTTTATTCCCAACCACAAGAAACAAATTTAGTTCTGACCACTAGTTCTCAAACTGAGGCTCAGAGCCCAACTGTAGGCCCAAAGGGCCCTCCCAGGATCCCTGAGAGCAACAGGCATCCCAGACCCCATATGAAATATTACAGAGCACCCACTTCAGTCCACAGACCCCAGAGACCTCCTCACCAGTCACCCTGAGGGAGGAATTCCCTCATTCCAAGGGACCCCATATACCACAGGGACATTCAGTTCATTTAGTCTCCATTAAATAATGATTATAAGCCCAAGCACCAGGTAATATTGTTAGAGGGAAAAAGGAAGTTGACCACCCAGTCCCTGCCCTACTCTTCATGGAAATCCCAAAATAGATAATAGATTCTTAGCACATGGTGAAGTCAGGGTATTCCCTAGAAAAAGCCAATGAGATCCCCAAAGTCAACATGGGGAAGGGGTGGGAATGCATCATTACCTTAGTGAGTTCACCCACAGTCTAGGTTCTGGCCCTGGACCTCCCAGGGCCAGAAACGTGACTTGTCAGTACAGTGAGAGTAGATTCATCTTTCGGGATCAGACTCACATTAAACAGGACTGATATATAAAATCAGAATGTAAGTTAGTTCACTTCCATGAAGAATTATAGCTGCTCCATGGACTTGAATACCCGAGTCCCCATGACCTGTCAATAGGCCTATGTGAGAAACCAATCCACAGATGGAGTTATTTGGTGATCCTGGAAGCAGAATAAGAGGAAGGTAGTAGATGGACCAAATGTGCAAGGGCAGCAGGTTAAGGTTGCCTCTGGGGCACCTACCTCCGCAGCAGGGTCTCACCCATGTGACTGGACATGCAATAAACTCATTGGCTGCAGCCCTTTCTTATATCTCCACATTAGACACAGCTTTGCTTAAAGGGATCAGAATAAGCAAAATCCTATGGCTAAGGCACCTCTCTCTGGATGCTACTTGGACGAACACGGTTCTAAGATTTGCTTTTATTACTATTCTGAGGCTAACCAGCCCCTTCTTTCTTTAGATATAGTAATTCTTTCCATCAGGTCTTATTCTGACCTGAGAGCCATTCTGTCTCCCTAAGTCACATTCATTTCACCATTCATTCAACAATAAGTAACTGAGCAACTACTATGTGCCAGCATTCAAGGCACTATGGTAAGTACTGGGGCCGAAGAGTGGGCAAGTGTGATAAGTGTTACAACAGAGGAAGTAGAGACAGACTAGGAACACACAGGAGAGAATCTGGAATAGACTCTGGGATGGAGAGTTGTACCAGAAAACTGACTGGAGAGTTACCTACCTAGAGAGGGTCGAAGGACCTATAAGGAAGAGAGAAAAGCATAGAAAGAGAAGCTGGCCAGCAATACAGTTGCAGCTGAGGCCTCAGTTGGTCCTCCAGGGAGCTCCAAAATTGAATAGCCCTTCAGAGAGCTCCTAAATAACTCTCCTTTATCCAACTTTATTTTCCGTCCCCCTTGACCCAGCACCTCAGGATTCAGTCCTAAGTGTAGTCTTCCAGCTCCTGCTGGTACACGTTAGTCAGATTCTGTGGCCATCTCAGCAGATGGTCCCTCTCCTCCTTAGCAAGCCCAGCTTATCCTCAGTCACATTGTGCAGGGATTTAGTCCATGTGGTTGGTCTAATTGCCAGGAGAGGAGACGGAGGTAGATCCTGAGAGAAATAAGCATCATCTTGTAAGACACCTGTCTCAATGGAACCTTCCACACGATCTTCAGAATCTGCCACCAGTCGGGAGTAGAACACTTCTGTGGATCCAATGGCTCCAGGAAAATCTGTAAATTCAAGGTTCTCAACTGCATCTACTCAGATATCCCGGTCTCATGTCTTAGGGTCCGTTTCTTCTATATTAGGACCACGACTTTGGCACAGGAGACTTGCTAGGGCCAGATTCAACTTTCTCTGCAGATCTGTTCCTCCTACAATTGAGTTCTGAGCCTGATTCTCCGCACTTCCCGGCCCTACTGCAGAGATTAGGATTTCCTTAAATGCTGCCAAGGAGGCTTTGGCTTTCACATTTTGCCTAGAACGGATGATTAGTTTTACTCTGAGCCTGTCATCATCTCTCTTCAATGAATCAATGACATTCAGCAAGTGCCACCACTTCCATGATCCTCTTAGATACTATTTCCCTCAAACCTCTCCAGTGCCTAAGATATTACACGAGCCAGTGCATCCCCTTCCACTGGTGTCCTAGCCCAGTCCTAACAATTGCACTGCCACGTACATCAGAAGCTATCCTGACTCCACCTACCAGTTTTGGGGTTCTCTTTGTCAGATGACGGGTGAGAGGGATCTCCAAGATTGCATTTTAGCATCTTCTTCCTAGGGCCACTCCTGACACCAACTGTCTTAGCTTGGATTTCTGGGAAACAGACTAAGATGGACAATTGTGTACAGAAAGTTGACTGGAGGGTTCTCTCAGGAGATAAACCTGTGAGAAAGTGAGGAAGGTAGGATTGGGAGAAGCTGGCCTGCAATGAGGTTGCAAACAAAGGCTCCAGTCAGTCTTATGAGGAACTCTGGTGATGAGATGACCTTGCAGAATGGACCCCAACTGAGGCAAGGGGGCTGAGCCATGGTATCCCTGAATCAGCTGGTCATTGGCTATGGCCACCCCATGGGGAGGGGCAGGACCTTGGGGGAGGAAGTTCCCTGTGGCCCAGATCAAATCTCAGTGAGAGTTCCAGGAGTTGCTGATGTTTCCAGCAGATGGGGATGAGTGTGCTGACCCTGAAAACGGGGTCTGGGCTGAGCCCCAGTGTCCACCACACAGGGATATGGGACCCAATCAAGAGAAGGGGTGAGAAAGTCAAAGGGGAAGGGGACGGAGGAAGGAGGAGAGGAAGGGTCTCAGGCAGAGTGGGGAACGTGTCCCAAATAGGGACAATGAATGGAACAATGTCTGATGAGGCTGGAGTGGGGAGTAGTGCTGGGGGGAAGGGTGGCAGATGAGGCTGGAGAGGGAGGCAGTGGACTCCTTTGTCCTACGGGGGCGGTGGGGGGGGGGAGGAGGCATGGTGTGCACAATGCATAACACACTCATTCTACTGTTTAATCTTTCAGAGAGCTTTCTCGTTTCTCTCATTTTTAAGTTTTTGTGAAAGTGATTCACTATGTCCCCAAGTGTTGACCCAAGAGTCCCTTTGAGGAACTAAAACTTATGGACAAAAAAACGAGAAGCCTTTACCACCTAGCAGTCTAGGGATGCCTGGGATGGATGGAATGCCCCAGGAACATGCCATGTAACGTGCCCCTTCTGCTCTATGCTGTTTTCTTTGGGAAAGGCTGCAATTATTTCCCTGCCTTGGTGCATCCAGTTATAGCTGAGGCCGGAAAAATCAAGGAGGAGGGAATTTACCCCAGTTCACCTGGAACCACATGGGGGCAGAAATAAGCATGCTACATGAAGAAAGTAGAGGACGGATGAGGCTGCCAACCAAGAGAAAGGGTGATGTGAAAGAAGGAGCTGGACAGGAAAATGGGAGGGCATCAGTTCTAGGGTTAGCTCTGTGGGGCTTTGGGAAAATCCCTGTACCCCTCAGGGCTGTAGAGAGTAGGACTAGATTCATTCCTCTGAGTTCAACAGCCCTTTGATTCTGTATTTCTTAATAAATATCTTATAACACACTCAATGAAAGCAAGATATCACCCTTTGATGACTAAATCCATCCTGAGTCTACCTTTCTTTCGGGCAAGGTTTGTTGTAGTAGAAAGAGAAAGCCGGTGGCCTGCGGGGGCTGGTGAGAGTTTCTTCCTCTGTAGACAAAGTGATCAGTGACCCAGAAAAACATGTAACCCTCCAGTCTAAGGTTCCTTTCTGAATGGTACACTGACTTTCCACTGGAGCATCCCACCCCTCAGAAGGAGAGTTCAACCATCCTCACCTTCAACTATTACCTAGCGATGAGCGGGCAAACTGCCCTTCCTAACCCCACCTGACATCTTCCCTGGTGCTTTCTCCATGCTGTCCTCCCTTCATCCCTGCCTTGTAGTGCATGTAACTTGATTCACAAAAATACTGCATTCTCGGGGCTCCCCTGGTGGCGCAGTGGTTAAGAATCCGCCTGCCAATGCAGGGGACATGGGTTCAAGCCCTGGTCCAGGAAGATCCCACATGCCACAGAGCAACTACGCCTGTGAGCCACAACTACTGAGCCTGTGCTCTAGAGCAACAAGGGAAGCCACCGCAATGAGAGGCCCACGCACGGCAACGAGGAGTGGCCCCCTCTCTCTGCAACTAGAGAAAGCCCGTGCACAGCGACAAAGACCCAATGCAGCCAAAAATAAATAAATAAAATTAAATTAAAAAAAAAATACTGCATCCTCAGCCCAGGCAAACACGTAGCAGGATTTTATCTAAGCAATGGGTAGAAAGACAAATACTACATTACAGAGTTAACTTTGTAAAGCAAAGATCAATCTATTATTCATAACTAAGAAGAAATCTATTCATCCCCTGTCCTAAAACAGAGCAAATCTATGCCTTAAACAGGTTTGTTCTCTTAACAGTTAGTTGAAGATTGGTTTACTGCACTAGGCACCAATGCACGTTAGTGGATTACACACATTATTTATTTAACCAATGTATTTCATTAATGGATTCACCTAACGACATATGAAAACATAACTTATCTACTTAGCAGGTGTGCACCTGCATCACATATTCATTATCAGCAGTAAATTTGCTTTACGAGACGCCAGCTGCCTCCCACAGTGACCACGTAATTCTGGACCATCAGGAGTGGCAGCAGCTGGCAGTGTCTTTTGGTCAAGCCACCCAAGGGGCTCCCAAATGGAGGATGCTCCCTAAGGTGTTAGTAAGCATCCTTCCACCTGTCAACAAGCACGTGATGGGCATCTGCTCTGTGCCCAGACTGTGCACAAGTGGGAGATGCAGAGGGAGGCAGTGGAAAGAGCACGGTTCCTGGAATCCCCAAATCTAGTCCCAGTCCCATTGTTGTCTTTTTTTTTTCTTAAATAAATTTATTTTTTATTTATTTTTGGCTGCGTTGGGTCTTCATTGTTGCACACGGGCTTTCTCTAGTTGCAGCAAGCGGGGGCTACTCTTCGTTGGGGTATGGGGGATTCTCATTGCTGTGGCTTCTCCTGTTACGGAGCACAGGCTCTAGGCACACGGGCTCAGTAGTCGTGGCTCGCGGGCTCTAGAGCGCAGGTACAGTAGTTGTGGCGCAAGGGCTTAGTTGCTCCGTGGCATGTAGGATCTTCCTGGACCAGGGGTCAAACCCATGTCCCCTGCCTTGGCAGGTGGATTCTTAACCACTGAGCCACCAGAGAAGCCCCCATTGTTGTCTCTTGCAAGCTGTATGAGCTTTGGCAAAACGCTTCATCTCTGTAAGCTTTAGTCTCCTCACCTGGAGAATGAAGCTACCTATAGCACTGTCATGAGGCTCATGACCATAGTGAAGTGAAGGTGCTGGGGGAAACTGAAAATCCTCCTCAGAGAGGCATCATTCTGGCTATGGCTGTTGTTGTTGTTAGACATAAAACAACTTCTGCTCTTTCAATTTTCTATTCTCAATTATAGCATAAGAAAGAGTGGAGATTGCTTATTCATCTCACATCTTCAGAGTGTGCCACTGAAGACATCTTCAGTGACTGGCACACCTCTTAATATTTATTTATTTATTTAGCCGCACCAGGTCTTAGTGTGGCATGCAGGCTCTTGATTGCAGCATGCAGGATCTAGTTCCCTGACCAGGGATCAAACCTGGGCCCCCTGCATTGGGAGCACGGAGTCAACCACAGGACCACCAGGGAAGTCCCATGCCTGGCACCTCTCTGACCCTCCATAATTTTCAGGTAAATGAGTCTCTTCATTATGGGTTATCATTTGTTTTATTTCTAATTATTAAATAAGTTTTAAATAAAATAATTATAATAATTAATACAAATGACAATTGTTAGTAAAAGGACCATCGTTTGACACCATTAAAGACAAATAAGATATTATAATGTACATACATGCATTCATTCAATCAATACATGTCAAAGCCCATGTTAAGTGCTAAGCTCTGTTCTAGGTGCTGAGGAAAAAATAAGAACAAGACACACAAGGTTCCTGTCCTAAGAGTAGGGCCGTTATAGAAGGGGAAGACAAACAAGAAATAAATACATAAGTATCAAGATAATTGCAAAGAGTTGTAATGGCAGGAAGGCATGGCTACGTTAGAGTGACTTCTCAGAGGAGATGATATTTGGATTGGACTGGAATTGTAAAAGGGAGCTCAGCCCCTGAAGTTCTGAAATCAATTTTCTAGGCAGAAGGAACAAATGCAAACAGCCGTAGGTGGAAGTGGATAGTTACTTTCAAGATACAAACAATAACCCAGTGGGGCTGGAGTGAAGTGGAAGAGAGAAAGAATGGTACTCAGTGGGGCCAGAATCTGTACCACGTTGAGCTATAGACAGGATTTGGGATAGTAATTTAAGTGGAGGGGAAAGTGAGTAGAAGTTTATAAGTAGAGAAGACATGATCTACTTTACATTTTTAGAATTTCAGTCTGGCTGTTGTACAGAGAAAGATCTGTAGCAGAGAAGAGGCTGTTTCAGTGAACCAGAGTCTTAGTTTGGGTTCCCCCATAAGCAAACCCTGAGACAAGGATTCAAGTGTAATTCATTTATTTAGGAGATGCAGGGAACTCCTTGGAAGGAGTGTGGGGAAGGAATACAAAGAAGGGAAGGCAAGCAACAAAGGGTGTGTTATTAAGCCAGTTACCATAGTAAGCAACTGGAGCTTCATGCTGCAGGGAAACTTGGGGAAATGCTTCAAAACACACCTCAGAATAGTCCCACCTGAAAGGTGAGGGAGCTGGGGTATTTTTGCACCGATTCCCAAATTGAGGTTGCTATTAGCGGGTAGCAGTTTTTACCCCCAGCGCTTCCTGCCCGCAGCAGGTGAGCAGAATGACCTTTCCAGATTGGAGAAAGGCAGCCCTCAGGCACCGAGATGCAAAGTCTTAATAATATGAGTGAGCACTGACATCAGCTAGTACCTGAGGTCAGATATAATGTTGGCTTGAAATAGGAGACAGTGGTGGAGAAGTGGATGGACTTGAAGCCAAGCTAACAAGGCTTACTGAGATAAGTGTGGGGAGTGGTGGAAAGAGAAGAAATCAAGGATGGTTCCTGGACTGGGGACCTAACCAACTGGCTGGATAGTGGGACCATTTTATGAAATGGGAATGATTGGAAGAGGCATCAGCTTTAAGGGAAAAGAATCAAGAGATTTGTTTTGACATGCCTATTAGTCCTCAGAATGGAACTGCCAAGTAGACCATTGGATACGGAAGTTGAGCTCATGGAAAATGTCCTTGCACTCAGCCTCCCACCCCAACTCCAATCCGAATAGCATGGTTAATACCAATTTATACCCATTTTCTAGGTTGGTTTCCTAGAAAAATTTCATCTAAATTCACGAGTCCGCCACTTAGAAGTATTTGCCAAACACCTAATAGTGAAAATAGGTTGACTGCCGGAATTTAAGATCCAATACTTCCTGAATAGCCATTATGTGCCAGGCCTTGTACTAGATTACATGACATACATTATTGCATTTAAGCCTCCGGTAACCCAAGATATAGATTTTATTCTTGCCATTTTATAGCTGGAAAAACTGACTCAGAGAGGTGAGGTGACTTATCCAATGTCACACAGCTAAGTGCTTCCAGGCTCCCGATCCACACCCATTCCTCGGCACCACGTTACCTGGCTCAGTAATCAAGGGCAGAACTTGCATGCCAGCTTGGGTCCCAGAGTTTGGTTGCTGAAGGATTTCAACATCACTTGTCAGTCATTTGTTAGAGACCCCACCCGAAGAAACAGAAAGGAAGGACCCAATGACCATTTCCCAGGTAGTGTCTGAAGAACAGCCTCAACCAAATAAAATTCCCATGATCACCAACTTGAGGAAAGACTACAGAGCACATCATCCTCTTAGAGGGTCAGGGTACATGTCAGAATGTCAACAACATTAATAGTTGATGAAACAAAACAAAACCTGCTTTTGCTTAATCTAGCATTTCCCAAATCTGCTCTGCCATTGGACCCTGATTTTATGAGCCTTATTACCATCCCCAGGAGGAATGTTCTGAGGGACACGTTTGAAAATCCTACACATGGCCAAGTCAGCACACCTTGGATTTCATCTTGTCTCAGCCATCTCAACCCCACAGATTGCTCCGTTTCTTTGAACATCTTGCTTAAACTCTTTGAGACTCAGCATCCCCCACTCTTACGATGGTATTCACAACTCTTCCATTTGACAAATGTTTGTTGAGCTTGTGCCAGGCCCGGTGCTAGGACTGGCAAGTCCACAGTGAATGAGTCGGCTCCTGATGGCTTGTCTCTTGGTGCAAGCCTCAGAGGAGGAGGCCGCCTGTTGTCTCTACATGATCTCCAGAGCTTTCTCTTTTCTAAGAATCCACTCGAGGTTTTTACCAAAGCAGACGAGACAAGTGATCATTATCTACAATGAATCTTAAGAAAGCTAAGAAGTAGCCCTGAGAGCAGGGCTAGCTACACAATTGGTAGGGCCAGTGCAAAGGGCCCCTTACTCTAAAAGCAGGGGGCACTGCAGTTAAAGGTACTAAAACATAAAGCTTTTTCCTTCAAAAATACTGTTACTTACAAACCATCATAGGTATGATGGTGATATGTGAATCACAACATAAATTTATAAATTGAAAAAATATATTTTGATATCATAATTTTATATAACAGAATAAATAATAATACATCATTAATGTGGTATCTTGATTGACTATGAGATTCTTCTGGCTGGCTTCTCTGGATATTCGTTTATTGGGTTCTCAAAATTTATACTTTTAGCAACTTCGTTTTCAGTTGATGTAATTGAAAGCATCTCTCTTGGCAAATGCAAGATCACAAATAATTTTTGGTAATTTTTTATCTTCAGAAGGATCTTTCTGCTGATGCAGCTGTTACTGGAACTGTTAAGAGTATTGTAGAGATTGTGACAACACTGGGATAAATTTCTGATAAATTATTTCGAAATATAAATTTTAGTGCATCTAGAGCTGATGATTCTTGCAAAACAATTTTTCTAAAAAGATTTAACTCTTCACACAATTCAGTTTTGTGTAAGTCTGAATTTAATTTTAAATATAAATTCATGCAATGACATCTTAATGTTTCCTCCGACATTTCCTGTAACTCGCGGAGGATGTACAAGAAAAGAAAAGTGGCATCATGCTTTGTATATCATTTGAAACATCTGTGTATGCATTAGATGGCTGTATTTTCAATTACAAAGCAAAATTACTTTTTAAATTGTCTTGATTAATAATTGGCTCATCCAAAGCATCATATGGGGACTTCCCTGGTGGTCCAGCAGTTAAGACTCACGCTCCCAGTGCAGGGGGCCCAGGTTCAATCCCTGGTCAGGGAACTAGATCCCGCATGATGCAATTAAAGATCCCATATACAGCAACGAAGATCCCGCATGCTGCAACTAAGACCCAGCGCAGATAAATAAACAAACAAATAAATAAATAAATATTTTTAAAAAATCATATGAAAATGGTGTTCTTTTCCATTGAATGTGATGATCTTTAAATCTGATTTCTCTTTCTAGGCGTGTTTGCTTTGCTATGTTGCAGCAGTTTCCAAACCCAAAGATTCTAAACTCTTTGAAGGGGGAGGGAAGGACAAATTAGGAAGTTGGGATTAACATATACACATTACTATATATGAAATAGATAACCAACAAGGACCTACTGTATAGTACAGGGAACTATACTCAATATTCTGTAATAACCTATAAGGGAAAAGAATCTGAAAAAGTAGTGTGTGTGTGTGTGTGTGTGTGTGTGTGTGTATAACTGAATCACTGTGCTATACACCTGAAAATAAGAAGACATTGTAAATCAACTATACTTCAATAAAAATATTTTTTTAAAACACTGCAAACAAAGGATATTAGGAAATGATTAGGTGAATTATTCTCTATGCCTCTCTTTTCTTCCTCTATGCTTCTAATACAGCCAGCTAATCAATATACAAGCGAGCACCACCTACATGCAATGTGACTTCAAGAATGCACAGTATAGCAAATACAGGCAGCAATATTGTATTATACTCAAAGAGACTAGATCTTAATTATTCCAATCATTAAAAAGAAGTGATGATATGTGACATGATAGAGGTGCTAACTACCGTCACAATGGCAATCATACTACCGTATGTAAGTGTATCAAATCAACATGTTGTACACCTTAAATTTACAGTGTTATATGTCAAATATACTTCAATAAAAAAGAACACTTGTAATATAAATAGACTTTAAAGAATTATAATAACTCTCATGTATGCTTTATTACAAAGTCCATGTGTACACTTACATTTTGTAATAATTTTCTGACAAAGTTAACTCTCTATTCCTGTAGTTCCTGTCCTAGTGCTCAGGCTGGAGCTAATATCTGTCCACGTGAAACAAGGACAGGCTCCAGGATGGACAGGCAAGCCAGCCTCCCACCGTAGATGCCAGCACTGGCCACAGTACAGCTCCTCTCTCCCATGGCCGCATCACTACCTCTGCTGCTGCTGTCACCATCATCATTACCAATCTGGCCCTGGGGCTGTGCCCTGCAGCACCCTGGACACCCCAGGCATGTATACAGGATTGTCAGGCCAACTCCTCAGCATGGCTGTTACCTGCCGTGTTTAGAGGCCTGGCCTATAACTTACACACATGTTGCCTAGAATATCTCCTCTGCTTGCATGCATGCTCCACCAGGGTTTCTTACAAAACACAAGTTCAAAGAAAAGATTATTAAGAATTTCAAGACAGTGACAGCAGAGGACAAACCAAGATACACTCCTCCTCTGAGAGTAGGGCCCTGTGTAACTGCACAGGTCTCACACCCATACAGCCAGCCCTGCCTGAGAGGCATCACCACTAACACTATTCTTTTTTTTTTTTTAATATTTATTTATTTAGTTAGTTGTCTGGGGTTTTAGTTGTGGCCAC
The DNA here is from genome assembly GCF_949987515.2 of Delphinus delphis. Taxonomy (NCBI): domain Eukaryota; kingdom Metazoa; phylum Chordata; class Mammalia; order Artiodactyla; family Delphinidae; genus Delphinus; species Delphinus delphis. The sequence continues at coordinate 122,343,846 of NC_082683.1, read as the reverse complement.
AGGGCTCCTTAGTTGTGGCACATGGGCTCCTTAGTTGTGGCACGCGAACTCTTAGTTGCGGCATGCATGTGGGATCTAGTTCCTTGACCAGGGATCGAACCCAGGCCCCCTGCATTGGAAGCACAGAGTCTTATCCACTGTGCCACCAGGAAAGTCCCAACACTATTTTTAGGTTTTCCAGAAACCCTATGACATCCTTCAGCATCACTTTTGCAGCCCTACCTTGTGAGTCTGCCTTGAAGGACTGCATTGAGACAAATAGCCTGGTCCAGGGGTCATCCATCAGATCCTTCCCTGGTCTGCCTCAAACCAAGGTGCCTACCCTACTGGATTCTTTGAGGCCAAACCTTAGCCCGTCTTCCTTGGACTTTTCAATTCATCCCTTGCCCAGTAAAACACTGTCTTTATTTTTGAAATCCTCCACTGATAGGTCCATCTGATCCTAAGATTTCATGTCTCCTGCAGGTTTTTCTCACTTGGCTTTGCTGGGTTCCAACTTGATTTTTCCAATGGCAATAAGACTGGGTTTAAAAATAAACTAAAGAAAAAAAAATAAAATAAACTAAAGGAATTATAATTGTGATAAGAAGTAACCCAGGAGCAGTGACTAATGGAGGTGACTGTGGATTAAGTGACTAAGCAGTCAGTGGGCCAAGTAGCTATTATGAGATAAATCTCAGCTCAGATCAAGAGAATAGCACCCCACCTCCCTAGCTCCCTCTGCTGTCCATTTCTCCTGAAGTGTTGAATTCTAAATAAAAAGAGCCATCAACTTTCTCCTCACCGACACAGCCCCTTGAAGGTCCTATGAAAGGACGGGAACTAACAGTCCTAAGTACCCACTGTATACCAAGCACAATGCTGGGCACTTTATAAAATCTCATTTACTCTTCATGACCATCCTTAAATCGTCTGACCTACCTCCCAGAAAGACAGAGGCCTGCACATTCAGGATGCCCAGCTGACGGTGCTCTGGTGGCCTCGCTGACTGTGTCCAAGAAGCCTCACTAGAATCTGGGCCTGATATGGTATTCTATGAGGATGTCTGGCCTGAACCAAATGACAGGCTGAGGCAAGGTCGCCAAATCTCACTCTACTAGCCAAGAAAATGGAGATATACAGTCATGGGGGTGAGTGGCCCAGGAGATCCTCTACATGAGGACATCTGAAGAGGATGGCAAGGAGTCCCATCTGGAGGGCTCACTAAACTGGAGTTTAGAGCTGGATTTATGTGGTGGCCACAGCTGCTGACGTGGGCAGGCTGACACAAGTTTAGGGAGCTGAGGCTTTCGTCACCACTTTATAGTTAAGGAAATGAAGACTCATAAGGATGGAGTGGCCTGCTCAAGATCATATCAAATGAACTTAAATTCCAACCTGGACCTGGTACATAAAGCTTCCATCATTAAGTGGTTGTGACACTGAAGTAAAGGTTTGGTTTTGTTAGCTCCCCTTCCCACCCCGCCCTCCCCCCCCCCCCCCCACACACACACATCCCCATCAGCTGAAGTATCTGAGAACATAATTCTCTACCTTGGTCTTAGCAAAGGGCTTCATTCAACCAAGGTAACCCAGCCAGCCTAGGATCCCTGACACTGAGTTAAGAAAAAAATTTGAGTCCAATTACCCAATTTGCAAACTGAACAAATAAAAATAGGCCAAGTGTGTTTCTCTGGATGCCAACGACCCTTGTCAGCCTGACTCTTGCAAATCATTTTTCAGACCACTGTATCTGCTACGGACTGAAACTCTATTTCGAAACAAAATGCTACTTTGAACCAAAACTGAGCAGTGATTCCTTTGTCGCCTTGTTTATCGTTCTCTAGAAACAGTAACTACTGTTAATTTAACAGGCAGAGGCCCTTCAGGCAAGTAGGAACTAGGAACAAACAGGTTTCACCAAGAATGAAAAGTAATTCAGTTAATATTTCAAAAGGAAGTTATCCATTCCCTATTTATAGAGGACCTTCAATGTCCCAGGAGGTGATTGAAGGATGTGGTCGATGAAGGAGGCAGACAAGTAAATGGAAGTAACAGTGAGACTGGTATGGTATTAAAGGATGACATTTCCTGGGGGGAACACTTCTCCAGCTCCTGTTGTTTCTTTCCACGTGTAGCTGTGATACAACTACACATGTAGTTGTGTAGTGGCCGTTTCCCACCTCCCACTGCAGCTCCCCAGAGAATGTGGCTTCATCTGGTTGGTGAATTTGGGAGGAGTAAACTGGACACTCCCATCTCAGCTACTCTTTTGTTCTCTGTTGAGAAGTCACCTACAGAGAACATGAGTTCTGCTCTTCTCTCCAGGAAGCCTGCCCTCGTTCATACTGTCTGTGGCCGAGTGGATATGTCTATCTAGTTAAGGAGATAAGTTGGTTCTCACACTCAGCTGAATCCTCCAAATTAGCCTTTATCAGTAGTAAATGTGATTTTAGTTCTTGTCTGCTTACTCTTTTGTCTTTATCTCAATTTGTTCAGAATGCTGGTGGGGAAGAAAGGCACTAGTCATGGAGCCTTCTCAGAGACCCTCGCTCCGTCCATCCCTTTACCCGTTTTGTGAATGCGCATTCAACCTGCTTCCCCCTGGACATTGTTCAGACCACTCATCATTGCCCACTTTGTCTGTCTCATCCACCAACCTAGTCCCCCATCACAAAAACAGATACTATGGTTACTTCGACTCGTCCTGCCTTGTTTTAAATGAACTCAAGCCAGTTTCAAAGGGACACCCTTTCCTCTGCTAAATCTACTTCTATTTCATGATATCTGGGACTTTGCCGGGTATCAGTGTCAAGCCATGGGAGCTTAAGTTTTTTCCTTTAGAGAAGCAGACACTTGTGTGGCCCCCTCATTCTCCATGATTCTTCAGAACTCAGGGCAGCATCTCTGTGGCCACATCTGCAATTTCCTCCAGCTCCCTTGGAAATAATTCATATGAGTTTGAACTCATTTAGAGCTGCTTTGTACTATTGCTTCACCTATCTTAGATTTCAATTCCCTCTTAATCATGTTTGTTCTACCCTTTTCAGTTTTAAGGTCATTCTGCTTGATAGAGAAGACAGAAGCAAATTAGGGTTGTGTTCTCTGTCATCTGTTAACATTATCCCATCTACCCCAAGCCATGGGCCTATCATTCAGCCCTTATTTTAGCATCTTGCTTCAAAGGTAACTTCTTTCTTTTTTTGGTCAGTAACAATTTTTTCAAGCTGCATTTCATCCTGGGCTCTACCAATTCCAATACTATTTTTGTACATCTGTGCCTCTCTTGTGCTTTCCTGGTTGTTTGGAGATCTTTCCATCTTTATGCAAGGCTTTTAAATATCTGAGCTCATCTGGGACCCCTCTGTGTGGTTACTTAGCTCCCCTAGGCAGCTTCTCCTGCTTCCTCCACCCCACACTTACGCCCCCTCATCCAGGTTCTTTGCATTGATACACTCTCAGAGATCTTTCTGCCATATTGCTTTGTGTTAAAATCTTGGCGTTTCTTTATGTGTTCTCTATATCCTGCACACATCACTAGATCCATATATAAAGTCTTAAGTCTTATTTTTGCCACACTTTGCTTTTCCTCCCTTTTCAGAATAGCTGGACAATTCCACTATTCTTTCAATGTCAGAACGCTGGTTCTCCTCAGCTAACAACAGATAGTCTGGCATTTTTCTCCTTATTCCTGAATTCCAATTTAAAGCCACTTCGGCCAGGTGAACAATTCTCTTGCTAAACTCATTCTTCCCCACCTCCCCCCAGGCATTCTCGGATGCTGAGTAAGTGGTAAGCAACTGGGATGCTCAGGGCACACACAATGGGTCAAGTATTCACGTGGATAACACTTGCAAAGTCCCTTCACCTCTCCGAAGACATCAGCTTTATCGTCTGTAACATGTACAACTACCTACTTCCTACCTTCTGTCGCTTTGTGACAATTAAATCAGGAGAAATCCATAGCAGTCTCTACAAATGCTCCCACGAGTCCATCTGTCTTTCTCTGTCATCTGCCCTGAGCGTCAGGCCTGTCAGTCTGGTTTCATTCTACCTCCTGTGTTTCTAAGCCAAACCCTTCTCTCTGACAGTCTCTACACAGCTGGACTCCCATACAAACCTCAGGTCCTAGGCCTCCTCTATTCTTATTATACTGAGGAAGACAGAGACAGTCAGGAATATGGGATTGCCCCAGGGCCTGGATTTTATTTCTGACAGTCCCAAAGCCTGATGTCTACTGCTCTTGCAGGAAGCCCCAGGGACCCTCCTCATGGGAGGAAAAAAAAAAAAAAAAAAGGAAGATGGTTTGCCTTGTCCTTTGAACATTATTTCTCTAGGGATAGATGGGCAGCTATTCAGAGATGGGCAGCTTTTGGCCTGGTACCAAAAGTTTCTGGAAATATTCTCTACTCATATCCTGAAAAAGACCCTAATGATGTAGAGATAGGCATCCCACAGGCAAACATGACACCTGCATAAAATGTCTTAGAAGGATGCACAGTTTCTTTACAGTTAAGATGTGAGAGAGATCACTTTTTACTCGTCATGTTGCTGTACTATTTGAATTTTAACTATGGGTGAGGGTGAGCACGTGCTTATAAGTTTAGCATGATGCCTGACTGTGATCCCTTGGGGTGAGAAGAGTCCATTCCAACTCATCGCAGTGGTGGCTGGGATTCGGATGGGCAGCTCACATGCTCTCCTGTGATAACTGAGCTGAGATTTCTGCAAAACCACCTACTGAATTCTCAGCTATCATGCTAAGGGCCTTACCTACGGTCTCTGTTAGTCCCCATAACAACTCTGAGAGGTAAACGTTGTTACTTCAGTTTTACAGATGAGGAAGCCAAGACTTGTGAAGTTAAGTAACTTGCCACACAGTGTGTGGCAAAGCAAAAGTTTGAACACAGACCTATGTCCAGAATCGATTCTTTTAGCCGCTTCTCTATGCTATGGTAATTCCGCACTAACATGAATCCTTACCCTGTTACACACACACACACTCACACATTCACACACACTCACATACACAGAGTACTTGCACAGGCACATGCACAGGGATGTGCACACACACATACAAGTACATGCAAATACATGCACATACATATGTACACACACACACACACACAACACATTTTCCGTCCACTTCAAAGTGATGTTTGAGACTGCTTACAGATGACTGGGATTGGTTAAAACATTTAGGTCCTGTTTCACAGTTGGCAAGACAACGCCCCCTCTGATTTACACCTCTGAAGACTGTGCTGGAGACACCAACCTTGCCTAACCAAAGGGCTATCTTTCAGGGGAGGGCCAGTTGCCAGCCCAGAGGACAGTGTCCCGTTGGTTCTTCAGCCTCCCTGTTGAGGAAGGTCTTTGGGTTGGAGTCCTGTCTCAGTGTGGTCCTCTCCTCAGGCTTCTCACCCTTGTTCACCTGTTTGCCACTCACTGTGTGCCTCTGTAGAGGTCACCTCTTCTGAGCCAGGATTTTGTCATTTATAAACTGAGAAATGTTGTATCAAGGGATCACTAAGAACTTTCTATGACACCATGACTGCGCTTTTCTAAAACTGAATCTTCATCTGCAAGAGGAAGTAAAACTACCACCTGAGCACCCAGGTACTTCTGTGTCCTTCTTCAATAGTCACCTGGTGGGGCATCTGCCCAGGTCACAAGCCCCTTCTCTCAGAACTAGACCAGTGACCATGTTCAACAGATGACGCCGCTCCCACCACCATGGTCCCTACAGGTCCCTAGAAGCATTTCTTTATTTTCTAACTCTCTTCAGTCTCAAGTGAAACTATGTACTTCCTTTTACAATAACCCCTGGATGTTTACCCTAAAACAGTCCACAGAAACTAGCACAATGTCTCTGAGGACAAGGACCAAGGCTTGTGTTGCTTCAGCATCGCGGGAGGCAGACTATCAGAGCGGTTAAGGAAGAGGTCTCTGGAGTCAGAGAGACTCAGGAGTTCAAGTCCCAATACCGCCTCTTTCTAGCTGAATGACCTCACATACCTTATTTAAAATCTCTGAGCTTCAGCTTCCTTATCAGTAACTTCAGCATAACAATTCCTACTCCATAAACTTGTTGGGAAGATTAAATAAGAATATGCATGTCAAGTGCTTAGAGTCTGGCATGGATAAACACACATACCCACACAAACACTCAATACGTTGGTAGCCATTACTATTCCTCACTGTGCCTTGCTGGGAGGGAGCAGAGTAGGTGTGTAATACATTTTCTGTATTTTGATCCAGTGTCGTGTTTCTAGGCTCCAGACCCAGTAGAGAGTGTGGTGAATGCCCTTCACCAACAGTGTCACTCTAGTGAGATTTGGTTGACATGGATGGGTCTAGAGTGGGAAAGTGGAGGTGATGGTGAGGAAAGAAAGAAGGTCTCACTAGGTATTGACACCTCTTAGTATCAGGACAGACACAGAGAAATCCTAAAATGGTCATCCTCTCATCCCCCCAAAAGCAGATATTATCAGTTCAGAAAGTTGAGTAACAGGACGCCCAAAAGACAGACTACTGTACAGTCATATGGATGAAGAGCCTAAGCATATTTCAGTCTTTTCCATTACTGGAGGCCCAGGTGTCTAGGCTGGGCCAGCATTCCCCCAGCACAGTAGTCATTAGACTTGGAGGATAAGAGAGGTGCCATTTGTCTGCATCCATTGAAATCAAGGTTCAGTGAAATCCAACACACTGCTCTCTGCCCGGCACAGACCACATCAGGGGCTCATATTTTATAATTTTCCTCCAGTTTATGAGACAAGCCTTGGTCTTCAAATCAGTAAGAGTGAGGAATGGCTCTACAGGGGAACATGTTTGAATCCAGCTGTTGAAATGTGGGCAATTTGTGAGTAATTAGTTGATGTGCTCCAGAGGATAACTGAAAATGCCCAGATTCAAGCCCAGGTTTCACCAGCTGTTACGGAGTTCAAATTCCCTCCTCCAGGTCTTAGAGAATTGTATTAGTCTGCTCAAGTTGCTATAACAAGATATCACAGATGGGGTGGCTTAAACAACACACACTTACTTGTCACAAGCAGGTGCCCCGATCATCTCCAAACTGTCTTCAGAGTCCTTCTTCCTTTTTCTTGAAGAATAGCACATATCCATAGCTAAATAGCTCTGTGGTCCAGTCCTACAGGATTGAAGAAGTCTGACAGTTGTCCTTTATTTCGTCTCATAGTTTTTCTGTTCCCTGTCATTCAGACTGGCAGTGTCTTCACTGGTATAATTGCATCTCTGTTCTTAGCTTCTGTTGAAACGCCTGAGTAAGTCTGTGAGTCACACCCATGATCTCCATCAAACGGCTGTTCAGTCACTCTCTTAGTGCTCTCTTCGCAAGCTTTCTCACGTGTTGCAATGTGGAGAGGCTGAGAAGTTCCCCAGTCTTTGAGTTCTGCTTCCCTTTTGCTGAACGGTCTCTTCTTCAATTTGTCTCTTTCCTTTCACATTTTACTATAAGCATTTGGGAGGAACAAAGCTACTCCTTCAATGTTTTGCTTAAAAATCTCCTCAGACAAATGTCCAATTTCATCACTTGCAAGTTCTACAAACACTAGAAACACTAGAAAACAGTTCAGCCAAGTTCTATGCCACTTTATAACAAGGACCACCTTTCCTCCAGTTTCCTGTAACATGTTCCTCATTTCTGTCTGAGATCTCACCAGAATCGCTTTTAGCATGTCTATCGTGTGCCTCAAACCTTGTCCAGCCTCTACCCATTACCCAGTTACAAAGCTGCTTCCACATGTTTAGGTATTCGTTACAACAGTGCCCCTCTTCCTAGTAGCAAAATCTGCATTAGTGTGCTCGGGCTGCTATAACAAAATACCACAGACTGGGTAGCTTAAACAACAGATATTTATTTCTCACAGTTCTGGAGGAAGTTCAAGATCAAGGTGTTGGCAAATTTAGTTCCTGGTGGGGACTCTCTTCCTTACTTGCAGCCAGCCACCTTCTCACTGTGTCCTCACATGGCAAATCTCCCTGCCTCTCTCTCTCTCTTCCTCTTCTTATAAAGTCACTAATTCCATCATGACGGTTCCACCCTCATGACCTTATGTGACGCTAATTACTTTCCTAAGGCCCCATTTCCAAATGCCATCACAGTGGAGGTTAGAGCTTCAGCATACAAATTTGGGGTAGGGAGAATACAATTCAGTCCACAGCAATAATTTTTTTTTTCACAGCAATACTTTAACATTGACATTTTTACTAAAGCCTTACCTGGTCCTAGGAGCCCTCTCCCCTATATTATTTGACATCCACGAATATTTTTAAGGAAAAGCAGGAATAGCTGCACCTTCCATTTTCCCCTATCCCTCTTCTTTAATTCCTAAATATTTGGTCAAATGATAACTGCTAGTATTTGTTGAGAATTTGCCATGTGCCAGGCACTGTTCTAAATAATTTACAGGCATTATTAACCCTCATAACAAACCTACAAGATAGGGTTCTCTTCACAAGCTTTCTCACTTTTTGCAATATGGGATAGGTATTACTAATAACCTTATTTAAGGGAATTCCCTGGCAGTACAGTGGTTAGGACCCCGTCCTTTCACCACTGAGGGCGCAGGTCCAATCCCTGGTGGGGGAACTAAGATTCCTCAAGCTGTGCGGCACGCCCCCTAAAAAGTAAGAAAACATATTTAAAAGATGAGAGAATGGAGGCCTGGAAAGTTAAGTAACATGCTCAGGGTCTAGAACTGAAAGATCCAGAATTTAAACACAAGCTGTCTAACTGGAGAGCCCACCTCTTAATCATCATACCATACATCTCTGACCATGTTACGCGCTGCCACACCTCTGTGTGTGTTCCCTCTAAAATTCCCTTCGTGCCCCATTCCATCATATAGCAAGCTGCTACTCACCCTTCAAGTTCATGAAGTCTTTCCCTGACTCCACTGGGAGAGCTAGACCTGGGCTCTCCTCTCTGTCCCCACAGCACGTGGCCCGTAACATGGGCACGTTTCTCCAGCACTCCTGTGATGGTAGCTCACGTACCCATCCCCACCAGACCAGACAAGGCGGAGGATCCTCAGCGCAGGTCTACGTCGCCCTCATCTTTGTAACCACAAAACCATGCACGTGGGGTTTAGTACATTGTTGTCATTCAAAAAATTATTGTTGAAGTTAAAACTAAAAAGCAGAATTTGGTAATAAACTGTTTGAATTCAACAAAATCAGTAAACTGCTTGAGTTCTGACTTCATAATGAAATAGCTGAAGTCTAATTTTTCTGCTACGAATCTGTCAAGGATGAAATAGGATCCTGGATCCTACCAACTCCTCCTGGGAAATATTTACTTTCTTTACCACCGTTCGCCTCAGCTCTTGCCTGAACGACTGCAATGGCCCCTCATGGGCCCCCTGTCCCTTGTCTTTCCCATGCCAATCCACTCCCCTAGGCACTACCAGAATGATCTACATAAGCAGATCCAACCATGTCACTTTACTGCTGCTTTATTTAAGCTATGCTTTGGTTTATCCAAGCACACCTTCTAGTATGCTTACCTTGCTACTATCCTTTCAATGTCCCCACCTCCCTCTCTCCTTCCACACACCCAAGGGTGACCAGCGTACTCTGTTGGGGGTTATTGGTGCAACCCCACTCACCCAGTTGCAGTGATGCATTTTTAAATCCTTAAATAACATCACACTTTAACATCAGCATTCAGGGTTGAGGGAAGATGCTGAAATCATCTTGCAGGCTCAAAGTAGAGAAATTTTAAACTCATTGGTTTTCCATGCTGACCAAGTTCTATTCAGCTGGAAGCAAAGAAATCAATTGCATCAATTTTCACTTAATTAACCTTGAAGCTGCTGGCCTGGGCATTCTCCCTGCCGAGCCAGCACAGCCATGCATGCTTCATTCCCCTCCCCATTAGTCAACTGAAGGTGTCATCCCTCCACAGTTAATTCCTAGTCCTATAGCCATGTCCCCTGGGCACCTGTAGCCCTTCACTCACATCTACATTGTGAAGCTTATCTCATTCTGCCTCATGGAGTAGACATCTGTCTCCTCACCAAGCTCCGAGTCTGAAGAGGCAAAGAAAATGCTCACTCATTATTTACCCCCAGGACCTGGCATAGAGCTGATACTCAATTAATTTTCAATAAATGATGTCACATCCCGGAGGAAAATTCCCAAAGCCATGCTTAAGAATTAAATTTCTCATTCCACTTCAATACTTGGACAGGTGTCCTGCTGGCTTGCAACGCAGGGCACCCTCTCCCCCTTTTCTCTTTAGGTGGGTGGGTACACAGCACTCTCTATGCGTCCAGCTACCAGAAATTCAAGCCACACTCTGGCATCCGACCAACATCCTCTACCCAGTCCATGTGGGTAAACTCCTCCTTGGGTTGTTAAAAAAAAAAAGTAACCAGCCTAAGGTCTTGCTAGTCTTAGAGGCATTCAGAGAGTTAAAGGAGAATTATGAGACGGAGAACATGAGTGCTCTTTTTTATGGGTCAGTGGTCTTTGGATGGTCCTAAAAAGAATGCAACCCACGTCCCCTCCTTGATCCGAGTCTTCTCATGAACCAATGGCTGCCAACAATAATTCCATTTGTGCTCCTAATCTAAGGCCAACCTCCTTTTATACAGTGTATCCTATTCCCTCTCACTTATGGAAGGACATCACTCTAGCAACTGTCCTTATTCTCCCCTGTATCATTATATTTTTCTTTCTTTATTGAATCATGTCCATCATTATACAAAAGCACTGTAATGAGAGAAGAGAAAAGAGAGAGAGGATTTGGAAAGTAAGAAACAAAACTCATTATGTACTAATAATATGACTTCTCCACATAAAACCCAGAGAAGAAGAGAGAATAATATGAGAGGTTAGCAAGGTTTCCAATTTTTTAAATGAAAGGCATCTCTATATTAAAAATAATTACTCCAGAAAATAATTGTTAAAAGTTATATGATATCAGGAGTAAAGCATGAACAAGATATTTTGGATTTAATTATAAAGCCTAATTTAATGGCATAAAAGAAGACTGAAATAAATTGAGTGATATACCACATTAATGGGTGGGAAGATTCAACACATTAAAGATAACAAATTCTCTCCAAACTTAATCTAAATTATCAGTGAAGTCCCAATCGAAACTCCAACAAAGTTTTTGGCAAAACTTGATAAGCTAATGCATATATTTATATGGAGGAGTAAAAAATCAAGAATAACCAGGAGAATTTTGAAGAAGAAAAATATGGAGGGACCTCACCTTATCAGTGGACTTGTTATCACACAACAAAAATTAAAATAGTATGGCAGGCATGGAGGTTGCCTGTGCAGTAGCCGTTCCCCCTTATTCCTCTCTAACAAAATCCCAACTTTGTTTAGGGTGGCAATGTGAACAGTCAAAATGACTCACCTTCTCAGACTCTCTTGCAGCTATTGTGTCCATGTGACTCAGGTCTAACCAACATGATAGGTTTACTGATTGGAAATGCTATTATTTGAAAAGTAAAAGGAGGACTTGGCGATATATGCCTTTTCCCTTTGCCTTTATTTTTTCTTCCTCCATAGAACGAAAGTGCTGTACATGAAAGTGCAGGAACTATCTTGTGACCATGAGGAAGGAAGACACACAATAAGATTAGTGGAACGGGAGGAGGAACTCTGAAGCGTTTTTTTCCTTCCCTCTTCTTACCTCTGCTTTTTGCTTACTTTCCTACTTCCCTATTTTATTCTCCTTCTTGCTTGTAGTTTTCACTTCCCTTTTCACACTTCTCTTTTTGGGGGGTGGGGGGCAGCACCATGGCTTGCAGGGGTCTTAGTTCCCCAACCAGGGATCGGGGATTGAACCAAGTTCCCAGCAGTGAGAGCGCAGGGTCCTAACCACTGGACTGCCAGGGAATTCCCTTGCACTTCTCTTTTCTTCCTTCCCGTTTTAAGGAAAAACTTTAAAAGAAAATATCTATGAATTTTCTGTAGAGAAAAATATGTATGACATGATATTGGGGTAAGAAAACATTTCTTAAACAACACACAAAATCACTGACCACAAAAGCAAAAAAACCCAAAAACCTATGAATTTAACTAAAGTATAATTTTAAATATCTATACAACAAAAGTTACCCACCAAGGAAAGACTGAGAGGAAGAGAAATAAATGAAAGCATAAGCTAGATAAGGTGATGAGGGAAGGTAAATTGAGATTGGAAGGACCATGTAAAGAGCATGAAAGAGATTGTTATAAGCAAAGGAAGTCTCTGTGCAAAGCCCCAGAGTTAGGAAAGGCTTGGTAGTTAGGAACTAAAAGTGACCAGGGTGACTGGAGGTAGAGACAAAGAAGGAGAGTCATGGGCAATAAAGTTGAAGAGAAAAGCAAGGGAAAGTCCCACGAGCCTTGTAAGCCACAGAGTAAGAAGTATGGACTGACTTGTGCAACAGGAAGCTCTTAAATGGCTATGAGCAAGGGGACCCACGAGTTCCATGAGCTGATCACTTCTAGCACAGTGCAAATAATGATTGAAGAAGGATGACTTACAAGGCGCTCTGAAGACCTACTTGCTTCACATGTTGAGACCAACATTATGAGGACACATTCGCTAAGTCATCAGAGAGCTAACAGAAGGAAGAAAAGGATTCCAAAAATGATGCCACACCCCCAGATATATACATATAAATGTGATCTTCATCTGGAATGGCTGAGAACTAAGGTTGCTGAGGTGGGAGGCCAGGGCTGAAGGAAGGATTCAGAGTGGGGGAACTAGGTGGATGACAAGGAACTGGCCTGGACCATTAGGCAGCCAGAAAAGGAAAGCCTGACTGGCTTATATCAAGATTATTCAGGATATTTTGATATTTGGGGACATAACTAGGTGGGAAAGCTGAGCTGAGGACTCTTGATCTGAGTCAAAGCCATTTAGATGTGCTTTAGTGGTCCTGTTTCAGGGCAATTGCTGCTCACTGGCTGATAAAAACTAAAGCAAACCATCTCTGAAGGAAGCTTCCCATATTGGGTCTCAAGAACTCCTACAAACTAAGATCAAGTAATGAGCTCACATTTTTTTAAAGTATTAAATGCATGAGAAGCCACTATGAGTGAGAATAAGCTGAAACAAGAATTAGTAGATTTAGATCCCCAGGAACCCCAAGGATGTGAGAATATATTTTTTAAATAGTTATGTATAATGTGTTTAAAGAAATAAAAGATGCAATTACAAAGGTGAGAACTCAAGAAGCTATTAGGAAAGAAGAAAATTTTGGAGTAAAAACAAATGGAACCATTAAAAAATGAAAAATATAAAATTAAAATCTCAATGGACAGTCTAAACAGTAGTTAAGATGCAATTTAGGAGAGAATCAGTGAACTAGAAGATAACCAAAGAATTGTCAGAATATACCAAAGAGAAATCAGGAGGAGGAAAATGCAAAGGAGGGGTTTGCAGGCACTGAGAATAGAATGAGAAAGTCTAACGTATATATATAATAGGAATCCCAGAAGGAGAGAACAAGGAGAAGGCAAGAGAGGCAATATTCAAGACTCCACAAATTTGATAGAACTAATAAAAAGTATAGGTCCCAAAATGCAGGAAGTAAAAACATCCCAGATATGAAAAATAAAAGAAAATCCACACTTAGTATAGTAGTGAAACCGCATAACACAAAAGACAAGATCTTGAAAACAGCCTGACAACAATGACAATTTACTTACACAGGCATAGCCATTAGAAAGACAGCTGACTTCTCCATGGCAACAATCAAAACTAAAAACAGTGGAGTTACAACTTAACTATGTTGAGAGAAAATAACTAACAATTAAGAGGATATACCCAGCAAGGAGAGGGTGTGGAGAAAAGGGAACCCTCATACACTGTTGGTGGGAATGTAAATTGATACAGCCACTATGGAGAACAGTATGGAGGTGCCTTAAAAAACTAAAAATAGAACTACCATACGATCCAGCAATCCCACTACTGGGCATATACCCTGAGAAAACCATAGTTCAAAAAGGGTCATGTACCACAATTTTCACTGTAGCTGTATTTACAATAGCCAGGACATGGAAGCAACCTAAGTGTCCATCGATAGATGATTGGATAAAGAAGATGTGGCATATATATATATATATATATATATATATATATATATATATATACACACAATGGAATATTACTCAGCCATAAAAAGGAATGAAATTGAGTTATTTGTAGTGAGGTGGATGGACCTAGAGTCTGTCATACAGAGTGAAGTAAGTCAGAAAGAGAAAAACAAATACCTTATGCTAACACATATATATGGAATCTAAAAATAAAAAATGATCATGAAGAACCTAGGGGCAAGACAGGAATAAAGACGCAGACATACTAGAGAATGGACTTGAGGACACGGTGAGGGGGAATGGTAAGCTGGGACAAAGTGAGAGAGTGGTAGTGTATATATGGACACATATACACTACCAAATGTAAAATAGATAGCTAGTGGGAAGCAGTCGCAGAGAGATCAGCTCGGTGCTTTGTGACCAGCTAGAAGGGTGGGATAGGGAGGGTGGGAGGGAGGGAGATGCAAGAGGGAGGAGATATGGGGATATATGTACAACTGATTCACTTCTTTACAAAGCAGAAACTAACACACCATTGTAAAGCAATTATACTCCAATAAAAATGTTAAAAAAAAAGAGGATATACCCAGCAAAATTATGTTTAAAGAGGGTAAAAGAATAACATTTACAGACAAACAGAAACTGAGAGTTTACTACCAAGAAACTTCTCTAAAGGACATACTTAAAAAAAAAAAAAGAAAAAGATCCAGAAAGATGACCTGAGCTGCAAAAAAGAATGGAGAGCAAAGGAAACCATAAATATGTAGATAAATTCAAACACTGTGTAAATAAAATAATAATAATTGTTTTATTTGTGGGATTAAAAAGTTTAGGACTGGAAAACAAACATGGATAATGTATAAATTGATGGGCAAAGATTGGAAATAAAGTGTTGCAAAATCCTTAGAGTAGGGCTTCCCTGGTGGCGCAGAGGTTGAGAGTCCGCCTGCTGATGCAGGGGACGCGGGTTCGTGCCCCGGTCTGGGAAGATCCCACATACCGCGGAGCGGCTGGGCTCGTGAGCCATGGCCGCTGAGCCTGCGCGTCTGGAGCCTGTGCTCCGCAGCGGGAGAGGCCATAGCAGTGAGAGGTCCGTGTACCACAAAAAAAAAAAAAAATCCTTAGAGTATTTGGAAACTGGGGTCAAGATACTGTTTAGTTTGTTTTCATGATAGAAGAATGGCAAGACTGGAATTGGCGGGACCCATTAAGAGGTGGTTGCCACAGTCCAGTAGCGAAATAATGGTTTCCTGGACTAAGACATGGCAGTAAAACTGAAAAGAAACAGATATTTTCAAGATTTATTTTAGAGAGAGAGAAGATATGGGAGGAGCCAAGGATAACTTCTGGTTTGGGATTGAGTCATTGGGTAGACGGTGGTGCTAAATGAGATGGAGATGCCTGGATCAGTAAGGCGGGTGAAGAAGTTAAGTGTCCCATTTGGCATGGTAAATTTCAGAAGTAGGGCCATTCTGTAGTTTTAAGTAGAATTCTGAGCTGGGGAGATCAATGTGGTCATAGAGGTGTCTTTTTAAATTCATGAAATTGGATACAATTACTTAGGGAAAGAATTTAGAGAAAGATTGAATGACATAAAGCATGTCTTAAGGTCCATTTGCCTTTAGAGGTCAGGTACAGCAGAAAGAGCCATCCAACAGAGATGCAGGAAACAAGTAAGATGAAGAGAGGAGAGAGTGGTGTTACCAGATCCAAGAGGGGAAAGGTTTGCAAGAGTGATTTCAGTATGCTGAGAGGTCAAGGGCAACGGGAACAGAAGCCATGACCTTGACAAGGGTTCATTTAAAGAAGTGTGGTGAGTGGGAGAAGAAGCAGCAGTGACGTATATGAGACCTGTTCATAAAGGTTGGGTATGAAATGAAGCAGAGAGATAGAATAGTACCTACATAGAAAAGTGAGGTCATTGGAAAAGTTTTTTTTAGATTTGGAATTATCCGTGTTCCTGCATAGTATAGGAATGATTCAACAGAGAGGGGGAGGTTGCTGATGCTGGAGAGAAAATGAATCATCAAAGAGATGCAATCCTTGAGAGAACAAGAGGAGATGAGATCCAGAGAACAGTGGAAATACTGGCTTTTAATGGGAAAAGAGATGCATCCTATATGGCTAAGCTGAGGGAAGAAAATGTATTTACATTTTTAGGTCTAGTTGTAGGAAGATGGAGGGGTACATATCTGACAGCTTCTATTTTCTCAGTATAGTCTAAGGCACCATGATCACCTGGGGGTGAGGAAGAAGGAGCTACAAGTAGTTGAGGGGAAAGGTATGAAACACTATCCCCCTTCCTCTATATCACAGCACTCCACTTATTTCCTTTGTGGAGCTATAACAATCTTTAAGAATCTTGTTTATTTTTCCATTTACTCTCTGTCTCCCCTACTAAAATGTAAGCTCCAGGAGGGGCAGGAACCAGGCCTGCCATGTTTAGATGGATCCAGTGTTTAGCAGGGTGCCCAGCACATAGTACATCCTGAAAAAATATTAGCTGGAAGTTGAATGAATAAACATATTAGCGTATTCAATGCTTGATGATTATAAGGGAATTAAAATCTCCTAAGTGGAGGTTGTACTGAGACCACTGCTGAATCACCTGCCAGCAGCGCCTCCACTCCCAGCCCATTCCCAGCCCCACCACCAGCTCCACTCGGGTTTCAGGGCCAGTCAAGACCCTCTTGAGATCCATCCACTCTCAGTACCTAACACAGAGTCCACACACAGCCTGACACCTGGCACTGAACAACCCTTGCCTCCTACTCTCACTGGCTGGAAAAGTGGCAGGCACTTGAGGAAAATCCTGACAACCTCCAATACCACCAAAAAAAAATTTCTTTTTTGCCCTGTCTATCATAAGCAGATGGAATTTAAGATGATCATGACTGTCTATTGTTCTTAAGTACATTACACCAGGATCGGGGCGGGGTGGGGGGCCTTTCTGAAGAGACTCTTTGGAAGATGAAGGAAATGTAACAATGACATTTAAAGCCTCTTTATTTAGAAACCAGGCTGGCTTGATCTTTATGCTTCTATCAGCATCCCAAAGGAGGCAACAGAGTTAAAATTTGATGTCATGACAGGTCCATGATTTCTGCTCCAGGGAAGGTAATAAAAGGCCTCACGGCACCCCTTCCCACTCTCACCATCTCCACCACCACAACTCCCAGGTCTTGGCGGTGCTCACAAGGCTTGACTGTGAGCTGTGAGCAACCCCTCTGGATCTGCCTCCAAAGTCTGGGACTGTTCACACATCTGAAAATTCCACCTTCAACAGAAGGCTGGACAAAGTGCAGATATCTGATGATTGTTCAATGCTAAATTGGAAAAGGAAAACAAGAGCAGTGAGAACCTTCTAACAATCTCTCAGATTCCTGAAACTTCTTATTGTTGTTAAAGGATTAAATAAGATTTGACCTTTGGAAGGGAGTCATCTTATTTTTGTCTGATTCTAAAAGAGTGATACACAAGACCACAAATATGCTCACACGCACACATCCTCAGACCCCTGCAAGGTTAGGAGCAAGCGCAGGAGTGAGCAGCCTTGACTAGTATACACCATCCATCAACAGGAATGAAAGAAGACTCTTCCTGTACATATGGGATGCCAAGAACTATGTCCCACACACCACGTTGACTCCATCCCCCTCATTGCTCTCCCCCTTGCCTGAAATGTCCACTGCATACTCCCCACCAGTCTGCTTATATTTCAAGTCTCACTTCTTCCACGAAGCCCTCTCCAAGTTCTCCAACACTTCTCTGAGCTTCTACATTACTGAGCCTAGTCATTGAGTATATACTGCCTCTTGACGCTACTTAAGTGCTTCAGATTTTTTATTTCATCTGCCCAACAAGAACAGGGTAACTTTTACATATTGTATTCCCCCAGTGCCAGCAGGGTACTGGACACAAGTGCAGATGCTCAGTAAGAATTCAATGCATATTTTCTCACTAGTCATACGATCAATGGGTGTATACAGATGGAAAATCACACAAGAGTAATAATAACAACACCAATATCTACTATATTTGAGCATCACTATAGATCAGGTACCATGTTGAGCACTTTCTAAGTATCACCTAATTTAAATGTATCAACAACTCTATGAAGCAGATTCTATTTTTATCCCCACTTTACAAATGGAGAAATTGAGCTTTAATCCAAATTAGGGATTTTGACCAAAAAACTGATTCCAGAAATGTGTGTGTATATTTTTTTAAATAGGGAATTACAGGCTCAAGTAATACTTTCCAAACAGATTCACAGAATACTGGCCCTGGAAAGGACTTCAGAGCTCATCAAGTCCAACTGTCTTGTCTTATAGATGAAGGAAACACATGCCAGGGATGTGCAGCTAGTAAGAAGCAGAGGTAAGACTAGAACTGAGTCCCTTACTGCCAGCGGATGTGGTTTCTACTATTTGCAATCCTACCCAAATATGTTACCTTTTCTCCTCCACCACACACCTTTGACATCCTCAGGTTCTGTGCCTAGCACACATGGTTCAGATATCTTGGGTCCAGAGGCTGCTGCCACAACCCATCTGGAGTGAGCTAGGCTTTCTTCAACACTCCTTACCCTACCATCCTTTCCCTACCAACTCCCCCTTCATCACCTCCTCCCCTGGCCTGGACTCCTGACCCCAGACTGCATTGCCCCCACCTTTGCCCTTAACCAAAGCTTCTCTGTGGCCAAGCAGAGCCGTCAGAATGCTATTCAGGCTGCCAAGAAGCAGACGGTAACACAGTCGGTGACACAGGCAGTCCAATCAGGACAAATGCCTCGACTGAAACCAAATTACCTTTCACATGAGCCAGAGATGGGATTTATACCCCTGCCTCCATCTGGCCCTGCATGGCAGCCTCTGCCTGCCCTGGGTGGGGAAGGAAGGGAAGCGGCTAATTGCATCAGGGCCTTCTAATCCAGTCACAATTTAATCAAGCTTGGGGCTGTCAGCAGCAATCCAGTTTTCAAAAGTCACTTTGATCTCCTGAGTTGTCACTGCCAGAGCTTCCCACATCAATCTCTCTGGAGCCAGAACCTACCAGACTCATGTGCCCATTAGACAAGGGACTAGCAAAAAGGTCAGCATTCCAGACACACCAAACCAGATCGGAGCAGTCCCCAGATGTTTCACTCAAAGGGAAACTGGGCCTAGACCTCTCAAGGAAGAGCCTGACAAGAAGAGCAAACAGCTCTCTTCTGCTTCCAGGAGGTAAGTATTTTCCTTTATGTCTAATTGTTAACACGGATGGTCACGTACACCAGGACTGACAAAATGTTTCCCAATAAAAAGGCAGAAACGACTCTGAGGAAAGGGTCTTTCTTTCTTTAAAGTTAACAGTGACAAATACAATAACTGACCTCCCCAGGCTCCAATCTCCCCTCTCTCCATTCCATCCTTCAAAAAATAAACTCATTGGTCTATATAACAAATCTCACTTGAGCATCCAATCCGTGGGCCACTGAGGGACAAGATGAATAAGACCTGGTCCCCGGGAAATGAACATGGAGCAGACCATCTCAGTGTGATCTGGGCAATAAATGGGCATGTGAAGTGGGCACTCAGGAGTTGAAAGCGTCACGTCACTCTCCTGCACAAAAGCTTACAAGCGCTCCACACATTCTCCATAATTGCTGCAGTCAAGTGCCCTTTTCACCAGTATCCCTGCTCTCTTCTTTCCAGGTCCAGAGTGGCATTGTCCTTCCCTCCCCTCCCCATGACCATATGACTTATCTTGACCAACAAAATGTAAGTGAGAGTGACATGTTATTTTTTGGTGGAAACCTTTAAGTACTGGTGTGCCAATTTCCATGTCCTCTTCCTCCTACCATAGCAAATCCCAATGTTCTACATGGTGGAAACTCCATCAATATGAGCCCGGATTGAGGAGAACAGGGAGCAGGTTCCTTGCTGACCTGAGATGGACTCTTATAGCATAAGTTAAAATTAAGCTTTGTTGATTTAAGCCTCTGAGATTTCAGTCTGGTTTTTCCTGCAGGATAATAGCCCATCCAGACTCCTTAGGCTGGCATTCAAGGCCTTTCCATACAACAGAGTACCTACTCTTCTAAGCTTTTGTTTCATAATACTTACATGAATCTATACTCTTAGTCTAGTTACCATCTTCCAGCCATATCCAGCACCATCTGACAAGCAGACCTTTTCTCATGCTAGTCTTCTGGCCTGAAATGCCACTCTCCCATCTAAATCCTATCAGTCTTATAAAATCCAGTTTACTAACTCTCTCTCCCAAGAGGTCTTCCTTGATGGCCTGAGTTAGAAATGAGTCGTACCGTGAATACCAATAGTTCTTTAAGTATTCCATTCGTGGGTATTTCCCTTACAACTTTCTAGAATATTTGGTCATTTATTGTCTGTGTCCCTGCTAGATAGACTGTGAATTCCTTGAGAACAGGGCTTGGGGTCTCATTGGTCTTTGTGACCCACACTCCATTTAACCTGCACTTTGAGTGCCTTATACATCATACTCCATGACCATTATTTGCACAGGCTAGAACACTCCCTAAGCCAGTTTTCATGAGTCATTTTGCCTTATTCTATATAGAAAATATGATGAGCTCTCTCAGTCACATTATAAATCTGAGCCACTACTAAATCCAACCTGCCAGTCTTTATCTTAAAATTCTATCTTCTAGCCCACTTTCTTAACCCTCTTCATTTTCTTTTCACCTCCATCCTCAACACTAGTTGTTGCTTTCTTCTAGAAGCCATTTTTCACCGAGACACTAAACTGTTATTTCATGAGTTATGACTTCTGATGGGTTGAGGCACAGGCACTGAGCAGTTCCCCAGCCAAGTAGTTCCCTCTGCACCTAGCCTCCAGCACAACACAGACACGGCCTCTGCAGCACTGCAGATTGCTACACACCATGGACCTCCAGGTTGCTTGAGAATAGCTGAAACTGTAAGTGATAAATACTGTAATTCCCAGCTTGCAGGGTTTTTTATGAGAGTTAGAGACAAGCCTGGACAATGCCTGCTACACAACAGGCACTCAGTAAGTGACAGCCATTGTTCTACAAGACAGCCTCAGTGAGGCCACACATGGACACAACAGGTGCCCTAACGTAGTGGCCATAGTGAGACCTAAGGGATGGCCAGCAAGGCTTCTTCTTCCTCACAATGCCCCACCAGCCCTGGTTGGTTCTCTCTCTCTTCCTCCCTCTCTCTCTCTCTCTCTCTCTCTCTCACGCACACACACACAGAGACTCCCCCACTCCCTGTACAGTACTTCAAATTCCAACACTAGAAACTCTGTCATTTATTTTTGAAAATATTATATCTGTCCAGGAAAGAACCCTAGGAAAACTAAAATAATTTTATGTAGCAATGTAAGCCTTCATCATCCAACATCTCATAGACGATTCCATAAGCAGGAGCCAATCCAGGGAGTGGGCCATAAGATCAGGCACACCTCCCACTGTTGGGATAATGGGGAGAGGGAGACCCAGAAATATAGAAAGAGAATCATTGGCCTTCAGATCTAAAGTGATCTTGGAAGTCATTTAGGCCAACCCCTCATCACATATATGAGGACACTGAGTCCCAAGGATGTGAAGTGATTGTCCATAGTCCCAGACCCTTAGCAAGAATGCTGGTTCCCCATCCCAGACCTCCTGACCCCCTGTTTGCTGTTCTTTATACACCATGCATCTCCTGGAGACCAAAGATGGAAGACCATTTCGCTGGGTCCCACCCTTCACCACCATCCTTACCTCCTTCTCTCCACTGCCCTGGGTGTCCTCGTCCTACAGAAGTTCACACACCCATACAGCAATCCCCTTTTCTATACTACCACCACTGACAGAAAATTCCAGCAATTTTTTTTTTTAGTTGATGGGGAGTAGAGGAAAGAAACAAAAAAGGGGCTTCCCACACCTATAAAGCCCTGCAGACCCCAGGGAAACATACAGCTGCTCTAGTTTTGTGATTTGAGCTGTTAGCAAGGATTCCAGAATTTCAGCTGCTAACAGCAGCAATGGAAGTCTTGCCTGCTCAGCCTCCCACATCTGCTCCTGGGCTCCAGAAGGGGGAGAGGAGCCCAGCCTGGGAGGCCTCTGAGCAGATGGCAGCTCTGTTCCATGCAGATGACTTCACTGGAGTAATTATGACTGATGAGGGGATAGGGAAGCCTCCTTGCTGATGATAATTAGCCAGGATAAACAAATTGAGCCCTGCTCGGAGGTCTGGGAGAACATGAAATATTAATATTAATGACTACTGATCACAGAGCACCTACTAAGTGCAAGCACTTTACAAAACTTTTTTTGGTTAATCCTCACTATAAGCCTGTAGGTGTGGGTTTTATGATTTCATTTTACATGAAAAAAAAAAGAAACTAAAGTTCAGAAAATACTAAAGCAACAAGCACAAGATCACACAAGCAGTAGGTAGCAGCTTCAGGGTTCAGACATGAGTCTGACCAGCAGGGGATCCTATGTTTTTTCTGGGGTGCGACACACATACCTGTGATACCACTGGTGATCCAACAATGTGGGTCCCTTTAACCAATACAAATCCAGCCCCTACTGTGTGACATGCTAAAATAGCCCTGAGCATCCAAAAACAAATAAGACAACCATCCCTCACCCAGGGGCTCACAGTCAAGAGGAAAAACAAAAAGAGACATCAACAGTAATTACATCACCAAGTGGGAAATGCCTTCGCAGAGTTAGGTAGTCACTTGCATGATTTGTTTTTTAGTCTACTTCTTTTCCAATGTCCTCAGGACACTAAAGAGTCATAAGGGCCACACATAAATAATAAAATGCTTTTGAGATAAAGGGGAAAAGATGTAATAAATTCAGGAAAGAAAGAAGAGAAAAGAGAATTATATATCTATGTGTTAGAATCCCCAAACTAAGCTAAGAAAATACAATAGGGCACTTGCCACAGTCACTCAGGTCCTAGGAGTGTTGGCTACCAATGACCAGTGCCTCCTCCCATGGCTCAAAAACTTTTTTTTTTTCAAAAACTTTTATAGAAGATAAGAGATCACACAAGTCAGACATCCACCTTTCTTGTTTGAAAAGAGACCCTCACCTCCTATCTTCCCATCGTTGGTCTTAAAAGGTCAACAGGCCTCCCCATTGCAATCATTTTTCACCTGAAAAGTAAAACTGGAAGTACAGCAATTCCATACTCATATCAGTTCCTATAAGGATCTAAACAGGTTGGATGGTCATCTTCCAGGATGGGACAAAAGGCTTCCTGCACTGAATTAGTCAGAGAATTAAATAGTCTATAAGACCCCATTCCACTCCAAGGTCCTATGCTATGTAAGGTGATTCCAGACAAAGAAGAGGATGAGAAGAAATCCAGTTAAGGCTTTGAAGTTATTGGAAGATGACAAAGGACCAAAAATGAAAAGGTAAAGAATGTCATAGGCCATTTCCATTTGTGAGTCTATTTACTGAGCACAATTATTCACCAGGCAGCAGTTCTTAGGAGCAGTGGCCAGTATAAACCAGAAATTGTCACCCTCAAGACACACACATTTTAGTGGAAGGAAACAGACAATAGGCACATAAACAAAGAAATGTAATAAGGTAATTTCAGGCACCAGTAAATTCTAAGGAGAAAGTAAACAGGATAATGGGATGTAGAGGTATTGTGAAGCTGGCTAACTAGAAAGCACGGGTAGAGGCTTCCTGAGAAGGTGACATTCAAGTTGGATTATGAATGATGAGAAAGAGGTAGCTCAAAGAAGACCAGGAGGAAGAACATTGCCCAGTGACAGAGTAATGCTGGTATGTTCAAAACCAATGCTGCTGGATCTAGGGAACAAGGAGGAACATGGAGAGAGAGCTAGGTAGGGGTCAGATAATAAAAGGTCTTATGGGTCATGATAAGGAGTTTTATTTTATTCCCATTACAATGGCAAGTCATTAGAGGTATTTAAGCAGCAGAGTGACATGATCTGATTTATGCTTTAGAAAGATAATTCTGGCTGCTATATGTCACTTGGAGGGAAAGAGTGGAGGCAGAAGGACAAGTTAAACTATTATGAGTGGGACTCTGTACGCTAAAAAATCATCTCCAATGTTGAAGCAAAATTTATCTCATAAATATAAGGATAGTCCAATACTAAGAAATCTATGAATATACTGTATCACAAGTTACATATGACAAAAGCATATGATTATTTCAATAGGTGTGAAAAGGACATTTAATAAAATTTGAATACACTTCAAATAAACAACATTTTAAGATGTGAGACCAAATGGGTTGTTTCTCAACATGATACAGAGATACTACTTTCAGCTGGCATCATATTTGTGTGTAAAATACTAGAGGCCCAAAACAAAGATGCCCACCATTTCTATTATGGTGTATTATGTTGTTTGTAAAGTTCTAGACAACTCAATGAGACACGAAACATAATAAGTAGCATGCATTTGGAGAGCAGAAAATTATCATTATTGATAGAGAGTATGATTTATTTTCCTTCTGAGAATGTAACCCTTGGCATGAGCCTAGGTGCCAGGTGCTTCTGGTATTTTATCTCAGCAAATCCCACAACACATTAGGGGTGACACCTTTCTTCTCATTTGATAGATGAAGATAAGTAACCTTCCTAGCTATTAAGCTGAGATTTGAACATAATTTTGTGATTACAAAGTCTGTGTTCTTACACCATGTTGCCAAAACAAAAAGATAACTCAGAAGCTGCCAACACTTCCTCTTTCCTGAGGTCCCAGAGCTGTGGAGATTTCAGTCCCGCTCTGGGATCAAGGTAGAAGCTAAAGCTCACCAGCATCTCAGAAGTCCTAGTGCCAGAGGAAGGAGGGCTGGCAGCTGCCTCCTTCCCTGCATCCCGTGGGCCATTCCAACTGGAAAGAGGCCCCAGAGCCTCAGCTACTCAGCACAAATAATGCTGAGGAATTTTGCATTTAAGTGTGAGTCTTATCCCTTCCGGGGAATATTTAAATTTTAAAAGAAGAACGTTTTTCGCCCAGATGAATCTACAATTGCTTGAATTGTGTGAACAATATTTTAACTGTGGGAGGGGTGGGTCTCTGGAGTTTCTCCTGCTTCCTCCAAGCTGCTGCCACAGTCGCTTTCCCTTATGCCAGAAGAGGCTAGCACCTTGGCCTCCACCTCTGGAAGTGTGCTGGCCCTCTGCCCAGAAGTCATGGGTTGTTGCATAAGGTGACTTGAAGAAAGAGGCCAGGCTCTTGAGGTATGACTGCACAACTTGGCTTGTCTCTTCAGATGCAAAGGAGGCTCAACCCCACATTGAGGGCTGCCAAGACTTGTCCCAAAACAAGGAACTCTGATATCTGAAGCTCCAAGTTCCTGCCAGGATTATGGAACTTTCTCTTCCCATTCCAGATGATATCAGAATAAAGCATAACTCCTCCCATTTTCAATAAATCCTCAATTCAAACACTTGAGGCCTATGGACTCTCCAAGATAGACGGAACTGACATCTCTACATTTTCCTCATTACTCTTGAAATGTGATGTAATGTGTCATGGGCAGCAGGCAGTTCAGCAGCTGCCTCGCATCTGCCTGAACCCACAGTTGGTAAGTCCAAACTGGGCTCTTCCTAGCTGCCAGACTCCTTGAAGCTTTTAATTTTCCTTTGGATGTGTTCTTTCCTTCCATCATGAACAACACAAAACCCACCTTGGGCTGCTGCAAGCGGGCCCTTCTCCCATCTCAGCCCTCCATCATGGAGCAGGTACGAAGCTTGGATATGGTGAGAGTAGAGGGGCAGATGGAGAGGACATGAGGAGGGAAGGAAAAGGAAGGAAGAAGGGCCAAGAGGGTGCCAACAGAAGACTGAATCCACAGGGTGGCAGCACATGGCACCAGCCCTGTCTCAGAAGCATGAATCCTAAGGGAAGTTTCTCTGTCATAGCCTGAAGCACCTGTCACTGTACCATGAGGACCAAGCTATTCCCAATTTTCTCAACTCATATTCCAGCCAAGCACTGAGGAATGTAGTGTTTCCCTGCCCTGGAACCTCCGGAAATCTGCCCTCAAGGAGGCTTCCCATTTCCTCCTGGGAAGAAATGGCCAGCATTGCCTAACTCTGTTCCCCATCTCAGAACCCTGGACAGCTCCCTGCAGGCTCTGCAGATCCTGCAGCCACGGCAGCCCATTCCTTTCAGAGATTTCCAACAAAACTACACAGTCTGCCTCTCTTGTATTCCAGTCCCATAAACAATAGAGAGAGACAGACTTAAAAAGATAAATTTGTGGCCACCTAATCCACAGGCATTGTTGAGTATTCTGCAGAACACCAAGTCTATTTAAACATGGCTCCCATGTCCCCCACCCCAAGTTGCACTGTTTATCATTTATGACAAGATGTTTATTAGCAGCAGAGCAGTAAACGGTGAGTGAACATCCCAAAACAGGGCTATAAAATCCTGTAAATCACAACTCTGCATAGGCAGCCACCAGCCCTGGGACAAGCCCTCCTTTCATGTCTCTGTAACTGTGGCAGGTATCCATCTGCCCTGGAGTCATTTACCCTGCTCAGGTGCTGCATAGTAGGATGTGAAGGCCTCTTCCCTAGGTAGACTCACTTTGTCCCCTCCTCACTTCTTTTGTAGAGTCCCTACTATGTGTCAGATGCTGCACTCAGTGTCAAGATCTGAAAACGGCCCTAGCCTTCAAGGAACTCATGATCCATGAGCAAGAGGCAGGGGACCAACACTGCAGTTGCATTGTTTACTCTCTGAAGGACCCAGTCCCCCACTTCTTTCTGTGTTTCTGTTTCCTATCATCACCATGCCCCCTAAGCTCATATTCATTATACAGGACCCAGTTCGTATGTGTCCTGAGGTGAGCTTAGCCATGGATGGCTCAGCATTAGTGATGATCCTCCAGATTCTTGTAGGCCACAGAGAGGAGGGTTTGGCCATGGTTAAAGAACTATTCATTTAACTTCAATACTATCTTCATGGCACAGGCCACATCATTATAGTGCTTTGCCTACGTGGCCAACTGGACCCACTGCTACAGCTGCTTCCAGTCTCCCACGTTGCTCAAGGTACGATATTGCAATGTACCTCGCATCTCACATGTCATACCTCCTGTCTCCTGCATCCCACCCCCGACACTGGGGAACCACTGAGCCCCACTAAGCTCCTGTGCATACACACTGGCTGGCCCACAAGGTTTCTGCTGCAGGCAGGCAGGGAAGGAGGGTGTGACACTGGCCTATGCCACAACCTATATCATCAGATCAGGCTTCCCCAGCAGCTGCCCACAGAAGCCAGATAATACAACCTAGGAATACAAAGGCGTTAAGGCCCCGTGGGGGAGAAATTTAAGCTATCACAGCAGGAAGATAGGAAAAAATAGCGGATCAATTCTTCTCCCTTCCTCCTCCCAACAGACTATTACCAGACTCAGTATTTCTGTACAACCTCTCCAGAGATCTCCTATTTAATGCATCGGTAGCTATGCTTTTTGGTAAACTGTAGCCAGTTTGATAACACACTTCCTTGTATTTGCTTTTCCTTCCACTTTGCCTCATTTCCCTTTCTCCCTCACTGTCACTTCCCTGGGACTGCACTCTTGCACCCTTATAGAGCATGAACTCATAAGTTTTTTTCAGTCTCTGTTTCCTAGGAAACTCAGGCTAAGACACTTTTCAACCAATCTGGAAGCTAAAAATACCAAGATAAATATGACCTAGATGCTGACTTCAAAAAGCTTTAAGTCTATTCCACGGCACCAACACATTCGTAGTCTTAATATGATTTGGTATCATAATAGAAATGCATATTGGGAGCAAAAAGGAGGATATCAGGGCTAGTCGGGAATGCTGAGCTAAGCCTTGCAAAATCTGTGAGACAGTCTTAAAAGTGAAGGGCATACAGGACAAGGGAATGGCATATGAAAAGGCTAGGAGGGGGAATTCCCTGGTGATCCAGTGGTGAGGACTCCGCACTTTCACTGCCAAGGGCGTGGGTTCAATCCTTGGTCGGGGAACTAAGATCGCACAAGCCATGCTGTGTGGCCAAAAAAAAAAAAAAAAGGCTTGGAGAGATTAAACCTTTCTAAAATCTCCTGCCAAATATTTCTCCAAGTGTTCCTCATTCAGAAGCCCCTTGCTCAAAGTCCATCAACAGATGAATGGATAAAGAAGATATGGTATATATATATATACAATGGAATATTACTCAGCCATAAAAAGAATGAAATAATGCCATTTGTAGCAACATGGATAGACCTAGAGATTATCACATTAAGTGAAGTAAATAGACAGAGAAAGACAAATATCATACGGTACTGCTTATATGTGGAATCTAAAAAAAAAAAGGATACAAATGAACTTATTTATGAAACAGAAATAGACTCAGACATAGAAACAAACTTATGGGTACCAAAGGGGAAAGGGGGGGCTATATAAATTAGGAGTTTGGGATTAACAGATACACACTACTATATATAAAATAGATAAACAACAAGGACCTACTGTATAACATAGGGAACCATATGCAATATCTTTTTAATTTTTATTTATTTTTATACAGCAGGTTCCTATTAGTCATCCATTTTATACATATTAGTGTATACATGTCAACCCCAATCTCCCAATTCATTCCACCACCACCACCACACCCCACCCACTTTCCCCCCTTGGTGTCCATGCGTTTGTTCTCTACACCTGCGTCTCTATTTCTGCCTTGCAAACTGGTTCAGCTGTACCATTTTTCTAGATTCCACATATATGCATTATATATTCAATACCTTGTAATAACCTATATTGGAAACGAATCTGTGTTGGGCGCTCCTTCAGTGCTTAGCCAGGCATTTATTGTTCTGCCTTAGCCTTCACTTCCTACTTGCATGGATCCTAACAGTCAGCCACAGGTGGAAGCATAGGGTCTTCTCAGGTTTTTTCTGAGCATGTGTCCAGCCATGAGCATGTGTGTGGCCTTCTAGATGCCCCAGTATAAACGGGGAGGTTTTCAAAGTCTTTATTCTGTATCTCCTTCCCCAAGCCTCTTCCTTTCAGGATTTCCCATCTGTCTCTGGTTGCCCTGACTGTTCTCCCTTGCCACAGGTGGCTACAGCTAGTATATTCACCTTTACAGGCTTTCAACAAACACCACCCAGGGAAGTCACTTCGACCCTGAGAAAGTTCCAAGGCAGGAGAAACAAAGGCAAGCCCTTGAGCCCATTTTCCAGGGAACCACAAGACAGGTCAAGACACACAGCACAGTTCTTTGAAAGAAAGGTCCACGTTGCTCCCTCTGGTACCAGAAAGCTTCTGCAGAAATGCAGATCTCTGTCCTTATGGCTGCCGTCCAGCTGAGAAGTGGGGATTTGTAAGTGTGTAACTTAAAACCATACAGTGGACTCTTCCCCAACTTCAGCAGCTTCTTTCTTCATTAAGCATTCCCCTGATGATTGTAAGTTTTTTAGGAGATTCCAGAGTTCTGAAAAAGCTGATTCTGACAGTTTTTGTCAGTTTAATCATTCCTTTAGCGGAGGGACATAGTTTTTCAGTTCCCTACTCTGTCATTTTGGTGACATGCTTATTCTGTATGTTTCAAAGTTTCTATAATAAAATGTTTTTGTAAAAGCTCCAGGTAACTCTGATAAATTAGAATAACTTCCCCTCAACCAAGTTTTCAAAAATCACTAGTTTAAATGAATTCTGGCTTTCTGTCTTCTCATCTGAGCAACGTTTTTTTCTTTTTTTTTATTGAAGTATAGTTGATTTACAATGTTTCAGGTGTACAGCAAGGTGATTCAGTTATACATATAAATATATATGTATTCCTTTTCAGATTCTTTTCCATTATAGGTTATTACAAAATATTGAACATAGTTTCCTCTGCTATACAGTTAAGTCCTTGTTGTTTATAAAAACATATTATTTTTATGTAAAGAATTAGAAACAATAACAAAGAATTGTGACATGATCTAATCTATATAATTCTGCTTTGTACTATTTCTTTTTTTTTTTTTTTTTTGGCAGTATACGGGCCCCTCACTGTTGTGGCCTCTCCCGTTGCGGAGCAAAGGCTCCAGACGCGCAGGCCCAGCGGCCATGGCTCACGGGCCCAGCCGCTCCGCGGCATGTGGGATTCTCCCGGACCAGGGCACGAACCCACGTCTCCTGCGTTGGCAGGCGGACTCTCAACCACTGCGCCACCGGGGAAGCCCCTAACATCTTTATTGGAGTATAATTGCTTTACAATGGTGTGTTACTTTAACTCACTGCCCCCTTGTGGTCCTTTAGGGTTAACGAACCACCCTTCATCAGTGTCCTCCAAGTCTCCAGACACTTCATGTTATTTTCTGTATTTACCAGGGTATCCTGTGTCAGCCATCTCTGCTGGTTCATCTGCAGCCCACGGAGAATCTACAAGTGATGAGACATAACATAGCGTGCACAGAACAAGACTCACTAGACAGGTGTCAGTTTTCGTCCTTCCCAATAGTGAGCAACATGTCTTCAGTTTTTCTCTGTCCTTGCATCATTTTTTTCTTATGATAAGCAGCACACAGAAATGAGAATGAGGAAACTGCACCCAGATAAGCACATCTGCAAACTCCAGGACAATGCACTGCTAAACAAGGTTTGGTTTTATTATTGTTATTTTGTCTTGCTTTTAATCACTGTGGAAGTTACTTAACTCCCACTCCCCAGAATATTCACCAGACCCTTGGCAGACAGGCACTGAAAGGATTAGGCTTTTCTCTTCTTGAACATATTTCAAGGAAAGCTTTTCTAACAGCCACATACGCTGCTAAGCAGCTGAGTACTTTTGAATGCTTTCTCTGACTTCTCTCTCTCTCTCTCCTTTTTTTCTTTCTTTTTTTTTTTTTTTTTTTTATTTAACCATTTTAGAGGATGTTTCTGGCCACCTAGAGGGAACCCTTGAGTAACAAACAGATCTCCATGTGCTTGTTTTTCCTAAAGCAGATGCATGTAGCACCTGGCAGCTGAGTGATTTGAGGAAAACAGCTTCTTGTCACACCTCTCTGCACTCCATCAGCCCTGGGAATCATTAGAGATTTCAGAAACGGTGGCATGGAGCTTGGCATTGCCAGTTCTTACTTTTCGCGGAACGATGGGGAACGTGAGATTCTTTGATTCTTCTTTCTCTTTTCTACAGCTTCTTGGTTTCATCTCAGAAGAACAAGATGGGAGTACATGCCTCCTCCTTTGTTAATAGCTTGTTAATGTGTGACTCTATACATCACGCTACTCTATGCCCAAAAGAAACCAGTGTCTCCTCACTGCCAGCAAATTAAATCCAATATCTTTTCAAGTCTCAAACAACTGAACCTGACCTCTTTTCCTAATCCTATTTCACACTGTCTAGGATGCTATGATCCAGGCAAAATCAAACATCATCCATTTTCAGAACCTGCCCCTCGTGATTCCCTTTGTGCAACCGCACGCATGTCATCTCCTCCACCGCAAGTACCCTCTCACCACACTGTGCCGCTGAGCAGCCCACCAGCTTTCTGGAGGCAGCGCAAACCTCAGGCAACTCAGAGCTCACTTCCCTCTTCCCCAAAGTGGATGCCTCATTTCCTACGTGTCACATTCTGCTTCGTCTTACAGCTATTGGTCAGCTACATCTGTCTCTTCCACTGTGTTAAAAGTTTCTATTAGGTAGGGAAGGTGGTAGAGCCACTTTTGGTGTTGACAATATGTCATAGACACTCAACAATGTTCACCTGAACGAATGAATGTTAAATAAAAGGAAAGAGAAATAGCATGCCCGTCATTTCTTGGGCTTCCAGTCAGCTCCCAAGTAAAATTAAGCCAGTATCTGTTTCCTTCCGGTACTCTTTTTAGTGCCATGGAGACAATGAGTTTCCCAATCCAAGTCCTGGCCAGTCAGTGTAGTGCTCGTGGAATTGACTGATCAATGCTAAGGCATTGGAAAAGACTCCATTCCAGATGCCTTGCCTCTTCTCTTGCTAATTATCTTCAGTGTCTCCTGAACAAACTGCTCCATAATCAGTAACTTCATCTTCTGCAGAGAAAGCACCAGGGTCTAACTTAAGATGTCTGAAAAACAGCTCCATCCTTTCCCACCTCCAACAGGGATAAGAGGGCAGTCAACAGGCCTGAGAATGGGGCCTCAACGCTAAGTCGGTTTAACACACAGAAAGGAAGCCTGCAAGAGCTCAAAGGAATCTTTATGACTATCTGGCCCAATGTTCTCCTTTTACACACAAGGAAAATGAAGACAAAGGAAAGGAGGTGGTTCCTTAAGTGTAGAAATGGGACTGGAACTCTGGAGCCCTGGTTCCCAGGACTGTCCTTACCATTAATTATGCCAGTGTTTTCCCAAATCAACCTGAGCACACAAATCACCTTTTTGTTAAGAATCATCAAATCTTTGTTACCCCTGGGTTATGGGTGATGCAGAAAATGCAGACTGAAAGGTTTCATGCTTAGGGGATTGGAAAAGGAGAGGGGCTTAAACAGAGGAAGGGAAATCACAAGCTGATGGCAGAATTGCAGAGGTGGGGTGGAGAGGAGTTCAATTTTAGAAACGTTGACAGCTGCAAACCAAGCACCGAGCTAGGCACTGCAGGCAACACAGAAGGGTAGTAAAATGTTTTATGATCTAATTGTTAAAAACTAGACTAGGGGGTGCCACACCAGTGGCTTGGAATTAAGCCCTACTGGCATTTGGAGGAGAGGAAATGACCATGATTACTAAATGATTAGTAAAGGCTTTCTTGGAAGAAGTAGTGCTTGAGTCAGACCTTGAAGAGAGAGCAGAGCTTACATGGTGCTGCAGAGGCGTGAGGAACTAGAATAGGGGGAGGAGGAACAAGGTGCAGGGGCGTTTGAGACAAGCCACCATCAATTAAGGGATCAAGGGGATGAGAAAAAATATCAGAGTTAGTTAAGTAAATTATGCGTCCCTCCACTGGTCTCTTTCACTTCCGTCCTCTTGGTGCTCTGTACACAGCCCTGCACGCTCACTTTCCCACCCGTGTCACCCAGGGCCTGCTCGTGGACAGCACCCCACTTGGATCTGTCCTGCCCTAGACATCTCCCCTATTCTCACCCTTCTCAGCCCCTCTCCCCAACTCCTAGCATAAACTATACCTGTTCCATTGCTGATCACCTGCTGGCCTTTCCAAATGACTGGCTGATGAAATGATTACCGAAGGGTCAATGATAGAAAGTAACTCAAGATATGATTCCAATAATAGCAGTTAGTTAACAGTTACCGAAGGCTTACTCTGTGCCAGGACCTGTGCCCAACAAATGACACATAGCATCTCATTAGTACTCACAGTTTATACTTATATAATAAATAGTGTTATTATTGGCACTTAGCCGAAGAGTAAATGGGCTTGGTAGACCAAACAAGGCACCCCCTCCAAAATACCCACATCCTAATCACCAGAACCTAGCAATATGGTACTTTCCATGGCAAAAAAAAAAAAAAAAAGTTAAAGATCTTGAGATGGAGAGATTATCCTAGATAATCACAAGGGTCCTTCTAAGAAGGAGGTAGAAGCACCAGAGTCAGACTGGAGGCGTGACGGTGGAAACAGAGGGAAGCTTAGTGCACCTTGAAGATGGAGGTAGGGGTCATGAGCCTGGGAACAAGGCAGCCTCTACAAGCTGGAAAAGGCAAGGAATTCCATTCTCCCCTTGAGCCTCCAGAAGGAACGAAAACCTGCCAACACTTTGATTTAACCCGTAAGACCCATTTCAGATGTCTGACCTCCAGCCTGTAAGATAATAAATTTGTGTCATTTTGAGCTATGAATTTGTGGTAGTTTGCTACGGCAGCAATAGAAAACCAATACACTGCGTTTTCACAACACTTGCCCTTAACCAGAGATGTTTACCGTCTTAACTCTGCAGTTTCTTCAAACAAAGAAAATTTTGCAAAATCTGGCAGGCCAGCAGGGGAGATGTGTATAAGTGTGTGTGTGTGTGTGTGTGTGTGTGTGTGTGTGTGTGTGTGTGTGTGTGTGTGTGTGTGTGTCAGTCTGTCTTGTGGAGGGTGAGCAGGAAAGTGTTATAAGGAGTAGCTGTTGGAGTATCTGGAAAATCGTCTAAACGGCAACAATCTGTTCTACTGGAGAGAATTCCCTGGGTGGTTAACGTCACACCCAGAACGAGATTCTGATCCAGAGGCCTGGGCAGGATGGACCACGCGGAGTCCTTACTCCTTGTGGGGCTTTCACATCACTCTCGCTGCCTTTGTGCTGGCATTGGTGACTGCCAGCTTTGTTCACCAGGAGGCTGCTGTCAACCTGACTAATGAGGGTGGTGCAATGATCAGAAATGGGAACCATAAAAGGAAAACTGCTGAGCGGTTGGCTGCTCATTAGAGAAGGGCTGTGTCTATCAGTCCCCATTAATAAAGGAAAGGTGGGACTTTGTGTCAGACCTCAGCTCTAATATTGCCTGGCTGGCTTTTATCGGCCATAGGAGACTCTGGGCAGGAGATGCTGGAACCGTTCCAAAGCACTTTGTTACACAAGATTTACTTTGCATTCACCAGGGCAAGAGTAAAGTGGCTATGCTGGTGGTTACCTGGAGTGGAGGCATCTGAGCATTTTTAATCAGTTATTGGAGGAAAGAAGTAAAAGCTACCCTGTGATGTGATGAGATGTAAATGACACTTTACCTCTGTGGTCTTCCCCCCAAAACTCATATCCCAGACTAGTCCCGAGACAATCATCAGACAAATCCCAGTTAAGGGATGGTTTGCAAAATATCTAACCAGGTTTCCTCAAACTACTGTACATACTGGCAGCTACAGAGACTGCCATTCCCCAGAGTGTGGGAAAGCCCTGGCTCCCTGCTATTGGTCCCTTACCACCAAGGCTCCCCCAAAAGCCTTAGGATCCAGGCAGGCGGTTCTCCTAACTTCAGAAATAACCATGATAAGTGAGCACCTAGACTTGCACATTCAGGGCTCAGAAGACAGGAGTCATGAGCTTAGGCAAGTTGCCCCCTCTGGAAGGCCATGTCCCCATTTGTCAAATGAGGCAGTCGGTTTAGATCAGCACTTGTCAATCTCTAACTGCAGATGCATCATCTGAAGAACTTGTGGAGTATCTGAGGCCCAGAGTCTTCGTTTATAACAAGTGTCTAGATGAGGCCGATGCTACTGGACCATGGACCACATTTTGAGAAGCAAGGGTCTGGACCCATGGTTTTCAAGTAGAGATGATTTTGCCCCATAGGAGACATTTGGTCATGTCAGGAGACACATTTGGGTGTCACAGCTGGAATGTAAGTACTACTGGCATCTAGTGGAGAAAGACCAGGAATGCTGCTAAACATCCTACAATGCACAACAAAGAATTTTTCAGCCCCAAATATCAATAGTGCTGAGTCTGAGAAACCCTGGTCTAGCTCAGTGTGATCCAGATCATTCTTAGTGTGGGTATGAATCACCTGGATGACTTGTTAAAACACAGATTGTGGGCCCCTTCCCTGGCGTTTCTGATTCAGTAAATCTGGAGTGGAACCTGAGGCTTTGCACCTAGAACATGTTCCCAGCTGGTGTGATGCTGCTGGCCCCAGCTCGTACTTAGAGAACCACTGGTCTTGATGATGGCTAAACTCCTTGCAGCTCTAGCATGCCTTACTTCTCCCACTGCCCACACCAAAGAGGCAGCAGCTCCTTACCTAGAAGCCCCACTGCAGTCAGAACTTGTTGATTCCAAGGTAGGAACTGGCATGGCTCCCCTGTGAGAACATTAGATCTAAAGATAAGGCAGCAGTAAGAGGGTGGAAGGGGATCGACTCCACCTTGAGGAATATTCCTGATACATCTCGCCTCACGTTTAGGTGGATCCACTTTTCAAAGAAACCAAGGACTGTCCTTGTTTTGAGTCTGAAAACAAAATTTCGGGAGGACAGCCTACTTCCAATTTTACTGCCCCATCTTTTGCTGCTCACAAGTGACCCATTAAATGTCAGAATCATGGGATTCAGCTAATAGGCAATGAGAGTTGGCTGGCTATCCATCGAGGAGGACATCTTGGTGGGCCCATGAGATAGCACTCGGTGTCGCCAAGCCAAGCCAACCCCTCCCCCCCCATAAAACAGCACAGAAGAAGCTACCCCACTTAACCAGGATGACCTGGGAATGAACATGTGTGCTCTCACCGCCCTGTCTGCCCACTTCTCTGTGTGCACTTAGGCAAGTCACTTCTCCTGTCTAAGCCTTGGGTTATGATCTGTAGATGAGAATGATACAAGTACTCCACAGGGCCATGGTGAGGATTCGTGCGTGAGGCAATTGTTAGTGATTCCCTATGGTGTGCCGGCACCATTTTAAGCGTCAGGCCTACAGCAGTGAACAAAACAGACAAAAACACCTGCCCTGCTCGCTCACAGTAGGCCCTCAAAACTTTTTTATTGAATTTACCCAAGGAAAATGAACGGGGGCGCCTCTCCCTAGGAGATCTGTCAAACGCAGCCTCCAGCCCCCTCACAAAGAAAAGCTCCGACAGGCAAGGCAGCTGAAGCAGAGAAACTGGAGCCCAGTGAGGCCGTCTAACCAGGATGATTTATCTGTAGTTCAATAGGGTACAGGGCTGCGGCTCCTGGAGATTTAAATATTAAGGGTTTCATTATGACTATTTCATTATCCCGAGCAGTGCTTTGTAGGAGACAAAGTAGCTCGGTGTGACCAGGCGGCAGGTAAGGCCCACTGGGGTCAGAAACGGGGTCGTGTTGGGCAGGGAACTGAGAGCTCCTGGCAGCAGGACTGTGTCTCGAGCAGTGATATGGAACAGCCACTGCCGGGCACTGGGGACACGGTAGCACTCCAGAGGGGTGCAGAGTGGCTGGCCCTGCAGCAGACTGCCAGACCCTGCCCGAGGTTGGCTGAGAGCCAGAGTCCCTTCTGGGTGAAGGCTTCTTCGAGAAGACAGCCATGAGCTTCTTGCTGGTCAACACAGCAGGTTGGTCCAGAGCCTCTGCAGGCCCAACGTCTGTTTCAGTTCAATGGGGCCAGCAGCCTAAGCCAACCCCCCGCCCTTAGCCTGCCTCCTGCTCTCACTCACGACTCCCCTTTTAGAGGCCGACCTGGGTTGCTTCTCTTGCTACCTCCGCCCAAGTTAAGATTTCCCCCAGCTGTCTGGGCCTTTCTAGCCACATCTTTCGATGCTTACCCAGCCTGTGTCCCTTTCTCTCTGTCCCCACTCCCTGCTGTTCATGGCTAACTAGATGTGATCAACTAGCCCCAGGGCTGGGGTTAATGGATGCATCTTTACAGGTGTTGCCCCTCCTGCAGCATTGATTCACTAAGCATAAGTTTAAATATTTTCTACAAATCTTCTGGAGACTCTTTCTTAACCCAAGGGGATATCAGGTGTGGAAATTTGTGACTATGGAAAAATGCAGGGGGATTAAAGATAAGATGGGAGGGAATTTATTTATAGCTGCGATGGGCTGCTAAAGTCACAATTAGAGGCTTCCGGGAAGATGGCGGAAGAGTAAGACGCGGACATCACCTTCCTCCCCACAGATACACCAGAAATACATCTACACGTGGAACAACTCCTACAGAACACCTACTGAACGCTGTCAGAAGACCTCAGACCTCCCAAAAGGCAAGAAACCCCCCACGTACCTGGTTAGGGCAAAAGAAAAAAGAAACAACAGAGACAAAAGAATAGGGACGGGGCCTGCACCAGTGGGAGGGAGCTGTGAAGAAGGAAAAGTTTCCACACACTAGGAAGCCCCTTCACGGGCGGAGACTGGGGGTGGCGGAAGGGGAAAGCTCCGGAGCCGCGGAGGAGAGCACAGCAACAGGGGTGCGGGGGACAAAGCGGAGAGATTCCCGCACAGAGGATCAGGGCCGACCGGCACTCACCAATCCGAGAGGCTTGTCTGCTCACCCGCCCGGGCGGGCGGGGCCTGGAGTTGAGGCTCGGGCTTCGGTCGGAGCGTCGGGAGAGGACTGGGCTTGGCAGCGTGAACACAGCCTGCAGGGGGTTAGTGCGCCACGGCTAGCCGGGAGGGAGTCCGGGGAAAAGTCTGGACCTGCCGAAGAGGCAAGAGACTTTTTCTTCCCTCTTTGTTTCCTGGTGCGCGAGGAGAGGGGATTAAGAGCGCTGCTTAAAGGAGCTCCAGAGACAGGCGCGAGCCGCGGCTAAAAGCGCGGACCCCAGAGACGGCCATGAGACGCTAAGGCTGCTGCTGCCACCACCAAGAAGCCTGTGTGCGAGCACAGGTCACTATCCACACCCCCCTTCCGGGGAGCCTATGCAGCCCGCCACTGCCAGGGTCCCGGGATCCAGGGACAACTCCCCCGGGAGAACGCACGCACGGCGCGCCTCAGGCTGGTGCAACGTCACGCCGGCGTCTGCCGCTGCAGGCCCGCCCCGCACTCCCTGCCCCTCCCTTCCCCCCCCCCCCCCCCCCCCGCCCCGGCCTGAGTGAGCCAGAGCCCCTGAATCAGCGGCACCTTTAACCCCGTCCTGTCAGCGAAGAACAGACGCCCTCGCCCTCCAGCGACCTACACGCAGAGGCGTGGCCAAATCCAAAGCTGAGCCCCTGGGAGCTCTGAGAACCAAGAAGAGAAAGGGAAATTTCTGCCAGCAGCCTCAGAAGCAGCGGATTAAAGCTCCACAATCAACTTGATGTACCCTGCGTCTGTGGAATACATGAATAGACAACGAATCATCCCAAATTACGGAGGTGGACTTTGAGAGCAAGATGTATGATTTTTTTCCCCTTTTCCTCTTTTTGTGAGTGTTTATGTGTAT
The DNA here is from genome assembly GCF_949987515.2 of Delphinus delphis. NCBI lineage: Eukaryota > Metazoa > Chordata > Mammalia > Artiodactyla > Delphinidae > Delphinus > Delphinus delphis. The sequence goes on along the minus strand of NC_082683.1, from coordinate 122,305,057 downwards.
GCTTCTGTGTGAGATTTTGTCTGTATAGCTTCGTTTCCACCATTTGTCCTAGGGTTCTATCCGTCTGTTTTTTTTTCTGAATAATTATTTTTGTTTTAATAACTTTATTTTACTTTATCTTTATTTCTTTTTGTCCTTCCTTCCTTCCTCCCTCCCTCCCTCCTTCCTTTCTTTCTTTCTTTCTTCGTCTACTAATTCTTTCTTTCTACTTTTTCTCCCTTTTATTCTGAGCCATGTGGATGAAAGGCTCTTGGTGCTGCAGCCAGGAGTCAGTGCTGTGCCTCTGAGGTGGGAGAGCCAACTTCAGGACCTGGTCCACAAGAGACCTCCCAGCTCCACATAATATCAAACAGCGAAAACCTCCCAGAGATCTCCATCTCAACACCAGCACCCAGCTTCACTCAACGACCAGCAAGCCACAGTGCTGGACATCCTATGCCAAACAACTAGCAAGACAGGAACACAACCCCACCCATTAGCAGAGAGGCTGCCTAAAATCATAACAAGTCCACAGACACCAGACGTGGACCTGCCCACCAGAAAGACAAGACGTGGACCTGCCCACCAGAAAGACAAGATCCAGCCTCATTCACCAGAACACAGGCACTAGTCGCCTCCACCAGGAAGCCTACACAACCCACCGAACCAACCTTAGCCACTGGGGACAGGCACCAAAAACAACAGGAACTACGAATCTGCAGCCTGCAAAAAGGAGACCCCAAACACAGTAAGATAAGCAAAATGAGAAGACAGAAAAACACAAAGCAGATGAAGGAGCAAGATAAAAACCCACCAGACCTAACAAATGAAGAGGAAATAGGCAGTCTTCAGCAGATTGGCTGAATGGATACAAAAACAAGAACCATATATTTGCTGTCTACAAGAGACCCACTTCAGACCTAGAGACACATACAGACTGAAAGTAAGGGGATGGAAAAAGATATTTCATGCAAATGGAAACCAAAGGAAAGCTGGAGTAGCAATTCTCATATCAGACAAAATAGTCTTTAAAATAAAGACTATTAGAAGAGACAAAGAAGGACACTACATAATGATCAAGGGATCGATCCAAGAAGAAGATATAACAATTGTAAATATTTATGCACCCAGCATACGAGCACCTCAATACATAAGGCAAATACTAACAGCCATAAAAGGGGAAATTGACAGTAACACATTCATAGTAGGGGACTTTAACACCCCACTTTCACCAATGGACAGATCATCCAAAATGAAAATAAATAAGGAAACACAAGCTTTAAATGATACATTAAACAAGATGGACTTAATTGATATTTATAGGACATTCCATCCAAAAACAACAGAAAACACATTTTTCTGAAGTGCTCATGGAACATTCTCCAGGATAGATCATGTCTTGGGTCACAAATCAAGCCTTGGTAAATTTAAGAAAAGTGAAATTGTATCAAGTATCTTTTCCGACCACAACCCTATGAGACTAGATATCAATTACAGGAAAAGATCTGTAAAAAATACAAACACATGGAGGCTAAACAATACACTACTTAATAACTAAGTGATCACTGAAGAAATCAAAGAGGAAATCAAAAAATACCTAGAAACAAATGACAATGGAGACACGATGACCCAAAATCTATGGGATGCAGCAAAAGCAGTTCTAAGAGGGAAGTTTACAGCAATACAATCCTACCTTAAGAAACAGGAGACATCTCGAATAAACAACCTAACCTTGCACCTAAAGCAATTAGAGAAAGAAGAACCAAAAAAACCCAAAGTTAACAGAAGGAAAGAAATCACAAAAATCAGATCAGAAATAAATGAAAAAGAAATGAAGGAAACAATAGCAAAGATCAATAAAACTAAAAGCTGGTTCTTTGAGAAGATAAACAAAATTGATAAACCGTTAGCCAGACTCATCAAGAAAAAAAGGGAGAAGACTCAAATCAATAGAGTTAGAAATGAAAAAGGAGAAGTAACAACTGACACTGCAGAAATACAAAAGATCATGAGAGGTTACTACAAGCAACTCTATGCCAATAAAATGGACAACCTGGAAGAAATGGACAAATTCTTAGAAATGCACAACCTGCCAAGACTGAATGAGGAAGAAACAGAAAATATGAACGGATCAATCACAAGCACTGAAATTGAAACTGTGATTAAAAATCTTCCAACAAACAAAAGCCCAGGACCAGATGGCTTCACAGGCGAATTCTATCAAACATTTAGAGAAGAGCTAACACCTATCCTTCTCAAACTCTTCCAAAATATAGCAGAGGGAGGAACACTCCCAAACTCATTCTATAAGGCCACCATCACCCTGATACCAAAACCAGACAAGTATGTCACAAAGAAAGAAAACTACAGGCCAATATCACTGATGAACATAGATGCAAAAATCCTCAACAAAATACTAGCAAACAGAATCCAACAGCACATTAAACGGATCATACACCATGATCAAGTGGGGTTTATTCCAGGAATGCAAGGATTCTTCAATATACGCAAATCAATCAATGTGATACACCATATTAACAAATTGAAGGAGAAAAACCATATGATCATCTCAATAGATGCAGAGAAAGCTTTCTACAAAATTCAACACCAATTTATGATAAAAACCCTGCAGAAAGTAGGCATAGAGGGAACTTTCCTCAACATAATAAAGGCCATATATGACAAACCCACAGCCAACTTTGTCCTCAATGGTGAAAAACTGAAAACATTTCCACTAAGATCAGGAACAAGACAAGGTTGCCCACTCTCACCACTCTTATTCAACAACCTTTTGGAAGTTTTAGCCACAGCAATCAGAGAAGAAAAGGAAATAAAAGGAATCCAAATCGGAAAAGAAGTAAAGCTGTCACTGTTTGCAGATGACGTGATACTCTACATAGAGAATCCTAAAGATGCTACCAGAAAACTACTAGAGCTAATCAATTAATTTGGTAAAGTAGCAGGATACAAAATTAATGCACAGAAATCTCTGGCATTCCTATACACCACTGATGAAAAATCTGAAAGTGAAATCAAGAAAACACTCCCATTTACCATTGCAACAAAAAGAGTAAAATATCTAGGAATAAACCTACCTAAGGAGACAAAAGACCTGTATGCAGAAAATAATAAGACACTGATGAAAGACATTAAAGATGATACAAATAGATGGAGAGATATACCATGTTCTTGGATTGGAAGAATTAACATTGTGAAAATGACTCTACTACCCAAAGCAATCTACAGATTCAATGCAATCCCTATCAAACTACCACTGGCATTTTTCACAGAACTAGAACAAAAAATTTCACAATTTGTATGGAAACACAAAAGACCCCAAGTAGCCAAAGCAATCTAGAGAACGAAAAATGGAGCTGGAGGAATCAGGCTCCCTGACTTCAGACTATACTACAAAGCTACAGTAATCAAGACAGTATGGTACTGGCACAAAAACAGAAATATAGATCAATGGAACAGGATAGAAAGCCCAGAGATAAACCCACGCACATATGGTCACCTTATCTTTGATAAAGGAGGCAGGAATGTATAGTGGAGAAAGGACAGCCTCTTCAATAAGTGGTGCTGGGTAAAGTGGACAGGTACATGTAAAAGTAAGAGATTAGATCACTCCCTAACAGCATACACAAAAATAAGCTCAAAGTGGATTAAAGACCTAAATGTATGGCCAGAAACTATCAAACTCTTAGAGGAAAACATAGGCAGAGCACTCTATGACATAAATCACAGCAAGATCCTTTTTGACCCACCTCCTAGAGAAATGAAAATAAAAACAAAAATAAACAAATGGGACCTAATGAAACTTCAAAGCTTTTGCACAGCAAAGGAAACCATAAAAAAGACCAAAAGACAACCCTCAGAGTGGGAGAAAATATTTGCAAATGAAGCAACTGACAAAAGATTAATCTCCAAAATTTATAAGCAGCTCATGCAGCTCAATAACAAAAACACAAACAACCCAATCCAAAAATGGGCAGAAGACCTAAATAGACTTTTCTCCAAAGAAGATATACAGACTGCCAACAAACACATGAAAGAATGCTCAACATCACTAATCATTAGAGAAATGCAAATCAAAACTACAATGAGATATCATCTCACACCAGTCAGAATGGCCATCATCAAAAAATCTAGAAACAATAAATGCTGGAGAGGGTGTGGAGAAAAGGGAATCCTCTTGCACTGTTGGTGGGAATGTAAATTGTTACAGCCACTGTGGAGAACAGTATGGAGGTGCCTTAAAAAACTACAAATAGAAATACCATATGACCCAGCAATCCCCCTACTGGGCATATACCCTGAGAAAACCATAATTCAAAAAGAGTCATGTACCAAAATGTTCATTGCAGCTCTATTTACAATAGCCCGGAGATGGAAACAACCTAAGTGTCCATCATCGGATGAATGGATAAAGAAGATGTGGGACATATATACAATGGAATATTACTCAGCCATAAAAAGAAATGAAATTGAGCTATCTGTAATGAGGTGGATGAACCTAGAGACTGTCATACAGAGTGAAGTAAGTGAGAAAGAGAAAGACAAATACCATATGCTAATACATATATATGGAATTTAAGGGAAAAAAATGTCATGAAGAACCTAGGGGTAAGACAGGAATAGAGACACAGACCTACTAGAGAATGGACTTGAGCATATGGGGAGGGGGAAGGGTAAGCTGTGACAAAGCGAGAGAGAGGCATGGACATGTATACACTACCAAACGTAAGGTAGACAGCTAGTGGGAAGCAGCCGCATAGCACAGGGAGATCAACTCGGTGCTTTGTGACCACCTAGAGGGGTGGGATAGGGAGGGTGGGAGGGAGGGAGACGCTAGAGGGAAGAGATAATGGGAACATATGTATATGTATAACTGATTCACTTTGTTATAAAGCAGAAACTAACACACCATTGTAAAGCAATTACACTCCAATAAAGATGTAAAGAAATAAATAAATAAAAATAAAGTCACAATTACCGTAAGAGATAGATAGTATTGAGGCAAATTTTTATAAATGAAGAATCTGTGGATAAGGGAGCTTAAAGGACTTACTCAATGGTCACACAGCTGGCAAAAGACCCATCAGGATTTTCTGAGTCTAAAATTGCAAGCCCATCACCTATCATGGGGGAAGAGGGAGAACTAGTGCTGATAAAATGTGGATGGCTGAGCCTGGAGAGACAAGGATTTCCCCTAACATCTGCACTGAATCCACTCTTGCACTATGTTTTTTTTCTGATAAGGGGTTCATTTTTTAAAAAATTTTTATTGAAATATAGTTGATTTACAGTGTTGTGTTAGTTTCAGGTGTACAGTAATTTGATTCAGTTATACATATATATATATATTTTTTTTAATTCTCTTCCATTATTGGTTATTACTACTATACCATAGTAGTAATAATGCAGGCTATACAGTAGGCCTGCGTTGTTTTATCTGTTTTATATATAGTAGTGTATACATATTAATCCCAACCTCCTAATTTATCCCACTCCCCCCATCCCCACTTGGGTCAACTAAGTTTGTTTTCTATGTCTGTGTGTCTATTTCTGTCTTGTAAATAAGTTCATTTGTATCTTTTTCTTAGATTTCACATCTAAGTGGTATTATATGATATTTGTGCACTCCCTCACTTTCATTCTAGCTCCCCAAAGACCTAGGCCCTGGGGCGGAGCTGAAGCAGTTAGAGGAGCAGGTCAAGCAGTAGGGCCCAGCCTGTGCCGATGGTGTGGATGAAAACAGTTCAGGTATTCCCTAGGTCCAAGCAGCGACCTCACCTGAGAGCTCAGAGGTCCAAACCAGCCAGTTCTGACTCAGGGCAGCTGGCCCTCCGCAGAGCTGCTTCTCCAGCCTCTGCCCTGGGGGCCGACTGAAGCTCCGCTGGCCAGATGAGCAAGCTTCAGCCTAACAGCTGGTGGTGGCTTACAATGTCAGCCCTCCCAACACTGGCATTTTCACAGCCATCTTCACGTTGCCACACTGGAGAGAGGCAGACACGTTTGAGAGAGAAGCAGGGCCTTTCCTAGACCCAGAAAAGTTTTGAATTCTCCAAGCGCTCTTATTTCTTACGGAAGTCTCCCCACCAAGGCTGCTTCTCATTTCGTCCCTCTGGGTGGGAAGGGCTCGCAAGGCAGCTTGGCCTCAGCTGGGGCTCCTAATTAGGCAAGAGCTCTGGCTGACGGGCTCCCTCGACTCTTCCCCAGCCCAGGCTGGAGTCTGGGAGGGGTCCCTGATGCCCTTTCTGCCGCCTCCCTCCTCCTGACTCAGGGCCACTCTCCTGCACCTCAGCCCCACCTCCCTCCTCCCCAACCCTGCCGTGGATTTCTATGCCTCAGACCCAGTGCCTCTGACTACTACACTCCTGCCAGCTCCAGAGCAGATTTGCTAACCGTGGCCCCCCATGTCCCCTCCCCTGGCGTGTGGAATCATCACATCACGCCCACACGTGTCCATGGTGAGAAGGCAAGGGCCTTGGGTTCAGAGCTACGTGACCCAGGTGTGATCCCAGCTCCACGTGGGATCTTGTTAACTGTGTGGGCTTGCTCAGGACCCATCATCTCTGAGCCTCAGTTTACTCACCTGAGAAAGGGGAAGGAAAGTAAGACCTGCCTGTCTCTTAGAGCTCTTGTGAAAGTCAAATAACATCATGCATTTAGGGGGTCAATAAATCATATTCCCATCCTCCCTTCCTGAGCCTAGAACTAGTTAAGAAAAAAAGACAAAACTGAAGCAGAGTGAATTTTTTAAATCAGTTTAGGGGACTTCCCGAGTGGTCCAGTGCTTAAGATTCCATGCTTCTGCTGCAGGGGGAGTGGGTTCAATCCCTTCTTGGGGAACTAAGATCCCACATGCTGTGTGGCACGGCCAACAAATTAAAAAAATAATAAAATAAAATCAGTTTAATTGGTAGAGCTGAATTGGAGAATGTGGATTGAATTTGTGGCCAATTTGTGGCTAATATATCCCTCCTGAATTCGTGCATGGCACTCTGGCCTAAGGGATGTACCATTTTTATCTCCAAGAGTCACCCAGGAGACCTGAGGCAGGTATGACTCTTACCTGTTACAGAAGAGGGACTAAAGCCCAGAGGGATTAGGAATCTTGCCTAAGCTCACACAACTAGTAAGTTGCACAGCTGGGTTCTGAACCTGAGTTAATCGATTGCAAAGCCCAGGCTCTCACCACCAGCCAGCGGGTGAGAGGCTTTCCTGCCCCTAGAGGCAGAGGCACTGGACAACGGTCTCAACCTACGGATAACGCTTCCACTTTTCAGGGCGATTTCCCGTGCCTTATCTCATTTCATTCATTCACCTATTCAACAAATATGTACTGAGCCTGTCTGTATGCTAGACAATTGGCTGAGGGTATGGCAAGAAGCAACGCAAAGTCCCTGCCCACAGAAGCGTACATTCTAGTGAGGAGACAGACCCCACAGAATTATCTATAGAAAGAAAAATAAGTAGGTGGATATAGGCCTAGCCATAGACAATCTCAATGAAAAAATTAAATCAGGGTTAAAGGATAGACAGAGGGACAAGGATGGCTGCTCTGAGCATCACATCCAACAGAACCCAAATGAAGTGAGAGAATGTGAGTATCAGAGGAAGGGCATCCCAGGCAGAAGGAACGGCCAATGCAAAGTTCCCGAGACTGGAGCAGTGCAGTGATCAAGGGCTAGCAAGTAAGACATTGTGGCTGCAAAAGAACAAGAAGGAGGGTGGTAGGAGGTGAGGTCTTAGGGCTGGGGCGGGAAGGGGGCAGCGAGGGGAATATGTAGCCTTGGTGGTCACAGGAAAGACTTGGGATTTTTTTTCTTAAATGTGTTGGAACCTGGAGGATTACAGAATAAGTAGGTGTCTTGATTTGATTTACATTCTTAAAATATGGCTGCGGCTGTTCTGGGGAGAACAGGTTATAAAGGGCAAGAATGGAAGCAGAGGGGCTTCCCTGGTGGCGCAGTGGTTGAGAGTCCTCCTGCCGATGTGGGGGACACGGGTTCGTGCCCCGGTCTGGGAAGATCCCACATGCCGCGGAGCAGCTGGACCCATGAGCCACGGCCGCTGAGCCTGCGCGTCCGGAGCCTGTGCTCCGCAATGGGAGAGGCCACAACAGTGAGAGGCCCACGTACAGCAAAAAAAAAAAAAAAAAAAAAACAAGAATGGAAGCAGAGTCCTAGTCCAGTTATAATCCTGATCCTAGCCGGGGACCTCGGCATGGGAGGCATCAGAGCAACACAGAAGGTCCGGCTAGAGGCTCAGCGCCAGCCACGGAACCGTCCTTGGTTCCCCGCCCCTCTTTCGTCAAGACGGCAGGCCAGACGCACCATATAACACTTGCTGTGTATTTTTCGAATGACATTTCCCCAGTAGTGAAAACACCGCGTGCCACTTTAATGCAAGATGGTGGAACAAAGGCAGAACGCTGAGGGAGGCGCCTCAATTCCCTCCCATTCAGGGAGCCATGCTGTGTGTCCCACCAAGAGGCTGGGGACGCTTCATTTCAATACATGTTCCTGAGCACCTTCTTGCCAGGTGTTGGCTGGGGCACCAAGCTGCACATTACAGGGTGTTGTGCTCTTAGCCTGGTGGTGGGGAGAGAGGCTGGGGGACACAAGCGAAGGCGTGAAGGATGAAGCCAGGAGTAAGGGAAAAGGGACCAGGAGAAGGTTTTTAATGTGTGTGCCCTGAACAGGACTAGGGGAGGACCATGTGTAAACAGAGGCAGGCAGGTGTGCAGAAGCATGGGCCCCAAGCAGTCCTGGGCAGGGGGAGTCCCTGTGGCCTGAACAACAGGAGCTGTAGCAGAAACAATATTTACTGAGCAATGTGTCAGGCAAGCCGTGCATGAAGAGCTTAAAGGCAATTGCTCACTTGATCCTCCCAACGCTGGGACGCAGGCGGTACCACAGCCGCATCGTATGGGGTGAGGAAACAGGCTCTGAGAGCTTAAGTGAGTTGACCAAGATTATTTAGTAAGAAGAGGGATTAAAAAAAATTTTTTTTAAGTTTTTATTGAAGTATAACACAGATACGGGAAAGATTACAAATCCTAAGTGTTACAAAACAGAAACAGACTCATAGACTTAGAAAACAAATTTATGGTTACCAAAGGGGAAAGGTAGGGGGGAGGGATAAATTAGGAGTTTGGGATTAACATACACACACTGCTATATTTAAAATAGATAACCGACAAGGACCTACTGGATTGCACAGGGAACTCTACTCAATATTCTCTAATAAACTAAACAGGAAAAGAATTTGAAAAAGAATTGATATATGTATAACTGAATCACTTTGCTGTACACCTGAAACTAACACAACATTGTAAATCAACTATACTCCAATATAAAATAAAAATTTTAAAATTAAATTAAATTTTAAAACTTTTTATTGAAGTATAACACACATACAGAAAAGATTACATATCCTAAGTGTACAGATGGATAAATCATCACAAAGAGAATACACCTAGTAACTACCAGCCAGGTCAAGAAACCGAATCTCACCCTTCCAAAGCCTCTCTCCGGCCCCTTCCCCAACTCTTCCTTTCCCTCCTCCCCAAAGGTAAGCACTATCCTGAATTCTGAATCCCTAGATTCGTTTCTGGAGTTGAGATTTGCACCCAGGTCTGCGGGACTCCTGAGGCCAGGGTTTTCAGTAGGCACAGGACTAGGTGGATGGACGTCCCCCAGTCTGGCTGGGTCTGCACACCATTGCCAGGGCTGTTTTCCTCAACCACATCCCATTCTGTGCCATTCTCCTTGCAGTGCCCTTGGTAGCACCGGAAGACAGGTGACAGCTCTAAAGCGAACTCTGGAAACAGGTGTGGGAGCTGCCTGCACCCAGGCCAGAGTCCCTCCCTTGGCTCAGTGACAGGGATACGCACTAGACCTTAGGTCAGTGAGGTTGCCCACATCCCTTCTTCAAGAATGTATGATTTAATGACAAGTCTGTCCTTTAGGAGAGAGCAAATCGATAGCCCTGAGCAGTGTCCTTGAATAGATATAACCATATTCTCAAAGCTAAGAGTTTTTATTTTGTGAGATGTGCAGAAAATCTTGGGGTGGGGGAGGGGGAACGGGGAGTTAGTGTTTAAGGCAGAGAGTTTCGGTTTAGGAAGGTAAAGGACTTGGGACATGCATGATGGTGAGAGTTGCACAACCGTGTGAATGTACTTGGTGCCACGGAACCGTGCAGCTGAATATAGTTAAAATGGTATGTTTTATGTTATGTGACTTCTACCACAATAAAAAAACATTAAAAAAATCTATATAGTCACTGCAAAATAAAATAAAAAGACTCCAGTTTGTAACAGGACAATAAAACACACCCTCCGTTCCCCCACCTCACCCCCTAGTCTCTGTTCTGGTACAAAAACAGAAAAGAAGCGTAAACTTTGCTGAGATAGTGATTAGCTTGGGTTCTTCTGAAGCCCTGAGTAACACAAGCTCTAACCCATGTGCTGCCCGCTTCACCCTCAAGCATATTTCAGCCAGACCCTTAATACAGAATTCTGTGGTCCACTGCCCTCTTGACAAATCTTCTTTTTCTTGTGTCCTTTCACTCAGGATAAGATGAACCCCTGACTTTCTCAGGCAGCACCCATCAAGGCCCTGCTCCCCTTCCCTGGCCGTCCTGACCAGAGGACTGTTGGGTGGAAACAGTCTAGTGAAGGAATATTCCTCCCCTCTAAGCCATTGTGAGCTCAGGGGGGAGCCACCTGAAGGGAGATGGGCCAAGCCACAGACCCGAGTAAAAGAACTGAGGGTGGGGCTGGAGAGGTCCGTGAAGAGGGACTTTTAAAGTGCAGCTGTGCTCGATACTGTCCCAAATGGGGATGTTATCGGGAACATGAGGCCCAGGCCAGGTGGCTGAGGTAACCATTTCCTGGTCAGGTGAGCAGGAAACCTAGTTTAGTGGAGAGCAGCGTAACACTTGTAAAGCTCTCCAGGTGGGGGAGACTGGGAGGTGAGAACCCTGTCTTTGGGACGCAGGACACAGAGGAGGCAGCAGAGTGTAAGGTACAGAGTTGAAGCTCTGCAATTAGAAAAACATGGGTTCCAATGCCAGCACCTCCATGCATTGCTGACTTGGCATAATTTACTTAACCTCTCCTAAACCTCAGCTCCTTTCATGGAAAGTGGGGTAACATAATCCACCTCATATAAGTCAAGTGAGATTTAAAATAAAATAATGTTATTTCAGCGACAGACACACAGCAGAGCCTAGGTACATGGTTGATGAATGAAATGATTAGGAGAAATTTCAATTACGCCCTCTGGTGGAATTAAGCCTAGCACATTGGAAAATGGAAGGAGCATTTAGGAGACGGTGTGACTATAGGATGTCATGGCTAACACACACACACACACACACACACACACACACACACACAGTGTCACACGAAAATGACTGCATGGAAATCTCATTTTAACTTAAGTTTTAAAAACAGCGACTATGATCAAATTTATTAACACATTGCTTTTAAAATAGACTCTGGGGGACTTCCTGGTGGCGCAGTGGTTAAGAATCCGCCTGCCAATGAAGGGGACACTGGTTCGATCCCTGGTCTGGGAAGATCCCACATGCCGTGGAGCAACTAAGCCCGTGCGCCACAACTACTGAGCCTGCGCTCTAGAGCCCGCGAGCCACAACTACTGAGCCCATGAGCCACAACTACTGAAGCGCATGCGCCTAGAACCCATGCTCCATAACAAGAGAAGCCACCACAGTGAGAAGCCCGCACACAGCAACGAAGAGTAGCCCCCGCTCGCCACAACTAGAGAAAGCCCGTGAACAACAACAAAGACCCATCACAGCCAAAAATAAATAAATAAAATAAATAGATTTATTAAATTAATTAATTTAATTAAATAGACTCTGGTGGCAAAGAAATTCAAGAATCCTCACAGGGGTGTTCCTTGATGGGGCAGGAAGATAGCATGATAACATGTCTCCAGGCTGTCCTCCTCTCCTCTCTTTCCATGGACCATGGGAGGGTACCTGGAGTCTCCCATTGACTAGAGGACTTGGTCCCCTTCCCTCAACTGTCAGTGGGATAGAAAAGTCCCCCCTAGCCACATGTTCTTTTATCACATCTGTCCTGAAAAGTGACAGAGGATTTTCCTCTTGGAGCTTGTTTCAGGGATTAGGACAGAGCCACACTCCACCCACACTGTCCTACTTCCCCCTCGATGTCATCTTCCTCAAGGCGCCTACATGGGGAAGGAAGAGAGCCCCTCTCCTCAGGCTGAGGCAGACCCCTCCCACAGAGCCTGAGACAGAAACTCCTGCTACAGGAGACCTCCCTTCTTGGATGTCAGGCTGCATCAGGCCCAGGAAACATCAGAGCACGAGGCTCAGCCCAGCACTTCACTGACACTGCTGTTTCCTTGGCTCTGAACCAGCTGGTACACATCAACCAGCTGTGGGCCTCCTTTTCTGGAAGAGCTTACATTCTTTTTTTTTCTTTTGGCTGTGTTGGGTCTTCATTGCTGTGCGCAGGCTTTCTCCAGTTGCGGCGAGCGGGGGCTACTCTTCATTGCAGTGCACAGGTTTCTCATTGCAGTGGCTTTTCTTGTTGCGGAGCACGGGCTCTAGGGCCTGCAGGCTTCAGTAGTTGTGGCACGTGGGCTCAGTAGTTGTGGCTTGAAGGCTCTAGAGCGCAGGCTCAGTAGTTGTGGTGCATGGACTTCATTGCTCCACGGCATGTGGGATCTTCCTGGATCAGGGCTCGAACCCGTGTCCCCTTCATTGGCAGGTGGATTCTTAACCACTGCGCCACCAGGGAAGTCCTTACATTCAATTCATTCAACAAATGCCCAAGTGGGCCTAACTTTCCCTGAAGGAATTTTAAAGAAATTTATATGAACAATTTTTTTTTTTTTTTTTTTTTTTTTGCGTTATGCGGGCCTCTCACTGCTGTGGCCTCTCCCGTTGTGGAGCACAGGCTCCGGACGCGCAGGCTCAGCAGCCATGGCTCGCGGGCCTAGCCGCTCCACGGCATGTGGGATCCCCCCGGATCAGGGCACGAACCCGTGTCCCCTGCATAGGCAGGCAGACTCTCAACCACTGCGCCACCAGGGAAGGCCCTGAACAATTATTTTAATGCCTCCTAAGTTTATGGCACTTATGAATTTTCAAAGCATTTTAACCTTTAATACTTCACTTAAATGTGACACCGTTCTGGGAGGTGGTAAGGACCGATATTATGATCCCTAAATGAAATTGAGGCTTAGAGAACAGTTAATCCAGGGTCACATAACTAGTCAACTGCAAAGTGAGGCCTAGGAGGAAAACCTGATGGGAATGATAAGATATATACACACGAAACAACTGTAAGAAGAAGTTGGGTGAGACTGGGAGGGGGTGACACGCTCCTGGAGGCTCCTGTCTCATAAACTGACCAATCTGAGTCCTGCAGGGAAGAGGTCAGTGGTTCCTCCTTCTTAAGACTCCCTGGGTCGGGCTTCCCTGATGGCGCAGTGGTTAAGAATCTGCCTGCCAAAGCAAGGGACACGGGTTCGAGCCCTGGTCGGGAAGATCCCACATGCCGCGGAGCAACTAAGCCCGTGCGCCACAACTACTAAGCCTGCGCTCTAGAGCCTTCAAGCCACAACTACTGAGCCCACGTGCCACAACTACTGAAGCCTGCAGGCCCTAGAGCCCGTGCTCCGCAACAGAAGCCACCACAGTGAGAAGCCCGTGCAGCGCAACGAAGACTCGCTGCAACTAGAGAAAGCCCGTGCGCAGCAACGAAGACCCAACACAGCCAAAAATAAAATAAACAAACAAACAAAAAAAGACTCCCTGGGTCTAGGAACTTGAATGTGCACATACCATTCCGCCTCGGATACATGCTGTGTCTATACGTGAGTGGCCATTGGCCATTTATGAGGTCCCTGAGGGCAGAGACGGCTTGGCACAGTATCTGGCACATGACAGGCGTTCAACGTTTTTGAATTGACTGCCTTCCAGCTGTTCTCAAGGTTAAAGCAGGACTTGACTTGCTGTGGCTCACTCTCGCCATCTAGTGGCCAGTTCTAAGAGAAACAGACCACAGAGGGAGCTGAGTTTCCCAAGCCGATCTGGCTGCAGCATAGTCACACCTAGTCTACAGACCATTTTTCTGGTCAGGACCAACTCAGACAGATTTCCTTGACACTCTTTAAAAATATGTGTGCATCTCATGCTAACACTGTGCCTGGCTCCAAAACAAAAGTCAAGTAAATGGCCAACTATTAGGCACTGATTATGTGGACAAGTATGTGCAGGAGCACATGAAGGTACGAGAAAAGCACATTTCACAGTTCCTGAACTTAAAGAGCCTACAGTTTAACTTGGAGTAACACACTCCACACCCTAGGCATCCCAGCACACTCACATACTTAGAACAATGGAAGTTTTAGAACTCCCAGTAAGACTTGATCCTGTAGACAAAGCAGAATTTTTCTGGAGAAAAAAAGTTTGAAAGAAACCAATGGGATTACTTTTATTTTTTTCACTATTGTGAGTCAGATAAGCAGAAAGCCCTCTTGCTATAAAATACTAGAAATTCTAGATAAAATACCAAAATATGTCTTGCTTAATGCATAGTTGAGTACATAAGAAAATTAAAAATTTTTTACAGGGGCCAAGAATAGAAATTGAAAACATAAGGATAAGACACTGTAGAATATCAACAAGCAGATTTGTAATAAGATGAAATAGTTTTTCTAAAAGCTAAAAATATAGTCAATGAAATTAAAAACTCAGTGGATAAGTTTTAGACAACAGACTGAACATGGCTAAAGAGACAATAAGTGAATTGGAAATAGATCTGAGAAACTTTGCAAAAGTAGTTAAAAAAGGAAAAAATAGAATGAGAGTAAGAGACTTAGAGAAAAGAATAAAGAGTCCTGGGCTTCCCTGGTGGCGCAGTGGTTGAGAGTCCACCTGCCGATGCAGGGGACACAGGTTCGTGCCCCGGTCTGGGAAGATCCCACATGCCGTGGAGCGGCTAGGCCCGTGAGCCATGGCCACTGAGCCTGCGCGTCCAAAGCCTGTGCTCCGCAACAGGAGAGGCCACAACAGTGAGAGGCCCACGTACCGCAAAAAAAAAAAAAAAAAAAAAAGAATAAAGTGTCCTAATACATGTAACTACAGATCCAGAGGGTTAAAGGTGAGGAGGCACATTAGAAAAGATAATAGCTATGAACTTTCCAGAATATATGACACACGTAGCTCTTGCCAGTCAGGAAGCACAAGAAGGATAAATAAAAATAGATCCACGTCTCAACACTTCAAGGCAAATTGCAGAACATCAAAGACAAAGAGAAGTCTTTTTGAAAAAAAAAGACAGTAGAAAAATATGTTCCAAATGTTGAGAGGAAATATACAGCTAAATTATCTTTCAAAAGTGAAAGTAAAATAGACAGTTTCCAACAAAGAGCATACCACTAACACCCTTTGTAAAAGTGTCATTAAAGAGTGTACTTTAGAGAAAAAAATGAATCTGGAACTAAGAAGAACAATGCAAAATGAAATAGTGAACAAAGGCATTATAAAACTCTGGGTAAATATAAAACAAGCACTGACAGCATAAAACAATACAGATTTTTTAAAAACAATAAATGATAACTAACTTAGGGCATATAAAAGCAAGGTGAATATAATGGAAAAGAATCTGAAAAAGAATATATATATATCTGAATCACTTTGCTGCACACCTGAAACACTGTAACTCAACTATACTTCAGTAAAATGAATACATGAATATTAAAAGTAAAAAAAATTTAATTTTTCAATAAAAATTAAAAAAGCGAGGTAGAAATAAAACTCAGTAATGCTGACATGTAAGCTGGACTGCGTGATCAGAGTTAAAACTTTCTAAAGCTCATATTGTTAGGTAGGAGATTAGAGATTTTTTTCAAGTCAAGTACGCCTGTCAATTTTAAAAGATAATCACCAAAGGAAGAAAAATATGTGTAATTTCCAAACCTGTAGAGATGATGAAAATGAATACAGAAATCTCAAGAACTTTTCATTAAATATGGTAGATTAAACCACTGTTATATCTCTGCTCACTCCTGAAACTACTCTAAACATAGTATTAACATTAATAAGTAAGTTTAGCAAGGTTGCAAGATAAAAAACCAGTATACAAAAATCCATAGTATTTCTATATGCTAGCAACAGGCAATTGGAAATTAGAATTTTAAAAAATACTATTTACAATAGCACCAAAAATTATGAAATACATAGGAAAAAATCTGATAAAAAATGTACAAAATCTGTAAACTGAAAACTACAAAGTATTGCTGAGAGAAATCAAAGAGCAAAATAAGTGGAGAGATATACCTTGTTCATAGGTCATGATTATATATCGAAGATCATTTAAAAATCAAAATGGAGTAACTCTGGTTCAAGCATTCAAAATGGAGCCAGATGGCCACTGTGGATGTGGTTTCAGACATGTTCCTGCATCACTGAGAACTTAAATTTTCTGAACTCTATCAAACTCAAGGACGCCACCAGTTGTTTTCAAAATAGTATTTGCTAGCAACTTCCAGCTGCAATCTTGTAACAATGTGACCATTTCGGATCCCAATCAATCCTTGCTTAATAAGCACCCTTACTTCTTACCAGCTCCAATCCTAAGTCTTGACAAACAATTTATATAACTTTGTGGTTGTTGCCTGTATAAGCCTCCCGCATTTTGTAGTCCACAGAATACAATTCAAGTGCTTCTTGATTCTGTGTCTCCCAGGCTATAGTCCTCAGCTTGGCTCAAATAAAACTCTTTTCTATTCCTATCATAGATTGTTTATTGATTACTTGAGTTGACAGTCAAAAAACACAACATTGTTAAGATGTCAGTTCTCCCCAAACTAATCTAAGTCTCCAACGCCATCCCAATTAATGTCCCAGCGGGACATTTTGTGGAAATTGACAAGCTGACTCTAAAATTCATATAGAAATGCAAAGGACCTAGAATAGCCAAAACAATTTTGAAAAAGAACAAAATTGAAGGGCTCATACTACCTGATTTCAAGACTCATTATAAAGCTACAGTAATCAAGACAATGTGGTATTGACATCAAATAGACAAATAGATCAGTGGAGTAGAGTCCAGAAACACACACACAAATATGAACAGCTGAGTTTTTGCAAAGGTACAAAGACAATTCAATGGAGGAGAGTCTTCAACAGTGGTGCTGTTGAAAAATGGATGTCTCATGCAAAATAATGAACTTCCATCTATACCTCACACCATAAACAAAAATTAACTCAAAATGGATCACAGACTTAAATGTAAAACCTAAAATTGTAAAATTTCTAGAAGACAACCCAGGAGAAAAATTTTGTGACATTGGATTATGCAAAAATTTCTTAGATATGACTCCAAAAGTGCGATCAGTAAAAAGTTTTTGATAAAGCAGACCATCAAATTTTTAAACATTAGCTCTTGAAATGACACTGTCATAGAACAGACAAACCACAGAATAGGAGAAAATACAATTGACCTTGAATAACACAGGGGTTAGGGGCACCAACCCTCCACGCAGTCAAAAATCCATGTATTACCTTATAGTCAGCCCTCCACATACAGTGTTCTGTATCTGTGGATTAAACCAACTGGGGAATCTTGTAATACTTTAATATGTATTTATGGGGGAAAAAAATCCATGGATAAGTGGACCCGCACAGTTCAAACCCATGTTGTTCAAGGGTCAACTGTACTTGCAAAGCACATATTTAAAAAGGATGTGTATTCAAAATATATAAAGAACTCTCAAAATTCAATAGGAAAACAAACAGAAAGGGCAAAAATTTGATATACACAACATGGATCCATATCAAAATTATGCTGAGTGAAAAAGTCAGACCAAAAAAAAGGAGTACATAGTGTATGACTCCACTTATATAAAATTCTAGAAAATACAAAATAGTCTATAGTGAGAAAGCCAAGCAATAGTTACTTGGGGGAAGAGGAGGAAGGAGGCTTATGAGGAAACTTCAGGGAATGATGGATATATTTACTATCTTGATTGTGATGATGGTTTCATGAATATATACATGTCAAATTTTATCTAACTGTAAACTTTAAGTACGTGCAGTTTATGTCACTTATACCTGCATAACTCCTTTTTAAAAAACAAAACAAAAAATTACATTAACAGCTATCATTCATTGAGAACTTGTCATGTTTGATTGATTTTTTTGCTTATATTATCTTTGCATATTTCTATTTTAAGCAGAGTAGGAATGACTCAGCTAAAAGACCACATTTCTCTATCTCCCTAGCACGCAGATACGGACATAGGCTAAGTTCTGGCCAATGAGATATCAGCAGAAGCGTGTGGTACTTCTGAAAAGTCTTTCTTAACAAGAATAAGCCATGTCTTTCTTTTCCTCCTTCTGTATGGAATGCAAATCTGTTGACTGGAGCTCTAGCAGCCTTTTTGGAACACAAAGTAATCTTGAAAATATAAACCAAGTGCTGATGATAGAAACAGAGGCCTGAGTCCCTGACAACATGATGAAACCACCATATTTGCCTTGAACCTCCAGTCCCTAGACTTCTTTTGTGAGAAAAATAAACTACCTTGCTTAAAGCCAATTATTTGGGGCGCTTCGTTAGTTTGTTTTGTTGTTATATGCAACTGAAGCTAATCCTAACTGACAGAGCCTCTTTCAATGATGCTTGGTACGGCGGAGCTACTTCTCAGACTTTGGGAAGGTTAGATCCTGTGACAGGTTGACACTTTGACCAGAGGTAAAGAAACAAACATCGTCTTCATGCTTCCTGCAGGTTCACGGACACTGTCCCAAAGCCACACTCTCCGAGTGGCTGACACAGGCTTTCACTCCATTAATCCACTTTGCTGTTTTCATCTGCTCTCACCTCCTTTCTGGCTATGTACAGACATCTTATTTTCCTCACCCACACATTTGTCTGAGTCCAACTTGATCATTTCTTAATACCACTTTGGCCTAGTCACATTTTCCACTGAAAATAAATAACACATTTTATGTTTGTATGACAGCTTTTATTGCTCTAATTCATGTTATAGCTGTTCTTTCACATGATCTACTAAACCATTAAGTTGAGGAGGGCAGAGAGGAGTCTCTCATTTCTCAGATGGAGAGGCCTGGCAGGAGAGGTGATGTGACTTGCCAACATCCCAAGGAAAGAGTGGAAGCTCAGACCAGATGAGGTTCCCTGACTCTGTGCCCATCTTGCACTGCATGCAGAGCTCTCCTCCCTCATTCATTTATTTCCCTTTGTTTTTCAAAAGTTTGTCAAACACCTGCTCTGTGGCAGAACTAAGCCATGCCAAGCATTGGGTGGGGATACTAAGAGTAGCCAGACATGCTCTATGCTCTCAAGGAGCTCCCCATGCAGGAAAGACAACTTTTTACACACGCAGACAGTACCGTGGACAAGCATGCAGCATCTCTACCTAGTGACTGAGCTGCGGTGAAGACAATTCCCTGGTGTCTTCCCTTATCTGTATTTAGGAAAAAAACAGAAGATTCTGGGATTTCCCCCTTTTCTCCTTTCATTACCAGTCATTTCTGCCTTCCATTTCATAATCATCTCCTTTGGACCTCTGTGTGATAAATGGATTTTTTATGTTCCCCATCTATTCAATATCATCTCAAAGATTTTGCCTTATATTCTTTTTCAACAGTTTTCTTTTTATTTCCCTCCACTCTGAATTGGTTATTTCATCCTCATCCATTGCTGAACCAACATACGTTCTTCCTGCTGTGAGGTCACCCTCCACTTCTGTCATCACCGAATTCCCCTTGAGTCCTTCACTCCTCCAGGATTTTCTCTCTTTGGCTGTTTTCTTAGCCCTCTTCACGGGCTTTCAGAGGGGGCACTCCCAACACTTAGGCCACTCCTGAAAAACCCAAGGCTTTTGGAACCCAGGGCTGGAAAAATGTAATCTTTCCTGAAGGGTAACATGAAGGCAGAAACCCCACTAGACAAAGGCCTAACCAAGGCCTGGCTCTCTAGTTAACTAGCCATGACCTTGGGCAGGTCACTTCCTCTCTCTGGACCCCAGTACCCACTTTGGTAAAAAGATAGTATTTAATGGGAGCCCTTGCCTGGCCCAAACACAATATAATTCTAACGGTACTGACCTGCGCTGTCCAATAAGGCAGCCACTAGCCATGTAGCCATTGAGCCCTTGAAATGTGCCCAGTCCAAATCAAGATGTGCTGTGAGTGTGCGATAGACACTAGATAACGAAGACTTTGTACAAAAAAAAGAAAATGCAAGATATGAGTAATTTTTACATAGATTACATGTTGAAATAACGGTATTTTGGATATACTGGGTTAAATAAAATATAATGTTAAAATTAATTTCACCTTCTTTTTACTCTTTTAAGTGTGGTTTCAAGAACATTTTCAATTACATTGGGGTTGCTTGTTGTGTGTCCACTGGCCAGCACCCAGACAGCTGTCACACAAGAAGCCCAGTGCCATGGCTGGGTCCTGACTCACTCAAGACACATAGTAAAAGGAGACAAATTCATCTACCTTAGTCACCAGGTGACCCGGAAGATTTGGATCTAGACCAGTGTTTCTTAATCTGAGGATTAAGGACAGAAGCCTTGGGCAGAATTCAGGTGGTCTATGATCTTTAAAATTTACATCTTTATTTTCACTGGCCTCTACTTGACATGTTAGCCTTGCCTTCCGTTATGAATGTAGGAAACAAACCACAGGAATGAATGTTAGTTGTACTTGGACTTGTTTGTCAGCAATAGAAATCAGTTACGTTCCTAACACCTTACAGTTGCCGCAGAATTTCAAAATACGATTTAGTTTCATCACTATGATACCATGTAGTGGTTATTAGACCTGCCACTGAATCTTGTTATTTGATGTGTTAATAAAGAAGCACACGTATCACAGATTTGTTTTTATATTTTGGTAACTGTGTTTCAGTATAATTTATTTTCTTAAATTTCTTTGGATGTTATTTCATAGGTGTAAAAACATTATTCTGACAGGTGTCCTTAGACTGCTAGAGGGTTCCATGGCACAAAAAAAGACCGAAAACCCTAATCAAGAAAGACAAGGCACTTTCATCGGCTGGAGTACCAGGGGGGACCCCTAACCCTGAAGGGGCTGCCAGGACAACGTAGGCTGTCCCACTGGAGATGCCCAGCGCCGCCCCTCAGCTTGTTTGCCCCACAGACAGACTCTTCAGCTACAGAACAAGAGAACATAATATCTGACCCCTTTGTTTTGGTGCCAAGCCTTCTGGATAGTCAACATTTTGAGGTCCTAAAAAGCACACCATCAAGTATTTGGATCCATTTTAAATACCTAAATGATATGTACAACAGATATCCTTCCTTATTCCACCCCTGAATCCAACTCCCATCTCTGAGCCTCACACCCGTGGGAGGTGTCAGGGTCAACAAGAGGGCCGGAAATGGGTGGGTTTCAGCCTGGGATGCTCATAGCCCTGGGGGCGGGCTAAAGCTTTGAACCTATTGGGTTGGTCTTTGCGTCAAAATATCCTATTGTGCTTTTGCTAAACCCTCCTCTGGCAACTCTGAGATTAGCCCTGGGACAGGGCTCCAGCAGTAGCTACAGAGAAATCTGGTTTAGGAATTATTCCCCAAGCCAGCCAGCCTCTCCCAGATGCCCTGAGCTACTAAGAAAAAGCCTTCTAGGAATTCAGTCTCACCCACTGCAGCCCAATTACTAAGAGTATAAAGACAGCTGCCACTCCCTGGACACTTTACACCCAGGCAGTCCTGCCTGTGTACAAGCTCTCATTCAACACTGAGCAAAGCAGGGGTCCTTATCCCTAGAGTACAGGCTGCACAAGACCACACAGCCATTACGTGAAAGAGTCAACATTGAAACTAGATCTGTCAACTCCACAGTGATTTCCCCCAACAGGCTTGAAGTCTCCCTTTGACTTGAAGCCAGACAACAGTGAAATCATTGAGCAGAAGGTGGAATCCCTTTTACAGAACTCAGCTGACCCCCAACTAACCAAACATAATTTTTAAAAGAAGTTCGATTCTCTCTCTTCATTCTCCTGCCTTCCACCCACCCAGGTCCTTCTTCCTGTAGCTGCCCAAAAGAGTCAGTCCAGGGCTTCCCTGGTGGCGCAGTGGTTGAGAGTCCGCCTGCCAATGCAGGGGACATGGGTTCGTGCCCCGGTCCGGGAGGATCCCACGTGCCGCGGAGCGGCTGGACCCGTGAGCCATGGCCACTGAGCCTGCGCGTCCGGAGCCTGTGCTCCGCAACAGGAGAGGCCACAGCAGTGAGAGGCCCGCGTACCGCAAAAAAAAAGAATCAGTCCAATGGCAGTGGTCCACCCCAACTTCTGCCACCAATGCCTGCCCTGGAGAAGTTCTAAAGGACTACAGGAGGAGGGACTTTTGTTTCCAACCCTGAAATCAAGTCCACTGCAGACCTACAGCCCAGTCGGTAGTAGGATCCGGACCCAGTCGTTTTGCCTCTGGGCCCTACGTTCCTCATCTGTAAAATGAAGGGCTTTGACTTCAATGGCTTCAAAGAAAACCCTGAGAATTCTCAAGGGAGAAGCTGCTTTTCTGCTTTTCACATTGAGACTTCAAGAAGACTTCACGAAGGGCTCCATGACTAAAAGCATGCTTGAAGGCAGTGGACTAGATGACTTCTAAAAGCTTGCCCTGCTCCCAGGACATCCTAGGAACTTTCCCAGGGCAGACATGCAGCCGTAGTTTAGTGTCTCCTGGTGCCGGGTTTTTGGGGGGGCTGGGGGGGTGGAGGGTGTCTTACAACCTAAGAGGCAGTGCTGGACTTGAATGAGCTTCTGAGCAGCGTTTAATGCCCCTTTCCAGTCCCCATGCAGGCAGTGAAGGGCTTTAAACAGCACAGATGACATTTTCAGGAGAAATGGGCTCTCCAGTGCTGTGAACATCACAGATTTAAACGGTCTACGCGATTAAATACACAAGGTCCTGGGTTTCCAACTCTGCCTATTCATCTGACTCACCTGTAGTTTGTTATAAAAGACCCTCTCCCTAGACCTACAGAATCAGAATTCTCAGGAATGGATCACAGTAGTGTCTTTATCAAGCCCCGGTGATGATGATGGCCAGCTTGGGGAACCACTAGAGTAGACTGCAGCAACAGAGAAACTAAGAAGTAGGAGCTGATGCTCCTACCTGCCTTAGTGAAGGCTTTAATAAAGATCTTCCAGGAAAAAAAAAAGAAAAAAAAGAATCACATCAGAAGTAGTTAGACTTCTAGGCCCTCTGACCATTCTCTTAGAAACCGTCAGAGCCAAGCAAAAGTATTAGTTCCACAACCCAAGGCAACCCCCAACCCCCGTTGAGAACTGAGTTCCACCACTAGATGGCAGACACGCACCAGGCAGCCTCCTCCTACAGCACAGTCCTACTTCCTAGCTTCCTCGGTAGAACTGGAGCAGGACCGCATTCCTAACATACTTTGCAGGACTGTTTGAAGGCTGGAAAAGTCTGATGTGAGTGTTATCATGAAAACTGGGAAATTTCAAGAAGTGAAAAGAAAGTACATGGTGCTCACTGATAAAGAGGAATCTGGAAATATCCTCAACTCTAATTCCCTTAGTGAGAGCATCCTGGGCTTGTCAGATAAAACCCCATGAAGCACATGAGCTTGTAAGGCAGAGGCCAGGCTGGCTTCCCCTGGCCCAGGGCAGTCAGCACTTAACACCATGGTGAACCCCAGGCCATTTTCATCCCCTGCATCACGGGCGCCACTGACCTAGTCCCAGCAAATCCTCATTGTAAAAGGGGATGCCAAGCATGGATTGGACCGTGCGAAAAATGAGTTTGCGTAAGGCACAGTTTCATGTTCTCCCACCCGTAAGCTCCATCCGTTCATCTGAGGAGATACGTCTAGATAAATCCTTAGTCCTAGCTTCAAATTGATTCAGTTGGCTAGTTTGTTATTTTAGTTCATGATGTAATTGAAAAGATACATAAGCATATATGCAGGTACAGCCCAAGATTTAGCAGGAAGGTTAACTTCATTCTGGGTTTTAGCAAATGTGTTTAAACTGTTTTAAAACAGAAATCTAAACAGCCCCCAGCACCAGATGATGAAAGAAATCAATCCCTACGGTTCCATCCTCTCAAAGTTTTCCCACATCCTAGGTCTCCTGCTCCACCTCTTGTCTTTAAAACTCTTATGCAGGTCCTAACAGGTTTCTTTCAGTCTGAGCCGACGTGGTTTGATTCAAGCAGCACTCACCCGTCAAAAGGGTGAGTCCAGGATGCAGAGCGGAAAGTGGCTCAAAGGATGCTGCGACAGGCGGGTGGGAGGCAGAGCAAATCGCTCAAGGGCTTCACTGGCCTGCACAACTGTGCCTCAAATTACAACAAGGAAGCAGAACTGAATTCTGAGAAATGAACAGAGTCCCAAGCAAAGCTTGGACTCCAGACGTGGTCCACAGATAGGGGAAATGTGAGAGCAACGCACAGAGCAAACTGGATCGCAGCTAAAGCGGCTTGCACAACCACGACTCACGTCTTCATCTGCCTGCAGGTAATAATCGAGCTTGATAACACACACCTAAGTGTTATGTGAAAACACAACGGCCTTCTGAGGATGGATTCCTCTTAAATCCAAGTTCTTTTGGATCTGAATTCCTTGAAGGGTTTGCCTCTGTCCTTGGAACAAGTGGCTGGAAATAACAGGGCAACTCCGCACATCAATGAGGGTCATTGGGTGCCTGGGAGGCAGCAGGTGAAGGGATGAAAGGGAAGCTGAGAAAAGGGGGGGCCGGGGGGAAGAGTCGGGGTGCTACAAGGAGCACAAAAGCCAATTACTTTAATTATTTTCAAATCCTCGGTGGTGGGTGACCTAGATCTTTCAGTAACAAGAGATGATGATTATCTGCATTTGATTGATGTATGACTATACACTAAATGGATATAGTCATCAGGGTAATCACACACACATATATGCATGTGAATTCAACCTGAAGTTGTTCACATTGTCCTAATGTCAACTTTCCTCCACCCAACCCCAATAAAGTTTTCTTTATTTAGAAGGTTTTGTTCTGGCTTTTATTGTGAAAGTTGAGGAAGGGATGGGGAAGGGAGGACAGGAAGGGAGGAGACTGCACAAACCGGATGACCTCACAGGGAGCAGAGCCGGCCAGAGCCGGAGAAGAGAAGCCTCCCAGGGATCTCGACCTGGCTTCAGAAGCAGAGCAGAAACACACAAGTGCACACATGGTGGCCTGGGTGCAGCCCAGGAGGGGAGGCATAGTGACAGCAGGCTGGTGCCCGTATCCACACAGCGAAGGCCTGGAGGCGCTACTTTCCCTTCAGCTCGCTGGCCTCAGCCACTGTTCCTCCGGCCCAAGCACCACAAAGAAGGCAAGAGTGGGTTCTTTTCTGTTCAGTCTTTATTTACAGCAAAGTACAGAGTATGTGGTCATTTATGTAACTGCTAAGAGTAAAGGCAGGGCAGTAGAAAGAAAAGGGGGAAGCGCAGGCATCTAAGACACACAAAAGAAGCCTACGTCTTTATTTACCACTCACTCTGTTCCTAAGGCAGGACTGGCTAGGCACTCACTGCCTCTAAGGGTGGCCGGATGCTGACCTGTAGCCAGCCCCCTGCCCCAGGAGGGCCGAAGAAGGCCCAGAGACCAAGATCAAAGGGGACTCAGCTCCAGGCTCACCCCGACGGTTTCCTCAGCCTGCTCTCCCTCTCGTTTGCTCGGACACCGAGACTTTCCCCACTCCACCCTGAGGTCAGGGTGAAGGAGAGGAGTGGCAGAGAGGTCCAGTCAGCCCTTCTCAGAAGCCCAGCCCTGGGACCCAGAATCTCCCTAGCCCGCCTCACCCACACGGTTGTGGGCAGGCAGGTGGGAGACTCCAGGGCAGAGGAAAACACTTCCCTGCAAGAGGCTACTACTTCCCTCCAATAGCCTTGGGCCCTAGTGCTGGTCAAGGATGTCAAATCAGGGAAACCTCATAAGGACAGCAAAGGAGGTGATACACAAACGAGCTGGGCTCCAGTCCCTCCCGCACACAAGCCTTAGCCTGACCTAGTGGCCTCATGAGACTGGCAACCCACCCTGGACACAGAGACAAGTGTCCAAGCCAGCCCAGGAGAGGCAAGAAGCCAGTGTCCTTGACTGCCCAGCAGCCGAGACCACAGTGGGTTGCTGCAGAGACAACAGGTTCTGAAGGGTGAACCGGGGACCTTTCCCTGCCACCCTCCCCAGCCTGTTCTTCAGAGACCGCTGCCTCTTTGAGGGCCTACCCTATCCATTCCAAATCAAAGGACACCTGAAGTCACAACACTGCATCTTCCGTATACACACTGCCAGCTCTCTGCCCCTATTGGTCTCAGGCTGCCCAAGAACAAGAAACCCAGGGAGCAGAAGCTCCACTGGGGTGAAGGAGCTTGGGACCAGGCCTTCCCACGACACAATGCCTGTTCCCTAAACACATGGTCCTTGGACAATACCTGCGCAGCCGGGAGAAGCAAGCACCACAGGGTATCTCTGAAGACAAGAGACTCCCATGTACACACGACCAACATTGCCCCACTCTGCTCATCCGTGTCGCCTCCCTGGACAGCAAAGGGTACCCAGGTGACTCATGTCATGATTTCTGGCCTAATGGCTCTCTACCTGACTCTCCAACGGAATCAGAGATCCAGTGACTCTTAAAATACCAAGTCCGGGATTGGCCACATAGAAAGCTCAAATTCAGATACTCAGTTGGCTAAACGCTGGGGTCACCACACCAAGGCAGAGCTTCCCGTCCCCTCCTGGCCCCAGACGTACTATGTCACAGAACCAGAGGAGTCGTCAGCACGGCCCAGTGAGCCCCCAACCAAGACACCAAGAATTGGTGACAGTTTTACCCAGAGGCAGGGCAGCCCTAGAGCTGCTTCCAGCGAGGACAGGGCTATTCGGAGACACTGGAGGCTTGGTCCCAACACCAGGAGTAGATGAGGAAGCGGCTAAGTAACTCAAGGCTCAGAGATGAGAAGAATCCATCTTCCAAGGCAGTGGGATAGACAGCCAAGGCACTGAATGGTTTGGCACCTGGGAGCTTCAAGTAAAGTTGACCGTGCTACCACCGAAGGGCCGAGGCTCTCCCAGACAGGGACGGGCTTCCCCTGAGCACAGACAGGCCCCACCCAACAAGGCAGGAGACCCCTGGGTCCTCAGGATCCTGCCATCTACCCTTCATCTCAGAACCGCACAAGGCATGACTGGAAAGATAATCAATACTGACTCGGAAACACGCACTCCAGAACTTGGCCATCCCGCCAGGTACCGGCCTTCAGAGCAGGCACCTCGGGACCCTCCCCTTCTCCAACCAGGCAGCTGCTGCCCTTGGGGGGCTCCCTCAGGGCCTGCAGTACAGTCTCCTGAAGGTCTCAGGGGTGGCAAAGCCCTGCTGGGGATTAGGTTTGACTTTTTGACACAGCCCAACGGAGTTAGAGTCAAGTGGAGTCCAGAAAAGGGGAGGCAAACTGCATGGCTGCTTGCTCCCGTGTGACTAGAGTTAACGGCATCAGTTTATCTGAATGGCTCAAGGGGCTATGAAAGCAATGGAAGGAGAAGCGTTCCCCAAAGTGTTTCAGGCTATGGCAGTCACAAGGGAATAACTAAGGGCATAGCCTACCGAGCACTGAGATGGAACACACTGAGGTGAAAAGCTTCTGCCTCTTCTGCAGTTAAAAGGTGACGCTTCAGGCCTCTATAATTACACCTCCTCCTTCTCGCTTGGTCCCCTGCTTCCTCCACCCCTCCCCACCAGGAATCTTCAGGAATCCGTACTTCTTGCAAAGAAGGAAGTTTTCACCAAGAGGGAGCCCTCGGAAAAGCTGGAATTCTTCACCCCAAATGTTTTCAGCCCAAGACTCCAACTTGTGACTTAAAAACGCCACTCCCAGGCTTCCCTGGTGGCGCAGTGGTTGAGAGTCCGCCTGCAATGCGGGGGACACGGGTTCGTGCCCCGGTCCGGGAAGATCCCACATGCCGCGGAGCGCCTGGGCCCGTGGGCCATGGCCGCTGAGCCTGTGCGTCTGGAGCCTGTGCTCCGCAACGGGAGAGGCCACAACAGTGAGAGGCCCGCGTACTGCAAAAAGACAAAAACAAACAAAAAAAACACGCCACTCCCCTTCCCCACCCCTCGTTTCCGGCAGCTGCCACATGACGCGGCAGCGTGGTAAATAAGTCAATCAATGTGGCTGTGATGTTGCCAGTGACGGTCCCCGTTATCCTCACCTCGCTGCAAATCCCCACGCCTCGGGGAACAAAAGCTACAGGCTCCCTACACGGCAGAGCTCTCTTGCCACCCTGTGAGGGGCAGGCTGCCAGCAGAGGCCCTCAACCGAAGCCCAGACTGCAAGGGTCCACTGTGCACTCCACAGCTTGGGGGACAGCCCAAGGAATCTCATGGGTGACTTCCCTGGGAGGCACCAGCATCTCAGACGATGCGACAGGCATAGTCCCACTCCCTCCTTCCCCACTCAGTCAGGAAGCGACCCCGTCACATCCCCATCAGGGAAGGAGAGCGAGGCAGCTCTGGCTTTCCGAGAGACTGAGAAGCGGGTGAGTAAGGAAGGAAGTGTGGAGCTACCCGAGCAGCCAGAGGTGGGCAGGGGCAAGAAGAAAACGCAGAAGACTCGTTCCCCTCAGTGGGCCCCTTCCCTGAGTTTGAGTTTTGAGTTGAGGTCTTGCCTAATTTCAACTCAAAAAAAAAAAAAAAAGAAAAAAAAAAGAAAAGAGGATCTCTCATTAACATTATCCTGAAGCTCCAGCACCAGGAAGGTGGCATCTGGCAGGGGAAGCGATCAAAAGTTCCAGACTCCACTTCCAACGAGACCCATGGACACTGAGAGCCGCGAGCCGTGAGCCTCCCTCCCAGACGCCTGAGCCTGCCCCACCTGGAACCCACCAGGCAACTTCCCTTTGGTGAAACTCCAGCTCCAGCCCCCAAAACACACTCAAGTACAGGCCCTCCTGCAGAATACTTACGGCAAACAGCTGTACAGTATTTGTACATTTACACAAAAATAGATCCTTTTCTATATATATATATGTATGTATTTATAACTGGTTACACGTTGAAGTCATAATTAGGCATCACCAGTAGTAGTAGTTGGCACAGTTTGTCATTTAAGCTCAGGGTCAAGTTCTGTTTCATTTCGCTGCTCCGAAGTACCAAAAAAAAAAAAAAAAAAAAAAAAGGCATTTCATCTCCATGGTGTTTTCTTAAATACAGCAATGTCATAGGAAACCATATGTATAGATGCACAGTGCCTCCTGTCCCCTCCTCCTGTCCCTTGGAGATCGGGGCCAGGGTCTGAGGAGACGGGGGTCAGTGCGGCCGGCTGCTGGACTCCGAGGCCTGCCTCTTGCGTGAAGGGGTATAGCCATTGAGATAGCCGTTGGTCTGCCGTTTGGAGAGCCCTCCGTTCAGGATGTCCTGGATGTGCTGCACGATGAGGTTGATGGCCACTGTGGGGCAGAGACCAGAAAAGTGTTAGGGACACGGGGAGGGTGGGAGCACGTCTGTGGGGCTGTGTGTCTGTTTGGGTGGACGGCACTCAGGAACCAAAGGCTAAAAACTGTTCCAGGAAGCTGGCTCTGCTGCTTGCCAGCAGGTCACGCCACCTCCCCAAGCCTCCATCAGGGCTAATATGACCCCCGCAGGGGCATTCTCGGAGTAGGACAACGTAGAACACGATCAGAGGCACGGACTGGATGAAAGCAATTGACCCAAATTCTGTAGACATGAGGTCTGGCCTTCGCTCTGACACCATCCATTAGCTGTGAGACCCTTCCACTGGGCCCCCATCCCACGCAGCTCCCCATCCCAAGGACAGGGACCCTACAGAAGGCCCTCTCCTCCAAAGGTCAAATGGGACTCTCTTTCCTTAGCCTTGGAAAGAAATCATATGATTCAAGCAAATGATCAATGTTAACATCACCCCAAATGGGATAAACATCAAGTGCTCTCTGAGGTGATGCCCCAAGGACACCCCTCCCCCAGGGTGTTCTCCAGACTATATAAGCTTAAGCTAATGTGAGGACACAAAAGCAAACCCAAGCTGAGTGCCATTCTACAAAACACTGGGCCTGTGCTCCTCAAAAATGTCAGTGTCATAAAAAACAAAGAAACGCTGAGGAAAGTTAAAGGAGATTAAGTCAATGTTAATTGTCCTGGATGTGATGAGCGCACTGTGGCAATGTAAATGAAAATGGCCTTGTCCTTAAGAAATATACAGTGAAATTTTCACTGCTGTGACTAACTCCCAAAAGGCTCGGCAAAAATTTTACTTTTTAAACAGAGGAAAATTGAAATAAATGATAAAGAGAATGAGAAGACGGGGTATTCTCACAATTCAACTCTGCCCCACTATGCCTAAGTCCAGGGATAGTCCTACTTTCTAGACAAGTCAAAGCTAACGCATAAATGCACTAGTGGTAGAAATCCCTTTCCCTTTAGGAAAGGCTACCTTAGTGGCAGGTCATTCTAAATTAGATTAAGAAGGAAATCTACTTTTGCTAAAAAATGGCCTCAGATACAAGGCAGCCAGGTATCCTCACTGGGAATGACAGTAGAAGGTAATCTATTGCCCTCTGATTGTTGCCAGAGAAGCACAAGTTCACGCCTGTCCCCATTTATGTACATGCATATTCACAGGGGCCTGTCCCTGAGGCCAGATGCATAGGTATAAATACCTTTCTGGCTCACAGCAGCAGCCAGTGGCTCAACCACATCTATAGAGCCTTGTCTGGTTACCACATCCTACTCCAAAGTATAACTGACAAAGGGTAGAAGTTATGCCCCACGGGATGGCACTCCATGAGGACTCACCTAGATTATCTGCACCTCTAGGAATGATCACATCAGCGTATTTCTTTGTCTGTGGAGAAAGATATTTACAATGCGTTAAATGCATTACAACGCATTAAAGAGAGAAGCTGGACCAAGCCCCTCTTCTAAGGGAATGTGGGGAAAGGGCCAGCCTTCTACCAATCCCAGAGAGCAGCAGCTTGTGGCTTTAAACAGAATACATTTTATCCACGTTATCTAATTTATAATAAATCGGCTTTTCCCTGAGTTCTCATTAGCAGTTAACATTGTTTCAGCTTACAATCTGCACAGAGAACGTGGTCTTTGAAACCAAATATATAACTGCCTCTTCGCTGATGGAAAACCATCAGTTAGTAAGACCAAACTTAAAGGGGAGCAATTCACCTTGGATTTCTATACACAGTTTATCTAGCATGAGGGTAAACCCAAAAAGAAGTAATCGCCATTGATGACCACTTTCCCTGGCTCTGTTATGACACAGCCTTAAAAAAAAGAGAAAAAAAAGCCCACAGACTCTCTTTTTGTTTGTAAAGTTTACTGATATTTTGTGGACCATTTTACAAATAACTTGTGTCCTGGTGAGACCACATAAACGATGCCTTAGGACATGGGCATCTGTACTCTGCAGCTTCCACGCTACAACTGTCGAATTGCGACTGATGCCCAGCTTGAACCAGGCCAACAATTTATCAGACCCAAGTTCCTGGTTGACGCGGGAATGAGCTGCTTTTCCCTGAGCTGAGTGGCTGGACAGGAGGAACAGGTAGAACAACCTAGAAAATATTTACGTAAAATTCGGAGCTCCATTACAAATAAGTTAAACAGCAGGAAGTTGGCAGTAAACTCTAATGTATGTTCAGTAATCAGTTTACTTTGTATTCTTTTTTTTTTTTTTTTTCCGCAGTACGCGGGCCTCTCACTGTTGTGGCCTCTCCCGTTGCGGAGCACAGGCTCCGGACGCGCAGGCTCAGCGGCCATGGCCCACGGGCCCAGCCGCTCCGCGGCATGTGGGGTCTTCCCAGACCGGGGCAAGAACCCGTGTCCCCTGCATCGGCAGGCGGACCCCCAACCACTGCGCCACCAGGGAAGCCCTGTATTCTTATTATTAAATTAAAAAGAGCAGGAGAGGTCCTCAGATGGATGGATAGAATTTCACAGCTCCACAGCCACTTCTGCCCTCTTCCCAGAAACCTAATCCTGTGACCCAATCCTCTCCAGGGGAATGAACAGGGCATCAGCGTTACTCAGGCTGACTCAAAGTCTGCCCGGTTCCAGGCTGAAACAAATGTCAAGTCTGTTTTGATGCAAAACCTACTAACAGACTTAAAGAAACAAAGAGGCCCCCCGGGGTGGGGGGGATGGGCAGGGGTGGGGTTCGGCGGATGAATTGGGAGATTGGGACTGACATATATACACTACCATGTGTAAAATAGAGAGCTAGCGGGAAGTTGCTGCATAGCACAGGGAGCTCAGCTGGCTGCTCTAGGTGGTGACCTAGATGGGAGGGATGGCAGGGATCTAAGAGGGAGGGGATATAGGTACACATATAGCTGATTCACTTCATTGTACAGCAGAAACTAACACAACATTGTAAGGCAATTATACGCCAATAAAAATGAAAAAAGAAAGAAAGACGGTTTGGGATCATATTTTTCCATGGGAGGAAAAAGAAGTTAATTATCAGGCGAAGCAGAGAAATCCCCACACTCGGCCACACTCTACACCTCCCATCTCCCTGAAGCCATCACCCAAGACAAGACGAAGACTCAACCTCTCTCGCTTTCTCTCAGAACTTAACCCCACCACTCCAAACCTCATGTCCCTGAGGTCTTCCCTCAACGTTCGCAGGTCTTTCATGAAGAAGCTGGGGTGTTTCCTAGGCTGAGGGCTGATTCGCTAAAAGCTGAGAATTCCCCCGTCCTCACCCTTCCTTCTCTGAAAGCCACCTCACTAGAGAGTTCCCAGCTGCCGTGGGCAGGCCTGACAGAGCCCGTGCTAGGGCAGAAGTACAGAAGCCTGTTCCAATATGGCGAACCTCCCAAATCGGAACTTACACGGGGACCAACGACAAGCTCGAAACGGAGCTCAGATGTAGCGGCAGAAGAGATTCAGAAGGGAATACCTTGTAGCTGAGGCCTCCTACACCAGTACTCCAACCATCACAGACCTTCTGAAGACCCAAGTGGCTGAGTCTATCCTGCGATACTGATGCACCCTCGATAAAGGGTCTCACACCACGAGCCTACCAAGCAAGAAGTGTACAGCTTGCTGGAATCAGACAGCAGGATCCTGAAGGGGTACCCCAGAAAAAGAGGGGCAGGACAGAGCTCTTGGAGAACACAGTGACAGGAAACAAAGCACCAAAGGCTGCCCTTTCTTGGGACTTGAGGATAGAGGAGGGAATGAGTGAAATCCCAGCCAGGGAGCTCAACTTACAGACCTTTATTTGTTTGATTACATTTTAAAGACTAAATTCAATGAAAAACAAGAACACAACTCACTGGCAAGCAGAATTCCTCAAAGGCAGGCTTGACGAATGTAATGTACTGAGATAAAATCTGCTCAAGGTCCCTCCCTCTTTCGCTGATGTCCCTTAATACTAGAAGAGAAGGAAAAACAAGAATCAAGAAAAGAGCGCATGAGTCAATACATGTCCGCCTTTCACGAGGCCGACCAGGATCGCACAGGCTTCACAATGACTCTGGATGATTCACAAGCCGGATTCCTAAGAGACTTGACCGAGAGCCAGTCAGCAGCCGCTTTGGGAAAAACAAGTTGCATTTTCACATCTTGCTACAGTCAAATCCAGCTATGCTCTCCAAAGCAAGAGGTTTTCCAGGAAAGGCCAATAGTCTTCTGGTTTCAAGCAACATTTGACCCAAATAAAACTTCATTGAGAACCCCAGAAAAAGGCAGGACAAACTCATAATAGGAAGTGGACCGGGCCCAGAGAGGTGGTGGGGCTTCCTGGAAAAGGGTGCGGGTTGCCCGGAGACTTCTCCTTTGCCCACCCTGATCCCCTGCCCTTACACTTACCTGTGTTCAGGGCGGCAACCCTCTGCTGATGTGCCACCTCCACCTGCCCGGCTCCCACCCACACTTGAGCCCCTACAGGGCGTAGAAGTGGGGCAGAGGGCCCACCTGTGGTCAGCCACTCCTGGCCACCTCAAGCACAGAGGTCTGCAAAGGGAAGACCTCTTAGTGAAAGATGAGAAAACCATGGTGTAAGAAACCATGGCCTGGAGCTGTGAAGCTGCCCAGATGGACCCAAACTCATCATCTTCTACCTTCTTCCTCCTGGGGGTGCTGTTATTCGGGGACTTGCAACGAACACTGCTTTTAATACAGTCTTTCATCAAAACACGGAAAAGCGTCCAGAATCCTCGTTCCGCCACTGTACACTAACCTCCCTGGGCCTGAGTTTCTCCCAAACTCAGCAAGTGAGTTTGAGTCCCATAATCAAAACCAGCCCCTCCCTACAAATGTTTTCAATCTTGGCTATTAACTCTTTCCCTCCTACCCCGAAAGGGTATCAAATCCATCTACAGTCATTTGCAATGGGCTCTCAGCTCCCCTCAGTCATTTCTCAGGTAATCGTTTCAGTGTGGGATGAAACTCTAAACAAACATAGGGAATACTTGTAAGTGAATTTCTGGAAAGCCACGTCTGTAAATAATTCTGTGTTTACGCGCAGGCATGCGCACAGGAACGCACGCACGTGGGGAAGGGCAGGTAACAGGGAGAGCCTGTGGTTTTGGTCCAGGCTGGCATGAAGTCTGCATGATCAGATGGCTAGAAAACTGTCAGGAAGACCCCATTCCAGAAACCCGGGTAACAAATATACTGCTGTCACCATTGACTTCTCTACCAGCTCCTCAAATCACAAGGAGTTTTCCCCCCGCATGAGCCCTGGCAGTAAAACGGTTGGTTGGTCCCTAAATCGTCAGGATTTGCCTCACAAACCCTGCCGCCTGTGCACCCAGCCCAGCCAGGAAATGGTCTTCTCAGGCATTTGGACACAGGGCCCTGCTCCAGCTGCCACCGCCGCTGCTCTGCCAGGGACACTTGGCCAAGTAGGAGCCCCAGCAGGTGCCACGTGGCTCAGCCCCACGGGCCTCCAAGAGCTTGGGCACTCAGGCCAACGGGCCGGGCCGAGTTCACCAAAACACACAGCCCATGCGGCCTCCAGCTCTTCACACGTCTCCAGATAAGGTCCAAAGAGAAAAGGAAGCCAGACCAAAAGGTTGTCAGAGCTGGAGGGAAAAAAGCAAACACACGCCCGCACTTATTAAGCAGCTTTGACTCAAAAGCCCTGCAAATGCCTGATGCTGGGTTTGTTTCACAAGACGTGCATTTCACACAACTGCTGACAGCTTCAGCACTGTGGGAACCTCTGTCCTTCCCCAGAACACACACACACACACACACACACACACACACACACACACACACACACACACACACACACACACACACACACACACACACACACACACACACACACACTCCCCTTTCACATCGCTCTGCCACTGCCCTCGGCCCAGGCCTGCAGCTCTCTTGTGTCTTGCAGACCCGAGAGCATCACCTGTCATGTCACGGGAGACAGGAACGTACCAGGGAGAAAGCAGTGGACGCAGGTGAGTCACACCTGCGACCGCTGAAGCCCGAAGCCACTTCTTGCCCCATCAGCTACAGCGATGGGGGCAAAACTGACCCAGTTTGAATCCTGACCTCATTAACTACTACCTCTGTGGCCTTAGACAAGTTACTTAACATCTTTGGAGTTCATTTTCCTTGACTGTAAAGCAGAGCCCATAATAGCAACTTTCTCACAAAGCGGTCACTTAGGAAGACAGGGAGGGGCTGCAGTGCAGGAGGTGGAGGGCGGACACGTGGAAAGACAGGATGGAGAGGGAGAAACAGGAAGACAGGCAGGGGGCATCCTCCAGCTTCCACCCTGGAAAAGGAGATGGCAGTGGGTCGGCACGTTGCCCAGACGCTGGGAACACGCAAAACCAGAAGGCTTCGCCCACCTCCGCTCCCAAGAGCCTTCCATCGAATTACTACCTTAAACAGACGGGCCCCCTCCTTAAGCTAAGGACAGCTCGGGGCCAGCCAGTTCACCGCACTGAAACGCCCTCCTCCTCAGTCAGGAAACGGGGCGAAGCCGACAACTAAGGCAGAACAAGGTCTTGGCACAAACCGGACACTCCAGGGACTTAAAACCAGCTTCCTTGTCATCATTCTGGCCCTGGCACATTTGCTGGGCTGAGACAGGCCCTCTCAGAGGGGCCTTGCAGGGTAAAGGGCAGGAAACGACAGGTCTACCCTTCCCTGCTTGGCCTCCACTCAGCCCTTCCAAATCAGCTAATGCTGCTTCCCATCAGCCAAAGCTGAGAACCACATGTAGAAGGACCCAGAATAAACACAATTCCTCCATGGCTGTCAAGTCACTTTAAAAATTCGTTGAGGAGGCGTGTTACTCTAGTAAAAGAACACACTGACCATGCCAAGGCTCACTGCAGCCCTAACTCCGTGTAAACTGGGCACAGAGAGCCGTGGCGGGAGAGAAGAGGGGTCAGCAGTTCAGGGCCCCCGCCTCTCGTCTCCCCTGTCCCTAATTCAAGGGTTGATTAAATGCATATAGAGAGGGAAGGCAAAGGCAAGCTTTGCTGGGAGGAAACCAATTCCCTAGAAATACAAGGGGGTCCCTGGGAAGGAAGGAAGTCCTTCCAAGGCTATGAGACTTGATGCAGACCTCCCTCCCACATGAGGGTCAACCTGGAATGTGCCCAGGAGGATGTAACCCACAGACAGGTGAAATCGTAGCGCTCACTCAAGTCTCCAGGAATGTTCTTTTGCCTCACAGCTCCCAACTAACCCTCCCTCCCTCTCCCTTACCCACAAAGCACATGCCAGGCATGTATTTTGTCCTAGGTGGACAGAGAGTGAATTTGTAGAAACAACTTTTGCTGAGAGTGACTAAGCAGTGGGTGACATGACAAGACAGTGGAACGGAAAGAAGGCAGGACCTGCCCCGGGGGCACCAGGGAAGGCAGGGGGTGAAGAGAACTGACCCTAAGAAATCCCCAGAGAAGGCCACCATCACCTCAGGTCTCTCCCCCGTTTCACATAAGGATCTCAGCACAAGAAAAGGAGGGAGAAGTTTCTGTTTAATCTACCCTAGGATTACTTGTTTGAATGAATCAGAGTCCAAGGATGTGGCCCCTCCACAAAAGCGGTTCTAATTTCCTATGCAATTTCTTGCACTCGCCCCACCCTCAGGCATCACTCCATCCCCTGGGATTTTAGTACCACCTGCTGGACTAATGATGCTACCAGCCCAGGTGTCACCAGCTCCTGAAGACATGACTACTCAAGAGGTTCTGACAAGTCCTGAGAGAACACTTGGAAAACATAACATCATCATCTCAGGTGAAGCAGGTTTCTGACCTGCCACATTGATATTTATCGACTAATGCCACCACCAGGCATTTTACCTGCATTACCTCTGATCGGCACAACTATCCCAGGAGTACTAACTAATCCTTACATGATCAACCAATAGGAAAATAAGGTACAAAGAGATTAAAACATAATCTGGGGAAGAGATATGGGAACATATGTATATGTATAACTGATTCACTTTGTTATACAGCAGAAACTAACACACCATTGTAAAGCAATTATACTCCAATAAAGATGTAAAAAAAAAAAAAACAAAAAAAACCCCCATAATCTGCCCAAGGTCACACATCTACTCAACGGTGAAACCAGGATTTAAATAATGTCCAGTTCATTTGACTCTAATTTTCCCCCCAGTGATGCCTCCCAAATTTGGCAAGCTAATATGGACATCCGAGCAGATCAGCCTAGGTAGGACCTGGGTTTGTGGATGAAGGTGATAAACCAGACCCTGGGGCAGATGCATAAGCAATTGTCAGGCTCAAGCCTCAATTATCTGTCAAAAAAGATCATGCAATTCTTACCTGGCCTGTGTAACCCTAAAAAACAGGCCTGTCTCCTTCATATTACCCATTTAAATAAAAAAAAAACCCATGCCTGGGAGGTCACAAGAGGCACCAAAGTCACAAAGCTAGCAAGGGGCTCTCCTGGGACTAGAATTCTCCTTTTCTCTATCAGGTTACTCCCACGGCCCGACATCACCGGGGAGGGGAAGTACAGCTCCCCTGACCTAAAAGAGTGTGACTCCTATTACTTCTTAGGAGGGTAAAACCCAGGGAGTCATTTCTGTAGATGCTGCCATTTCCACTTATAGTTCTTGTGACAAGAGTACTGAACTGGATAAACTAAAAATCTGTTTCATGAACCGGAAAAGAGGAAACTTCACAGACTTTGAGGTCAGAAGGCTCTGGGCTGCAGCTTATGAAATCTGACTCTGCCAATGACTTGCTCTGCGACTAGGAGCTAACCCTGGCGTTTCCTGTGTCACTCCTCTTCCGCACGATGGGGACTCAAACCTTAAGTCAGCTTTCATCCCTCTCCTCAGTCACCCACACCCCGCTGCCTTGGCTGGGGTCCGGTCAGCGCTAACTCTGCTAGGAACCTTTCTCATCTCTCCCCAACTCTCCATTCCCCCTCACACCACCCACAGGCGACAGCCCTACCTGTTGTCCAGATCAGCAGGACAGTCCTAACGAGCCATGGTGTCTCTGTCTGAGGTATATGCCTTCCTGGGCTGCCTAGGCCATCACCCCGCCCCATCCAAGTCCAGAACCCACTTCCCCCACAAAGTCTCCCAAGCTCTCTGGTAGAAGCAAGCCCTCTGCTTCGCGTCCCGCAGAGCTGAATTCACAGGCTCCGCTCTCCCACCAGCAAGCAGTTTGGTGTCTTCAGCACTCGTGGAAGGAAGGCCTGCAGAGAGAACAACTGACTTTGCTCCCGAGCTGGGTGGACAGAGTGACCAAACCTCCACAGAACTTTCCGGAAAGCAAAGGGCGAAAGAAGCGGGCAGGTGGGACCAGCTGCCCAGAGTTGCAGGCAGAGGGTGTTCCTGCCCACCCCCCAGATGTCCTACAGTGAGTTCCCATCTTGATTATGACACCTGTGGGTAAATCATAAGGAACTGAGCACTTAACCAAACTTTTCCCCAGCAAAACCAAAACGTGAACTTCTTATGTCATCTCTGTGACCTCACAAGCTTTTCGTTATCTGAAACAGTAAGTGACTAATCCCTTCTCAAATGTCACCAAATGTTTGGGCAACAGGACATCCCTGGGGCTAGACTGACTCAGTTGGGCTGGGCCATGCAGCCACGAGGCAGCCTTGCACAAGGCTGCCTCGGGGAAGGCACGGGGCCCAGAATCGGGGAGGGCAGGGGCCTGTCACAGGCCACCGACAGGGCCATCAGAGGCTTTTGGAACGCACCTCTGCGGGAGAGCCGGGTGTCCGCATCTGTGTCCACGAAAAGCTTCATCTGGAACAGGTCTCGCACTTCCTGGGAGTAGAAGGCCAGGATCCCTTCGAAGAGCACCACATCTGCGGGGTAGACAGTAACCGTCTCCTCCTTCCTGCAAAGTACAGAGCAGATGATGGGCCGAGCCAGGTAGGGGGAGCCCGGGAGGAGGAAACAAGAGAAGCTGTCTGGGAGTCTGGGGTCCTAGCCCCTTGACTGAAAGGGCACTGAGAAGGTTTAGCTAACACAACCTTACAGAGCCCTCAGACCACCACGGAAGACCCAAGAATGAGGGCCAGGACGGCTGCAGCAAAGGTCTCCTGTGACCAGTTCTTCTGAGCTTCCGCCATAAAGCAGATGGGTAGATATCCTTCTCCTTGGAATAAAAAACCTGCTGTTGGGACCTCCCTGGCGGTCCAGTGGTTAAGACTCTGTGCTTCCAATGCAGGACACGCAGGTTCGGTCCCTGGGCGGGGAACTAAGATCCCACATGCCACACAGCGCGGTCAAAAAAACAAAAAAAACCTGCTGTTGAATGAAGAATAAAGACAGACAAAAGAAGATGTGATCACTTTTTTTTTCCCCCTCCGAAGGCGTCTCCAGGAATGCTCTCAGTCCTGGCATTTATGGAACCTAACACTCTGAACTTTCAAAAACAGAAACTCACAGTTTTCTCCCAACAAGTCCACCCCCCCCCCCAGTGCTGAGGCAACTGGGAGGAAGAAGGAAGGGGCAGAGGGAGGGAGGGGAAAAGAAAACTTTAGGTAAGAGGGTGGGAAGGGGAAAGGATTTCTGTGGAAGGAAAGAGTCCCAGTCCTGCCAGGGTTGGCTCTGCCCAGCTCCTACAACTGTCTTCCTTATCAATAAAGCAGGGACGGGCTTCTCTGGTGGCGCAGTGGTTGAGAGTCTGCCTGCCGATGCAGGGGACACGGGTTCGTGCCCTGGTCCAGGAAGATCCCACATGCCGCGGAGCAGCTGGGCCCGTGAGCCATGGCCGCGGAGCCTGCGCGTCCGGAGCCTGTGCTCCGCAACGGGAGGGACCACGGCAGTGAGAGGCCCGCGTACCGCAAAATAAATAAATAAATAAAAATAAATAAATAAAGCAGGGACATACATTACCTCATCCATCTCCCCACAGGATTGGGAAGCCGAAGGCAGATACTACTGTAAACACGACTTTTCAAAAGCCAGGGGAGTGAAACCAAATGGATAACTGGGGGTCCAGCTCCGCCCTGTCTCAACTTTCACTGCAATCTTGTCTTTCACTTCTGTCGGAAAACCACCTTGCACTTCACCTCAAAATTCACGAAAAGGGAAGTAATGACGCCACTGCAAGGTTTACCACTCACCCTAACTAGCAGACGTTTGTGAAGAAAACCACACAGTTATTTCAAAAGTTCCTTAAGATTATAGGTTTTATCTGTGCAAACACAGTGAAGTCAGCAGCAGCTGGCCACTGAGTAGGGACTTCCCTCCCATAAACATGCTTTGATTCTTTATTGGCTCAGTCCCCTGGGTTCTTGTCTAAATTCTAAGGCAGCACTGTTGGAGCAACTACCAAGGTGGCAGAATATGGAGCATGAAAGACAGCAGAAAAGCACCAGGTTAGTGCAATTAGGAGACTCTCTAGGATGGCGGTATTAACTCTAGATGCACACAGAATCATCTGGGGAGCTTTTAAAAATATTTATACCTGGACCCGACTCCCCTGGGGCTCTGACTTCATTAGTCTGGGGTGGAGCTAGAGCATCGATATTTTTTAAAAGCTCCCAGGTATTTCTTTTCTTTTTTTTTTTTTTTTAAAGTCATGAAACTTTATTTACTTAACAGCAGAGGTTCGAAGTATATTGAGCGGATAAAAATACCAGGAGAAACTGCATCCACGTTGGTACTGGAGAGACGCCTAACTTCTGTATTTTAGAAACTGACAGATGAAATAGCAATAAAGAAGGAAATGGAAAGTATGAATAACACAATTAGCAATCATGTATGTGTTTGTGCGTGCACACAACTTTGTACAAAACTTTGAAATACAATTGCAGCAGGCACAAAAATTAACTGTTAGGCCACAATGGAATATTAACCAATTCCAAAGAGTAGAACTCACTTGTGTATTTCTTTTTATTTATCCTGCTTGGGAATTTGTTGCGTTTCTTGAATCTATGGATTTAGTGAGTTTCATTAGTTCTGGGGAAAATTAAGCTACTGTCTCCTCAGATATTGCCTTTATTCTCTTTCCTTTCCTCCTGATTAAATACTTTTCAGGTCTTTTCACTGTCTTTTATGTCTCTTAATCTCTTTTCTGGTTTTTTTCTGTCTTCTTCTTTCCTTAATGCATTAATGAATGATTTCTTCAGATGAATCCCCTAGTGTTTGAATTGGGTTTTTTTAGGTCCATTTTGCTGCTAAATATGTCTACTGAGTTTTAAAAATGTGCCGTTGTGTTTTCCGTTTCTAGAAGCAATGTTTGTTCTTTTTCCATATTTGATACATTATTTTTAATTTTTTCTTTTTTTTAAAAATGTACATTTTCTTCTCCCAGTTTCATTGAGATATAATTGACATCAAGCACTGTGTAAGTTTAAGGTGTACAACATAATGATTTGACTTACATACATCATGAAATGATTACCACAATAATGGTAATAATGTTCAGTGAACATCTGTCATCTCATATAAATGAAATATTTAAAGAAACATTAAAAGAAATATTAAATAGAAAACTTTTTTGTGAAGGAACTCAGGATTTAGTCTCTTAACTTTCATATATAACGTACAACAGTGATTATCTTTATCATGTTGTACGTTACATCCCTAGTACTTATTTATCTTATAACTAGAGTATGTACCTTTTGATTATCTAGTTCTCCCTCCCCCTGCAAGCCCATCTCCCCATTTCCCCACCTCCTCAAACTCCCCACACTGGTATCAATAAGTTTGATCTCTTTTTCTATGAATTTGTTTTTTGAAGTATAATTGACATACAATACTACGTTAGTTGCTGGTACACAACACAGTGATTTCATATTTCTATACATTTCCAAATCATTACCATGCTAAGTCTAGTTGTCATCTGTCACCACACAAAGATATTACATTATTATTTTTGAGTATATTCCCCACACCGTACACTTCATACCTGTGATTCATTTATTTCGTAGCTGGAAGTCTGTACCTCCTAATCTCCCTCACCATTTCTTCTTCCCTTACCCCCCACTTCCCCTCTGGCAACCACCCGTTTGTTCTCTGTATCTATGACGCTGTTTCTGTTTTCTTGTTTGTTCATTTGTTTTTAGATTCCACATAATACATGAAATCATACAGTATTTGTCTTTCTCTGTCTGACTGATTTCACTTAGCATAATACCCTCTAAGTCCACCCACGTTGTCGCAAATGACAAGATTTCAGCCCTTTTTTAAAAAAGCTCCCAGGTATGTCTACTGTGCAGCCAGGGTTGAGACACGCCAACCCTAGAAGAATGTCAGGTACTGGAAAACAGGGTGCTCATTGTGGTTTAGGATAAGGAACCAAACTGGGCAGAGTTCAGAAGCAAGATGGATAGAAAAAAGGATCAATGAGTGAGTGAAATAATGAGTCACTCTAGGCAGCTGCCCTGGGCCAAGAAGAGGGCAGAAAGGCTCTGCCGGGAAACGAAACGTGTGTGGGATTCCTAGGGTTCCAT
Source organism: Delphinus delphis (assembly GCF_949987515.2). Lineage (NCBI taxonomy): Eukaryota > Metazoa > Chordata > Mammalia > Artiodactyla > Delphinidae > Delphinus > Delphinus delphis. Next base: position 122,262,104 of record NC_082683.1, on the reverse strand, counting down.
CTGGAATACACAGAGTGAGTGCAATGACCGTGCTAATTTACCCAGACTGACACTGTCTGGCAGTGCTGATCAGCTTGCCTAACTGATAAACACTAAAAAGGAACAGGTGGTTTTCCAACTCAACAGTCATGCCTCTTCAATCCTGGGACAGTAAGGAGAACCAAACTGCCTGCTCTGTGGGTGGTGTCCCCAAAAGTTGAAATCAATCACTCCCCAAGTCCACATGTAGGTCTAGGTGGGAGAACATTTAGAAATAGCCTAGAGCTAAAAACAACATTTATTGAGCACCTACTAGCCCAGGATGCGCCAGGAACCTATGGTGCAATATTCTGTTTAGGAGTTTAGAGATGGGCTGGGAGGTTCACATAAACCTGGAGTATTAGAGCATTTGGGATTACCAAATTTGGGATTACCTAGCCCAACCTTCTCATTTGACAATCATTCCTTACGATAAAGAAGGGGAAGACCAGAGAAAGGTATTTACAGAGAATAGGTGACTTCTCAGTTGTAGCCCAACATTTGTTTGTGGTCACCAAGAAAGACCCATGGCTGGGATGGGATCAGTTAACCCTGGACAGCTGGGTCCCTCACAAGTGGCTCTTAAGAGTTGGGGGGGACTGCTGTGGTCTTAGGTGGTCACAAAGCTTCATGCAAGAGATGGGCGCTGGGCCACTAAAGAACAGGATTTTAAAATAAAAGGTATGAGAGGGGAATCGGGAGAAAAAAGTCAAACACATCTGGACGGGCAACTCTGCAGGGTTTTTTTTTGTAAATACGTGAACTTGATGGAGCTCGTGCTGCACAAGGTACTCATCTTCACCCCCTGCCCCCCGACTACACTGGTCAGGCCCTGACTCCTGCCAACTGCCCTCACTCCACTCCCTTCCATCGGGCCTGTATCAGTCTCTCACCTGGGCCACTCCAACGGCTTCCTAAACAGCATTGTGAATCCTCGTTCCTGCCACAAGACTGACCTCTCCATTCCTACATAACTGCCATCTATGGCTCCCTACTGCCAACACGTTTATCCTCTGGCCCTGGGGTCCATCCATGGTCCTTCCTGATCTGAGGCCTGCCTGCCTCCCAGCCTCTCCACCTCCCGCCGCTCCTCCCACACACTGACCCCCATCCCTCCACACCTAACCTACTGCAATCCCCCACCAAGCTGGCCCCTGAAATGTCTACCTACCCATCACCTTGGAAATCCCTTTCCCAACAGCTTCTCATGCTTTCCAATGCACAGCTTAAATATCATCTCCTTTACACAACCTGCACTAAATACTCCAGCCCTTCCTCCCTCCTACTGCTCCACATCCCCTTGCCTCAGTCGTCAGGCTGCACTGTAATTCTGTAGCAGTACCCTGCCCAGGACCTGAGAGGTGGTGGGCTAGACTGTCTCTTGTCAACTTGACATCACCACCACTCCCCCAAGGCTAGAAACTACAATTCCCAGAATCCCTTTCCCTACATGGTCCCAGCTACTTTACCAATGGGAAACTCAGAAGATGAAAGTGATTACCACAACACTGTAAATCAACTATACTTGAATAAAATAAAGGTTTAAAATTAAATTAAAAAAGAAGATGAAAGTGAAACAAAAGCTGTAATTTTTAGGAGACCATAAAGCTAGACAAGGAAACTGCAGACACTCCATAAGTTCCCATTCAGAGGCTGTGGGCCCGGATGGATGCAGCGGATTCTTGGACTTTGCATGAACCTAGCTTCTTCTCCAGATGGCAGCTCAGGCTGCCACCATTGGGGACGAATTTCTCTGATTCTCCGGCTGCGGCCTCCCAGATCTTTGCTCTCCCAGCCCCCTCGTTATTCATGTTAGCTCCAGTTCCCTATTCTAAGCGCCCCTTTATTCCTGCATAGTCTGGAGAGGTTTGATATAGGAGGCATATCTTGTTCTCTGAATGTCCTGCACAGCAGAATCGGGTCCACAGTAGGAAGTACTTCAAGAGCTGCTGGTGAGGGATGAAGGTGAGAACCAAAGCAGCCCGGCTTTCCATCACAATGTGCTCTTTCCTCCTCCTCCAACCCAATCTTTGCCACACCCTCAAGTTCTGAGAAAGTTCATGAGAAGAGCACAGAACATGTGAGCTAACTGCATTAAAGGCTGAGATGTGTCCTAAAGGAACACACAGGGAGATGAAGATTGGGCTTTTAATGATAGAAACATTTGGTAGTAAACATTTGGTAGTAGAAACATTTTAATGATAGAAACATTTGTTTTTAATTATAGAAATATTTGGTATGAAATCTAATTTCCCATTTTTAAAAAATCAACTCAAGAGAGAGTGGGATAAAGAAACCAAGAAGGAAAATGAAAAGTGGGAGGGAGAAACTTTCAAAAGATCCCAGAGCTGAAAACAACACTTACTGAGCCACTACTAAGGAGCTACATGTGATGTGACACAACATTTACGAGTGTCGAATGTGCCTGGGAGGTCCCCCGAAGGAGACAAAGTGAGCAAAGAGCTCTGTGTAGCTCTGCAAGAGCTTGGGGTCTGGCTAGCAGGAGGGAAGTCCTCCAGAAGCCCCTTCCCACCACTCAAGAGGGAAGGAGGCTGTGATGGAGGTCAAGCCACTCTGCTATTCTATCAGGAGCATGAGAATCGACAAATGGAAAGGACAGGTCTGACGTGATTGAGAAGCTCTCTGGTGGGTCTAGTCTTTGGTGACCCCAGTGCCCTCACACCTCCCCACACAGCTCGATCCCAAGTAATCCAGGAGAGCAGAAAGAACAGCTTCTCTTCTTCTTCTTCCTGTTTTTCCTCTACCACACCCCCTTGCATTTGTTCCAGGAACAACAGCTTGGGCATGTGGATGAGGACGAATGTGCAGTCCCTCACCTGAGTCCAAATTCACAAATCTATCCCTTCAGAGTTAACAAAGCATGATGATCACGATGGGACTGTTCCAGGAAGCACCTGGATGAATTCCTGACCCCGTGCACCTACAGGTATGCTGACGCCACCGCCCTGTCACTGACAGGCTGCACTGGGCACCAGACACATGGGGGCGGCGTGAAGAAGCCTGGAACTTCTGGGGACCCTCTGGGGAGCAACAGGTAACAATCCCCAGCCCAGAGCAGCTCACTTACCGGGAATGGGAGACAAAGTCATACACAGGAATCTGGACTGTTTTCCCTTCGGTGATTTCTTTGAGTGTCTTGAAGATGAGTTCATTGTCAAAGGCATCTGAAGGAAATCATCAAACTATTAAGATGTTTCTTAATTGTAAAATGATTTCTCCTATAGTGATGAACAGGGCATCCCTAGAAACCTATTATTTCACATACGTGTATCACACCCTAGAGAAGCATACCCTCCCCACAAAAAAGCCAGATATCTACCTAAAGCAGAATGCCAATTCCCTGCATCTCAAACCAAAGTGTATAAATGAGTTCTGAAAAGTGGATTCTTTTTTTTTTTTTTGGCTTGCCATTCCGTCTCTGGCCTCAGACATCTCTGTCCTCCCTCTAAATCCAGCAGCATATGATAACCTGGAAAGCATACTCACAACTAGGGCACTGCAGCAGGCATCACACCAAGTTTTGACTCTCACAGTTATAAGAACTCCAAACCAGCTGAAGGGGCAGTGTGCTCATCTGGGACTGTCAGGGCCAAAGACATTCAGGCAGCCATCCTGGACCCTCCACCCCACTCTCTGCCAGTCGGTGAGTTTAACACACGAGCCATGTACACGCACGTGCTGGGTGCTGGCGGGAGGGTGTGACACAGGCTGCTGCAGAGCAGGAGGCGGGCGAACCAGCTGTGTGTGCGCTAGCCTGTGTCTGGCCCACCCTGAGGAATAGGCTTCTCCAAGAGTCGCCCTTGTTCAGACACAGATTCGATCAGTATTTAAGGCGCCAAGCACCAGAGGATGCGTTGCAAAGCGCTTCTTTCCTATAAGCCCCACCGCAACCCCGCAAGGTACCTAACAGTCCTCCATTTTATGGATGGGAAACAGAGAGGTTAAGTAACTTCTTCAACCGATCCCCCCCCAACGCCCCTTCAATGCCCCGACTCACCCGGGTGATCAAAATTGAACTGGCCCTTCAAGGCTTTGGCCTTCTGCTCTGAAGTGAGGACACGGTAGAAGCTATCCTGGCTCAGGATGACCACCTGCTTCTGGCGATAATCCACCTCATTCTGTCCCAGGAGCTGCACAATCTTAGCACAAACGGAAGACTGTAAGGAAAGAAGGGAACACCACGGAATAAGGGAGGTCCAGTCACTGAGCTGATGTGTGCGCCCTGAGCAAGGGGGCCTTTGGAAAGAAGAACCCAAAGGCTACCATATCTTGGATGATGCATTAGGGGAAGGGAGGAAACGTCTGCTGAGAAGGAATTCGGGGGCCCCAAAAGTCTCTTCCTCTCTTTCCTTAACACAATTTACTACACTCAGGTATCCACAGTGAAGGCAGGGGAAGGAGGGCCGTAATCTCTAACTCCTCTTCCATAAAGCCTTTCCCAAAGCTACTAATAAAAGGTGACACTATTTTATTCTTCCTGGCTTGCACCCTGGTATAGATACACAAAAAAGACAGCAGAAAGTGGGGAAAGGGCACATTGAGGCTGTGCTGATGGGCCCAAGGGCCTCTGGGTCATGAAGTGCCTGGGCATTTGCTAGACATCTCACAGCCCCTGCACATCTCTTTATGTCAAAGGAATCTCATAGCAGAGAGCCTGGCTGGTTGGCAGTAAGGCCAAGGTCATGGTTTCCATCCTGCTTCTGTTGGTTTCTTTTGCTCTGGTCCAGAGCCGTGGACATCACTGCCCTCATAGTACCCCAGACAGCCTTGTCACAGATGTGTGCCCCCACTTTTAAAGCTGGAGACATAAACATCACCAATACCTGAAACAACCTAGGGGTATCCCAACTAAGAGTAGGGATGCCAGTTCCAGATGAACTCAAACCTACATGCTTTGTATTGTGTTGCTAGTAATACACATATCTGACTCCTTTTCTCTCCAATAACATACGCTCTTTGTAAAAGGAAAAGTATAAAAGCAAGCGCATTCCAAAGAATGAGATAGTGAAAGATTGTATTTACCAAATAACTCTTTTCTTTTTTTTTCATTTGATACAAAGATTAATTGAAAAATAAGAATGTCTACATTACAAAACCTCTAGAAGCTGTAACTCAAGCCCCCTATGGAACTGGTTGACCTAATTACAAGCGATGAAAAAATGAGCAGTTAGAGGTTTCTTGGGCTCAGCCTTAGAAGTCTTACTATTGAACTTATTTTACCAACTGATTTTACAGGGAAAAACCAGGAAACTTTTAAAAGTTCTTATGAAGAATGTATTTGATTTGTCCAAGCATAAGGAAAACTGGTCATTCCTGTTGTACTAGCCAGTGCAAACTAAAACTATTTTGAATTATACTCCAATAAAGTTGTTAAAAAAAAAAACTATTTTGCACAATATGTCCTGTTGTACACGTGGTGAAACACACTGCCGTATTATAAGGATCTGTGGGGGAAATTTTTTTTTTTTTTGCGGTACGCGGGCCTCTCACTGTTGTGGCCTCTCCCATTGTGGAGCACAGGCTCCGGACGCGCAGGCTCAGCGGCCATGGCTCACGGGCCTAGCTGCTCCGCGGCATGTGGGATCTTCCCGGACCGGGGCATGAACCCGTGTCCCCTGCATCGGCAGGCAGACTCTCAACCACTGCGCCACCAGGGAAGCCCGGGGAAAAATATTTTGACTCAACTGTTAATTATTAGAAAATTATTTTACTTTTATGACACTTTTGCATATTAACACACAAAAAAGCATTTAAAACTACTTAGGATTTTTGGAACTACAGATGTGCCAAAAGAAAGAAAAAAAAGGAATCACAGGAAGGTATAAAGCTTGCACATGACTTAAACTACATTCAAAAATGAAAATGCTACAACAGAATCAAAGGTTCTATGCAATCAAAACCTCTTTAAGTTTTTAAACATGTATAGGCCCATAATTTCCTTTTCCTAGCTCAAGGCTATGACAGGGCAACTTTTATACCTGCAGCCTTCACTAGTAGATAGAACTCCTTCCAGAAGTCCAAAGAACAAAAGTGAAAAGAGGGATTCATGGAGCCAGATATATATAATCTATCAGGTTATTCAAATAATGGTATTTTTTTATTTGTAGCTAAAACACATTAAATATGTGTTTTTTTAAGAAGAATAGTAATCCCACCACTGCCAGAAAAGCATATAAGGAAGTTACACTACTTAATTTCACAGATAAACCATCATTTCCCTTAACCCAGGCACAACCTAGGACAGAACCTATCCAATGGCCAATAAAATTGGTTAATGAACATACAATAGGTACAATTCTAGAACGTTAGTGCTCATCACCCTCTCTAACAAGAGTAAGGATGGCTGGGGAATTTCCTGGTGGTCCAGTAGTTAGGACTCAGCACTTTCACTGCCGGGGCCTGGGTTCGATCCCTGGTCGGGAAACTAAGATCCTGAAAGCCACGTGGCGTGGCCAAAACAAAGCAAACAAACAAAAAGAGGGTAAAGATGGCTGTTTTGTTGGTCCACAGCTGCTTGTCTCAGCTCTATGTTTTCAAGGACTGAGCTGGTGATCGTTCTTTCCACAAACATACCACCACCACCAACTGCTAACATTTTAACTGATTATTGGTTAGGTGTCAGGCCCTAGGCCAAGTGCTCCGTTACAGCTACCCCCAGAAGTCACAAGTGTTACCCTTCACAGATGTGGACACCAAATTAAAGGACTTGGCTACAGTCATACAATCCTGGTTCCTTTCCTCTTCAACTTAAAAGTAGTCAGGGACTTCCCTCGTGGCGCAGTGGTTAAGAATCCGCCTGCCAATGCGGGGGACACGGGTTTGATCCCTGGTCCGGGAAGATCCCACATGCCGTGGAGCAACTAAGCCCGTGAGCCACAGCTACTGAGCCTGCGCTCTAGAGCCTGCGAGCCACAACTACTGAGCCCGCATGCCACAACTACTGAAGCCCGTGTGCCTAAAGCCCATGCTCTGCAACAAGAAAAGCCACCACGATGAGAAGCCCGCATGCACAATGAAGAGTAGTTCCCACTCGCCACAACTAGAGAAAGCCTACGCGCAACAACAAAGACCCAATGCAGCCCAAAACAAATATAAATAAAATAAATAAATTTATTTTTTTAAAAAAGTAGTCAGAAGTGGGGGGTGGGATAAATTTGGGGTTTACATATATACACTACTACATATAAAATAGACAAATGACAAGGATTTACTGTATATCACAAGCAACTATATATATTCAATACCTTGTAATACCTATAATGGAAAAGAATCTGAAAAATAGATATAGATATATGTATAGGTGAATCACTTTGCTGCACACCTGGAACTAACACGACACTGTAAGTCAACTATGCTTCAAAAGAAAAAAAAAAAGGTAGTCAGAAGTTCCAAGCCGAAGAAACCCTTTTATCACTCAGGAGATAAACACCACTGCATGAACAAACAAAGAAACACTTGCCTCTAGGTTAATTTAGATTTTTCTAGTTATTTTCTTCTTTCTGGAACTTGTTAAAACTGTTAAATCGGGGCGACAGATACTTGGGGAGGGGTTCATTGCCTCTACTGGTGCTTAGGTTTGAATCTTCACACAATCAGAAGGAAGAAGTCCTACAGAGGACGTCTGCAATGAGTGAATGGTTTTTTCCTTACTGAAGGCCCTCCTTTTATGTCTCCTTCACTTTAATTTCCCTTTTCTCTAACCCTACCCTTTTCAAAAGGATGAAATGGAGGTGCAAGGTGTCTTGTTCCCTCAAGAAAGGAAGTAAGTCACTAATGACTAGGGTTTGAGGAGAAGGCAGGCAATCCTGAGCTTGTAGAATGCTAAAAATGGGAGAGAGCGCAATTGCTGTGGTGAGCTAAGACTTATTAAATAATTATAGTCACAAAACCACAAGTACCATATGATCCCACTCAGGAGGTATGTAGAGTAGTCAAACTCATAGAAACAGAAGGTAGAATGGAGGTTGCCAGGGGCTGGGGGAGGCAGGGTAGTGGGGAGCCGTGTTACGGATATAGTTTCAGTGTTACCTGATGAAAAAGTTCTGGAGATTGGGTGTCCAACAATGTGAATATACTTAACACTACTGAAACGTACACTTAAACATGGTTTAAGATGGTAAATTTTATGTTATGTATATTTTACCACAATTAAAAATAATAATTATTATTATAAGAAGAGTTCACATTTAAGGGGCAGTTTCTTGCTATGTGCTGATACTGGGCTCAACATTTTTAAATCATCCCATTTACTTATTACAACCTTGTATGCTGGCCATTATTATTATACCCACTCTACTTACGGTGAAGCCTGAGGTGAAGTGACTTGCCCAAGTCAAGTGGCAGTGGAGCCAGGATTCCAACGCGAGGAGTCCAACCCCAGAGCCCACCCTCCTTCCAGCTGCACCTCCCAGGCAAACTGGTACCACCCGTGGGGCTGGAGGTAAACTCAGTTTTGCATGGTATCTCCACATGTAGCGCGATGTATCCAGAATGTCTTCTGTCCCTGCCACTTCTACTACACTATTTTAAAAGAAGAGGGGGTGGGGGACAGGACACACAGCGACAAGCCAGCTAGGGTTGCTGTCTGAATACAAAGTTAAGATCAATGAGGTTAGCTTTAGAAAAGGAAAAAAAGAAATCATATGGAAGACTCAGGGAAGGTCATTTACAATTTCTTCACTCCTGTGCCATTTTGAAGATATTATCTCAATTCTTTTACAACAAGACACTATTTTATCTTTTTTTTTCCTTAATGAGAAAACTGAAGCTTAGAGATTTCATTCAAGCTGAATGGCTTGCTCAAGGTCATGGAGCCCAATCTCAAGCCACAGATCTTCTAACTGCAAAGGCACAATTCTTCTCACAATTCCAAACTGAAGCAGCTCTGGCATCAGCCCCACTACTCTCTATAAATTTACTCCATTTCCAGAGAGCAGGGAGGGAACTGGTTAGAAACGTAATACTGTTTTGTCCCACTGTATCATTAAAGTCAACTTTCATAGAATTTCATGTGACTCAAGGCAGGCAAGTGATTTGTATATCAAAAAGAAGCTACAAGTGTACACACACACACACACACACACTCAAGGTATTTGGAACCTAAATTTGGATTATGCTCAACGAATCCAGCTGTTTGGAGCCAGAAATTTGGAGGGCCCAGAAAATTCTCTGAAGAAAAATCTGTAGGACTAAATCTCACAAACAACTACAGTGATGGAGAACAACTCACAATGACTTTAAGATTCCTTCCCACATTGTAATTCCGAGAACATGCCAACACTGGACTTCATAATTAGGCCAGTCCACCAGATGTGCTAACCAATTGGCGGACTCCCTTCTCGGGGACACTTCCCATTGCTTTAGAAGTACAGCAATTCTCTAAATTGATTCTCACATAGGAGGTGGCTCAGACAGCCTAGACACCATCTTAGTGTGCCATTTCTAGTGTGTGTGTGTCTTCCAAGATCTTCCTTAAGATCCTCTTGTCCAATCCCAATACTGCCAAATGAGGAAAACAAACGAAACAAACAGAGCAAATGAGCTCTGGTGGCCTCTTTGTTGGGTGAACCACCAACCACCCCAACACATAACCTGGATGGAGCCCAAGCTGGTCAGCTCAGAGCAACATAGCTCAGCCCCAAAGAGGGCTTCAGGCTGGGTGTGTCCCCAGGGGACGGGGTTGGCATCTCTCATGCGCAACCTTACAGAAGAGTACAGGCTGAGGGCTATGCTGCCCGACATGCAAGAATCGCATCAAGCTGTCTGTCCTGCTCAGAGTGAGCTGCTTCATTAGCAGAGGGAGCGCTGCTGAGATGGAGGAAAACCTAGCAACCACACAGCCCGCAGCTTAAAATAGTCAGCCAGCTCCAGGTGAGGCACCTGACTCATCACTCCCTCCCCACCCTTCAGAATGGGTTGTGGGCATCAGTTAACACCTGCCCTGAAGGCACCACCCAGCAGCTAAGAGTGTAAGAAGGCCAGATGCTTAGCCTCCTCAGGCAGGAAGACCCCATCTAACTCCGTCACTCTGGGACTGTGTACAAGTCACCTCGAGAACTCTTAAAAGTAGCTTTCCCTGTCACTATCATCAAGTAAGAAACACACCACTGGAATTTCCCTGGTGGGGCAGAGGTTAAGAATCCGCCTGCCAATGCAGGGGACATGGGTTCAAGCCCTGGGGTCCGGGAAGATGCCACATGCCGTGGAGCAACTAAGCCCGTGCGCCATAACTACTGAGCCTGCGCTCTAGAGCCCACGAGCCACAACTACTGAAGCCTGCGCGCCTAGAGCCCGTGCTCTGTAACGAGAGAAGCCACCGCAATGAGAAGTCTGCACACTGCAACGCACACCCAACACAGCCCAAAATAAATTAATTAATTTAAAAAAAAAAGAGAGAGAAAGAAAAAAGAAACACACCACTACCTTATATGGTGCTCAGCACGGCCCCCAGACATTACATCACACCTTTGGGGGCTGGGGTTGCTCCCCATGCAGCTCAGAAACTCTAATTTACAAGTATGAGAAAACCAAAGCCCCAGTAATTTGCCCTGAGACAGAAGAGAGCTCAAATCTGCTGACTCAATTCCTGGTCAAGCCAACTATATGGAAGCAATAGGGAGGTGTCACTCAATGCTTCCCCGGGAATATCTCTAAGGCCAACCAGCCTTGGGTCCATAGATGACCCCAGAACCCATGCACTGCTAAACGGGTTCTCCTAGCTACAACTACAATACCACCACCACATACACACACACACACACAAATAAATAAGATCTAAATCAGAAACTCACTAAGTTGTTATGTGATAAAAAGGGTCTTAGACATCAAGAGGTAGCCACAGATCAATCCAATCACTAACAGGCGTTGGTGAGCATAGCTACCTTACAATAACTAAGAGTTCCTGGAACACAGGAACCAGTTATGACTCAGCTCAGCTTTTATTCCCAGGGCCTGGCAGGGCTTGGCACCTGGGGGGCTCACTCAAATGTGGTTAAATGGATGACCACAGGAAATGTCTGCATTGATGGCCCAACAGTTTTCTTTTTCCTTCAGACCTGGAATTTCAAAAATCTAGTTTGCCCTGCTCATCCTTAGCATCAGCCTTGATTCCATCCTAAAGCATATCACATACTCAGGTAGAGACAACTAGCTGTGTACCCAAATCTCAGCCTCCGAGTTTTAGCTGCGCACATGACTACATTTCCCAGCCTCCCTTATAGCCGATGACTGTACTAAGTTCTGACCAATTAGACCAATTGTGAAATGGAAGCTTCTAGAATCTCCTAAAAGAATAAGGGTGCCCTTTTGACTCTCTCCTTTCTGTTGGCTGGAATGAAAACTTGATGGCTGGAGCTCAGGCAGCCACACTGTAGGATTGATATCATGCTAACTAAGGGTAGTGAAGCAGCCAAATAAAGGAGCCACAGACTCAAAGGATCACAGAACTAAGATAGGAATGAGGTAAATCATCTTGTTTAAACCCTGTTGTTTGAAGTTTTCTGTCTCTTTCAACTTAAATAATCCTAACGTCAACACCCACATTACCCAGTATACCTTAGTGTAAATGTCCTGTTGAAAGCTGCAATAATTCTCCTGTCCTGGGCCAAGAGGCTGCCTTATTCATCACAGGCGCCACAAGCATCCCCTCAGCCAAGCAATTTCTTTGAGTTTTAAAAGGTGAGGTGAGGGGGCTTCCCTGGTGGCGCAGCGGTTGAGAGTCCGCCTGCCGATGCAGGGGACACGGGTTCGTGCCCCGGTCCGGGAAGATCCCACGTGCCGCGGAGTGGCTGGGCCCGTGAGCCATGGCCACTGAGCCTGCGCATCCGGAGTCTGTGCTCCGCAACGGGAGAGGCCAAAACAGTGAGAGGCCCGCGTAACGCAAAAAAAAAAAAAGGTGAGGTGAGGAACATTTTGCCTGGGCCAATGTCCCCAGACCACTGGGTACCTCTGTGCCACCTGCCAGCCTCTCTCTCTGTATTTACCTTGATGTGTCAGAGTGGAGTTAAACATCCTCCCCATCTTTTAGCACATTACTTGTGCTGCAAGCCAAGCACTCCATAGAGGAAGCTGCAGCTGGGAGGGGGAAACCAGATTATAAACAGCACTAGATGAAAACGCCCCACAATGGAAGCTCTCACGTGTGTGTGTGTGTGTGTGTGTGTGTGTGTGTGTGTGTGTGTTGTGTTTAAATTGGCGTATAATTGCTTTATGATGTTGTATTAGTTTCTGCTGTACAACGAAATGAATCAGCTATATGTATACATATATCCTCTCCCTCTTGGACCTCCTTCCCCCGCCACATCCCACCCATCTAGGTCATCACAGAGCACAGTTTTAATTCCTGATCCGTGTTGGTACTGCAAAGGTAGTCCAGCGTAGAAAATCCCAGGTATGAGCCTGCAGCTGAGAAAAATTCTAGTTGATCAACAGTCACCAACATAAACATATTCCCAGGACTTTTCAGTGAATTGTCCATCTAAGCTCTATTCCTAGCAAAGACATTTAAAATAATTCACTTCTGGGTTTGCAAAATTACCTAGTTGGCTCTGTTCTCTTTGGAGTCACGAGCCCCTGCAGAGAAACGCCCTCAAAGAACACTCGCTCATGAAATTAAACTTGTTTAGAATCAACCGAGGAATGATGAACAATAGCTAACACACAGACGCCAGGAACTGTTCTAAGGACTTCACATTTACTATGTTATTTACTCCTCAAATCAACTCTGTGAGGTGCGTGGTCTTACTGTGCCCATCTTACATCCAGGAAATGGGGGTACAGAGGTAGATTAAGTGACTTGGCCCGAGATCACACAGCGAGAGAGCAGCTGCGCCGGTCTTCACAACCAGGCAGGCTGGCTTCAGGACGCTGGCTCTTAACAACCACACACACTGCCTGCCTTGCCACTGCATCAGAAGGGGACAGAAACCTATTCTCTTCCCGAGAGCCACAGTGACCCTAAAACACAGGTGCAGTGTCCACAACAAATAATACAGGAGCTGCCAGGAACAGAACACTCTCAGCACAGCTCTGTAATTTCCTCCCCTTGGGCTCCAAAGCACAGGCTTGCTGGACTTCCTTAGAAGTTAGTTTTCCTGAGAAATATTTTACTAGGAAAAGAGCAACACAAGTCACTTCTGATCCCCCTACTTTGCTGTATACTTGAAACTAATACAACACTGTAAAATAACTATACTTCAGTTAAAAAACGGGGGGGGGGGGACCCATGCTCCTTATGTGAAGCCGAGTTCCAGTCTCAGCCACAGCCTGGTTAACACCTGCCACCAAACTCAGGCAAAACATCAAGCAAGATAGGACTGTGCTTGTGCTCAAGGGGTGATGCGGGCCTCACCACCGGGTTACAATTATTCAGTATAAAAACAGTGATTGATTTCAGCCCCCTCTTGCTGATTCTGAGCCTGAATATGGAATCGGTGGACACTTCTTTGTACTCCCCACAGGACAAATACAAAAGGCACCACCACCGCTCTCCTCACTCCTAAAAAAATGGAATGCATCTAGGCTTATTGCTAGCTTTGATGAATGTGCTCCTTATGAAGCCCACTGCAAGAGGCAGAAGCAAGAGGAGGCATGCCGGAGGGTCAATTCTCACTGCCTCGTGGGTGCAAGTGAGGCTGGATCTCTTTTCTTCCCCTTTTACTTGAGGGGCAGGAGGCAAGCTGAGATGGTAAGACTCAGCCAACCGAGCCCCCTCTCCGAGGAAAAGATGAGCACGTCTTTGGACAAGCGGTGCCAAAACCCACCCACTTCGTACAGTTTGGCTTACGAAGCAAGGATAATATGCCTATTACAGAAATTATGGCCCAGGACTTGAAGTCCCTCTGGAGAGAGGCACAAAAAGGAAAGCTGACTCCCCCCTGTTTTTAAAAAATGAATGGATAAAAAGGCGAGCACAATGTGCGGTTGGATCCTTGGCTAAATCTTTGCAAACTGAAGGCCACACATGGGTAAACGTTTAACGTGGACTTAACAGCACAAGACTGCTTTGTTGTACAAAGCATATTTGAGTTAACTCTTCCTTTCCAGTAATCCTTATCCAAATTGTGGAAAACCAGAAGTTAGCCTATCTGGCGGTCAAAAGATTTTTTTTTTTTTTAAATTTTCTCTTCAGGGTTCCTCTAGCACCTGCGTCTAACTGCAGCACAGCAGGGAGAGGAAACCGAAAGCGTGTGCCACGCACCCACTTCCCCGTCCTTTTGGAAAGTCTCTTTCACTGTCCTTGAAAACCCAACTTCCCATTTATTCCTCATAGCATCTGAAGAAAGGGGTTCAAATCCTCTGTTAAGAGATTCAATTGCCTCAAGTTATCCCTTCCAGATTTTGATGGATTCGTCATTCATCAACTACCTCCTTGGCCCCCCAAACTCCTCTGGAATCCAAACATAAATAAATAAAAGAATTCCCAAAGCTACACACCATGTTACTCTATAAAGTATGGTGAGTTTACCACAATGTAAATCATCATAAATCATCAGGGCTAATCTACTGTTGGCAGATAAGAGGCACTAAAGCACGTATCCTTTGCAGAGAATGATCTTCTTTTATTAATTTGTGAAACTGAAGCAACTATCAGTAGACACAGGCCAAACTTTTGTTTTAGACTCACACAAATAACTCCACCTGCTTGACAGAGGAAGGACAGTCTTTTCCAGAAATGGTGCTGGACCAACTGGACATTCATTGGCAAAAAAAATGAACCTTGACCTAAACCTCATACCTTATATACAAATTAACTCAAAATGGATAACGGGCTTATGGAAAACAGAAAACTTATGAGGGGTGATTCCCTGATGGTACAGTGGTTAAGACTTGGCGCTTTCACGGCCAGGGCCCGGATTCCATCTCTGGTGGGGGCACTAAGATCCTGCAAGCCAGGTGGCGCGGCCAAAAAGAAAAGAAAGTCTTCAGAATCTAGTGCTTGGCAAAGATTTCTTAGACTTGACACCATAAGCATGACCCATAAAAGGGAAAGCCGATAAACTGAATTTTGTCAAAAGTAAACCTTGCTCTGTGAAACCTCTCTGAAGAGGATGAAAAGACAAGCTACAGACTGGGAGAAAATGTCAAACGAAGTATCTTATATAAAAAATTCTCAAAATTCAACAGTAAAATACAAACACTCCTACTAGCACATAGGCAAAAGACGTGAAGGAGCATTTCACCCAAGAGGGTATAGAGATGGCAAATACGCACATGAAAAGATGATCAATATCATTTAGCCGTTAGGGAAATGTAAATTTAAACCAGGATGACATTTCACTACATACCTACAGCACAGCTAAAATAAAAAATAGTGACCACACCAAATGTTGGTGACGGGAAGGAAAGCTATCACTCATACACTGCTGGGAGACATGTAAATGGCTCACATCCTCAGGAAAACAATTCGGCACTTTCAAAACTAAACACGCAACTACGATATGATCCTGCAATTGTACTCCTTCCTGGGCATTTATATAGCCCAGAGAAATGAAAACATGTTCACACAGAGGCTTGTACCCATACGTTCACAGAAGCTTTAGTCATAACAGGCAAAAACTGGAAATCACCCAGAAGTTCTCCAGTGGGTGAATGCTTAAACAAACTGGTGACACACACCATGGAGCACCAGTGAGCAATGAAAAGGAATGAACTCCTAACCTACCTGCAGGAATCTCCAGAGAGTTATGCTAAAGGCGCGGGGTGGGGGTGGGGGGTAATGTATGATTCCATTTATGTAACCTAGCAATGACAAAATGATGGAAATGCAGAAGAGGTTGACAGAGATGAGGGACGATGGGGGATCGCAGTGGTGGAAGAAGGCAGGGATGGCTAATAAAGGGCAACATGAAGGAGGGATCCTGTGGTGATGAAGTGTTCTATATCTTCACTTTATTGAGGCCAGTGCCCTGTAAGATATTACCACTGGGGAAACTGAGTAAAGGGTACATGGGATCTCTCTGCTTTATTTCTTACAACTGTATGTGAATCTACAATTATCTCCCAAAAAAGTTTATCTGAAAAAAAGATCAATGACCATCCGTCTTTTGTGATTCAACTTGTCGTGGGTTGAATTGTGGCCCCCCAAAAAGATATGACCATGTCCTAAACTCTGGAACCTCAGAATGTGACCTTATTTGGCATTAAGGTCTTTGCAAATGTTACTAAGGTTGAGGATCTCGAGATGAGACCATCCTTGCAATGGATGGGCCCTAAACCCAATGACAAGTGTCCTTGTAGGAAACAGAAAAGGAGGAAACACAGAGACATGAGGGAACACCACGTGAAGATGAAGGCAGAGATTGGAGTGATGTATCTATAAGCCAAGGAACTTCACCAGAAGCTAGGAGAGGAGCACAGAACAGATTCTCCTTCAGAGCCTTCGGAAGAAACCAATGCCGCCGAACATCTATAGTTTGGACTTCTTGCCTCCAGAAATGTAAGAGGATAAATTTCTGTTGTTTTAAGCCACGAAGTTTGTGATAATTTGTTACTGCAGCCCTAGAAAGCTAATACACCTGTCATTTTTCAATGGCTGGGTTCAATTTCTCTCTTTTTTTAAATCACAGAGAATATGAGCACGTTCTTCAACTTCTATTAATGTCTACTCTTGGACACAATTTTTTTTTTCTTCTTCCAGAGGATATATGCCATAGGATATGTATCATTTCATTCTATAATCTTTTCCTGATGTCTTCCGTTTGCTCTAAGTGTAGACTATTACTAGCTGGCATATAGGACTGTCTACTTCATCAAATATCCTGGTTAATAATTATCATACAAGCTAAACAGACTCAACCAATTTTTAAAGATCTCAACTACACTTAAAAGAAACTAGACTGAGCACTAGGCTAAATCTACTGTTTCCTTGGTAACTAAGAAGTTGCTTTTAGATCCAGCAAGGTGCTTCAGGGTCTTCAAAATGAGTACCAATTATTAGGCTGCAGATGTGTAAAAAGTGCCATTTTGTATCGTGATAGAAATGCCCTAAGCTTCTGAGCAAGATAGATTAAAAAAAAAAAAAAAAAGAGGCCGAGATGGACAAAAACTACCCACTTACCACAAAGTCTAAAAGGTGAAAAATGGGTCCTTTTGAATCAGGCTGGGCACACGGGACCTGGCTTGATTCCTGACTTTACCGCACCCACACCAGTTATCAGACAACTCAACCTCTCAGACCATTAACTGTCCTTGTTGCAAATGGTAGGAATGACAGCCATTCCACAAATGGGCTCTAAGTGTTAACAGGTCAATATATATAAGACAGTGGCTAACACAAAATACATGCTCAATAAAAATTATTCTTGTCTCTAAAACCCCTTAAATTTTCATTTATACAAATATTTCCTGGAAAGTCTACTGGGAAACTTTTTATTCTGTAACTCAGTTGAAGACTTCATCCTGATTCATGCCCATTTGTTTTATTTTCTTCACATCTATGAAACCGTACAGGACTACGTTCTCTCTCTAGCTCAGAATTCTGTCATTTGTCCCCGCTTCATTGTTAAACCTTGGTGATCTAAAACCTGAGCTGAAATTCTAGGTTGTTGTTGGGTTTTGGGGGGTGTTTTTGGTTTTTCTGGGGTTTTTTTTAGTTTTTATCTTGGTTTTTCTACTTACTTATCTCTATTACCCTTTTCAAGGCAGTTAGCTTTTTAAGAGGCAGTATCTGAAACATGGTACAAAATCTAAAAGGTATGAAACAGCACAAAGTGTAAAGTCTGCCTTCTTCCCACCCCACATCCCAACCACCTTTCTGACTTTCTTGCAGGTGCTGTTTTCGGTTTTCATGTACATCATTTGAGAGGCGGTCACTGCATATAAAAAACAGAAGCGTGTACAAACTTTTCAAACAAACACTAACACAATGCTGTACCTTCGTTCACTCATATATTTTGAAGATTTTCTCATCAGCACATTTAAGACCTCTTCCTTTACAAGTGCATACATTCCATTGTATGAATGGAACCACAGCTAGTCTTCCACTGATAAACATTTTAATCGTGCCCAACTTTTTCTAAAACAAGCATCATGTATGGGCAAATGTATACACCTGTCAGATAAATTTCTAGTAGTAGATCTGCTAGGGCAAAGAATCTCTATTTTTTAAAATTTCCATACATAAGCTCAGATATCCCCCAGCATCAGTGATTTACATACATCGATTTCCTCATACTCTTAGTATCTAACTTAATGCTATCTACCTATTTAATTTACGTTTCTATTTTAAGTGAGGCTAAACATCGTTTATATGCCTAAAAACCTTTGTTTTTCTTTTTCTGAAACCAGTCTGTTGATATCCTATCCTCACTTCTCTGTTGAGTTACTGATCTTTTCTTTATTGAAAAGCTCTTGATATCCATTAAGAAAACTGAGCATTTCTCATTTGTATTACAAATATCCTTTCCAGTGAACTGTCTTTTACCCTTAAAAAAGGGATGTTTCCTGAAGAAAAATTTTATTTGTGTAGTTAAATTGATTAACTTCGTAATGCTTTTATCATGTTATATATATATATATTTTTTTTAAAGTCTTACCCTAACCATAGATTGTCCTCTTGCCCTTGCTTTTATTTATTTATTTTTATTTATTTATTTTTTTGCGGTACGCAGGCCTCTCACTGTTGCGGCCTCTCCCGTTGCGGAGCACAGGCTCCGGACACGCAGGCTCAGCGGCCATGGCTCATGGGCCCAGCCGCTCTGCGGCACGTGGGATCTTCCCGGACCGGGGCACGAACCCGCGTCCCCTGCATCGGCAGGCGGACTCTCAACCACTGCGCCACCAGGGAAGCCCTATCATGTTATATTTTAAAAAGACTTCCTCATGCAGAAATTTATAATCAATTCCCCCAAGTTTTCTTCTTCTTAGGGACCCTGTCTTGGCCTTCAACTCCCAAGATCCCAACCAGATCACAGGAGGACCACAAGAGGGCCCCAATCCAGAGGCTCTCTGAACCCTGAACCTACAGGCCAGACACCCAGGGAGCACTGAGGGCAAAAAACTGAAAGGAAATGAGATCTAAAGGAGTGGGTTGTAAGGAACTTCCTGTGCACATGCAAAGAGTTACAGAAAAACCTGCAGCTGTGTCCTCTTGGAATTCATCCGGAAAGAGACACAGGATCTGCTTTCAACCCTCTGGTCCACAGTTGCACACATGTTGAGATCAGGCTTGTGTTGTGGCACCACTTTTAGGGGAGAAATCTGCAGCAGGTTTAGAGTCCATCACAGATGAAGGCCATGTGCAAAGTTATCGTTCTTTCAAACAAGGTAATATCTTCCCACCAACACGAAACCCTGTTTCTTCTCTACCATGACAAATAGCTAAAGTAAGCACACACATCCCCACTGAAAAACCCCCCACAAACTAAAGACTAACGAGGAATTCCTATAATTCCTATAATTCCTATTCCAAACAAGCCTCCTATAAAGAATACATATATAACTAAAGATAACAGATTAAGAAGCACATTATATACCATGTGTTTCTCATCTTACCTGGATAATGTCCTTCTCTTTCCCCCCTTCTCACTTGAAATGGCTCCTGCAGATTCCCAGACGTGTGTTGTGGGAATTCCCAGACTTGTGTTGCATAGGAAGTACCCACAGGGAAGCTTCCTACAGTGTGCTGTCTCTCCATAATGCAGTGAGAGGCTTGAATCTCTTCCTCCTATATCATCCAAACAGAACCCTCTTGCCAGAGACTGTGGCTCAATAACTCCTGTGAGTTGCTTGCAGCTAAGCATCTTCTTTCATATATTAAAGTTGTCTTTCAACATATTGTATTAGGAAAACTGAATATCCACAGGAAGGAAGGAAGAGGGAGGGAGGGAGGGAGGGAGGGAGGGAGGAAGGAAGGAAGGAAGGAAGGAAGGAAGGAAGGAAGGAAGGAAGAGTGAGGGAAGGAGGGAGGGAAGGGAAAAAAGAACTGGAACCGTACCTTATACAGTATACAAAAACTAACTCTAAATGGACCAAAGGCCTAAACGCAAGATTTGAAACCACAAAATTCTTAGAAGAAAACACAGGAGGAAAGCATCATGATGTTGGATTTGACAATGACTTTTGTTTGGATATGAAACCAAAGGCACAGGCAACAAGAGAAAAAAATAAGATGGACTTCATCAAAAGTAAAACCTTTTGACCATCAGAGGACACTACCAACAGAGTAAAAAAGCAACCTAAGGAATGGGAGAAAATATTTGCAAATCACGTATCTGATAAGGGATTGGTACCCAGAATACACAAAGAACTCTTACAACAACAACAAAAAAAAAACGGATTAAAAACTGATCAAGACTTGAACAGACACTTCTCCTAAGAATATATGAGTGGCCGATAAGCACATGAAAAGATGTTCAACATCAGTAATCATCAGGGAAACGAAAACCAATACCACAGTGAGATTCCTCTTCACATCCATTAGGATGGCTATTAGCAGAAGAAAATAACAAGTGATGGCAAGGATGTAGAGAAACTGGAACCCTGTGCACTGCTGGTGGGACTGTAAAATGGTGCAACCACTGTGGAAGACAGTACAGTGATTCCTCAAAACACTAAAGATAGAATTACCATAAGCTCCAACAATTCCAGTTCTAGATACATACCCAAAAGAACTAAAAGCAAGGAACAGATATTTGTACACCCATGTTCAAAGCAGCATTATTCACAATAGCCAAAGATGGAAGCAACCCAAGTGTCTATTGATGTAGGAATGGATAAACAAAATGTGGTTTACAACATGAAAAATACAAATGAAAAATACAATGGAATATCTATTCACCCTTAAAAAGGAAGCAAATTGTGACACACGCTACAACATGGATGAAACTTAATTCCTGGAAGAATTAAGCCAAATGAAATAAGCCAATCACAAAAGGATAAATACTGTATGATTTGCTTATGAGGTACCTAGAATAATCAAATTCACAGAAAGTAGAATGGTGGTTTCCAGGGGCTGCGGGGAGAGGGAAATGAGGAGTCATTGTTTAACAAATACAGAGTTTTAAGTTGGAGAAGACGGAAAATTTCTGGAAATGAATGATGGTAAATACATTCACAACAATTTAATGCCACAGAACTGTACACTTTAAAATGGTTCAAATGGTAAATTTTATGTTATGTATATTATGCCACAATAAAAACGTATCTATTATTTATATTACTAACCTTGTATCACCAAAGGACGGGCAAGGGTCTGATCTCATTCATCTTTGTACACCTATCCCAGTGCCAAGCCCTCGATAAAAGATTATTGAGCCAAAGTCACATTTCTCATGTAGAGTCTAAAACCAAGATGCCTTCCAGCTTCAGGTTCAGAGTACTGAAAAGCAGCCCCTGAAGCCATGATTTGTGGGGAGGGGCGAGACACACACCATGTCTTATAACCCTTTTCTCAGTTATAGAAATCAATTCTCTCATTAACAAAAACTTAACCAAAAAAATTTAAAAATCAATAGTTTGCATTACTAGTTACCAACTTCAAGCCAAGCTCTTAAAAGGTGCTTGCTTCCCGGTATATGCCAAAAACACAGCATATACTCTAATCTCCCAGAGTTAACGTCCTCTTCCAAGAAGACTTAAAAGATTGCTCCTTGAAAGTATCTTTGCTCCCCCCTCATCCTCCTTTTCTTCCTCTCCCTACTCCCCACACTGGCCAACCACTCAGTTTTCTATAGCCCTTCTTCCATTCCCAGCCACACACCAACTAACTGCTAAGAAGAAAGCCCAGGTTAGTGAAAAGAAAATTAGATCAGGCTTGGTCTCACACCTACACGGAAGCAAGAATCCTGACGTGAGTCCTGCCATCACTGGTGGAAGTCAAGTCTGATGACACGCGTGTTCTGTGTTTAGTTATCACGGCTGTGGTCACCCTAGTTAACCACCCCCTGGCTTTTCCAAGCTCTCTCATGGGGTCCTCGGCTATGATAGGAGGTCTGCTCCTTTCAGATCACCTCTACTGTCTTCTCACGGTGGACACTCTGAAATGGAATGAACAGTCAGTGGCTCGCTTTTTCGTGTACGAGAGAGGGTTTAAAAAAAAAGAAGACAATCTAGTGTGTACATGTCAATCCCAAACTCCCAATCTATCCCTCCCCCTGCCATAACCTTAAGTTCTTTCTCTAAGTCTGTGAGTCTGTTTCTGTTTTGCAAATAAGTTCATTTTTATCATTTTTTTTAGATTCCACATAGAGCCGTATCATATGATATTTGTCTTTTGTCTGTCTGGCTTGACTTCACTTAGTATGATAATCCTGCTACATTTAAAATAGGTAACCAACAAGGACCTACTGTATAGCACAGGGAACTCTGCTCAATATTCTCTAACAACCTAAATGGGAAAAGAATTCGAGAAAGAATAGATACATTGTATATTAAATAAATAAATAGATAAAGGCAATATAATATAGGTCTCTCTTTTTACATGAAAAAATAAGGAATATATAAATAGGGCTGAGTTTTCGAGAAGGAACTCACCCCGCCCCACCCCCAAAAGAAGCAAGAGCAAAAAATGCTAGTTACAACCGGTTTTCTCGGTTTTTTTTCTTCTACGGCTCGCGCTGCTGCGCTCACCATGCCTGCGGCAGGGGGCGGGGGAGACCCTTACTGCACTGCCGCCCCGGCGGCGACACACTGCATCTGGGGCCCAGCTGTCCTGGGAAACTACTCACAATGCTGCCAATGGCATGCACCGAGGATTTTGTTCCCGGCTTGGCGAGAGCAGGAAAAACGTTCATCCTTTTAACCTATAATTAGACTTCTAGGAATTTATTGTAAGGAAATAATTAAAAAGGAACAAAAAATTTATGAAGATGTTCATCAATGCAAAAAAGTTAATGACAACCTACTTAGTCAACAATGAGGGGAGTGGGTTTGTTAAGTAAATTCTTGTACGTTGCGCATAAAATATAACACAGGTACCAGGCCATGTTTGCAAAACAATTTGGGTAATATGGGAAAATGCTCGGGATATATTAAGTTTTCAAAAGCTATGTTTTTCTCAGTTTTGTCCGAAAACAAAATAAGGTCCATGGATGTATATATATTACAGTTCAGAAAGAAATTTCATAGTTTTAACAATGGTTAGGTCTGGGTGAATCAAGTAAATCATTTTTCTTCCTCCTTACACTATTTTGCTTATTTTTTCACACCAAATGATAACGTTCAAACAGAAAGAGGTCCAATCCAAAACCCCATACACAACATGCTGATACTCAGAAAAATAATAAAAATGACATTTGTTTCTGAAATATTATTTTTAAAAAATCAGTCTATTTATTTTAAAAAGACTGCTAAGAGGAAAAGCTGTGCACCCTGGTAAGGTTTACAACCCATTATCATTAGAACAGGTAGAGATGGAAAAAATTCTGTGGTTTCCTATTCTCATTTGGCACCCTGAGTCTGACCATTACAAAGGAACAAAGAATGCACAAAAACAGGTGGCAGATCCAGGACCCTGATATGAAGGGTCACTTACCTAGCTGTTGGAAAAATAAGGGGGGAACTATTAAAAGATAAATGACATGACTTTTTATAATACATGTAAGGTGATTGCCGTATTTCACAAATACATAATGTAATTGATATATACCATATGTGCTTTCTATAGACATTGCAGACAACTTAATTCTTTATTACAGACAAACCAGTTTGCAAACCAGCAATTAGGATGCACTAGATCATCTCTATGACTCCACTACTAATATTCTGAATTTCTAAACACCCTGTTGGAAGTTATTCAGGCTCAACCATACTACAGGCAAGTCCAAAACTCATTTCGAGCATGCTTTTTTAGCATCTGGTTCCAGTGACTCCCCTTTAACCCACAGAAGGTCCTGACTTGAAAAGAATGTTTCCTTCTTTACAAAATACCCTACAAGCAGTCCCCAACTTACAAACACACTGCCACCCAAAAGTTCACTGGCTGTGCAAAAATGGAACACATTTTTCCACATAAATGAGTGAGGATTAGGTTCCCAGCATAGCTTCTAATGTCATTTAACCCATACCGACGAACAGTCTACAAAACAAGAGAAAGCAATACTGCTGCATTTCTAAAATTTAAGTAGAGAAGAACACCAGTACAATTGAGTAAATGCTGGTGCTTGAGGACACAGACCTATGCTTCTTAAGCTTAATTTCTTCATGCTACTCACAGAAAATGGCCAGCATGGCTGGTTCTTCAACACATAACCTGTCCACCATCTCTCCGGAGGTCTCTACTCCAAACCTCTTGGCCTCACTAGTTTTCTGTGTGTCTCCAGAGACGAGCCCTCAAGTGCATAAACCCCCCTTAGGGTCAACATGCAAAGCACATCTTTAGCACAGCTGGGAACCAGGCAGAGGAGAAGGCAGCAGCCTCTAAATGGAGGTCGCAATAGCTGTGCATCTGTTGTCTTGGGGCCCAAAGGCTCACACATAATTACATGTTTCCTAAGTTCCAGATCTGGCTGGGGGCAGTTGAGAACCAGACAGTAAAATTATCACTAAGTAGCCAAATGCCTAGCAAGGTCCCTGATTTAGATAAATCTCTACTTTTTCTACACAGGGAGATCCTCAATTATAGGTTCCTCTTTATTTTTGCCCACAAATCTAAGAAGCTTCCCTTCCAGATTTCCAGTCAAAGGGACAGAAATTAACAGTAATTGTTGAGTGCCTCTGTGTGGCACTATTTTATTCTCATTTAAGGGTCTAAGTGTCTTGTCAAGGCCACTCAGCAATGACATCGGAACTGTGACCTGAAACTAGACCCCACCTGGTGGATCTGAAGTCCCTGGAAGCAGTCAATGCCAGGAGTCGGTAGCCAGCAACAGGCTGAGTGCACTATTATGGTAAGAAAAAGAAAAAAAAAAAGCCGACACAAGTCTCAGACTGCAGCAGCTCCATTTCCCCCTGCGGAAACAAGGGGGCGCTTGGGATGTTTTTCGATCACTTCTCCCTAAAATTAAGTTTTCCCAAGTGTTGGTACTTAAACGGGGCTCTCTGAAATGTGCCACCCTCGAGGTTCCGGGGGCGGGTTGGGGTTTTTTACTCCCCAGCACCTCACGCTTCCAGGCATCTCAGGTTGCCATTCCCTGAGCAGCAGAGATGTGGCCAGACTACCACCCTACGGATGCTTTCTGATGCGGATGCGGCCCTGTCCTGGCCCTGGCTGCCTTAGCAAGGGCAACCTCACGCTTCCCTGAGCGTTTTTGAAGCAGCAGGAAGAGACACTTCAGAGCACAGGTGACAGGATTAGCTTCCGAGAATAGTACCATCTGAGACCACTCAAAAGGAAGGGAAAATCAAAAATGAGACTGTGCGTAGGCATAAAGAGACTGATGAGAGCACATACCTGGGGACTTGAATGTTTTCAGTCAAGTATTTAGTAAGGATTTCTACCAAGGCTCATAAGAGGACCGATGGCTTTCTTTTCAATAAGCAAGGACTTCCAAGTGGGAATCATTAAAGAGTAATAAAAAATGATGAGGGTCTCCTATCAGAACTCCTCTCTCCCGAGGGTCACCCAATAATTATCAATCGGTTTACTGAAAATGATAATATAATTTACTGAAATTTAAAAGTGGCTTCATGAAATTGGCTTATATTCCCCTGAAGGCAGAAGAGCACAGTGAAGACAAAACAGGCTTGTGTTACACAGATCTGTGCTTGAATCGGATGTGGACGGGTGACCTTTGATTCATCTCCTTTAGCCTCAGTTTCTTCAACCACAAGATGGCCAGGTAGGGGACACCTATCTTATAGGAATGCACAAGCATTCAATAAACCAGAGCTAATTCGTTTTACTGGTGCTAAGACACAAATTATAGTTGACAAGTTGCTTTCTTTTCTTTTTCAAAACAAAAAGCAGTTTCAAGCACTTACTTATGCCTGGTAAAGTATGGGGCATTTATGGAAAATCGTGTAGACTTAATCCCTGCTCTCTTGGACTTTATCATCACAATCCCAAGGATACTAACAAACAAGGGATATTAGATTAGATATTCGATAAGATGAAGAATTTACTCTGTATAAACGTCACGCATAATTGCAGGGATGTGAGCTAGGGTCCTGTGGTCATAGTACTCTCTCTTTTTAACAATAGTGAAAAGACTTCAACAGAGAAAAAGGCAGCTCAATGATGGTGGTGTTGCAGCCTTAGCAACGACTTCAAGGAAGGAGGGGGACAAAGGTGGGGGAAAAGAAGTGGATCCTGGACTTCCTTGGTGGCGCAGTGGTTAAGAATCCGCTTGCCAATGCAGGGGACACGGGTTCGAGCCCTGGTCCGAGAAGATCTCACATGCCTCAAAGCAACCAGGCCGATGCGCCAGAACTACTGAGCCTGCGCTCTAGAGCCCGTGAGCCACGACTACTGAGCCTGTGCTCTAGAGCCCCCGAGCCACAACTACTGAGCCCACGTGCCACAACTACTGAAGCCCATGCGCCTACAGCCCGCGCACCGCAACGAAGAGTAGCCCCTGCTAGCCACAACTAGAGAAAGCCCGTGCACAGCCACAAAGACCAACACAGCCAAAAATTAATTAATTAAAAAAAAAAAAACAGTTTAGAAAAGAAGAAGTGGATCCTGAAAGGCAGGTGGTTAACACTGAAAACAGCAGCGCACCAGGCATGCTTGGAGTTAAGGTACAGATGGGTTTCAGATGAAAGGTACAGATGAAAGTCCAGAGCTCCCATGGGACGGGAGGGGTCTGTCCTACTGCAAATGCGATGGTGATGTGAGCTGATTCAAAGCTGGGAGCAATGAACACAGACAGCCCCAGCACACAGCAACCTACAAGGAGGCTGGGGAAAGGGGGAGGGCACTGCAGTGGGATGGAAGGGCCACTGTCAAGAGGAGGCAAGGTGGGCAGGGAGGGTGGAGTGTTCACCAGAGAGGGTGAGGGTCCCTCCCCCGGGATTCGAGTTTGGGAAGGGACTTTCTCTTCATTCCAGTTGAACCTGCTAACAGGGTGCTGTTTGGGTCTGAAATGCAGGGGAAGGTTTGTATACATAAATTTATATGGATTTTATTACAGTCTTCCATTCCCTGTGTCATAAATGTCACCACCCAGTGAACTGTCTTATCTTTCTCAGTCTTCAAATCAAACGTCAGGGAGTCAGGGCCAGCATCACCTGTAAATCTGTAGAATGGGATTTGAAACGGGACAGCTACTAGTTCAGTAGATTCTGTGACATGTCCAGACGCTTCTGCTGCAAGGCCTGGTATAACTTTCCTGGACTCAGCCTTTCCCTTCAGGGACAAGTTCCCAGGCCTATCAGAGCAGCCGCTGCTGGCTTGCTCATCTGTCAGCAAAAATCGAGCTAACGTAGGCAAGGCTGCCAAGGGGGCAGACAGGGAACCACAGCCACTTTCTGCATGGCACCCAGGGCAGCACCACCAGACCCACTGACACCTGCAGCAGGCACAGGGCAAGCAGGAAGAGCTGGACAGACACACGTGTGAATCCCCGGGTCCATCCCTTATTGGCTGAGCAAGCTTGGGCAGGTTACTTAACCTCTCTGAGTCTCCACTCCCTCCCCTGAAACAGAGGACCAGAACCTCACCTCAGGACAGAAGTAAATGAGCAGCTTTCTATCTTTAGGTGCACCCTGCACAGTGGCTAGAACACTCAATAAAGCTTGTGGTCTCACAAACCAACCTCATGCACATACCTCATGTATCCTAACTTGAGATTTTTTGGAATGGTCTGGAAACAAACCTTTCTCTAGTCCTCCTACCATTCCCCTCCCTCACTTTCTCAGAGCGCTGATCCTAGAGGCCAAGATCCAAGATCCTCAGAACTCCTCCTGTACCACTCTCTCCATCCCTCCAGCAGACACAGATACGGGGAAACAACATAGGGAAATCACTCCGAGAGGACACACCTGGCTTGGTGAAAGCCTGTAACCCTTTAATGTGTGAGGCTGACACTGACAGCCTTGGGAGGGGTTAAAAAAAAAAAAAAGGAGAAAGGAAGGGGAGGGAGGGTAGCCAGAATGACAGACAGATGACAGCCAGAGCAGCACATAAAGGACATGTGGGGTATGGTGGCAACGGGACATCATTCAAATGCCTCCGGCTTGGCACACGAAGCTGCCAAGCTGGCCTCTACTGGCTGCTCCCGTTCTGTCTGGAACGCCACCCTGCGAGTATCCCCACCCACCTTTCCAATCTGGCAAACTTCTGCTCATCTTTCCTACTGCAGCTCAGTCACCGTCTCCGCCTTCTCCAACTCCCCACCCCTGCGATGACATCTCCCTCTGGTGTTCCCACATCATGTCACCTACCCAACTGCACGGCCATCGCTTGTATCCATTATCTCTGTCCTCTCCTATTGCCTTACTCGTCTTTGTATGCCAGGTACTAGGGACTCAACAGGCACTTAACGTTGGCTGAATAAATTGATGACTCGGGTGGTATTCAGTACCATAGCCTGCCTCCTGCTCTGATGGAGCCTCATCAGCTTAGTGGAAACCAGGATTCAGCGAGATGAGGGTTCAAGTACCAGCTCCAC
The DNA here is from genome assembly GCF_949987515.2 of Delphinus delphis. Lineage (NCBI taxonomy): Eukaryota > Metazoa > Chordata > Mammalia > Artiodactyla > Delphinidae > Delphinus > Delphinus delphis. The sequence continues at coordinate 122,233,578 of NC_082683.1, read as the reverse complement.
CATCTGCTAGCTGTATGTGACCGGGGAAGACACTTGGGGAGACACTCATTTCTGAACCTCAGTTTTTCATGTATTAAAAGGAGGGATGAATAATACCGTCCACCTTCCATGACTGTGATTGACCTCAGGATCTCGAGAAGGCAGGTAGAAGAGAACTCTGGGAACTGTTGAGGCAAATGCTTTCCCAAGCCCCTGAAAAATGTTCTCTCCGCAGAGAATGAAGCCACATCACCTGTAGGAGGCCTTCTCGGTCTCATCTCTATAGACAGGTTGCCCAATGTTAAAAAGAAAGCCCCGGAGCCCATGAAGGTTGCGTTTAACGCATATCCTTCATCCTCAGGCTCTAAATGCTCATCCCAGGTGACATCTGAAACTGCCAAAGGACTGACATTTGACTCTGGAAGTGTTTTCCAATTAATTTATCTACCAAAGCTTTCCAGCTCCCCCTAGGTGAGCCCAAAGCTGAAGAGTTAGGAAGGTTAACAGTTAAATCACCACCTGGCCAACTAAACACAAGCAAAGCTGACACAATCACATGTCACAACTCCTAGTTCACTTACTGAAGTCATGCCAAGTTTCTCTTCCTAGGAGACACGCCTCTGGCCAGTTGCAGGGTATATACACACAGGAATGTCAACTAAGAAATTAAGACTGAGGGCTTCCCTAGTGGCACAGGGGTTGAGAGTCCGCCTGCCGATGCAGGAGACACGGGTTTGTGCCCCGGTCCGGAAAGATCCCACATGCCGCGGAGCGGCTGGGCCCGTGAGCCATGGCCACTGAGCCTGCACGTCCAGAGCCTGTGCTCCGCAACGGGAGAGGCCCGCGTACTGCCAAAAAAAAAAAAAAGAAAAGAAAAGAAAAAAGAAATCAAGACTGAGAACCAAGGTTGGAGTAGTTAAAAAGAGGAAAAAAAATTTTAAGCCCAACGCTTTTAAAGATCATTACAAGTTACTTAGAGGAAAAAACTGAAATGACAACAAACAAAACTCACTTAACACCTAAAATGCCAGGTATTAGGCCTACAGCAGTCACTTAATGTTTGCCGAAGAAATTAACCCATCAGATGGTACCTACTACTGTAAGTTGCCTACTGCTTTGATGGACCTTGATTAGCTTAGTAAAAACCAGGTTTCAAAAAGAAGATTCAAGTGCTGGCTGTGCCACTCACTAGTTGTATGAGCTTGGGGAAGACACATTTCTGAGCCTTAGTTCTATCATCTATAGTAAGTGGGATGGCGTATCTACTTTATATAAAATGTAACATACCGCTTAGAACACATAATACATAATACCTTCTACCCTGGAAAATGCACATCGCCTTATCACGGAGAGTTCTTTAGGGTCTAAAAACATTTTCATACCTATTTTCACCTTTTATTCTTGTAACACCTGAGTGCCACAGATAGGGCAAATTCCTTTCTACTTTATAGAGATGATCAAACATCTTGGAAGTTAGTCGACCTGCACCAGGACACACCCAGAGGCCGAGCAGAGCGCAGATTCAGAGTATTTTGACTTCTCTACTCTGCGGCTTTTCCCGGGGGCCATGCTGGCCAGGGAAGGGAAACAGAGCTCCAAGTCTCCCAGGGCCAGGCTGGCCCCTCTCTTCACCTCTGCCCCCACGTTCTACATCACAGGTAGCCCTGTCTCCACGTGCCACAGCCTCAGACATAGCGACTCCAGCGCATCACCCAAAGCAAGGTTCAACCAAACAGCACGTGTTCCACCACCCAACCTGTGTTCAGACAACTACGAAAACCTTGGGATGCGCAGGTGCAGAGATCACGTGGGTCCCAGTTAGACAAGACAGAAGGAGCTTGTGAGAGAAAATGCAAAAACTGGGAAGTGACTGAACCCACATGTGAAAACAGTTTTACTTCCTACCGTGGTGGACTGTGTGCCAACTGAAATGTGTTCAACTGTGAGCGGTTCTGAAACAAGATGCAAGGAAGTAGGATCTGTTGCTATATATAAGTGACTTACTGGGGGACATCTTTACTGCAAAGTACATGGAGATTCAGAGAGACCAGGAATAGGCATTTATAGGAATGAATTCAGAAAGCCTGACTCCTTGGAACTAACCTTCACACACTAAGGCCTACAACATGGGGAAAGAGGTCCTGAAGAGAGCTAGTTGGATCCTGCCAATTACAATCTATATCATTCCAGAGATGAAGAATGTCCTTTTCCTTTGTTTTACAAGTGTCCAACTCTCCAAGGTAAAACAGTTCAGAACAGGCAGAAAAAAATACAGGTTGACAAGCATTTCACACAGGGTGAAAAAGTGGCGATCATCATTTTCTCCAGCAAGATACTTTATTCTGTCCCTTCTCTTTTCATTGTCCCTGTGTGCAAGGTACCTAGCAAACTATTAATTACACCTTCAGAAGGGACTTACCTAACTTTTCAAAACCAGTTAAAATCTTTTCAACTATGTCCTTCTAAAGTAGGGTCCAATAAGTGTTGGGGATCTGTAGGAAAAACAGAAGTATAAAGGAAAAAGTTCGGGGACTGAAATAAAGAAAGTAAGGTATTATTTATGGACTCGAAAAGATACGGTGCGGCCAAATAAAAAAGAGAGAAAAGAAAAGATATGGTCGGGACTTCCCTGGTGGTCCAGTGGTTAAGACTCCACACTCCCAATGCAGCAAGCCTGGGTTCCATCCCTGGTCAGGGAACTAAGATCCCACATACCACAACAAAGCCCGCGTGCCGCAACTGCTGAGCCCACGTGCCACAGCTAGAGAAGCCCGCGCACCGCAACGAAGACCCGGCGCAGCCAAAAATGAATAAAGAAATGATTTTTAAAAATTAACTTAAAAGAAAAGGTATGGTGAAGGAAGAGTTATGGTGTGGGGGGCTGATCTAGAGTGAAGAGCTGAACAAAAATCAGAACATCAAGAGAGGAGAATACAAATTTCTTTCTTTAATTTATAAAGATTCAAAAGATACATTTTTTTTTTTTTTAAAGGAGGCTGAGTTAGCAATGTACAGTCTAACTCTAAGAGGCGGGTCTGGGGGAGGGGACACGGGTCACTGAAAAGGCCACTGGCATGCAGCTACACAGCTACACTGGTTGGGTTGGTCATGGGCCTTACACTACCCGGCAGTTCTCTGCATTATTCGAGAGATCAAGTCCTGGAGGGAAACCAGAGGAACCAAAATTTACTTTCCCATGGGATGCGTGGTAATCACCTGAATGAAGTTATTAACTAATATCCTAGGACCAGAGCCCCTTGTTCCCCATCCCTCCCTGTGGCATGGGTGGTTTCAGAAGCTAAGCCCCTTCTTTTTGTGTGGGATGGTGTACACATTCTCTGGCCTGCCACCACACTCCATGGTGCCTTGGGGGAAAGCCATTCCAGAATCCACTGCTTGACTGCTTCCTACCGCTCCCTCAGGAAATCTCAGCAGGCATTCTGCCTCACCACTGGAACCCCCAAATGAAGGGAGATACAAATGGGACCCCACCTCCCCCAGTCTTCAAACTTCCCTGAGAGCAGGGGATTCTGACAGCTCGGCTCTAGTTGAGAAGGCTGCTGAAAAAGCGGTACCCAAGATTCTATCTAAAGCTGCTAAGGAAGAAAGTTTGAAAGATGAGATCTTTACATTCGAATAACTACATACAAGTGCTCCCATAAACGGACATTCCAAGAGCTCTGATGGCTTTTCCAGAGCCTTGTGTTTGTGCAAGTTAAGAACTCCCAAGGAGGTAACTCTCTTGTCCCCAGTTGTGACATACTCATGAAGGGAGACACAACTAGGGCGTGGGGATGGAAATGGAAAGTTCCAGAATATCACTAGTACCTTAACCTTGTGTCACCATGGGCCCAAAATAAATACTTTCCATTATCTTCACAGGTTATAAGCACCAAACAGAGGAGGGAGTAGAGAAGAAAAGCTCTCTGTGAAATGCATTCTGACAGAGGATGACATTCAGGGAGGGAGGTGATTCCTTTTTGGATAAAGACCCTTTCTGCAAACTCCCAGTTGGGTAGGGGAGAGACGGAAAGAGAACCCACTGGATTTAGCAGGCAGACATGATACTTAGCGTTCTTTAAAAGATATAACTATTTGGGGCTTCCCCGGTGGTGCAGTGGTTGAGAGTCCGCCTGCCAATGCAGGGGATGTGGGTTCATGCCACGGTCCAGGAAGATCCCACATGCTGCCGAACGGCTGGGCCCGTGAGCCATGGCCGCTGAACCTGCGTGTCCGGGGCCTGTGCTCCGCAGCGGGAGAGGCCACAGCAGTGAGAGGCCCATGTACCACACACACACACAAAAAGATATAACTGGTATACTGGCATGCTTGGTTTATTTTTCATGGAGACAAAAAAAAATCTCATAAATATGCCTGACAAGTTCAGTGTTGGAGATGCAATAAGGGAATATCCTTCTCCTTTGACTTTGCAAAAACAGATGGGCATTAAAATCACTGAGATGGTCTGCTCTACACTGAGTTGCTCCCCAGCTCCCCAACCCAAATTTTCCCATCCCGCCCTCCAGTCTCTGACCAGATCCAGGAGAGAAAAACTGTCAGTAGGTTGGGCTCTTTCTGGTGCCTCCAGGTGCTAATCTGAAAGCCTGATGGCAATCCATAGCTTTAAAGTCTGTTCTCTATGATTCACGTGGTTCTGCAAAATTCTGTGGGAAGGTGGCCCCTCAGAGCTCACAGGCGCCAGGCTGGAACCCTGATATCCACATGACACGTAACTCACAACGAAAGGGACAAGTTAGAAGAAAAGAAACCAGAGCCAGGGCCCTGAGAGGGGCACAGCCTGGGGAACGAGAGCCTTGACGAGGGAGACCTTGCTTTGATACTTGAGAGATGTTTGACTCAAAGCCACAGCAAGAGCTGTACTGGCTTGAGATTGATTCTCATCACCGTATACGAGGACTTTTCAGAATGTCCCAGTTAAGCCAGATGGTACCAGGTATCCAGGCTGGGCACTGAGGTCACCCCTAAGAACCTCACCCAGACCCAGTTAAAAAAAAAAAAAAAAAAAAAACTGGGGCACAAAATGAAAGCTTCCTTCCAAACATTCAAAAGGAAACTAAGACAAAGGAAAGAGCCTGAGAATCTGTGTGCTTATGGATGAAGCCAGAAGACAAAAGAATAAACCAGAGAGAAAAACCACCACCACAATGCACCTTTCACAATGTTTCCCCTGGGGGCTGACGGCCACAACCGGATCTCAGAGACACCCAGGTGTGCCAGGTCAGCTCCAAAGATGAGACACAGATCACAGAGGGAAAAGAATCTTGTGTTTACCTTCCCCAAGATTCAGACTATGTGACCTGGAAGGGAATTTCAAGGCTGTCTATTCCAGTTCCCCTCAACGTGGACCTAAAGAAGGTGTCTGTTCTGGCATATGGAGCAAGCTTGGGTTCTTTTCCTGACTATTCCTTACCATTTCTGGGTCACCCCAGTCAAACCTCTTACCTGTTAATCCAGTCCATCTCTCTGAGTAATGAGTGTTAGTAATTACACCTTCTTGATACAGAAAATGACCAAGTTACAGACGTTTATGACTTACTGTTAACTATTCAGCAAAACCTGGTAAAGGCTGAATGAAAAATGTGGAGGAAGGTACCACACCAAGAACAGAAAGGGAAGAACTACTGTGAACAAGAAAACCCTCTGCTACTCACTCCAAGAGACATGCTTTCCCAGCTAAAACCAGCTTTTCCAGTGTGTATAAACCCTCACGACAATTACCCTACAAAACTGGTCACTAACCCCCAACACAAAAAGAGCCAAGAGGGAGGCGATATACGTATACATATAGCTGATTCACTTTGTCGTACAGCAGAAACTAAGACAACATTGTAAAGCAATTATACTGCAAAAAAAAAAAAAAAAAGGTTAGAGCCAAAGATGAGAAAAGTAACTTTGTCTTAAGCAGGAATTAATCTTGTGTTTCCCTCTCAATGCTGCACCTGATCATTCTGTATAAAGCAATGATTAGTACCTGAGCACTGGCTTCCTCCTCTCTCCCCACCCTCCCCCCACTCCGGCCCTGCCCTGCCCCTTTCCCGCTACATCTCTGAGGCCAGCAAGTCCCAGACCAGGATCCCTTCAGGACTACTTCATTAACTGCAGCTCCAGAGAGAAATTCTGCTTGGCGTCTGGTTTTCCCCAACCCCTGTCCCAAATCCAGAGCCCACACTTTCACCATGAACTACACAAAGGCAATGTTTTGTCTCCAGTTAGGATTCTCAGAGCAGTGGCACCGCACCACCTGACCTCCTGTCTGGTTCGTTGGTAAACACTTGAGACCCACAAAACCACAACTCCTCCTTTGTCCTTATCTCCGCCCCTCCCCCCAGGCTGGGTAAACTGTACCAAGTATTATAGAAGTAAATCAACACTGACTTTCCATCTGTGAAAATCTGCCTAGTCCTTCTGTTGAGTGCACTTTGAAGACTCTGCTCTTCCCTACTGTCATTCGTATTTCCTTTTCATAATCATATTAGCAGTTTGCCTTTTCCCACATTGGGCTCATTTCGTTCCACACCCACCTAGGCAGTCCCACCTTGTGCTTCCCTGAAACCTGGCATATGTTCTGAAGCCTAAGGATAAGGACCTGAAGGGCAGCTAGTACCAAAAGCTAACAGACTCACAGACATCCATGTCTGCTCCAAACTCCCAGTCTATCGAAAGCCCAATGTTTCTTCTAGAAATTCAACCTCTACCAATTCTAAGATTCCTGTATGGTTATATGAACGAATGAGGTAAAACTGAACAGCCGAGGAGAAAAATAAGCGGCTCACAAAATACATCTAAGCAGTTAGCAACCGCATGACAACCTTTAACTTCATAACTGAGAGCAAATCAACAATACCCCCTTCATTTTTTTTCAATTCAAAATAGCAGTTGAAATATTCAGTAACACCCAACACTATCCCACAACTCAGCTATGAACAAAGTTTATATGATCATAATAATGTAAAACACTAAATGTCGCTCTGCATATATACACTACCAAATGTAAAACAGATAGCTAGTGGGAAGCAGCTGCATAGCACAGGGACTCAGCTCGGTGCTTTGCGACCACCTAGAGGGGTGGGATAGGGAGGGTGGGAGGGAGGCTCAAGAGGGAGGGGATATGGGGATATATGTGTACATATAGCTGATTCACTGATACAGCAGAAACTAACACAACATTGTAAAGCAATTATACTCTAATAAAGATGTAAAAAAAAAAAACCAAAACTGGTTCACTTTGTTGTACAGCAGAAACTAACACAACACTGTAATTCAACTATACTCCAATAAAAATTAATTAATAAAGAAAATTTATGGGACTTCCCTGGTGGCGCAGTGCTTAAGAATCCGCCTGCCAAGGCAGGGGACATGGGCTCGATCCCTGGTCCGGGAAGATCCCACATGCCGCGGAGCAGCTTAGCCTGTGTGCCACAAATACCGAGCTTGCGCTCTAGAGCCCGTGAGCCATAACTACTGAGCCCACGTGCTGCAATTACTGGAGCCCACGTGCTGCAATTACTGAAGCCTGCGGCGCCTACTGAAGCGTGCTCCGCAACTAGAGAAACCACAGCAATAAGAAGCCCACGCACCGCAACGAAGCGTAGCCCCCGCTCGCCGCAACTAGAGAAAGCCCGCGCACAGCAACGAAGACCCAATGCAGCCAAAAATCAATCAATCAATAAAAATTTTTAAAAAAAGAAAATTTATTTTTTAAACAAGAAATAAATAAATAAATATCGCTCTAACTGAAACTTGATATAATTATATTAGAACAAGAGACGTAGGGGAAGAGGTGTTAGTTAAAACCTCATCATCTACAACAGGGAGTCAATAAAGAATGTTTAATATTGGGAGAGGAAAAATCAGAAAATAGCAGTGAAAATGTGATTTTTTGAAATTCAGAAATAGTGAAATAATCAAAAGAATTGAAAGTGTTTGTCTCTGGGAAATGGGATGGAGCGAAGGAGAAAGGACTCCTTATTTAGGGTTATAAGCCTTTCTGCAGAGGTAGTTATCCTTACTGTCATCATCATCTTCCTAAAAGCTATTTACTAAATACCAGGTAACGTTTCAACTGCCATCTCTATATTATTTCACCTCTTTTGAGAGGTACATTTTGGTACCCATTTTACAGATGAGGAAAATGAGGCACAGCAAGCAACTTTCCTCAAGCCCACTGCACTAGGCAGTAGCAGAGCAAAGGCAGAACTATTTGTCTTTTTATACCAAATACATTTTTTAAACTTTTACCAAGTAATAACATACAGGTTAAATTTTTAATCAGGTACTTGCACAAAAGCAGCAGCATTTGGAATAAAAACAGCCAGTTAAGGCTTTCCTGGTGGCGCAGTGGTTGAGAGTCCGCCTGCCGATGCAGGGAACACAGGTTCGTGCCCCAGTCCGGGAGGATCCCACATGCCGCGGGGCAGCTGGGCCCGTGAGCCATGGCCCCTGAGCCTGCGTGTCTGGAGGCTGTGCTCCGCAACGGGAGAGGCCACAACAGTGAGAGGCCCGCATACCGCAAAAAAACAAAACAAAACAAAAACAAAACAAAAAAAACAGCCAGTTAAATATGAGGGTGTGAGCTATTTCCAAACTACATGATAAAAGGCTCAGATGGGGACGAAAGTGGGCATGACATTAGTGTCACACCAAAATGTTTATTTAATCTGACCAGGTGCCCCCTGTATACAGGCTGAGCCCACACATTCTCCTCAATTAGTGAGAACCTCTGTGCCCTAACGAGGAAACGTCCAAACTGCCCTCTCTAGAGGGCACCCACCTCATTTCCTCAAACTAGAAAAAAGTATTTCCAATCTCTAAATCAAGTCAGCCTCCAGAACCGCTATAGCCTGAGAATGAGAGTGTGTTAATACCCGTATCAAAAAGGGCTCTTTGTGTCCTCATGCTCCATTCTGGGATGGAAAGCTCCTCCAGCAAAATGCGCACACTTAACAAGATTCTACATAGTTTAAGAAATTGATGGCCCTTCTGGAACACCACCCTAGGGCCCCAGGCTAACCTAAGAGCCCCTGCCCTTCAGGGAAAGCCTCCGCTCCCACTGGAGGGGAAGAGAAGGAAAGACAAGACTTAACCACTTCCCAAATGTTATTATAAAAGGTTGTTATTACACAAAGAAAATTTTACGCCGTCTTTTTTTTCTCATCAGCACAATTATAGGAACTAGGAAAAGACCGCAGTCAGTAACCAGGATGCTCAAACCTCCAAATAAGGTATATCCTTAGAGTTTAGCAACATTAACTTTCTTTACAGGGATGACATCTTCTAGTAAGAATCAACAGAAAATAGATGGCAGCAGCCATCTGGACGAGCACCACTCTCCCCAGGATATTGCTGATGAAGCTAAAATGTTCCCCAAATCTCAAGAAGACTGACATTTAGGTAACATAAAACAATTTCAGGGCCGTTCATTGTCGCACAGCTAAGATAATGTCATAACTCAAGGGACATGTCCCCAAGGAGTCATGGAGGAAAAGAAATGTTTCCCAAGAGGGTTAACATTTATGTAAAAGGACTCTATCTGTGAATAAGTGTATGCTTGTAATTGAAAAAAGCTTTTTGAGGAAACCAACCAAATTGTACTGCAGAAGGGTGCTGAAAGAGGACTTCATTTCCACTTTTTGCTTGGTATATTTCACGTTCATTCCACACAGCCAGTGCAGAGCACCACACTGGGAGCTGCAGGAAGCCAGGCACCTGTCCTATCCAGCTTAGGCTGAGACTCAGCGGAACAGAGTGGGGTCTTGGACTCTGGAGCCAAACTGCTTGGATTTAAATTCCATTGCTACCACATAGTGCTTACGGACTTGAGACAGTTACTTAACGTCTCTGTACTACAATCTCCTCATCTGGAAATCGGGGATAATTGCAGTAACGTATCTCTCGGGGTTCTTAGAAGGATTTAAGGAGTTAATAAATATATAACACTTGGAACAGTACACAGTCAGTGCTCAGAAAAATATTAGCTATTATTTTTAAAAGTATTTTGAAAAGAAATAGAAAATCAACATACGTACAAATAATTTCAGAAAGCGATGCAAGTAAAATAAAATAAGGCAGTGGAATAGAGTGACTGCAGGCACTCCAACATGTCATGCTGATGTTTCACAAGAGCATGTGTTATTTCGGATTAAGAAAAAAAAGAAGTGGCAAAAGATGATAAAAGTTGTACTTTCTAATAAATTAAAAGACTGTGCCTGGGAATTCCCTGGTGGTCAGGGAATTCCCTGGCAGTCCAGTGATTAGGACTCCATGCTTTTATTGCAGGGGGCATGGGTTTGACCCCTCGTCGGGGAACTAAGATCCTGCAAGCCGTGGGCTGTGGCTGGAAATAATAATAAAATAAAATAAAAAAATAAAATAATTTTAAAAAAGACTGTGCCACCCCTCAAAACACCAGTGACCCAACAACTTCTTGAAATTGAAATATCTACCTAGGAACTCAATAGAAAAGCAATGGTTTTTCCTATAAATACAGGGTTCATTTAAAGCTGACTTTTTTTCACACTCATGTATAATAACTATTTTTTTTTTTTGCGGTACGTGGGTCTCTCACTGTCGCGGCCTCTCCCGTTGCGGAGCACAGGCTCCGGACGCGCAGGCTCAGCGGCCATGGCTCAAGGGCCCAGCCGCTCCGCAGCATGTGGGATCTTCCCGGATCGGGTCACGAACCCGTGTCCCCTGCATCGGCAGGCGGACTCTCAAACACTGCGCCACCAGGGAAGCCCTATAATAACTTTTGACAAAGTTTTCTGCACTAGTCCCATGGTCTAAAACATCAGTGCCCAGTCCATCTGCCATCCCCATGCCTGCTCTCCTTTCACACACCTACACACACATGACAGGCACGGCAGAGGTTAAACCGGAAGCAACATCAACAAGTGTGGGACTTCCCAGGTGGTGCAGTGGTTAAGAATCCACCTGGCAATACAGGGAACACGGGTTCGATAACTGGTCTGGGAAGATCCCACATGCCGCAGAGTGACTAAGGCCGTGCACCACAACTACTGAGCCTGTGAGCCACAACTACTGAGCCCACATGCCTAGAGCCCGTGCTCCGCAACAAGAGAAGCCACCGCAATTAGAAGCTCACACACCCCAACGAAGAGTAGCCCCCAGCTCACCGCAACTAGAGAAAGCCCGCACGCAGCGTTGAAGACCCAATGCAGCAAAAAATTAATTTTTTTTAAAAAAGGCCTGCCTATAAATTATTAAAAAAAAATCAACAAGTGTGCCTCCTGCTAGTATACTTCCTACCAACACTAGTTTAATGTTCAGCTCTGCAGAGAGCAACTGCCATGAACATCTGTGCCACACCAACCAAGAACTATATATATGTGAGATTAACTTTTCAGATCTCAAATTCTGATGTTAGAATGAAAAAAAAAATTATCCAGGTGAACCCATACATAACTCAACCCTACACTCGTAGCAAAACAAAAAGCAAAAAACAAAACAAACAAAAACAAAGAAAACCCTCATACCTATGATATTCTAGGTATAGTAGAGATGAAAGACATTGCTCTTAAAACTCAGTCTGCTGGGAAGAAAAATAAGCAAACAGCGAACAGCGTGCTAGAGGGAGGAGAACACAGGATGGGAACCTCAATTCAGAGCACAGTGGACGGCCAGAGAACACCTCCCAGGGCTTTGAAGGGACCGGACAAAAGGGGAGGGGACAACATGTGAAGAAGGAGCAGCCACACGTCCGGAGGTGTGGAGGTGAGCCGTCCAAGATCTGGGAACTGGAAGCTGACATCTGGGTTGGAAAGGACAGGCATGGTGTATGTATGGGGAGAAACAGGAAGTAAGCCTGGAGAGACTAAACCATTGCTTAGGTGGGAGGCAATGCTGACAGCAAGACTGAAGGCAAAGAAGAGCCACTAAAGCATTTTTGGGGAGTGACAGGCATGATCACTCTAGCAACAGTGTGGAGAATGTCTTGAAAGAAGTCCAGATTGGCGGCTGGGAAGTCAACCACTGGAGAGTTATCCAGGCAAGAAATGATGGATGCAGGCGAGGGAGGGTGGGGGTAATTCCAAGGGAAATTCAGCAAGTAGAACTGGTGGGACCCCAGGAGCCAGGAAGGGTGTGGGAGGATGGAGGAGCGCTGGAGAGAGATGACTTGAGGTTTCTTTCCCATGCATTTCTGCGGAGGGAAAATACGGGTAGTGCAGCACCTGTGGCTGGAAGCAGTTGAGACTGGGTACTAGTGACTAGGTGTCTAGTCCTGAATAAACTTAGTTCGTGAACATCAAAGGGCAATGCCCAGGAGACAGCTGGATAAGTGGGAAAGGAACCCAGGAACAGGCTCAGGGCAAGAAATCACCTGGGAGTCACCAACAAATGGAGGATACAGAGTATGCAGAGGGTACAAACCAGTGAGCTAAGGAGGGGGTTCTGAGGCATGACACATTCACAGGCAGAAAAAACCCTCAGAAATGGAAGAACCACGAGACAGGAAGAAAGTCAGCCTAGAGTGGTAAAATCTAAAAACTTTCCCCAGGGACTTCCTTGGTGGCGCAGTGGTTAAGAATCCGCCTGCCAATGCAGGGGACACGGGTTCATACCCTGGTCTGCGAAGATCCCACATGCCTCAGAGCAACTAAGCCCATGTGCCACGACTACTGAGCCTGCGCTCTAGAGCCCGCGAGCCATGACTACTGAGCCCACGTGCCACAACTACTGAGCTCGCACACCTAGAGCCCGTGCTCTGCAACAAGACAAGCCACCTCGATCAATGATAAGCCTGCTCACCGCAACCAAGAGCAGCCCCCGCTCGCGGCAACTAGAGAGAAAGCCCGCGTGCAGCAACAAAGACCCAACGCAGTCAAAAGTAAAAAAATAAATTAATTAAAAAAAGAAACTTTCGTCAGAGGAATTGGTCATTGTCAATTGTTACAGAAGAGTAAACTAAGGAATCAACAGCTTTAACGGGCCTTTAGGGACTAGGTGATTATTGGTGACTTTAGCAAGAAAAGCTTTACCATAGCCGTTAACATTCTCCAACTCCTCTTAACTTCTGACAACACTTGCTGACTGTACCATTTATTCGGCACTTGTCACACCTTCAATAATCAGACCGAAGTCCTTTCTATGCAAGAGACTAGGAATACAAAGATGGACAACCTGCATTCCAGGATCCTGGAATCTGGAAGTCAGAGGTCTTGGATGGACCTGGAGGGTATCATGCTTAGTGAAATAAGTTAGAGAAAGACAAATACTGTATGTTATCACTTATATGTCGAATCTAAAAAATAAGACAAACTAGTGAATATAACAGAAAAAAACCCACAGACTCACAGATAGAGAGAACAAACTAGTGGTTACCAGTGGGGAGAGGGAAGCGGGGAGCGATAAGATAGGGGTAGAGTATTAAGAGGTAAGATAAGCGATAAGATAGGGGTAGAGTATTAAGAGGTACCAACTGCTATGAATAGAATAAATAAGCTTCGAGGATACGTTGTACAGCACAGGGATTATAGCCAATATTTTACAGTAACTATAAATGGAGTATAGTCTACAAAAATTTTGAATTGCTATATTGTACAGCTGATCTAATATAATACTATAAGTCAACTATATCTCAAAAATAAATAAATAAAAATGTTTTAAAATACGGGGGAAAAAAGTCAGAGGTCTAACAGCTGAGCACAGTACTACAAAAGGGTAAATGCCATAGGAGAAGAGTACAGGGATTATATTTAGTTGGGTTTGGAAGACATTTATTAAACACCTACCACGTGGTTGGGTAGTAGGTTAGCACCCATGAGTCAGACCTAGACATGTGAGCCCCACGAGGTCAAGGGCTTTATCTAATCACTGTTGTGTGGTCCCAGTACTTAACAGCGTGCCTGGCCCTTTGTCAGAAATCAATAAATATTTACAGAATGAACCAATGAATGGAAGACACGACCTTTTCTCTCAGAGGCAGACAAGGGTGAAAGCTTCAGTGGCTTTATTTTCATATGCATGTATCTCCTATACTAGACCAAGTTCCTAGAGTCCCACAAGTCATACATGGTAACTCTACAGCTATGAAACACTGCCTCGCATCTAGCAGACAATCAAGAGACAATTGAGAGGAGGGTAGTGATGGCAAGGGACTTGCAGTGATGCTGGTCACAATATATTTCTTAACTTGGGCGAGTACCTACACAGGTGCAGTCACTTTGTGATTAATTCACTGAACCACACACTTGTAATTTACACCCATTCCTGTATGTTGTATTTTTAATTAAAAGGGTTTTTGGTTTTTTTTTAAGAAAGTAATGTTAGGGGCTTCCCTGGTGGCGCAGTGGTTGAGAGTCCGCCTGCCGATGCTGGGGACACGGGTTCGTGCCCCGGTCCGGGAAGATCCCACATGCCGCGGAGCGGCTGGGCCCGTGAGCCATGGCCGCTGAGCCTGCGCGTCGGGAGCCTGTGCTCCGCAATGGGAGAGGCCACAACAGTGAGAGGCCCGCGTACCGCAAAAGAAATAAAAGAAAGTAACGTTAGGGAATTCCCTGGCAGGCGGTCCAGCAGTTAGGACTCCATGCTTCTATTTCTGGGGGCGCAGGTTTGATCCCTGGTCAGGGAACTAAGTTCCCACAAGCCACGTGGCACAGCCAAAAAAAAAAAAGGTATGTTAATTAATTGCTTTTTTTCCCCCATAACTACACTTTATAAAACAAGTCCATCTTAACAGCTACAGAACAGGATCGCTAAGGCCTCCAGCAAGTTGGGGATGAGAAAAAGAACACTGAGAAGTCAACGTCTGACTAGTCATGGCCTTATCAGCAAAGAGGACAGGCCATGGCCTCAAGGAGACAGCACCACGGTTAGCAGGTAGGAATCACAATGCCCAAAGGGGTCCTCATCACTATCAACACCGCAACGCCTGGACAGCACCAGGCTCATGTGCTCAGGGAGCCGTGCTGGTCAGAAGTGTCAGCAGGATGGCCAAAGAGCCTGCAGTGACAGCACGGCTGCTGCAGAGCAGGAACCACGGTGCAGGCGAACAGGTCCCCTGTAGACTCCCTGCGATGTATGTACTTCTGCTCCTTCCCATGGAATCCTAGCAACTCTCCAAACGAGACATGACCTCCTTTTCACAGATGGAGAAAGGGGTTCAGAAGAAACAGATGAAGAGTGGTGGAACTGGGACGTTAACACAAGCACGCTGACTCCAAAGCCCATCGAGCTGTCTGGACCTACTGGAGATCTACTGCAATCCCTGCTGCAAGGAGAGACATCATAAAGCTTTGATTCTATCACACCAAGACCTTGAACCCCACAAAGACCTGCAAAAGGAGCCTCATGGCAGGCTGGGGATTAGCTCTTCTCAGATGTACAAAACAAGCTTTTCCACTTCCAGCAGGACGTCCCGTGATCGTGTCCCTCCAGAACCCAAATGGTCAATCCAGCACAGCCTCTAGCTTGTGTCCTCCAGAGTCACACAAGGAGGGCTCTGCCTGCAATGCCTTCAGAAGAATACTCACTGCCCCTTATTCAATTGCTATGTATCACTCCGTCGTCTGCTACTTATGCTTTCAGAGGTTTACTTTCTCAGGACTTCCCTGGTGGTGCAGTGGTTAAGACTCCATGCTCCCAATGCAGGGGGCCCGGTCCTGGTCAGGGAACTAGATCCCACATGCATGCCACAGCTAAGGAGTCCATGTGTGGCAACTAAGGAGCCCGCACACCGCAACTAAGACCCAGAACCACCAAAATAAATTAATTAATAAGTAAATATTAAAAAAATTTTTTACTTTCTCTACAAGGGGGGTAGAGGAAAATGAAGCCACTGACTAATTAAAATAGCATGTTTTACAACCTAAACGTCTATCGACATATGAATAAATAAAGATGTGGTACGAATATACAATGGAATACTACTCATCCATAAAAAAGAATGAAATAATGCCATTTGCAGCAACATGGATGGACCTAGAGATTATCATGCTAAGTGAAGTCAGACAAAGACAAATACCATATGATATCATTTACATGTGGAATCTAAAATATGACACAAATGAACTTATCTATGAAACAGAAACAGACTCAAAGTCACAGAGAATAGACCTGTGGTTGCCAAGGGGGGGTGGGGGGGAGGAAAGATTGGGAATTTGAGATCAACAGATGCAAACTATTATATATAGAATGAATAAGCAACAAGGTCTGACTGTATAGCACAGGGAACTCTATTCAATATCCTGTGACAAACCATAATGGAAAACAATATGAAAAAGAATGTATAAATATATGTATAAATGAATCACTTGGCTGTACAGCAGAAATTAACACAACATTGTGAATCAACTGTACTTCAATAAAATAAAATAAAATAAACTTTTAATGCATGTTTTAGCTCATTAGAAAAATCAACAGGTCCCCAGGAAATGCAGCCCACCTGAAACAGTAGGGCTCTTAACCAATCTCCTCACCAAACTCAACTACTGGAGAAATTCTGGAGAAAGTTTGCGCAGACAACCAATACACCATACAACAGAAACAGGTCCTCAGAAACCCTCCACTGGGACTTCCCTGCTGGTGCAGTGGTTAAGAATCTGCCTGCCAATGCAGGGGACACGGGTTTGATCCCTGGTCCGGGAAGATCCCACATGCCGCGGAGCAACTAAGCCCGTGCGCCGCAACTACTGAGACTGCGCTCTAGAGCACACATGCTGCAACTACTGAACCTGTGTGCTGCAACTACTGAAGCCCGTGCGCCTGGAGCCCGTGTTCCGCAACAGGAGAAGCCACCACAATGAGAAGCCCACGCACTACAAGGAAGAATAGCCCCCACCCGCTGCAACTAGAGAAAGACCCCGAGCAGCAATGAAGACCCAACACAGCCAAAAAAATAAAAATTAAAAAAAAAGAAAAGAAAAGAAACCTTCCACTGAGACAAAGGGCAGTCATACCACAGCTGCTTTGATAAATGCCAGGCTGATTCCAGTGCACCTGTTGGTAGAGGTGCTAACTCATGAGCTGCACAGATGCGGCAGGCTACCCGTGGCTCCTGGGTATTTGCCCCGGGTTCCAAGTTCTATTCCTGCGCAGAACTACTTATTATCAGTCCTATCATAAATTTACTAGAGCAGTGAAGACCTCAACTGTTTCAGTTTACAAAGTATCTGCATTTCTTTTGTCGAAAAAGAGAAAACATTTTAAATAGTAGCATCTCAGATCTTAACACTGCTGTTTTACAGCAGAAACTAAAGTTTGTAATACATATAATTATGTCTCATCTGTGTTGATGAAAGGAAGAACACTAATAACCCCAATGGGACAATACAGAATTACACACATAGCTTTGGACAGTGTCTGTCATGTCGAATCTCTCTGATTCAGTAAGGACATACTCTGTTGCCTACAAGCCACTCTAAACTCAAAAGAACCTAAAAAGCTACCATGTTTTCCCACCCTATGGCTCTGCTCAGCACTTCTGCAACTCCAATCCATGCTATGAAAGGCCTATATTCAGAGGAATGCAAGCTGCCCAAAGCAGAGAGAGTTTTTCTCAAAAGATGATGCATCTACCTTCCTCTAAGATAGAGAAGATAATCGTTTTGGTTTAAAAGATCTACTCTTCTAGCATTTCTTGAGTTAAAGTAAAAATCTAGTTCATATCAACAAGCATTTCATTAAACAAAATTAGGTGGCATCCCTAATATGAATTTGACAGCGAGATATTAACGTTCATTATATATTTTTTAAACGCGCCATTAAACAGGCACCGAAGCCATCTAGAATGTACACTGACGCCGAGCTCTGTGGTTGGCAATGTGCCCACAATCCTATCCTGGTAAAGTGATGTCCAAGAGGAAGTACAAATGTGACCAGCAAAGGGACAGTGATCTCCCAGCAACAGCCAAAGCAACTGGGTTTAAGTGCTGAAAACTAGTATTAGAAGGGATAACTGAGCAAGGAAATAACGCACTCTTCATCCATTGATTCAACAAATATTAGAGTGTCTACTGGGTGCAATTCTAAATAAGGTGACCAAGGAGGTGAGAGAGTTAACTATTCCGATGTCTGAAGGAAGTGCTGTCCCCACAGAATGAACAGCCAATGCAAAGGCCCATTTGTAGGACCCTGTGGATCTTTGTAAGGACTTTGGCTTTTATTGAGAGTAAAATGGGAAGCTACTGCAAGGTTGTGAGCAGAAGCAGGGAAACTGCTAACCAACCTTCCTTCATTTTTTTTTTTTTTTTTTTTTTTGCGGTACACGGGCCTCTCACTGCTGTGGCCTCTCCTGTTGCGGAGCACAGGCTCCGGACACGCAGGCTCAGCGGCCATGGCTCATGGGCCCAGCCGCTCCGCGGCATGTGGGATCTTCCTGGACCGGGGCACGAACCCGTGTCCCCAGCATCGGCAGGCGGACTCTCAACCACTGCACCACTAGGGAAGCCCAACCTTCCTTCATTTTAACAGAATCACTCTGGCTGCTACGATGAGAACAGAGTATAGACAGAAGACAAGAGTAGATCAGGGAGATGAGTCAGGATTCTACTGCAGTGACCCAGCTGAGAGATGCTGGTGGCTTGGATCAGAGTGGAAGCAGTGGAGATGAAAAGTGGTCAGATTGTGGACATGTAGGTAAGGAGGTAGGGTCTACAAGATTCCTTAATGGATTGGATACAAGTGAACATAAGAGGAGTCAAGAATGGCTCCAAAGTCTTAGGCCTGAGCAACTAGAAGGCTGAAAATGTCATCAACTAAGATGGGGAAGGCTACAGGTTGAGCACATTTGAGGGAAGCGCAGGACTTAAATATTGGACGTATTGAGATTCCTGTTATACATCTAAGTGAAGATGTCAGGGAGTTACAGATGAGTCCTTAATGTTTGGTTATTTAACAAACACTTACTGAGAACTCACATAGACTGTTGTTAGCCCACGTGTGAGCCTCACTCAGGCAACAGTGAGGTAAACATAGTCCCTGATGCTGAGAGCTCCGTCTAGAGAGGAAGACAGACTAAAGAAGCAAGGACCGCCCTGGGTGGGGGAGAATTCTACAACGGAGGTCTGGTAGGACACTTTAGCAGCACAGCAGAGGGACACTCAATCATGCCAGCCTAGGAGGGCTGCCTAGGAGACAGAGACACCAACGGAAAGATGAGCAGGGGCTATCCGGGTAAGGAAAAGGAAGGAGGATGCAGGGAGGAAGGAACTCTAGGGAAAAGAAGCAACATCTATCTGTGAGAGGAAGCACACAGGGCCCCAGGACCTACGAGAAATCCAGTTCAGGTGGATGTTGGCAAGGGCCAAGAGATGACAGTGCCTCAGAACCCCACCAAAAGATGACAAATGCCAACCGCGTCATAGAGGTTCGGAGTTGAAGGTTTGAAAAGTACTTGATCTGTGTGACCGGTAGTGAGAAAACAATTATAGGATACTCAGGGCAAGCTGTGGAATTGTGAAACGCTAAGAGCTGAAAGGACCCTCTTCTATAGATGAATATACCTAATAAGTAACTGGCAAAGTTGGACCGGAATGCAAGTTTCCTAAATTAGTGGCCATACACTGATTTGAGATACTAGTGCCGTTACTAAAAAGTGAATGACCCAACGAGTGGGTAACAAATGCTTTTACAATTCTGGAGGTTTCCAGTTTTCTGCTTTCGATAAAATTAAAGGGAGGTGGGTGGCAAGCTGGCTGATTCATAAATACACATCAGGTTCTGACATATAAATAGAAAGATGAAAACTGGGTGACCTTGATATAACAAAAGTTCTTCCATTCCCATCTACTTACGTCAACAAGGTTTCTCAAAGTTTACATCTAAACAAGCAAAACATCTTATTCTAGCATTAAGTAGTAATCATCCCCCAATACATGAAGTAATTGGGTGGGGGAGCTCCACCTGTCTCATCAAGTTGCTTTCCAACATAATTCTACCTTTTGTGTCTAATTACTTACCAAAATGTATATCTACTTGATCTGATTAATTTATGCTAATAACCATACTGATGCAATCCAAAGGAAATTAACACTGAAGAGACTTATGAGAACAGGAAATAAAGATCATTCCAATGTACATACATATTTCTGTTGCAGAAGGATGACAGAGTGATCGATAAAAAATTTTCAAGCACAAAAACAAATTAACATTTTGTGGAGGAAGTGGAATTGAAATAAGATTTCAAGGAGAAAAAAATGAAAAATTAACATTTCTGATTCAATGAAGAGCTTATTCATGTATTTCTTAAATGGATGGTAATAGGTCAAATTATTACAGTATTTAGAGCACATTTAAGAGAAGGAAACAATTATTTTAAAACGTCAACATTTACACTATATCAGAAATTACATATTTTGCTACTCTTTACTCATGTGATAAAAGAAACTGATGTCAAAACCATGTGACAGGGATAAAGAATTCTCCAAAATTCTCTTAGCAGAAATGGATGCAAACATGTTTAAAGACCATAGTCCAAAATCACAGGTCAGCACTCTTAGCATCCCATTCTACTACAAGCTCTGTGTAGAGCCTGAGAGAGACTACCAACCTGCACAGAGACAGAGCTCACCCTCCACCATGCGGGAGGAGGCAATCCTACAGACAACTGCAGAACTCCGGACTGCCTACAGGACAGGCAAACAAACAGAGGATGTTTGCTGAGATATGACAAAACAGCTCTTCAGCTGAGGGGAAGGGAGGTATGGATATCAGACCAGACAGCATACTTCCAGCCTCATTAAAGCAATAAAGAAGCACAACTCAACTTCAACAACACACACACAAAATTCTTATGCTTCTACCATGTATGTACCAGGCAAAATTCTTACCTTACCAAAGCTCTACAGTAATGTGCCACAAGTCATACAAAAAGCAAGTGGTAGAATCTTCTGTCACTATTATTGTGAAAATGAATGCTCCACCAAAATGAAATGTGTGATCACACGGGATGGTGGTGGTGGGATGAACTGGGAGACTGGGATTGACATATATACACTAATATGTATAAAATGGATAACTAATAAGAACCTGCTGTATAAAAAAAAAGAAAGAAAACATTAAATGGAGCATCTTGGTTTGCAAAAACAGCTGATGGACAACAAGGACGATGAAAATTTTCTAGCTGCATAATAGGGGGATGGGACTCTCATGATTTTATAAATACTGCAAAGGATGAGTTTCCTGTACTTGGATCATTTTGGGGAATAACTTTTTAAAATACAGTCATGAAATCAAGATTCATGATACTTAACTTAGAACCAAACTTTCAGCCTTATATTATCACTAAGAGTAATATCACCAAGATCATCCAAGATTCATGAATCACCACATTTGAAATAAGATTTTTAAAAATAAAACATTCAGTAAGAACCAAAAGTCTTTATACTGCTAAAGAAACCACAATTTTAAGTGTTTATCTCATTTTTCTTATCTTTTCATTACCCCTATTTTTGTTTTTAATTACATTGATTATACTTACATAATTTGCATATTCAGATACATGACACATTACAATAACAAGATGATCAAATGCTTTAATGATAAAAAGTTTAATGGACAAGAAAGCACATAAACACACACACACACACACACACACACACAGAATATACATTCAAACGTTTTTATTGATTTAAAAAATTGAGACACACGTCTAAAAGACCTTAGAGATCTTAAGCAATTCCAACAGCACTATCTCAGATCCCACTAGCAAAAAAGGCCAGGTCTTCAGCCATGAAATTCCCAAACACAACCTGTCTCCATCACAGGACCTCATGAGAGCAAGACTCAACAAAGAAATAATATCAGTGAAAAGACAACCTACAGGACTTCCCTGGTGGTGCAGTGGATAAGAATCCCCCTGCCAATGCAGGGGACACAGGTTCGAGCCCTGGTCCGGGAAGATCCCACATGCCGTGGAGCAACTAAGCCCATGTGTCACAACTGCTGAGCCTGCACCCTAAAGCCCGCGAGCCACAACTACTGAAGCCCGCATGCCTAGAGCCCGTGCTCCGCAACAAGAGAAGCCACCGCAATGAGAAGCCTGCTCACCGCAACCAAGAGTAGCCCCTGCTCACCACACCTAGAGAAAGCCCGCGCGCAGCAATGAAGACCCAACGCAGCCAAAAATAAATAAAACGAAATCTTAAAATAAATAAATAAATATATATATATAAAGCAACATAACTCAAAAGATAATTTTAAAAAAAAGAAAAAAGAAAAGACAACTTACAGAATGGGAGAAAATATTTGCAAATGATGCAACTGACAAGGGATTAATTTCTAAAATTATATAAACAGCTCATACAGCTCAATATAAAAAAAAAAATCAAAAAATGGGCAGAAAACCTAAATAGACATTTCTCCAAAGAAGACATACAGATAGCCAACAGGCACATGAAAAGATGCTCAATATCACTAATTATTAGAGAAATGTACATCAAAACTACAATGAGGTATCACACCTCACATTGGTCCGAATGGCCATCATCAAAAAGTCTACAAACAACAAATGCTGGAGAAAAGGGAACCCTCCTACACTGTTGGTGGGAATGTTTAAAAAAAATAAGAAAGAAATAATATCAGGCAGAAGACCTAAGCAAATGCTACAGGTACAGTGAGCTGGAGTTAGGTGACCACAGACAGTGTGCATCAGAAACACACTTCAAAGACTTTCCAACAAGAAATGAGGCAGCAGCTGAGGAAAGGCAGCAGCAGCAAGACCTGCTGCTTGGGCTTCATTCTGGCAGGCATGTGCTAGGCACTGGCACAATGAACAAGAGGGGAATTTCAGGCAGAGCAAACAGCAAGTGTGAAGAGCCCTGGGCAGGGGGAAACATGATGGGCCAAGCTGGGGATGTGGCTGGAATCGAGAGCAAAGGGGAGAGTGGCAGGAGGTCAGCAGGGCCAGATCCCGTCAGACCTCCCAGGCAGCAGCTTGAGGCGGTACAAAGCAGACAATGCCAGCTCCGAGAAAAACAGCAAAAGAACCAAAGCAGTCCCATGGTTCTGGGAGCACCTGATGGAGGGAGGGTGCGGAATGAGTGATCTGGCCGGATGGGGATGGCTGCCGAGGTTCCAGGAACCCAGCAATGGGAGTCGGAGCCGGAGGTCCAGGGAGCATTCCAGAGCGCTCCAAAAGCAGATGCTGACTCATGGTCAGGCAGAGCTGAGGTGACAGCCCCCACCTCTGAGGGGACTGCAATGTCCTCTCTTGGTCTGTATTATTCATACACTGTCCTACTGACCTCCCTCAAAATACGTCCGAGGGCTGGTCCCTGCTTGTGGAGAAAGTTCAAAACAGGCATAGCTTTAGTAAAGGAAAAACCTGGATTCCAATCCAAGTTCTATCACTTACTAGCTACATGACCTCAGGCAAGTCAAAAATTCTCCTAACACCTTCCAGTGTTATCCATCAGTGGGGAAGACACCTGCCCCACTTCAAAAGGAAGAGATAAGGAAATGCTTTAATGATAAATTGGCTTGATGAGCTGTTTAAGCAGCTTGCAACTATAAAATACTGACAGACTTTCTCTCATATTTCCTTACGACCTGACTTCCTCATAATACAGTATTCTTCACAATGACATTCAACAAATGTTCATTTAGTACATACTAATTAAATGCTAGGCTCTGAATAAGCAATACCAATGTACAGTATTAGGGTTCAGCGGGGTTTTTTACTGTCTAGTCACTGCAACACGAATAGCTCAGTTAAACATGGTTTCAACTGTGGCTTCAAAGCCTAATTCAAATAGTCTTATGAATTAAAAGAATAAAAGGATAATTACAAATGATGGTCTGCCTAACTCAGTTCAACAAACACTGTATCAAACACTGTAATGGTCATTAAGGCAGAAATAAATGAGACGCTCTTATAGAACTTTTACTATAGCGGGGGAAGCAGTCAACAAATAACCCCAGCACTAGGCAAAATGTGGTGAAACTATGGAAGCATTAGAGACAAAAAATAATTCTGATTAAGAAAATGGATAACAAAGTTCCCTGGGGGAAGTATTAACAAAACTGAAACCTTGAAAGGATTAGAGGCCGTTCCAGAGAGAAGACCAGGAGCAAAAGTATAAATGAAAGAAGTTCCACAGATGTGTGTGTGTGCATTTGGGTGTGGGGAAGCGGGACAAGAGTGGAAAAATAGTCTGGTGGGACTTCCCTGGTGGCACAGTGGTTAGAAATCTGCCTGCCAATGCAGGGGACACAGAATTTGAGCCCTGGTCCGGGAAGATCCCACATGCCGAGGAGCAACTAAACCCATGCGTCACAACTACTGAGCCTGTGCTCTATCAGCCCGCAAGCCACAACTACTGAAGCCTGAGTGCCTACAGCCTGTGCTCCACAACAAGAGAAGCCACCACGATGAGAAGCCGACACACTGCAACAAAGAGTAGCCCCCGCTCACTGCAACTAGAGAAAGCCTGAACGCACAGCAAGGAAGACCCAACACAGCCATAGATAAATAAATAAATTTATTTAAAAAAAATTTTTTTAATAAATAAATTAATAGTCTGGGACCACATTTGGGGGCCAGGGGGATGTGCACTGTGCTGAAATATCTGACCTATAGCCTGGTCAGTGAAGAGGCATCCAAGGTTTCCAAAAAGGAGAGTGGCACAGTCAGAGCTACACTAAGGAAGACCGCTCTGATGGCAGTGCAGACTGAGAAGCTATTTTAATTGGCGAAGAAGTCACAGCTCAGTAAACAGCAAAAATAAAGAGGAGAGGGAATGGCACCTAAAGTCATGGATATATATTCAGGTAAAGAAGTTTAAACTGTTTTTTTCCCCCATCCAGTGTTACTTTTTGCTCTCTTAGACTTGTCCTTTAGGAGGAAATACGAGAATGTGATTTTTTTTTTTTTTTTTTTTTTTGCGGTACGCGGGCCTCTCACTGTTGTGGCCTCTCCCGTTGCGGAGCACAGGCTCTGGACGCGCAGGCTCAGCGGCCATGGCTCACGGGCCCAGCCGCTCTGCGGCATGTGGGATCCTCCCGGACCGGGGCACAAACCCGTGTCCCCTGCATCTGCAGGCGGACTCTCAACCACTGCGCCACCAGGGAAGCCCCCACCACAATTTTAAGGTGAGTTTTTAAGAATGATTTGCCATGTCAGCCTAGCAAAGCTTACTCTAGAGTCCTAATTAATCTTCATGTATAAAACAAACTTTAATGTGATGTATGGAACTTCCCTGGCGGTCCGGTGGTTAAGACCCTACGCTTCCAATGCAGGGGGTGCGCGTTCGATCCCTGGTGGGGGAACTAAGATCCCACATGCTGTGTGGCATGGCCAAAACAAACAAACAAAAATGTAATATATAACCACAATCGCTATTTTTGCCTTCTACAACCAAACTAATTTAGGCTAAGATAAAATACTTGTTAACTCAGGGCAACAACAACATTGAGACAAATTAGAGCTCTCAAGAGAAGCTGAACAGGGAGTTGTTTTCTCTTATAAAGGAGGGGAGAAAGCAATCAAGATCTATATTGCCAGGCCACTGAGTACAAAGCAATCTGCATTTCCATTTCCTTTTGGGTCAAGTACCTCTGAAACCATTCTGTAGCCATTTCCAAGTAGCCCCTTTCCAGGTTGAAAGTGTAAACTTGTGTTCTCCGGGCATGCCTTAGTCAATTCTTCTTAAACAAGGCCAATAGCTGGGACAAATATATGATCTGAATTCATTATTTTTCTCATCCGTAAGTGATGAGATGAAGTGTTGGACTCCAGGGCCTCCGAGGTTCCTTCTAGCTCTAAAACTGTCCTTTTTAGTTGATGTCCTTGGGCCCTTTGCCTTCTCCCAAATTCCTTTAACAGGCACAGAGCAAATATGCAGGGGGTAGAGTATCGACTGCTTCCAGGCCCTCCTGTACCACAATGTTCAGACTTGAGGCTTCCAAAGGAGGTCCAGTTTGTTAATGCTGACCATCCTTTAAAAAAAAAAAACAAAAACAAAAACTTCAAATTCCTTGGAGAAAAGGCACTAAGGACTGGACTAAAGTATCAAGACATAATTGCAGCAAACTGACTGCAGTAAAGAATTTTTGAAGTCCAATGCTCCTTTGGACTTTTTCTTAATAACAAAAAAATTATAAAATCTTACAATGACAAAGTATTTGTTAATGCCCAAAAGATACAACATGCTTTAAAAACTGCATGAAAATAGACCCTTTCTTAGGAGTATCTTCCTCCTTGATGAGAAATAGGGACAGCAGAGTTAAGAGTTCCCTTAATGGCTCATTCCTAGCTCCTACTTGACACGTTACAGAAATAACACATTTATACTGATTATCCACTGAGAAAAGGTGATGATTGAGGAACGCACAATAATAAGAAGCGAGTTAGTTCACCTTTTAGGATCTTAGTTTCCGCCTCTGTAGTGACTAAATTATTTAGATGATTACCAAGGTCATTTTGTTTCTAAATGCTACACTCATCTGCCAGTTTCGGTCTCCTTTCCCCTAGGAGGGCTGGATCTCAGGTTAATATTTGGGTCCAACTATGTGCCAGGCATCGTGCTAGGAGCGCTGGGAATACGGCCATCAACAACAAAAAAGGTCCCACATAACACGAATATACTATGGAAAGGGCGGGGGGGGGGGGTGGTGCGGAGGGGGACTGAGAAAATTCTAATATAACAGGTACATTTCCTAAAAGAGCTGGCATCCTGGTTTGGCTTTGACTTACTAGTAATAGTACCAATAAAAAACATGTAAAATTTCTAAAAATTAAAAAAGGCATTCAACCAGGGGCAAATTCAACATAAACTTCTGGGACATAAAGCAGGCAGATCCCAAGCCTTGGGGGCTACAGTCGAGATTAACTAATCAATAAAGAAGTTCCATAGCGCCAGCTGCCGTGCCTGGGCCCCGGGCGCCAAAGTAGTCCAGACCTGGAGGGAAAAATGTAAAACCAAAATGGAGGAGGGGCTACGGCAGAGTCTGCTCCGGAGCAAAAACCTCGTGGCTCGCTTCTCATGGCACCAACCAGCCTTCCTGCTCCGCTCTCCCTGACCCTAGGAGGCATCATCCCACCTCGCCAAACCCAGCGCGCAGCACCTATTTCTCGCAGGCTCCCCTTGAGGAGCCCGGGCACCAAATGAACTTGTTAAACAGTAGGGTAACAGTAGGATAAACAAGTAGCCACATCTTAAAGGCAGGGGAGCAAAGAAAACTATCTGAGAGGACTCTACCCTTCTCCACCTGCAGAAAAAGCCGCGGGCAAAGCTAGGAAAGCATATCCCTAGTCTCTCCTTGCCTTGCTGAAAAAACAAAGAAAGCAGGCTCCTAGAGGAGTCAGACAGCCAGAGAACGACCTCCTTCCGCGGATGCAAGACGCGTACGGCCCCAGACATCTAAGAGCATGGGGCCAGCACAACTTTCTTATTGAAGCCGACCGCGTTTCCTCTTAAAACCCCCCAAAAAGAGAAGCCCCGACTATGATCATTTCACTGATGTCACCTCGCCTATTTGGCTCTCGGGATTTTACCCGAAAACCTCTGCAGTGCCCGGCACCGGCGTCCAGCCCAAGTGCGGCTCCCCTTCCCCGGGACGCCGCGTCACGTTCTCGCAGCCCTCCCGGTCGGGCTACCCGGCTCGCTCCGACCCGGCACCGGGGTTGCGTCGCCGGGCGAGCACATCAACGCCAGGCCGAGGGAAGACGGGTGTACCGGGGATTCGTAGAGGACCCCGCTTAAAGCCCTCTCCCCCACGACGGACTTGCAAAACAATAAGCATCCGCTTTCTCCGCCCCTCCCCCATAGGACCCCGGCCACGAATTACCGCCGCCGGGAGCGTGCCAGCCCTGTGATCGGTGGCCGGAGTACCCCTGGAACCTCAGATGGCCCGAGTCCCCGGCCGCCCATCCGCTGCCGCGGCGCCCAGAGTCTGCGCGGGGAAGACTCTGCACTGGAGCGCGGCCAGCAGCGGAGGCGCGCGGGCCACGCGGTGGCTGCAGGAACTGACATGGCCCGCGGCCGCCGGCCACATGCGGCGCCGCCGGGGCCCGGCCGGGGTGGGGAGAGGTGGGGAGGAGAAGAGAGAGCGGCCCCGGGGCCCCGCCGTACCTTGCCGCTGGCCGTGCCCCCGCTAACGCCGATCAGGAAGGGCTCGCCGCCGTTGGGCTGCTGGTGGTTCTGCAGGGTCTGCTCGCTGTCCCCAGCCATGGCTCGCGCCGCCCCTCCTCCCGCTGCCTGTGCGAACGGACGCACGCTCCCCGCCCGCGCCGGGCTCCCTCCGCTTCCCGCAGCCTCCGCTGGGCGCTGCCCAGGTCGAGGCTGACGCGGCTCCCTGCGCACCGCTCGGATCCCGGTGCTGGAGCTGGCTTTCCCGAAGGAGCCGAGAGCCTTCCTCTGCCCGCTGTGGCCGCCCCGGTTTACATCCCAGGCAGAGGTCAGCGTGATGCTGCTGCTCCAATCCGGGCGGACAGCGCACTGCTATTCGCCGAGGCAGCGGCGGCGAGGCGTCTGCCCCAGCCTCCGCCCCTCCCGGGCCCCGCCGCCGCCGCCTGGGGTCTCTGGGAAAGGTATGAGCCCGACCCTTCTCCCAACCCGCCTGGTTAACCCTTTCCGCGACGACGACCTGCGGCGGGACCAAGGGAAAAGAAAGGAGCCTTCTGCGTTTTAATTGGGTATGCTCCCACCTATTTCAAAAGGGATAAAAAGCTAAAAGGACAGATCAAATAATGGAGGAGATGCCTCAGGTTTGAGAAGCAAAATTAGAACAAGCTTGGAAGGTTAAGATGAAACAAAGAGTTAATGTCATTTACCCATTATCCAGACTAAAAACTTGTGTTGCGAAAATGAGATTTCTTTTTCCCATCCCGTTTGCCAAAATAATATGTCAGCCTCTGGCTTTAAATATTTCCTCTCTTGGAAACCCCCAAACACCATCCTCCTTAAACGGCGACTCTCTGGAGTCCTTCCTAGAGAAAGGTAATTTGAGGAGCTCATCTGAGGGAAGCCCTCCCTCCTAACATCAACGCCCTTTCTAACCGTAGTTTGAAATCCCAAACACTGAGGTTCCTGTGGAGTTAGAGCTGTGGAAACGATAAATGATGCTTAATGTCACGTTGACTTATTAATACCTTTAAGTGAACTGGTTTCTCAGAGATGGGGAATTAGGCACTTGGTTACAAAGGCAGTAGCTGCTGATGACTCAGAACAGCGCCACCCCTGGAGCCAGATTTCTGCATTGACTTGCAGTTCCCTGAGCAAGTTACTTAATCTCCCTTGCTCAATGTTCTCATCTGTTAAATGGGAATAGTAATGGCAGTTACATGCTAGGATTATTATATTAAATGAACTATTGTATTTAAAGTACTTAACGTGGTACCCTGCACAGGTACAAGACCCTATATAAATGATCTATGAGGAAAAGCCCCTAAAGGGCTGAAACTGGAAAGGGAAGCTTCGTTTGGGCACAGGGGAGAGAGGGAGGACTAGACTAGTCACAGCCGCTGCCCCTGTGAACCTGGGACTGGTATAAATGAGCTGATGGGGGTCCTACAGTCTAAAGGAGAAGTTAAGTCTATAGCATTCTCTTTCAAAACTTAGTGTTACCTAAAATTCAGAATTCTTTTGAAAAAAAATTACTAAAGAAAATTGAGTATTAGAAAAAACAAATGTTCGCTTCACTTTTTATATATTTCAGGTAACCATCCAAAACCAAACTCCACAGAAGCTCAGACAGGAAACTAAGCTGGGGAACGCAGCTACCTGGTACCCAGAGGCAGGCATTTGGGGGAGGTTAGCTAGAAGGGTGCCTTATCAAATGCCTGTGGGGTGGGTGAGTTTTAGCTGATTCATGTGTCTGCTTCTCCTCCTCCAAGTTTTTCTCCACTAAAAAGATAAGATCTTCAAGGACTTTTGCAGAGCTCTTCACAGCCCAAGACAAGGCCTATTGGAATTTGGAAGTTGATGGACTCATAGCTAAGGGGATATTAGGTAGCTGAGAGGAAGAAGAGGATAAAACACTGCCATGTCCTCCATGAACTTTCCCCAAATCTCTGCCTTTTTTTTATCATTCCTATAACTTTCTTCTACAATATTTTATCATAAGAATTTTCAGACATACAGTTGAAAGATTTTACAGTAAACACTGATATAGCCACCACCTAGATTCTGCTGTTAACATTGTACTATACTTGTTTCATCACACTAGTTGTCTACCTATCCTCTATCACATTTTTATTATTTTTATTATAGCTTGTTTCCCTTTGTTACTCCAAACTGGTTTATACATTTCTTGCTTTGTCTGTCTAGTTTTTTTTTAATCTTTTCTTTTTTAATTTATTTAATTAATTTATTTATTTTTGGCTGTGTCGGGTCTTTGTTGCTGAGCGGGGCCCACTCTTCGCTTCGGTGCGCGGGCTTCTCACTGTGGTGTCTTCTCTTGCTGCAGAGCACGGGCTCTAGGCACGAGGGCTTCAGTAGTTGTGATTCGCGGGCTCTAGAGCGCAGGCTCTGTAGTTGTGGTGCACGGGCTTAGTTGCTCTGCGGCATGTGGGATCTTCCCCAACCAGGGCTCGAACCCATGTCCCCTGCATTGGCAGGTGGATTCTTAACCACTGTGCCACCAGGGAAGCCCCTGTTTGTCTGTTTTTAACTACTATATCCCTAGCACCTAAAACAATTTCTGAGACACAGTAGGACCTTCATAAATATTTGCTGAATGAATGGACACCATATCTCATTTCTACATTCCCAAGGCCCACAGAGCAAAATAATTGGAAATAGGAAGCGCTCAATACATGTTTGTTGAATGAATGGATGGATGAATGAATGAACAAATATGAAAGAGGTAAGAAAATACCAACAAGTAAACTTCACTTCCACCACTTTGGAAGGAAATGTGGTTTTCCCTAGATTGCATTTATGTGGTTACTATTATTTCTGAATGTTTTGTTTTCCTGGCATTCCAAGTAACTGTCTACCTCTAATCCTAGTACGTGCATCTATTAACTAGTTAAACTAACTCATTAACTGAGCTAACTCATTACACTTATCTGCACCCTGTTTAATAATAATAATATTTGACATGAGTTAATATACATAAAAGTGCTCTGGGGACTTCCCTGGTGGCACAGTGGTTAAGAATCTGCCTGCCAATGCAGGGGACACAGGTTCCATCCCTGGTCCGGGAAGATCCCACATGCCGCGGAGCAGCTAAGCCTGTGCGCCACAGCTACAGAGCCTGAGCTCTAGAGCCTGCAAGCCACAACTACTGAGCCCGCGTGCCACAACCACTTTAAGCCCGCGTGCCTAGAGCCCGTGCTCTGCAACAAGAGAAGCCACTGCACGCCACAACAAAGAGTAGCCCCTGCTCACCACTAGAGAAAGCCCACGCGCAACAACGAAGACCCAACACAGCCAAAAATAAATACATAAATAACTTAAAAAAAAAGTGCTCTGAAAAAAAACAAAAGCTATCTATATAAAGGCCTAATCCAGCTGCACTCTGCACTCCCTGTTTTCACTTTGCTGTTTTTTCTCTATTCTGTCTGTAGGGCAGGCTCACCTACACATAAGGAAGTTCCCCTTGTCCATTTAAATTATTAAGAGTATTCTCAGCACTGGTGACCTGAGCAAGGACTTTTGCATATTTGCTCTCTAAAAAGCAAGGCAGGCTGTCTGTGCTATTCCCTGTGCTGTGTCATCCTCTCTTGGGAGCCTGGTCACCAAATCCCACAGCTAGGGATGTTCAAATCATGTTTGAGCCTCCTCTAGCAATTACACTGCAGATTCTGGATTAAGTGATTTCCAGATGCCCTCTTTCCCCTCCCACTAAGAAAAAAAAAATCAAACATTTTCAATAAAATCCAGAGCTAGAACAGATTCAAGGGAACACATTTTCTCAGTATCTGTGAGAATGTTTTTAATACAAATTCAGATTTCAGTCTGATCAAGCTCTGGCCTAGTTAACATTTGGGAATGAAGTCAGCATGAGTGTGCAACTATAGCTGTAGCCAAAGAAGGAGAAAAGACCTTGCTGTTGACAGTCCTCTATCTGCCTGCCTTCTCTCCTTAAAGCAGCTATAGTTCTGAACTAGACAAGCAACCTTACATTTTGCATCCAGCTGACAAATGCTACCTCTAGGTGCTTCATGCACCATAGCTAACTCTCTAATTGCTTATCACATTTCCCAACCAGAAAAAAATGTTCTCGCACTTCAGTATGTCTTCTGCAGCATGTTAGTTCCCTGTTTTGCCTTTCCAACTACCTCCTGCCTTTTATCAATCAGCAATTGCTTTGACAGGTCATAAGTACTGTTCTGAAAAGATGACCAGATGATATGAAAGCTACTTCAGCATCTGGCTCTGTGATCTTAATCAATCCTGTTCTCAGATACTGTTCTGTTAAGCAGCGGGATATAGCACAGTCCCAGAAAGAGCAGCTTCAGCAGCCTCTGAAGGCAAATCCATGGGCCCCACCCCAGAGGTAATAAACCTGAAAGTCTGTGGGAGGGGCCAAGCAATTTGTCTTTCATAAACCCTCCACTTGACTCTAGTGCCCACCAAAGTTTGAGAACTACTGATTTAGTGGAACAAAGACAGTGTGAGCTCTAGTCAGAAAAGCAAGCTTTACATCCTTGCTTTGTTACTAACTTTGTAAGCTTTGGCAAGTTACTTACTTTCTATAATCCTTGGTTTCTTCAGCTGTTAAATGGTACCTGGCTCATAGGATGGTTGTGAAAATAACGAATCTATATCGGTATGCATATAGTGGTTGTTAAATATCATTTCTCTTTCCCTCCTATTTCCGTCACAGGTCCCTGATTATTGCAAGAGTCATACCATTTAGAGATTAGGAATTCCAAAGGTAAGGACTCCTAATCCCCAAGGACACTTTAAACTAAAAATGAAATATAATGTCCAGAATAGGTAACTACAGGTAGGGCTTGCCTACAGCTAGAGAAGTTGGGGGATAAATAGGGAGTGGCGACCAATGGGTCCAGGATATCTTTCTTAGGGTAATGGAAATGTTCTAAAATTAATTGTCATGATGGTTGCACAACTTTTGCCTAAGAACCATCATTGAATCATTAAGTTGGTGAATTGTATGGTACGTAAATTATTTCTTAAAGCAGTTTCAAAAATTAAGTCTCAACCTGCAGTCTAGGAGGGGTAAGAGATTTTTCAGAATTGGGAACAGAAATGGCAAAGGCACAGAAAAAAGACTTGAGAACTAAAAAGACAATGGTCAGAGGACTTTGTAACCTATAAAACAGTACCCAAATGCAAGTTGTTAATTTTGTTAAATTCAGTATATTGATTTTTGCACATATGCTCGTCCCCTTCCTCAGAAAAATAATAGTCATACAAGGGCCCTTAAATTTTAGCTGGCCCAACTTCAGAAATCCCACATGCCCACAGAAGTCTTCCCAGACTTTGAAAACATTAACATATAGATTTTAGTTCTATAGGGATTTTCTGATTTTCTCTCCCTACCTTATAACAGGATTTTCTAGTGTGATTCTATGAAAATAAGACTTTAAATAAAATAAGGAGTTCAGTTGTCTTGCCCAGCCAGCTCCCAGCATCACTATTTTGTTCACTCTCCTTGTTCTAAGCCATTTAGCTTCATTTTGTTCCCAGGTCTTATCCCAGACCTGCATCTGACCCTTTGCTTCTTTTCCTATCACCAGATTACCACCCTGCCCATCCCACTTTTCTACAATGACTTCCTTCACCTTCCTCAATTAGCTACAAGGTCACTTTCTCTGTAATTAATCTACTTCTACTTCTACCCCTCCCCCCTCCACCCTGGGGCTGATGCTCTGTCTATTACACCATAATGGATGCATCCTGGTTGGTGATGTACAGTGCTGGGGACTAGCGTGACACAAGGGAGACCCCTAGGGTGCAAAATGTAAGGAGGCTCTGACTCTTGGATGGAGGAAGTGCTAGCGTAGGGTGGAACTTAAAAAGAAGTCTTCTTTACGTGTTTGCTCTAGACGCCTTCCTTGCCTCACCCCAGTCCCAGCCCTGGTAATTGTCAACAGGAGAAGCAGAGGACAGTACAGCTAATGGCATCAACCTCAGAGCAGTAGCTACATTTAGTCTGGTGGCTTGGCTTGTATTTAGACTGGTGGCCAAGGATGGCAGGTTTGACTCTCCTCAGGGTAATGGACTGAGGTGCTAATTGGTGTTGGAGGCTAAATGAGATTGCAGATTTAGCAGGTTAGTTTTTGCTCAGAGTTCAAATGGTATGTTGCTGAAAAGTTACTTTGGTATCTGGAAGCAACCTCTCCCCAGATCATTAGGAGAGAAAATTAGTTCAAATCTGCTTCATAATGAAATTACAGCTGTTTCTGGTGGCAAAGAGGCCTAAGGCTTTGAGTGATGGAACCTAGTGTTTCAGAAATATTTTTAGTCACAGACTGAGAAAGCTAAAAAAAGGAGGCGATTCCCCAGGAACACACACACATACACACACAAGTAGAATTTTGAGTATAATTTACTCAGGCCTGACATAGCCCCAGTTTTCATCCTGGTGGCCAGGGGAGGTGGTGGGGGTGAGGACAGCTTCTGAGGAGAGCACCTATTGCCAGCACAATGGAAGTGTTAATCTCTTTTTAAGGAATATGGGCCATCTCTGCGCGCACAGAGGGCCCCGGGGGGCATGGTGGTTGCCAAGGCAATATCTTCAAAGGCACCCATCCAGATGTCCCCACCCATATTTTAGGATCCTAGGTTTTTATCACCAAGGCCCTGACATTTTCCTACCGGTCCTGCCTTGGCTGACCAGTGTAAACAGCTACTGAGCTCTGAGCCTCTAACAACTAGGTCTTCAGCCTGCTGCTCAAATGTGCCTGCACTTCTACTGCAAAAGATCAGTGTAAGGCCAACTGGCCCGAGGCAGGGGAACACAATCAGATTCACAGGTTGCATCAGACCGAAACTCTCCGGACCACCCAGTTCCAGAAACTGCCCTGGAGACATTCCGGACCACCCAGTTCCAGAAACTGACCTGGGGACTTCGAACCCAGCCCAGCCTTCCCCCCTTTCGAGGCGCGGTACTAACGGTCCCCCAGGATACCTGAAAAGACCACCAAATAAGGAATACCCTGCGCCCTCCCAGATTCACCACACCCCTTTCCCTTCTTCCCCTATAAAATCTTGCCCAACCCTCGCCCGGGTGCGACTTCTCTGGCCCCTTTCTCTCGGACCAGTGAACCTGGCCCGGGAGCGCTCCCTAATAAAGCTCACTTGAAGCTTTCCTCTGTTTCGCGGTGCCGTCTGTTAAGATCCGACCTTACAATCAGGACCTCTTTGTAAGCTACCAGAGGTTCTCTGACTCTCACACTTAACCATTAACTGCTTGCTAACAATAGCATGTCACAACTTAGCAGCAACCAGCCAACTCCGGCCTTTGTAGGCACTGGTCCCCCATATTTTCTGAAAGGCCTGAAACATGGCTCCTGCCACGGCTTTCTCCGCCACCAGGACATTTTCACAGGCCACCACCAGTGAAACCTTTAGCAACTGAGGCACCATCTTGTGCCACATCCCATTCCCCAACCAGGACGGCATCTTCTTCCTCTGCTGGGCAGTAAGTGAGCCATTCCAAATCTCTGTCTGACCACCTATTTTCTTGGACCACTCTTGGTACCAGTGGTGCTAATCTGGGTCCTCTAAGAAGCAGATGCCAAGATGGGATTAAACACATGAAGATTAGGGGTAATGACTGTGAGAGGAAAGAGGGGGCTGGAAAAACTTGGGAGAGACCCCAGACTGCAATACAGACCTGGCTCTGAGTGAAGGAGAGGGAGAAGGAAGATTGGGCAGAAGCACGCTAGACTACTGTGCAGACTAAGAAAGATTCAGCCAAGCTGCTGGGAGTCCTCAAGTTAAAGTTAACAATAAGAAGAGCCTCATTTCTCCTAGGAATGGACCTGCCTTAGTATTCCAGTGACATGGAGTATTCCAACTGGCTGGCCGTAGCCTGTGGGAAGCACAGTCAGGGAGCAAATGCAGCACAGTAGCTCAGGCTCTTGGTCAGGTCTGTTCCTTGTGGGTGGAGTTCTTTGAGGCATTTCTCCTGGCCACCACATATGGAGAGTGAAGTGTTGAAATCTCTAACTAAAATTGTTGAATTATCTATTTTTCCTTTCAGTTATATCCCTTTTTGCTACATGTATGTTGGGGCTCTTTTGTTAAGTACATGTAAATTTATGAGTGGTCATATATATATAGATATATATAAAGGATATACCTATCCTTTTCCATTATGAAATGTCCCTATTTATCTCTAGGAATATTCTATGCCCTAAAGCCTGTTTTGTCTGACATTAATAAGCCACTCCAGCTGTCTTATGATCACTGTTTGCATGGTATATCATTTTCCATCTTTTAGTTTTAACTTCTTTGTGTCTGTGAATCTAAAGTGTGTGTCTTGTGAACAGTATATAGTTGGATCTTGCTTCTTTATATAGCCTGACAATCTGTAGTAGATCTAACAGTATAATATAATAAGTCTGCTAGTAACATCTTCTCTCAGTTTTTGCTTGTCTGGTAATATCTTTATTTCAGTTTCTTTTTCAAAGAATGGTTTTACTGGATATAGAATTCTTGGTTAAGAGGATGGTATTTTTTCCCCAGCCCTTTTTTTTTTTTAACATCTTTATTGGAGTATAATTGCTTTTCAATGGTGTGTTAGTTTCTGCTTTATAACAAAGTGAATCAGTTATACATATACTTATGTCCCCATATCTCTTCCCTCTTGTGTGTCCCTCCCACCCTCCCTATCCCACCCCTCCAGGTGGTCACAAAGCACCGAGCTGATCTCCCTGTGCTATGCAGCTGCTTCCCACTAGCTATCTATTTTACGTTTGATAGTGTACATATGTCCATGCCACTCTCTCACTTCGTCCCAGTTTACCCTTCCTCCTCCCCGTATCCTCAAGTCCGTTCTCTACGTCTTCCCCAGCCCTTTTAATAAGTCATTCCACTGTCTTTCTGGCCTTCAGTATTTCTAGTGAGAAGTTAGAAGTTAGTTAGTTAATTGTTTTCCCCCTATATATGATGAGTCATTTTCTCTCACTGCTTTCAAGATTTTTCTCTTTGTCCCTGGCTTTCAGAAATTTGCCTCATATGTCTAGGTGTGGTTTTCTTTTAGTTTATCCTATTCAAATTTCATTGAGCTTTTGGATGTGTAAGTTAAAGTTTTTCATTAAATTTGGGACGTTTTCAGCCATTATTTCTTGGAATATTTTTTCTACTCCTTTCTCTCTCCCCATTTTGGGACTCTCATTACATTTAAGTTGGAATGCTTGACTCCGGGGTTTCTAAGACCCTGTTTATTTTTCTTCAATCCTCTTTTTTCTCTGTTCTTTGGAGTGGATAATTTCTATTAGTCTATCCTCAGATTCACTGATTATTTCTTCTGTCATCTCAAATCTGCTGCTGGGACCATCTAGTGAATTTTTCATTTGAGTTATTATACTTTTCAAATCTAGAATTTCCATTTCGTTCCTTTTTATACTGTTTCCTTATTGAGATTTGATTTGTGTTGATTCATTGTTAGCATTTCTAAAATTATTTGAACATATTTATAATAGCTGCTTTGGAGTGTTTCCCTGCTAAAGCTAAAAGCTGGGCCCACTCATAGTTTCTTCTAACTGCTTTTTTCTCTGTATATGGGTAGAACTTTTCTGGGTTTTTTTGCGTATCTAGTAGTTTTTGATTAAAAAAAATGGACATTTTAGATAATATATTGTAGCTACTCTGAGTTTCATTTTATATTTTTGAGAGTTGTTGGAGTTTTGGTTTTTTTGTTTAATAACATGCCTAGATTTAAACTGCAGAATCTATCTCCCTGATGTGCAGCCACTGATGGCTCTGCTGTTTTATTTTTGTTTGTTAATTTGTTATGTTTGCTTAAACTGGCTCCCTAGTGATTTCCTCTGTGACTGCATAGCTTACTGGTCAGTCAATGCTTTGGGCAGAGGTTGTACTCAAACATCTTGAGCCAATTAGGCTCCTACCCTCTGCTGACTGATATGTGTGTGGACTGGGGAATGCATTCAAAGTTTCAGCCTGTGCTCAAGTGTCCCTCATCTTTTACGTTTTGCTGGTCTCTCTAAGGTCTCTTGGATCTTCTCTAACCATGTGTAGTGTCTCAGTCAGCCAAGGATGTATGAGGAGCTTATCTCAGCTATTCTATGCGTGTCTCATTTCCAGAATTACCCTGTTAAATTTCTGGCTGCTTCACCACTTGCTCTGAACCTGAACGTCATCTTGAAGCTGGCAGAGCTGCGTGAAGCATTTCCCTTGTGCCCAACTAAGTCCACTGCTTATTGCTGGCAAGGCTGTGGGACTGTGGCCACTACACTGAATGGCGCCTGACTCCTCTTGCAGAAGTGAGATTCTCTTGCAAAACTGAAAACTATCGAGCGAAATAAAACACAGCAACATAAATTTCCAGGCTCTGATATTTTCATTAGTGAGTTATACCAAACATTCAAAGGAGAGTTAATACCAAGATTTCACAGGCTCTACCAGAGAGAAGAAAAACGATGGAACACTAAGCAACTCATTTTATGAGACCAGCAGAACTTTAACACCAAAACCTGACAACACGTTACAAGAATGGAAAATTAAAGGTTAGTCTCTCTTATAAGCGTAATATGTAAAAATCCTGAACGTAAACCACAATTTTAAATCCATCAATACATAAAAAGGACAATCCATCACAAACAAGTTTTGTTTAGTTAAAAAAATGTATTAGTTTAATATTGGAAAAATCTATACCTTCAATATTCTACATCTGGCTCAAAAATGACATGCAACAAACAGGGTAACTTTATTTTTTTTAAATAATTTTTGTTGGAGTATAGTTAATTTACAACATTGTGTTAGTTTCTTCTGTACAGTCAAGTGAATCAGTTATACATATACCTACGTCTACTCTTTTTTAGATTCTTTTCCCATATAAGTCATTACAGAGTACTGAGTAGAGTTCCCTGTGCTATACAGTAAGTTCTTATTAGTTGTTTATTTTATATATAGTAGTTTGTATATGTCAGTCCCAATCTCCCAATTTATCCCTCCCACCCCCTTTCTCCCTTGATAACCATAAGTTAGTTTTCTACATCTGTGACTCTATTTCTGTTTTGTAAATAAGTTCACTTGTACCATTTTTTTAGATTCTACATGTAAGCCATATCATATGATATTTGTCTTTCTCTGTCTGACTTACTTCATTCAGTAAGGGTATCTTTATATATGGATAAATCCTGTGATAAATAAGAAGGGGTAGGGTCCTTCATTACCTATCACTATGAAATGAACTCTTTCTTGAACACCCTACAGCAGTGTTTCCCAAAATATGTGCATTGGAACAGTAGTTCTGGGAGGAACAAAGGTATTGGGAACAAATAAGTTTGGAAAAACCTGTGTAATACCCTCTGTTCCCACTTGTGCAGTAGCATATTAAACACCCTGAGAAATACTGCAGTGAAGAAACTTATTTATGTTTGTTTAAACCAGTGTTTTACCAAAGTTACCAAAGCACAGAATCCTTTTTTTCCCTGTATGCCTATTACTAAGGGGCAGAGCTAGTATTTTGTGGAGCTCACCCTAAGAAATGCTTGTCTATAGTAACCAAGGGTCCATACAGCAAATTATCTCCTACCAGGAACTAAACAGTATTTTGCTAGCTTGGAAGAGGTCCTAAGAGACCTATTTACATTGAGAAAGATATTTATTGACTTCAGCTTTCTATTAGCTCAATATCTCATGTTCAATATTCAGTTATTAATAATTTATTATAATTGTTTTCTCACTTAAGTTATAGATGTTTAGTGTATAAAAATCAAGCAACGCAGAAAAGTTTTATATAGAATGTTAAATTTCTCCTTAATCCCCTCCTTTAGAGATTATCATTATTAGCAGTTTAGTGTTATTATTCAGTATTTAAAACTCATATTTTTTGCAAAGTTTTTTACAATAATTGCTCACTAGGAGAGGATTTGGTCAGTTTTTGCTATCTAATGAAAATGCACACATTAATACCATTAAAACCTCTAAGCTTTCAAATAAATATGAAAATATCAGAGTTTAAAAAAATATATGCAGAAGATGAACATTAAAAGTTAAATACAAAAGGGAAGATAAAAGAAGGAAAAAACCCTAGGAAAAGAAAGACGATGACTGTGACATCTGATTAACTTGAAGCAAGAAATGGAACACACCAAAGATGGGAAACTAAGGGATAATTTTTTTATTTCTGGATACACAAAACACTTACCTTTTGAATGCTCTGACAGTTTCATAAAAAACAGTTTTCACTATGGCTATTACAAATCAAGGCATACTTACACAGGAAAATATTCACAGGCATGAAATTACTGTTTACGCCAACAAGAGAAAATGAATAAAAGACATCAGTAGTTGACAGTTATGATTGATGGGGAGGAGGTGTCTCTCATTCACAATAATCCAGGATTTGGAATGAAATGAAGGTCAACAGAGGAGGGACTCCAAGTAAGTGTCATCCTGTTGACACCTGAAGCACCACTGTCACCAAGGGAAACAACTAGGCATTCATTGTCCCCTTTCCATTGGTGGCGTTTCTAGGGATCAAGTGGGAATTGAAATGACAAGAAAAAGGGTTTTGTAAACAAGGCCATAGTAATTATCATACTGGATCAGTCTTATGGGTCATTTAATTCATGACAACATCTGACAATGGTGTCCAGGGCTATTTTGTGGAAGCGTCTCATTTTCCTCTATGCTGACTTCAAACGTTTCAGGTCCAGTTCCAACAATTATTTTCTTTTAACGGCTCAGGCTGAAATGTCAGAGTGTTTATATACTATTCTTCCAACTCTCAGATCAGTTTCATTTCCTCCTGTGGTTCTTTCTCCAGCTTTAATGTATCTTTCCTCCAGTGTGGACACAGAACTGCCTACTGTATTCTGAATGTGAACTCTTCTGTTTCCTCTACAATGCCATTCCTAATGACCCCACATTTTTGCTGCTCTTTGAGGCTGAAGAACCAGTCTGGACCAGCATGTTCAATGAACAAGATGATTGTCTCTGACCACCCCCCTTTCCTTGGTTTAGATGATAGTCAATCCTTCTTTAGGTTTGGTGGAAACAGCAAGTCAGGAGTCCTTGCCCACGGTCTGGTATTATCAATAATGAGCTATGTGACCTTGTAAGTTATTTAATTTATTCATGTACTAAATGAAAGGATTGACTTTTAGGTGCCTTAAGTTCCCTCCCAGCTCTGAATTTATGTAATTATGCTATTGTAGCTTATGTGCCATTTTTCTCTACATTCTTACACCTCATAGGAACTTTTAGCACTATATTTCTATCTTGGCATTTCATTTACCGCAGTTGGTTAGTGTCAACTACAGATGTAAATATTTTACCTTAAAATCTCAAATCTTAATGTAACATACACTTCTCCATCAGTGTGTAAGTAACCATCTCCATTGTGCTTTTTAAAACCCCAACCCTTTATTTCCTAGCTGTAAATTACAACCCTAATGGCCATCATCAAAAAAATCTACAAACAATAAATGCTGGAGAGGGTGGGAGAAAAGAGAACCCTGCTACACTGTTGGTGGGAATGTAAATTGGTACAGCCACTATGGAGAACAGAATGGAGGTTCCTTGAAAAACTAAAAATAGAGCTACCATATGATCCAGCAATCCCACTCCTGGGCATGTATCTGGAGAAAACCATAATTCAAAAAGATACATACACCCCAATGTTCATTGCAGCACTATTTACAATAGCCAGAACATGGAAGCAATCTAAATGTCCATCAACAGAGGAATGGATAAAGAAGATGTGGTACATACATGCAATGGAATATTACTCAGGCATAAAAAAGAATGAAATAATGCCTTTTGCAGCAACATGGGTGGACATAGAGATTGTCATACTGAGTGAAGTAAGTCACACAGAGAAAGGCAAATACCTGATATCGCTTATATGTGGAATCTAGAAAAAATGGTACAAATGAACTTATTTACAGAACAGAAATAGAGTCACAGATATAAAAAACAAACATGGTTACCAAGGGGAAAAGGGGGGGAAATAAACTGAGAGATTGGGATTGACATATACACATTACTATATATAAAATAGATAACTAATAAGGACCTACTGTATAGCACAGGGAACTCTACTCAATACTCTGTAATGACCTATATGGGAAAAGAAACTAAAAAAGAGTGGATGTAATGTATAACTGTATATGTAATGTATAACTGATTCACTTTGCTGTACAGCAGAAACTAACACAACAGTGTAAATCAACTATACTCCAATAAATTTTTTTTAAAATTCACAACTCTATCCACTCATTCACTTATACATTCTTTCATTTTTTAAAAAATATTAAGTTCCTATTAATGTGCCAGTAAGACAGATATCATTCCTATTCCTACTGCGCTTACAATGTAGAAAGACAGGTACTTGAACACTCCAAGACAATAAAATGTAATCCTAGGGAAAGTACTAGGGAATATTTAGCAGAGACATATAACCAAGTCCCAAAGCAACCTCAGTTTTTTAAAATGACTTCACTATTTGAAACTATGAATGTTTAAATAAATTACATCTGCAGTTCTCCTTTATTTAAGATAAAGTAACTTAAGTAGTAACATTTAGAAATTCTCCTTTCCCTAAAAAAGTAGCTACATTCAGGCACCTCCATATCAATAACACCTTACAACCCAGGGGAGTGTTTTCCAAATGGCTTTATATTTCCGAGTAGCTTCTTTTCTTTTATGTGTTAGTTGATAAACAACCCGGCATTTTCTGCAAGTATTGTGGAAAAGTAGCCTGACATAGGTGAAATGAATCAAATCCAATATACTTTATCCATTGTTTACAGAAATGTTTTGTCTGTATTCCACATGGGATGCCCCACAAATCAGTGTAATGCATTTGCTACAAAGGAACATAATTGGCCAACACACACAATAGTCTTTCGTGTATTTAAGAGCGTAAAGCTTCACTGTTGTTGTTATTGTTGAATATTTTTAATCTTAAATTTAATGGTTTTGACTTTTATTATTTCTC
This sequence comes from Delphinus delphis, assembly GCF_949987515.2. Lineage (NCBI taxonomy): Eukaryota > Metazoa > Chordata > Mammalia > Artiodactyla > Delphinidae > Delphinus > Delphinus delphis. Next base: position 122,190,573 of record NC_082683.1, on the reverse strand, counting down.
CATTATATACATAATATAGAACTATAGTCATATTAGAAACTCATAAATGAGTAAAAAAGAAAACAATCACCCTTAAAGTTCTAGTCAGATATAACTCCCATGAACAGTTTAGAGTATAACCTCCTAGATGTTTTTTCCCCTTTCCTTTCTTTCCTTTCTTTAATGGACTTCAACTGCACAAATTTGAAATAATCATAACCCTTACTTTGTAACACATTCTCATCATTGACCCTCTTTATTATTTATTAATAAGCTAATAAACATTTACCACCCTATGCAAGATCTAGAATACTGACAATAAATTACAAGTTATTGTCAATATTCTAGATGTTTTCCTATGTGGTATGTGTGTGTGCATATATATATGTAACTTTTTAAAAAGTGGTCCTTTTCAGCCAAGATCTCATTAGCCAAGTACCCACAGTTAAGAGATTGCACTAAAAAGCAAAGATTGTCCTAACATACATTTACCAATGAACCAATATAGTCACATGATATATTGTGAACTTTCAACGCCATCAATATACATTTATATCATTTTAAGTACTGAACAGTATTCCATTGCATAAATTTGTTATAATTTGTTTAATGGTCCTCTTTTTTAACATTTAGATATTCTGCTTTTTTAATTAGGTAAGAATGTGAAAACATCCTTAAATATGCTTCTTGACCCATCTATCTGATTATTTCCTCTTGTTGGATCAAAGGGTATGCACGTTTTTAAGGCCTTTGATGCATCCTACTAAATTGCTTTTAAAATTTAAACTAATTTAGGTTCCTGTGACCTCACTAGAGAAGCAGAAGCTCCTGATGCCAGAAGACCTCAGGCAGCTGGACGTTGGTGGAGTAAGTACAACAGTCAGACCTGAGGTTAGGTAGGGCACTGACAAAGTCTGCTATGCTTTAGGAAGGAATCATATACAGAGCATTTAATCTGTGATATTTTAGCATATTTCTAGGTTATGTGTGCAACAGCACAGTAAAACCCACGATGGAAAAAAAGCCACAGAAACAAAATTTAGTGTGGCCAGAGGTACAAGTTTCTATCAGAAAAGACAAATTATATGATGAAGAATGTGGAAATCATTTTAAAAAATAAAAAGTATAACTGTTCAATCCTATCCAATTTTTATGTATCTGTAACCCTTAGGACAACTTGAAATGCCCAATATGTAAACCTTCAGGTAGATGAAGACCTAGAAAAAATATTTTTGAACTGTTACATGCTTCTATATATACATGTAACAAACACATATTTAAATACTTTTCTAACCTGAATTTGGTAATTTAGGAATATTCCCACCTCATTCCAGTCCTCCTGCTTACCATTTATTTTAGGTTTTAGAAATGGCAAAATAATTGTAAAATAGTGTGTATATATATATATATATATATATATATATATATACACACTATTGTATTCAGGAAAAACACATACTCCCTTTTTGGCCAACTGCATCATTGGTGAAGTTCTGCCGCTTTTCATGTGCTTTAAAGGCGAGTCCAATGTATCTCTTGAAAACTGTTTCCTGCAACTCTGCCTTGCTTTCAAATCCTTTTCGTTGCCTTACCTCAATATATTTTTGGACGATAGTTATCATTTATAACTCTGCAGGTTTGTGAATTGCAGTGCCCCTCGGCTCCATTTTTCAACTCACTTTTTTGGGAGCTGGCCGCAAAACAGCAGGATTGCTTCAGGCCCTATTCTGGTTCCGGGGAACAAGCTGAGCCTTTGGTTAATTATTCCTGATTGGAAATTAGAGTGACATGTGCCTGTCCAAACACGTAGAGCTTGTCTCTCATTGGTTCCCCCTCTTCCCGTCCATCCTCGGAAAAATTGCAAACTGTACAAAACAGGAGGTTACAGGTGCTGATTCTCCAAGTGGGGAGCTTGTTAGGAAAGAGGCTGGAGGGGTGAACCCAACTACCAGGATATGAGGAGATGACGTGTCTTTTCCAAACTCTTTCCGATCAAAGGGTGTACTATCTTCTAGGTGTCACAGGCATGTTTTAGCTGTAGGAAGAGTTCCCTGCATGTAAGGAGAACACCAGGGATTTTTCCAAATCAGTGTCTCCCCGAACCCCACACTGGGAAATTTTTAAGCTACGGGTACATGTTTGTTCATTAAGGGCCTTGGGCAGTAGTCAGATTCCGAGCTTTAGATGATTGAAGTCTTCATGGTCAGAAGTGCTCACCATCGACCTCCTTTAGGTTACATTTTATCTGTCGTTGATAGATGATGTCGATAAAAATATCTATTCTTTTTCAGATTATTTCCCCTTATAGGTTATTACAAAATATTGAGTGTAGTTCCCTGTGTTATACAGTAGTTCCTTGTTGATGATGTATTTTATACATAGCAGTGTGTATGTGTTAATCCCAAACTCTTAATTTATCCCTCCTCCCGCGTTTCCCCTTTGGTAATAATAAGTTATAAGATTTTATACTCAGAAATGGGGGAGCTGAAAGAGAGGTATCATTTTCAATGGAAAAGCATTCAAAACAAGATTGAAGCTTCAGCCAAGATTATTAGACGTACATCCTTGGAAAGAAATCACTTCATTTCTCTAATATTGACCTGACAAATAAGACAAACCTTTTCACTGAACTTGCTTATAATAAAGTGATGGAAATATCCAAGGGAAGTGTTAGAAACATCTTATTTTACCCGAGCCTTATACACTGCTCTATGTTAATTACAGTTTGGCTCACACATCTGTTCATTGAAGTTACAATGTTCTCAATTTCCGATACTGATCCTCCAGAGTGGGCCCCAACAAGGGTCCCCCTGCCCAGTGTCATTGGAGCCAACAGATCGAGATTGAGTTTGGTTCAGAAGCAAAGGAAACTTTATATTTTGATCAGAGAATGGAGAGGTGAGAGCGAGCGCTCCCCCGCGGGCTGTGGGCCGGGCTGCTGTGTAGGGATCCCGTCAGCGTCAGCAGGTGGGAGGGGGCGGAGCTCTCGAGGGCCGGGTCGGCTGGAGCTCCGGCTCTATGTCGCGGAGTCTGAACGGGGCCCCGCGAGCTGAGGTGTCGGCCCAGCCATTTTGCACTAGGAAATCGGGTCTGCAGTGCCGGGTGTGAGGCCTCTGCCTGCGGAACCCTAGGAGCAAGTGAAATTAGACAAAGCACAAAGGAAAAAAAGGTTAGACTTTATTTTATTGCCCAGATTCTATTTTTATCTCCCAGGAATTTTTAATGGGCTTTGCCAGTGACAAAACCCTCCTCTGCCTTTTGTCCCGTTCCTCATTCTTGGGGCGCTGAGGGTGCAGACCCCTCTTCTGTAAATGCTTCGTGCTAAGTTGGGAGTCCTCATACCCGGTGGGGAGGGGCAGAACTTCTCCCCAGCAGCCTCCAGGTGAGGTTGATTGTCCCTAGGCCTCCTGCCTCACTGCTCGTCCGCCTGAGCGCCAGCATTGGAAGTGTTATAGATTCCAATGACCTTTAAGGGTCCAGGAAAGAGATGCGCAGAGACGCTGTGGGGGCCGGTTTTACCCCGCCCCACATTTGTTCGGCCACCTTAGGCTGACCGTTTCTGCCAGCCTAGATGCTCTGACCAGTAGTCTGCGCTTTCTTCAATTAGGCCCCTGAGTTAACGTACAAACAGCACCAGGTGTCAGGGCCCTGCCCGCTCAGCTCCCAGACAGTCCAGGCCCGGTGCTGATCCAAGACCATGACAGCCACTGAGTCAACGGCCTTTTGAAGTAGCCAGGAGTCCAGCCGGTCTCACTGGCCGCCGTCACCGCGGTGGCTGTTGGCTTTTCTATGGTGACAGCGTGATATACGGTTCCCCTGCCAAGCTTATTAGCTCCCCTCTGGATGCAGTAAGTCCTGCAAGCAGTAGTCTGCTTTTTTGGGGTACACACTTGTTTTCTGAGAGAAGCTCCAGGTCAAGTGATGTTCACACGAGTCGTCATGGTGCCCTGTTGCCCCCGGTTATCTCTCTGGATGTTGGAGTTGGAGGGCCTCCTCACTCGAGGTCGGTGTGCCCACGGAGCGAACCCTGCAACTTCAGGGCATGGTTGGTGGTTAGGATCACTACGTGGGGTCCTTTTCCCTCAGGAGGGAGCTGGCCTTTTGGGCTGCTGATTTCCAGGTTTTTAGATACCGCCAGTATCTTGGCCAGATGTGGCAGTGGGCCAAGCCCCTTGGTGACCGTAGTTTATCCTACCTGGATGGCATTCTTGCGTTGTTCCATTTCAAGTGGTCCCAGTTTTTGCACTAATTCTCCAATGGCGATTCACCTTTCACCGGGAATGTAAAGGTCAAAGGGTTTAGCTAAATTAGGGAGTTCCAGGGCAAGGGTCTGAATTGACTGCTCTTTCCATTCTTGAAAGGCCACTTCTGGATTCTATTCAAAAGGATCATCATCTTTTCCTTTCAGTGTTTCATATAGAGGCCCAGCTAGTAGACTGTAGTTAGGGATCCAGATGCAGCAAACCCCGGCCTCCCCAGGAACCCCTAAGCTAGTTTTAGAAAGGGGTGAGGCTGCAAATGGCTTCTTCCCTTTCCTGCCTTTCCTGGGATGGGCTTCTCCGACCTTCTGTGAGAATGAAGCCCAGGCAGGTCACCTTAGTCTGTGATATTTGAGCGTTTGTCTTGGACAACTTCTATCCTTTATTGGCTTGGTAGTTCAGAGACCTCCTTAGTAGGGCTGGCGATCAGAATGTCGTCTGCGTATTGAAGGAGGGTTCACTTCTCCAGAGGTAGATCTTTTAGGTCTTTAGCTAAAGTTTCCACAAAGATGGTGGGGGAATTTTTGAATCCTTGTGGTAGGACGGCCCAGCAGAATTCTTTCTGTTGCATGTTGAGTCCTGCCAGTCAAAAGCTAAAGTTTCTTGTGACTCTGGGACTAATCGAATACAGAAGAAGGCATCTTTTAAGTCTAATACAGAATACCAGGTGCTGGTTGATAGTAGAATGACAAGCTTTGTGTAGGAATTAGGAACTACTGGATGTATATCCTTGGTGGCTTCACTGACTGTCCTGACACCCTTTACCAGGTACCCAGCAGCCCACGGGGCTCTCGTGGTCAGGCCCCCCCGGGATATGGAGCTCACCTGGGCTGGCACCCAGCAGCCCACGGGGCTCTCATGGGCAGGCCCCTCCCAGGATATGGAGCTCACCTGGGCAGGTACCCCGGCAGGGCTGGGCACACAGGAACCGTGCACATAGCCCTCATTGCAGAGCACCGCCAGCTCACCTGTCACTCAGAGCTGACCCAGAGCACCTCAGAGCAGGACTTGAACTAACAAACAGCAGCTCCGACAGGTCTGTGACCCTGGGCTTCACTCTGGGCGGCCTCACTCCACCTGGTCTTCCAGAGGCTTCCACTACAGCCGCAGCACCAGGCCTCTGTCTCTACCCACCACCCCTCCTCTCCCTGACTCCTAGGTTCCTCCCATTAGGAGTGGGTCTTCTTGAAGTTGTCTCCCACTCATGGACCAAATAAAATGATTAGAAAACAAGCCAGAGCTGCAGCCCCTTGTCTATCCTGACTCTCAAAACCCTACACTTGTTCCTTCGACCTGGCCGGTGCAGCAAGGCCCATTTTCTGCAACTGTGAGCCCCTGAGGGGCGAGGATTGGCTGACCTGGGCAGCCTGACCCGGCCGGCCAGCCCTCCCCAGGTGTGCCTGGGTTGAGGTGTATATAAACACCGCTCCAGGCAGCAAAAGCCCCTGCAGCTGTGTCTGACGCCATTTTCTCTGCCCCGTCAGCAGTGTCGGGGCTGGGCTGGTGGGAGGGAGTAGAGGCCAACGGCTTTGTGGGTGGCCCGGTGTGAATGGGGCTCTGCTGGACTTTCTGCAGGAGTTGCCAGTCTGCTACTTGCTAAAGAAGACTATGTGTCACCCGTACCTGCTGTTGGAATTTCTCCCTGGGCAGAGGTGAGGAATGAAAAAAGCAGTGGGGGCCGGGACAGGAGGGGTATCTCAGGCAGGGAAATGGAAAGCTTCCAGAAGTGCGCCCAGGGCCAGGACCATCCTGGTTGGCCTGCAGGCACCAAGTCGGCCTGCGTGCTGTCGCCGGTGTGGCTCCACGGCCCTTCCTCTAGGCTTTCAAGTCCTTGCACACATTCAGGTGTTTTACCTGGGAAGGGTGGGAACAGTTCAGCAGCAGCTGGCCTGGGTTCAACTCACGTTTACTCACAGACGCCTCAGCACGGTCCGCCAGCTTTGTAATGAGGACGCTCCTTGCGGGTGGGCTGCTGGCTGCATGGGAGAGGATTCCCCACCTCTGACCAACTTCAGAATTGTTTACCACTGGAGCAAGTGCCCTGATAGGGTTTTTCTCTGTATAACTGGTGGGTTCTGTGGTTTTTTTTCTTTTTTTGTTTCAAGGTAAGTTTTTTTATTGTTTTTTTTTTTTTTTTTGCGGTACGCAGGCCTCTCACTGTTGTGGCCTCTCCCGTTGCGGAGCACAGGCTCCGGACGCGCAGGCTCAGCGGCCATGGCTCACGGGCCCAGCCACTCCGCAGCATGTGGGATCTTCCCGGACCGGGGCACGAACCCGTGACCCCTGCATCAGCAGGCGGACTCTCAACCACTGCGCTACAAGGGAAGCCCTCAAGGTAGGATTTATTCCTTTTTTTTGTATTTGTAGATATAAGCATAGAAATAATTCATTCATATAAATACGTCTATGGGAAGGGAAGAACTTTTTCTTTCTTTTTAAAAAAATTTTTTATATTATTTATTTTTTATACAGCAGTTTCTTATTAGTTATCTTTTATACATATTAATGTATATATGTTAATCCCAGGCTCCCAGTTCATCCCACCCCCCCCCCAGCCACTTTCCCCCCTTGGTGTCCATACGTTTTTTCTCTACATCTGTGTCTCTATTTCTGCCCTGCAAACCTGTTCATCTGCACCATTTTTCTAGGTTCCACACACATGCGTTAATATGTGATATTTGTTTTTCTCTTTCTGAATTACTTCACTCTGTATGACAGTCTCCAGATCCATACACGTCTCTACAAATGACCCAATTTTGCTCCTTTTTATGGCTGAGTAATATTCTATTGTATATATGTACCACAACTTCTTTATCCATTCGTCTGTCGATGGGCATTTAGGTTACTTCCGTGACCTGGCTACTGTGAATATTGCTGCAATGAATATTGTGGTGAATGTGTCTTTTTGAATTATGGTGTTCTCTGGGTATATGCGGGATTGCTGGGTCATATGGTAATTCTATTTTTAGTTTTTTAAGGAACCTCCATACTGTTCTCCATAGTGAATGTATCACTTTACATTCCCAACAACAGTGCAAGAGGGTTCCCTTTTCTCCACACCCTCTCCAGCATTTGTTGTTTGTAGATTTTCTGGTGATGCCCATTCTAACTGGTGTGAGGTGATACCTCATTGTAGTTTTGATTTGCATTTCTCTAATAATTAATGATGTTGAGCAGCTTTTCATGTGCTTCTTGGCCATCTGTATGTCTTCTTTGGAGAAATGTCTATTAAGGTCTTCTGCCCATTTTTGGATTGGATTTTTATTTTTTTAATACTGAGCTGCATGAGCTGTTTATATATTTTGGAGATTAATCCTTTGTCCATTGATTCATTTGCAAATATTTTCTCCCATTCTGAGGGTTGCCTTTTCATCTTATCTTTTCCTTTGCTGTGCAAAAGCTTTTAAGTTTCATTAGGTCCCATTTGTTTATTTTTGTTTTTATTTCCATTACTCTAGGAGGTGGATCAAAAAATATCTTGCTGTGATTTATGTCAAAGAGTGTTCTTCCTATGTTTTCCTCTAAGAGTTTTTTAGTGCCCCATCTTAAATTTAGGTCTCGAATCCATTTTGAGTTTATTTTTGTGTATGGTGTTAGGAAGTGTTCTAATTTCATTCTTTTACATGTAGCTGTCCAGTTTTCCCAGCACCACTTATTGAAGAGACTGTCTTTTCTCCATTGTATATCCTTGCCTCTTTTATCATAGATTAGCTGACCATAAGTACATGGGTTTATCTCTGGGATTTCTATCTTGTTCCATTGATATATATTTCTGTTTTTGTGCCAGTACCATATTGTCTTGATTACTGTAGCTTTGTAGTATACTCTGAAGTCAGGGAGTCTGATTCCTCCAGCTCTGCTTTTTTCCCCCAAGACTGCTTTGGTTATTTGGGGTCTTTTGTGTCTCCATACGAATTTTAAGATTTTTTGTTCTAGTTCTGTAAAAAATGCCATTGGTAATTTGACAGGGATTGCATTGAATCTGTAGCTCGCTTTGGGTAGTATAGTCATTTTCACAATATTGATTCTTCCAGTCCAAGAACATGGTATATCTCTCCATCTGTTTGTACCATCTTTAATTTCTTTCATCAGTGTCGTATAGTTTTCTGCATACAGGTCTTTTGTCTCCCTAGGTAGGTTTATTCCAAGGTATTTTATTCTTTTTGTTGCAGTGGTAAATGGGAGTGTTTCCTTAATTTCTCTTTCAGATTTTTCATCATTAGTATATAGGAATACAATACATTTCGGTGCATTAATTTTGTATCCTGCAACTTTACCAAATTCATTGATTAGCTCTAGTAGTTTTCTGGTAGCATCTTTAGGATTCTCTATGTATAGTATCATGTCATCTGCAAACAGTGACAGTTTTACTTCTTCTTTTCCAATTTGTATTTCTTTTTCTTCTCTGATTGCCATGGCTAGGACTTCCAAAACTATCTTGAATAATAGAGGTGAGAGTGGACATTCTTGTCTTGTTCCTAATCTTAGAGGAAATGCTTTCAGTTTTTCATCGTTGAGAATAATGTTGACTGTGGGTTTGTCGTATATGGCCTTTATTATGTTGAGGTAGGTTCCCTCTATGCCCACTTTCTGAAGAGTTTTTATCATAAATGGGTGTTGAATTTTGTCAAAAGCTTTTTCTGCGTCTATTGAGATGATCTTGTTTTTCTTCTTCAATTTTTTAATTTGGTGTATCACACTGAATGATTTGCATATATTGAAGAATCCTTGCATCCCTGGGATAAATCCCACTTGATCATGGTGTATGATCCTTTTAATGTGTTGTTGGATTCTGTTTGCTAGTATTTTGTTGAGAATTTTTGCATCTATATTCATGAGTGATATGGTCCGTAATTTTCTTTTTTTGTAGTATCTTTGTCTGGTTTTGGTATCAGGGTGATGGTGGCCTCACAGAATGAGTTTGGGAGTGTTCCTTCCTCTGCACTTGTTTGGAAGAGTTTGAGAAGGATAGGTGTTAGCTCTTCTCTAAATGTTTGATAGAATTCACCTGTGAAGCCATCTGGTCCAGGACTTTTGTTTGTTGGAATATTTTTAATCACAGTTTCCATTTCATTACTTGTGATTGGTCTGTTCATATTTTCTATTTCTTCCTGGTTCAGTCTTGGAAGGTTATACCTTTCTAGGAATTTGTCCATTTCTTCCAGGTTGTCCATTTGATTGGCATAGAGTTGCTTGTAGTAGTTTCTTAGGATGCTTTGTATTTCTGTGTTGTCTGTTGTAACTTCTCCTTTTTCATTTTTAACTTTATTGATTTGAGTCCTCTCCCTCTTTTTCTTGATGAGTCTGGCTAATGGTTTATCAATTTTGTTTATCTTCTCAAAGAAGTAGCTTTTAGTTTTATTGACCTTTGCTATTGTTTTCTTTGTTTCTATTTCATTTATTTCTGCTCTGATTTTTATGATTTCTTTCCTTCTCCTAACTTTGGGGTTTTTTTTCTTCTTTTTTCTCTAGTTCCTTTAGGTGTAAGGTTAGACTGTTTATTTGAGATTTTTGTTGTTTCTTGAGGTAGGCTTGTAGAGCTATAAACTTCCCTCTTAGAACTGCATTTGCTGCATCCCATAGGTTTTGGATTGTCATGTTTTCATTGTCATTTGTCTCTAGGTATTTTTTGATTTCCTCTTTGATTTCTTCAGTGATCTCTTGGTTATTTAGTAACCTATTGTTTAGCCTCCATGTGTTTGTGTTTTTTACTTTTTTTCCCTGTAATTAATTTCTAATATCATAGCGTTGTTTTCAGAAAAGATGCTTGATATGTTTTCAATTTTCTTAAATTTACTGAGGCTTCATTTGTGAGCCAAGATGTGATCTATACTGGAGAATGTTCTGTGCACACGTGAGAAGAAATGTAATCTGCTATTTTTGGATGGAATGTCCTATAAATATCAATTAACTCTATCTGGTCTGTTGTGTCTTTTAAAGCTTCTGTTTCCTTATTTCATTTTGGATGATCCGTCCATTGGTGTAAGTGAGGTGTTAAATTCCCCCTCTATTATTGTGTTACTGACTATTTCTTCTTTTATAGCTGTTAACAGTTGCCTTATGTATTGAGGTGCTCCTATGTTGGGTGCATATATATTTATAATTGTTATATCTTCTTGGATTGATCCCTTGATCATTATGTAGTGTCCTTCCTTGTATATTGTAACATTCTTTATTTTTAAGTATTTTATCTGATATGGGTATTGCTACACCAGCTTTCTTTTGATTTCAATTTGCATGGAATATCTTTTTCCATCCCCTCACTTTCAGTCTGTATGTGTCCCTACGTCTGAAGTAGGTTTCTTGTAGACAGCATATATATGGGTCTTGTTTTTGTATCCATTCAGCAAGCCTGTGTCTTTTGTTTGGAGTATGTAATCCATTCACGTTTAAGGTAATATCTATATGTATGTTCCTATTACCATTTTCTTAATTGTTATGGGTTTGTTTTTGTAGGTCCTTTTCCACTCTTATGTTTCCCACTTAGAGAAGTTCTTTTAGCATTTGTTGTAGAGCTGGTTTGGTGGTGCTGAACTCTCTTAGCTTTTGCTTGTCTGTAAAACTTTTGATTTCTCCATCAAATCTGAATGAGATCCTTGCTGGGTAGAGTACTCTTGGTGTAGGTTCTTCCCTTTCATCACTTTAAATATATCATGCCACTCCCTACTGGCTTGTAGAGTTTCTGCTGAGAAATCAGCTGTTCCCTTGTCTTTTATTTGTCGTTTTACCCTTGTTGCTTTCAATAATTTTTCATTGTCTTTAAACTTTGTCAATTTGATTATTATGTGTCTCAGCATATTTCTCCTTGGGCTTATCATGCCTCGGTCTCTCTGTGCTTCCTGGACATTGGTGGCTATTTCCTTTCCCATGTTACAGAAGTTTTCGAAAATAATCTCTTCAAATATTTCCTCTGTTCCTTTCTCTCTCTCTTCTCTTTCTGGGACCCCTATAATGTGAATGTTGTTGCGTTTAATGTAGTCCAGAGGTCTCTTAGGCTGTCTTCATTTCTTTTCATTCTATTTTCTTTTTTCTGTTCCATGGGAGTGAATTCCACCATTCTGTCTCCAGGTCACTTATCCGTTCTTCTGCCTCAGTTATTCTGCTATTGATTCCATCTAGTGTATTTTTCATTTCACTTATTGTATTGTTCATCTCTGTTTGCTTGTTCTTTAATTCTTCTAGGTGTTCCTTTTCTAATCCTTCTAGGTGTTTGTTAAACATTTCTTGCATCATCTCGATCTTTGCCCTCATTCTTTTTCCAAGGCCCTGGATCATTGTCACTATCATTGTTCTGAATTCTGAAAGGTTTCCCTCTTTTGAATTTTTCGGTCGATTTTAAACCCCAGGATTTTTTTGAGTGCAGGTGTCATTTACAGGCCTGCAAATATTGTTAATATTAAGTGACCAGTAGCACTGGGTTAAACTGCTATTGTGGGAAACGACCGCAAAGTGGCAGCATTTCTCCATTTCCAAATCTGGTTACTAGGGCAGTAGACCTTTCCTTGACGTAGTGTTTCTAGGTTGTAAATTAGGATGGAATGTGCCAGGAAGAACCCCCCTAAGTTTATGTCTCAGTACTTCTTGTATGTTCTTTTAATTTATCTTTTCTAATCAGGGTAATGATTAGAATATCATTTGTTCTAAGTGTACAAAATCTGCTTCATTTGTACATTATATATATCTATTCATGTACAGATCCTCTTCTCATGTAAATTAATACAGAGTGTTCAGTAGCCCTGCCTTCATATATGGTCGGTCTTTTTGATATATGTATTTAATATGTATAGGTATAGCTATGGTAACCCTAATCTTAATTTATCCATCCTACCACCTTTCATTTTAGATAACCACAGTTTGTTTTCTAAGTCTGTGAGTGTCTTCTCTGTGGAAATAAGTTCATTTGTGTCAGTTGTTATATAACACCTATAAGTGATATCATAAGATATTTGTCTTTTGCTTTCCGACTTACCTCATGTTCTGTGATTATCTCTAGAATCATCTATGGTGCTGCACAGAGCAGTGTTTCCTTGTTTTCCACGGCTAATATTCCACTGTGCACATGGACCACTTCTTCTTTGTCCACTCATCTGCTGATGGCCATTTTGGTTGCTTCCATGTCTTGGCTTTTGTGCATATTGCTGCAGTGCACCTTTGCCAGCCTGTGTCTTCTCGACTCTGGTCTTCGTATGTGAAAATCCCAGCAGTGGGCCTGCTGGATTGAATGGTACCTCAATTTTTACTTTGAAACGCAGTTCCTATCTGTTCTCATTATTAGCTCTTACCACTTTACATCTCACCAGCAGCTACAGGGTACACAGTTCTCTAAAACCTCTTCTGGATTTATTGTTTGTATTTTTTGCTGATGGTCATTCTGACTGGTGTGAGCTGATACCTTTTCATGGTTAGATTTGCATATGTCTAATAATTTCTTATATTGAGCTTTTAGCCATTTTCTTTTCTTCTTTTTTTTTTAAAGAGTGAGTACAGCTTACGTATTCAAATGGTTTCTTGACATATGTGCCTTATTTTGAATTATTTTGGCCATTATGTCCCTCAACACATTTTCTTGGCAGGTCTCATTTATAGCCCTGCAGTCCTTGAGAATATGAAGTGACCTTTAGCACAGGTTTTACAGCTGATGTTGCCTCAAATGGCCCCAGGGTGCACCACTTCTACATTCCCAACTCTGGTTCCTAGGGAAACAGTACCTTTCTATAAGTAGTGTTCCTTGGTTGTAAATTAGAGTGGAATGTGCCAGGAAAAACCCCCATAAGTTTATGTCTCATTACTTCTTGTTGGTTTTCTTAATTTAATTTTTATTTGTTATCACAGCAAATTTGATTACAATGTTTTGTTTGTTCTAGGTGTGCAAGATGTGGTTCTTTTACACACATACATATATCTATTCATCTTTGGATCCATTTCCCATGTGGGTTAAGACACAATGTTGAGTAGTCTTCTATTGGTATTCCATAGGACTTTGGTGCTTACATATTTCACATGTGTTGGTATATCTCTGTTTACCCCAATATCCTAATTTATCCAATCCACACACCTTTCATTTTGGTTAACCATATGTTTGTTGATTGAATCTTTCGTTGCCTTTCTCTGTGAAAAACCTTCATTGGTATAAATTTTTAGGTAACACCAGTAAGTGAAATCATAGGATATGTGTCCTTTGCTTTCTAAGTTATTTCAACTTATAATTACATCTAGACTCAACTGTGGTGCTGCACACAGCATTGTTTTATTTTTTCCTTGGCTAATATTCCATCTGTACATGTACCAGTTCTTTTCCATTCATCTTTGGATGGACTTTTTGGTAGCTTCCATGTCTTGCCTATTGTAATACTGTTGCAGTGCAGTTTTGCCTGCCTGTGTCTTTCTAATTGTGTCTTCTTAAGTCATAGGCCCAGGAGTGTGCCTGCTGAATGCTATGGTAGCTCAAATTGTACCTGTTCAAGCCACCTCTATTCTGTTTTCATTAGTGGCTCTTTCCAGTTTAGTCCCACTTAGAGATGAGGGTACGAATTTCTCCACAGCGCCTTCAGCATTTTTTGTTTGAAGAGTTTTTGCTGATGGTCATTCTGACAGGTGTGAGCTGATACAGTTTTGTAGACTGGATTTGCATGTCTTTAATAATTCCTAATTATGAGCATTTTTTCATCCCTTTTTTTTTGTTGTTTAAAAAAAAAGTGCGAGGAAAATATACCTCTTGAAATTATCTTCTTGAAAGGTTGCCCTCTTCTGAATTTTTTGGTCGATTTTCAACCTCAGGATTTTTTGGAGGGCGTGTATTACTTACCAGCTTGCAATTGTTTTAATATTTAGTGACGTTTAGCACTGGGTTTAAAACTGTTGTTGTGGGAAAAAGCCAAACGGCGGTAGCGTTTCTCCATTCCCAAATCTGGTTACTAGGATAACAGAGCTTTTTTTTTTTTGTGGAAGTCGTGTTCCTAGGTTGTAAATTAGAATGGAATGTGCCAGTAAAAAACCCCATAACTTTATGTCTCAGGACATCTTATTTATTGTTATAATTTAAATTTTTTAATCAAGGTAATGATTAGAATATTATTTGTTCTAGGTGTACACACTCTGGTTCATTTGTACATTTTATATATATACACATATATATATATATATATATATACATACATATGCATATATATGTTCATGTACAGATACTTTTCCCATTTAAATGAATACAGAGTGTTCAGTAGACCTCCCTTGGTATATGGTCGGTCTCTTTGAGATATGTATTTAATATGTATTGATATACCTATGGCAACCCTAATCTTAATTTGTCCATTGCTCCCACCTTTCCTTTTAGATAACCATAGCTGTTTTCTAAGTCCGTGAGTGTCTTTCTCTGAGGAAATAAGTTCATTTGTGTCTGTTGTTAGATAACGCCTAGAAGTGATATCATAAGATATTTGTCTTTTGCTTTCCGACTTACCTCATGTTCTGTGATTATCTCTAGGATCATCTATGCTGCTGCAAAGAGCAGTGTTTCATTGTTTTCCACAGCTAATATTCCACTGTGCACATGGACCACTCCTTCTTTGTCCACTCATCTGTTGATGGCCATTTTGGTTGCTTCCATGTCTTGGCTTTTGTGCATATTGCTGCAGTGCACCTTTGCCAGCCTGTGTCTTCTCGACTCTGATCTGCTCAGGTGAAAGGCCCAGCGGTGGGCCTGCTGGATTGAATGGTACCTCAATTTTTACTTTGAAACACAGTTCCTTTGTGTTCTCATTATTGGCTCTTACTCCTTTACACCTCAACAGCAGCTAGAGGGTACACAGTTCCCTAAAACCTCTTCAGCATTCATTGTTTGTAGACCTTTTGCTTAGGGTCATTCGAGTGGTGTGTGTTGAAACCTTTTCATAGATTAGATTTGCATGAGTCTAATAATTCCTGAGTTTGAGCTTTTATCCATTTTCCTTTATTTTCTGTAAAGAGTGTGTAAAACTTACCTCTCATAGGATCTTCTTGAAAAATTTGCTCTCTTTTGAGTTCTTTGGCCACTCCCTGCCTCAGAACATTTTTTTTGAGGCCAGGTGTCATTTACAGGCCTGCAATTAAGGTAAATTTTCACTGATCATTAGCATTGGGTTTAAAAGTGCTGTTGGAGGAAGGCCAAAATTCTGCACGATTTCTTCATTCTCAAATCTGGTTAGTACGTCACTGAGCTTTCTGGGAAGCTCTGTT
Source organism: Delphinus delphis (assembly GCF_949987515.2). Lineage (NCBI taxonomy): Eukaryota > Metazoa > Chordata > Mammalia > Artiodactyla > Delphinidae > Delphinus > Delphinus delphis. The sequence continues at coordinate 122,175,124 of NC_082683.1, read as the reverse complement.
CCAAGGTTGTAAGTTAGAATGGAAAGGTCCAGGAAGAACCCCTATAATTTTATGCCTCATTACTTCTTGTTCAATTTTTAATATAACTTTTATTTTTCAAAAATTATTTATTTATTTATTTGTTTGTTTGTTTGCAGTACGCGGGCCTCTCACTGTTGTGGCCTCTCCTGTTGGGGAGCACAGGCTCTGGACGCGCAGGCTCAATGGCCATGGCTCACGGGCCCAGCCGCTCCGCGGCATGTGGGATCTTCCTGGAGCAGGGCTCATACCCGTGTCCCCTGCATCAGCAGGTGGACTCTCAAACACTGCGCCACCAGGGCAGCCCTAATTTTTATTTTTTATCAGAGCAAATTTGATTATACTGTTTTTTTTTTGTTCTAGGTGTGCAAGATGTGTTTGTTTTACACCTATACATATATGTATTCATCTTGGGATCCTTTTTCCATTAGGTTATGACACAGTGTTGAGTAGTCTTCTGTTGGAATTTCGTAGGTCTTTGGTGATTATATATTTCACGTGTTTGTATATACCTGTTAACCCCAATATCCTAATGTATGCAATCTTCACAACTTTCCAGTTGGTTAACCATAAGTTTGTTTACTAAATCTGTGATTGCCTTTCTCTATGGAAATATCTTCATTGGTATCAGTTTTTAGGTAACACCTATAATTGATATCATAGGATATGTATCTTTCACTTTCTTACTTCAAGTTCTGTGATTACCTCCAGAGTTATCTATGGTTCTGGAAACTGCATTATTTCATTTTTTTTTCGTGACTAATATTCCGTCTCTACACGTACCAGTTCTTCTCTGTCCATTCGTCTCTTGATGGACTTTTTGGTTGTTCCAAGTCTTGGCTAGGGTAAATAGTGCTGCACTGTAGGATTGTCAGCCTGTATCTTTTTGATTCTGGTCTTCTCAGGTGTTAGAGCCAGTAGTGGGCTACCAGATCACGTGGTAGCTCAATTTTTACCTGAAAACGCACATCCTTTCTGTTCCCACTACTGGCTGTTACCATTTGACATCCCACCAGCAGCTAGAGGTACACAGTTCTCTAAAACCCCTTGAGCATATATTGTTTAGAGATATTTTGCTGATGATCATTCTGACTGTTGTCAGGTACAAGTTTTTGTAGATTGGATTTGCCTGTCTTTAGTAATTCGTGAGGTTGAGCTTTTTCCATGGCTTATTTTGAATTGAAAAAAAAGAAGGAAAAGGAAAAATATGAGTTAAATGTGCCTCTTGAAATTTTCGTTTTGCAAGGTTGCCCTCTTTTCAATTTTTTCAACTGTATTCGAATCCAGGATTTTTTTGAGGGCAGGTGTCATTTACAAATCTGCAATTCTTGTGAATATTAAGTGACCCTTAGCACTGTGGTTAAAGCTGCTTTTGCAGGAGACGGTCACAAGGCTGCAGCATTTCTCCATTCCCAAATCTGGTTACTAGGGCAAAAGAACCTTCCTGGGTGTAATGTTCCAACTTGTAAGTTAGAATGCAATGGGCCAGGAAAAACCCCATACATTTATGTCTCATTATTTCTTGTTGGTTTTCTTAGTTACATTTTATTTGTTATCACAGCAAATTTCATTACAATGTTTTGTTTCTTCTAAGTGTGCAAGATGTGGTTCTTTTAAACATATACATATATCTCTTTATGTTAGGACCAATTTCCCATGTAGGTTATGACACAAATATACATATTATCTGTTCACCTTCGGATCCATTTCCCATGTGGGTTAGGACACAGTGTTGAGTAGTCTTCTCTTGATATTCCATAGGTCTTTGGTGCTTATATATTTCACATGTGTTGGTATATCTCTGTTTCCTGCAATATGCTAATTTATCCAAACCTCACACCTTTCCATTTGGTTAACCATACGTTTGCCGATCGAATCTTTCATTGCCTTGCTCTGTGAAAAATCTTCTTTATTATCAATTTTCAGGTAACACCATTAAGTGATATCATAGGATATGTGTCCTTCGCTTTCTGACTTACTTCATGTTGTGATTACTTCCAGACTCATCTATGGTGCTGCAAACGGCATTGTTTCATTTTATTCCTTGGCTACTATTCCATCTGTACATGTACCAGTTCTTCTTTTCCATTCATCTTTGGATGGACTTTTTGGTAGCTTTCCTGTCTTGCCTATTGTCATACTGTTTCAGTGCAGTTTTGCCTGGCTGTGTCTTTCTAATTGTGTCTTCTTAGGTCATAGGCCCAGGAGTGTGCCTGCTGAATGCTATGGTGCCTCAATGGGTATCTGTTAAAGGCAGCTCCATTCTGTTTTCATTAGTGGCTCTTTCCAGTTTAGTCCCACTTAGAGATGAGGGTACGCATTTCTCCACAGCCCCTTCAGCATTTATTGTTTGCAGAATTTTTGCTGATGGTCATTCTGACCGGTGTGAACTGATACGTTTTTGAAGATTGGATTTGCATATCTTTAATATTTCCTAATGATGAGCATTTTTCTTTTTCTCTTTTTTTTTAGTGGTCAGGTTTTTTAAGAAATATTATTATTATTTTTTTAACATCTTTATTGGAGTATAATTGCTTTACAATGGTGTGTTAGTTTCTGCTCTATAAAAAAGTGAATCAGTTATACATACACATATATTCCCATATCTCTTCCCTCTTGTGTCTCCCTCCCTCCCACCCTCTCTATCCCACCCCTACAGGTGGTCACAAAGCACCGAGCTGATCTCCCTGTGGTATGCGGCTGCTTCCCACTAGCTGTCTACCTTACGTTTGGTAGTGTATATATGTCCATGCCTCTCTCACGCTTTGTCACACCTTACCCTTCTGCCTCCCCATATCCTCAAGTCCATTCTCCAGTAGGTCTGTGTCTTTATTCCTGTCTTACCCCTAGGTTCTTCATGACAGTTTTTTTTTCTTAAATTCCATATATATGTGTTAGCATACGGTATTTGTCTCTCTCTTTCTGACTTACTTCACTCTGTATGACAGACTCTGGGTCTATCCACCTCATTACAAATAGCTCAATTTCGTTTCTTTTTATGGCTGAGTAATATTCCATTGTATATATGTGCCACATCTTCTTTTTTTTTTTTAACATCTTTATTGGGGTATAATTACTTTACAATGGTGTGTTAGTTTCTGCTTTACAACAAAGTGAATCAGTTATACATATACATATGTTCCCATATCTCTTCCCTCTTGCGTCTCCCTCCCTCCCACCCTCCCTATCCCACCCCTCCAGGCTGTCACAGAGCACCGAGCCAATATCCCCGTGCCATGCGGCTGCTTCCCTCTAGTTATCTACCTTACTACGTTTGTTAGTGTGTATATGTCCATGACTCTCTCTCGCCCCGTCACAGCTCACCCTTCCCCCTCCCCATAACCTCAAGTCCGTTCTCTAGGAGGTCTGCGTCTTTATTCCTGCCTTACCCCTAGGTTCTTCATGACATTTTTTTTTCTTAAATTCCATATATATGTGTTAGCATACTGTATTTGTCTTTTTCGTTCTGACTTACTTCACTGTGTATGACAGACTCTAGGTCTATCCACCTCATTACAAATAGCTCAATTTCGTTTCTTTTTATGGCTGAGTAATATTCCATTGTATATATGTGCCACATCTTCTTTATCCATTCATCCGATGATGGACACTTAGGTTGTTTCCATCTCTGGGCTATTGTAAATAGAGCTGCAGTGAACATTTTGGTACATGACTCTTTTTGAATTATGGTTTTCTCAGGGTATATGCCCAGTAGTGGGATTGCTAGATCATATGGTAGTTTTATACGTAGTTTTTTAAGGCACCTCCATACTGTTCTCCATAGTGGCTGTATCAATTTACATTCCCACCAACAGTGCAAGAGGGTTCCGTTTTCTCCACACCCTCTCCAGCATTTATTGTTTCTAGGTATTTTGATGATGGCCATTCTGACTGGTGTGAGATGATATCTCATTGTAGTTATGATTTGCATTTCTCTAATGATTAGTAATGTTGAGCATTCTTTCATGTGTTTGTTGGCAGTCTGTATATCTTCTTTGGAGAAATGTCTATTTACGTCTTCTGCCCATTTTTGGATTGGATTTTTTTTTTGTTATTAAGCTGCATGAGCTGCTTGTATATTTTGGAGATTAATCCTTTGACAGTTGCTTCATTTGCAAATATTTTCTCCCATTCTGACGGTTGTCTTTTTGTCTTGTTTATGGTTTCCTTTGCTGTGCAAAAGCTTTGAAGTTTCATTAGGTCCCATTTGTTTATTTTTGTTTTTATTTCCATTTCTCTAGGAGGTGGGTCAAGAAGGATCTTGCTGTGATTTATGTCATAGAGTGTTCTGCCTGTGTTTTCCTCTAAGAGTTTGATAGTTTCTGGCCTTACATTTAGGTCTCGAATCCATTTTGAGTTTATTTTTGTGTATGGTGTGAGGGAATGATCTAATCTCATACTTTTACATGTACCTGTCCAGTTTTCCCAGCACCACTTATTGAAGAGGCTGTCCTTTCTCCACTGTACATTCCTGCCTCCTTTATCAAAGATAAGGTGACCATATGTGCGTGGGTTTATGTCTAGGCTTTCTATTCTGTTCCATTGATCTATCTTTCTGTTTTTGTGCCAGTACCATACTTTCTTGATTACTGTAGCTTTGTAGTATAATCTGAAGTCAGGGAGCCTGATTCCTCCAGCTCCGTTTTTCGTTCTCAATATTGCTTTGGCTATTCGGGGTCTTTTGTGTTTCCATACAAATTGTGAAATTTTTTGTTCTAGTTCTGTGAAAAATGTCACTGGTAGTTTGATATGGATTGCATTGAATCTGTAGATTGCTTTGGGTAGTAGAGTCATTTTTACAATGTTGATTCTTCCAATTCAAGAACATGGTATATCTCTCCATCTATTTGTATCATCTTTAATTTCTTTCATCAGTGTCTTATAATTTTCTGCATACAGGTCTTTTGTCTTCTTAGGTAGGTTTATTCCTAGATATTTTACTCTTTTTGTTGCAGTGGTAAATGGGGTGTTTTCTTGATTTCAATTTCAGATTCTTCATCATTAGTGTATAGGAATGCCAGAGATTTCTGTGCATTAATTTTGTATCCTGCAACTTTACCAAATTCATTGATTAGCTCTAGTAGTTTTCTGGTAGCATCTTTAGGATTCTCTATGTAGAATATCATGTCATCTGCAAACAGTGACAGCTTTACTTCTTCTTTTCCAATTTGGATTCCTTTTATTTCCTTTTCTTCTCTGATTGCTGTGGCTAAAACTTCCAAAACTATATTGAATAAGAGTGGTGAGAATGGGCAACCTTGTTTTGTTCCTAATCTTAGTGGAAATGCTTTCAGTTTTTCACCATTGAGGACAATGTTGGCTGTGAGTTAGTCATATATGGCCTTTATTATGTTGAGGAAAGTTCCCTCTATGCCTACTTTCTGCAGGGTTTTTATCATAAATGGGTGTTGAAGTTTGTCGAAAGCTTTCTCTGCAGTTATTGAGATGATCATATGGTTTTTCTCCTTCAATTTGTTAATATGGTTTATCACATTGTTTGATTTGCATATATTGAAGAATCCTTGCATTCCTGGAATAAACCCCACTTGATCATGGTGTATGATCCTTTTAATGTGCTGTTGGATTCTGTTTGCTAGTATTTTGTTGAGGATTTTTGCATCTATGTTCATCAGTGATATTGGCCTGTAGCTTTCTTTCTTTGTGACATACTTATCTGGTTTTGCTATCAGGGTGATGGTGGCCTCGTAGAATGAGTTTGGGAGTGTTCCTCCCTCTGCTATATTTTGGAAGAGTTTGAGAAGAATAGGTGTTAGCTCTTCTCTAAATGTTTGATAGAATTCACCTGTGAAGCCATCTGGTCCTGGGCTTTTGTTTGTTGGAAGATGTTTAATCACAGTTTCAATTTCAGTGCTTGTGATTGGTCTGTTCATATTTTCTATTTCTTCCTGATTCAGTATTGGCAGGTTGTGCATTTCTAATAATTTGTCCATTTCTTCCAGGTTGTCCATTTTATTGGCATAGAGTTGCTTGTAGTAATCTCTTATGCTCTTTTGTATTTCTGCAGTTTCAGTTGTTACTTCTCCTTTTTCATTTCTAATTGTATTGATTTGAGTCTTCCCCCTGTTTTTCATGATGAGTCTGGCTAACGGTTTATCAATTTTGTTTATCTTCTCAAAGAACCAGCTTTTAGTTTTATTGATCTTTGCTATTGTTTCCTTCATTTCTTTTTCATTTATTTCTGATCTGATTATTATGATTTCTTTCCTTCTGCTAACTTTGGGGTTTTTCTGTTCTTCTTTCTCTAATTGCTTTAGGTGCAAGGTTAGGTTGTTATTCGAGATATTTCCTGTTTCTTAAGGTAGGATTGTATTGCTATAAACTTCTCTCTTAGAACTGCTTTTGCTGCATCCCATAGATTTTGAGTCGTCGTGTCTCCATTGTTATTTGTTTCTAGGTGTTTGTTTTGTTTTGTTTTGATTTTTTTTTTTGTGGCACAGGGGCCTCTCACTGTTGTGGCCTCTCCCATTGCGGAGCACAGGCTCCGCACGCGCAGGATCAGCGGCCATGGCTTACGGGCCCAGCCACTCGGCAGCATCTGGGATCTTCCCGGACCGGGGCACGAACCCCTGTTCCCTGCATCGGCAGGCGGACTCTCAACCACTACGCCACCAGTGAAGCCCTGTTTCTAGGTATTTTTTGATTTCCTCTTTGATTTCTTCTGTGATCACTTCGTTATTAAGTAGTGTATGATTTACCTCCATGTGTTTGTGTTTTTTACAGATCTTTTCCTGTAATTGATATCTAGTCTCATAGCGTTGTGGTCGGAAAAGATACTTGATACAATTTCAACTTTCTTAAATTTACCAAGGCTTGATTAGTGACCCAAGATATGATCTATACTGGAGAATGTTCCATGAGCACTTGAGAAAAATGTGTATTCTGTTGTTTTTGGATGGAATGTCCTATAAATATCAATTAAGTCCATCTTGTTTAATGTATCATTTAAAGCTTGTGTTTCCTTATTTATTTTCATTTTGGGTGATCTCTCCATTGGTGAAACTGGGGTGTTAAAGTCCCCTACTATGAATGTGTTACTGTTGATTTCCCCTTTTATGGCTGTTAGTATTTGCCTTATGTATTGAGGTGCTCATATGTTGGGTGCATAAATATTTACAATTGTTATATCTTCTTCTTGGATCGATCCCTTGATCATTATGTAGTGTCCTTCTTTGTCTCTTCTAATAGTCTTTATTTTAAAGTCTATTTTGTCTGATATGAGAATTGCTACTCCAGCTTTCTTTTGGTTTCCATTTGCATGAAATCTCTTTTTCCATCCCCTTACTTTCAGTCTGTATGTGTCTCTAGGTCTGAAGTGGGTCTCTGGTAGACAGCAAATACATGGTTCTTGTTTTTATATCCATTCAGCCAATCTGTGTCTTTTGGTGGGAGCATTTAGTCCATTTACATTTAAGGTAATTATCGATATGTATGTTCCTATTCCCATTTTCTTAATTGTTTTGGGTTCTTTATTGTAGGTCTTTTTCTTCTCTTGTGTTTCCTGCCTAGAGAAGTTCCTTTAGCAGTTGTTGTAAAGCTGGTTTGGTGGTGCTGAACTCTCTCAGCTTTTGCTTGTCTGTAAAGGTTTTAATTTCTCCATCAAATCTGAATGAGATCCTTGCTGGGTAGAGTAGTCTTGGTTGCAGGTTTTTCTCCTTCATCACTTTAAATATGTCCTGCCAGCCCGTTCTGGCTTACAGAGTTTCTGCTGAAAGATCAGCTGTTAACCTTATGGGGATTACCTTGTGTATTATTTGTTGTTTTCCGTTGCTGCTTTTAATATGTTTTCTTTGTATTTAATTTTTGACAGTTTGATTTATATGTGTCTTTTATCCTGTATGGGATTTATCCTGTATGGGACTCTGTGCTTCCTGGACTTGATTAACTATTTCCTTTTCCGTATTAGGGAAGTTTTCAACTATAATCTCTTCAAATATTTTCTCAGTCCCTTTCTTTTTCTCTTCTTCTTCTGAAACCCCTATAATTCCAATACTGAGACGTTTAATGTTGTCCCAGAGGTCTCTGAGACTGTCCTCAGTTCTTTTTATTCTTTTTTCTTTATTCTGCTCTGCAGTAGTTATTTCCACTATTTTATCTTCCAGGTCACTTATCCGTTCTTCTGCCTCAGTTATTCTGCTATTGATCCCATCTAGAGTATTTTTCATTTCATTTATTGTGTTGTCCATCATTGTTTGTTTCATCTTTAGTTCTTCTAGGTCCTTGTTAAATGTTTCTTGCATTTTGTCTATTGTATTTCCAAGATTTTGGATCATCTTTACTATCATTATTCTGAATTCTTTTTCAGGTAGACTGCCTATTTCCTCTTCATTTGTTAGGTCTGGTGGGTTTTTATCTTGCTCCTTCATCTGCTGTGTGTTTTTCTGTCTTATTTTGCTTATCTTACTGTGTTTGGGGTCTCCTTTTTGCAGGCTGCAGGTTCGTAGTTCCCAATGTTTTTGGTGTCTGTCCCCAGTGGCTAAGGTTGGTTCAGTGGGTTCCGTAGGCTTCCTGGTGGAGGGGACTAGTGCCTGTGTTCTGGTGGATGAGGCTGGATCTTGTCTTTCTGGTGGGCAGGTCCACTCTGGTGGTGTGTTTTGGGGTGTCTGTGGACTAATTATGATTTTAGGCAGCCTCTCTGCTAATGGGTGGGGTTGTGTTCCTGTCTTGCTAGTTGTTTGGCATAGGATGTCCAGCACTGTGGCTTGCTGGTCGTTGAGTGAAGCTGGGTGCTGGTGTTGAGATGGAGACCTCTGGGAGATTTTCGCCGTTTGATATTATGTGGAGCTGGGAGGTCTCTTGTGGACCAGTGTCCTGAAGTTGGCTCTCCCACCTCAGAGGCACAGCACTGACTCCTGGCTGTAGCACCGAGAGCCTTTCATCCACACGGCTCCTTAATTTGGCATGATTCATTGTATTCATGTATTCCACAGATGCAAGATACCTCAAGTTGATTGTGGAGCTTTAATCCGCTGCTTCTGAGGCTGCTGGGAGAGATTTCCCTTTCTCTTCTTCGCTGCTTCTGAGGCTGCTGGGAGAGATTTCCCTTTCTCTTCTTCGTTCTCACAGCTCCCAGGGGCTCAGCGTTGGATTTGGCCCCGCCTCTGCATATAGGTCACAGGAGGGCGTCTGTTCTTCGCTCAGACAGGACAGGGTTAAAGGAGCCGCTGATTCCGGGACTCTGGCTCAGTCAGGCCGGGGGGTGGGGGGTGGGGGGGGGGGGAGGAGCACGGAGGGAGGGGCACGGAGAGTGGGGCGGGCCTGCGGCGGGAGAGGCCAGTGTGACATGGCACCAGCCTGAGGCGCGCCATGCGTTCTCCCGGGGGAGTTGTCCCTGGATCCCGGGACCCTGGCAGTGGCGGGCTGCAAGGCTCCCTGGAAGGAGTGTGTGGATAGTGACCTGTGCTCACACACAGCATTCTTGGTGGTGGCAGCAGCAGTGTTAGCGTCTCATGCCGGTCTCTGTGGTCCGCGCTGTTAGCCGCGGCTCGCGCCCGTTTCTGGAGCTCCTTTAAGCAATGTTCTTAATCCCCTCTCCTTGCGCACCAGGAGACAAAGAGGAAAGAAAAAGTCTCGGCAGGTCCAGATTTTTCCCCGGACTCCCTTCGGGCCAGCCTTGGCGCACTAACCCCCTGCAGGCTGTGTTCCCGCCGCCAACCCCAGTCCTCTCCCTGCGATCCGACCCAAGCCCGAGCCTCGGCTCTCAGCTCCCGCCCGCCCCGGCGGGTGGTCAGACAAGCCTCTCCGTCTGGTGAGTGCCGCTCGGCACCGATCCTCTGTGCGGGAATCTCTCCGCTTTGTCCCCTGCACCCCTGTGGCTATGCTCTCCTCCGCGGCTCCGAAGCTTTCCCCCTCCGCCACCCGCAGTCTCCACCTGGGAAGGGACTTCCTAGTGTATGGAAACCTTTTTTCCTTCACAGCTCCCTCCCACTGGTGCAGGTCCTGTCCCTATCCTTTTATCTCTGTTTATTCTTTTTCCTTTTGCCCTACCCAGGTACGTGGGGGGTTTCTTGCCTTTAGGGAGGTTTGAGGTCTTCTGCCAGCGTTCAGTAGGTGCTCTGCAGGAGTTGCTCCACGTGTAGATGAATTTCTGGTGTATCTGTGGGGAGGAAGGTGATCTCCGCGTCCTACTCCTCCGCCATCTTCCAAGGATTTTATGATGAGCATTTTTCCATGCCCTTTTTTTTTGTTGTTGTCAAAAAGAAAAAAACCAGTGCGTGTAAAATATACCTCTTGAAATTGTCTTCTTGAAACCTTGCCCTCTTTTGAAACTTTTGGTCGATTTTCGACCCCAGGATTTATTTCGAAGGCTTGTGTCACTTACAGGTTTGCAATTGTTAATATTTACTAACCATTAGCACTGGCTTGAAAGCTGCTGTTGTGGAAAACGGCCGCACGGCACAGCGTTTCTCCATTCCCAAATCTTACTAGGGCAGCAAATCATTCCTGGAACTCGTGTTCCTAGGTTGTAAATTAGAATGGAATGTGCCAGGAAAAAAACGCATAAGTTTATGTCTAAGGACATCTTCTTCATTGTTATAATGTAATTTTTTTAATCAGGGTAATGATTAGAATATTATTTGTTCTAGGTATACACAATCTGGTTCATTTGTACATTATATATATATAATATACATACATATATATACATACATATATATATACATACATATATATATTCATGTACAGATTCTCTTCCCATGTAAATTAATACAGAGTGTTCAGTAGACCTCCCTTCGTATATGGTGAGTCTCTTATATATATGTATTTCATATGTATTTGTGTACGTATGGCAGCCCTAACCTTAATTTGCCCATTGCTCCCACCTTTCGTTTTAGATAACCATAGTTGTTTTCTAAGTGTGTGTCTTTCTCTGTGGAAATAAGTTCATTTGTATCAGTTGTTAGATGACACCCAGAAGTGATATCATAAGGTATTTGTCTTTTGCTTTCCGACTTACCTCATGTTCTGTGATTATCTCTAGCATCATCTATGGTGCTGCAAAGAGCAGTGTTTCCTTGTTTTCCACGGCTGATATTCCACTGTGCACATGGACCACTTCTTCTTTGTCCACTCATCTGCTGATGGCCATTTTGGTTGCTTCCGTGTCTTGGCTTTTGTGCATATTGCTGCAGTGCACCTTTGCCAGCCTGTGTCTTCTCGACTCTGGTCTGCTCGGGTGAAAGGCCCAGCGGTGGGCCTGCTGGATTGAATGGTACCTCAATTTTTACTTTGAGACACAGTTCCTTTGTGTTCTCATGATTGCCTCTTACTCCTTTACACCTCAACAGCAGCTAGAGGATACACAGTTCTCTAAAACCTCTTCAGCATTCATTGTTTGTAGACCTTTTGCTTAGGGTCATTCGAGTGGTGTGTGTTGAAAGCTTTTCATAGATTAGATTGGCATGAGTCTAATAATTCCTGATGTTGAACTTTTGTCCATTTCCCTTTTTATTTGTAAAGTGTGTGTAAATCTTACCTCTCATAGGATCTTTTTGAAAACTTTGCTCTCTTTTAAGTGTTTTGGCCACTCCCTGCCTCAGAACATTTTTTTGAGGGCAGGTGTCCTTTACAGCCCTGAGTCCTTGTGAGTATTAAGTGACCATTAGCCGTGGTTTAAAGCCGCTCTTGCGGGAAACGGCCACAAGGCGGCACAATTTCTCCATTTACCACTCAGGGCATTTGGGCAACAGAGGCTTCCTGGAAATCGTGTTAGGAGGCTGTAAATTAGAGTAGAATGTGCCAAGGCGAACCCCTAACAGCTTATATCTCCTTCTTGTTTGTTTTTTAAACGTAATTTTTCTTTTTCCTCAGAGCAAATTAGATAAAAATGTTGTGTATGTTCTAGGTGTACAGAATCTGGTTCATTATATCTATGTATCTATCTATTCATCTTTGCCTCCTTTCCCATGGACGTTATTACAGAGTGTTGAGTGGACCTCTCTTGGTATTCCATAGGTCTTTGGTGATTATTGGTTTCATATGTAGTAGTATAGGTCTGACGCCCCCATATCCTAATTTATCCATTCTTACCACCTTTCCGTTTGGTTAAACATAATCTTGATTTCTTAATCCATGAGTGTCCTTTTCTTCGAAATAAGTTCATGGGTATCATTTTTTAGGTAACACGTATAAGTGATATCATAGGATGTCTTTCTTTCGCTTTCTTTCTCACTTCAAGGTGTGTGATTATCTCTAGGTCCTTCTGTGGTGGTGCAAACAGCACTGTTTCATGCTTTTCCATGGCTCATGTTCCACTGTGTACATGGACCACTTCTTCTTTGTCCATTCATCTGTTGATGGCCATTTTGGTTGCTTCCAAGTCTTGGCTGTGGTAAATATCACTGCAGTGTAGGATTGCCAGCCTGTGTCTTTTGGATTCTGGTCTTCTCAGGTGATAGGCACAGCAGTGGGTCTACCAGACCCTGTGGTAGCTCAATTTTTACCTTGAAACGCATGTTCTTTCTGTTCTAACTACTGGCTGTTACCAGTTTACCTCCCAGCAGCAGCTACGGGGTACACAGAGTTCTCTAAAACCCGTTCAGCATGTATTGTTTGTGGACTGTTTTGCTGATGATCATCCTGACTGTTGTGAGGTGAACGCTTTCATAGATTGGATTTGCGTGTCTTTATTAATTTCTGATGTTAAGCATTTTTTCCATGCACTTGCTTTGGTTAACGAAAAAAAAAGAGAAGAAAAGACAAAATGTGTGTAAAATATGCCTCTTGAAATTGTCTTCTTGAAAGGTTGCCTCTTTTGAAGTTTTTGGTCGATTTTCGACCCCAGAATGTTTTTTTGAGGACAGGTGTCATTTACAGGCCTGCAATTCAGGTGAATTTTAACTGACCATTTGCACTGGGTTTAAAACTGCTGTTGGAGGAAGGCCAAAATGCTGCAGGATTTCTCCACTCTGAAATCTGGTTACTAGGTCAGCAGAGCCTTCCTGGGAGCTGTGTTCCAAGGTTGGAAGGTAGAATGGCATGAGCCAGGAAGAACGCCCATAATTTTATGCCCCGTTATTTCTTGTTCATTTTTTTAATATAATCTTTTATGACAGCAAATTTGATTGTAATGTTTGCTTTGTTCTAGGTGCGCAAGATGTGTGTGTTTTTTACACCGAGACATATATGTATTCATCTTGGGATCCATTTGCCAGGTAGGTTATGACACAGTGTTGAGAAGAATTCTCTTGGAATTCTGTAGGTCTTTGGTGATTATGTACTTCACGTGTGTTTGTATATCTCTGTCAACCCCAATATCCTAATATATCCAATCTTTACAACTTTCCAATTGGTTAAGCATAAGTTTGTTTAATAAATCTGTGATTCCTGTTATCTGTGGAAATATCTTCGTTGGTATCCATTTCTAGGTAACACCTATAATTGATATCATAGGATATGTGTCTTTCGCTTTGTGCCTTACTTCAAGTTGTGTGATCACCTCCAGAGTCATCTACGGTTCTTCAAACTGCTTCGTTTCATGTTTTTTCCATGGCTCATATTCCATCTGTACACGTGCCAGTTCTTCTTGGTCCATTCGTATCTTGATGGACTTTTTGGTTGTTTCCATGTCTTGGCGATTGTAATACTGCTGCAGTGCAGTTTTGCCTGAATGTGTCATTCCACTTCCGTCTTCCTAGGTTATAGGCCAAGGAGTGGGCCTGCGGGATCATATGGTATCTCAGTGTTTACCTTTTAAGGGCTGCTCCATTCTCTTTTCATTAGTGGCACTTACCAGTTTACGAGCCACTTAAAGGTGAGAGTGCATTTGCTCACAACCTCTTCAGCATGTAGTGTTGTATTTCTTTGCTGAGGGTCGTTCTGACTGGTGTGAGCGGATACCATTTTGTGGCTGGATTTGCATGTGTCTAATAATTCCTTATATTGAGCTTATAGCCATGCATTTTTTATTGTTTTTTAAAGAGTGAGTACAGCTTACCTATTCAAATAGTTTCTTGAAGTATGCGGCATATTTTGAATTTATTTTGCCATTACCTCCCTCAACACATTTTGCTGGCAGGTGTCATTTATAGCCCTGCAGTCCTTGTGAATACGAAGTGACGTTTAGCACGGGTTGTAAAACTGCTGTTGCGGCAAACGGCCACAGGGCGGCAGCATTTCTACATTGCCTACTCTAGTTACTAGGGAAACAGTACCTTCTGGGAAGTAGTGTTCCTTGGTTGTAAATTAGAGTGGAATGTGCCCGGATAAACACACAAAGCTTATGTCTCCTTAGTTATGTTTGTTTTTTATATTGACTGTATTTATTGTATCGGAGTAATACTCCGTTGTGTACACGGACCACTTCTTTTTCGTGCATTCATCGGTTGATGGACATTTTGGTTGTTCCAAGTCGTGGCTAGGGTAAATAGTGCTGCAGTGTAGGATTGTCAGCCTGTGTCTTTTCGATTCTGGTCTTCTCAGGTGATAGAGCCAGTAGTGGGCCGACCAGATCATATGGTAGCTCAATTTTGACCTCCTTTCTGTTCTCACTACTGACTGTTACCATTTGACATCCCAGCAGCAGCTAGAGGGTATACAGTTGTCTAAAACCCCTTGAGCATTTATTGTTTGGAGATTTTCTGCTGATGATCATTCTGACTGTTGTCACGTAAACGTTTTTGTAGATTGCATTTGCATGTCTTTAGTAATTCCTGACGTGGAGCTTTTTCCACGGCCTTTTTTGTTAAACGAAAATAAAGAAAAAAAGAAAGAGTGTGAGTTAAATGTGCCTCTTGAAATCGTCGTCTTGAAAGATTGCCCTCTTTTGAATTTTTTCGTCGATATTCGAACCCAGGATTTTTTTGAGGGCAGGTGTCATTTACAGAGGTGCAATTCTTGTGGATAGTAAGAGACCCTGAACGCTGTGTTTAAAGCTGCTTTTGCGGGAGACAGTCACAAGGCTGTGGCATGTCTCCGTTCCCAAATCTGGTTACTAGGGCAAAAGAGCCTTCCTAGGTGTAATGTTCCAACCTGTAAGTTAGAATGGAATGGGCCAGGAAAAACCCCCATGAGATTATGTCTCATTACTTCTTGTTGGTTTTCTTAATTTGATTTTTATTTGTTATCACAGCAAATTTGATTACAATGTTTTGTTTGTTCTGGGTGTGCAAGATGTGGTTCTTTCACATATATGCCTATTATCTGTTCACCTTCGGATCCATTTCCCATGTGGGTTAGGACACAATGTTGAGTAGTCTTCTCTTGGTATTCCATAGGTCTTTGGTGCTTATATATTTCACATGTGTTGGTGTAGCTCTGTTTCCCGCAATATGCTAATTTATCCAGTCCTCAAACCTTTCCATTTGGTTAACCATACGTTTGTTGATCGAATCTTTGATTGCCTTGCTCTGTGAAAAATCTTCATTGGTATCAATTTTCAGGTAACACCATTAAGTGATATCATAGGATATGTGTCCTTCGCCTTCTGACTTACTTCATGTCGTGATTACCTCCAGGCTCATCTACGGTGCTGCAAACGGCATTGTTTCATTTTATTCCTTGGCTACTATTCCATCTGTACTTGTACCAGTTCTTCTTTTCCATTCATCTTTGGATGGACTTTTTGGTAGCTTCCCTGTCTTGCCTACTGTCATACTGTTGCAGTGCAGCTTTGCCTGCCTGTGTCTTTCTAATTGTGTCTTCCTAGGTCATAGGCCCAGGATTGTGCCTGCTGAATCCTGTGGTGCCTCAATGGGTATCTGTTAAAGGCAGCTCCATTCTGTTTTCATTAGTGGCTCTTTCCAGTTTAGTCCCACTTAGAGATGAGGGTACGCATTTCTCCACAGCCCCTTCAGCATTTATTGTTTGCAGAATTTTTGCTGATGGTCATTCTGACCGGTGTGAGCTGATACGTGTTTGAAGATTGGATTTGCATATCTTTAACACTTCCTCATGATGAGCATTTTTCCATGACTTTGTTGTTGTTGTTGCTGTTAAAAAGGGAAAAAAAACCAGTGCGTGTAAAATATACCTCTTGAAATTGTCTTCTTGAAACCTTGCCCTGTTTTGAAACTTTTGGTCGATTTTCGACCGCAGGATTTTTTTTGAAGGCGTGTGTCACTTACAAGTTTGCAATTGTTGTTAATATTTAGTGACCATTAGCAGTGGGTTGAATGCTGCTGCTGTGGGAAACGGCCGCACGGCGGCAGCGTTTCTCCTTTCCCAAACCTTATTACTAGGGCAGCAGAGCTTTCCTGGAACTCGTGTTCCTAGGTTGTAAATTAGAATGGAATGTGTCAGGAAAAAAAACGCATAAGTTTATGTCTCAGGACATCTTCTTCATTGTTATAATTTAACTTTTTTAATCAGGGTAATGATTAGAATATTATTTGTTCTAGGTGTACACACTCTGGTTCATTTCTAAAATATATTATATAGATAGATAGATATACACACACACACACACATACATATATATATTCATGTACAGATCCTCTTCCCATGTAAATTAATACAGAGTGTTCAGTAGACCTCCCTTCGTATATGGTGAGTCTCTTATATATATGTATTTCATATGTATTTGTGTACGTATGGCAGCCCGAACCTTAATTTGCCCATTGCTCCCACCTTTCGTTTTAGATAACCATAGTTGTTTTCTAAGTGTGTGTCTTTCTCTGTGGAAATAAGTTCATTTGTATCAGTTGTTAGATGCCACCCAGAAGTGATATCCTAAGATATTTGTGTTTTGCTTTCCGACTTACCTCATGTTCTGTGATTATCTCTAGGATCATCCATGGTGCTGCAAAGAGCAGTATTTCATTGTTTTCCATGGCTAATATTCCACTGTGCACATGGACCACTTCTTCTTTGCCCACTCATCTGCTGATGGCCATTTTGGTTGCTTCCATGTCTTGGCTTTTGTGCAGATTGCTGCAGTGCACCTTTGCCAGCCTGTGTCTTCTCGACTCTGGTCTGCTCAGGTGAAAGGCCCAGCGGTGGGCCTGCTGGATTGAATGGTAACTCAAGTTTTACTTTGAAACACAGTTCCTTTGCGTTCTCATTATTGGCTCTTACTCCTTTACACCTCAACAGCAGCTAGAGGGTACACAGTTCTCTAAAACCTCTTCAGCATTGATTGTTTGTAGACTTTTTGCTTATGGTCATTTGAGTGGTGTGTGTTGAAACCTTTTCATAGATTAGATTGGCATGAGTCTAATAATTGCTGATGTTGAGCTTGTATCCATTTCCCTTTTTATTTGTAAAGAGTGTGTAAATCTTACCTCTCATAGGATCTTCTTGAAAACTTGGCTCTCTTGTAAGTTTTTTGGCCACTCCCTACCTCAGAACATTTTTTTGAGGGCAGGTGTCCTTTACAGCCCTGAGTCCTTTTGAGTATTAAGTGACCATCAGCCGTGCTTTAAAGCCGCTCTTGTGGGAAACGGCCACAAGGTGGCACAATTTCTCCATTTACAACTCAGGGCATTGGGGCAACAGAGGCTTCCTGGAAATCGTGTTAGTAGGCTGTAAATTAGAGTGGAGTGTGCCAAGGCAAACCCCTAACAGCTTATATCTCCTTACTTCTGGTTTGGTTTTTAAATGTAATTTTTCTTTTTCCTCAGAGCAAATTAGATAAAAATGTTGTGTATGTTCTAGGTGTACAGAATCTGGTTCATTATATCTATGTATCTATCTATTCATCTTTGCCTCCTTTCCCATGGACGTTATTACAGAGTGTTGAGTGGCCCTCTGTTGGTATTCCATAGGTCTTTGGTGATTCTAGGTTTCATATGTATTAGTATAGGTCTGAAACCCCCATGTCCTAATTTATCCATTCCTCCCACCTTTCCGTTTGGTTAAACATAATCTTGATTTCTTAATCCATGAGTGTCCTTTTCTTCGAAATAAGTTCATGGGTATCATTTTTTAGGTAACACGTATAAGTGATATCATAGGATGTCTTTCTTTCGGTTTCTTTCTCACTTCAAGGTGTGTGATTATCTCTAGGTCCTTCTGTGGTGGTGCAAACAGCACTGTTTCATGCTTTTCCATGGCTCATGTTCCACTGTGTACATGGACCACTTCTTCTTTGTCCATTCATCTGTTGACGGCCATTTTGGTTGCTTCCAAGTCTTGGCTGTGGTAAATATCACTGCAGTGTAGGATTGCCAGCCTGTGTCTTTTGGTTTCTGGTCTTCTCAGGTGATAGGCACAGCAGTGGGTCTACCAGACCATATGGTAGCTCAATTTTTACCTTGAAACGCATGTTCTTTCTGTTCTAACTACTGGCTGTTACCAGTTTACCGCCCACCAGCAGCTACAGGGTACACAGAGTTCTCTAAAACCCGTTCAGCATGTACTGTTTGTGGACTGTTTTGCTGATGATCATTCTGACTGTTGTGAGGTGAACGTTTTCATAGATTGGATTTGCGTGTCTTTATTAATTTCTGACGTTAAGCATTTTTTCCATGCCCTTGCTTTGGTTAAAGAAAAAAAAAAGAGAAGAAAAGACAAAATGTGTGTAAAACATGCCTCTTGAAATTGTCTTCTTGAAAGGTTGCCTCTTTTGAAGTCTTTGGTCGATTTTCGACCCCAGAATGTTTTTTTGAGGACAGGTGTCATTTACAGGCCTGCAATTCAGGTGAATTTTAACTGACCATTTGCACTGGGTTTAAAACTGCTGTTGGAGGAAGGCCAAAATGCTGCAGGATTTCTCCACTCTCAAATCTGGTTACTAGGTCAGCAGAGCCTTCCTGGAAGCTGTGTTCCAAGGTTGGAAGTCAGAATGGCATGAGCCAGGAAGAACGCCCATAATTTTATGCCCCATTATTTCTTGTGCATTTTTTTAATATAATCTTTTATGACAGCAAATTTGATTGTAATGTTTGCTTTGTTCTAGGTGTGCAAGATGTGTTTGTTTTTTACACCGAGACATATATGTATTCATCTTGGAATCCATTTGCCATGTAGGTTATGACACAGTGTTGAGTAGTCTTCTCTCGGAATTCTGTAGGTCTCTGGTGAGTATATATTTCACGTGTGTTCGTATACCTCTGTCAACCCCAATATCCTAATATATCCAATCTTTACAGCTTTCCAATTGGTTAAGCATAAGTTTGTTTAATAAATCTGTGATTCCCGTTCTGTGGAAATATCTTCGTTGGTATCCATTTCTAGGTAACACCTATAATTGATATCATAGGATATGTGTCTTTCGCTTTGTGACTTACTTCAAGTTGTGTGATCACCTCCAGAGTCATCTACGGTTCTTCAAACTGCTTCGTTTCATGTTTTTTCCATGGCTCCTATTCCATCTGTACACGTGCCAGTTCTTCTTTGTCCATTCGTATCTTGATGGACTTTTTGGTTGTTTCCATGTCTTGGCGATTGTAATACTGCTGCAGTGCAGTTTTGCCTGAATGTGTCATTCCATTTCCGTCTTCCTAGGTTATAGGCCAAGGAGTGGGCCTGCGGGATCATATGGTATCTCAGTGTTTACCTTTTAAAGGCTGCTCCGTTCTCTTTTCATTTATTTTATAAATTTATTTTATTTATTTATTTTTGGCTGCATTGGGTCTTCGTTGCTGTGCGTGGGCTTTATTTGTGGTGAACAGGGGCTACTCTTTGTTGCAGTGCTCTGGCTTCTCATCGCGGTGGCTTCTCTTGTTGCAGAGCATGGGCTCTAGGTGTGAGGGCTTCAGTAGTTGTGGCTCGTGGGCCCCAGACCGCAGGCTCAGTAGTTGTGGCGCATGGGCTCAGTTGCTCCACGGCATGTGGGATCCTCCCGGACCAGAGCTCGAACCGTGTCCCCTGCGTTGGCAGGCGAACCCCCAACCACTGCGCCACCAGGGAAGTCCCCCGTTCTCTTTTCATTAGTGGCACTTACCAGTTTACGAGCCACTTAAAGGTGAGAGTGCATTTGCTCACAACCTCTTCAGCATGTAGTGTTTGTATTTCTTTGCTGAGGGTCGTTCTGACTGGTGTGAGCTGATACCATTTTGTGGCTGGATTTGCATATGTCTAATCATTCCTTATATTGAGCTTATAGCCATGCATTTTTTATTGTTTTTTAAAGAGTGAGTACAGCTTACCTATTCAAATAGTTTCTTGAAGTATGCGGCATATTTTGAATTTATTTTGCCATTACCTCCCTCAACACATTTTGCTGGCAGGTGTCATTTATAGCCCTGCAGTCCTTGTGAATACGAAGTGACGTTTAGCACGGGTTGTAAAACTGCTGTTGCGGCAAACGGCCACAGGGCGGCAGCATTTCTACATTGCCTACTCTAGTTACTAGGGAAACAGCACCTTCTGGGAAGTAGTGTTCCTTGGTTGTAAATTAGAGTGGAATGTGCCCGGATAAACACACAAAGCTTATGTCTCCTTAGTTATGTTTGTTTTTTATATTGACTGTATTTATTGTATCGGAGTAATACTCCGTTGTGTACACGGACCACTTCTTTTTCGTGCATTCATCGGTTGATGGACATTTTGGTTGTTCCAAGTCGTGGCTAGGGTAAATAGTGCTGCAGTGTAGGATTGTCAGCCTGTGTCTTTTCGATTCTGGTCTTCTCAGGTGATAGAGCCAGTAGTGGGCCGACCAGATCATATGGTAGCTCAATTTTGACCTCCTTTCTGTTCTCACTACTGGCTGTTACCATTTGACATCCCAGCAGCAGCTAGAGGGTATACAGTTGTCTGAAACCCCTTGAGCATTTATTGTTTAGAGATGTTTTGCTGATGATCATTCTGACTGTTGTCCCGTAAACGTTTTTGTAGATTGCATTTGCATGTCTTTAGTAATTCCTGACGTGGAGCTTTCTCCACGGCCTTTTCTGTTAAACGGAAATAAAGACAAAAAGAAAGAATGTGAGTTAAATGTGCCTCTTGAAATCGTCTTCTTGAAAGATTGCCCTCTTTTGAATTTTTTCGTCGATATTCGAACCCAGGATTTTTTTGAGGGCAGGTGTCATTTACAGAGGTGCAATTCTTGTGGATAGTAAGAGACCCTGAACACTGTGTTTAAAGCTGCTTTTGCAGGAGACAGTCACAAGGCTGTGGCATGTCTCCATTCCCAAATCTGGTTACTAGGGCAAAAGAGCCTTCCTGGGTGTAATGTTCCAACCTGTAAGTTAGAATGGAATGGGCCAGGAAAAGCCCCCACGGGTTTATGTCTCATTACTTCTTGTTGGTATTCTTAATTTAATTTTTATTTGTTATCACAGCAAATTGGATTACAATGTTTTGTTTGTTCTGGGTGTGCAAGATGTGGTTCTTTTACCTATATGCATATTATCTGTTCACCTTCGGATCCATTTCCCACGTGGGTTAGGACACAATGTTGAGTAGTCTTCTCTTGGTATTCCATAGGTCTTTGGTGCTTATATATTTCACATGTGTTGGTGTGTCTCTGTTTCCCGCAATATGCTAATTTCTCCAGTCCTCAAACCTTTCCATTTGGTTAACCGTACGTTTGTTGATCGAATCTTTGATTGCCTTGCTCTGTGAAAAATCTTCATTGGTATGAATTTTCAGGTAACACCGTTAAGTGATATCATAGGATATGTGTCCTTCGCTTTCTGACTTGCTTCATGTCGTGATTACCTCCAGACTCATCTATGGTGCTGCAAACGGCATTGTTTCATTTTTTTCCTTGGCTCCTATTCCATCTGTACGTGTACCAGTTCTTCTTTTCCATTCATCTTTGGATGGACTTTTTGGTAGCTTCCCTGTCTTGCCTATTGTCATACTGTTGCAGTGCAGTTTTGCCTGCCTGTGTCTTTCTAATTGTGTCTTCTTAGGTCATAGGCCCGGGAGTGTGCCTGCTGAATCCTATGGTGCCTCAATGGGTATCTGTTAAAGGCAGCTCCATTCTGTTTTCATTAGTGGCTCTTTCCAGTTTAGTCCCACTTAGAGATGAGGGTACGCATTTCTCCACAGCCCCTTCAGCATTTATTGTTTGCAGAATTTTTGCTGATGGTCATTCTGACCGGTGTGAGCTGATACGTTTTTGAAGATTGGATTTGCATATCTTTTACGTTTCCTCATGATGAGCATTTTCCCATGACTTTTTTGTTGTCGTTGCTGTTAAAAAGAAAAAAAAAAAACCAGTGCGTGTAAAATATACCTCTTGAAATTGTCTTCTTGAAACCTTGCCCTCTTTTGAAACTTTTGGTCGATTTTCGACCGCAGGATTTTTTTTGAAGGCGTGTGTCACTTACAAGTTTGCAATTGTTGTTAATATTTAGTGACCATTAGCACTGGGTTGAATGCTGCTGCTGTGGGAAACGGCCGCTCGGCGGCAGCGTTTCTCCTTTCCCAAACCTTGTTACTAGGGCAGCAGAGCCTTCCTGGAACTCGTGTTCCTAGGTTGTAAATTAGAATGGAATGTGCCAGGAAAAAAACGCATAAGTTTATGTCTCAGGACATCTTCTTCATTGTTATAATTTAATTTTTGTAATCAGGGTAATGATTAGAATATTATTTGTTCTAGGTGTACACACTCTGGTTCATTTCTAAAATATATTATATAGATAGATAGATAGATATACACACACACACACACACACATACATATATATATTCATGTACAGATCCTCTTCCCATGTAAATTAATACAGAGTGTTCAGTAGACCTCCCTTCGTATATGGTGAGTCTCTTATATATATGTATTTCATATGTATTTGTGTACGTATGGCAGCCCGAACCTTAATTTGCCCATTGCTCCCACCTTTCGTTTTAGATAACCATAGTTGTTTTCTAAGTGTGTGTCTTTCTCTGTGGAAATAAGTTCATTTGTATCAGTTGTTAGATGCCACCCAGAAGTGATATCCTAAGATATTTGTGTTTTGCTTTCCGACTTACCTCATGTTCTGTGATTATCTCTAGGATCATCCATGGTGCTGCAAAGAGCAGTATTTCATTGTTTTCCACGGCTAATATTCCACTGTGCACATGGACCACTTCTTCTTTGCCCACTCATCTGCTGATGGCCATTTTGGTTGCTTCCATGTCTTGGCTTTTGTGCAGATTGCTGCAGTGCACCTTTGCCAGCCTGTGTCTTCTCGACTCTGGTCTGCTCAGGTGAAAGGCCCAGCGGTGGGCCTGCTGGATTGAATGGTAACTCAAGTTTTACTTTGAAACACAGTTCCTTTGCGTTCTCATTATTGGCTCTTACTCCTTTACACCTCAACAGCAGCTAGAGGGTACACAGTTCTCTAAAACCTCTTCAGCATTGATTGTTTGTAGACTTTTTGCTTATGGTCATTCGAGTGGTGTGTGTTGAAACCTTTTCATAGATTAGATTGGCATGAGTCTAATAATTGCTGATGTTGAGCTTGTATCCATTTCCCTTTTTATTTGTAAAGAGTGTGTAAATCTTACCTCTCATAGGATCTTCTTGAAAACTTGGCTCTCTTGTAAGTTTTTTGGCCACTCCCTACCTCAGAACATTTTTTTGAGGGCAGGTGTCCTTTACAGCCCTGAGTCCTTTTGAGTATTAAGTGACCATCAGCCGTGCTTTAAAGCCGCTCTTGCGGGAAACGGCCACAAGGTGGCACAATTTCTCCATTTACAACTCAGGGCATTTGGGCAACAGAGGCTTCCTGGAAATCGTGTTAGTAGGCTGTAAATTAGAGTGGAGTGTGCCAAGGCAAACCCCTAACAGCTTATATCTCCTTACTTCTGGTTTGGTTTTTAAATGTAATTTTTCTTTTTCCTCAGAGCAAATTAGATAAAAATGTTGTGTATGTTCTAGGTGTACAGAATCTGGTTCATTATATCTATGTATCTATCTATTCATCTTTGCCTCCTTTCCCATGGACGTTATTACAGAGTGTTGAGTGGCCCTCTGTTGGTATTCCATAGGTCTTTGGTGATTCTAGGTTTCATATGTATTAGTATAGGTCTGAAACCCCCATGTCCTAATTTATCCATTCCTCCCACCTTTCCGTTTGGTTAAACATAATCTTGATTTCTTAATCCATGAGTGTCCTTTTCTTCGAAATAAGTTCATGGGTATCATTTTTTAGGTAACACGTATAAGTGATATCATAGGATGTCTTTCTTTCGGTTTCTTTCTCACTTCAAGGTGTGTGATTATCTCTAGGTCCTTCTCTGGTGGTGCAAACAGCACTGTTTCATGCTTTTCCATGGCTCATGTTCCACTGTGTACATGGACCACTTCTTCTTTGTCCATTCATCTGTTGATGGCCATTTTGGTTGCTTCCAAGTCTTGGCTGTGGTAAATATCACTGCAGTGTAGGATTGCCAGCCTGTGTCTTTTGGATTCTGGTCTTCTCAGGTGATAGGCACAGCAGTGGGTCTACCAGACCCTGTGGTAGCTCAATTTTTCCCGTGAAACGCATGTTCTTTCTGTTCTAACTACTGGCTGTTACCAGTTTACCTCCACCAGCAGCTACAGGGTACACAGAGTTCTCTAAAACCCGTTCAGCATGTGTTGTTTGTGGACTGTTTTGCTGATGATCATTCTGACTGTTGTGAGGTGAACGCTTTCATAGATTGGATTTGCGTGTCTTTATTAATTTCTGACGTTAAGCATTTTTTCCATGCCCTTGCTTTGGTTAACGAAAAAAAAACAGAAGAAAAGACAGAATGTGTGTAAAATATGCCTCTTGAAATTGTCTTCTTGAAAGGTTGCCTCTTTTGAAGTTTTTGGTCGGTTTTCGACCCCAGAATTTTTTTTTGAGGACAGGTGTCATTTACAGGCCTGCAATTCAGGTGAATTTTAACTGACCATTTGCACTGGGTTTAAAACTGCTGTTGGAGGAAGGCCAAAATGCTGCAGGATTTCTCCACTCTCAAATCTGGTTACTAGGTCAGCAGAGCCTTCCTGGAAGCTGTGTTCCAAGGTTGGAAGTCAGAATGGCATGAGCCAGGAAGAACGCCCATAATTTTATGCCCCATTATTTCTTGTGCATTTTTTTAATATAATCTTTTATGACAGCAAATTTGATTGTAATGTTTGCTTTGTTCTAGGTGTGCAAGATGTGTTTGTTTTTTACACCGAGACATATATGTATTCATCTTGGAATCCATTTGCCATGTAGGTTATGACACAGTGTTGAGTAGTCTTCTCTCGGAATTCTGTAGGTCTCTGGTGAGTATATATTTCACGTGTGTTCGTATACCTCTGTCAACCCCAATATCCTAATATATCCAATCTTTACAGCTTTCCAATTGGTTAAGCATAAGTTTGTTTAATAAATCTGTGATTCCCGTTCTGTGGAAATATCTTCGTTGGTATCCATTTCTAGGTAACACCTATAATTGATATCATAGGATATGTGTCTTTCGCTTTGTGACTTACTTCAAGTTGTGTGATCACCTCCAGAGTCATCTACGGTTCTTCAAACTGCTTCGTTTCATGTTTTTTCCATGGCTCCTATTCCATCTGTACACGTGCCAGTTCTTCTTTGTCCATTCGTATCTTGATGGACTTTTTGGTTGTTTCCATGTCTTGGCGATTGTAATACTGCTGCAGTGCAGTTTTGCCTGAATGTGTCATTCCATTTCCGTCTTCCTAGGTTATAGGCCAAGGAGTGGGCCTGCGGGATCATATGGTATCTCAGTGTTTACCTTTTAAAGGCTGCTCCGTTCTCTTTTCATTTATTTTATAAATTTATTTTATTTATTTATTTTTGGCTGCATTGGGTCTTCGTTGCTGTGCGTGGGCTTTATTTGTGGTGAACAGGGGCTACTCTTTGTTGCAGTGCTCTGGCTTCTCATCGCGGTGGCTTCTCTTGTTGCAGAGCATGGGCTCTAGGTGTGAGGGCTTCAGTAGTTGTGGCTCGTGGGCCCCAGACCGCAGGCTCAGTAGTTGTGGCGCATGGGCTCAGTTGCTCCACGGCATGTGGGATCCTCCCGGACCAGAGCTCGAACCGTGTCCCCTGCGTTGGCAGGCGAACCCCCAACCACTGCGCCACCAGGGAAGTCCCCCGTTCTCTTTTCATTAGTGGCACTTACCAGTTTACGAGCCACTTAAAGGTGAGAGTGCATTTGCTCACAACCTCTTCAGCATGTAGTGTTTGTATTTCTTTGCTGAGGGTCGTTCTGACTGGTGTGAGCTGATACCATTTTGTGGCTGGATTTGCATATGTCTAATCATTCCTTATATTGAGCTTATAGCCATGCATTTTTATTGTTTTTTAAAGAGTGAGTACAGCTTACCTATTCAGCTAGTTTCTCGAAGTATGCGGCATAGTTTGAATTTATTTTGCCATTACCTCCCTCAACACATTTTGTTGGCAGGTCTCATTTATAGCCCTGCAGTCCTTGTGGATACGAAGTGACCTTTAGCACAGGTTGTAAAACTGCTGTTGCGGCAAACGGCCACAGGGCGGCAGCATTTCTACATTGACTACTCTAGTTACTGGGGAAACAGTACCTTCTGGGAAGTAGTGTTCCTCGGTTGTAAATTAGAGTGGAATGTGCCCGGATGAACACACAAAGCTTATGTCTCCTTAGTTATGTTTGTTCTTTATATTGACTGTATTTATTGTATCGGAGTAATACTCCGTTGTGTACACGGACCACTTCTTTTTCGTGCATTCATCGGTTGATGGACATTTTGGTTGTTCCAAGTCTTGGCTCGGGTAAATAGTGCTGCAGTGTAGGATTGTCAGCCTGTGTCTTTTTGACTCTGGTCTTCTCAGGTGATAGAGCCAGTAGTGGGCCGACCAGATCATATGGTAGCTCAATTTTGACCTCCTTTCTGTTCTCACTACTGGCTGTTACCATTTGACATCCCAGCAGCAGCTAGAGGGTATACAGTTGTCTGAAACCCCTTTGAGCATTTATTGTTTAGAGATGTTTTGCTGATGATCATTCTGACTGTTGTCCCGTAAACGTTTTTGTAGATTGCATTTGCATGTCTTTAGTAATTCCTGACGTGGAGCTTTCTCCACGGCCTTTTCTGTTAAACGGAAATAAAGACAAAAAGAAAGAATGTGAGTTAAATGTGCCTCTTGAAATCGTCTTCTTGAGATTGCCCTCTTTTGAATTTTTTCCTCGATATTCGAACCCAGGATTTTTTTGAGGGCAGGTGTCATTTACAGAGGTGCAATTCTTGTGGATAGTAAGAGACCCTGAACACTGTGTTTAAAGCTGCTTTTGCAGGAGACAGTCACAAGGCTGTGGCATGTCTCCATTCCCAAATCTGGTTACTAGGGCAAAAGAGCCTTCCTGGGTGTAATGTTCCAACCTGTAAGTTAGAATGGAATGGGCCAGGAAAAGCCCCCACGGGTTTATGTCTCATTACTTCTTGTTGGTATTCTTAATTTAATTTTTATTTGTTATCACAGCAAATTGGATTACAATGTTTTGTTTGTTCTGGGTGTGCAAGATGTGGTTCTTTTACCTATATGCATATTATCTGTTCACCTTCGGATCCATTTCCCACGTGGGTTAGGACACAATGTTGAGTAGTCTTCTCTTGGTATTCCATAGGTCTTTGGTGCTTATATATTTCACATGTGTTGGTGTGTCTCTGTTTCCCGCAATATGCTAATTTCTCCAGTCCTCAAACCTTTCCATTTGGTTAACCGTACGTTTGTTGATCGAATCTTTGATTGCCTTGCTCTGTGAAAAATCTTCATTGGTATGAATTTTCAGGTAACACCGTTAAGTGATATCATAGGATATGTGTCCTTCGCTTTCTGACTTGCTTCATGTCGTGATTACCTCCAGACTCATCTATGGTGCTGCAAACGGCATTGTTTCATTTTTTTCCTTGGCTCCTATTCCATCTGTACGTGTACCAGTTCTTCTTTTCCATTCATCTTTGGATGGACTTTTTGGTAGCTTCCCTGTCTTGCCTATTGTCATACTGTTGCAGTGCAGTTTTGCCTGCCTGTGTCTTTCTAATTGTGTCTTCTTAGGTCATAGGCCCGGGAGTGTGCCTGCTGAATCCTATGGTGCCTCAATGGGTATCTGTTAAAGGCAGCTCCATTCTGTTTTCATTAGTGGCTCTTTCCAGTTTAGTCCCACTTAGAGATGAGGGTACGCATTTCTCCACAGCCCCTTCAGCATTTATTGTTTGCAGAATTTTTGCTGATGGTCATTCTGACCGGTGTGAGCTGATACGTGTTTGAAGATTGGATTTGCATATCTTTTACGTTTCCTCATGATGAGCATTTTCCCATGACTTTTTTGTTGTCGTTGCTGTTAAAAAGAAAAAAAAAAAACCAGTGCGTGTAAAATATACCTCTTGAAATTGTCTTCTTGAAACCTTGCCCTCTTTTGAAACTTTTGGTCGATTTTCGACCGCAGGATTTTTTTTGAAGGCGTGTGTCACTTACAAGTTTGCAATTGTTGTTAATATTTAGTGACCATTAGCACTGGGTTGAATGCTGCTGCTGTGGGAAACGGCCGCTCGGCGGCAGCGTTTCTCCTTTCCCAAACCTTGTTACTAGGGCAGCAGAGCCTTCCTGGAACTCGTGTTCCTAGGTTGTAAATTAGAATGGAATGTGCCAGGAAAAAAACGCATAAGTTTATGTCTCAGGACATCTTCTTCATTGTTATAATTTAATTTTTGTAATCAGGGTAATGATTAGAATATTATTTGTTCTAGGTGTACACACTCTGGTTCATTTCTAAAATATATTATATAGATAGATAGATAGATATACACACACACACACACACACACATACATATATATATTCATGTACAGATCCTCTTCCCATGTAAATTAATACAGAGTGTTCAGTAGACCTCCCTTCGTATATGGTGAGTCTCTTATATATATGTATTTCATATGTATTTGTGTACGTATGGCAGCCCGAACCTTAATTTGCCCATTGCTCCCACCTTTCGTTTTAGATAACCATAGTTGTTTTCTAAGTGTGTGTCTTTCTCTGTGGAAATAAGTTCATTTGTATCAGTTGTTAGATGCCACCCAGAAGTGATATCCTAAGATATTTGTGTTTTGCTTTCCGACTTACCTCATGTTCTGTGATTATCTCTAGGATCATCCATG
This sequence comes from Delphinus delphis, assembly GCF_949987515.2. Classification (NCBI taxonomy): domain Eukaryota; kingdom Metazoa; phylum Chordata; class Mammalia; order Artiodactyla; family Delphinidae; genus Delphinus; species Delphinus delphis. The sequence continues at coordinate 122,146,155 of NC_082683.1, read as the reverse complement.
GTGCTGCAAAGAGCAGTATTTCATTGTTTTCCACGGCTAATATTCCACTGTGCACATGGACCACTTCTTCTTTGCCCACTCATCTGCTGATGGCCATTTTGGTTGCTTCCATGTCTTGGCTTTTGTGCAGATTGCTGCAGTGCACCTTTGCCAGCCTGTGTCTTCTCGACTCTGGTCTGCTCAGGTGAAAGGCCCAGCGGTGGGCCTGCTGGATTGAATGGTAACTCAAGTTTTACTTTGAAACACAGTTCCTTTGCGTTCTCATTATTGGCTCTTACTCCTTTACACCTCAACAGCAGCTAGAGGGTACACAGTTCTCTAAAACCTCTTCAGCATTGATTGTTTGTAGACTTTTTGCTTATGGTCATTCGAGTGGTGTGTGTTGAAACCTTTTCATAGATTAGATTGGCATGAGTCTAATAATTGCTGATGTTGAGCTTGTATCCATTTCCCTTTTTATTTGTAAAGAGTGTGTAAATCTTACCTCTCATAGGATCTTCTTGAAAACTTGGCTCTCTTGTAAGTTTTTTGGCCACTCCCTACCTCAGAACATTTTTTTGAGGGCAGGTGTCCTTTACAGCCCTGAGTCCTTTTGAGTATTAAGTGACCATCAGCCGTGCTTTAAAGCCGCTCTTGCGGGAAACGGCCACAAGGTGGCACAATTTCTCCATTTACAACTCAGGGCATTTGGACAACAGAGGCTTCCTGGAAATCGTGTTAGTAGGCTGTAAATTAGAGTGGAGTGTGCCAAGGCAAACCCCTAACAGCTTATATCTCCTTACTTCTGGTTTGGTTTTTAAATGTAATTTTTCTTTTTCCTCAGAGCAAATTAGATAAAAATGTTGTGTATGTTCTAGGTGTACAGAATCTGGTTCATTATATCTATGTATCTATCTATTCATCTTGGCCTCCTTTCCCATGGACGTTATTACAGAGTGTTGAGTGGACCTCTGTTGGTATTCCATAGGTCTTTGGTGATTCTAGGTTTCATATGTATTAGTATAGGTCTGAAACCCCCATGTCCTAATTTATCCATTCCTCCCACCTTTCCGTTTGGTTAAACATAATCTTGATTTCTTAATCCATGAGTGTCCTTTTCTTCGAAATAAGTTCATGGGTATCATTTTTTAGGTAACACGTATAAGTGATATCATAGGATGTCTTTCTTTCGGTTTCTTTCTCACTTCAAGGTGTGCGATTATCTCTAGGTCCTTCTGTGGTGGTGCAAACAGCACTGTTTCATGCTTTTCCATGGCTCATGTTCCACTGTGTACATGGACCACTTCTTCTTTGTCCATTCATCTGTTGACGGCCATTTTGGTTGCTTCCAAGTCTTGGCTGTGGTAAATATCACTGCAGTGTAGGATTGCCAGCCTGTGTCTTTTGGTTTCTGGTCTTCTCAGGTGATAGGCACAGCAGTGGGTCTACCAGACCATATGGTAGCTCAATTTTTACCTTGAAACGCATGTTCTTTCTGTTCTAACTACTGGCTGTTACCAGTTTACCGCCCACCAGCAGCTACAGGGTACACAGAGTTCTCTAAAACCCGTTCAGCATGTACTGTTTGTGGACTGTTTTGCTGATGATCATTCTGACTGTTGTGAGGTGAACGTTTTCATAGATTGGATTTGCGTGTCTTTATTAATTTCTGACGTTAAGCATTTTTTCCATGCCCTTGCTTTGGTTAAAGAAAAAAAAAAGAGAAGAAAAGACAAAATGTGTGTAAAACATGCCTCTTGAAATTGTCTTCTTGAAAGGTTGCCTCTTTTGAAGTCTTTGGTCGATTTTCGACCCCAGAATGTTTTTTTGAGGACAGGTGTCATTTACAGGCCTGCAATTCAGGTGAATTTTAACTGACCATTTGCACTGGGTTTAAAACTGCTGTTGGAGGAAGGCCAAAATGCTGCAGGATTTCTCCACTCTCAAATCTGGTTACTAGGTCAGCAGAGCCTTCCTGGAAGCTGTGTTCCAAGGTTGGAAGTCAGAATGGCATGAGCCAGGAAGAACGCCCATAATTTTATGCCCCATTATTTCTTGTGCATTTTTTTAATATAATCTTTTATGACAGCAAATTTGATTGTAATGTTTGCTTTGTTCTAGGTGTGCAAGATGTGTTTGTTTTTTACACCGAGACATATATGTATTCATCTTGGAATCCATTTGCCATGTAGGTTATGACACAGTGTTGAGTAGTCTTCTCTCGGAATTCTGTAGGTCTCTGGTGAGTATATATTTCACGTGTGTTCGTATACCTCTGTCAACCCCAATATCCTAATATATCCAATCTTTACAGCTTTCCAATTGGTTAAGCATAAGTTTGTTTAATAAATCTGTGATTCCCGTTCTGTGGAAATATCTTCGTTGGTATCCATTTCTAGGTAACACCTATAATTGATATCATAGGATATGTGTCTTTCGCTTTGTGACTTACTTCAAGTTGTGTGATCACCTCCAGAGTCATCTACGGTTCTTCAAACTGCTTCGTTTCATGTTTTTTCCATGGCTCCTATTCCATCTGTACACGTGCCAGTTCTTCTTTGTCCATTCGTATCTTGATGGACTTTTTGGTTGTTTCCATGTCTTGGCGATTGTAATACTGCTGCAGTGCAGTTTTGCCTGAATGTGTCATTCCATTTCCGTCTTCCTAGGTTATAGGCCAAGGAGTGGGCCTGCGGGATCATATGGTATCTCAGTGTTTACCTTTTAAAGGCTGCTCCGTTCTCTTTTCATTTTTTTTTATAAATTTATTTTATTTATTTATTTTTGGCTGCATTGGGTCTTCGTTGCTGTGCGTGGGCTTTATTTGTGGTGAACAGGGGCTACTCTTTGTTGCAGTGCTCTGGCTTCTCATCGCGGTGGCTTCTCTTGTTGCAGAGCATGGGCTCTAGGTGTGAGGGCTTCAGTAGTTGTGGCTCGTGGGCCCCAGACCGCAGGCTCAGTAGTTGTGGCGCATGGGCTCAGTTGCTCCACGGCATGTGGGATCCTCCCGGACCAGAGCTCGAACCGTGTCCCCTGCGTTGGCAGGCGAACCCCCAACCACTGCGCCACCAGGGAAGTCCCCCGTTCTCTTTTCATTAGTGGCACTTACCAGTTTACGAGCCACTTAAAGGTGAGAGTGCATTTGCTCACAACCTCTTCAGCATGTAGTGTTTGTATTTCTTTGCTGAGGGTCGTTCTGACTGGTGTGAGCTGATACCATTTTGTGGCTGGATTTGCATATGTCTAATCATTCCTTATATTGAGCTTATAGCCATGCATTTTTATTGTTTCTTAAAGAGTGAGTACAGCTTACCTATTCAGCTAGTTTCTCGAAGTATGCGGCATAGTTTGAATTTATTTTGCCATTACCTCCCTCAACACATTTTGTTGGCAGGTCTCATTTATAGCCCTGCAGTCCTTGTGGATACGAAGTGACCTTTAGCACAGGTTGTAAAACTGCTGTTGCGGCAAACGGCCACAGGGCGGCAGCATTTCTACATTGACTACTCTAGTTACTGGGGAAACAGTACCTTCTGGGAAGTAGTGTTCCTCGGTTGTAAATTAGAGTGGAATGTGCCCGGATGAACACACAAAGCTTATGTCTCCTTAGTTATGTTTGTTCTTTATATTGACTGTATTTATTGTATCGGAGTAATACTCCGTTGTGTACACGGACCACTTCTTTTTCGTGCATTCATCGGTTGATGGACATTTTGGTTGTTCCAAGTCTTGGCTCGGGTAAATAGTGCTGCAGTGTAGGATTGTCAGCCTGTGTCTTTTTGACTCTGGTCTTCTCAGGTGATAGAGCCAGTAGTGGGCCGACCAGATCATATGGTAGCTCAATTTTGACCTCCTTTCTGTTCTCACTACTGGCTGTTACCATTTGACATCCCAGCAGCAGCTAGAGGGTATACAGTTGTCTGAAACCCCTTTGAGCATTTATTGTTTAGAGATGTTTTGCTGATGATCATTCTGACTGTTGTCCCGTAAACGTTTTTGTAGATTGCATTTGCATGTCTTTAGTAATTCCTGACGTGGAGCTTTCTCCACGGCCTTTTCTGTTAAACGGAAATAAAGACAAAAAGAAAGAATGTGAGTTAAATGTGCCTCTTGAAATCGTCTTCTTGAGATTGCCCTCTTTTGAATTTTTTCCTCGATATTCGAACCCAGGATTTTTTTGAGGGCAGGTGTCATTTACAGAGGTGCAATTCTTGTGGATAGTAAGAGACCCTGAACACTGTGTTTAAAGCTGCTTTTGCAGGAGACAGTCACAAGGCTGTGGCATGTCTCCATTCCCAAATCTGGTTACTAGGGCAAAAGAGCCTTCCTGGGTGTAATGTTCCAACCTGTAAGTTAGAATGGAATGGGCCAGGAAAAGCCCCCACGGGTTTATGTCTCATTACTTCTTGTTGGTATTCTTAATTTAATTTTTATTTGTTATCACAGCAAATTGGATTACAATGTTTTGTTTGTTCTGGGTGTGCAAGATGTGGTTCTTTTACCTATATGCATATTATCTGTTCACCTTCGGATCCATTTCCCACGTGGGTTAGGACACAATGTTGAGTAGTCTTCTCTTGGTATTCCATAGGTCTTTGGTGCTTATATATTTCACATGTGTTGGTGTGTCTCTGTTTCCCGCAATATGCTAATTTCTCCAGTCCTCAAACCTTTCCATTTGGTTAACCGTACGTTTGTTGATCGAATCTTTGATTGCCTTGCTCTGTGAAAAATCTTCATTGGTATGAATTTTCAGGTAACACCGTTAAGTGATATCATAGGATATGTGTCCTTCGCTTTCTGACTTGCTTCATGTCGTGATTACCTCCAGACTCATCTATGGTGCTGGAAACGGCATTGTTTCATTTTTTTCCTTGGCTCCTATTCCATCTGTACGTGTACCAGTTCTTCTTTTCCATTCATCTTTGGATGGACTTTTTGGTAGCTTCCCTGTCTTGCCTATTGTCATACTGTTGCAGTGCAGTTTTGCCTGCCTGTGTCTTTCTAATTGTGTCTTCTTAGGTCATAGGCCCGGGAGTGTGCCTGCTGAATCCTATGGTGCCTCAATGGGTATCTGTTAAAGGCAGCTCCATTCTGTTTTCATTAGTGGCTCTTTCCAGTTTAGTCCCACTTAGAGATGAGGGTACGCATTTCTCCACAGCCCCTTCAGCATTTATTGTTTGCAGAATTTTTGCTGATGGTCATTCTGACCGGTGTGAGCTGATACGTTTTTGAAGATTGGATTTGCATATCTTTTACGTTTCCTCATGATGAGCATTTTCCCATGACTTTTTTGTTGTCGTTGCTGTTAAAAAGAAAAAAAAAAAACCAGTGCGTGTAAAATATACCTCTTGAAATTGTCTTCTTGAAACCTTGCCCTCTTTTGAAACTTTTGGTCGATTTTCGACCGCAGGATTTTTTTTGAAGGCGTGTGTCACTTACAAGTTTGCAATTGTTGTTAATATTTAGTGACCATTAGCACTGGGTTGAATGCTGCTGCTGTGGGAAACGGCCGCTCGGCGGCAGCGTTTCTCCTTTCCCAAACCTTGTTACTAGGGCAGCAGAGCCTTCCTGGAACTCGTGTTCCTAGGTTGTAAATTAGAATGGAATGTGCCAGGAAAAAAACGCATAAGTTTATGTCTCAGGACATCTTCTTCATTGTTATAATTTAATTTTTGTAATCAGGGTAATGATTAGAATATTATTTGTTCTAGGTGTACACACTCTGGTTCATTTCTAAAATATATTATATAGATAGATAGATAGATATACACACACACACACACACACACATACATATATATATTCATGTACAGATCCTCTTCCCATGTAAATTAATACAGAGTGTTCAGTAGACCTCCCTTCGTATATGGTGAGTCTCTTATATATATGTATTTCATATGTATTTGTGTACGTATGGCAGCCCGAACCTTAATTTGCCCATTGCTCCCACCTTTCGTTTTAGATAACCATAGTTGTTTTCTAAGTGTGTGTCTTTCTCTGTGGAAATAAGTTCATTTGTATCAGTTGTTAGATGCCACCCAGAAGTGATATCCTAAGATATTTGTGTTTTGCTTTCCGACTTACCTCATGTTCTGTGATTATCTCTAGGATCATCCATGGTGCTGCAAAGAGCAGTATTTCATTGTTTTCCACGGCTAATATTCCACTGTGCACATGGACCACTTCTTCTTTGCCCACTCATCTGCTGATGGCCATTTTGGTTGCTTCCATGTCTTGGCTTTTGTGCAGATTGCTGCAGTGCACCTTTGCCAGCCTGTGTCTTCTCGACTCTGGTCTGCTCAGGTGAAAGGCCCAGCGGTGGGCCTGCTGGATTGAATGGTAACTCAAGTTTTACTTTGAAACACAGTTCCTTTGCGTTCTCATTATTGGCTCTTACTCCTTTACACCTCAACAGCAGCTAGAGGGTACACAGTTCTCTAAAACCTCTTCAGCATTGATTGTTTGTAGACTTTTTGCTTATGGTCATTCGAGTGGTGTGTGTTGAAACCTTTTCATAGATTAGATTGGCATGAGTCTAATAATTGCTGATGTTGAGCTTGTATCCATTTCCCTTTTTATTTGTAAAGAGTGTGTAAATCTTACCTCTCATAGGATCTTCTTGAAAACTTGGCTCTCTTGTAAGTTTTTTGGCCACTCCCTACCTCAGAACATTTTTTTGAGGGCAGGTGTCCTTTACAGCCCTGAGTCCTTTTGAGTATTAAGTGACCATCAGCCGTGCTTTAAAGCCGCTCTTGCGGGAAACGGCCACAAGGTGGCACAATTTCTCCATTTACAACTCAGGGCATTTGGACAACAGAGGCTTCCTGGAAATCGTGTTAGTAGGCTGTAAATTAGAGTGGAGTGTGCCAAGGCAAACCCCTAACAGCTTATATCTCCTTACTTCTGGTTTGGTTTTTAAATGTAATTTTTCTTTTTCCTCAGAGCAAATTAGATAAAAATGTTGTGTATGTTCTAGGTGTACAGAATCTGGTTCATTATATCTATGTATCTATCTATTCATCTTGGCCTCCTTTCCCATGGACGTTATTACAGAGTGTTGAGTGGACCTCTGTTGGTATTCCATAGGTCTTTGGTGATTCTAGGTTTCATATGTATTAGTATAGGTCTGAAACCCCCATGTCCTAATTTATCCATTCCTCCCACCTTTCCGTTTGGTTAAACATAATCTTGATTTCTTAATCCATGAGTGTCCTTTTCTTCGAAATAAGTTCATGGGTATCATTTTTTAGGTAACACGTATAAGTGATATCATAGGATGTCTTTCTTTCGGTTTCTTTCTCACTTCAAGGTGTGCGATTATCTCTAGGTCCTTCTGTGGTGGTGCAAACAGCACTGTTTCATGCTTTTCCATGGCTCATGTTCCACTGTGTACATGGACCACTTCTTCTTTGTCCATTCATCTGTTGACGGCCATTTTGGTTGCTTCCAAGTCTTGGCTGTGGTAAATATCACTGCAGTGTAGGATTGCCAGCCTGTGTCTTTTGGTTTCTGGTCTTCTCAGGTGATAGGCACAGCAGTGGGTCTACCAGACCATATGGTAGCTCAATTTTTACCTTGAAACGCATGTTCTTTCTGTTCTAACTACTGGCTGTTACCAGTTTACTGCCCACCAGCAGCTACAGGGTACACAGAGTTCTCTAAAACCCGTTCAGCATGTACTGTTTGTGGACTGTTTTGCTGATGATCATTCTGACTGTTGTGAGGTGAACGTTTTCATAGATTGGATTTGCGTGTCTTTATTAATTTCTGACGTTAAGCATTTTTTCCATGCCCTTGCTTTGGTTAAAGAAAAAAAAAAGAGAAGAAAAGACAAAATGTGTGTAAAACATGCCTCTTGAAATTGTCTTCTTGAAAGGTTGCCTCTTTTGAAGTCTTTGGTCGATTTTCGACCCCAGAATGTTTTTTTGAGGACAGGTGTCATTTACAGGCCTGCAATTCAGGTGAATTTTAACTGACCATTTGCACTGGGTTTAAAACTGCTGTTGGAGGAAGGCCAAAATGCTGCAGGATTTCTCCACTCTCAAATCTGGTTACTAGGTCAGCAGAGCCTTCCTGGAAGCTGTGTTCCAAGGTTGGAAGTCAGAATGGCATGAGCCAGGAAGAACGCCCATAATTTTATGCCCCATTATTTCTTGTGCATTTTTTTAATATAATCTTTTATGACAGCAAATTTGATTGTAATGTTTGCTTTGTTCTAGGTGTGCAAGATGTGTTTGTTTTTTACACCGAGACATATATGTATTCATCTTGGAATCCATTTGCCATGTAGGTTATGACACAGTGTTGAGTAGTCTTCTCTCGGAATTCTGTAGGTCTCTGGTGAGTATATATTTCACGTGTGTTCGTATACCTCTGTCAACCCCAATATCCTAATATATCCAATCTTTACAGCTTTCCAATTGGTTAAGCATAAGTTTGTTTAATAAATCTGTGATTCCCGTTCTGTGGAAATATCTTCGTTGGTATCCATTTCTAGGTAACACCTATAATTGATATCATAGGATATGTGTCTTTCGCTTTGTGACTTACTTCAAGTTGTGTGATCACCTCCAGAGTCATCTACGGTTCTTCAAACTGCTTCGTTTCATGTTTTTTCCATGGCTCCTATTCCATCTGTACACGTGCCAGTTCTTCTTTGTCCATTCGTATCTTGATGGACTTTTTGGTTGTTTCCATGTCTTGGCGATTGTAATACTGCTGCAGTGCAGTTTTGCCTGAATGTGTCATTCCATTTCCGTCTTCCTAGGTTATAGGCCAAGGAGTGGGCCTGCGGGATCATATGGTATCTCAGTGTTTACCTTTTAAAGGCTGCTCCGTTCTCTTTTCATTTATTTTATAAATTTATTTTATTTATTTATTTTTGGCTGCATTGGGTCTTCGTTGCTGTGCGTGGGCTTTATTTGTGGTGAACAGGGGCTACTCTTTGTTGCAGTGCTCTGGCTTCTCATCGCGGTGGCTTCTCTTGTTGCAGAGCATGGGCTCTAGGTGTGAGGGCTTCAGTAGTTGTGGCTCGTGGGCCCCAGACCGCAGGCTCAGTAGTTGTGGCGCATGGGCTCAGTTGCTCCACGGCATGTGGGATCCTCCCGGACCAGAGCTCGAACCGTGTCCCCTGCGTTGGCAGGCGAACCCCCAACCACTGCGCCACCAGGGAAGTCCCCCGTTCTCTTTTCATTAGTGGCACTTACCAGTTTACGAGCCACTTAAAGGTGAGAGTGCATTTGCTCACAACCTCTTCAGCATGTAGTGTTTGTATTTCTTTGCTGAGGGTCGTTCTGACTGGTGTGAGCTGATACCATTTTGTGGCTGGATTTGCATATGTCTAATCATTCCTTATATTGAGCTTATAGCCATGCATTTTTATTGTTTTTTAAAGAGTGAGTACAGCTTACCTATTCAGCTAGTTTCTCGAAGTATGCGGCATAGTTTGAATTTATTTTGCCATTACCTCCCTCAACACATTTTGTTGGCAGGTCTCATTTATAGCCCTGCAGTCCTTGTGGATACGAAGTGACCTTTAGCACAGGTTGTAAAACTGCTGTTGCGGCAAACGGCCACAGGGCGGCAGCATTTCTACATTGACTACTCTAGTTACTGGGGAAACAGTACCTTCTGGGAAGTAGTGTTCCTCGGTTGTAAATTAGAGTGGAATGTGCCCGGATGAACACACAAAGCTTATGTCTCCTTAGTTATGTTTGTTCTTTATATTGACTGTATTTATTGTATCGGAGTAATACTCCGTTGTGTACACGGACCACTTCTTTTTCGTGCATTCATCGGTTGATGGACATTTTGGTTGTTCCAAGTCTTGGCTCGGGTAAATAGTGCTGCAGTGTAGGATTGTCAGCCTGTGTCTTTTTGACTCTGGTCTTCTCAGGTGATAGAGCCAGTAGTGGGCCGACCAGATCATATGGTAGCTCAATTTTTACCTCCTTTCTGTTCTCACTACTGGCTGTTACCATTTGACATCCCAGCAGCAGCTAGAGGGTATACAGTTGTCTGAAACCCCTTTGAGCATTTATTGTTTAGAGATGTTTTGCTGATGATCATTCTGACTGTTGTCCCGTAAACGTTTTTGTAGATTGCATTTGCATGTCTTTAGTAATTCCTGACGTGGAGCTTTCTCCACGGCCTTTTCTGTTAAACGGAAATAAAGACAAAAAGAAAGAATGTGAGTTAAATGTGCCTCTTGAAATCGTCTTCTTGAAAGATTGCCCTCTTTTGAATTTTTTCCTCGATATTCGAACCCAGGATTTTTTTGAGGGCAGGTGTCATTTACAGAGGTGCAATTCTTGTGGATAGTAAGAGACCCTGAACACTGTGTTTAAAGCTGCTTTTGCAGGAGACAGTCACAAGGCTGTGGCATGTCTCCATTCCCAAATCTGGTTACTAGGGCAAAAGAGCCTTCCTGGGTGTAATGTTCCAACCTGTAAGTTAGAATGGAATGGGCCAGGAAAAGCCCCCACGGGTTTATGTCTCATTACTTCTTGTTGGTATTCTTAATTTAATTTTTATTTGTTATCACAGCAAATTGGATTACAATGTTTTGTTTGTTCTGGGTGTGCAAGATGTGGTTCTTTTACCTATATGCATATTATCTGTTCACCTTCGGATCCATTTCCCACGTGGGTTAGGACACAATGTTGAGTAGTCTTCTCTTGGTATTCCATAGGTCTTTGGTGCTTATATATTTCACATGTGTTGGTGTGTCTCTGTTTCCCGCAATATGCTAATTTCTCCAGTCCTCAAACCTTTCCATTTGGTTAACCGTACGTTTGTTGATCGAATCTTTGATTGCCTTGCTCTGTGAAAAATCTTCATTGGTATGAATTTTCAGGTAACACCGTTAAGTGATATCATAGGATATGTGTCCTTCGCTTTCTGACTTGCTTCATGTCGTGATTACCTCCAGACTCATCTATGGTGCTGCAAACGGCATTGTTTCATTTTTTTCCTTGGCTCCTATTCCATCTGTACGTGTACCAGTTCTTCTTTTCCATTCATCTTTGGATGGACTTTTTGGTAGCTTCCCTGTCTTGCCTATTGTCATACTGTTGCAGTGCAGTTTTGCCTGCCTGTGTCTTTCTAATTGTGTCTTCTTAGGTCATAGGCCCGGGAGTGTGCCTGCTGAATCCTATGGTGCCTCAATGGGTATCTGTTAAAGGCAGCTCCATTCTGTTTTCATTAGTGGCTCTTTCCAGTTTAGTCCCACTTAGAGATGAGGGTACGCATTTCTCCACAGCCCCTTCAGCATTTATTGTTTGCAGAATTTTTGCTGATGGTCATTCTGACCGGTGTGAGCTGATACGTTTTTGAAGATTGGATTTGCATATCTTTAACGTTTCCTCATGATGAGCATTTTCCCATGACTTTTTTGTTGTCGTTGCTGTTAAAAAGAAAAAAAAAAAACCAGTGCGTGTAAAATATACCTCTTGAAATTGTCTTCTTGAAACCTTGCCCTCTTTTGAAACTTTTGGTCGATTTTCGACCGCAGGATTTTTTTTGAAGGCGTGTGTCACTTACAAGTTTGCAATTGTTGTTAATATTTAGTGACCATTAGCACTGGGTTGAATGCTGCTGCTGTGGGAAACGGCCGCACGGCGGCAGCGTTTCTCCTTTCCCAAACCTTGTTACTAGGGCAGCAGAGCCTTCCTGGAACTCGTGTTCCTAGGTTGTAAATTAGAATGGAATGTGCCAGGAAAAAAACGCATAAGTTTATGTCTCAGGACATCTTCTTCATTGTTATAATTTAATTTTTGTAATCAGGGTAATGATTAGAATATTATTTGTTCTAGGTGTACACACTCTGGTTCATTTCTAAAATATATTATATAGATAGATAGATATACACACACACACACACACATACATATATATATTCATGTACAGATCCTCTTCCCATGTAAATTAATACAGAGTGTTCAGTAGACCTCCCTTCGTATATGGTGAGTCTCTTATATATATGTATTTCATATGTATTTGTGTACGTATGGCAGCCCGAACCTTAATTTGCCCATTGCTCCCACCTTTCGTTTTAGATAACCATAGTTGTTTTCTAAGTGTGTGTCTTTCTCTGTGGAAATAAGTTCATTTGTATCAGTTGTTAGATGCCACCCAGAAGTGATATCCTAAGATATTTGTGTTTTGCTTTCCGACTTACCTCATGTTCTGTGATTATCTCTAGGATCATCCATGGTGCTGCAAAGAGCAGTATTTCATTGTTTTCCACGGCTAATATTCCACTGTGCACATGGACCACTTCTTCTTTGCCCACTCATCTGCTGATGGCCATTTTGGTTGCTTCCATGTCTTGGCTTTTGTGCAGATTGCTGCAGTGCACCTTTGCCAGCCTGTGTCTTCTCGACTCTGGTCTGCTCAGGTGAAAGGCCCAGCGGTGGGCCTGCTGGATTGAATGGTAACTCAAGTTTTACTTTGAAACACAGTTCCTTTGCGTTCTCATTATTGGCTCTTACTCCTTTACACCTCAACAGCAGCTAGAGGGTACACAGTTCTCTAAAACCTCTTCAGCATTGATTGTTTGTAGACTTTTTGCTTATGGTCATTCGAGTGGTGTGTGTTGAAACCTTTTCATAGATTAGATTGGCATGAGTCTAATAATTGCTGATGTTGAGCTTGTATCCATTTCCCTTTTTATTTGTAAAGAGTGTGTAAATCTTACCTCTCATAGGATCTTCTTGAAAACTTGGCTCTCTTGTAAGTTTTTTGGCCACTCCCTACCTCAGAACATTTTTTTGAGGGCAGGTGTCCTTTACAGCCCTGAGTCCTTTTGAGTATTAAGTGACCATCAGCCGTGCTTTAAAGCCGCTCTTGCGGGAAACGGCCACAAGGTGGCACAATTTCTCCATTTACAACTCAGGGCATTTGGACAACAGAGGCTTCCTGGAAATCGTGTTAGTAGGCTGTAAATTAGAGTGGAGTGTGCCAAGGCAAACCCCTAACAGCTTATATCTCCTTACTTCTGGTTTGGTTTTTAAATGTAATTTTTCTTTTTCCTCAGAGCAAATTAGATAAAAATGTTGTGTATGTTCTAGGTGTACAGAATCTGGTTCATTATATCTATGTATCTATCTATTCATCTTGGCCTCCTTTCCCATGGACGTTATTACAGAGTGTTGAGTGGACCTCTGTTGGTATTCCATAGGTCTTTGGTGATTCTAGGTTTCATATGTATTAGTATAGGTCTGAAACCCCCATGTCCTAATTTATCCATTCCTCCCACCTTTCCGTTTGGTTAAACATAATCTTGATTTCTTAATCCATGAGTGTCCTTTTCTTCGAAATAAGTTCATGGGTATCATTTTTTAGGTAACACGTATAAGTGATATCATAGGATGTCTTTCTTTCGGTTTCTTTCTCACTTCAAGGTGTGCGATTATCTCTAGGTCCTTCTGTGGTGGTGCAAACAGCACTGTTTCATGCTTTTCCATGGCTCATGTTCCACTGTGTACATGGACCACTTCTTCTTTGTCCATTCATCTGTTGACGGCCATTTTGGTTGCTTCCAAGTCTTGGCTGTGGTAAATATCACTGCAGTGTAGGATTGCCAGCCTGTGTCTTTTGGTTTCTGGTCTTCTCAGGTGATAGGCACAGCAGTGGGTCTACCAGACCATATGGTAGCTCAATTTTTACCTTGAAACGCATGTTCTTTCTGTTCTAACTACTGGCTGTTACCAGTTTACCGCCCACCAGCAGCTACAGGGTACACAGAGTTCTCTAAAACCCGTTCAGCATGTACTGTTTGTGGACTGTTTTGCTGATGATCATTCTGACTGTTGTGAGGTGAACGTTTTCATAGATTGGATTTGCGTGTCTTTATTAATTTCTGACGTTAAGCATTTTTTCCATGCCCTTGCTTTGGTTAAAGAAAAAAAAAAGAGAAGAAAAGACAAAATGTGTGTAAAACATGCCTCTTGAAATTGTCTTCTTGAAAGGTTGCCTCTTTTGAAGTCTTTGGTCGATTTTCGACCCCAGAATGTTTTTTTGAGGACAGGTGTCATTTACAGGCCTGCAATTCAGGTGAATTTTAACTGACCATTTGCACTGGGTTTAAAACTGCTGTTGGAGGAAGGCCAAAATGCTGCAGGATTTCTCCACTCTCAAATCTGGTTACTAGGTCAGCAGAGCCTTCCTGGAAGCTGTGTTCCAAGGTTGGAAGTCAGAATGGCATGAGCCAGGAAGAACGCCCATAATTTTATGCCCCATTATTTCTTGTGCATTTTTTTAATATAATCTTTTATGACAGCAAATTTGATTGTAATGTTTGCTTTGTTCTAGGTGTGCAAGATGTGTTTGTTTTTTACACCGAGACATATATGTATTCATCTTGGAATCCATTTGCCATGTAGGTTATGACACAGTGTTGAGTAGTCTTCTCTCGGAATTCTGTAGGTCTCTGGTGAGTATATATTTCACGTGTGTTCGTATACCTCTGTCAACCCCAATATCCTAATATATCCAATCTTTACAGCTTTCCAATTGGTTAAGCATAAGTTTGTTTAATAAATCTGTGATTCCCGTTCTGTGGAAATATCTTCGTTGGTATCCATTTCTAGGTAACACCTATAATTGATATCATAGGATATGTGTCTTTCGCTTTGTGACTTACTTCAAGTTGTGTGATCACCTCCAGAGTCATCTACGGTTCTTCAAACTGCTTCGTTTCATGTTTTTTCCATGGCTCCTATTCCGTCTGTACACGTGCCAGTTCTTCTTTGTCCATTCGTATCTTGATGGACTTTTTGGTTGTTTCCATGTCTTGGCGATTGTAATACTGCTGCAGTGCAGTTTTGCCTGAATGTGTCATTCCATTTCCGTCTTCCTAGGTTATAGGCCAAGGAGTGGGCCTGCGGGATCATATGGTATCTCAGTGTTTACCTTTTAAAGGCTGCTCCGTTCTCTTTTCATTTTTTTTTATAAATTTATTTTATTTATTTATTTTTGGCTGCATTGGGTCTTCGTTGCTGTGCGTGGGCTTTATTTGTGGTGAACAGGGGCTACTCTTTGTTGCAGTGCTCTGGCTTCTCATCGCGGTGGCTTCTCTTGTTGCAGAGCATGGGCTCTAGGTGTGAGGGCTTCAGTAGTTGTGGCTCGTGGGCCCCAGACCGCAGGCTCAGTAGTTGTGGCGCATGGGCTCAGTTGCTCCACGGCATGTGGGATCCTCCCGGACCAGAGCTCGAACCGTGTCCCCTGCGTTGGCAGGCGAACCCCCAACCACTGCGCCACCAGGGAAGTCCCCCGTTCTCTTTTCATTAGTGGCACTTACCAGTTTACGAGCCACTTAAAGGTGAGAGTGCATTTGCTCACAACCTCTTCAGCATGTAGTGTTTGTATTTCTTTGCTGAGGGTCGTTCTGACTGGTGTGAGCTGATACCATTTTGTGGCTGGATTTGCATATGTCTAATCATTCCTTATATTGAGCTTATAGCCATGCATTTTTATTGTTTCTTAAAGAGTGAGTACAGCTTACCTATTCAGCTAGTTTCTCGAAGTATGCGGCATAGTTTGAATTTATTTTGCCATTACCTCCCTCAACACATTTTGTTGGCAGGTCTCATTTATAGCCCTGCAGTCCTTGTGGATAGGAAGTGACCTTTAGCACAGGTTGTAAAACTGCTGTTGCGGCAAACGGCCACAGGGCGGCAGCATTTCTACATTGACTACTCTAGTTACTGGGGAAACAGTACCTTCTGGGAAGTAGTGTTCCTCGGTTGTAAATTAGAGTGGAATGTGCCCGGATGAACACACAAAGCTTATGTCTCCTTAGTTATGTTTGTTCTTTATATTGACTGTATTTATTGTATCGGAGTAATACTCCGTTGTGTACACGGACCACTTCTTTTTCGTGCATTCATCGGTTGATGGACATTTTGGTTGTTCCAAGTCTTGGCTCGGGTAAATAGTGCTGCAGTGTAGGATTGTCAGCCTGTGTCTTTTTGACTCTGGTCTTCTCAGGTGATAGAGCCAGTAGTGGGCCGACCAGATCATATGGTAGCTCAATTTTTACCTCCTTTCTGTTCTCACTACTGGCTGTTACCATTTGACATCCCAGCAGCAGCTAGAGGGTATACAGTTGTCTGAAACCCCTTTGAGCATTTATTGTTTAGAGATGTTTTGCTGATGATCATTCTGACTGTTGTCCCGTAAACGTTTTTGTAGATTGCATTTGCATGTCTTTAGTAATTCCTGACGTGGAGCTTTCTCCACGGCCTTTTCTGTTAAACGGAAATAAAGACAAAAAGAAAGAATGTGAGTTAAATGTGCCTCTTGAAATCGTCTTCTTGAAAGATTGCCCTCTTTTGAATTTTTTCCTCGATATTCGAACCCAGGATTTTTTTGAGGGCAGGTGTCATTTACAGAGGTGCAATTCTTGTGGATAGTAAGAGACCCTGAACACTGTGTTTAAAGCTGCTTTTGCAGGAGACAGTCACAAGGCTGTGGCATGTCTCCATTCCCAAATCTGGTTACTAGGGCAAAAGAGCCTTCCTGGGTGTAATGTTCCAACCTGTAAGTTAGAATGGAATGGGCCAGGAAAAGCCCCCACGGGTTTATGTCTCATTACTTCTTGTTGGTATTCTTAATTTAATTTTTATTTGTTATCACAGCAAATTGGATTACAATGTTTTGTTTGTTCTGGGTGTGCAAGATGTGGTTCTTTTACCTATATGCATATTATCTGTTCACCTTCGGATCCATTTCCCACGTGGGTTAGGACACAATGTTGAGTAGTCTTCTCTTGGTATTCCATAGGTCTTTGGTGCTTATATATTTCACATGTGTTGGTGTGTCTCTGTTTCCCGCAATATGCTAATTTCTCCAGTCCTCAAACCTTTCCATTTGGTTAACCGTACGTTTGTTGATCGAATCTTTGATTGCCTTGCTCTGTGAAAAATCTTCATTGGTATGAATTTTCAGGTAACACCGTTAAGTGATATCATAGGATATGTGTCCTTCGCTTTCTGACTTGCTTCATGTCGTGATTACCTCCAGACTCATCTATGGTGCTGCAAACGGCATTGTTTCATTTTTTTCCTTGGCTCCTATTCCATCTGTACGTGTACCAGTTCTTCTTTTCCATTCATCTTTGGATGGACTTTTTGGTAGCTTCCCTGTCTTGCCTATTGTCATACTGTTGCAGTGCAGTTTTGCCTGCCTGTGTCTTTCTAATTGTGTCTTCTTAGGTCATAGGCCCGGGAGTGTGCCTGCTGAATCCTATGGTGCCTCAATGGGTATCTGTTAAAGGCAGCTCCATTCTGTTTTCATTAGTGGCTCTTTCCAGTTTAGTCCCACTTAGAGATGAGGGTACGCATTTCTCCACAGCCCCTTCAGCATTTATTGTTTGCAGAATTTTTGCTGATGGTCATTCTGACCGGTGTGAGCTGATACGTTTTTGAAGATTGGATTTGCATATCTTTAACATTTCCTCATGATGAGCATTTTCCCATGACTTTTTTGTTGTCGTTGCTGTTAAAAAGAAAAAAAAAAAACCAGTGCGTGTAAAATATACCTCTTGAAATTGTCTTCTTGAAACCTTGCCCTCTTTTGAAACTTTTGGTCGATTTTCGACCGCAGGATTTTTTTTGAAGGCGTGTGTCACTTACAAGTTTGCAATTGTTGTTAATATTTAGTGACCATTAGCACTGGGTTGAATGCTGCTGCTGTGGGAAACGGCCGCACGGCGGCAGCGTTTCTCCTTTCCCAAACCTTGTTACTAGGGCAGCAGAGCCTTCCTGGAACTCGTGTTCCTAGGTTGTAAATTAGAATGGAATGTGCCAGGAAAAAAACGCATAAGTTTATGTCTCAGGACATCTTCTTCATTGTTATAATTTAATTTTTGTAATCAGGGTAATGATTAGAATATTATTTGTTCTAGGTGTACACACTCTGGTTCATTTCTAAAATATATTATATAGATAGATAGATAGATATACACACACACACACACACACACATACATATATATATTCATGTACAGATCCTCTTCCCATGTAAATTAATACAGAGTGTTCAGTAGACCTCCCTTCGTATATGGTGAGTCTCTTATATATATGTATTTCATATGTATTTGTGTACGTATGGCAGCCCGAACCTTAATTTGCCCATTGCTCCCACCTTTCGTTTTAGATAACCATAGTTGTTTTCTAAGTGTGTGTCTTTCTCTGTGGAAATAAGTTCATTTGTATCAGTTGTTAGATGCCACCCAGAAGTGATATCCTAAGATATTTGTGTTTTGCTTTCCGACTTACCTCATGTTCTGTGATTATCTCTAGGATCATCCATGGTGCTGCAAAGAGCAGTATTTCATTGTTTTCCACGGCTAATATTCCACTGTGCACATGGACCACTTCTTCTTTGCCCACTCATCTGCTGATGGCCATTTTGGTTGCTTCCATGTCTTGGCTTTTGTGCAGATTGCTGCAGTGCACCTTTGCCAGCCTGTGTCTTCTCGACTCTGGTCTGCTCAGGTGAAAGGCCCAGCGGTGGGCCTGCTGGATTGAATGGTAACTCAAGTTTTACTTTGAAACACAGTTCCTTTGCGTTCTCATTATTGGCTCTTACTCCTTTACACCTCAACAGCAGCTAGAGGGTACACAGTTCTCTAAAACCTCTTCAGCATTGATTGTTTGTAGACTTTTTGCTTATGGTCATTCGAGTGGTGTGTGTTGAAACCTTTTCATAGATTAGATTGGCATGAGTCTAATAATTGCTGATGTTGAGCTTGTATCCATTTCCCTTTTTATTTGTAAAGAGTGTGTAAATCTTACCTCTCATAGGATCTTCTTGAAAACTTGGCTCTCTTGTAAGTTTTTTGGCCACTCCCTACCTCAGAACATTTTTTTGAGGGCAGGTGTCCTTTACAGCCCTGAGTCCTTTTGAGTATTAAGTGACCATCAGCCGTGCTTTAAAGCCGCTCTTGCGGGAAACGGCCACAAGGTGGCACAATTTCTCCATTTACAACTCAGGGCATTTGGACAACAGAGGCTTCCTGGAAATCGTGTTAGTAGGCTGTAAATTAGAGTGGAGTGTGCCAAGGCAAACCCCTAACAGCTTATATCTCCTTACTTCTGGTTTGGTTTTTAAATGTAATTTTTCTTTTTCCTCAGAGCAAATTAGATAAAAATGTTGTGTATGTTCTAGGTGTACAGAATCTGGTTCATTATATCTATGTATCTATCTATTCATCTTGGCCTCCTTTCCCATGGACGTTATTACAGAGTGTTGAGTGGACCTCTGTTGGTATTCCATAGGTCTTTGGTGATTCTAGGTTTCATATGTATTAGTATAGGTCTGAAACCCCCATGTCCTAATTTATCCATTCCTCCCACCTTTCCGTTTGGTTAAACATAATCTTGATTTCTTAATCCATGAGTGTCCTTTTCTTCGAAATAAGTTCATGGGTATCATTTTTTAGGTAACACGTATAAGTGATATCATAGGATGTCTTTCTTTCGGTTTCTTTCTCACTTCAAGGTGTGCGATTATCTCTAGGTCCTTCTGTGGTGGTGCAAACAGCACTGTTTCATGCTTTTCCATGGCTCATGTTCCACTGTGTACATGGACCACTTCTTCTTTGTCCATTCATCTGTTGACGGCCATTTTGGTTGCTTCCAAGTCTTGGCTGTGGTAAATATCACTGCAGTGTAGGATTGCCAGCCTGTGTCTTTTGGTTTCTGGTCTTCTCAGGTGATAGGCACAGCAGTGGGTCTACCAGACCATATGGTAGCTCAATTTTTACCTTGAAACGCATGTTCTTTCTGTTCTAACTACTGGCTGTTACCAGTTTACCGCCCACCAGCAGCTACAGGGTACACAGAGTTCTCTAAAACCCGTTCAGCATGTACTGTTTGTGGACTGTTTTGCTGATGATCATTCTGACTGTTGTGAGGTGAACGTTTTCATAGATTGGATTTGCGTGTCTTTATTAATTTCTGACGTTAAGCATTTTTTCCATGCCCTTGCTTTGGTTAAAGAAAAAAAAAGAGAAGAAAAGACAAAATGTGTGTAAAACATGCCTCTTGAAATTGTCTTCTTGAAAGGTTGCCTCTTTTGAAGTCTTTGGTCGATTTTCGACCCCAGAATGTTTTTTTGAGGACAGGTGTCATTTACAGGCCTGCAATTCAGGTGAATTTTAACTGACCATTTGCACTGGGTTTAAAACTGCTGTTGGAGGAAGGCCAAAATGCTGCAGGATTTCTCCACTCTCAAATCTGGTTACTAGGTCAGCAGAGCCTTCCTGGAAGCTGTGTTCCAAGGTTGGAAGTCAGAATGGCATGAGCCAGGAAGAACGCCCATAATTTTATGCCCCATTATTTCTTGTGCATTTTTTTAATATAATCTTTTATGACAGCAAATTTGATTGTAATGTTTGCTTTGTTCTAGGTGTGCAAGATGTGTTTGTTTTTTACACCGAGACATATATGTATTCATCTTGGAATCCATTTGCCATGTAGGTTATGACACAGTGTTGAGTAGTCTTCTCTCGGAATTCTGTAGGTCTCTGGTGAGTATATATTTCACGTGTGTTCGTATACCTCTGTCAACCCCAATATCCTAATATATCCAATCTTTACAGCTTTCCAATTGGTTAAGCATAAGTTTGTTTAATAAATCTGTGATTCCCGTTCTGTGGAAATATCTTCGTTGGTATCCATTTCTAGGTAACACCTATAATTGATATCATAGGATATGTGTCTTTCGCTTTGTGACTTACTTCAAGTTGTGTGATCACCTCCAGAGTCATCTACGGTTCTTCAAACTGCTTCGTTTCATGTTTTTTCCATGGCTCCTATTCCGTCTGTACACGTGCCAGTTCTTCTTTGTCCATTCGTATCTTGATGGACTTTTTGGTTGTTTCCATGTCTTGGCGATTGTAATACTGCTGCAGTGCAGTTTTGCCTGAATGTGTCATTCCATTTCCGTCTTCCTAGGTTATAGGCCAAGGAGTGGGCCTGCGGGATCATATGGTATCTCAGTGTTTACCTTTTAAAGGCTGCTCCGTTCTCTTTTCATTTTTTTTTATAAATTTATTTTATTTATTTATTTTTGGCTGCATTGGGTCTTCGTTGCTGTGCGTGGGCTTTATTTGTGGTGAACAGGGGCTACTCTTTGTTGCAGTGCTCTGGCTTCTCATCGCGGTGGCTTCTCTTGTTGCAGAGCATGGGCTCTAGGTGTGAGGGCTTCAGTAGTTGTGGCTCGTGGGCCCCAGACCGCAGGCTCAGTAGTTGTGGCGCATGGGCTCAGTTGCTCCACGGCATGTGGGATCCTCCCGGACCAGAGCTCGAACCGTGTCCCCTGCGTTGGCAGGCGAACCCCCAACCACTGCGCCACCAGGGAAGTCCCCCGTTCTCTTTTCATTAGTGGCACTTACCAGTTTACGAGCCACTTAAAGGTGAGAGTGCATTTGCTCACAACCTCTTCAGCATGTAGTGTTTGTATTTCTTTGCTGAGGGTCGTTCTGACTGGTGTGAGCTGATACCATTTTGTGGCTGGATTTGCATATGTCTAATCATTCCTTATATTGAGCTTATAGCCATGCATTTTTATTGTTTCTTAAAGAGTGAGTACAGCTTACCTATTCAGCTAGTTTCTCGAAGTATGCGGCATAGTTTGAATTTATTTTGCCATTACCTCCCTCAACACATTTTGTTGGCCGGTCTCATTTATAGCCCTGCAGTCCTTGTGGATAGGAAGTGACCTTTAGCACAGGTTGTAAAACTGCTGTTGCGGCAAACGGCCACAGGGCGGCAGCATTTCTACATTGACTACTCTAGTTACTGGGGAAACAGTACCTTCTGGGAAGTAGTGTTCCTCGGTTGTAAATTAGAGTGGAATGTGCCCGGATGAACACACAAAGCTTATGTCTCCTTAGTTATGTTTGTTCTTTATATTGACTGTATTTATTGTATCGGAGTAATACTCCGTTGTGTACACGGACCACTTCTTTTTCGTGCATTCATCGGTTGATGGACATTTTGGTTGTTCCAAGTCTTGGCTCGGGTAAATAGTGCTGCAGTGTAGGATTGTCAGCCTGTGTCTTTTTGACTCTGGTCTTCTCAGGTGATAGAGCCAGTAGTGGGCCGACCAGATCATATGGTAGCTCAATTTTTACCTCCTTTCTGTTCTCACTACTGGCTGTTACCATTTGACATCCCAGCAGCAGCTAGAGGGTATACAGTTGTCTGAAACCCCTTTGAGCATTTATTGTTTAGAGATGTTTTGCTGATGATCATTCTGACTGTTGTCCCGTAAACGTTTTTGTAGATTGCATTTGCATGTCTTTAGTAATTCCTGACGTGGAGCTTTCTCCACGGCCTTTTCTGTTAAACGGAAATAAAGACAAAAAGAAAGAATGTGAGTTAAATGTGCCTCTTGAAATCGTCTTCTTGAAAGATTGCCCTCTTTTGAATTTTTTCCTCGATATTCGAACCCAGGATTTTTTTGAGGGCAGGTGTCATTTACAGAGGTGCAATTCTTGTGGATAGTAAGAGACCCTGAACACTGTGTTTAAAGCTGCTTTTGCAGGAGACAGTCACAAGGCTGTGGCATGTCTCCATTCCCAAATCTGGTTACTAGGGCAAAAGAGCCTTCCTGGGTGTAATGTTCCAACCTGTAAGTTAGAATGGAATGGGCCAGGAAAAGCCCCCACGGGTTTATGTCTCATTACTTCTTGTTGGTATTCTTAATTTAATTTTTATTTGTTATCACAGCAAATTGGATTACAATGTTTTGTTTGTTCTGGGTGTGCAAGATGTGGTTCTTTTACCTATATGCATATTATCTGTTCACCTTCGGATCCATTTCCCACGTGGGTTAGGACACAATGTTGAGTAGTCTTCTCTTGGTATTCCATAGGTCTTTGGTGCTTATATATTTCACATGTGTTGGTGTGTCTCTGTTTCCCGCAATATGCTAATTTCTCCAGTCCTCAAACCTTTCCATTTGGTTAACCGTACGTTTGTTGATCGAATCTTTGATTGCCTTGCTCTGTGAAAAATCTTCATTGGTATGAATTTTCAGGTAACACCGTTAAGTGATATCATAGGATATGTGTCCTTCGCTTTCTGACTTGCTTCATGTCGTGATTACCTCCAGACTCATCTATGGTGCTGCAAACGGCATTGTTTCATTTTTTTCCTTGGCTCCTATTCCATCTGTACGTGTACCAGTTCTTCTTTTCCATTCATCTTTGGATGGACTTTTTGGTAGCTTCCCTGTCTTGCCTATTGTCATACTGTTGCAGTGCAGTTTTGCCTGCCTGTGTCTTTCTAATTGTGTCTTCTTAGGTCATAGGCCCGGGAGTGTGCCTGCTGAATCCTATGGTGCCTCAATGGGTATCTGTTAAAGGCAGCTCCATTCTGTTTTCATTAGTGGCTCTTTCCAGTTTAGTCCCACTTAGAGATGAGGGTACGCATTTCTCCACAGCCCCTTCAGCATTTATTGTTTGCAGAATTTTTGCTGATGGTCATTCTGACCGGTGTGAGCTGATACGTTTTTGAAGATTGGATTTGCATATCTTTAACGTTTCCTCATGATGAGCATTTTCCCATGACTTTTTTGTTGTCGTTGCTGTTAAAAAGAAAAAAAAAAAACCAGTGCGTGTAAAATATACCTCTTGAAATTGTCTTCTTGAAACCTTGCCCTCTTTTGAAACTTTTGGTCGATTTTCGACCGCAGGATTTTTTTTGAAGGCGTGTGTCACTTACAAGTTTGCAATTGTTAATATTTAGTGACCATTAGCACTGGGTTGAATGCTGCTGCTGTGGGAAACGGCCGCACGGCGGCAGCGTTTCTCCTTTCCCAAACCTTGTTACTAGGGCAGCAGAGCCTTCCTGGAACTCGTGTTCCTAGGTTGTAAATTAGAATGGAATGTGCCAGGAAAAAAACGCATAAGTTTATGTCTCAGGACATCTTCTTCATTGTTATAATTTAATTTTTGTAATCAGGGTAATGATTAGAATATTATTTGTTCTAGGTGTACACACTCTGGTTCATTTCTAAATATATTATATAGATAGATAGATATACACACACACACACACACATACATATATATATTCATGTACAGATCCTCTTCCCATGTAAATTAATACAGAGTGTTCAGTAGACCTCCCTTCGTATATGGTGAGTCTCTTATATATATGTATTTCATATGTATTTGTGTACGTATGGCAGCCCGAACCTTAATTTGCCCATTGCTCCCACCTTTCGTTTTAGATAACCATAGTTGTTTTCTAAGTGTGTGTCTTTCTCTGTGGAAATAAGTTCATTTGTATCAGTTGTTAGATGCCACCCAGAAGTGATATCCTAAGATATTTGTGTTTTGCTTTCCGACTTACCTCATGTTCTGTGATTATCTCTAGGATCATCCATGGTGCTGCAAAGAGCAGTATTTCATTGTTTTCCACGGCTAATATTCCACTGTGCACATGGACCACTTCTTCTTTGCCCACTCATCTGCTGATGGCCATTTTGGTTGCTTCCATGTCTTGGCTTTTGTGCAGATTGCTGCAGTGCACCTTTGCCAGCCTGTGTCTTCTCGACTCTGGTCTGCTCAGGTGAAAGGCCCAGCGGTGGGCCTGCTGGATTGAATGGTAACTCAAGTTTTACTTTGAAACACAGTTCCTTTGCGTTCTCATTATTGGCTCTTACTCCTTTACACCTCAACAGCAGCTAGAGGGTACACAGTTCTCTAAAACCTCTTCAGCATTGATTGTTTGTAGACTTTTTGCTTATGGTCATTCGAGTGGTGTGTGTTGAAACCTTTTCATAGATTAGATTGGCATGAGTCTAATAATTGCTGATGTTGAGCTTGTATCCATTTCCCTTTTTATTTGTAAAGAGTGTGTAAATCTTACCTCTCATAGGATCTTCTTGAAAACTTGGCTCTCTTGTAAGTTTTTTGGCCACTCCCTACCTCAGAACATTTTTTTGAGGGCAGGTGTCCTTTACAGCCCTGAGTCCTTTTGAGTATTAAGTGACCATCAGCCGTGCTTTAAAGCCGCTCTTGCGGGAAACGGCCACAAGGTGGCACAATTTCTCCATTTACAACTCAGGGCATTTGGACAACAGAGGCTTCCTGGAAATCGTGTTAGTAGGCTGTAAATTAGAGTGGAGTGTGCCAAGGCAAACCCCTAACAGCTTATATCTCCTTACTTCTGGTTTGGTTTTTAAATGTAATTTTTCTTTTTCCTCAGAGCAAATTAGATAAAAATGTTGTGTATGTTCTAGGTGTACAGAATCTGGTTCATTATATCTATGTATCTATCTATTCATCTTGGCCTCCTTTCCCATGGACGTTATTACAGAGTGTTGAGTGGACCTCTGTTGGTATTCCATAGGTCTTTGGTGATTCTAGGTTTCATATGTATTAGTATAGGTCTGAAACCCCCATGTCCTAATTTATCCATTCCTCCCACCTTTCCGTTTGGTTAAACATAATCTTGATTTCTTAATCCATGAGTGTCCTTTTCTTCGAAATAAGTTCATGGGTATCATTTTTTAGGTAACACGTATAAGTGATATCATAGGATGTCTTTCTTTCGGTTTCTTTCTCACTTCAAGGTGTGCGATTATCTCTAGGTCCTTCTGTGGTGGTGCAAACAGCACTGTTTCATGCTTTTCCATGGCTCATGTTCCACTGTGTACATGGACCACTTCTTCTTTGTCCATTCATCTGTTGACGGCCATTTTGGTTGCTTCCAAGTCTTGGCTGTGGTAAATATCACTGCAGTGTAGGATTGCCAGCCTGTGTCTTTTGGTTTCTGGTCTTCTCAGGTGATAGGCACAGCAGTGGGTCTACCAGACCATATGGTAGCTCAATTTTTACCTTGAAACGCATGTTCTTTCTGTTCTAACTACTGGCTGTTACCAGTTTACCGCCCACCAGCAGCTACAGGGTACACAGAGTTCTCTAAAACCCGTTCAGCATGTACTGTTTGTGGACTGTTTTGCTGATGATCATTCTGACTGTTGTGAGGTGAACGTTTTCATAGATTGGATTTGCGTGTCTTTATTAATTTCTGACGTTAAGCATTTTTTCCATGCCCTTGCTTTGGTTAAAGAAAAAAAAAAGAGAAGAAAAGACAAAATGTGTGTAAAACATGCCTCTTGAAATTGTCTTCTTGAAAGGTTGCCTCTTTTGAAGTCTTTGGTCGATTTTCGACCCCAGAATGTTTTTTTGAGGACAGGTGTCATTTACAGGCCTGCAATTCAGGTGAATTTTAACTGACCATTTGCACTGGGTTTAAAACTGCTGTTGGAGGAAGGCCAAAATGCTGCAGGATTTCTCCACTCTCAAATCTGGTTACTAGGTCAGCAGAGCCTTCCTGGAAGCTGTGTTCCAAGGTTGGAAGTCAGAATGGCATGAGCCAGGAAGAACGCCCATAATTTTATGCCCCATTATTTCTTGTGCATTTTTTTAATATAATCTTTTATGACAGCAAATTTGATTGTAATGTTTGCTTTGTTCTAGGTGTGCAAGATGTGTTTGTTTTTTACACCGAGACATATATGTATTCATCTTGGAATCCATTTGCCATGTAGGTTATGACACAGTGTTGAGTAGTCTTCTCTCGGAATTCTGTAGGTCTCTGGTGAGTATATATTTCACGTGTGTTTGTATACCTCTGTCAACCCCAATATCCTAATATATCCAATCTTTACAGCTTTCCAATTGGTTAAGCATAAGTTTGTTTAATAAATCTGTGATTCCCGTTCTGTGGAAATATCTTCGTTGGTATCCATTTCTAGGTAACACCTATAATTGATATCATAGGATATGTGTCTTTCGCTTTGTGACTTACTTCAAGTTGTGTGATCACCTCCAGAGTCATCTACGGTTCTTCAAACTGCTTCGTTTCATGTTTTTTCCATGGCTCATATTCCGTCTGTACACGTGCCAGTTCTTCTTTGTCCATTCGTATCTTGATGGACTTTTTGATTGTTTCCATGTCTTGGTGATTGTAATACTGCTGCAGTGCAGTTTTGCCTGAATGTGTCATTCCATTTCCGTCTTCCTAGGTTATAGGCCAAGGAGTGGGCCTGCGGGATCATATGGTATCTCAGTGTTTACCTTTTAAAGGCTGCTCCGTTCTCTTTTCATTTTTTTTTATAAATTTATTTTATTTATTTATTTTTGGCTGCATTGGGTCTTCGTTGCTGTGCGTGGGCTTTATTTGTGGTGAACAGGGGCTACTCTTTGTTGCAGTGCTCTGGCTTCTCATCGCGGTGGCTTCTCTTGTTGCAGAGCATGGGCTCTAGGTGTGAGGGCTTCAGTAGTTGTGGCTCGTGGGCCCCAGACCGCAGGCTCAGTAGTTGTGGCGCATGGGCTCAGTTGCTCCACGGCATGTGGGATCCTCCCGGACCAGAGCTCGAACCGTGTCCCCTGCGTTGGCAGGCGAACCCCCAACCACTGCGCCACCAGGGAAGTCCCCCGTTCTCTTTTCATTAGTGGCACTTACCAGTTTACGAGCCACTTAAAGGTGAGAGTGCATTTGCTCACAACCTCTTCAGCATGTAGTGTTTGTATTTCTTTGCTGAGGGTCACTCTGACTGGTGTGAGCTGATACCATTTTGTGGCTGGATTTGCATATGTCTAATCATTCCTTATATTGAGCTTATAGCCATGCATTTTTATTGTTTTTTAAAGAGTGAGTACAGCTTACCTATTCAGCTAGTTTCTCGAAGTATGCGGCATAGTTTGAATTTATTTTGCCATTACCTCCCTCAACACATTTTGTTGGCAGGTCTCATTTATAGCCCTGCAGTCCTTGTGGATACGAAGTGACCTTTAGCACAGGTTGTAAAACTGCTGTTGCGGCAAACGGCCACAGGGCGGCAGCATTTCTACATTGACTACTCTAGTTACTGGGGAAACAGTACCTTCTGGGAAGTAGTGTTCCTCGGTTGTAAATTAGAGTGGAATGTGCCCGGATAAACACACAAAGCTTATGTCTCCTTAGTTATGTTTGTTCTTTATATTGACTGTATTTATTGTATCGGAGTAATACTCCGTTGTGTACACGGACCACTTCTTTTTCGTGCATTCATCGGTTGATGGACATTTTGGTTGTTCCAAGTCGTGGCTAGGGTAAATAGTGCTGCAGTGTAGGATTGTCAGCCTGTGTCTTTTTGACTCTGGTCTTCTCAGGTGATAGAGCCAGTAGTGGGCCGACCAGATCATATGGTAGCTCAATTTTTACCTCCTTTCTGTTCTCACTACTGGCTGTTACCATTTGACATCCCAGCAGCAGCTAGAGGGTATACAGTTGTCTGAAACCCCTTGAGCATTTATTGTTTAGAGATGTTTTGCTGATGATCATTCTGACTGTTGTCCCGTAAACGTTTTTGTAGATTGCATTTGCATGTCTTTAGTAATTCCTGACGTGGAGCTTTCTCCACGGCCTTTTCTGTTAAACGGAAATAAAGACAAAAAGAAAGAATGTGAGTTAAATGTGCCTCTTGAAATCGTCTTCTTGAAAGATTGCCCTCTTTTGAATTTTTTCCTCGATATTCGAACCCAGGATTTTTTTGAGGGCAGGTGTCATTTACAGAGGTGCAATTCTTGTGGATAGTAAGAGACCCTGAACACTGTGTTTAAAGCTGCTTTTGCAGGAGACAGTCACAAGGCTGTGGCATGTCTCCATTCCCAAATCTGGTTACTAGGGCAAAAGAGCCTTCCTGGGTGTAATGTTCCAACCTGTAAGTTAGAATGGAATGGGCCAGGAAAAGCCCCCACGGGTTTATGTCTCATTACTTCTTGTTGGTATTCTTAATTTAATTTTTATTTGTTATCACAGCAAATTGGATTACAATGTTTTGTTTGTTCTGGGTGTGCAAGATGTGGTTCTTTTACCTATATGCATATTATCTGTTCACCTTCGGATCCATTTCCCACGTGGGTTAGGACACAATGTTGAGTAGTCTTCTCTTGGTATTCCATAGGTCTTTGGTGCTTATATATTTCACATGTGTTGGTGTGTCTCTGTTTCCCGCAATATGCTAATTTCTCCAGTCCTCAAACCTTTCCATTTGGTTAACTGTACGTTTGTTGATCGAATCTTTGATTGCCTTGCTCTGTGAAAAATCTTCATTGGTATCAATTTTCAGGTAACACCGTTAAGTGATATCATAGGATATGTATCCTTCGCTTTCTGACTTGCTTCGTGTTGTGATTACCTCCAGACTCATCTATGGTGCTGCAAACGGCATTGTTTCATTTTTTTCCTTGGCTCCTATTCCATCTGTACGTGTACCAGTTCTTCTTTTCCATTCATCTTTGGATGGACTTTTTGGTAGCTTCCCTGTCTTGCCTATTGTCATACTGTTGCAGTGCAGTTTTGCCTGCCTGTGTCTTTCTAATTGTGTCTTCTTAGGTCATAGGCCCGGGAGTGTGCCTGCTGAATCCTATGGTGCCTCAATGGGTATCTGTTAAAGGCAGCTCCATTCTGTTTTCATTAGTGGCTCTTTCCAGTTTAGTCCCACTTAGAGATGAGGGTACGCATTTCTCCACAGCCCCTTCAGCATTTATTGTTTGCAGAATTTTTGCTGATGGTCATTCTGACCGGTGTGAGCTGATACGTGTTTGAAGATTGGATTTGCATATCTTTAACGTTTCCTCATGATGAGCATTTTCCCATGACTTTTTTGTTGTCGTTGCTGTTAAAAAGAAAAAAAAAAACCAGTGCGTGTAAAATATACCTCTTGAAATTGTCTTCTTGAAACCTTGCCCTCTTTTGAAACTTTTGGTCGATTTTCGACCGCAGGATTTTTTTTGAAGGCGTGTGTCACTTACAAGTTTGCAATTGTTGTTAATATTTAGTGACCATTAGCACTGGGTTGAATGCTGCTGCTGTGGGAAACGGCCGCACGGCGGCAGCGTTTCTCCTTTCCCAAACCTTGTTACTAGGGCAGCAGAGCTTTCCTGGAACTCGTGTTCCTAGGTTGTAAATTAGAATGGAATGTGCCAGGAAAAAAACGCATAAGTTTATGTCTCAGGACATCTTCTTCATTGTTATAATTTAATTTTTGTAATCAGGGTAATGATTAGAATATTATTTGTTCTAGGTGTACACACTCTGGTTCATTTCTAAAATATATTATATAGATAGATAGATAGATATACACACACACACACACACACATACATATATATATTCATGTACAGATCCTCTTCCCATGTAAATTAATACAGAGTGTTCAGTAGACCTCCCTTCGTATATGGTGAGTCTCTTATATATATGTATTTCATATGTATTTGTGTACGTATGGCAGCCCGAACCTTAATTTGCCCATTGCTCCCACCTTTCGTTTTAGATAACCATAGTTGTTTTCTAAGTGTGTGTCTTTCTCTGTGGAAATAAGTTCATTTGTATCAGTTGTTAGATGCCACCCAGAAGTGATATCCTAAGATATTTGTGTTTTGCTTTCCGACTTACCTCATGTTCTGTGATTATCTCTAGGATCATCCATGGTGCTGCAAAGAGCAGTGTTTCATTGTTTTCCACGGCTAATATTCCACTGTGCACATGGACCACTTCTTCTTTGCCCACTCATCTGCTGATGGCCATTTTGGTTGCTTCCATGTCTTGGCTTTTGTGCAGATTGCTGCAGTGCACCTTTGCCAGCCTGTGTCTTCTCGACTCTGGTCTGCTCAGGTGAAAGGCCCAGCGGTGGGCCTGCTGGATTGAATGGTAACTCAAGTTTTACTTTGAAACACAGTTCCTTTGCGTTCTCATTATTGGCTCTTACTCCTTTACACCTCAACAGCAGCTAGAGGGTACACAGTTCTCTAAAACCTCTTCAGCATTGATTGTTTGTAGACTTTTTGCTTATGGTCATTCGAGTGGTGTGTGTTGAAACCTTTTCATAGATTAGATTGGCATGAGTCTAATAATTGCTGATGTTGAGCTTGTATCCATTTCCCTTTTTATTTGTAAAGAGTGTGTAAATCTTACCTCTCATAGGATCTTCTTGAAAACTTGGCTCTCTTGTAAGTTTTTTGGCCACTCCCTACCTCAGAACATTTTTTTGAGGGCAGGTGTCCTTTACAGCCCTGAGTCCTTTTGAGTATTAAGTGACCATCAGCCGTGGTTTAAAGCCGCTCTTGCGGGAAACGGCCACAAGGTGGCACAATTTCTCCATTTACAACTCAGGGCATTTGGGCAACAGAGGCTTCCTGGAAATCGTGTTAGTAGGCTGTAAATTAGAGTGGAGTGTGCCAAGGCAAACCCCTAACAGCTTATATCTCCTTACTTCTGGTTTGTTTTTTAAATGTAATTTTTCTTTTTCCTCAGAGCAAATTAGATAAAAATGTTGTGTATGTTCTAGGTGTACAGAATCTGGTTCATTATATCTATGTATCTATCTATTCATCTTTGCCTCCTTTCCCATGGACGTTATTACAGAGTGTTGAGTGGACCTCTGTTGGTATTCCATAGGTCTTTGGTGATTCTAGGTTTCATATGTATTAGTATAGGTCTGAAACCCCCATGTCCTAATTTATCCATTCCTCCCACCTTTCCGTTTGGTTAAACATAATCTTGATTTCTTAATCCATGAGTGTCCTTTTCTTCGAAATAAGTTCATGGGTATCATTTTTTAGGTAACACGTATAAGTGATATCATAGGATGTCTTTCTTTCGGTTTCTTTCTCACTTCAAGGTGTGTGATTATCTCTAGGTCCTTCTGTGGTGGTGCAAACAGCACTGTTTCATGCTTTTCCATGGCTCATGTTCCACTGTGTACATGGACCACTTCTTCTTTGTCCATTCATCTGTTGACGGCCATTTTGGTTGCTTCCAAGTCTTGGCTGTGGTAAATATCACTGCAGTGTAGGATTGCCAGCCTGTGTCTTTTGGTTTCTGGTCTTGTCAGGTGATAGGCACAGCAGTGGGTCTACCAGACCATATGGTAGCTCAATTTTTACCTGGAAACGCATGTTCTTTCTGTTCTAACTACTGGCTGTTACCAGTTTACCGCCCACCAGCAGCTACAGGGTACACAGAGTTCTCTAAAACCCGTTCAGCATGTACTGTTTGTGGACTGTTTTGCTGATGATCATTCTGACTGTTGTGAGGTGAACGTTTTCATAGATTGGATTTGCGTGTCTTTATTAATTTCTGACGTTAAGCATTTTTTCCATGCCCTTGCTTTGGTTAAAGAAAAAAAAAAGAGAAGAAAAGACAAAATGTGTGTAAAACATGCCTCTTGAAATTGTCTTCTTGAAAGGTTGCCTCTTTTGAAGTCTTTGGTCGATTTTCGACCCCAGAATGTTTTTTTGAGGACAGGTGTCATTTACAGGCCTGCAATTCAGGTGAATTTTAACTGACCATTTGCACTGGGTTTAAAACTGCTGTTGGAGGAAGGCCAAAATGCTGCAGGATTTCTCCACTCTCAAATCTGGTTACTAGGTCAGCAGAGCCTTCCTGGAAGCTGTGTTCCAAGGTTGGAAGTCAGAATGGCATGAGCCAGGAAGAACGCCCATAATTTTATGCCCCATTATTTCTTGTGCATTTTTTTAATATAATCTTTTATGACAGCAAATTTGATTGTAATGTTTGCTTTGTTCTAGGTGTGCAAGATGTGTTTGTTTTTTACACCGAGACATATATGTATTCATCTTGGAATCCATTTGCCATGTAGGTTATGACACAGTGTTGAGTAGTCTTCTCTCGGAATTCTGTAGGTCTCTGGTGAGTATATATTTCACGTGTGTTTGTATACCTCTGTCAACCCCAATATCCTAATATATCCAATCTTTACAGCTTTCCAATTGGTTAAGCATAAGTTTGTTTAATAAATCTGTGATTCCCGTTCTGTGGAAATATCTTCGTTGGTATCCATTTCTAGGTAACACCTATAATTGATATCATAGGATATGTGTCTTTCGCTTTGTGACTTACTTCAAGTTGTGTGATCACCTCCAGAGTCATCTACGGTTCTTCAAACTGCTTCGTTTCATGTTTTTTCCATGGCTCATATTCCGTCTGTACACGTGCCAGTTCTTCTTTGTCCATTCGTATCTTGATGGACTTTTTGATTGTTTCCATGTCTTGGTGATTGTAATACTGCTGCAGTGCAGTTTTGCCTGAATGTGTCATTCCATTTCCGTCTTCCTAGGTTATAGGCCAAGGAGTGGGCCTGCGGGATCATATGGTATCTCAGTGTTTACCTTTTAAAGGCTGCTCCGTTCTCTTTTCATTTTTTTTTATAAATTTATTTTATTTATTTATTTTTGGCTGCATTGGGTCTTCGTTGCTGTGCGTGGGCTTTATTTGTGGTGAACAGGGGCTACTCTTTGTTGCAGTGCTCTGGCTTCTCATCGCGGTGGCTTCTCTTGTTGCAGAGCATGGGCTCTAGGTGTGAGGGCTTCAGTAGTTGTGGCTCGTGGGCCCCAGACCGCAGGCTCAGTAGTTGTGGCGCATGGGCTCAGTTGCTCCACGGCATGTGGGATCCTCCCGGACCAGAGCTCGAACCGTGTCCCCTGCGTTGGCAGGCGAACCCCCAACCACTGCGCCACCAGGGAAGTCCCCCGTTCTCTTTTCATTAGTGGCACTTACCAGTTTACGAGCCACTTAAAGGTGAGAGTGCATTTGCTCACAACCTCTTCAGCATGTAGTGTTTGTATTTCTTTGCTGAGGGTCGTTCTGACTGGTGTGAGCTGATACCATTTTGTGGCTGGATTTGCATATGTCTAATCATTCCTTATATTGAGCTTATAGCCATGCATTTTTATTGTTTTTTAAAGAGTGAGTACAGCTTACCTATTCAGCTAGTTTCTCGAAGTATGCGGCATAGTTTGAATTTATTTTGCCATTACCTCCCTCAACACATTTTGTTGGCAGGTCTCATTTATAGCCCTGCAGTCCTTGTGGATACGAAGTGACCTTTAGCACAGGTTGTAAAACTGCTGTTGCGGCAAACGGCCACAGGGCGGCAGCATTTCTACATTGACTACTCTAGTTACTGGGGAAACAGTACCTTCTGGGAAGTAGTGTTCCTCGGTTGTAAATTAGAGTGGAATGTGCCCGGATGAACACACAAAGCTTATGTCTCCTTAGTTATGTTTGTTCTTTATATTGACTGTATTTATTGTATCGGAGTAATACTCCGTTGTGTACACGGACCACTTCTTTTTCGTGCATTCATCGGTTGATGGACATTTTGGTTGTTCCAAGTCGTGGCTAGGGTAAATAGTGCTGCAGTGTAGGATTGTCAGCCTGTGTCTTTTCGATTCTGGTCTTCTCAGGTGATAGAGCCAGTAGTGGGCCGACCAGATCATATGGTAGCTCAATTTTGACCTCCTTTCTGTTCTCACTACTGGCTGTTACCATTTGACATCCCAGCAGCAGCTAGAGGGTATACAGTTGTCTAAAACCCCTTGAGCATTTATTGTTTGGAGATTTTCTGCTGATGATCATTCTGACTGTTGTCACGTAAACGTTTTTGTAGATTGCATTTGCATGTCTTTAGTAATTCCTGATGTGGAGCTTTTTCCACGGCCTTTTTTGTTAAACGAAAATAAAGAAAAAAAGAAAGAGTGTGAGTTAAATGTGCCTCTTGAAATCGTCTTCTTGAAAGATTGCCCTCTTTTGAATTTTTTCCTCGATATTCGAACCCAGGATTTTTTTGAGGGCAGGTGTCATTTACAGAGGTGCAATTCTTGTGGATAGTAAGAGACCCTGAACACTGTGTTTAAAGCTGCTTTTGCAGGAGACAGTCACAAGGCTGTGGCATGTCTCCATTCCCAAATCTGGTTACTAGGGCAAAAGAGCCTTCCTGGGTGTAATGTTCCAACCTGTAAGTTAGAATGGAATGGGCCAGGAAAAGCCCCCACGGGTTTATGTCTCATTACTTCTTGTTGGTATTCTTAATTTAATTTTTATTTGTTATCACAGCAAATTGGATTACAATGTTTTGTTTGTTCTGGGTGTGCAAGATGTGGTTCTTTTACCTATATGCATATTATCTGTTCACCTTCGGATCCATTTCCCACGTGGGTTAGGACACAATGTTGAGTAGTCTTCTCTTGGTATTCCATAGGTCTTTGGTGCTTATATATTTCACATGTGTTGGTGTGTCTCTGTTTCCCGCAATATGCTAATTTCTCCAGTCCTCAAACCTTTCCATTTGGTTAACCGTACGTTTGTTGATCGAATCTTTGATTGCCTTGCTCTGTGAAAAATCTTCATTGGTATCAATTTTCAGGTAACACCGTTAAGTGATATCATAGGATATGTATCCTTCGCTTTCTGACTTGCTTCGTGTTGTGATTACCTCCAGACTCATCTATGGTGCTGCAAACGGCATTGTTTCATTTTTTTCCTTGGCTCCTATTCCATCTGTACGTGTACCAGTTCTTCTTTTCCATTCATCTTTGGATGGACTTTTTGGTAGCTTCCCTGTCTTGCCTATTGTCATACTGTTGCAGTGCAGTTTTGCCTGCCTGTGTCTTTCTAATTGTGTCTTCTTAGGTCATAGGCCCGGGAGTGTGCCTGCTGAATCCTATGGTGCCTCAATGGGTATCTGTTAAAGGCAGCTCCATTCTGTTTTCATTAGTGGCTCTTTCCAGTTTAGTCCCACTTAGAGATGAGGGTACGCATTTCTCCACAGCCCCTTCAGCATTTATTGTTTGCAGAATTTTTGCTGATGGTCATTCTGACCGGTGTGAGCTGATACGTGTTTGAAGATTGGATTTGCATATCTTTAACGTTTCCTCATGATGAGCATTTTCCCATGACTTTTTTGTTGTCGTTGCTGTTAAAAAGAAAAAAAAAAACCAGTGCGTGTAAAATATACCTCTTGAAATTGTCTTCTTGAAACCTTGCCCTGTTTTGAAACTTTTGGTCGATTTTCGACCGCAGGATTTTTTTTGAAGGCGTGTGTCACTTACAAGTTTGCAATTGTTGTTAATATTTAGTGACCATTAGCAGTGGGTTGAATGCTGCTGCTGTGGGAAACGGCCGCACGGCGGCAGCGTTTCTCCTTTCCCAAACCTTGTTACTAGGGCAGCAGAGCTTTCCTGGAACTCGTGTTCCTAGGTTGTAAATTAGAGTGGAATGTGCCAGGAAAACAACGCATAAGTTTATGTCTCAGGACATCTTCTTCATTGTTATAATTTAACTTTTTTAATCAGGGTAATGATTAGAATATTATTTGTTCTAGGTGTACACACACTGGTTCATTTCTAATATATATATATATATATATATATATATATACACACACACACACACACACACACATACATATATATATTCATGTACAGATCCTCTTCCCATGTAAATTAATACAGAGTGTTCAGTAGACCTCCCTTCGTATATGGTGAGTCTCTTATATATATGTATTTCATATGTATTTGTGTACGTATGGCAGCCCTAACCTTAATTTGCCCATTGCTCCCACCTTTCGTTTTAGATAACCATAGTTGTTTTCTAAGTGTGTGTCTTTCTCTGTGGAAATAAGTTCATTTGTATCAGTTGTTAGATGCCACCCAGAAGTGATATCATAAGGTATTTGTCTTTTGCTTTCCGACTTACCTCATGTTCTGTGATTATCTCTAGCATCATCTATGGTGCTGCAAAGAGCAGTGTTTCCTTGTTTTCCACGGCTGATATTCCACTGTGCACATGGACCACTTCTTCTTTGTCCACTCATCTGCTGATGGCCATTTTGGTTGCTTCCGTGTCTTGGCTTTTGTGCATATTGCTGCAGTGCACCTTTGCCAGCCTGTGTCTTCTCGACTCTGGTCTGCTCGGGTGAAAGGCCCAGCGGTGGGCCTGCTGGATTGAATGGTACCTCAATTTTTACTTTGAGACACAGTTCCTTTGTGTTCTCATGATTGCCTCTTACTCCTTTACACCTCAACAGCAGCTAGAGGATACACAGTTCTCTAAAACCTCTTCAGCATTCATTGTTTGTAGACCTTTTGCTTAGGGTCATTCGAGTGGTGTGTGTTGAAAGCTTTTCATAGATTAGATTGGCATGAGTCTAATAATTCCTGATGTTGAACTTTTGTCCATTTCCCTTTTTATTTGTAAAGTGTGTGTAAATCTTACCTCTCATAGGATCTTTTTGAAAACTTTGCTCTCTTTTAAGTGTTTTGGCCACTCCCTGCCTCAGAACATTTTTTTGAGGGCAGGTGTCCTTTACAGCCCTGAGTCCTTGTGAGTATTAAGTGACCATTAGCCGTGGTTTAAAGCCGCTCTTGCGGGAAACGGCCACAAGGCGGCACAATTTCTCCATTTACCACTCAGGGCATTTGGGCAACAGAGGCTTCCTGGAAATCGTGTTAGTAGGCTGTAAATTAGAGTAGAATGTGCCAAGGCGAACCCCTAACAGCTTATATCTCCTTCTTGTTTGTTTTTTAAACGTAATTTTTCTTTTTCCTCAGAGCAAATTAGATAAAAATGTTGTGTATGTTCTAGGTGTACAGAATCTGGTTCATTATATCTATGTATCTATCTATTCATCTTTGCCTCCTTTCCCATGGACGTTATTACAGAGTGTTGAGTGGACCTCTCTTGGTATTCCATAGGTCTTTGGTGATTATTGGTTTCATATGTAGTAGTATAGGTCTGACGCCCCCATATCCTAATTTATCCATTCTTACCACCTTTCCGTTTGGTTAAACATAATCTTGATTTCTTAATCCATGAGTGTCCTTTTCTTCGAAATAAGTTCATGGGTATCATTTTTTAGGTAACACGTATAAGTGATATCATAGGATGTCTTTCTTTCGCTTTCTTTCTCACTTCAAGGTGTGTGATTATCTCTAGGTCCTTCTGTGGTGGTGCAAACAGCACTGTTTCATGCTTTTCCATGGCTCATGTTCCACTGTGTACATGGACCACTTCTTCTTTGTCCATTCATCTGTTGATGGCCATTTTGGTTGCTTCCAAGTCTTGGCTGTGGTAAATATCACTGCAGTGTAGGATTGCCAGCCTGTGTCTTTTGGATTCTGGTCTTCTCAGGTGATAGGCACAGCAGTGGGTCTACCAGACCCTGTGGTAGCTCAATTTTTACCTTGAAACGCATGTTCTTTCTGTTCTAACTACTGGCTGTTACCAGTTTACCTCCCAGCAGCAGCTACGGGGTACACAGAGTTCTCTAAAACCCGTTCAGCATGTATTGTTTGTGGACTGTTTTGCTGATGATCATCCTGACTGTTGTGAGGTGAACGCTTTCATAGATTGGATTTGCGTGTCTTTATTAATTTCTGATGTTAAGCATTTTTTCCATGCACTTGCTTTGGTTAACGAAAAAAAAAGAGAAGAAAAGACAAAATGTGTGTAAAATATGCCTCTTGAAATTGTCTTCTTGAAAGGTTGCCTCTTTTGAAGTTTTTGGTCGATTTTCGACCCCAGAATGTTTTTTTGAGGACAGGTGTCATTTACAGGCCTGCAATTCAGGTGAATTTTAACTGACCATTTGCACTGGGTTTAAAACTGCTGTTGGAGGAAGGCCAAAATGCTGCAGGATTTCTCCACTCTGAAATCTGGTTACTAGGTCAGCAGAGCCTTCCTGGGAGCTGTGTTCCAAGGTTGGAAGGTAGAATGGCATGAGCCAGGAAGAACGCCCATAATTTTATGCCCCGTTATTTCTTGTTCATTTTTTTAATATAATCTTTTATGACAGCAAATTTGATTGTAATGTTTGCTTTGTTCTAGGTGCGCAAGATGTGTGTGTTTTTTACACCGAGACATATATGTATTCATCTTGGGATCCATTTGCCAGGTAGGTTATGACACAGTGTTGAGAAGGCTTCTCTTGGAATTCTGTAGGTCTTTGGTGATTATGTACTTCACGTGTGTTTGTATATCTCTGTCAACCCCAATATCCTAATATATCCAATCTTTACAACTTTCCAATTGGTTAAGCATAAGTTTGTTTAATAAATCTGTGATTCCTGTTATCTGTGGAAATATCTTCGTTGGTATCCATTTCTAGGTAACACCTATAATTGATATCATAGGATATGTGTCTTTCGCTTTGTGCCTTACTTCAAGTTGTGTGATCACCTCCAGAGTCATCTACGGTTCTTCAAACTGCTTCGTTTCATGTTTTTTCCATGGCTCATATTCCATCTGTACACGTGCCAGTTCTTCTTGGTCCATTCGTATCTTGATGGACTTTTTGGTTGTTTCCATGTCTTGGCGATTGTAATACTGCTGCAGTGCAGTTTTGCCTGAATGTGTCATTCCACTTCCGTCTTCCTAGGTTATAGGCCAAGGAGTGGGCCTGCGGGATCATATGGTATCTCAGTGTTTACCTTTTAAGGGCTGCTCCATTCTCTTTTCATTAGTGGCACTTACCAGTTTACGAGCCACTTAAAGGTGAGAGTGCATTTGCTCACAACCTCTTCAGCATGTAGTGTTTGTATTTCTTTGCTGAGGGTCGTTCTGACTGGTGTGAGCGGATACCATTTTGTGGCTGGATTTGCATGTGTCTAATAATTCCTTATATTGAGCTTATAGCCATGCATTTTTTATTGTTTTTTAAAGAGTGAGTACAGCTTACCTATTCAAATAGTTTCTTGAAGTATGCGGCATATTTTGAATTTATTTTGCCATTACCTCCCTCAACACATTTTGCTGGCAGGTGTCATTTATAGCCCTGCAGTCCTTGTGAATACGAAGTGACGTTTAGCACGGGTTGTAAAACTGCTGTTGCGGCAAACGGCCACAGGGCGGCAGCATTTCTACATTGCCTACTCTAGTTACTAGGGAAACAGTACCTTCTGGGAAGTAGTGTTCCTTGGTTGTAAATTAGAGTGGAATGTGCCCGGATAAACACACAAAGCTTATGTCTCCTTAGTTATGTTTGTTTTTTATATTGACTGTATTTATTGTATCGGAGTAATACTCCGTTGTGTACACGGACCACTTCTTTTTCGTGCATTCATCGGTTGATGGACATTTTGGTTGTTCCAAGTCGTGGCTAGGGTAAATAGTGCTGCAGTGTAGGATTGTCAGCCTGTGTCTTTTCGATTCTGGTCTTCTCAGGTGATAGAGCCAGTAGTGGGCCGACCAGATCATATGGTAGCTCAATTTTGACCTCCTTTCTGTTCTCACTACTGACTGTTACCATTTGACATCCCAGCAGCAGCTAGAGGGTATACAGTTGTCTAAAACCCCTTGAGCATTTATTGTTTGGAGATTTTCTGCTGATGATCATTCTGACTGTTGTCACGTAAACGTTTTTGTAGATTGCATTTGCATGTCTTTAGTAATTCCTGATGTGGAGCTTTTTCCACGGCCTTTTTTGTTAAACGAAAATAAAGAAAAAAAGAAAGAGTGTGAGTTAAATGTGCCTCTTGAAATCGTCGTCTTGAAAGATTGCCCTCTTTTGAATTTTTTCGTCGATATTCGAACCCAGGATTTTTTTGAGGGCAGGTGTCATTTACAGAGGTGCAATTCTTGTGGATAGTAAGAGACCCTGAACGCTGTGTTTAAAGCTGCTTTTGCGGGAG
Organism: Delphinus delphis; assembly: GCF_949987515.2. Taxonomy (NCBI): domain Eukaryota; kingdom Metazoa; phylum Chordata; class Mammalia; order Artiodactyla; family Delphinidae; genus Delphinus; species Delphinus delphis. The sequence continues at coordinate 122,105,669 of NC_082683.1, read as the reverse complement.
ACAGTCACAAGGCTGTGGCATGTCTCCGTTCCCAAATCTGGTTACTAGGGCAAAAGAGCCTTCCTAGGTGTAATGTTCCAACCTGTAAGTTAGAATGGAATGGGCCAGGAAAAACCCCCATGAGATTATGTCTCATTACTTCTTGTTGGTTTTCTTAATTTGATTTTTATTTGTTATCACAGCAAATTTGATTACAATGTTTTGTTTGTTCTGGGTGTGCAAGATGTGGTTCTTTCACCTATATGCCTATTATCTGTTCACCTTCGGATCCATTTCCCATGTGGGTTAGGACACAATGTTGAGTAGTCTTCTCTTGGTATTCCATAGGTCTTTGGTGCTTATATATTTCACATGTGTTGGTGTAGCTCTGTTTCCCGCAATATGCTAATTTATCCAGTCCTCAAACCTTTCCATTTGGTTAACCATACGTTTGTTGATCGAATCTTTGATTGCCTTGCTCTGTGAAAAATCTTCATTGGTATCAATTTTCAGGTAACACCATTAAGTGATATCATAGGATATGTGTCCTTCGCCTTCTGACTTACTTCATGTCGTGATTACCTCCAGGCTCATCTACGGTGCTGCAAACGGCGTTGTTTCATTTTATTCCTTGGCTACTATTCCATCTGTACTTGTACCAGTTCTTCTTTTCCATTCATCTTTGGATGGACTTTTTGGTAGCTTCCCTGTCTTGCCTACTGTCATGCTGTTGCAGTGCAGCTTTGCCTGCCTGTGTCTTTCTAATTGTGTCTTCTTAGGTCATAGGCCCAGGATTGTGCCTGCTGAATCCTGTGGTGCCTCAATGGGTATCTGTTAAAGGCAGCTCCATTCTGTTTTCATTAGTGGCTCTTTCCAGTTTAGTCCCACTTAGAGATGAGGGTACGCATTTCTCCACAGCCCCTTCAGCATTTATTGTTTGCAGAATTTTTGCTGATGGTCATTCTGACCGGTGTGAGCTGATACGTGTTTGAAGATTGGATTTGCATATCTTTAACATTTCCTCATGATGAGCATTTTTCCATGACTTTTTTGTTGTTGTTGCTGTTAAAAAGGGAAAAAAAACCAGTGCGTGTAAAATATACCTCTTGAAATTGTCTTCTTGAAACGTTGCCCTGTTTTGAAACTTTTGGTCGATTTTCGACCGCAGGATTTTTTTTGAAGGCGTGTGTCACTTACAAGTTTGCAATTGTTGTTAATATTTAGTGACCATTAGCACTGGGTTGAATGCTGCTGCTGTGGGAAACGGCCGCACGGCGGCAGCGTTTCTCCTTTCCCAAACCTTGTTACTAGGGCAGCAGAGCTTTCCTGGAACTCGTGTTCCTAGGTTGTAAATTAGAGTGGAATGTGCCAGGAAAACAACGCATAAGTTTATGTCTCAGGACATCTTCTTCATTGTTATAATTTAACTTTTTTAATCAGGGTAATGATTAGAATATTATTTGTTCTAGGTGTACACACACTGGTTCATTTCTAATATATATATATATATATATATATATATACACACACACACACACACACACACACAGATACATATATATATTCATGTACAGATCCTCTTCCCATGTAAATTAATACAGAGTGTTCAGTAGACCTCCCTTCGTATATGGTGAGTCTCTTATATATATGTATTTCATATGTATTTGTGTACGTATGGCAGCCCTAACCTTAATTTGCCCATTGCTCCCACCTTTCGTTTTAGATAACCATAGTTGTTTTCTAAGTGTGTGTCTTTCTCTGTGGAAATAAGTTCATTTGTATCAGTTGTTAGATGCCACCCAGAAGTGATATCATAAGGTATTTGTCTTTTGCTTTCCGACTTACCTCATGTTCTGTGATTATCTCTAGCATCATCTATGGTGCTGCAAAGAGCAGTGTTTCCTTGTTTTCCACGGCTGATATTCCACTGTGCACATGGACCACTTCTTCTTTGTCCACTCATCTGCTGATGGCCATTTTGGTTGCTTCCGTGTCTTGGCTTTTGTGCATATTGCTGCAGTGCACCTTTGCCAGCCTGTGTCTTCTCGACTCTGGTCTGCTCGGGTGAAAGGCCCAGCGGTGGGCCTGCTGGATTGAATGGTACCTCAATTTTTACTTTGAGACACAGTTCCTTTGTGTTCTCATGATTGCCTCTTACTCCTTTACACCTCAACAGCAGCTAGAGGATACACAGTTCTCTAAAACCTCTTCAGCATTCATTGTTTGTAGACCTTTTGCTTAGGGTCATTCGAGTGGTGTGTGTTGAAAGCTTTTCATAGATTAGATTGGCATGAGTCTAATAATTCCTGATGTTGAACTTTTGTCCATTTCCCTTTTTATTTGTAAAGTGTGTGTAAATCTTACCTCTCATAGGATCTTTTTGAAAACTTTGCTCTCTTTTAAGTGTTTTGGCCACTCCCTGCCTCAGAACATTTTTTTGAGGGCAGGTGTCCTTTACAGCCCTGAGTCCTTGTGAGTATTAAGTGACCATTAGCCGTGGTTTAAAGCCGCTCTTGCGGGAAACGGCCACAAGGCGGCACAATTTCTCCATTTACCACTCAGGGCATTTGGGCAACAGAGGCTTCCTGGAAATCGTGTTAGTAGGCTGTAAATTAGAGTAGAATGTGCCAAGGCGAACCCCTAACAGCTTATATCTCCTTCTTGTTTGTTTTTTAAACGTAATTTTTCTTTTTCCTCAGAGCAAATTAGATAAAAATGTTGTGTATGTTCTAGGTGTACAGAATCTGGTTCATTATATCTATGTATCTATCTATTCATCTTTGCCTCCTTTCCCATGGACGTTATTACAGAGTGTTGAGTGGACCTCTCTTGGTATTCCATAGGTCTTTGGTGATTATTGGTTTCATATGTAGTAGTATAGGTCTGACGCCCCCATATCCTAATTTATCCATTCTTACCACCTTTCCGTTTGGTTAAACATAATCTTGATTTCTTAATCCATGAGTGTCCTTTTCTTCGAAATAAGTTCATGGGTATCATTTTTTAGGTAACACGTATAAGTGATATCATAGGATGTCTTTCTTTCGCTTTCTTTCTCACTTCAAGGTGTGTGATTATCTCTAGGTCCTTCTGTGGTGGTGCAAACAGCACTGTTTCATGCTTTTCCATGGCTCATGTTCCACTGTGTACATGGACCACTTCTTCTTTGTCCATTCATCTGTTGATGGCCATTTTGGTTGCTTCCAAGTCTTGGCTGTGGTAAATATCACTGCAGTGTAGGATTGCCAGCCTGTGTCTTTTGGATTCTGGTCTTCTCAGGTGATAGGCACAGCAGTGGGTCTACCAGACCCTGTGGTAGCTCAATTTTTCCCGTGAAACGCATGTTCTTTCTGTTCTAACTACTGGCTGTTACCAGTTTACCTCCACCAGCAGCTACAGGGTACACAGAGTTCTCTAAAACCCGTTCAGCATGTGTTGTTTGTGGACTGTTTTGCTGATGATCATTCTGACTGTTGTGAGGTGAACGCTTTCATAGATTGGATTTGCGTGTCTTTATTAATTTCTGATGTTAAGCATTTTTTCCATGCACTTGCTTTGGTTAACGAAAAAAAAACAGAAGAAAAGACAGAATGTGTGTAAAATATGCCTCTTGAAATTGTCTTCTTGAAAGGTTGCCTCTTTTGAAGTTTTTGGTCGGTTTTCGACCCCAGAATTTTTTTTTGAGGACAGGTGTCATTTACAGGCCTGCAATTCAGGTGAATTTTAACTGACCATTTGCACTGGGTTTAAAACTGCTGTTGGAGGAAGGCCAAAATGCTGCAGGATTTCTCCACTCTGAAATCTGGTTACTAGGTCAGCAGAGCCTTCCTGGGAGCTGTGTTCCAAGGTTGGAAGGTAGAATGGCATGAGCCAGGAAGAACGCCCATAATTTTATGCCCCGTTATTTCTTGTTCATTTTTTTAATATAATCTTTTATGACAGCAAATTTGATTGTAATGTTTGCTTTGTTCTAGGTGCGCAAGATGTGTGTGTTTTTTACACCGAGACATATATGTATTCATCTTGGGATCCATTTGCCAGGTAGGTTATGACACAGTGTTGAGAAGGCTTCTCTTGGAATTCTGTAGGTCTTTGGTGATTATGTACTTCACGTGTGTTTGTATATCTCTGTCAACCCCAATATCCTAATATATCCAATCTTTACAACTTTCCAATTGGTTAAGCATAAGTTTGTTTAATAAATCTGTGATTCCTGTTATCTGTGGAAATATCTTCGTTGGTATCCATTTCTAGGTAACACCTATAATTGATATCATAGGATATGTGTCTTTCGCTTTGTGCCTTACTTCAAGTTGTGTGATCACCTCCAGAGTCATCTACGGTTCTTCAAACTGCTTCGTTTCATGTTTTTTCCATGGCTCATATTCCATCTGTACACGTGCCAGTTCTTCTTGGTCCATTCGTATCTTGATGGACTTTTTGGTTGTTTCCATGTCTTGGCGATTGTAATACTGCTGCAGTGCAGTTTTGCCTGAATGTGTCATTCCACTTCCGTCTTCCTAGGTTATAGGCCAAGGAGTGGGCCTGCGGGATCATATGGTATCTCAGTGTTTACCTTTTAAGGGCTGCTCCATTCTCTTTTCATTAGTGGCACTTACCAGTTTACGAGCCACTTAAAGGTGAGAGTGCATTTGCTCACAACCTCTTCAGCATGTAGTGTTTGTATTTCTTTGCTGAGGGTCGTTCTGACTGGTGTGAGCGGATACCATTTTGTGGCTGGATTTGCATGTGTCTAATAATTCCTTATATTGAGCTTATAGCCATGCATTTTTTATTGTTTTTTAAAGAGTGAGTACAGCTTACCTATTCAAATAGTTTCTTGAAGTATGCGGCATATTTTGAATTTATTTTGCCATTACCTCCCTCAACACATTTTGCTGGCAGGTGTCATTTATAGCCCTGCAGTCCTTGTGAATACGAAGTGACGTTTAGCACGGGTTGTAAAACTGCTGTTGCGGCAAACGGCCACAGGGCGGCAGCATTTCTACATTGCCTACTCTAGTTACTAGGGAAACAGTACCTTCTGGGAAGTAGTGTTCCTTGGTTGTAAATTAGAGTGGAATGTGCCCGGATAAACACACAAAGCTTATGTCTCCTTAGTTATGTTTGTTTTTTATATTGACTGTATTTATTGTATCGGAGTAATACTCCGTTGTGTACACGGACCACTTCTTTTTCGTGCATTCATCGGTTGATGGACATTTTGGTTGTTCCAAGTCGTGGCTAGGGTAAATAGTGCTGCAGTGTAGGATTGTCAGCCTGTGTCTTTTCGATTCTGGTCTTCTCAGGTGATAGAGCCAGTAGTGGGCCGACCAGATCATATGGTAGCTCAATTTTGACCTCCTTTCTGTTCTCACTACTGACTGTTACCATTTGACATCCCAGCAGCAGCTAGAGGGTATACAGTTGTCTAAAACCCCTTGAGCATTTATTGTTTGGAGATTTTCTGCTGATGATCATTCTGACTGTTGTCACGTAAACGTTTTTGTAGATTGCATTTGCATGTCTTTAGTAATTCCTGATGTGGAGCTTTTTCCACGGCCTTTTTTGTTAAACGAAAATAAAGAAAAAAAGAAAGAGTGTGAGTTAAATGTGCCTCTTGAAATCGTCGTCTTGAAAGATTGCCCTCTTTTGAATTTTTTCGTCGATATTCGAACCCAGGATTTTTTTGAGGGCAGGTGTCATTTACAGAGGTGCAATTCTTGTGGATAGTAAGAGACCCTGAACGCTGTGTTTAAAGCTGCTTTTGCGGGAGACAGTCACAAGGCTGTGGCATGTCTCCGTTCCCAAATCTGGTTACTAGGGCAAAAGAGCCTTCCTAGGTGTAATGTTCCAACCTGTAAGTTAGAATGGAATGGGCCAGGAAAAACCCCCATGAGATTATGTCTCATTACTTCTTGTTGGTTTTCTTAATTTGATTTTTATTTGTTATCACAGCAAATTTGATTACAATGTTTTGTTTGTTCTGGGTGTGCAAGATGTGGTTCTTTCACATATATGCCTATTATCTGTTCACCTTCGGATCCATTTCCCATGTGGGTTAGGACACAATGTTGAGTAGTCTTCTCTTGGTATTCCATAGGTCTTTGGTGCTTATATATTTCACATGTGTTGGTGTAGCTCTGTTTCCCGCAATATGCTAATTTATCCAGTCCTCAAACCTTTCCATTTGGTTAACCATACGTTTGTTGATCGAATCTTTGATTGCCTTGCTCTGTGAAAAATCTTCACTGGTATCAATTTTCAGGTAACACCATTAAGTGATATCATAGGATATGTGTCCTTCGCCTTCTGACTTACTTCATGTCGTGATTACCTCCAGGCTCATCTACGGTGCTGCAAACGGCATTGTTTCATTTTATTCCTTGGCTACTATTCCATCTGTACTTGTACCAGTTCTTCTTTTCCATTCATCTTTGGATGGACTTTTTGGTAGCTTCCCTGTCTTGCCTACTGTCATACTGTTGCAGTGCAGCTTTGCCTGCCTGTGTCTTTCTAATTGTGTCTTCTTAGGTCATAGGCCCAGGATTGTGCCTGCTGAATCCTGTGGTGCCTCAATGGGTATCTGTTAAAGGCAGCTCCATTCTGTTTTCATTAGTGGCTCTTTCCAGTTTAGTCCCACTTAGAGATGAGGGTACGCATTTCTCCACAGCCCCTTCAGCATTTATTGTTTGCAGAATTTTTGCTGATGGTCATTCTGACCGGTGTGAGCTGATACGTGTTTGAAGATTGGATTTGCATATCTTTAACATTTCCTCATGATGAGCATTTTTCCATGACTTTTTTGTTGTTGTTGCTGTTAAAAAGGGAAAAAAAACCAGTGCGTGTAAAATATACCTCTTGAAATTGTCTTCTTGAAACCTTGCCCTGTTTTGAAACTTTTGGTCGATTTTCGACCGCAGGATTTTTTTTGAAGGCGTGTGTCACTTACAAGTTTGCAATTGTTGTTAATATTTAGTGACCATTAGCAGTGGGTTGAATGCTGCTGCTGTGGGAAACGGCCGCACGGCGGCAGCGTTTCTCCTTTCCCAAACCTTGTTACTAGGGCAGCAGAGCTTTCCTGGAACTCGTGTTCCTAGGTTGTAAATTAGAGTGGAATGTGCCAGGAAAACAACGCATAAGTTTATGTCTCAGGACATCTTCTTCATTGTTATAATTTAACTTTTTTAATCAGGGTAATGATTAGAATATTATTTGTTCTAGGTGTACACACACTGGTTCATTTCTAATATATATATATATATATATATACACACACACACACACACACACATACATATATATATTCATGTACAGATCCTCTTCCCATGTAAATTAATACAGAGTGTTCAGTAGACCTCCCTTCGTATATGGTGAGTCTCTTATATATATGTATTTCATATGTATTTGTGTACGTATGGCAGCCCTAACCTTAATTTGCCCATTGCTCCCACCTTTCGTTTTAGATAACCATAGTTGTTTTCTAAGTGTGTGTCTTTCTCTGTGGAAATAAGTTCATTTGTATCAGTTGTTAGATGCCACCCAGAAGTGATATCATAAGGTATTTGTGTTTTGCTTTCCGACTTACCTCATGTTCTGTGATTATCTCTAGCATCATCTATGGTGCTGCAAAGAGCAGTGTTTCCTTGTTTTCCACGGCTGATATTCCACTGTGCACATGGACCACTTCTTCTTTGTCCACTCATCTGCTGATGGCCATTTTGGTTGCTTCCGTGTCTTGGCTTTTGTGCATATTGCTGCAGTGCACCTTTGCCAGCCTGTGTCTTCTCGACTCTGGTCTGCTCGGGTGAAAGGCCCAGCGGTGGGCCTGCTGGATTGAATGGTACCTCAATTTTTACTTTGAGACACAGTTCCTTTGTGTTCTCATGATTGCCTCTTACTCCTTTACACCTCAACAGCAGCTAGAGGATACACAGTTCTCTAAAACCTCTTCAGCATTCATTGTTTGTAGACCTTTTGCTTAGGGTCATTCGAGTGGTGTGTGTTGAAAGCTTTTCATAGATTAGATTGGCATGAGTCTAATAATTCCTGATGTTGAACTTTTGTCCATTTCCCTTTTTATTTGTAAAGTGTGTGTAAATCTTACCTCTCATAGGATCTTTTTGAAAACTTTGCTCTCTTTTAAGTGTTTTGGCCACTCCCTGCCTCAGAACATTTTTTTGAGGGCAGGTGTCCTTTACAGCCCTGAGTCCTTGTGAGTATTAAGTGACCATTAGCCGTGGTTTAAAGCCGCTCTTGCGGGAAACGGCCACAAGGCGGCACAATTTCTCCATTTACCACTCAGGGCATTTGGGCAACAGAGGCTTCCTGGAAATCGTGTTAGTAGGCTGTAAATTAGAGTAGAATGTGCCAAGGCGAACCCCTAACAGCTTATATCTCCTTCTTGTTTGTTTTTTAAACGTAATTTTTCTTTTTCCTCAGAGCAAATTAGATAAAAATGTTGTGTATGTTCTAGGTGTACAGAATCTGGTTCATTATATCTATGTATCTATCTATTCATCTTTGCCTCCTTTCCCATGGACGTTATTACAGAGTGTTGAGTGGACCTCTCTTGGTATTCCATAGGTCTTTGGTGATTATTGGTTTCATATGTAGTAGTATAGGTCTGACGCCCCCATATCCTAATTTATCCATTCTTACCACCTTTCCGTTTGGTTAAACATAATCTTGATTTCTTAATCCATGAGTGTCCTTTTCTTCGAAATAAGTTCATGGGTATCATTTTTTAGGTAACACGTATAAGTGATATCATAGGATGTCTTTCTTTCGCTTTCTTTCTCACTTCAAGGTGTGTGATTATCTCTAGGTCCTTCTGTGGTGGTGCAAACAGCACTGTTTCATGCTTTTCCATGGCTCATGTTCCACTGTGTACATGGACCACTTCTTCTTTGTCCATTCATCTGTTGATGGCCATTTTGGTTGCTTCCAAGTCTTGGCTGTGGTAAATATCACTGCAGTGTAGGATTGCCAGCCTGTGTCTTTTGGATTCTGGTCTTCTCAGGTGATAGGCACAGCAGTGGGTCTACCAGACCCTGTGGTAGCTCAATTTTTACCTTGAAACGCATGTTCTTTCTGTTCTAACTACTGGCTGTTACCAGTTTACCTCCCAGCAGCAGCTACGGGGTACACAGAGTTCTCTAAAACCCGTTCAGCATGTATTGTTTGTGGACTGTTTTGCTGATGATCATCCTGACTGTTGTGAGGTGAACGCTTTCATAGATTGGATTTGCGTGTCTTTATTAATTTCTGATGTTAAGCATTTTTTCCATGCACTTGCTTTGGTTAACGAAAAAAAAAGAGAAGAAAAGACAAAATGTGTGTAAAATATGCCTCTTGAAATTGTCTTCTTGAAAGGTTGCCTCTTTTGAAGTTTTTGGTCGATTTTCGACCCCAGAATGTTTTTTTGAGGACAGGTGTCATTTACAGGCCTGCAATTCAGGTGAATTTTAACTGACCATTTGCACTGGGTTTAAAACTGCTGTTGGAGGAAGGCCAAAATGCTGCAGGATTTCTCCACTCTGAAATCTGGTTACTAGGTCAGCAGAGCCTTCCTGGGAGCTGTGTTCCAAGGTTGGAAGGTAGAATGGCATGAGCCAGGAAGAACGCCCATAATTTTATGCCCCGTTATTTCTTGTTCATTTTTTTAATATAATCTTTTATGACAGCAAATTTGATTGTAATGTTTGCTTTGTTCTAGGTGCGCAAGATGTGTGTGTTTTTTACACCGAGACATATATGTATTCATCTTGGGATCCATTTGCCAGGTAGGTTATGACACAGTGTTGAGAAGGCTTCTCTTGGAATTCTGTAGGTCTTTGGTGATTATGTACTTCACGTGTGTTTGTATATCTCTGTCAACCCCAATATCCTAATATATCCAATCTTTACAACTTTCCAATTGGTTAAGCATAAGTTTGTTTAATAAATCTGTGATTCCTGTTATCTGTGGAAATATCTTCGTTGGTATCCATTTCTAGGTAACACCTATAATTGATATCATAGGATATGTGTCTTTCGCTTTGTGCCTTACTTCAAGTTGTGTGATCACCTCCAGAGTCATCTACGGTTCTTCAAACTGCTTCGTTTCATGTTTTTTCCATGGCTCATATTCCATCTGTACACGTGCCAGTTCTTCTTGGTCCATTCGTATCTTGATGGACTTTTTGGTTGTTTCCATGTCTTGGCGATTGTAATACTGCTGCAGTGCAGTTTTGCCTGAATGTGTCATTCCACTTCCGTCTTCCTAGGTTATAGGCCAAGGAGTGGGCCTGCGGGATCATATGGTATCTCAGTGTTTACCTTTTAAGGGCTGCTCCATTCTCTTTTCATTAGTGGCACTTACCAGTTTACGAGCCACTTAAAGGTGAGAGTGCATTTGCTCACAACCTCTTCAGCATGTAGTGTTTGTATTTCTTTGCTGAGGGTCGTTCTGACTGGTGTGAGCGGATACCATTTTGTGGCTGGATTTGCATGTGTCTAATAATTCCTTATATTGAGCTTATAGCCATGCATTTTTTATTGTTTTTTAAAGAGCGAGTACAGCTTACCTATTCAAATAGTTTCTTGAAGTATGCGGCATATTTTGAATTTATTTTGCCATTACCTCCCTCAACACATTTTGCTGGCAGGTGTCATTTATAGCCCTGCAGTCCTTGTGAATACGAAGTGACGTTTAGCACGGGTTGTAAAACTGCTGTTGCGGCAAACGGCCACAGGGCGGCAGCATTTCTACATTGCCTACTCTAGTTACTAGGGAAACAGTACCTTCTGGGAAGTAGTGTTCCTTGGTTGTAAATTAGAGTGGAATGTGCCCGGATAAACACACAAAGCTTATGTCTCCTTAGTTATGTTTGTTTTTTATATTGACTGTATTTATTGTATCGGAGTAATACTCCGTTGTGTACACGGACCACTTCTTTTTCGTGCATTCATCGGTTGATGGACATTTTGGTTGTTCCAAGTCGTGGCTAGGGTAAATAGTGCTGCAGTGTAGGATTGTCAGCCTGTGTCTTTTCGATTCTGGTCTTCTCAGGTGATAGAGCCAGTAGTGGGCCGACCAGATCATATGGTAGCTCAATTTTGACCTCCTTTCTGTTCTCACTACTGACTGTTACCATTTGACATCCCAGCAGCAGCTAGAGGGTATACAGTTGTCTAAAACCCCTTGAGCATTTATTGTTTGGAGATTTTCTGCTGATGATCATTCTGACTGTTGTCACGTAAACGTTTTTGTAGATTGCATTTGCATGTCTTTAGTAATTCCTGATGTGGAGCTTTTTCCACGGCCTTTTTTGTTAAACGAAAATAAAGAAAAAAAGAAAGAGTGTGAGTTAAATGTGCCTCTTGAAATCGTCGTCTTGAAAGATTGCCCTCTTTTGAATTTTTTCGTCGATATTCGAACCCAGGATTTTTTTGAGGGCAGGTGTCATTTACAGAGGTGCAATTCTTGTGGATAGTAAGAGACCCTGAACGCTGTGTTTAAAGCTGCTTTTGCGGGAGACAGTCACAAGGCTGTGGCATGTCTCCGTTCCCAAATCTGGTTACTAGGGCAAAAGAGCCTTCCTAGGTGTAATGTTCCAACCTGTAAGTTAGAATGGAATGGGCCAGGAAAAACCCCCATGAGATTATGTCTCATTACTTCTTGTTGGTTTTCTTAATTTGATTTTTATTTGTTATCACAGCAAATTTGATTACAATGTTTTGTTTGTTCTGGGTGTGCAAGATGTGGTTCTTTCACCTATATGCCTATTATCTGTTCACCTTCGGATCCATTTCCCATGTGGGTTAGGACACAATGTTGAGTAGTCTTCTCTTGGTATTCCATAGGTCTTTGGTGCTTATATATTTCACATGTGTTGGTGTAGCTCTGTTTCCCGCAATATGCTAATTTATCCAGTCCTCAAACCTTTCCATTTGGTTAACCATACGTTTGTTGATCGAATCTTTGATTGCCTTGCTCTGTGAAAAATCTTCATTGGTATCAATTTTCAGGTAACACCGTTAAGTGATATCATAGGATATGTGTCCTTCGCCTTCTGACTTACTTCATGTCGTGATTACCTCCAGGCTCATCTACGGTGCTGCAAACGGCATTGTTTCATTTTATTCCTTGGCTACTATTCCATCTGTACTTGTACCAGTTCTTCTTTTCCATTCATCTTTGGATGGACTTTTTGGTAGCTTCCCTGTCTTGCCTACTGTCATACTGTTGCAGTGCAGCTTTGCCTGCCTGTGTCTTTCTAATTGTGTCTTCTGAGGTCATAGGCCCAGGATTGTGCCTGCTGAATCCTGTGGTGCCTCAATGGGTATCTGTTAAAGGCAGCTCCATTCTGTTTTCATTAGTGGCTCTTTCCAGTTTAGTCCCACTTAGAGATGAGGGTACGCATTTCTCCACAGCCCCTTCAGCATTTATTGTTTGCAGAATTTTTGCTGATGGTCATTCTGACCGGTGTGAGCTGATACGTGTTTGAAGATTGGATTTGCATATCTTTAACATTTCCTCATGATGAGCATTTTTCCATGACTTTTTTGTTGTTGTTGCTGTTAAAAAGGGAAAAAAAACCAGTGCGTGTAAAATATACCTCTTGAAATTGTCTTCTTGAAACCTTGCCCTGTTTTGAAACTTTTGGTCGATTTTCGACCGCAGGATTTTTTTTGAAGGCGTGTGTCACTTACAAGTTTGCAATTGTTGTTAATATTTAGTGACCATTAGCAGTGGGTTGAATGCTGCTGCTGTGGGAAACGGCCGCACGGCGGCAGCGTTTCTCCTTTCCCAAACCTTGTTACTAGGGCAGCAGAGCTTTCCTGGAACTCGTGTTCCTAGGTTGTAAATTAGAGTGGAATGTGCCAGGAAAACAACGCATAAGTTTATGTCTCAGGACATCTTCTTCATTGTTATAATTTAACTTTTTTAATCAGGGTAATGATTAGAATATTATTTGTTCTAGGTGTACACACACTGGTTCATTTCTAATATATATATATATATATATATATATATATACACACACACACACACACACACACACATACATATATATATTCATGTACAGATCCTCTTCCCATGTAAATTAATACAGAGTGTTCAGTAGACCTCCCTTCGTATATGGTGAGTCTCTTATATATATGTATTTCATATGTATTTGTGTACGTATGGCAGCCCTAACCTTAATTTGCCCATTGCTCCCACCTTTCGTTTTAGATAACCATAGTTGTTTTCTAAGTGTGTGTCTTTCTCTGTGGAAATAAGTTCATTTGTATCAGTTGTTAGATGCCACCCAGAAGTGATATCATAAGGTATTTGTGTTTTGCTTTCCGACTTACCTCATGTTCTGTGATTATCTCTAGCATCATCTATGGTGCTGCAAAGAGCAGTGTTTCCTTGTTTTCCACGGCTGATATTCCACTGTGCACATGGACCACTTCTTCTTTGTCCACTCATCTGCTGATGGCCATTTTGGTTGCTTCCGTGTCTTGGCTTTTGTGCATATTGCTGCAGTGCACCTTTGCCAGCCTGTGTCTTCTCGACTCTGGTCTGCTCGGGTGAAAGGCCCAGCGGTGGGCCTGCTGGATTGAATGGTACCTCAATTTTTACTTTGAGACACAGTTCCTTTGTGTTCTCATGATTGCCTCTTACTCCTTTACACCTCAACAGCAGCTAGAGGATACACAGTTCTCTAAAACCTCTTCAGCATTCATTGTTTGTAGACCTTTTGCTTAGGGTCATTCGAGTGGTGTGTGTTGAAAGCTTTTCATAGATTAGATTGGCATGAGTCTAATAATTCCTGATGTTGAACTTTTGTCCATTTCCCTTTTTATTTGTAAAGTGTGTGTAAATCTTACCTCTCATAGGATCTTTTTGAAAACTTTGCTCTCTTTTAAGTGTTTTGGCCACTCCCTGCCTCAGAACATTTTTTTGAGGGCAGGTGTCCTTTACAGCCCTGAGTCCTTGTGAGTATTAAGCGACCATTAGCCGTGGTTTAAAGCCGCTCTTGCGGGAAACGGCCACAAGGCGGCACAATTTCTCCATTTACCACTCAGGGCATTTGGGCAACAGAGGCTTCCTGGAAATCGTGTTAGTAGGCTGTAAATTAGAGTAGAATGTGCCAAGGCGAACCCCTAACAGCTTATATCTCCTTCTTGTTTGTTTTTTAAACGTAATTTTTCTTTTTCCTCAGAGCAAATTAGATAAAAATGTTGTGTATGTTCTAGGTGTACAGAATCTGGTTCATTATATCTATGTATCTATCTATTCATCTTTGCCTCCTTTCCCATGGACGTTATTACAGAGTGTTGAGTGGACCTCTCTTGGTATTCCATAGGTCTTTGGTGATTATTGGTTTCATATGTAGTAGTATAGGTCTGACGCCCCCATATCCTAATTTATCCATTCTTACCACCTTTCCGTTTGGTTAAACATAATCTTGATTTCTTAATCCATGAGTGTCCTTTTCTTCGAAATAAGTTCATGGGTATCATTTTTTAGGTAACACGTATAAGTGATATCATAGGATGTCTTTCTTTCGCTTTCTTTCTCACTTCAAGGTGTGTGATTATCTCTAGGTCCTTCTGTGGTGGTGCAAACAGCACTGTTTCATGCTTTTCCATGGCTCATGTTCCACTGTGTACATGGACCACTTCTTCTTTGTCCATTCATCTGTTGATGGCCATTTTGGTTGCTTCCAAGTCTTGGCTGTGGTAAATATCACTGCAGTGTAGGATTGCCAGCCTGTGTCTTTTGGATTCTGGTCTTCTCAGGTGATAGGCACAGCAGTGGGTCTACCAGACCCTGTGGTAGCTCAATTTTTACCTTGAAACGCATGTTCTTTCTGTTCTAACTACTGGCTGTTACCAGTTTACCTCCCAGCAGCAGCTACGGGGTACACAGAGTTCTCTAAAACCCGTTCAGCATGTATTGTTTGTGGACTGTTTTGCTGATGATCATCCTGACTGTTGTGAGGTGAACGCTTTCATAGATTGGATTTGCGTGTCTTTATTAATTTCTGATGTTAAGCATTTTTTCCATGCACTTGCTTTGGTTAACGAAAAAAAAAGAGAAGAAAAGACAAAATGTGTGTAAAATATGCCTCTTGAAATTGTCTTCTTGAAAGGTTGCCTCTTTTGAAGTTTTTGGTCGATTTTCGACCCCAGAATGTTTTTTTGAGGACAGGTGTCATTTACAGGCCTGCAATTCAGGTGAATTTTAACTGACCATTTGCACTGGGTTTAAAACTGCTGTTGGAGGAAGGCCAAAATGCTGCAGGATTTCTCCACTCTGAAATCTGGTTACTAGGTCAGCAGAGCCTTCCTGGGAGCTGTGTTCCAAGGTTGGAAGGTAGAATGGCATGAGCCAGGAAGAACGCCCATAATTTTATGCCCCGTTATTTCTTGTTCATTTTTTTAATATAATCTTTTATGACAGCAAATTTGATTGTAATGTTTGCTTTGTTCTAGGTGCGCAAGATGTGTGTGTTTTTTACACCGAGACATATATGTATTCATCTTGGGATCCATTTGCCAGGTAGGTTATGACACAGTGTTGAGAAGGCTTCTCTTGGAATTCTGTAGGTCTTTGGTGATTATGTACTTCACGTGTGTTTGTATATCTCTGTCAACCCCAATATCCTAATATATCCAATCTTTACAACTTTCCAATTGGTTAAGCATAAGTTTGTTTAATAAATCTGTGATTCCTGTTATCTGTGGAAATATCTTCGTTGGTATCCATTTCTAGGTAACACCTATAATTGATATCATAGGATATGTGTCTTTCGCTTTGTGCCTTACTTCAAGTTGTGTGATCACCTCCAGAGTCATCTACGGTTCTTCAAACTGCTTCGTTTCATGTTTTTTCCATGGCTCATATTCCATCTGTACACGTGCCAGTTCTTCTTGGTCCATTCGTATCTTGATGGACTTTTTGGTTGTTTCCATGTCTTGGCGATTGTAATACTGCTGCAGTGCAGTTTTGCCTGAATGTGTCATTCCACTTCCGTCTTCCTAGGTTATAGGCCAAGGAGTGGGCCTGCGGGATCATATGGTATCTCAGTGTTTACCTTTTAAGGGCTGCTCCATTCTCTTTTCATTAGTGGCACTTACCAGTTTACGAGCCACTTAAAGGTGAGAGTGCATTTGCTCACAACCTCTTCAGCATGTAGTGTTTGTATTTCTTTGCTGAGGGTCGTTCTGACTGGTGTGAGCGGATACCATTTTGTGGCTGGATTTGCATGTGTCTAATAATTCCTTATATTGAGCTTATAGCCATGCATTTTTTATTGTTTTTTAAAGAGCGAGTACAGCTTACCTATTCAAATAGTTTCTTGAAGTATGCGGCATATTTTGAATTTATTTTGCCATTACCTCCCTCAACACATTTTGCTGGCAGGTGTCATTTATAGCCCTGCAGTCCTTGTGAATACGAAGTGACGTTTAGCACGGGTTGTAAAACTGCTGTTGCGGCAAACGGCCACAGGGCGGCAGCATTTCTACATTGCCTACTCTAGTTACTAGGGAAACAGTACCTTCTGGGAAGTAGTGTTCCTTGGTTGTAAATTAGAGTGGAATGTGCCCGGATAAACACACAAAGCTTATGTCTCCTTAGTTATGTTTGTTTTTTATATTGACTGTATTTATTGTATCGGAGTAATACTCCGTTGTGTACACGGACCACTTCTTTTTCGTGCATTCATCGGTTGATGGACATTTTGGTTGTTCCAAGTCGTGGCTAGGGTAAATAGTGCTGCAGTGTAGGATTGTCAGCCTGTGTCTTTTCGATTCTGGTCTTCTCAGGTGATAGAGCCAGTAGTGGGCCGACCAGATCATATGGTAGCTCAATTTTGACCTCCTTTCTGTTCTCACTACTGACTGTTACCATTTGACATCCCAGCAGCAGCTAGAGGGTATACAGTTGTCTAAAACCCCTTGAGCATTTATTGTTTGGAGATTTTCTGCTGATGATCATTCTGACTGTTGTCACGTAAACGTTTTTGTAGATTGCATTTGCATGTCTTTAGTAATTCCTGATGTGGAGCTTTTTCCACGGCCTTTTTTGTTAAACGAAAATAAAGAAAAAAAGAAAGAGTGTGAGTTAAATGTGCCTCTTGAAATCGTCGTCTTGAAAGATTGCCCTCTTTTGAATTTTTTCGTCGATATTCGAACCCAGGATTTTTTTGAGGGCAGGTGTCATTTACAGAGGTGCAATTCTTGTGGATAGTAAGAGACCCTGAACGCTGTGTTTAAAGCTGCTTTTGCGGGAGACAGTCACAAGGCTGTGGCATGTCTCCGTTCCCAAATCTGGTTACTAGGGCAAAAGAGCCTTCCTAGGTGTAATGTTCCAACCTGTAAGTTAGAATGGAATGGGCCAGGAAAAACCCCCATGAGATTATGTCTCATTACTTCTTGTTGGTTTTCTTAATTTGATTTTTATTTGTTATCACAGCAAATTTGATTACAATGTTTTGTTTGTTCTGGGTGTGCAAGATGTGGTTCTTTCACATATATGCCTATTATCTGTTCACCTTCGGATCCATTTCCCATGTGGGTTAGGACACAATGTTGAGTAGTCTTCTCTTGGTATTCCATAGGTCTTTGGTGCTTATATATTTCACATGTGTTGGTGTGTCTCTGTTTCCCGCAATATGCTAATTTATCCAGTCCTCAAACCTTTCCATTTGGTTAACCATACGTTTGTTGATCGAATCTTTGATTGCCTTGCTCTGTGAAAAATCTTCACTGGTATCAATTTTCAGGTAACACCATTAAGTGATATCATAGGATATGTGTCCTTCGCCTTCTGACTTACTTCATGTCGTGATTACCTCCAGGCTCATCTACGGTGCTGCAAACGGCATTGTTTCATTTTATTCCTTGGCTACTATTCCATCTGTAGTTGTACCAGTTCTTCTTTTCCATTCATCTTTGGATGGACTTTTTGGTAGCTTCCCTGTCTTGCCTACTGTCATGCTGTTGCAGTGCAGCTTTGCCTGCCTGTGCCTTTCTAATTGTGTCTTCTGAGGTCATAGGCCCAGGATTGTGCCTGCTGAATCCTGTGGTGCCTCAATGGGTATCTGTTAAAGGCAGCTCCATTCTGTTTTCATTAGTGGCTCTTTCCAGTTTAGTCCCACTTAGAGATGAGGGTACGCATTTCTCCACAGCCCCTTCAGCATTTATTGTTTGCAGAATTTTTGCTGATGGTCATTCTGACCGGTGTGAGCTGATACGTGTTTGAAGATTGGATTTGCATATCTTTAACATTTCCTCATGATGAGCATTTTTCCATGACTTTTTTGTTGTTGTTGCTGTTAAAAAGGGAAAAAAAACCAGTGCGTGTAAAATATACCTCTTGAAATTGTCTTCTTGAAACCTTGCCCTGTTTTGAAACTTTTGGTCGATTTTTGACCGCAGGATTTTTTTTGAAGGCGTGTGTCACTTACAAGTTTGCAATTGTTGTTAATATTTAGTGACCATTAGCAGTGGGTTGAATGCTGCTGCTGTGGGAAACGGCCGCACGGCGGCAGCGTTTCTCCTTTCCCAAACCTTGTTACTAGGGCAGCAGAGCTTTCCTGGAACTCGTGTTCCTAGGTTGTAAATTAGAGTGGAATGTGCCAGGAAAACAACGCATAAGTTTATGTCTCAGGACATCTTCTTCATTGTTATAATTTAACTTTTTTAATCAGGGTAATGATTAGAATATTATTTGTTCTAGGTGTACACACACTGGTTCATTTCTAATATATATATATATATATATATATATATATACACACACACACACACACACACACACACACATACATATATATATTCATGTACAGATCCTCTTCCCATGTAAATTAATACAGAGTGTTCAGTAGACCTCCCTTCGTATATGGTGAGTCTCTTATATATATGTATTTCATATGTATTTGTGTACGTATGGCAGCCCTAACCTTAATTTGCCCATTGCTCCCACCTTTCGTTTTAGATAACCATAGTTGTTTTCTAAGTGTGTGTCTTTCTCTGTGGAAATAAGTTCATTTGTATCAGTTGTTAGATGCCACCCAGAAGTGATATCATAAGGTATTTGTGTTTTGCTTTCCGACTTACCTCATGTTCTGTGATTATCTCTAGCATCATCTATGGTGCTGCAAAGAGCAGTGTTTCCTTGTTTTCCACGGCTGATATTCCACTGTGCACATGGACCACTTCTTCTTTGTCCACTCATCTGCTGATGGCCATTTTGGTTGCTTCCGTGTCTTGGCTTTTGTGCATATTGCTGCAGTGCACCTTTGCCAGCCTGTGTCTTCTCGACTCTGGTCTGCTCGGGTGAAAGGCCCAGCGGTGGGCCTGCTGGATTGAATGGTACCTCAATTTTTACTTTGAGACACAGTTCCTTTGTGTTCTCATGATTGCCTCTTACTCCTTTACACCTCAACAGCAGCTAGAGGATACACAGTTCTCTAAAACCTCTTCAGCATTCATTGTTTGTAGACCTTTTGCTTAGGGTCATTCGAGTGGTGTGTGTTGAAAGCTTTTCATAGATTAGATTGGCATGAGTCTAATAATTCCTGATGTTGAACTTTTGTCCATTTCCCTTTTTATTTGTAAAGTGTGTGTAAATCTTACCTCTCATAGGATCTTTTTGAAAACTTTGCTCTCTTTTAAGTGTTTTGGCCACTCCCTGCCTCAGAACATTTTTTTGAGGGCAGGTGTCCTTTACAGCCCTGAGTCCTTGTGAGTATTAAGTGACCATTAGCCGTGGTTTAAAGCCGCTCTTGCGGGAAACGGCCACAAGGCGGCACAATTTCTCCATTTACCACTCAGGGCATTTGGGCAACAGAGGCTTCCTGGAAATCGTGTTAGTAGGCTGTAAATTAGAGTAGAATGTGCCAAGGCGAACCCCTAACAGCTTATATCTCCTTCTTGTTTGTTTTTTAAACGTAATTTTTCTTTTTCCTCAGAGCAAATTAGATAAAAATGTTGTGTATGTTCTAGGTGTACAGAATCTGGTTCATTATATCTATGTATCTATCTATTCATCTTTGCCTCCTTTCCCATGGACGTTATTACAGAGTGTTGAGTGGACCTCTCTTGGTATTCCATAGGTCTTTGGTGATTATTGGTTTCATATGTAGTAGTATAGGTCTGACGCCCCCATATCCTAATTTATCCATTCTTACCACCTTTCCGTTTGGTTAAACATAATCTTGATTTCTTAATCCATGAGTGTCCTTTTCTTCGAAATAAGTTCATGGGTATCATTTTTTAGGTAACACGTATAAGTGATATCATAGGATGTCTTTCTTTCGCTTTCTTTCTCACTTCAAGGTGTGTGATTATCTCTAGGTCCTTCTGTGGTGGTGCAAACAGCACTGTTTCATGCTTTTCCATGGCTCATGTTCCACTGTGTACATGGACCACTTCTTCTTTGTCCATTCATCTGTTGATGGCCATTTTGGTTGCTTCCAAGTCTTGGCTGTGGTAAATATCACTGCAGTGTAGGATTGCCAGCCTGTGTCTTTTGGATTCTGGTCTTCTCAGGTGATAGGCACAGCAGTGGGTCTACCAGACCCTGTGGTAGCTCAATTTTTACCTTGAAACGCATGTTCTTTCTGTTCTAACTACTGGCTGTTACCAGTTTACCTCCCAGCAGCAGCTACGGGGTACACAGAGTTCTCTAAAACCCGTTCAGCATGTATTGTTTGTGGACTGTTTTGCTGATGATCATCCTGACTGTTGTGAGGTGAACGCTTTCATAGATTGGATTTGCGTGTCTTTATTAATTTCTGATGTTAAGCATTTTTTCCATGCACTTGCTTTGGTTAACGAAAAAAAAAGAGAAGAAAAGACAAAATGTGTGTAAAATATGCCTCTTGAAATTGTCTTCTTGAAAGGTTGCCTCTTTTGAAGTTTTTGGTCGATTTTCGACCCCAGAATGTTTTTTTGAGGACAGGTGTCATTTACAGGCCTGCAATTCAGGTGAATTTTAACTGACCATTTGCACTGGGTTTAAAACTGCTGTTGGAGGAAGGCCAAAATGCTGCAGGATTTCTCCACTCTGAAATCTGGTTACTAGGTCAGCAGAGCCTTCCTGGGAGCTGTGTTCCAAGGTTGGAAGGTAGAATGGCATGAGCCAGGAAGAACGCCCATAATTTTATGCCCCGTTATTTCTTGTTCATTTTT
The DNA here is from genome assembly GCF_949987515.2 of Delphinus delphis. Classification (NCBI taxonomy): domain Eukaryota; kingdom Metazoa; phylum Chordata; class Mammalia; order Artiodactyla; family Delphinidae; genus Delphinus; species Delphinus delphis. The sequence continues at coordinate 122,084,510 of NC_082683.1, read as the reverse complement.
TTAATATAATCTTTTATGACAGCAAATTTGATTGTAATGTTTGCTTTGTTCTAGGTGCGCAAGATGTGTGTGTTTTTTACACCGAGACATATATGTATTCATCTTGGGATCCATTTGCCAGGTAGGTTATGACACAGTGTTGAGAAGGCTTCTCTTGGAATTCTGTAGGTCTTTGGTGATTATGTACTTCACGTGTGTTTGTATATCTCTGTCAACCCCAATATCCTAATATATCCAATCTTTACAACTTTCCAATTGGTTAAGCATAAGTTTGTTTAATAAATCTGTGATTCCTGTTATCTGTGGAAATATCTTCGTTGGTATCCATTTCTAGGTAACACCTATAATTGATATCATAGGATATGTGTCTTTCGCTTTGTGCCTTACTTCAAGTTGTGTGATCACCTCCAGAGTCATCTACGGTTCTTCAAACTGCTTCGTTTCATGTTTTTTCCATGGCTCATATTCCATCTGTACACGTGCCAGTTCTTCTTGGTCCATTCGTATCTTGATGGACTTTTTGGTTGTTTCCATGTCTTGGCGATTGTAATACTGCTGCAGTGCAGTTTTGCCTGAATGTGTCATTCCACTTCCGTCTTCCTAGGTTATAGGCCAAGGAGTGGGCCTGCGGGATCATATGGTATCTCAGTGTTTACCTTTTAAGGGCTGCTCCATTCTCTTTTCATTAGTGGCACTTACCAGTTTACGAGCCACTTAAAGGTGAGAGTGCATTTGCTCACAACCTCTTCAGCATGTAGTGTTTGTATTTCTTTGCTGAGGGTCGTTCTGACTGGTGTGAGCGGATACCATTTTGTGGCTGGATTTGCATGTGTCTAATAATTCCTTATATTGAGCTTATAGCCATGCATTTTTTATTGTTTTTTAAAGAGTGAGTACAGCTTACCTATTCAAATAGTTTCTTGAAGTATGCGGCATATTTTGAATTTATTTTGCCATTACCTCCCTCAACACATTTTGCTGGCAGGTGTCATTTATAGCCCTGCAGTCCTTGTGAATACGAAGTGACGTTTAGCACGGGTTGTAAAACTGCTGTTGCGGCAAACGGCCACAGGGCGGCAGCATTTCTACATTGCCTACTCTAGTTACTAGGGAAACAGTACCTTCTGGGAAGTAGTGTTCCTTGGTTGTAAATTAGAGTGGAATGTGCCCGGATAAACACACAAAGCTTATGTCTCCTTAGTTATGTTTGTTTTTTATATTGACTGTATTTATTGTATCGGAGTAATACTCCGTTGTGTACACGGACCACTTCTTTTTCGTGCATTCATCGGTTGATGGACATTTTGGTTGTTCCAAGTCGTGGCTAGGGTAAATAGTGCTGCAGTGTAGGATTGTCAGCCTGTGTCTTTTCGATTCTGGTCTTCTCAGGTGATAGAGCCAGTAGTGGGCCGACCAGATCATATGGTAGCTCAATTTTGACCTCCTTTCTGTTCTCACTACTGACTGTTACCATTTGACATCCCAGCAGCAGCTAGAGGGTATACAGTTGTCTAAAACCCCTTGAGCATTTATTGTTTGGAGATTTTCTGCTGATGATCATTCTGACTGTTGTCACGTAAACGTTTTTGTAGATTGCATTTGCATGTCTTTAGTAATTCCTGATGTGGAGCTTTTTCCACGGCCTTTTTTGTTAAACGAAAATAAAGAAAAAAAGAAAGAGTGTGAGTTAAATGTGCCTCTTGAAATCGTCGTCTTGAAAGATTGCCCTCTTTTGAATTTTTTCGTCGATATTCGAACCCAGGATTTTTTTGAGGGCAGGTGTCATTTACAGAGGTGCAATTCTTGTGGATAGTAAGAGACCCTGAACGCTGTGTTTAAAGCTGCTTTTGCGGGAGACAGTCACAAGGCTGTGGCATGTCTCCGTTCCCAAATCTGGTTACTAGGGCAAAAGAGCCTTCCTAGGTGTAATGTTCCAACCTGTAAGTTAGAATGGAATGGGCCAGGAAAAACCCCCATGAGATTATGTCTCATTACTTCTTGTTGGTTTTCTTAATTTGATTTTTATTTGTTATCACAGCAAATTTGATTACAATGTTTTGTTTGTTCTGGGTGTGCAAGATGTGGTTCTTTCACCTATATGCCTATTATCTGTTCACCTTCGGATCCATTTCCCATGTGGGTTAGGACACAATGTTGAGTAGTCTTCTCTTGGTATTCCATAGGTCTTTGGTGCTTATATATTTCACATGTGTTGGTGTAGCTCTGTTTCCCGCAATATGCTAATTTATCCAGTCCTCAAACCTTTCCATTTGGTTAACCATACGTTTGTTGATCGAATCTTTGATTGCCTTGCTCTGTGAAAAATCTTCATTGGTATCAATTTTCAGGTAACACCGTTAAGTGATATCATAGGATATGTGTCCTTCGCCTTCTGACTTACTTCATGTCGTGATTACCTCCAGGCTCATCTACGGTGCTGCAAACGGCATTGTTTCATTTTATTCCTTGGCTACTATTCCATCTGTACTTGTACCAGTTCTTCTTTTCCATTCATCTTTGGATGGACTTTTTGGTAGCTTCCCTGTCTTGCCTACTGTCATACTGTTGCAGTGCAGCTTTGCCTGCCTGTGTCTTTCTAATTGTGTCTTCTGAGGTCATAGGCCCAGGATTGTGCCTGCTGAATCCTGTGGTGCCTCAATGGGTATCTGTTAAAGGCAGCTCCATTCTGTTTTCATTAGTGGCTCTTTCCAGTTTAGTCCCACTTAGAGATGAGGGTACGCATTTCTCCACAGCCCCTTCAGCATTTATTGTTTGCAGAATTTTTGCTGATGGTCATTCTGACCGGTGTGAGCTGATACGTGTTTGAAGATTGGATTTGCATATCTTTAACATTTCCTCATGATGAGCATTTTTCCATGACTTTTTTGTTGTTGTTGCTGTTAAAAAGGGAAAAAAAACCAGTGCGTGTAAAATATACCTCTTGAAATTGTCTTCTTGAAACCTTGCCCTGTTTTGAAACTTTTGGTCGATTTTCGACCGCAGGATTTTTTTTGAAGGCGTGTGTCACTTACAAGTTTGCAATTGTTGTTAATATTTAGTGACCATTAGCAGTGGGTTGAATGCTGCTGCTGTGGGAAACGGCCGCACGGCGGCAGCGTTTCTCCTTTCCCAAACCTTGTTACTAGGGCAGCAGAGCTTTCCTGGAACTCGTGTTCCTAGGTTGTAAATTAGAGTGGAATGTGCCAGGAAAACAACGCATAAGTTTATGTCTCAGGACATCTTCTTCATTGTTATAATTTAACTTTTTTAATCAGGGTAATGATTAGAATATTATTTGTTCTAGGTGTACACACACTGGTTCATTTCTAATATATATATATATATATATATATATATATACACACACACACACACACACACACACATACATATATATATTCATGTACAGATCCTCTTCCCATGTAAATTAATACAGAGTGTTCAGTAGACCTCCCTTCGTATATGGTGAGTCTCTTATATATATGTATTTCATATGTATTTGTGTACGTATGGCAGCCCTAACCTTAATTTGCCCATTGCTCCCACCTTTCGTTTTAGATAACCATAGTTGTTTTCTAAGTGTGTGTCTTTCTCTGTGGAAATAAGTTCATTTGTATCAGTTGTTAGATGCCACCCAGAAGTGATATCATAAGGTATTTGTGTTTTGCTTTCCGACTTACCTCATGTTCTGTGATTATCTCTAGCATCATCTATGGTGCTGCAAAGAGCAGTGTTTCCTTGTTTTCCACGGCTGATATTCCACTGTGCACATGGACCACTTCTTCTTTGTCCACTCATCTGCTGATGGCCATTTTGGTTGCTTCCGTGTCTTGGCTTTTGTGCATATTGCTGCAGTGCACCTTTGCCAGCCTGTGTCTTCTCGACTCTGGTCTGCTCGGGTGAAAGGCCCAGCGGTGGGCCTGCTGGATTGAATGGTACCTCAATTTTTACTTTGAGACACAGTTCCTTTGTGTTCTCATGATTGCCTCTTACTCCTTTACACCTCAACAGCAGCTAGAGGATACACAGTTCTCTAAAACCTCTTCAGCATTCATTGTTTGTAGACCTTTTGCTTAGGGTCATTCGAGTGGTGTGTGTTGAAAGCTTTTCATAGATTAGATTGGCATGAGTCTAATAATTCCTGATGTTGAACTTTTGTCCATTTCCCTTTTTATTTGTAAAGTGTGTGTAAATCTTACCTCTCATAGGATCTTTTTGAAAACTTTGCTCTCTTTTAAGTGTTTTGGCCACTCCCTGCCTCAGAACATTTTTTTGAGGGCAGGTGTCCTTTACAGCCCTGAGTCCTTGTGAGTATTAAGTGACCATTAGCCGTGGTTTAAAGCCGCTCTTGCGGGAAACGGCCACAAGGCGGCACAATTTCTCCATTTACCACTCAGGGCATTTGGGCAACAGAGGCTTCCTGGAAATCGTGTTAGTAGGCTGTAAATTAGAGTAGAATGTGCCAAGGCGAACCCCTAACAGCTTATATCTCCTTCTTGTTTGTTTTTTAAACGTAATTTTTCTTTTTCCTCAGAGCAAATTAGATAAAAATGTTGTGTATGTTCTAGGTGTACAGAATCTGGTTCATTATATCTATGTATCTATCTATTCATCTTTGCCTCCTTTCCCATGGACGTTATTACAGAGTGTTGAGTGGACCTCTCTTGGTATTCCATAGGTCTTTGGTGATTATTGGTTTCATATGTAGTAGTATAGGTCTGACGCCCCCATATCCTAATTTATCCATTCTTACCACCTTTCCGTTTGGTTAAACATAATCTTGATTTCTTAATCCATGAGTGTCCTTTTCTTCGAAATAAGTTCATGGGTATCATTTTTTAGGTAACACGTATAAGTGATATCATAGGATGTCTTTCTTTCGCTTTCTTTCTCACTTCAAGGTGTGTGATTATCTCTAGGTCCTTCTGTGGTGGTGCAAACAGCACTGTTTCATGCTTTTCCATGGCTCATGTTCCACTGTGTACATGGACCACTTCTTCTTTGTCCATTCATCTGTTGATGGCCATTTTGGTTGCTTCCAAGTCTTGGCTGTGGTAAATATCACTGCAGTGTAGGATTGCCAGCCTGTGTCTTTTGGATTCTGGTCTTCTCAGGTGATAGGCACAGCAGTGGGTCTACCAGACCCTGTGGTAGCTCAATTTTTACCTTGAAACGCATGTTCTTTCTGTTCTAACTACTGGCTGTTACCAGTTTACCTCCCAGCAGCAGCTACGGGGTACACAGAGTTCTCTAAAACCCGTTCAGCATGTATTGTTTGTGGACTGTTTTGCTGATGATCATCCTGACTGTTGTGAGGTGAACGCTTTCATAGATTGGATTTGCGTGTCTTTATTAATTTCTGATGTTAAGCATTTTTTCCATGCACTTGCTTTGGTTAACGAAAAAAAAAGAGAAGAAAAGACAAAATGTGTGTAAAATATGCCTCTTGAAATTGTCTTCTTGAAAGGTTGCCTCTTTTGAAGTTTTTGGTCGATTTTCGACCCCAGAATGTTTTTTTGAGGACAGGTGTCATTTACAGGCCTGCAATTCAGGTGAATTTTAACTGACCATTTGCACTGGGTTTAAAACTGCTGTTGGAGGAAGGCCAAAATGCTGCAGGATTTCTCCACTCTGAAATCTGGTTACTAGGTCAGCAGAGCCTTCCTGGGAGCTGTGTTCCAAGGTTGGAAGGTAGAATGGCATGAGCCAGGAAGAACGCCCATAATTTTATGCCCCGTTATTTCTTGTTCATTTTTTTAATATAATCTTTTATGACAGCAAATTTGATTGTAATGTTTGCTTTGTTCTAGGTGCGCAAGATGTGTGTGTTTTTTACACCGAGACATATATGTATTCATCTTGGGATCCATTTGCCAGGTAGGTTATGACACAGTGTTGAGAAGGCTTCTCTTGGAATTCTGTAGGTCTTTGGTGATTATGTACTTCACGTGTGTTTGTATATCTCTGTCAACCCCAATATCCTAATATATCCAATCTTTACAACTTTCCAATTGGTTAAGCATAAGTTTGTTTAATAAATCTGTGATTCCTGTTATCTGTGGAAATATCTTCGTTGGTATCCATTTCTAGGTAACACCTATAATTGATATCATAGGATATGTGTCTTTCGCTTTGTGCCTTACTTCAAGTTGTGTGATCACCTCCAGAGTCATCTACGGTTCTTCAAACTGCTTCGTTTCATGTTTTTTCCATGGCTCATATTCCATCTGTACACGTGCCAGTTCTTCTTGGTCCATTCGTATCTTGATGGACTTTTTGGTTGTTTCCATGTCTTGGCGATTGTAATACTGCTGCAGTGCAGTTTTGCCTGAATGTGTCATTCCACTTCCGTCTTCCTAGGTTATAGGCCAAGGAGTGGGCCTGCGGGATCATATGGTATCTCAGTGTTTACCTTTTAAGGGCTGCTCCATTCTCTTTTCATTAGTGGCACTTACCAGTTTACGAGCCACTTAAAGGTGAGAGTGCATTTGCTCACAACCTCTTCAGCATGTAGTGTTTGTATTTCTTTGCTGAGGGTCGTTCTGACTGGTGTGAGCGGATACCATTTTGTGGCTGGATTTGCATGTGTCTAATAATTCCTTATATTGAGCTTATAGCCATGCATTTTTTATTGTTTTTTAAAGAGCGAGTACAGCTTACCTATTCAAATAGTTTCTTGAAGTATGCGGCATATTTTGAATTTATTTTGCCATTACCTCCCTCAACACATTTTGCTGGCAGGTGTCATTTATAGCCCTGCAGTCCTTGTGAATACGAAGTGACGTTTAGCACGGGTTGTAAAACTGCTGTTGCGGCAAACGGCCACAGGGCGGCAGCATTTCTACATTGCCTACTCTAGTTACTAGGGAAACAGTACCTTCTGGGAAGTAGTGTTCCTTGGTTGTAAATTAGAGTGGAATGTGCCCGGATAAACACACAAAGCTTATGTCTCCTTAGTTATGTTTGTTTTTTATATTGACTGTATTTATTGTATCGGAGTAATACTCCGTTGTGTACACGGACCACTTCTTTTTCGTGCATTCATCGGTTGATGGACATTTTGGTTGTTCCAAGTCGTGGCTAGGGTAAATAGTGCTGCAGTGTAGGATTGTCAGCCTGTGTCTTTTCGATTCTGGTCTTCTCAGGTGATAGAGCCAGTAGTGGGCCGACCAGATCATATGGTAGCTCAATTTTGACCTCCTTTCTGTTCTCACTACTGACTGTTACCATTTGACATCCCAGCAGCAGCTAGAGGGTATACAGTTGTCTAAAACCCCTTGAGCATTTATTGTTTGGAGATTTTCTGCTGATGATCATTCTGACTGTTGTCACGTAAACGTTTTTGTAGATTGCATTTGCATGTCTTTAGTAATTCCTGATGTGGAGCTTTTTCCACGGCCTTTTTTGTTAAACGAAAATAAAGAAAAAAAGAAAGAGTGTGAGTTAAATGTGCCTCTTGAAATCGTCGTCTTGAAAGATTGCCCTCTTTTGAATTTTTTCGTCGATATTCGAACCCAGGATTTTTTTGAGGGCAGGTGTCATTTACAGAGGTGCAATTCTTGTGGATAGTAAGAGACCCTGAACGCTGTGTTTAAAGCTGCTTTTGCGGGAGACAGTCACAAGGCTGTGGCATGTCTCCGTTCCCAAATCTGGTTACTAGGGCAAAAGAGCCTTCCTAGGTGTAATGTTCCAACCTGTAAGTTAGAATGGAATGGGCCAGGAAAAACCCCCATGAGATTATGTCTCATTACTTCTTGTTGGTTTTCTTAATTTGATTTTTATTTGTTATCACAGCAAATTTGATTACAATGTTTTGTTTGTTCTGGGTGTGCAAGATGTGGTTCTTTCACATATATGCCTATTATCTGTTCACCTTCGGATCCATTTCCCATGTGGGTTAGGACACAATGTTGAGTAGTCTTCTCTTGGTATTCCATAGGTCTTTGGTGCTTATATATTTCACATGTGTTGGTGTGTCTCTGTTTCCCGCAATATGCTAATTTATCCAGTCCTCAAACCTTTCCATTTGGTTAACCATACGTTTGTTGATCGAATCTTTGATTGCCTTGCTCTGTGAAAAATCTTCACTGGTATCAATTTTCAGGTAACACCATTAAGTGATATCATAGGATATGTGTCCTTCGCCTTCTGACTTACTTCATGTCGTGATTACCTCCAGGCTCATCTACGGTGCTGCAAACGGCATTGTTTCATTTTATTCCTTGGCTACTATTCCATCTGTAGTTGTACCAGTTCTTCTTTTCCATTCATCTTTGGATGGACTTTTTGGTAGCTTCCCTGTCTTGCCTACTGTCATGCTGTTGCAGTGCAGCTTTGCCTGCCTGTGCCTTTCTAATTGTGTCTTCTGAGGTCATAGGCCCAGGATTGTGCCTGCTGAATCCTGTGGTGCCTCAATGGGTATCTGTTAAAGGCAGCTCCATTCTGTTTTCATTAGTGGCTCTTTCCAGTTTAGTCCCACTTAGAGATGAGGGTACGCATTTCTCCACAGCCCCTTCAGCATTTATTGTTTGCAGAATTTTTGCTGATGGTCATTCTGACCGGTGTGAGCTGATACGTGTTTGAAGATTGGATTTGCATATCTTTAACATTTCCTCATGATGAGCATTTTTCCATGACTTTTTTGTTGTTGTTGCTGTTAAAAAGGGAAAAAAAACCAGTGCGTGTAAAATATACCTCTTGAAATTGTCTTCTTGAAACCTTGCCCTGTTTTGAAACTTTTGGTCGATTTTTGACCGCAGGATTTTTTTTGAAGGCGTGTGTCACTTACAAGTTTGCAATTGTTGTTAATATTTAGTGACCATTAGCAGTGGGTTGAATGCTGCTGCTGTGGGAAACGGCCGCACGGCGGCAGCGTTTCTCCTTTCCCAAACCTTGTTACTAGGGCAGCAGAGCTTTCCTGGAACTCGTGTTCCTAGGTTGTAAATTAGAGTGGAATGTGCCAGGAAAACAACGCATAAGTTTATGTCTCAGGACATCTTCTTCATTGTTATAATTTAACTTTTTTAATCAGGGTAATGATTAGAATATTATTTGTTCTAGGTGTACACACACTGGTTCATTTCTAATATATATATATATATATATATATATACACACACACACACACACACACACACACACATACATATATATATTCATGTACAGATCCTCTTCCCATGTAAATTAATACAGAGTGTTCAGTAGACCTCCCTTCGTATATGGTGAGTCTCTTATATATATGTATTTCATATGTATTTGTGTACGTATGGCAGCCCTAACCTTAATTTGCCCATTGCTCCCACCTTTCGTTTTAGATAACCATAGTTGTTTTCTAAGTGTGTGTCTTTCTCTGTGGAAATAAGTTCATTTGTATCAGTTGTTAGATGCCACCCAGAAGTGATATCATAAGGTATTTGTGTTTTGCTTTCCGACTTACCTCATGTTCTGTGATTATCTCTAGCATCATCTATGGTGCTGCAAAGAGCAGTGTTTCCTTGTTTTCCACGGCTGATATTCCACTGTGCACATGGACCACTTCTTCTTTGTCCACTCATCTGCTGATGGCCATTTTGGTTGCTTCCGTGTCTTGGCTTTTGTGCATATTGCTGCAGTGCACCTTTGCCAGCCTGTGTCTTCTCGACTCTGGTCTGCTCGGGTGAAAGGCCCAGCGGTGGGCCTGCTGGATTGAATGGTACCTCAATTTTTACTTTGAGACACAGTTCCTTTGTGTTCTCATGATTGCCTCTTACTCCTTTACACCTCAACAGCAGCTAGAGGATACACAGTTCTCTAAAACCTCTTCAGCATTCATTGTTTGTAGACCTTTTGCTTAGGGTCATTCGAGTGGTGTGTGTTGAAAGCTTTTCATAGATTAGATTGGCATGAGTCTAATAATTCCTGATGTTGAACTTTTGTCCATTTCCCTTTTTATTTGTAAAGTGTGTGTAAATCTTACCTCTCATAGGATCTTTTTGAAAACTTTGCTCTCTTTTAAGTGTTTTGGCCACTCCCTGCCTCAGAACATTTTTTTGAGGGCAGGTGTCCTTTACAGCCCTGAGTCCTTGTGAGTATTAAGTGACCATTAGCCGTGGTTTAAAGCCGCTCTTGCGGGAAACGGCCACAAGGCGGCACAATTTCTCCATTTACCACTCAGGGCATTTGGGCAACAGAGGCTTCCTGGAAATCGTGTTAGTAGGCTGTAAATTAGAGTAGAATGTGCCAAGGCGAACCCCTAACAGCTTATATCTCCTTCTTGTTTGTTTTTTAAACGTAATTTTTCTTTTTCCTCAGAGCAAATTAGATAAAAATGTTGTGTATGTTCTAGGTGTACAGAATCTGGTTCATTATATCTATGTATCTATCTATTCATCTTTGCCTCCTTTCCCATGGACGTTATTACAGAGTGTTGAGTGGACCTCTCTTGGTATTCCATAGGTCTTTGGTGATTATTGGTTTCATATGTAGTAGTATAGGTCTGACGCCCCCATATCCTAATTTATCCATTCTTACCACCTTTCCGTTTGGTTAAACATAATCTTGATTTCTTAATCCATGAGTGTCCTTTTCTTCGAAATAAGTTCATGGGTATCATTTTTTAGGTAACACGTATAAGTGATATCATAGGATGTCTTTCTTTCGCTTTCTTTCTCACTTCAAGGTGTGTGATTATCTCTAGGTCCTTCTGTGGTGGTGCAAACAGCACTGTTTCATGCTTTTCCATGGCTCATGTTCCACTGTGTACATGGACCACTTCTTCTTTGTCCATTCATCTGTTGATGGCCATTTTGGTTGCTTCCAAGTCTTGGCTGTGGTAAATATCACTGCAGTGTAGGATTGCCAGCCTGTGTCTTTTGGATTCTGGTCTTCTCAGGTGATAGGCACAGCAGTGGGTCTACCAGACCCTGTGGTAGCTCAATTTTTACCTTGAAACGCATGTTCTTTCTGTTCTAACTACTGGCTGTTACCAGTTTACCTCCCAGCAGCAGCTACGGGGTACACAGAGTTCTCTAAAACCCGTTCAGCATGTATTGTTTGTGGACTGTTTTGCTGATGATCATCCTGACTGTTGTGAGGTGAACGCTTTCATAGATTGGATTTGCGTGTCTTTATTAATTTCTGATGTTAAGCATTTTTTCCATGCACTTGCTTTGGTTAACGAAAAAAAAAGAGAAGAAAAGACAAAATGTGTGTAAAATATGCCTCTTGAAATTGTCTTCTTGAAAGGTTGCCTCTTTTGAAGTTTTTGGTCGATTTTCGACCCCAGAATGTTTTTTTGAGGACAGGTGTCATTTACAGGCCTGCAATTCAGGTGAATTTTAACTGACCATTTGCACTGGGTTTAAAACTGCTGTTGGAGGAAGGCCAAAATGCTGCAGGATTTCTCCACTCTGAAATCTGGTTACTAGGTCAGCAGAGCCTTCCTGGGAGCTGTGTTCCAAGGTTGGAAGGTAGAATGGCATGAGCCAGGAAGAACGCCCATAATTTTATGCCCCGTTATTTCTTGTTCATTTTTTTAATATAATCTTTTATGACAGCAAATTTGATTGTAATGTTTGCTTTGTTCTAGGTGCGCAAGATGTGTGTGTTTTTTACACCGAGACATATATGTATTCATCTTGGGATCCATTTGCCAGGTAGGTTATGACACAGTGTTGAGAAGGCTTCTCTTGGAATTCTGTAGGTCTTTGGTGATTATGTACTTCACGTGTGTTTGTATATCTCTGTCAACCCCAATATCCTAATATATCCAATCTTTACAACTTTCCAATTGGTTAAGCATAAGTTTGTTTAATAAATCTGTGATTCCTGTTATCTGTGGAAATATCTTCGTTGGTATCCATTTCTAGGTAACACCTATAATTGATATCATAGGATATGTGTCTTTCGCTTTGTGCCTTACTTCAAGTTGTGTGATCACCTCCAGAGTCATCTACGGTTCTTCAAACTGCTTCGTTTCATGTTTTTTCCATGGCTCATATTCCATCTGTACACGTGCCAGTTCTTCTTGGTCCATTCGTATCTTGATGGACTTTTTGGTTGTTTCCATGTCTTGGCGATTGTAATACTGCTGCAGTGCAGTTTTGCCTGAATGTGTCATTCCACTTCCGTCTTCCTAGGTTATAGGCCAAGGAGTGGGCCTGCGGGATCATATGGTATCTCAGTGTTTACCTTTTAAGGGCTGCTCCATTCTCTTTTCATTAGTGGCACTTACCAGTTTACGAGCCACTTAAAGGTGAGAGTGCATTTGCTCACAACCTCTTCAGCATGTGGTGTTTGTATTTCTTTGCTGAGGGTCGTTCTGACTGGTGTGAGCGGATACCATTTTGTGGCTGGATTTGCATGTGTCTAATAATTCCTTATATTGAGCTTATAGCCATGCATTTTTTATTGTTTTTTAAAGAGCGAGTACAGCTTACCTATTCAAATAGTTTCTTGAAGTATGCGGCATATTTTGAATTTATTTTGCCATTACCTCCCTCAACACATTTTGCTGGCAGGTGTCATTTATAGCCCTGCAGTCCTTGTGAATACGAAGTGACGTTTAGCACGGGTTGTAAAACTGCTGTTGCGGCAAACGGCCACAGGGCGGCAGCATTTCTACATTGCCTACTCTAGTTACTAGGGAAACAGTACCTTCTGGGAAGTAGTGTTCCTTGGTTGTAAATTAGAGTGGAATGTGCCCGGATAAACACACAAAGCTTATGTCTCCTTAGTTATGTTTGTTTTTTATATTGACTGTATTTATTGTATCGGAGTAATACTCCGTTGTGTACACGGACCACTTCTTTTTCGTGCATTCATCGGTTGATGGACATTTTGGTTGTTCCAAGTCGTGGCTAGGGTAAATAGTGCTGCAGTGTAGGATTGTCAGCCTGTGTCTTTTCGATTCTGGTCTTCTCAGGTGATAGAGCCAGTAGTGGGCCGACCAGATCATATGGTAGCTCAATTTTGACCTCCTTTCTGTTCTCACTACTGACTGTTACCATTTGACATCCCAGCAGCAGCTAGAGGGTATACAGTTGTCTAAAACCCCTTGAGCATTTATTGTTTGGAGATTTTCTGCTGATGATCATTCTGACTGTTGTCACGTAAACGTTTTTGTAGATTGCATTTGCATGTCTTTAGTAATTCCTGATGTGGAGCTTTTTCCACGGCCTTTTTTGTTAAACGAAAATAAAGAAAAAAAGAAAGAGTGTGAGTTAAATGTGCCTCTTGAAATCGTCGTCTTGAAAGATTGCCCTCTTTTGAATTTTTTCGTCGATATTCGAACCCAGGATTTTTTTGAGGGCAGGTGTCATTTACAGAGGTGCAATTCTTGTGGATAGTAAGAGACCCTGAACGCTGTGTTTAAAGCTGCTTTTGCGGGAGACAGTCACAAGGCTGTGGCATGTCTCCGTTCCCAAATCTGGTTACTAGGGCAAAAGAGCCTTCCTAGGTGTAATGTTCCAACCTGTAAGTTAGAATGGAATGGGCCAGGAAAAACCCCCATGAGATTATGTCTCATTACTTCTTGTTGGTTTTCTTAATTTGATTTTTATTTGTTATCACAGCAAATTTGATTACAATGTTTTGTTTGTTCTGGGTGTGCAAGATGTGGTTCTTTCACCTATATGCCTATTATCTGTTCACCTTCGGATCCATTTCCCATGTGGGTTAGGACACAATGTTGAGTAGTCTTCTCTTGGTATTCCATAGGTCTTTGGTGCTTATATATTTCACATGTGTTGGTGTAGCTCTGTTTCCCGCAATATGCTAATTTATCCAGTCCTCAAACCTTTCCATTTGGTTAACCATACGTTTGTTGATCGAATCTTTGATTGCCTTGCTCTGTGAAAAATCTTCATTGGTATCAATTTTCAGGTAACACCATTAAGTGATATCATAGGATATGTGTCCTTCGCCTTCTGACTTACTTCATGTCGTGATTACCTCCAGGCTCATCTACGGTGCTGCAAACGGCATTGTTTCATTTTATTCCTTGGCTACTATTCCATCTGTACTTGTACCAGTTCTTCTTTTCCATTCATCTTTGGATGGACTTTTTGGTAGCTTCCCTGTCTTGCCTACTGTCATGCTGTTGCAGTGCAGCTTTGCCTGCCTGTGTCTTTCTAATTGTGTCTTCTTAGGTCATAGGCCCAGGATTGTGCCTGCTGAATCCTGTGGTGCCTCAATGGGTATCTGTTAAAGGCAGCTCCATTCTGTTTTCATTAGTGGCTCTTTCCAGTTTAGTCCCACTTAGAGATGAGGGTACGCATTTCTCCACAGCCCCTTCAGCATTTATTGTTTGCAGAATTTTTGCTGATGGTCATTCTGACCGGTGTGAGCTGATACGTGTTTGAAGATTGGATTTGCATATCTTTAACACTTCCTCATGATGAGCATTTTTCCATGACTTTGTTGTTGTTGTTGCTGTTAAAAAGGGAAAAAAAACCAGTGCGTGTAAAATATACCTCTTGAAATTGTCTTCTTGAAACCTTGCCCTGTTTTGAAACTTTTGGTCGATTTTCGACCGCAGGATTTTTTTTGAAGGCGTGTGTCACTTACAAGTTTGCAATTGTTGTTAATATTTAGTGACCATTAGCAGTGGGTTGAATGCTGCTGCTGTGGGAAACGGCCGCACGGCGGCAGCGTTTCTCCTTTCCCAAACCTTATTACTAGGGCAGCAGAGCTTTCCTGGAACTCGTGTTCCTAGGTTGTAAATTAGAATGGAATGTGTCAGGAAAAAAAACGCATAAGTTTATGTCTCAGGACATCTTCTTCATTGTTATAATTTAACTTTTTTAATCAGGGTAATGATTAGAATATTATTTGTTCTAGGTGTACACACTCTGGTTCATTTCTAAAATATATACATATATATATATATATATACACATACACATACATATATATATTCATGTACAGATCCTCTTCCCATGTAAATTAATACAGAATGTTCAGTAGACCTCCCTTCGTATATGGTTAGTCTTTTATATATATGTATTTCATATGTATTTGTGTACGTATGGCAGCCCTAACCTTAATTTGCCCATTGCTCCCACCTTTCGTTTTAGATAACCATAGTTGTTTTCTAAGTGTGTGTCTTTCTCTGTGGAAATAAGTTCATTTGTATCAGTTGTTAGATGCCACCCAGAAGTGATATCATAAGATATTTGTCTTTTGCTTTCCGACTTACCTCATGTTCTGTGATTATCTCTAGCATCATCTATGGTGCTGCAAAGAGCAGTGTTTCCTTGTTTTCCACGGCTGATATTCCACTGTGCACATGGACCACTTCTTCTTTGTCCACTCATCTGCTGATGGCCATTTTGGTTGCTTCCGTGTCTTGGCTTTTGTGCATATTGCTGCAGTGCACCTTTGCCAGCCTGTGTCTTCTCGACTCTGGTCTGCTCGGGTGAAAGGCCCAGCGGTGGGCCTGCTGGATTGAATGGTACCTCAATTTTTACTTTGAGACACAGTTCCTTTGTGTTCTCATGATTGCCTCTTACTCCTTTACACCTCAACAGCAGCTAGAGGGTACACAGTTCTCTAAAACCTCTTCAGCATTCATTGTTTGTAGACCTTTTGCTTAGGGTCGTTCGAGTGGTGTGTGTTGAAAGCTTTTCATAGATTAGATTGGCATGAGTCTAATAATTCCTGATGTTGAACTTTTGTCCATTTCCCTTTTTATTTGTAAAGTGTGTGTAAATCTTACCTCTCATAGGATCTTTTTGAAAACTTTGCTCTCTTTTAAGTGTTTTGGCCACTCCCTGCCTCAGAACATTTTTTTGAGGGCAGGTGTCCTTTACAGCCCTGAGTCCTTGTGAGTATTAAGTGACCATTAGCCGTGGTTTAAAGCCGCTCTTGCGGGAAACGGCCACAAGGCGGCACAATTTCTCCATTTACCACTCAGGGCATTTGGGCAACAGAGGCTTCCTGGAAATCGTGTTAGTAGGCTGTAAATTAGAGTAGAATGTGCCAAGGCGAACCCCTAACAGCTTATATCTCCTTCTTGTTTGTTTTTTAAACGTAATTTTTCTTTTTCCTCAGAGCAAATTAGATAAAAATGTTGTGTATGTTCTAGGTGTACAGAATCTGGTTCATTATATCTATGTATCTATCTATTCATCTTTGCCTCCTTTCCCATGGACGTTATTACAGAGTGTTGAGTGGACCTCTCTTGGTATTCCATAGGTCTTTGGTGATTATTGGTTTCATATGTAGTAGTATAGGTCTGACGCCCCCATATCCTAATTTATCCATTCTTACCACCTTTCCGTTTGGTTAAACATAATCTTGATTTCTTAATCCATGAGTGTCCTTTTCTTCGAAATAAGTTCATGGGTATCATTTTTTAGGTAACACGTATAAGTGATATCATAGGATGTCTTTCTTTCGCTTTCTTTCTCACTTCAAGGTGTGTGATTATCTCTAGGTCCTTCTGTGGTGGTGCAAACAGCACTGTTTCATGCTTTTCCATGGCTCATGTTCCACTGTGTACATGGACCACTTCTTCTTTGTCCATTCATCTGTTGATGGCCATTTTGGTTGCTTCCAAGTCTTGGCTGTGGTAAATATCACTGCAGTGTAGGATTGCCAGCCTGTGTCTTTTGGATTCTGGTCTTCTCAGGTGATAGGCACAGCAGTGGGTCTACCAGACCCTGTGGTAGCTCAATTTTTACCTTGAAACGCATGTTCTTTCTGTTCTAACTACTGGCTGTTACCAGTTTACCTCCCAGCAGCAGCTACGGGGTACACAGAGTTCTCTAAAACCCGTTCAGCATGTATTGTTTGTGGACTGTTTTGCTGATGATCATCCTGACTGTTGTGAGGTGAACGCTTTCATAGATTGGATTTGCGTGTCTTTATTAATTTCTGATGTTAAGCATTTTTTCCATGCACTTGCTTTGGTTAACGAAAAAAAAAGAGAAGAAAAGACAAAATGTGTGTAAAATATGCCTCTTGAAATTGTCTTCTTGAAAGGTTGCCTCTTTTGAAGTTTTTGGTCGATTTTCGACCCCAGAATGTTTTTTTGAGGACAGGTGTCATTTACAGGCCTGCAATTCAGGTGAATTTTAACTGACCATTTGCACTGGGTTTAAAACTGCTGTTGGAGGAAGGCCAAAATGCTGCAGGATTTCTCCACTCTGAAATCTGGTTACTAGGTCAGCAGAGCCTTCCTGGGAGCTGTGTTCCAAGGTTGGAAGGTAGAATGGCATGAGCCAGGAAGAACGCCCATAATTTTATGCCCCGTTATTTCTTGTTCATTTTTTTAATATAATCTTTTATGACAGCAAATTTGATTGTAATGTTTGCTTTGTTCTAGGTGCGCAAGATGTGTGTGTTTTTTACACCGAGACATATATGTATTCATCTTGGGATCCATTTGCCAGGTAGGTTATGACACAGTGTTGAGAAGGCTTCTCTTGGAATTCTGTAGGTCTTTGGTGATTATGTACTTCACGTGTGTTTGTATATCTCTGTCAACCCCAATATCCTAATATATCCAATCTTTACAACTTTCCAATTGGTTAAGCATAAGTTTGTTTAATAAATCTGTGATTCCTGTTATCTGTGGAAATATCTTCGTTGGTATCCATTTCTAGGTAACACCTATAATTGATATCATAGGATATGTGTCTTTCGCTTTGTGCCTTACTTCAAGTTGTGTGATCACCTCCAGAGTCATCTACGGTTCTTCAAACTGCTTCGTTTCATATTTTTTCCATGGCTCATATTCCATCTGTACACGTGCCAGTTCTTCTTGGTCCATTCGTATCTTGATGGACTTTTTGGTTGTTTCCATGTCTTGGCGATTGTAATACTGCTGCAGTGCAGTTTTGCCTGAATGTGTCATTCCACTTCCGTCTTCCTAGGTTATAGGCCAAGGAGTGGGCCTGCGGGATCATATGGTATCTCAGTGTTTACCTTTTAAGGGCTGCTCCATTCTCTTTTCATTAGTGGCACTTACCAGTTTACGAGCCACTTAAAGGTGAGAGTGCATTTGCTCACAACCTCTTCAGCATGTAGTGTTTGTATTTCTTTGCTGAGGGTCGTTCTGACTGGTGTGAGCGGATACCATTTTGTGGCTGGATTTGCATGTGTCTAATAATTCCTTATATTGAGCTTATAGCCATGCATTTTTTATTGTTTTTTAAAGAGCGAGTACAGCTTACCTATTCAAATAGTTTCTTGAAGTATGCGGCATATTTTGAATTTATTTTGCCATTACCTCCCTCAACACATTTTGCTGGCAGGTGTCATTTATAGCCCTGCAGTCCTTGTGAATACGAAGTGACGTTTAGCACGGGTTGTAAAACTGCTGTTGCGGCAAACGGCCACAGGGCGGCAGCATTTCTACATTGCCTACTCTAGTTACTAGGGAAACAGTACCTTCTGGGAAGTAGTGTTCCTTGGTTGTAAATTAGAGTGGAATGTGCCCGGATAAACACACAAAGCTTATGTCTCCTTAGTTATGTTTGTTTTTTATATTGACTGTATTTATTGTATCGGAGTAATACTCCGTTGTGTACACGGACCACTTCTTTTTCGTGCATTCATCGGTTGATGGACATTTTGGTTGTTCCAAGTCGTGGCTAGGGTAAATAGTGCTGCAGTGTAGGATTGTCAGCCTGTGTCTTTTCGATTCTGGTCTTCTCAGGTGATAGAGCCAGTAGTGGGCCGACCAGATCATATGGTAGCTCAATTTTGACCTCCTTTCTGTTCTCACTACTGACTGTTACCATTTGACATCCCAGCAGCAGCTAGAGGGTATACAGTTGTCTAAAACCCCTTGAGCATTTATTGTTTGGAGATTTTCTGCTGATGATCATTCTGACTGTTGTCACGTAAACGTTTTTGTAGATTGCATTTGCATGTCTTTAGTAATTCCTGATGTGGAGCTTTTTCCACGGCCTTTTTTGTTAAACGAAAATAAAGAAAAAAAGAAAGAGTGTGAGTTAAATGTGCCTCTTGAAATCGTCGTCTTGAAAGATTGCCCTCTTTTGAATTTTTTCGTCGATATTCGAACCCAGGATTTTTTTGAGGGCAGGTGTCATTTACAGAGGTGCAATTCTTGTGGATAGTAAGAGACCCTGAACGCTGTGTTTAAAGCTGCTTTTGCGGGAGACAGTCACAAGGCTGTGGCATGTCTCCGTTCCCAAATCTGGTTACTAGGGCAAAAGAGCCTTCCTAGGTGTAATGTTCCAACCTGTAAGTTAGAATGGAATGGGCCAGGAAAAACCCCCATGAGATTATGTCTCATTACTTCTTGTTGGTTTTCTTAATTTGATTTTTATTTGTTATCACAGCAAATTTGATTACAATGTTTTGTTTGTTCTGGGTGTGCAAGATGTGGTTCTTTCACCTATATGCCTATTATCTGTTCACCTTCGGATCCATTTCCCATGTGGGTTAGGACACAATGTTGAGTAGTCTTCTCTTGGTATTCCATAGGTCTTTGGTGCTTATATATTTCACATGTGTTGGTGTGTCTCTGTTTCCCGCAATATGCTAATTTATCCAGTCCTCAAACCTTTCCATTTGGTTAACCATACGTTTGTTGATCGAATCTTTGATTGCCTTGCTCTGTGAAAAATCTTCATTGGTATCAATTTTCAGGTAACAC
This sequence comes from Delphinus delphis, assembly GCF_949987515.2. NCBI lineage: Eukaryota > Metazoa > Chordata > Mammalia > Artiodactyla > Delphinidae > Delphinus > Delphinus delphis. Next base: position 122,064,904 of record NC_082683.1, on the reverse strand, counting down.
CATTAAGTGATATCATAGGATATGTGTCCTTCGCCTTCTGACTTACTTCATGTCGTGATTACCTCCAGGCTCATCTACGGTGCTGCAAACGGCGTTGTTTCATTTTATTCCTTGGCTACTATTCCATCTGTACTTGTACCAGTTCTTCTTTTCCATTCATCTTTGGATGGACTTTTTGGTAGCTTCCCTGTCTTGCCTACTGTCATACTGTTGCAGTGCAGCTTTGCCTGCCTGTGTCTTTCTAATTGTGTCTTCTTAGGTCATAGGCCCAGGATTGTGCCTGCTGAATCCTGTGGTGCCTCAATGGGTATCTGTTAAAGGCAGCTCCATTCTGTTTTCATTAGTGGCTCTTTCCAGTTTAGTCCCACTTAGAGATGAGGGTACGCATTTCTCCACAGCCCCTTCAGCATTTATTGTTTGCAGAATTTTTGCTGATGGTCATTCTGACCGGTGTGAGCTGATACGTGTTTGAAGATTGGATTTGCATATCTTTAACATTTCCTCATGATGAGCATTTTTCCATGACTTTTTTGTTGTTGTTGCTGTTAAAAAGGGAAAAAAAACCAGTGCGTGTAAAATATACCTCTTGAAATTGTCTTCTTGAAACGTTGCCCTGTTTTGAAACTTTTGGTCCATTTTCGACCGCAGGATTTTTTTTGAAGGCGTGTGTCACTTACAAGTTTGCAATTGTTGTTAATATTTAGTGACCATTAGCACTGGGTTGAATGCTGCTGCTGTGGGAAACGGCCGCACGGCGGCAGCGTTTCTCCTTTCCCAAACCTTGTTACTAGGGCAGCAGAGCTTTCCTGGAACTCGTGTTCCTAGGTTGTAAATTAGAGTGGAATGTGCCAGGAAAACAACGCATAAGTTTATGTCTCAGGACATCTTCTTCATTGTTATAATTTAACTTTTTTAATCAGGGTAATGATTAGAATATTATTTGTTCTAGGTGTACACACACTGGTTCATTTCTAATATATATATATATATATATATACACACACACACACACACACACACACACACACACACATACATATATATATTCATGTACAGATCCTCTTCCCATGTAAATTAATACAGAGTGTTCAGTAGACCTCCCTTCGTATATGGTGAGTCTCTTATATATATGTATTTCATATGTATTTGTGTACGTATGGCAGCCCTAACCTTAATTTGCCCATTGCTCCCACCTTTCGTTTTAGATAACCATAGTTGTTTTCTAAGTGTGTGTCTTTCTCTGTGGAAATAAGTTCATTTGTATCAGTTGTTAGATGACACCCAGAAGTGATATCATAAGGTATTTGTCTTTTGCTTTCCGACTTACCTCATGTTCTGTGATTATCTCTAGCATCATCTATGGTGCTGCAAAGAGCAGTGTTTCCTTGTTTTCCACGGCTGATATTCCACTGTGCACATGGACCACTTCTTCTTTGTCCACTCATCTGCTGATGGCCATTTTGGTTGCTTCCGTGTCTTGGCTTTTGTGCATATTGCTGCAGTGCACCTTTGCCAGCCTGTGTCTTCTCGACTCTGGTCTGCTCGGGTGAAAGGCCCAGCGGTGGGCCTGCTGGATTGAATGGTACCTCAATTTTTACTTTGAGACACAGTTCCTTTGTGTTCTCATGATTGCCTCTTACTCCTTTACACCTCAACAGCAGCTAGAGGATACACAGTTCTCTAAAACCTCTTCAGCATTCATTGTTTGTAGACCTTTTGCTTAGGGTCATTCGAGTGGTGTGTGTTGAAAGCTTTTCATAGATTAGATTGGCATGAGTCTAATAATTCCTGATGTTGAACTTTTGTCCATTTCCCTTTTTATTTGTAAAGTGTGTGTAAATCTTACCTCTCATAGGATCTTTTTGAAAACTTTGCTCTCTTTTAAGTGTTTTGGCCACTCCCTGCCTCAGAACATTTTTTTGAGGGCAGGTGTCCTTTACAGCCCTGAGTCCTTGTGAGTATTAAGTGACCATTAGCCGTGGTTTAAAGCCGCTCTTGCGGGAAACGGCCACAAGGCGGCACAATTTCTCCATTTACCACTCAGGGCATTTGGGCAACAGAGGCTTCCTGGAAATCGTGTTAGTAGGCTGTAAATTAGAGTAGAATGTGCCAAGGCGAACCCCTAACAGCTTATATCTCCTTCTTGTTTGTTTTTTAAACGTAATTTTTCTTTTTCCTCAGAGCAAATTAGATAAAAATGTTGTGTATGTTCTAGGTGTACAGAATCTGGTTCATTATATCTATGTATCTATCTATTCATCTTTGCCTCCTTTCCCATGGACGTTATTACAGAGTGTTGAGTGGACCTCTCTTGGTATTCCATAGGTCTTTGGTGATTATTGGTTTCATATGTAGTAGTATAGGTCTGACGCCCCCATATCCTAATTTATCCATTCTTACCACCTTTCCGTTTGGTTAAACATAATCTTGATTTCTTAATCCATGAGTGTCCTTTTCTTCGAAATAAGTTCATGGGTATCATTTTTTAGGTAACACGTATAAGTGATATCATAGGATGTCTTTCTTTCGCTTTCTTTCTCACTTCAAGGTGTGTGATTATCTCTAGGTCCTTCTGTGGTGGTGCAAACAGCACTGTTTCATGCTTTTCCATGGCTCATGTTCCACTGTGTACATGGACCACTTCTTCTTTGTCCATTCATCTGTTGATGGCCATTTTGGTTGCTTCCAAGTCTTGGCTGTGGTAAATATCACTGCAGTGTAGGATTGCCAGCCTGTGTCTTTTGGATTCTGGTCTTCTCAGGTGATAGGCACAGCAGTGGGTCTACCAGACCCTGTGGTAGCTCAATTTTTACCTTGAAACGCATGTTCTTTCTGTTCTAACTACTGGCTGTTACCAGTTTACCTCCCAGCAGCAGCTACGGGGTACACAGAGTTCTCTAAAACCCGTTCAGCATGTATTGTTTGTGGACTGTTTTGCTGATGATCATCCTGACTGTTGTGAGGTGAACGCTTTCATAGATTGGATTTGCGTGTCTTTATTAATTTCTGATGTTAAGCATTTTTTCCATGCACTTGCTTTGGTTAACGAAAAAAAAAGAGAAGAAAAGACAGAATGTGTGTAAAATATGCCTCTTGAAATTGTCTTCTTGAAAGGTTGCCTCTTTTGAAGTTTTTGGTCGATTTTCGACCCCAGAATGTTTTTTTGAGGACAGGTGTCATTTACAGGCCTGCAATTCAGGTGAATTTTAACTGACCATTTGCACTGGGTTTAAAACTGCTGTTGGAGGAAGGCCAAAATGCTGCAGGATTTCTCCACTCTGAAATCTGGTTACTAGGTCAGCAGAGCCTTCCTGGGAGCTGTGTTCCAAGGTTGGAAGGTAGAATGGCATGAGCCAGGAAGAACGCCCATAATTTTATGCCCCGTTATTTCTTGTTCATTTTTTTAATATAATCTTTTATGACAGCAAATTTGATTGTAATGTTTGCTTTGTTCTAGGTGCGCAAGATGTGTGTGTTTTTTACACCGAGACATATATGTATTCATCTTGGGATCCATTTGCCAGGTAGGTTATGACACAGTGTTGAGAAGGCTTCTCTTGGAATTCTGTAGGTCTTTGGTGATTATGTACTTCACGTGTGTTTGTATATCTCTGTCAACCCCAATATCCTAATATATCCAATCTTTACAACTTTCCAATTGGTTAAGCATAAGTTTGTTTAATAAATCTGTGATTCCTGTTATCTGTGGAAATATCTTCGTTGGTATCCATTTCTAGGTAACACCTATAATTGATATCATAGGATATGTGTCTTTCGCTTTGTGCCTTACTTCAAGTTGTGTGATCACCTCCAGAGTCATCTACGGTTCTTCAAACTGCTTCGTTTCATGTTTTTTCCATGGCTCATATTCCATCTGTACACGTGCCAGTTCTTCTTGGTCCATTCGTATCTTGATGGACTTTTTGGTTGTTTCCATGTCTTGGCGATTGTAATACTGCTGCAGTGCAGTTTTGCCTGAATGTGTCATTCCACTTCCGTCTTCCTAGGTTATAGGCCAAGGAGTGGGCCTGCGGGATCATATGGTATCTCAGTGTTTACCTTTTAAGGGCTGCTCCATTCTCTTTTCATTAGTGGCACTTACCAGTTTACGAGCCACTTAAAGGTGAGAGTGCATTTGCTCACAACCTCTTCAGCATGTGGTGTTTGTATTTCTTTGCTGAGGGTCGTTCTGACTGGTGTGAGCGGGTACCATTTTGTGGCTGGATTTGCATGTGTCTAATAATTCCTTATATTGAGCTTATAGCCATGCATTTTTTATTGTTTTTTAAAGAGCGAGTACAGCTTACCTATTCAAATAGTTTCTTGAAGTATGCGGCATATTTTGAATTTATTTTGCCATTACCTCCCTCAACACATTTTGCTGGCAGGTGTCATTTATAGCCCTGCAGTCCTTGTGAATACGAAGTGACGTTTAGCACGGGTTGTAAAACTGCTGTTGCGGCAAACGGCCACAGGGCGGCAGCATTTCTACATTGCCTACTCTAGTTACTAGGGAAACAGTACCTTCTGGGAAGTAGTGTTCCTTGGTTGTAAATTAGAGTGGAATGTGCCCGGATAAACACACAAAGCTTATGTCTCCTTAGTTATGTTTGTTTTTTATATTGACTGTATTTATTGTATCGGAGTAATACTCCGTTGTGTACACGGACCACTTCTTTTTCGTGCATTCATCGGTTGATGGACATTTTGGTTGTTCCAAGTCGTGGCTAGGGTAAATAGTGCTGCAGTGTAGGATTGTCAGCCTGTGTCTTTTCGATTCTGGTCTTCTCAGGTGATAGAGCCAGTAGTGGGCCGACCAGATCATATGGTAGCTCAATTTTGACCTCCTTTCTGTTCTCACTACTGACTGTTACCATTTGACATCCCAGCAGCAGCTAGAGGGTATACAGTTGTCTAAAACCCCTTGAGCATTTATTGTTTGGAGATTTTCTGCTGATGATCATTCTGACTGTTGTCACGTAAACGTTTTTGTAGATTGCATTTGCATGTCTTTAGTAATTCCTGATGTGGAGCTTTTTCCACGGCCTTTTTTGTTAAACGAAAATAAAGAAAAAAAGAAAGAGTGTGAGTTAAATGTGCCTCTTGAAATCGTCGTCTTGAAAGATTGCCCTCTTTTGAATTTTTTCGTCGATATTCGAACCCAGGATTTTTTTGAGGGCAGGTGTCATTTACAGAGGTGCAATTCTTGTGGATAGTAAGAGACCCTGAACGCTGTGTTTAAAGCTGCTTTTGCGGGAGACAGTCACAAGGCTGTGGCATGTCTCCGTTCCCAAATCTGGTTACTAGGGCAAAAGAGCCTTCCTAGGTGTAATGTTCCAACCTGTAAGTTAGAATGGAATGGGCCAGGAAAAACCCCCATGAGATTATGTCTCATTACTTCTTGTTGGTTTTCTTAATTTGATTTTTATTTGTTATCACAGCAAATTTGATTACAATGTTTTGTTTGTTCTGGGTGTGCAAGATGTGGTTCTTTCACCTATATGCCTATTATCTGTTCACCTTCGGATCCATTTCCCATGTGGGTTAGGACACAATGTTGAGTAGTCTTCTCTTGGTATTCCATAGGTCTTTGGTGCTTATATATTTCACATGTGTTGGTGTAGCTCTGTTTCCCGCAATATGCTAATTTATCCAGTCCTCAAACCTTTCCATTTGGTTAACCATACGTTTGTTGATCGAATCTTTGATTGCCTTGCTCTGTGAAAAATCTTCATTGGTATCAATTTTCAGGTAACACCATTAAGTGATATCATAGGATATGTGTCCTTCGCCTTCTGACTTACTTCATGTCGTGATTACCTCCAGGCTCATCTACGGTGCTGCAAACGGCATTGTTTCATTTTATTCCTTGGCTACTATTCCATCTGTACTTGTACCAGTTCTTCTTTTCCATTCATCTTTGGATGGACTTTTTGGTAGCTTCCCTGTCTTGCCTACTGTCATGCTGTTGCAGTGCAGCTTTGCCTGCCTGTGTCTTTCTAATTGTGTCTTCTTAGGTCATAGGCCCAGGATTGTGCCTGCTGAATCCTGTGGTGCCTCAATGGGTATCTGTTAAAGGCAGCTCCATTCTGTTTTCATTAGTGGCTCTTTCCAGTTTAGTCCCACTTAGAGATGAGGGTACGCATTTCTCCACAGCCCCTTCAGCATTTATTGTTTGCAGAATTTTTGCTGATGGTCATTCTGACCGGTGTGAGCTGATACGTGTTTGAAGATTGGATTTGCATATCTTTAACACTTCCTCATGATGAGCATTTTTCCATGACTTTGTTGTTGTTGTTGCTGTTAAAAAGGGAAAAAAAACCAGTGCGTGTAAAATATACCTCTTGAAATTGTCTTCTTGAAACCTTGCCCTGTTTTGAAACTTTTGGTCGATTTTCGACCGCAGGATTTTTTTTGAAGGCGTGTGTCACTTACAAGTTTGCAATTGTTGTTAATATTTAGTGACCATTAGCAGTGGGTTGAATGCTGCTGCTGTGGGAAACGGCCGCACGGCGGCAGCGTTTCTCCTTTCCCAAACCTTATTACTAGGGCAGCAGAGCTTTCCTGGAACTCGTGTTCCTAGGTTGTAAATTAGAATGGAATGTGTCAGGAAAAAAAACGCATAAGTTTATGTCTCAGGACATCTTCTTCATTGTTATAATTTAACTTTTTTAATCAGGGTAATGATTAGAATATTATTTGTTCTAGGTGTACACACTCTGGTTCATTTCTAAAATATATACATATATATATATATATATACACATACACATACATATATATATTCATGTACAGATCCTCTTCCCATGTAAATTAATACAGAATGTTCAGTAGACCTCCCTTCGTATATGGTTAGTCTTTTATATATATGTATTTCATATGTATTTGTGTACGTATGGCAGCCCTAACCTTAATTTGCCCATTGCTCCCACCTTTCGTTTTAGATAACCATAGTTGTTTTCTAAGTGTGTGTCTTTCTCTGTGGAAATAAGTTCATTTGTATCAGTTGTTAGATGCCACCCAGAAGTGATATCATAAGATATTTGTCTTTTGCTTTCCGACTTACCTCATGTTCTGTGATTATCTCTAGCATCATCTATGGTGCTGCAAAGAGCAGTGTTTCCTTGTTTTCCACGGCTGATATTCCACTGTGCACATGGACCACTTCTTCTTTGTCCACTCATCTGCTGATGGCCATTTTGGTTGCTTCCGTGTCTTGGCTTTTGTGCATATTGCTGCAGTGCACCTTTGCCAGCCTGTGTCTTCTCGACTCTGGTCTGCTCGGGTGAAAGGCCCAGCGGTGGGCCTGCTGGATTGAATGGTACCTCAATTTTTACTTTGAGACACAGTTCCTTTGTGTTCTCATGATTGCCTCTTACTCCTTTACACCTCAACAGCAGCTAGAGGGTACACAGTTCTCTAAAACCTCTTCAGCATTCATTGTTTGTAGACCTTTTGCTTAGGGTCGTTCGAGTGGTGTGTGTTGAAAGCTTTTCATAGATTAGATTGGCATGAGTCTAATAATTCCTGATGTTGAACTTTTGTCCATTTCCCTTTTTATTTGTAAAGTGTGTGTAAATCTTACCTCTCATAGGATCTTTTTGAAAACTTTGCTCTCTTTTAAGTGTTTTGGCCACTCCCTGCCTCAGAACATTTTTTTGAGGGCAGGTGTCCTTTACAGCCCTGAGTCCTTGTGAGTATTAAGTGACCATTAGCCGTGGTTTAAAGCCGCTCTTGCGGGAAACGGCCACAAGGCGGCACAATTTCTCCATTTACCACTCAGGGCATTTGGGCAACAGAGGCTTCCTGGAAATCGTGTTAGTAGGCTGTAAATTAGAGTAGAATGTGCCAAGGCGAACCCCTAACAGCTTATATCTCCTTCTTGTTTGTTTTTTAAACGTAATTTTTCTTTTTCCTCAGAGCAAATTAGATAAAAATGTTGTGTATGTTCTAGGTGTACAGAATCTGGTTCATTATATCTATGTATCTATCTATTCATCTTTGCCTCCTTTCCCATGGACGTTATTACAGAGTGTTGAGTGGACCTCTCTTGGTATTCCATAGGTCTTTGGTGATTATTGGTTTCATATGTAGTAGTATAGGTCTGACGCCCCCATATCCTAATTTATCCATTCTTACCACCTTTCCGTTTGGTTAAACATAATCTTGATTTCTTAATCCATGAGTGTCCTTTTCTTCGAAATAAGTTCATGGGTATCATTTTTTAGGTAACACGTATAAGTGATATCATAGGATGTCTTTCTTTCGCTTTCTTTCTCACTTCAAGGTGTGTGATTATCTCTAGGTCCTTCTGTGGTGGTGCAAACAGCACTGTTTCATGCTTTTCCATGGCTCATGTTCCACTGTGTACATGGACCACTTCTTCTTTGTCCATTCATCTGTTGATGGCCATTTTGGTTGCTTCCAAGTCTTGGCTGTGGTAAATATCACTGCAGTGTAGGATTGCCAGCCTGTGTCTTTTGGATTCTGGTCTTCTCAGGTGATAGGCACAGCAGTGGGTCTACCAGACCCTGTGGTAGCTCAATTTTTACCTTGAAACGCATGTTCTTTCTGTTCTAACTACTGGCTGTTACCAGTTTACCTCCCAGCAGCAGCTACGGGGTACACAGAGTTCTCTAAAACCCGTTCAGCATGTATTGTTTGTGGACTGTTTTGCTGATGATCATCCTGACTGTTGTGAGGTGAACGCTTTCATAGATTGGATTTGCGTGTCTTTATTAATTTCTGATGTTAAGCATTTTTTCCATGCACTTGCTTTGGTTAACGAAAAAAAAAGAGAAGAAAAGACAAAATGTGTGTAAAATATGCCTCTTGAAATTGTCTTCTTGAAAGGTTGCCTCTTTTGAAGTTTTTGGTCGATTTTCGACCCCAGAATGTTTTTTTGAGGACAGGTGTCATTTACAGGCCTGCAATTCAGGTGAATTTTAACTGACCATTTGCACTGGGTTTAAAACTGCTGTTGGAGGAAGGCCAAAATGCTGCAGGATTTCTCCACTCTGAAATCTGGTTACTAGGTCAGCAGAGCCTTCCTGGGAGCTGTGTTCCAAGGTTGGAAGGTAGAATGGCATGAGCCAGGAAGAACGCCCATAATTTTATGCCCCGTTATTTCTTGTTCATTTTTTTAATATAATCTTTTATGACAGCAAATTTGATTGTAATGTTTGCTTTGTTCTAGGTGCGCAAGATGTGTGTGTTTTTTACACCGAGACATATATGTATTCATCTTGGGATCCATTTGCCAGGTAGGTTATGACACAGTGTTGAGAAGGCTTCTCTTGGAATTCTGTAGGTCTTTGGTGATTATGTACTTCACGTGTGTTTGTATATCTCTGTCAACCCCAATATCCTAATATATCCAATCTTTACAACTTTCCAATTGGTTAAGCATAAGTTTGTTTAATAAATCTGTGATTCCTGTTATCTGTGGAAATATCTTCGTTGGTATCCATTTCTAGGTAACACCTATAATTGATATCATAGGATATGTGTCTTTCGCTTTGTGCCTTACTTCAAGTTGTGTGATCACCTCCAGAGTCATCTACGGTTCTTCAAACTGCTTCGTTTCATATTTTTTCCATGGCTCATATTCCATCTGTACACGTGCCAGTTCTTCTTGGTCCATTCGTATCTTGATGGACTTTTTGGTTGTTTCCATGTCTTGGCGATTGTAATACTGCTGCAGTGCAGTTTTGCCTGAATGTGTCATTCCACTTCCGTCTTCCTAGGTTATAGGCCAAGGAGTGGGCCTGCGGGATCATATGGTATCTCAGTGTTTACCTTTTAAGGGCTGCTCCATTCTCTTTTCATTAGTGGCACTTACCAGTTTACGAGCCACTTAAAGGTGAGAGTGCATTTGCTCACAACCTCTTCAGCATGTAGTGTTTGTATTTCTTTGCTGAGGGTCGTTCTGACTGGTGTGAGCGGATACCATTTTGTGGCTGGATTTGCATGTGTCTAATAATTCCTTATATTGAGCTTATAGCCATGCATTTTTTATTGTTTTTTAAAGAGCGAGTACAGCTTACCTATTCAAATAGTTTCTTGAAGTATGCGGCATATTTTGAATTTATTTTGCCATTACCTCCCTCAACACATTTTGCTGGCAGGTGTCATTTATAGCCCTGCAGTCCTTGTGAATACGAAGTGACGTTTAGCACGGGTTGTAAAACTGCTGTTGCGGCAAACGGCCACAGGGCGGCAGCATTTCTACATTGCCTACTCTAGTTACTAGGGAAACAGTACCTTCTGGGAAGTAGTGTTCCTTGGTTGTAAATTAGAGTGGAATGTGCCCGGATAAACACACAAAGCTTATGTCTCCTTAGTTATGTTTGTTTTTTATATTGACTGTATTTATTGTATCGGAGTAATACTCCGTTGTGTACACGGACCACTTCTTTTTCGTGCATTCATCGGTTGATGGACATTTTGGTTGTTCCAAGTCGTGGCTAGGGTAAATAGTGCTGCAGTGTAGGATTGTCAGCCTGTGTCTTTTCGATTCTGGTCTTCTCAGGTGATAGAGCCAGTAGTGGGCCGACCAGATCATATGGTAGCTCAATTTTGACCTCCTTTCTGTTCTCACTACTGACTGTTACCATTTGACATCCCAGCAGCAGCTAGAGGGTATACAGTTGTCTAAAACCCCTTGAGCATTTATTGTTTGGAGATTTTCTGCTGATGATCATTCTGACTGTTGTCACGTAAACGTTTTTGTAGATTGCATTTGCATGTCTTTAGTAATTCCTGATGTGGAGCTTTTTCCACGGCCTTTTTTGTTAAACGAAAATAAAGAAAAAAAGAAAGAGTGTGAGTTAAATGTGCCTCTTGAAATCGTCGTCTTGAAAGATTGCCCTCTTTTGAATTTTTTCGTCGATATTCGAACCCAGGATTTTTTTGAGGGCAGGTGTCATTTACAGAGGTGCAATTCTTGTGGATAGTAAGAGACCCTGAACGCTGTGTTTAAAGCTGCTTTTGCGGGAGACAGTCACAAGGCTGTGGCATGTCTCCGTTCCCAAATCTGGTTACTAGGGCAAAAGAGCCTTCCTAGGTGTAATGTTCCAACCTGTAAGTTAGAATGGAATGGGCCAGGAAAAACCCCCATGAGATTATGTCTCATTACTTCTTGTTGGTTTTCTTAATTTGATTTTTATTTGTTATCACAGCAAATTTGATTACAATGTTTTGTTTGTTCTGGGTGTGCAAGATGTGGTTCTTTCACCTATATGCCTATTATCTGTTCACCTTCGGATCCATTTCCCATGTGGGTTAGGACACAATGTTGAGTAGTCTTCTCTTGGTATTCCATAGGTCTTTGGTGCTTATATATTTCACATGTGTTGGTGTGTCTCTGTTTCCCGCAATATGCTAATTTATCCAGTCCTCAAACCTTTCCATTTGGTTAACCATACGTTTGTTGATCGAATCTTTGATTGCCTTGCTCTGTGAAAAATCTTCATTGGTATCAATTTTCAGGTAACACCATTAAGTGATATCATAGGATATGTGTCCTTCGCCTTCTGACTTACTTCATGTCGTGATTACCTCCAGGCTCATCTACGGTGCTGCAAACGGCGTTGTTTCATTTTATTCCTTGGCTACTATTCCATCTGTACTTGTACCAGTTCTTCTTTTCCATTCATCTTTGGATGGACTTTTTGGTAGCTTCCCTGTCTTGCCTACTGTCATACTGTTGCAGTGCAGCTTTGCCTGCCTGTGTCTTTCTAATTGTGTCTTCTTAGGTCATAGGCCCAGGATTGTGCCTGCTGAATCCTGTGGTGCCTCAATGGGTATCTGTTAAAGGCAGCTCCATTCTGTTTTCATTAGTGGCTCTTTCCAGTTTAGTCCCACTTAGAGATGAGGGTACGCATTTCTCCACAGCCCCTTCAGCATTTATTGTTTGCAGAATTTTTGCTGATGGTCATTCTGACCGGTGTGAGCTGATACGTGTTTGAAGATTGGATTTGCATATCTTTAACATTTCCTCATGATGAGCATTTTTCCATGACTTTTTTGTTGTTGTTGCTGTTAAAAAGGGAAAAAAAACCAGTGCGTGTAAAATATACCTCTTGAAATTGTCTTCTTGAAACGTTGCCCTGTTTTGAAACTTTTGGTCCATTTTCGACCGCAGGATTTTTTTTGAAGGCGTGTGTCACTTACAAGTTTGCAATTGTTGTTAATATTTAGTGACCATTAGCACTGGGTTGAATGCTGCTGCTGTGGGAAACGGCCGCACGGCGGCAGCGTTTCTCCTTTCCCAAACCTTGTTACTAGGGCAGCAGAGCTTTCCTGGAACTCGTGTTCCTAGGTTGTAAATTAGAGTGGAATGTGCCAGGAAAACAACGCATAAGTTTATGTCTCAGGACATCTTCTTCATTGTTATAATTTAACTTTTTTAATCAGGGTAATGATTAGAATATTATTTGTTCTAGGTGTACACACACTGGTTCATTTCTAATATATATATATATATATATATATACACACACACACACACACACACACACACACACACATACATATATATATTCATGTACAGATCCTCTTCCCATGTAAATTAATACAGAGTGTTCAGTAGACCTCCCTTCGTATATGGTGAGTCTCTTATATATATGTATTTCATATGTATTTGTGTACGTATGGCAGCCCTAACCTTAATTTGCCCATTGCTCCCACCTTTCGTTTTAGATAACCATAGTTGTTTTCTAAGTGTGTGTCTTTCTCTGTGGAAATAAGTTCATTTGTATCAGTTGTTAGATGACACCCAGAAGTGATATCATAAGGTATTTGTGTTTTGCTTTCCGACTTACCTCATGTTCTGTGATTATCTCTAGCATCATCTATGGTGCTGCAAAGAGCAGTGTTTCCTTGTTTTCCACGGCTGATATTCCACTGTGCACATGGACCACTTCTTCTTTGTCCACTCATCTGCTGATGGCCATTTTGGTTGCTTCCGTGTCTTGGCTTTTGTGCATATTGCTGCAGTGCACCTTTGCCAGCCTGTGTCTTCTCGACTCTGGTCTGCTCGGGTGAAAGGCCCAGCGGTGGGCCTGCTGGATTGAATGGTACCTCAATTTTTACTTTGAGACACAGTTCCTTTGTGTTCTCATGATTGCCTCTTACTCCTTTACACCTCAACAGCAGCTAGAGGATACACAGTTCTCTAAAACCTCTTCAGCATTCATTGTTTGTAGACCTTTTGCTTAGGGTCATTCGAGTGGTGTGTGTTGAAAGCTTTTCATAGATTAGATTGGCATGAGTCTAATAATTCCTGATGTTGAACTTTTGTCCATTTCCCTTTTTATTTGTAAAGTGTGTGTAAATCTTACCTCTCATAGGATCTTTTTGAAAACTTTGCTCTCTTTTAAGTGTTTTGGCCACTCCCTGCCTCAGAACATTTTTTTGAGGGCAGGTGTCCTTTACAGCCCTGAGTCCTTGTGAGTATTAAGTGACCATTAGCCGTGGTTTAAAGCCGCTCTTGCGGGAAACGGCCACAAGGCGGCACAATTTCTCCATTTACCACTCAGGGCATTTGGGCAACAGAGGCTTCCTGGAAATCGTGTTAGTAGGCTGTAAATTAGAGTAGAATGTGCCAAGGCGAACCCCTAACAGCTTATATCTCCTTCTTGTTTGTTTTTTAAACGTAATTTTTCTTTTTCCTCAGAGCAAATTAGATAAAAATGTTGTGTATGTTCTAGGTGTACAGAATCTGGTTCATTATATCTATGTATCTATCTATTCATCTTTGCCTCCTTTCCCATGGACGTTATTACAGAGTGTTGAGTGGACCTCTCTTGGTTTTCCATAGGTCTTTGGTGATTATTGGTTTCATATGTAGTAGTATAGGTCTGACGCCCCCATATCCTAATTTATCCATTCTTACCACCTTTCCGTTTGGTTAAACATAATCTTGATTTCTTAATCCATGAGTGTCCTTTTCTTCGAAATAAGTTCATGGGTATCATTTTTTAGGTAACACGTATAAGTGATATCATAGGATGTCTTTCTTTCGCTTTCTTTCTCACTTCAAGGTGTGTGATTATCTCTAGGTCCTTCTGTGGTGGTGCAAACAGCACTGTTTCATGCTTTTCCATGGCTCATGTTCCACTGTGTACATGGACCACTTCTTCTTTGTCCATTCATCTGTTGATGGCCATTTTGGTTGCTTCCAAGTCTTGGCTGTGGTAAATATCACTGCAGTGTAGGATTGCCAGCCTGTGTCTTTTGGATTCTGGTCTTCTCAGGTGATAGGCACAGCAGTGGGTCTACCAGACCCTGTGGTAGCTCAATTTTTACCTTGAAACGCATGTTCTTTCTGTTCTAACTACTGGCTGTTACCAGTTTACCTCCCAGCAGCAGCTACGGGGTACACAGAGTTCTCTAAAACCCGTTCAGCATGTATTGTTTGTGGACTGTTTTGCTGATGATCATCCTGACTGTTGTGAGGTGAACGCTTTCATAGATTGGATTTGCGTGTCTTTATTAATTTCTGATGTTAAGCATTTTTTCCATGCACTTGCTTTGGTTAACGAAAAAAAAAGAGAAGAAAAGACAGAATGTGTGTAAAATATGCCTCTTGAAATTGTCTTCTTGAAAGGTTGCCTCTTTTGAAGTTTTTGGTCGATTTTCGACCCCAGAATGTTTTTTTGAGGACAGGTGTCATTTACAGGCCTGCAATTCAGGTGAATTTTAACTGACCATTTGCACTGGGTTTAAAACTGCTGTTGGAGGAAGGCCAAAATGCTGCAGGATTTCTCCACTCTGAAATCTGGTTACTAGGTCAGCAGAGCCTTCCTGGGAGCTGTGTTCCAAGGTTGGAAGGTAGAATGGCATGAGCCAGGAAGAACGCCCATAATTTTATGCCCCGTTATTTCTTGTTCATTTTTTTAATATAATCTTTTATGACAGCAAATTTGATTGTAATGTTTGCTTTGTTCTAGGTGCGCAAGATGTGTGTGTTTTTTACACCGAGACATATATGTATTCATCTTGGGATCCATTTGCCAGGTAGGTTATGACACAGTGTTGAGAAGGCTTCTCTTGGAATTCTGTAGGTCTTTGGTGATTATGTACTTCACGTGTGTTTGTATATCTCTGTCAACCCCAATATCCTAATATATCCAATCTTTACAACTTTCCAATTGGTTAAGCATAAGTTTGTTTAATAAATCTGTGATTCCTGTTATCTGTGGAAATATCTTCGTTGGTATCCATTTCTAGGTAACACCTATAATTGATATCATAGGATATGTGTCTTTCGCTTTGTGCCTTACTTCAAGTTGTGTGATCACCTCCAGAGTCATCTACGGTTCTTCAAACTGCTTCGTTTCATGTTTTTTCCATGGCTCATATTCCATCTGTACACGTGCCAGTTCTTCTTGGTCCATTCGTATCTTGATGGACTTTTTGGTTGTTTCCATGTCTTGGCGATTGTAATACTGCTGCAGTGCAGTTTTGCCTGAATGTGTCATTCCACTTCCGTCTTCCTAGGTTATAGGCCAAGGAGTGGGCCTGCGGGATCATATGGTATCTCAGTGTTTACCTTTTAAGGGCTGCTCCATTCTCTTTTCATTAGTGGCACTTACCAGTTTACGAGCCACTTAAAGGTGAGAGTGCATTTGCTCACAACCTCTTCAGCATGTGGTGTTTGTATTTCTTTGCTGAGGGTCGTTCTGACTGGTGTGAGCGGATACCATTTTGTGGCTGGATTTGCATGTGTCTAATAATTCCTTATATTGAGCTTATAGCCATGCATTTTTTATTGTTTTTTAAAGAGCGAGTACAGCTTACCTATTCAAATAGTTTCTTGAAGTATGCGGCATATTTTGAATTTATTTTGCCATTACCTCCCTCAACACATTTTGCTGGCAGGTGTCATTTATAGCCCTGCAGTCCTTGTGAATACGAAGTGACGTTTAGCACGGGTTGTAAAACTGCTGTTGCGGCAAACGGCCACAGGGCGGCAGCATTTCTACATTGCCTACTCTAGTTACTAGGGAAACAGTACCTTCTGGGAAGTAGTGTTCCTTGGTTGTAAATTAGAGTGGAATGTGCCCGGATAAACACACAAAGCTTATGTCTCCTTAGTTATGTTTGTTTTTTATATTGACTGTATTTATTGTATCGGAGTAATACTCCGTTGTGTACACGGACCACTTCTTTTTCGTGCATTCATCGGTTGATGGACATTTTGGTTGTTCCAAGTCGTGGCTAGGGTAAATAGTGCTGCAGTGTAGGATTGTCAGCCTGTGTCTTTTCGATTCTGGTCTTCTCAGGTGATAGAGCCAGTAGTGGGCCGACCAGATCATATGGTAGCTCAATTTTGACCTCCTTTCTGTTCTCACTACTGACTGTTACCATTTGACATCCCAGCAGCAGCTAGAGGGTATACAGTTGTCTAAAACCCCTTGAGCATTTATTGTTTGGAGATTTTCTGCTGATGATCATTCTGACTGTTGTCACGTAAACGTTTTTGTAGATTGCATTTGCATGTCTTTAGTAATTCCTGATGTGGAGCTTTTTCCACGGCCTTTTTTGTTAAACGAAAATAAAGAAAAAAAGAAAGAGTGTGAGTTAAATGTGCCTCTTGAAATCGTCGTCTTGAAAGATTGCCCTCTTTTGAATTTTTTCGTCGATATTCGAACCCAGGATTTTTTTGAGGGCAGGTGTCATTTACAGAGGTGCAATTCTTGTGGATAGTAAGAGACCCTGAACGCTGTGTTTAAAGCTGCTTTTGCGGGAGACAGTCACAAGGCTGTGGCATGTCTCCGTTCCCAAATCTGGTTACTAGGGCAAAAGAGCCTTCCTAGGTGTAATGTTCCAACCTGTAAGTTAGAATGGAATGGGCCAGGAAAAACCCCCATGAGATTATGTCTCATTACTTCTTGTTGGTTTTCTTAATTTGATTTTTATTTGTTATCACAGCAAATTTGATTACAATGTTTTGTTTGTTCTGGGTGTGCAAGATGTGGTTCTTTCACCTATATGCCTATTATCTGTTCACCTTCGGATCCATTTCCCATGTGGGTTAGGACACAATGTTGAGTAGTCTTCTCTTGGTATTCCATAGGTCTTTGGTGCTTATATATTTCACATGTGTTGGTGTGTCTCTGTTTCCCGCAATATGCTAATTTATCCAGTCCTCAAACCTTTCCATTTGGTTAACCATACGTTTGTTGATCGAATCTTTGATTGCCTTGCTCTGTGAAAAATCTTCATTGGTATCAATTTTCAGGTAACACCATTAAGTGATATCATAGGATATGTGTCCTTCGCCTTCTGACTTACTTCATGTCGTGATTACCTCCAGGCTCATCTACGGTGCTGCAAACGGCGTTGTTTCATTTTATTCCTTGGCTACTATTCCATCTGTACTTGTACCAGTTCTTCTTTTCCATTCATCTTTGGATGGACTTTTTGGTAGCTTCCCTGTCTTGCCTACTGTCATGCTGTTGCAGTGCAGCTTTGCCTGCCTGTGTCTTTCTAATTGTGTCTTCTTAGGTCATAGGCCCAGGATTGTGCCTGCTGAATCCTGTGGTGCCTCAATGGGTATCTGTTAAAGGCAGCTCCATTCTGTTTTCATTAGTGGCTCTTTCCAGTTTAGTCCCACTTAGAGATGAGGGTACGCATTTCTCCACAGCCCCTTCAGCATTTATTGTTTGCAGAATTTTTGCTGATGGTCATTCTGACCGGTGTGAGCTGATACGTGTTTGAAGATTGGATTTGCATATCTTTAACATTTCCTCATGATGAGCATTTTTCCATGACTTTGTTGTTGTTGTTGCTGTTAAAAAGGGAAAAAAAACCAGTGCGTGTAAAATATACCTCTTGAAATTGTCTTCTTGAAACGTTGCCCTGTTTTGAAACTTTTGGTCCATTTTCGACCGCAGGATTTTTTTTGAAGGCGTGTGTCACTTACAAGTTTGCAATTGTTGTTAATATTTAGTGACCATTAGCACTGGGTTGAATGCTGCTGCTGTGGGAAACGGCCGCACGGCGGCAGCGTTTCTCCTTTCCCAAACCTTGTTACTAGGGCAGCAGAGCTTTCCTGGAACTCGTGTTCCTAGGTTGTAAATTAGAGTGGAATGTGCCAGGAAAACAACGCATAAGTTTATGTCTCAGGACATCTTCTTCATTGTTATAATTTAACTTTTTTAATCAGGGTAATGATTAGAATATTATTTGTTCTAGGTGTACACACACTGGTTCATTTCTAATATATATATATATATATATATATACACACACACACACACACACACACACACACACACATACATATATATATTCATGTACAGATCCTCTTCCCATGTAAATTAATACAGAGTGTTCAGTAGACCTCCCTTCGTATATGGTGAGTCTCTTATATATATGTATTTCATATGTATTTGTGTACGTATGGCAGCCCTAACCTTAATTTGCCCATTGCTCCCACCTTTCGTTTTAGATAACCATAGTTGTTTTCTAAGTGTGTGTCTTTCTCTGTGGAAATAAGTTCATTTGTATCAGTTGTTAGATGACACCCAGAAGTGATATCATAAGGTATTTGTGTTTTGCTTTCCGACTTACCTCATGTTCTGTGATTATCTCTAGCATCATCTATGGTGCTGCAAAGAGCAGTGTTTCCTTGTTTTCCACGGCTGATATTCCACTGTGCACATGGACCACTTCTTCTTTGTCCACTCATCTGCTGATGGCCATTTTGGTTGCTTCCGTGTCTTGGCTTTTGTGCATATTGCTGCAGTGCACCTTTGCCAGCCTGTGTCTTCTCGACTCTGGTCTGCTCGGGTGAAAGGCCCAGCGGTGGGCCTGCTGGATTGAATGGTACCTCAATTTTTACTTTGAGACACAGTTCCTTTGTGTTCTCATGATTGCCTCTTACTCCTTTACACCTCAACAGCAGCTAGAGGATACACAGTTCTCTAAAACCTCTTCAGCATTCATTGTTTGTAGACCTTTTGCTTAGGGTCATTCGAGTGGTGTGTGTTGAAAGCTTTTCATAGATTAGATTGGCATGAGTCTAATAATTCCTGATGTTGAACTTTTGTCCATTTCCCTTTTTATTTGTAAAGTGTGTGTAAATCTTACCTCTCATAGGATCTTTTTGAAAACTTTGCTCTCTTTTAAGTGTTTTGGCCACTCCCTGCCTCAGAACATTTTTTTGAGGGCAGGTGTCCTTTACAGCCCTGAGTCCTTGTGAGTATTAAGTGACCATTAGCCGTGGTTTAAAGCCGCTCTTGCGGGAAACGGCCACAAGGCGGCACAATTTCTCCATTTACCACTCAGGGCATTTGGGCAACAGAGGCTTCCTGGAAATCGTGTTAGTAGGCTGTAAATTAGAGTAGAATGTGCCAAGGCGAACCCCTAACAGCTTATATCTCCTTCTTGTTTGTTTTTTAAACGTAATTTTTCTTTTTCCTCAGAGCAAATTAGATAAAAATGTTGTGTATGTTCTAGGTGTACAGAATCTGGTTCATTATATCTATGTATCTATCTATTCATCTTTGCCTCCTTTCCCATGGACGTTATTACAGAGTGTTGAGTGGACCTCTCTTGGTTTTCCATAGGTCTTTGGTGATTATTGGTTTCATATGTAGTAGTATAGGTCTGACGCCCCCATATCCTAATTTATCCATTCTTACCACCTTTCCGTTTGGTTAAACATAATCTTGATTTCTTAATCCATGAGTGTCCTTTTCTTCGAAATAAGTTCATGGGTATCATTTTTTAGGTAACACGTATAAGTGATATCATAGGATGTCTTTCTTTCGCTTTCTTTCTCACTTCAAGGTGTGTGATTATCTCTAGGTCCTTCTGTGGTGGTGCAAACAGCACTGTTTCATGCTTTTCCATGGCTCATGTTCCACTGTGTACATGGACCACTTCTTCTTTGTCCATTCATCTGTTGATGGCCATTTTGGTTGCTTCCAAGTCTTGGCTGTGGTAAATATCACTGCAGTGTAGGATTGCCAGCCTGTGTCTTTTGGATTCTGGTCTTCTCAGGTGATAGGCACAGCAGTGGGTCTACCAGACCCTGTGGTAGCTCAATTTTTACCTTGAAACGCATGTTCTTTCTGTTCTAACTACTGGCTGTTACCAGTTTACCTCCCAGCAGCAGCTACGGGGTACACAGAGTTCTCTAAAACCCGTTCAGCATGTATTGTTTGTGGACTGTTTTGCTGATGATCATCCTGACTGTTGTGAGGTGAACGCTTTCATAGATTGGATTTGCGTGTCTTTATTAATTTCTGATGTTAAGCATTTTTTCCATGCACTTGCTTTGGTTAACGAAAAAAAAAGAGAAGAAAAGACAGAATGTGTGTAAAATATGCCTCTTGAAATTGTCTTCTTGAAAGGTTGCCTCTTTTGAAGTTTTTGGTCGATTTTCGACCCCAGAATGTTTTTTTGAGGACAGGTGTCATTTACAGGCCTGCAATTCAGGTGAATTTTAACTGACCATTTGCACTGGGTTTAAAACTGCTGTTGGAGGAAGGCCAAAATGCTGCAGGATTTCTCCACTCTGAAATCTGGTTACTAGGTCAGCAGAGCCTTCCTGGGAGCTGTGTTCCAAGGTTGGAAGGTAGAATGGCATGAGCCAGGAAGAACGCCCATAATTTTATGCCCCGTTATTTCTTGTTCATTTTTTTAATATAATCTTTTATGACAGCAAATTTGATTGTAATGTTTGCTTTGTTCTAGGTGCGCAAGATGTGTGTGTTTTTTACACCGAGACATATATGTATTCATCTTGGGATCCATTTGCCAGGTAGGTTATGACACAGTGTTGAGAAGGCTTCTCTTGGAATTCTGTAGGTCTTTGGTGATTATGTACTTCACGTGTGTTTGTATATCTCTGTCAACCCCAATATCCTAATATATCCAATCTTTACAACTTTCCAATTGGTTAAGCATAAGTTTGTTTAATAAATCTGTGATTCCTGTTATCTGTGGAAATATCTTCGTTGGTATCCATTTCTAGGTAACACCTATAATTGATATCATAGGATATGTGTCTTTCGCTTTGTGCCTTACTTCAAGTTGTGTGATCACCTCCAGAGTCATCTACGGTTCTTCAAACTGCTTCGTTTCATGTTTTTTCCATGGCTCATATTCCATCTGTACACGTGCCAGTTCTTCTTGGTCCATTCGTATCTTGATGGACTTTTTGGTTGTTTCCATGTCTTGGCGATTGTAATACTGCTGCAGTGCAGTTTTGCCTGAATGTGTCATTCCACTTCCGTCTTCCTAGGTTATAGGCCAAGGAGTGGGCCTGCGGGATCATATGGTATCTCAGTGTTTACCTTTTAAGGGCTGCTCCATTCTCTTTTCATTAGTGGCACTTACCAGTTTACGAGCCACTTAAAGGTGAGAGTGCATTTGCTCACAACCTCTTCAGCATGTGGTGTTTGTATTTCTTTGCTGAGGGTCGTTCTGACTGGTGTGAGCGGATACCATTTTGTGGCTGGATTTGCATGTGTCTAATAATTCCTTATATTGAGCTTATAGCCATGCATTTTTTATTGTTTTTTAAAGAGCGAGTACAGCTTACCTATTCAAATAGTTTCTTGAAGTATGCGGCATATTTTGAATTTATTTTGCCATTACCTCCCTCAACACATTTTGCTGGCAGGTGTCATTTATAGCCCTGCAGTCCTTGTGAATACGAAGTGACGTTTAGCACGGGTTGTAAAACTGCTGTTGCGGCAAACGGCCACAGGGCGGCAGCATTTCTACATTGCCTACTCTAGTTACTAGGGAAACAGTACCTTCTGGGAAGTAGTGTTCCTTGGTTGTAAATTAGAGTGGAATGTGCCCGGATAAACACACAAAGCTTATGTCTCCTTAGTTATGTTTGTTTTTTATATTGACTGTATTTATTGTATCGGAGTAATACTCCGTTGTGTACACGGACCACTTCTTTTTCGTGCATTCATCGGTTGATGGACATTTTGGTTGTTCCAAGTCGTGGCTAGGGTAAATAGTGCTGCAGTGTAGGATTGTCAGCCTGTGTCTTTTCGATTCTGGTCTTCTCAGGTGATAGAGCCAGTAGTGGGCCGACCAGATCATATGGTAGCTCAATTTTGACCTCCTTTCTGTTCTCACTACTGACTGTTACCATTTGACATCCCAGCAGCAGCTAGAGGGTATACAGTTGTCTAAAACCCCTTGAGCATTTATTGTTTGGAGATTTTCTGCTGATGATCATTCTGACTGTTGTCACGTAAACGTTTTTGTAGATTGCATTTGCATGTCTTTAGTAATTCCTGATGTGGAGCTTTTTCCACGGCCTTTTTTGTTAAACGAAAATAAAGAAAAAAAGAAAGAGTGTGAGTTAAATGTGCCTCTTGAAATCGTCGTCTTGAAAGATTGCCCTCTTTTGAATTTTTTCGTCGATATTCGAACCCAGGATTTTTTTGAGGGCAGGTGTCATTTACAGAGGTGCAATTCTTGTGGATAGTAAGAGACCCTGAACGCTGTGTTTAAAGCTGCTTTTGCGGGAGACAGTCACAAGGCTGTGGCATGTCTCCGTTCCCAAATCTGGTTACTAGGGCAAAAGAGCCTTCCTAGGTGTAATGTTCCAACCTGTAAGTTAGAATGGAATGGGCCAGGAAAAACCCCCATGAGATTATGTCTCATTACTTCTTGTTGGTTTTCTTAATTTGATTTTTATTTGTTATCACAGCAAATTTGATTACAATGTTTTGTTTGTTCTGGGTGTGCAAGATGTGGTTCTTTCACCTATATGCCTATTATCTGTTCACCTTCGGATCCATTTCCCATGTGGGTTAGGACACAATGTTGAGTAGTCTTCTCTTGGTATTCCATAGGTCTTTGGTGCTTATATATTTCACATGTGTTGGTGTGTCTCTGTTTCCCGCAATATGCTAATTTATCCAGTCCTCAAACCTTTCCATTTGGTTAACCATACGTTTGTTGATCGAATCTTTGATTGCCTTGCTCTGTGAAAAATCTTCATTGGTATCAATTTTCAGGTAACACCATTAAGTGATATCATAGGATATGTGTCCTTCGCCTTCTGACTTACTTCATGTCGTGATTACCTCCAGGCTCATCTACGGTGCTGCAAACGGCGTTGTTTCATTTTATTCCTTGGCTACTATTCCATCTGTACTTGTACCAGTTCTTCTTTTCCATTCATCTTTGGATGGACTTTTTGGTAGCTTCCCTGTCTTGCCTACTGTCATGCTGTTGCAGTGCAGCTTTGCCTGCCTGTGTCTTTCTAATTGTGTCTTCTTAGGTCATAGGCCCAGGATTGTGCCTGCTGAATCCTGTGGTGCCTCAATGGGTATCTGTTAAAGGCAGCTCCATTCTGTTTTCATTAGTGGCTCTTTCCAGTTTAGTCCCACTTAGAGATGAGGGTACGCATTTCTCCACAGCCCCTTCAGCATTTATTGTTTGCAGAATTTTTGCTGATGGTCATTCTGACCGGTGTGAGCTGATACGTGTTTGAAGATTGGATTTGCATATCTTTAACATTTCCTCATGATGAGCATTTTTCCATGACTTTGTTGTTGTTGTTGCTGTTAAAAAGGGAAAAAAAACCAGTGCGTGTAAAATATACCTCTTGAAATTGTCTTCTTGAAACCTTGCCCTGTTTTGAAACTTTTGGTCGATTTTCGACCGCAGGATTTTTTTTGAAGGCGTGTGTCACTTACAAGTTTGCAATTGTTGTTAATATTTAGTGACCATTAGCACTGGGTTGAATGCTGCTGCTGTGGGAAACGGCCGCACGGCGGCAGCGTTTCTCCTTTCCCAAACCTTGTTACTAGGGCAGCAGAGCTTTCCTGGAACTCGTGTTCCTAGGTTGTAAATTAGAGTGGAATGTGCCAGGAAAACAACGCATAAGTTTATGTCTCAGGACATCTTCTTCATTGTTATAATTTAACTTTTTTAATCAGGGTAATGATTAGAATATTATTTGTTCTAGGTGTACACACACTGGTTCATTTCTAATATATATATATATATATATATATACACACACACACACACACACACACATACATATATATATTCATGTACAGATCCTCTTCCCATGTAAATTAATACAGAGTGTTCAGTAGACCTCCCTTCGTATATGGTGAGTCTCTTATATATATGTATTTCATATGTATTTGTGTACGTATGGCAGCCCTAACCTTAATTTGCCCATTGCTCCCACCTTTCGTTTTAGATAACCATAGTTGTTTTCTAAGTGTGTGTCTTTCTCTGTGGAAATAAGTTCATTTGTATCAGTTGTTAGATGACACCCAGAAGTGATATCATAAGGTATTTGTCTTTTGCTTTCCGACTTACCTCATGTTCTGTGATTATCTCTAGCATCATCTATGGTGCTGCAAAGAGCAGTGTTTCCTTGTTTTCCACGGCTGATATTCCACTGTGCACATGGACCACTTCTTCTTTGTCCACTCATCTGCTGATGGCCATTTTGGTTGCTTCCGTGTCTTGGCTTTTGTGCATATTGCTGCAGTGCACCTTTGCCAGCCTGTGTCTTCTCGACTCTGGTCTGCTCGGGTGAAAGGCCCAGCGGTGGGCCTGCTGGATTGAATGGTACCTCAATTTTTACTTTGAGACACAGTTCCTTTGTGTTCTCATGATTGCCTCTTACTCCTTTACACCTCAACAGCAGCTAGAGGATACACAGTTCTCTAAAACCTCTTCAGCATTCATTGTTTGTAGACCTTTTGCTTAGGGTCATTCGAGTGGTGTGTGTTGAAAGCTTTTCATAGATTAGATTGGCATGAGTCTAATAATTCCTGATGTTGAACTTTTGTCCATTTCCCTTTTTATTTGTAAAGTGTGTGTAAATCTTACCTCTCATAGGATCTTTTTGAAAACTTTGCTCTCTTTTAAGTGTTTTGGCCACTCCCTGCCTCAGAACATTTTTTTGAGGGCAGGTGTCCTTTACAGCCCTGAGTCCTTGTGAGTATTAAGTGACCATTAGCCGTGGTTTAAAGCCGCTCTTGCGGGAAACGGCCACAAGGCGGCACAATTTCTCCATTTACCACTCAGGGCATTTGGGCAACAGAGGCTTCCTGGAAATCGTGTTAGTAGGCTGTAAATTAGAGTAGAATGTGCCAAGGCGAACCCCTAACAGCTTATATCTCCTTCTTGTTTGTTTTTTAAACGTAATTTTTCTTTTTCCTCAGAGCAAATTAGATAAAAATGTTGTGTATGTTCTAGGTGTACAGAATCTGGTTCATTATATCTATGTATCTATCTATTCATCTTTGCCTCCTTTCCCATGGACGTTATTACAGAGTGTTGAGTGGACCTCTCTTGGTATTCCATAGGTCTTTGGTGATTATTGGTTTCATATGTAGTAGTATAGGTCTGACGCCCCCATATCCTAATTTATCCATTCTTACCACCTTTCCGTTTGGTTAAACATAATCTTGATTTCTTAATCCATGAGTGTCCTTTTCTTCGAAATAAGTTCATGGGTATCATTTTTTAGGTAACACGTATAAGTGATATCATAGGATGTCTTTCTTTCGCTTTCTTTCTCACTTCAAGGTGTGTGATTATCTCTAGGTCCTTCTGTGGTGGTGCAAACAGCACTGTTTCATGCTTTTCCATGGCTCATGTTCCACTGTGTACATGGACCACTTCTTCTTTGTCCATTCATCTGTTGATGGCCATTTTGGTTGCTTCCAAGTCTTGGCTGTGGTAAATATCACTGCAGTGTAGGATTGCCAGCCTGTGTCTTTTGGATTCTGGTCTTCTCAGGTGATAGGCACAGCAGTGGGTCTACCAGACCCTGTGGTAGCTCAATTTTTACCTTGAAACGCATGTTCTTTCTGTTCTAACTACTGGCTGTTACCAGTTTACCTCCCAGCAGCAGCTACGGGGTACACAGAGTTCTCTAAAACCCGTTCAGCATGTATTGTTTGTGGACTGTTTTGCTGATGATCATCCTGACTGTTGTGAGGTGAACGCTTTCATAGATTGGATTTGCGTGTCTTTATTAATTTCTGATGTTAAGCATTTTTTCCATGCACTTGCTTTGGTTAACGAAAAAAAAAGAGAAGAAAAGACAGAATGTGTGTAAAATATGCCTCTTGAAATTGTCTTCTTGAAAGGTTGCCTCTTTTGAAGTTTTTGGTCGATTTTCGACCCCAGAATGTTTTTTTGAGGACAGGTGTCATTTACAGGCCTGCAATTCAGGTGAATTTTAACTGACCATTTGCACTGGGTTTAAAACTGCTGTTGGAGGAAGGCCAAAATGCTGCAGGATTTCTCCACTCTGAAATCTGGTTACTAGGTCAGCAGAGCCTTCCTGGGAGCTGTGTTCCAAGGTTGGAAGGTAGAATGGCATGAGCCAGGAAGAACGCCCATAATTTTATGCCCCGTTATTTCTTGTTCATTTTTTTAATATAATCTTTTATGACAGCAAATTTGATTGTAATGTTTGCTTTGTTCTAGGTGCGCAAGATGTGTGTGTTTTTTACACCGAGACATATATGTATTCATCTTGGGATCCATTTGCCAGGTAGGTTATGACACAGTGTTGAGAAGGCTTCTCTTGGAATTCTGTAGGTCTTTGGTGATTATGTACTTCACGTGTGTTTGTATATCTCTGTCAACCCCAATATCCTAATATATCCAATCTTTACAACTTTCCAATTGGTTAAGCATAAGTTTGTTTAATAAATCTGTGATTCCTGTTATCTGTGGAAATATCTTCGTTGGTATCCATTTCTAGGTAACACCTATAATTGATATCATAGGATATGTGTCTTTCGCTTTGTGCCTTACTTCAAGTTGTGTGATCACCTCCAGAGTCATCTACGGTTCTTCAAACTGCTTCGTTTCATGTTTTTTCCATGGCTCATATTCCATCTGTACACGTGCCAGTTCTTCTTGGTCCATTCGTATCTTGATGGACTTTTTGGTTGTTTCCATGTCTTGGCGATTGTAATACTGCTGCAGTGCAGTTTTGCCTGAATGTGTCATTCCACTTCCGTCTTCCTAGGTTATAGGCCAAGGAGTGGGCCTGCGGGATCATATGGTATCTCAGTGTTTACCTTTTAAGGGCTGCTCCATTCTCTTTTCATTAGTGGCACTTACCAGTTTACGAGCCACTTAAAGGTGAGAGTGCATTTGCTCACAACCTCTTCAGCATGTGGTGTTTGTATTTCTTTGCTGAGGGTCGTTCTGACTGGTGTGAGCGGATACCATTTTGTGGCTGGATTTGCATGTGTCTAATAATTCCTTATATTGAGCTTATAGCCATGCATTTTTTATTGTTTTTTAAAGAGCGAGTACAGCTTACCTATTCAAATAGTTTCTTGAAGTATGCGGCATATTTTGAATTTATTTTGCCATTACCTCCCTCAACACATTTTGCTGGCAGGTGTCATTTATAGCCCTGCAGTCCTTGTGAATACGAAGTGACGTTTAGCACGGGTTGTAAAACTGCTGTTGCGGCAAACGGCCACAGGGCGGCAGCATTTCTACATTGCCTACTCTAGTTACTAGGGAAACAGTACCTTCTGGGAAGTAGTGTTCCTTGGTTGTAAATTAGAGTGGAATGTGCCCGGATAAACACACAAAGCTTATGTCTCCTTAGTTATGTTTGTTTTTTATATTGACTGTATTTATTGTATCGGAGTAATACTCCGTTGTGTACACGGACCACTTCTTTTTCGTGCATTCATCGGTTGATGGACATTTTGGTTGTTCCAAGTCGTGGCTAGGGTAAATAGTGCTGCAGTGTAGGATTGTCAGCCTGTGTCTTTTCGATTCTGGTCTTCTCAGGTGATAGAGCCAGTAGTGGGCCGACCAGATCATATGGTAGCTCAATTTTGACCTCCTTTCTGTTCTCACTACTGACTGTTACCATTTGACATCCCAGCAGCAGCTAGAGGGTATACAGTTGTCTAAAACCCCTTGAGCATTTATTGTTTGGAGATTTTCTGCTGATGATCATTCTGACTGTTGTCACGTAAACGTTTTTGTAGATTGCATTTGCATGTCTTTAGTAATTCCTGATGTGGAGCTTTTTCCACGGCCTTTTTTGTTAAACGAAAATAAAGAAAAAAAGAAAGAGTGTGAGTTAAATGTGCCTCTTGAAATCGTCGTCTTGAAAGATTGCCCTCTTTTGAATTTTTTCGTCGATATTCGAACCCAGGATTTTTTTGAGGGCAGGTGTCATTTACAGAGGTGCAATTCTTGTGGATAGTAAGAGACCCTGAACGCTGTGTTTAAAGCTGCTTTTGCGGGAGACAGTCACAAGGCTGTGGCATGTCTCCGTTCCCAAATCTGGTTACTAGGGCAAAAGAGCCTTCCTAGGTGTAATGTTCCAACCTGTAAGTTAGAATGGAATGGGCCAGGAAAAACCCCCATGAGATTATGTCTCATTACTTCTTGTTGGTTTTCTTAATTTGATTTTTATTTGTTATCACAGCAAATTTGATTACAATGTTTTGTTTGTTCTGGGTGTGCAAGATGTGGTTCTTTCACCTATATGCCTATTATCTGTTCACCTTCGGATCCATTTCCCATGTGGGTTAGGACACAATGTTGAGTAGTCTTCTCTTGGTATTCCATAGGTCTTTGGTGCTTATATATTTCACATGTGTTGGTGTGTCTCTGTTTCCCGCAATATGCTAATTTATCCAGTCCTCAAACCTTTCCATTTGGTTAACCATACGTTTGTTGATCGAATCTTTGATTGCCTTGCTCTGTGAAAAATCTTCATTGGTATCAATTTTCAGGTAACACCATTAAGTGATATCATAGGATATGTGTCCTTCGCCTTCTGACTTACTTCATGTCGTGATTACCTCCAGGCTCATCTACGGTGCTGCAAACGGCGTTGTTTCATTTTATTCCTTGGCTACTATTCCATCTGTACTTGTACCAGTTCTTCTTTTCCATTCATCTTTGGATGGACTTTTTGGTAGCTTCCCTGTCTTGCCTACTGTCATGCTGTTGCAGTGCAGCTTTGCCTGCCTGTGTCTTTCTAATTGTGTCTTCTTAGGTCATAGGCCCAGGATTGTGCCTGCTGAATCCTGTGGTGCCTCAATGGGTATCTGTTAAAGGCAGCTCCATTCTGTTTTCATTAGTGGCTCTTTCCAGTTTAGTCCCACTTAGAGATGAGGGTACGCATTTCTCCACAGCCCCTTCAGCATTTATTGTTTGCAGAATTTTTGCTGATGGTCATTCTGACCGGTGTGAGCTGATACGTGTTTGAAGATTGGATTTGCATATCTTTAACATTTCCTCATGATGAGCATTTTTCCATGACTTTGTTGTTGTTGTTGCTGTTAAAAAGGGAAAAAAAACCAGTGCGTGTAAAATATACCTCTTGAAATTGTCTTCTTGAAACCTTGCCCTGTTTTGAAACTTTTGGTCGATTTTCGACCGCAGGATTTTTTTTGAAGGCGTGTGTCACTTACAAGTTTGCAATTGTTGTTAATATTTAGTGACCATTAGCACTGGGTTGAATGCTGCTGCTGTGGGAAACGGCCGCACGGCGGCAGCGTTTCTCCTTTCCCAAACCTTGTTACTAGGGCAGCAGAGCTTTCCTGGAACTCGTGTTCCTAGGTTGTAAATTAGAGTGGAATGTGCCAGGAAAACAACGCATAAGTTTATGTCTCAGGACATCTTCTTCATTGTTATAATTTAACTTTTTTAATCAGGGTAATGATTAGAATATTATTTGTTCTAGGTGTACACACACTGGTTCATTTCTAATATATATATATATATATATATATACACACACACACACACACACACATACATATATATATTCATGTACAGATCCTCTTCCCATGTAAATTAATACAGAGTGTTCAGTAGACCTCCCTTCGTATATGGTGAGTCTCTTATATATATGTATTTCATATGTATTTGTGTACGTATGGCAGCCCTAACCTTAATTTGCCCATTGCTCCCACCTTTCGTTTTAGATAACCATAGTTGTTTTCTAAGTGTGTGTCTTTCTCTGTGGAAATAAGTTCATTTGTATCAGTTGTTAGATGACACCCAGAAGTGATATCATAAGGTATTTGTCTTTTGCTTTCCGACTTACCTCATGTTCTGTGATTATCTCTAGCATCATCTATGGTGCTGCAAAGAGCAGTGTTTCCTTGTTTTCCACGGCTGATATTCCACTGTGCACATGGACCACTTCTTCTTTGTCCACTCATCTGCTGATGGCCATTTTGGTTGCTTCCGTGTCTTGGCTTTTGTGCATATTGCTGCAGTGCACCTTTGCCAGCCTGTGTCTTCTCGACTCTGGTCTGCTCGGGTGAAAGGCCCAGCGGTGGGCCTGCTGGATTGAATGGTACCTCAATTTTTACTTTGAGACACAGTTCCTTTGTGTTCTCATGATTGCCTCTTACTCCTTTACACCTCAACAGCAGCTAGAGGATACACAGTTCTCTAAAACCTCTTCAGCATTCATTGTTTGTAGACCTTTTGCTTAGGGTCATTCGAGTGGTGTGTGTTGAAAGCTTTTCATAGATTAGATTGGCATGAGTCTAATAATTCCTGATGTTGAACTTTTGTCCATTTCCCTTTTTATTTGTAAAGTGTGTGTAAATCTTACCTCTCATAGGATCTTTTTGAAAACTTTGCTCTCTTTTAAGTGTTTTGGCCACTCCCTGCCTCAGAACATTTTTTTGAGGGCAGGTGTCCTTTACAGCCCTGAGTCCTTGTGAGTATTAAGCGACCATTAGCCGTGGTTTAAAGCCGCTCTTGCGGGAAACGGCCACAAGGCGGCACAATTTCTCCATTTACCACTCAGGGCATTTGGGCAACAGAGGCTTCCTGGAAATCGTGTTAGTAGGCTGTAAATTAGAGTAGAATGTGCCAAGGCGAACCCCTAACAGCTTATATCTCCTTCTTGTTTGTTTTTTAAACGTAATTTTTCTTTTTCCTCAGAGCAAATTAGATAAAAATGTTGTGTATGTTCTAGGTGTACAGAATCTGGTTCATTATATCTATGTATCTATCTATTCATCTTTGCCTCCTTTCCCATGGACGTTATTACAGAGTGTTGAGTGGACCTCTCTTGGTATTCCATAGGTCTTTGGTGATTATTGGTTTCATATGTAGTAGTATAGGTCTGACGCCCCCATATCCTAATTTATCCATTCTTACCACCTTTCCGTTTGGTTAAACATAATCTTGATTTCTTAATCCATGAGTGTCCTTTTCTTCGAAATAAGTTCATGGGTATCATTTTTTAGGTAACACGTATAAGTGATATCATAGGATGTCTTTCTTTCGCTTTCTTTCTCACTTCAAGGTGTGTGATTATCTCTAGGTCCTTCTGTGGTGGTGCAAACAGCACTGTTTCATGCTTTTCCATGGCTCATGTTCCACTGTGTACATGGACCACTTCTTCTTTGTCCATTCATCTGTTGATGGCCATTTTGGTTGCTTCCAAGTCTTGGCTGTGGTAAATATCACTGCAGTGTAGGATTGCCAGCCTGTGTCTTTTGGATTCTGGTCTTCTCAGGTGATAGGCACAGCAGTGGGTCTACCAGACCCTGTGGTAGCTCAATTTTTACCTTGAAACGCATGTTCTTTCTGTTCTAACTACTGGCTGTTACCAGTTTACCTCCCAGCAGCAGCTACGGGGTACACAGAGTTCTCTAAAACCCGTTCAGCATGTATTGTTTGTGGACTGTTTTGCTGATGATCATCCTGACTGTTGTGAGGTGAACGCTTTCATAGATTGGATTTGCGTGTCTTTATTAATTTCTGATGTTAAGCATTTTTTCCATGCACTTGCTTTGGTTAACGAAAAAAAAAGAGAAGAAAAGACAGAATGTGTGTAAAATATGCCTCTTGAAATTGTCTTCTTGAAAGGTTGCCTCTTTTGAAGTTTTTGGTCGATTTTCGACCCCAGAATGTTTTTTTGAGGACAGGTGTCATTTACAGGCCTGCAATTCAGGTGAATTTTAACTGACCATTTGCACTGGGTTTAAAACTGCTGTTGGAGGAAGGCCAAAATGCTGCAGGATTTCTCCACTCTGAAATCTGGTTACTAGGTCAGCAGAGCCTTCCTGGGAGCTGTGTTCCAAGGTTGGAAGGTAGAATGGCATGAGCCAGGAAGAACGCCCATAATTTTATGCCCCGTTATTTCTTGTTCATTTTTTTAATATAATCTTTTATGACAGCAAATTTGATTGTAATGTTTGCTTTGTTCTAGGTGCGCAAGATGTGTGTGTTTTTTACACCGAGACATATATGTATTCATCTTGGGATCCATTTGCCGGGTAGGTTATGACACAGTGTTGAGAAGGCTTCTCTTGGAATTCTGTAGGTCTTTGGTGATTATGTACTTCACGTGTGTTTGTATATCTCTGTCAACCCCAATATCCTAATATATCCAATCTTTACAACTTTCCAATTGGTTAAGCATAAGTTTGTTTAATAAATCTGTGATTCCTGTTATCTGTGGAAATATCTTCGTTGGTATCCATTTCTAGGTAACACCTATAATTGATATCATAGGATATGTGTCTTTCGCTTTGTGCCTTACTTCAAGTTGTGTGATCACCTCCAGAGTCATCTACGGTTCTTCAAACTGCTTCGTTTCATGTTTTTTCCATGGCTCATATTCCATCTGTACACGTGCCAGTTCTTCTTGGTCCATTCGTATCTTGATGGACTTTTTGGTTGTTTCCATGTCTTGGCGATTGTAATACTGCTGCAGTGCAGTTTTGCCTGAATGTGTCATTCCACTTCCGTCTTCCTAGGTTATAGGCCAAGGAGTGGGCCTGCGGGATCATATGGTATCTCAGTGTTTACCTTTTAAGGGCTGCTCCATTCTCTTTTCATTAGTGGCACTTACCAGTTTACGAGCCACTTAAAGGTGAGAGTGCATTTGCTCACAACCTCTTCAGCATGTGGTGTTTGTATTTCTTTGCTGAGGGTCGTTCTGACTGGTGTGAGCGGATACCATTTTGTGGCTGGATTTGCATGTGTCTAATAATTCCTTATATTGAGCTTATAGCCATGCATTTTTTATTGTTTTTTAAAGAGCGAGTACAGCTTACCTATTCAAATAGTTTCTTGAAGTATGCGGCATATTTTGAATTTATTTTGCCATTACCTCCCTCAACACATTTTGCTGGCAGGTGTCATTTATAGCCCTGCAGTCCTTGTGAATACGAAGTGACGTTTAGCACGGGTTGTAAAACTGCTGTTGCGGCAAACGGCCACAGGGCGGCAGCATTTCTACATTGCCTACTCTAGTTACTAGGGAAACAGTACCTTCTGGGAAGTAGTGTTCCTTGGTTGTAAATTAGAGTGGAATGTGCCCGGATAAACACACAAAGCTTATGTCTCCTTAGTTATGTTTGTTTTTTATATTGACTGTATTTATTGTATCGGAGTAATACTCCGTTGTGTACACGGACCACTTCTTTTTCGTGCATTCATCGGTTGATGGACATTTTGGTTGTTCCAAGTCGTGGCTAGGGTAAATAGTGCTGCAGTGTAGGATTGTCAGCCTGTGTCTTTTCGATTCTGGTCTTCTCAGGTGATAGAGCCAGTAGTGGGCCGACCAGATCATATGGTAGCTCAATTTTGACCTCCTTTCTGTTCTCACTACTGACTGTTACCATTTGACATCCCAGCAGCAGCTAGAGGGTATACAGTTGTCTAAAACCCCTTGAGCATTTATTGTTTGGAGATTTTCTGCTGATGATCATTCTGACTGTTGTCACGTAAACGTTTTTGTAGATTGCATTTGCATGTCTTTAGTAATTCCTGATGTGGAGCTTTTTCCACGGCCTTTTTTGTTAAACGAAAATAAAGAAAAAAAGAAAGAGTGTGAGTTAAATGTGCCTCTTGAAATCGTCGTCTTGAAAGATTGCCCTCTTTTGAATTTTTTCGTCGATATTCGAACCCAGGATTTTTTTGAGGGCAGGTGTCATTTACAGAGGTGCAATTCTTGTGGATAGTAAGAGACCCTGAACGCTGTGTTTAAAGCTGCTTTTGCGGGAGACAGTCACAAGGCTGTGGCATGTCTCCGTTCCCAAATCTGGTTACTAGGGCAAAAGAGCCTTCCTAGGTGTAATGTTCCAACCTGTAAGTTAGAATGGAATGGGCCAGGAAAAACCCCCATGAGATTATGTCTCATTACTTCTTGTTGGTTTTCTTAATTTGATTTTTATTTGTTATCACAGCAAATTTGATTACAATGTTTTGTTTGTTCTGGGTGTGCAAGATGTGGTTCTTTCACCTATATGCCTATTATCTGTTCACCTTCGGATCCATTTCCCATGTGGGTTAGGACACAATGTTGAGTAGTCTTCTCTTGGTATTCCATAGGTCTTTGGTGCTTATATATTTCACATGTGTTGGTGTAGCTCTGTTTCCCGCAATATGCTAATTTATCCAGTCCTCAAACCTTTCCATTTGGTTAACCATACGTTTGTTGATCGAATCTTTGATTGCCTTGCTCTGTGAAAAATCTTCATTGGTATCAATTTTCAGGTAACACCGTTAAGTGATATCATAGGATATGTGTCCTTCGCCTTCTGACTTACTTCATGTCGTGATTACCTCCAGGCTCATCTACGGTGCTGCAAACGGCATTGTTTCATTTTATTCCTTGGCTACTATTCCATCTGTACTTGTACCAGTTCTTCTTTTCCATTCATCTTTGGATGGACTTTTTGGTAGCTTCCCTGTCTTGCCTACTGTCATGCTGTTGCAGTGCAGCTTTGCCTGCCTGTGTCTTTCTAATTGTGTCTTCTTAGGTCATAGGCCCAGGATTGTGCCTGCTGAATCCTGTGGTGCCTCAATGGGTATCTGTTAAAGGCAGCTCCATTCTGTTTTCATTAGTGGCTCTTTCCAGTTTAGTCCCACTTAGAGATGAGGGTACGCATTTCTCCACAGCCCCTTCAGCATTTATTGTTTGCAGAATTTTTGCTGATGGTCATTCTGACCGGTGTGAGCTGATACGTGTTTGAAGATTGGATTTGCATATCTTTAACATTTCCTCATGATGAGCATTTTTCCATGACTTTTTTGTTGTTGTTGCTGTTAAAAAGGGAAAAAAAACCAGTGCGTGTAAAATATACCTCTTGAAATTGTCTTCTTGAAACCTTGCCCTGTTTTGAAACTTTTGGTCGATTTTCGACCGCAGGATTTTTTTTGAAGGCGTGTGTCACTTACAAGTTTGCAATTGTTGTTAATATTTAGTGACCATTAGCACTGGGTTGAATGCTGCTGCTGTGGGAAACGGCCGCACGGCGGCAGCGTTTCTCCTTTCCCAAACCTTGTTACTAGGGCAGCAGAGCTTTCCTGGAACTCGTGTTCCTAGGTTGTAAATTAGAGTGGAATGTGCCAGGAAAACAACGCATAAGTTTATGTCTCAGGACATCTTCTTCATTGTTATAATTTAACTTTTTTAATCAGGGTAATGATTAGAATATTATTTGTTCTAGGTGTACACACTCTGGTTCATTTCTAATATATATATATATATATACACACACTCACACACACACACACACACACATACATATATATATTCATGTACAGATCCTCTTCCCATGTAAATTAATACAGAGTGTTCAGTAGACCTCCCTTCGTATATGGTGAGTCTCTTATATATATGTATTTCATATGTATTTGTGTACGTATGGCAGCCCTAACCTTAATTTGCCCATTGCTCCCACCTTTCGTTTTAGATAACCATAGTTGTTTTCTAAGTGTGTGTCTTTCTCTGTGGAAATAAGTTCATTTGTATCAGTTGTTAGATGCCACCCAGAAGTGATATCATAAGGTATTTGTGTTTTGCTTTCCGACTTACCTCATGTTCTGTGATTATCTCTAGCATCATCTATGGTGCTGCAAAGAGCAGTGTTTCCTTGTTTTCCACGGCTGATATTCCACTGTGCACATGGACCACTTCTTCTTTGTCCACTCATCTGCTGATGGCCATTTTGGTTGCTTCCGTGTCTTGGCTTTTGTGCATATTGCTGCAGTGCACCTTTGCCAGCCTGTGTCTTCTCGACTCTGGTCTGCTCGGGTGAAAGGCCCAGCGGTGGGCCTGCTGGATTGAATGGTACCTCAATTTTTACTTTGAAACACAGTTCCTTTGTGTTCTCATGATTGCCTCTTACTCCTTTACACCTCAACAGCAGCTAGAGGATACACAGTTCTCTAAAACCTCTTCAGCATTCATTGTTTGTAGACCTTTTGCTTAGGGTCATTCGAGTGGTGTGTGTTGAAAGCTTTTCATAGATTAGATTGGCATGAGTCTAATAATTCCTGATGTTGAACTTTTGTCCATTTCCCTTTTTATTTGTAAAGTGTGTGTAAATCTTACCTCTCATAGGATCTTTTTGAAAACTTTGCTCTCTTTTAAGTGTTTTGGCCACTCCCTGCCTCAGAACATTTTTTTGAGGGCAGGTGTCCTTTACAGCCCTGAGTCCTTGTGAGTATTAAGCGACCATTAGCCGTGGTTTAAAGCCGCTCTTGCGGGAAACGGCCACAAGGCGGCACAATTTCTCCATTTACCACTCAGGGCATTTGGGCAACAGAGGCTTCCTGGAAATCGTGTTAGTAGGCTGTAAATTAGAGTAGAATGTGCCAAGGCGAACCCCTAACAGCTTATATCTCCTTCTTGTTTGTTTTTTAAACGTAATTTTTCTTTTTCCTCAGAGCAAATTAGATAAAAATGTTGTGTATGTTCTAGGTGTACAGAATCTGGTTCATTATATCTATGTATCTATCTATTCATCTTTGCCTCCTTTCCCATGGACGTTATTACAGAGTGTTGAGTGGACCTCTCTTGGTATTCCATAGGTCTTTGGTGATTATTGGTTTCATATGTAGTAGTATAGGTCTGACGCCCCCATATCCTAATTTATCCATTCTTACCACCTTTCCGTTTGGTTAAACATAATCTTGATTTCTTAATCCATGAGTGTCCTTTTCTTCGAAATAAGTTCATGGGTATCATTTTTTAGGTAACACGTATAAGTGATATCATAGGATGTCTTTCTTTCGCTTTCTTTCTCACTTCAAGGTGTGTGATTATCTCTAGGTCCTTCTGTGGTGGTGCAAACAGCACTGTTTCATGCTTTTCCATGGCTCATGTTCCACTGTGTACATGGACCACTTCTTCTTTGTCCATTCATCTGTTGATGGCCATTTTGGTTGCTTCCAAGTCTTGGCTGTGGTAAATATCACTGCAGTGTAGGATTGCCAGCCTGTGTCTTTTGGATTCTGGTCTTCTCAGGTGATGGGCACAGCAGTGGGTCTACCAGACCCTGTGGTAGCTCAATTTTTACCTTGAAACGCATGTTCTTTCTGTTCTAACTACTGGCTGTTACCAGTTTACCTCCCAGCAGCAGCTACGGGGTACACAGAGTTCTCTAAAACCCGTTCAGCATGTATTGTTTGTGGACTGTTTTGCTGATGATCATCCTGACTGTTGTGAGGTGAACGCTTTCATAGATTGGATTTGCGTGTCTTTATTAATTTCTGATGTTAAGCATTTTTTCCATGCACTTGCTTTGGTTAACGAAAAAAAAAGAGAAGAAAAGACAAAATGTGTGTAAAATATGCCTCTTGAAATTGTCTTCTTGAAAGGTTGCCTCTTTTGAAGTTTTTGGTCGATTTTCGACCCCAGAATGTTTTTTTGAGGACAGGTGTCATTTACAGGCCTGCAATTCAGGTGAATTTTAACTGACCATTTGCACTGGGTTTAAAACTGCTGTTGGAGGAAGGCCAAAATGCTGCAGGATTTCTCCACTCTGAAATCTGGTTACTAGGTCAGCAGAGCCTTCCTGGGAGCTGTGTTCCAAGGTTGGAAGGTAGAATGGCATGAGCCAGGAAGAACGCCCATAATTTTATGCCCCGTTATTTCTTGTTCATTTTTTTAATATAATCTTTTATGACAGCAAATTTGATTGTAATGTTTGCTTTGTTCTAGGTGCGCAAGATGTGTGTGTTTTTTACACCGAGACATATATGTATTCATCTTGGGATCCATTTGCCAGGTAGGTTATGACACAGTGTTGAGAAGGCTTCTCTTGGAATTCTGTAGGTCTTTGGTGATTATGTACTTCACGTGTGTTTGTATATCTCTGTCAACCCCAATATCCTAATATATCCAATCTTTACAACTTTCCAATTGGTTAAGCATAAGTTTGTTTAATAAATCTGTGATTCCTGTTATCTGTGGAAATATCTTCGTTGGTATCCATTTCTAGGTAACACCTATAATTGATATCATAGGATATGTGTCTTTCGCTTTGTGCCTTACTTCAAGTTGTGTGATCACCTCCAGAGTCATCTACGGTTCTTCAAACTGCTTCGTTTCATGTTTTTTCCATGGCTCATATTCCATCTGTACACGTGCCAGTTCTTCTTGGTCCATTCGTATCTTGATGGACTTTTTGGTTGTTTCCATGTCTTGGCGATTGTAATACTGCTGCAGTGCAGTTTTGCCTGAATGTGTCATTCCACTTCCGTCTTCCTAGGTTATAGGCCAAGGAGTGGGCCTGCGGGATCATATGGTATCTCAGTGTTTACCTTTTAAGGGCTGCTCCATTCTCTTTTCATTAGTGGCACTTACCAGTTTACGAGCCACTTAAAGGTGAGAGTGCATTTGCTCACAACCTCTTCAGCATGTAGTGTTTGTATTTCTTTGCTGAGGGTCGTTCTGACTGGTGTGAGCGGATACCATTTTGTGGCTGGATTTGCATGTGTCTAATAATTCCTTATATTGAGCTTATAGCCATGCATTTTTTATTGTTTTTTAAAGAGCGAGTACAGCTTACCTATTCAAATAGTTTCTTGAAGTATGCGGCATATTTTGAATTTATTTTGCCATTACCTCCCTCAACACATTTTGCTGGCAGGTGTCATTTATAGCCCTGCAGTCCTTGTGAATACGAAGTGACGTTTAGCACGGGTTGTAAAACTGCTGTTGCGGCAAACGGCCACAGGGCGGCAGCATTTCTACATTGCCTACTCTAGTTACTAGGGAAACAGTACCTTCTGGGAAGTAGTGTTCCTTGGTTGTAAATTAGAGTGGAATGTGCCCGGATAAACACACAAAGCTTATGTCTCCTTAGTTATGTTTGTTTTTTATATTGACTGTATTTATTGTATCGGAGTAATACTCCGTTGTGTACACGGACCACTTCTTTTTCGTGCATTCATCGGTTGATGGACATTTTGGTTGTTCCAAGTCGTGGCTAGGGTAAATAGTGCTGCAGTGTAGGATTGTCAGCCTGTGTCTTTTCGATTCTGGTCTTCTCAGGTGATAGAGCCAGTAGTGGGCCGACCAGATCATATGGTAGCTCAATTTTGACCTCCTTTCTGTTCTCACTACTGACTGTTACCATTTGACATCCCAGCAGCAGCTAGAGGGTATACAGTTGTCTAAAACCCCTTGAGCATTTATTGTTTGGAGATTTTCTGCTGATGATCATTCTGACTGTTGTCACGTAAACGTTTTTGTAGATTGCATTTGCATGTCTTTAGTAATTCCTGATGTGGAGCTTTTTCCACGGCCTTTTTTGTTAAACGAAAATAAAGAAAAAAAGAAAGAGTGTGAGTTAAATGTGCCTCTTGAAATCGTCGTCTTGAAAGATTGCCCTCTTTTGAATTTTTTCGTCGATATTCGAACCCAGGATTTTTTTGAGGGCAGGTGTCATTTACAGAGGTGCAATTCTTGTGGATAGTAAGAGACCCTGAACGCTGTGTTTAAAGCTGCTTTTGCGGGAGACAGTCACAAGGCTGTGGCATGTCTCCGTTCCCAAATCTGGTTACTAGGGCAAAAGAGCCTTCCTAGGTGTAATGTTCCAACCTGTAAGTTAGAATGGAATGGGCCAGGAAAAACCCCCATGAGATTATGTCTCATTACTTCTTGTTGGTTTTCTTAATTTGATTTTTATTTGTTATCACAGCAAATTTGATTACAATGTTTTGTTTGTTCTGGGTGTGCAAGATGTGGTTCTTTCACCTATATGCCTATTATCTGTTCACCTTCGGATCCATTTCCCATGTGGGTTAGGACACAATGTTGAGTAGTCTTCTCTTGGTATTCCATAGGTCTTTGGTGCTTATATATTTCACATGTGTTGGTGTGTCTCTGTTTCCCGCAATATGCTAATTTATCCAGTCCTCAAACCTTTCCATTTGGTTAACCATACGTTTGTTGATCGAATCTTTGATTGCCTTGCTCTGTGAAAAATCTTCACT
This sequence comes from Delphinus delphis, assembly GCF_949987515.2. NCBI lineage: Eukaryota > Metazoa > Chordata > Mammalia > Artiodactyla > Delphinidae > Delphinus > Delphinus delphis. Next base: position 122,024,671 of record NC_082683.1, on the reverse strand, counting down.
GGTATCAATTTTCAGGTAACACCATTAAGTGATATCATAGGATATGTGTCCTTCGCCTTCTGACTTACTTCATGTCGTGATTACCTCCAGGCTCATCTACGGTGCTGCAAACGGCATTGTTTCATTTTATTCCTTGGCTACTATTCCATCTGTAGTTGTACCAGTTCTTCTTTTCCATTCATCTTTGGATGGACTTTTTGGTAGCTTCCCTGTCTTGCCTACTGTCATGCTGTTGCAGTGCAGCTTTGCCTGCCTGTGTCTTTCTAATTGTGTCTTCTTAGGTCATAGGCCCAGGATTGTGCCTGCTGAATCCTGTGGTGCCTCAATGGGTATCTGTTAAAGGCAGCTCCATTCTGTTTTCATTAGTGGCTCTTTCCAGTTTAGTCCCACTTAGAGATGAGGGTACGCATTTCTCCACAGCCCCTTCAGCATTTATTGTTTGCAGAATTTTTGCTGATGGTCATTCTGACCGGTGTGAGCTGATACGTGTTTGAAGATTGGATTTGCATATCTTTAACATTTCCTCATGATGAGTATTTTTCCATGACTTTTTTGTTGTTGTTGCTGTTAAAAAGGGAAAAAAAACCAGTGCGTGTAAAATATACCTCTTGAAATTGTCTTCTTGAAACCTTGCCCTGTTTTGAAACTTTTGGTCGATTTTCGACCGCAGGATTTTTTTTGAAGGCGTGTGTCACTTACAAGTTTGCAATTGTTGTTAATATTTAGTGACCATTAGCACTGGGTTGAATGCTGCTGCTGTGGGAAACGGCCGCACGGCGGCAGCGTTTCTCCTTTCCCAAACCTTGTTACTAGGGCAGCAGAGCTTTCCTGGAACTCGTGTTCCTAGGTTGTAAATTAGAGTGGAATGTGCCAGGAAAACAACGCATAAGTTTATGTCTCAGGACATCTTCTTCATTGTTATAATTTAACTTTTTTAATCAGGGTAATGATTAGAATATTATTTGTTCTAGGTGTACACACACTGGTTCATTTCTAATATATATATATATATATATATACACACACACACACACACACACACACACATACATATATATATTCATGTACAGATCCTCTTCCCATGTAAATTAATACAGAGTGTTCAGTAGACCTCCCTTCGTATATGGTGAGTCTCTTATATATATGTATTTCATATGTATTTGTGTACGTATGGCAGCCCTAACCTTAATTTGCCCATTGCTCCCACCTTTCGTTTTAGATAACCATAGTTGTTTTCTAAGTGTGTGTCTTTCTCTGTGGAAATAAGTTCATTTGTATCAGTTGTTAGATGACACCCAGAAGTGATATCATAAGGTATTTGTCTTTTGCTTTCCGACTTACCTCATGTTCTGTGATTATCTCTAGCATCATCTATGGTGCTGCAAAGAGCAGTGTTTCCTTGTTTTCCACGGCTGATATTCCACTGTGCACATGGACCACTTCTTCTTTGTCCACTCATCTGCTGATGGCCATTTTGGTTGCTTCCGTGTCTTGGCTTTTGTGCATATTGCTGCAGTGCACCTTTGCCAGCCTGTGTCTTCTCGACTCTGGTCTGCTCGGGTGAAAGGCCCAGCGGTGGGCCTGCTGGATTGAATGGTACCTCAATTTTTACTTTGAGACACAGTTCCTTTGTGTTCTCATGATTGCCTCTTACTCCTTTACACCTCAACAGCAGCTAGAGGATACACAGTTCTCTAAAACCTCTTCAGCATTCATTGTTTGTAGACCTTTTGCTTAGGGTCATTCGAGTGGTGTGTGTTGAAAGCTTTTCATAGATTAGATTGGCATGAGTCTAATAATTCCTGATGTTGAACTTTTGTCCATTTCCCTTTTTATTTGTAAAGTGTGTGTAAATCTTACCTCTCATAGGATCTTTTTGAAAACTTTGCTCTCTTTTAAGTGTTTTGGCCACTCCCTGCCTCAGAACATTTTTTTGAGGGCAGGTGTCCTTTACAGCCCTGAGTCCTTGTGAGTATTAAGCGACCATTAGCCGTGGTTTAAAGCCGCTCTTGCGGGAAACGGCCACAAGGCGGCACAATTTCTCCATTTACCACTCAGGGCATTTGGGCAACAGAGGCTTCCTGGAAATCGTGTTAGTAGGCTGTAAATTAGAGTAGAATGTGCCAAGGCGAACCCCTAACAGCTTATATCTCCTTCTTGTTTGTTTTTTAAACGTAATTTTTCTTTTTCCTCAGAGCAAATTAGATAAAAATGTTGTGTATGTTCTAGGTGTACAGAATCTGGTTCATTATATCTATGTATCTATCTATTCATCTTTGCCTCCTTTCCCATGGACGTTATTACAGAGTGTTGAGTGGACCTCTCTTGGTATTCCATAGGTCTTTGGTGATTATTGGTTTCATATGTAGTAGTATAGGTCTGACGCCCCCATATCCTAATTTATCCATTCTTACCACCTTTCCGTTTGGTTAAACATAATCTTGATTTCTTAATCCATGAGTGTCCTTTTCTTCGAAATAAGTTCATGGGTATCATTTTTTAGGTAACACGTATAAGTGATATCATAGGATGTCTTTCTTTCGCTTTCTTTCTCACTTCAAGGTGTGTGATTATCTCTAGGTCCTTCTGTGGTGGTGCAAACAGCACTGTTTCATGCTTTTCCATGGCTCATGTTCCACTGTGTACATGGACCACTTCTTCTTTGTCCATTCATCTGTTGATGGCCATTTTGGTTGCTTCCAAGTCTTGGCTGTGGTAAATATCACTGCAGTGTAGGATTGCCAGCCTGTGTCTTTTGGATTCTGGTCTTCTCAGGTGATAGGCACAGCAGTGGGTCTACCAGACCCTGTGGTAGCTCAATTTTTACCTTGAAACGCATGTTCTTTCTGTTCTAACTACTGGCTGTTACCAGTTTACCTCCCAGCAGCAGCTACGGGGTACACAGAGTTCTCTAAAACCCGTTCAGCATGTATTGTTTGTGGACTGTTTTGCTGATGATCATCCTGACTGTTGTGAGGTGAACGCTTTCATAGATTGGATTTGCGTGTCTTTATTAATTTCTGATGTTAAGCATTTTTTCCATGCACTTGCTTTGGTTAACGAAAAAAAAAGAGAAGAAAAGACAGAATGTGTGTAAAATATGCCTCTTGAAATTGTCTTCTTGAAAGGTTGCCTCTTTTGAAGTTTTTGGTCGATTTTCGACCCCAGAATGTTTTTTTGAGGACAGGTGTCATTTACAGGCCTGCAATTCAGGTGAATTTTAACTGACCATTTGCACTGGGTTTAAAACTGCTGTTGGAGGAAGGCCAAAATGCTGCAGGATTTCTCCACTCTGAAATCTGGTTACTAGGTCAGCAGAGCCTTCCTGGGAGCTGTGTTCCAAGGTTGGAAGGTAGAATGGCATGAGCCAGGAAGAACGCCCATAATTTTATGCCCCGTTATTTCTTGTTCATTTTTTTAATATAATCTTTTATGACAGCAAATTTGATTGTAATGTTTGCTTTGTTCTAGGTGCGCAAGATGTGTGTGTTTTTTACACCGAGACATATATGTATTCATCTTGGGATCCATTTGCCAGGTAGGTTATGACACAGTGTTGAGAAGGCTTCTCTTGGAATTCTGTAGGTCTTTGGTGATTATGTACTTCACGTGTGTTTGTATATCTCTGTCAACCCCAATATCCTAATATATCCAATCTTTACAACTTTCCAATTGGTTAAGCATAAGTTTGTTTAATAAATCTGTGATTCCTGTTATCTGTGGAAATATCTTCGTTGGTATCCATTTCTAGGTAACACCTATAATTGATATCATAGGATATGTGTCTTTCGCTTTGTGCCTTACTTCAAGTTGTGTGATCACCTCCAGAGTCATCTACGGTTCTTCAAACTGCTTCGTTTCATGTTTTTTCCATGGCTCATATTCCATCTGTACACGTGCCAGTTCTTCTTGGTCCATTCGTATCTTGATGGACTTTTTGGTTGTTTCCATGTCTTGGCGATTGTAATACTGCTGCAGTGCAGTTTTGCCTGAATGTGTCATTCCACTTCCGTCTTCCTAGGTTATAGGCCAAGGAGTGGGCCTGCGGGATCATATGGTATCTCAGTGTTTACCTTTTAAGGGCTGCTCCATTCTCTTTTCATTAGTGGCACTTACCAGTTTACGAGCCACTTAAAGGTGAGAGTGCATTTGCTCACAACCTCTTCAGCATGTAGTGTTTGTATTTCTTTGCTGAGGGTCGTTCTGACTGGTGTGAGCGGATACCATTTTGTGGCTGGATTTGCATGTGTCTAATAATTCCTTATATTGAGCTTATAGCCATGCATTTTTTATTGTTTTTTAAAGAGCGAGTACAGCTTACCTATTCAAATAGTTTCTTGAAGTATGCGGCATATTTTGAATTTATTTTGCCATTACCTCCCTCAACACATTTTGCTGGCAGGTGTCATTTATAGCCCTGCAGTCCTTGTGAATACGAAGTGACGTTTAGCACGGGTTGTAAAACTGCTGTTGCGGCAAACGGCCACAGGGCGGCAGCATTTCTACATTGCCTACTCTAGTTACTAGGGAAACAGTACCTTCTGGGAAGTAGTGTTCCTTGGTTGTAAATTAGAGTGGAATGTGCCCGGATAAACACACAAAGCTTATGTCTCCTTAGTTATGTTTGTTTTTTATATTGACTGTATTTATTGTATCGGAGTAATACTCCGTTGTGTACACGGACCACTTCTTTTTCGTGCATTCATCGGTTGATGGACATTTTGGTTGTTCCAAGTCGTGGCTAGGGTAAATAGTGCTGCAGTGTAGGATTGTCAGCCTGTGTCTTTTCGATTCTGGTCTTCTCAGGTGATAGAGCCAGTAGTGGGCCGACCAGATCATATGGTAGCTCAATTTTGACCTCCTTTCTGTTCTCACTACTGACTGTTACCATTTGACATCCCAGCAGCAGCTAGAGGGTATACAGTTGTCTAAAACCCCTTGAGCATTTATTGTTTGGAGATTTTCTGCTGATGATCATTCTGACTGTTGTCACGTAAACGTTTTTGTAGATTGCATTTGCATGTCTTTAGTAATTCCTGATGTGGAGCTTTTTCCACGGCCTTTTTTGTTAAACGAAAATAAAGAAAAAAAGAAAGAGTGTGAGTTAAATGTGCCTCTTGAAATCGTCGTCTTGAAAGATTGCCCTCTTTTGAATTTTTTCGTCGATATTCGAACCCAGGATTTTTTTGAGGGCAGGTGTCATTTACAGAGGTGCAATTCTTGTGGATAGTAAGAGACCCTGAACGCTGTGTTTAAAGCTGCTTTTGCGGGAGACAGTCACAAGGCTGTGGCATGTCTCCGTTCCCAAATCTGGTTACTAGGGCAAAAGAGCCTTCCTAGGTGTAATGTTCCAACCTGTAAGTTAGAATGGAATGGGCCAGGAAAAACCCCCATGAGATTATGTCTCATTACTTCTTGTTGGTTTTCTTAATTTGATTTTTATTTGTTATCACAGCAAATTTGATTACAATGTTTTGTTTGTTCTGGGTGTGCAAGATGTGGTTCTTTCACCTATATGCCTATTATCTGTTCACCTTCGGATCCATTTCCCATGTGGGTTAGGACACAATGTTGAGTAGTCTTCTCTTGGTATTCCATAGGTCTTTGGTGCTTATATATTTCACATGTGTTGGTGTAGCTCTGTTTCCCGCAATATGCTAATTTATCCAGTCCTCAAACCTTTCCATTTGGTTAACCATACGTTTGTTGATCGAATCTTTGATTGCCTTGCTCTGTGAAAAATCTTCATTGGTATCAATTTTCAGGTAACACCGTTAAGTGATATCATAGGATATGTGTCCTTCGCCTTCTGACTTACTTCATGTCGTGATTACCTCCAGGCTCATCTACGGTGCTGCAAACGGCATTGTTTCATTTTATTCCTTGGCTACTATTCCATCTGTACTTGTACCAGTTCTTCTTTTCCATTCATCTTTGGATGGACTTTTTGGTAGCTTCCCTGTCTTGCCTACTGTCATACTGTTGCAGTGCAGCTTTGCCTGCCTGTGTCTTTCTAATTGTGTCTTCTGAGGTCATAGGCCCAGGATTGTGCCTGCTGAATCCTGTGGTGCCTCAATGGGTATCTGTTAAAGGCAGCTCCATTCTGTTTTCATTAGTGGCTCTTTCCAGTTTAGTCCCACTTAGAGATGAGGGTACGCATTTCTCCACAGCCCCTTCAGCATTTATTGTTTGCAGAATTTTTGCTGATGGTCATTCTGACCGGTGTGAGCTGATACGTGTTTGAAGATTGGATTTGCATATCTTTAACATTTCCTCATGATGAGCATTTTTCCATGACTTTTTTGTTGTTGTTGCTGTTAAAAAGGGAAAAAAAACCAGTGCGTGTAAAATATACCTCTTGAAATTGTCTTCTTGAAACCTTGCCCTGTTTTGAAACTTTTGGTCGATTTTCGACCGCAGGATTTTTTTTGAAGGCGTGTGTCACTTACAAGTTTGCAATTGTTGTTAATATTTAGTGACCATTAGCACTGGGTTGAATGCTGCTGCTGTGGGAAACGGCCGCACGGCGGCAGCGTTTCTCCTTTCCCAAACCTTGTTACTAGGGCAGCAGAGCTTTCCTGGAACTCGTGTTCCTAGGTTGTAAATTAGAGTGGAATGTGCCAGGAAAACAACGCATAAGTTTATGTCTCAGGACATCTTCTTCATTGTTATAATTTAACTTTTTTAATCAGGGTAATGATTAGAATATTATTTGTTCTAGGTGTACACACACTGGTTCATTTCTAATATATATATATATATATATATATATACACACACACACACACACACACACACACATACATATATATATTCATGTACAGATCCTCTTCCCATGTAAATTAATACAGAGTGTTCAGTAGACCTCCCTTCGTATATGGTGAGTCTCTTATATATATGTATTTCATATGTATTTGTGTACGTATGGCAGCCCTAACCTTAATTTGCCCATTGCTCCCACCTTTCGTTTTAGATAACCATAGTTGTTTTCTAAGTGTGTGTCTTTCTCTGTGGAAATAAGTTCATTTGTATCAGTTGTTAGATGCCACCCAGAAGTGATATCATAAGGTATTTGTCTTTTGCTTTCCGACTTACCTCATGTTCTGTGATTATCTCTAGCATCATCTATGGTGCTGCAAAGAGCAGTGTTTCCTTGTTTTCCACGGCTGATATTCCACTGTGCACATGGACCACTTCTTCTTTGTCCACTCATCTGCTGATGGCCATTTTGGTTGCTTCCGTGTCTTGGCTTTTGTGCATATTGCTGCAGTGCACCTTTGCCAGCCTGTGTCTTCTCGACTCTGGTCTGCTCGGGTGAAAGGCCCAGCGGTGGGCCTGCTGGATTGAATGGTACCTCAATTTTTACTTTGAGACACAGTTCCTTTGTGTTCTCATGATTGCCTCTTACTCCTTTACACCTCAACAGCAGCTAGAGGATACACAGTTCTCTAAAACCTCTTCAGCATTCATTGTTTGTAGACCTTTTGCTTAGGGTCATTCGAGTGGTGTGTGTTGAAAGCTTTTCATAGATTAGATTGGCATGAGTCTAATAATTCCTGATGTTGAACTTTTGTCCATTTCCCTTTTTATTTGTAAAGTGTGTGTAAATCTTACCTCTCATAGGATCTTTTTGAAAACTTTGCTCTCTTTTAAGTGTTTTGGCCACTCCCTGCCTCAGAACATTTTTTTGAGGGCAGGTGTCCTTTACAGCCCTGAGTCCTTGTGAGTATTAAGCGACCATTAGCCGTGGTTTAAAGCCGCTCTTGCGGGAAACGGCCACAAGGCGGCACAATTTCTCCATTTACCACTCAGGGCATTTGGGCAACAGAGGCTTCCTGGAAATCGTGTTAGTAGGCTGTAAATTAGAGTAGAATGTGCCAAGGCGAACCCCTAACAGCTTATATCTCCTTCTTGTTTGTTTTTTAAACGTAATTTTTCTTTTTCCTCAGAGCAAATTAGATAAAAATGTTGTGTATGTTCTAGGTGTACAGAATCTGGTTCATTATATCTATGTATCTATCTATTCATCTTTGCCTCCTTTCCCATGGACGTTATTACAGAGTGTTGAGTGGACCTCTCTTGGTATTCCATAGGTCTTTGGTGATTATTGGTTTCATATGTAGTAGTATAGGTCTGACGCCCCCATATCCTAATTTATCCATTCTTACCACCTTTCCGTTTGGTTAAACATAATCTTGATTTCTTAATCCATGAGTGTCCTTTTCTTCGAAATAAGTTCATGGGTATCATTTTTTAGGTAACACGTATAAGTGATATCATAGGATGTCTTTCTTTCGCTTTCTTTCTCACTTCAAGGTGTGTGATTATCTCTAGGTCCTTCTGTGGTGGTGCAAACAGCACTGTTTCATGCTTTTCCATGGCTCATGTTCCACTGTGTACATGGACCACTTCTTCTTTGTCCATTCATCTGTTGATGGCCATTTTGGTTGCTTCCAAGTCTTGGCTGTGGTAAATATCACTGCAGTGTAGGATTGCCAGCCTGTGTCTTTTGGATTCTGGTCTTCTCAGGTGATAGGCACAGCAGTGGGTCTACCAGACCCTGTGGTAGCTCAATTTTTACCTTGAAACGCATGTTCTTTCTGTTCTAACTACTGGCTGTTACCAGTTTACCTCCCAGCAGCAGCTACGGGGTACACAGAGTTCTCTAAAACCCGTTCAGCATGTATTGTTTGTGGACTGTTTTGCTGATGATCATCCTGACTGTTGTGAGGTGAACGCTTTCATAGATTGGATTTGCGTGTCTTTATTAATTTCTGATGTTAAGCATTTTTTCCATGCACTTGCTTTGGTTAACGAAAAAAAAAGAGAAGAAAAGACAAAATGTGTGTAAAATATGCCTCTTGAAATTGTCTTCTTGAAAGGTTGCCTCTTTTGAAGTTTTTGGTCGATTTTCGACCCCAGAATGTTTTTTTGAGGACAGGTGTCATTTACAGGCCTGCAATTCAGGTGAATTTTAACTGACCATTTGCACTGGGTTTAAAACTGCTGTTGGAGGAAGGCCAAAATGCTGCAGGATTTCTCCACTCTGAAATCTGGTTACTAGGTCAGCAGAGCCTTCCTGGGAGCTGTGTTCCAAGGTTGGAAGGTAGAATGGCATGAGCCAGGAAGAACGCCCATAATTTTATGCCCCGTTATTTCTTGTTCATTTTTTTAATATAATCTTTTATGACAGCAAATTTGATTGTAATGTTTGCTTTGTTCTAGGTGCGCAAGATGTGTGTGTTTTTTACACCGAGACATATATGTATTCATCTTGGGATCCATTTGCCAGGTAGGTTATGACACAGTGTTGAGAAGGCTTCTCTTGGAATTCTGTAGGTCTTTGGTGATTATGTACTTCACGTGTGTTTGTATATCTCTGTCAACCCCAATATCCTAATATATCCAATCTTTACAACTTTCCAATTGGTTAAGCATAAGTTTGTTTAATAAATCTGTGATTCCTGTTATCTGTGGAAATATCTTCGTTGGTATCCATTTCTAGGTAACACCTATAATTGATATCATAGGATATGTGTCTTTCGCTTTGTGCCTTACTTCAAGTTGTGTGATCACCTCCAGAGTCATCTACGGTTCTTCAAACTGCTTCGTTTCATGTTTTTTCCATGGCTCATATTCCATCTGTACACGTGCCAGTTCTTCTTGGTCCATTCGTATCTTGATGGACTTTTTGGTTGTTTCCATGTCTTGGCGATTGTAATACTGCTGCAGTGCAGTTTTGCCTGAATGTGTCATTCCACTTCCGTCTTCCTAGGTTATAGGCCAAGGAGTGGGCCTGCGGGATCATATGGTATCTCAGTGTTTACCTTTTAAGGGCTGCTCCATTCTCTTTTCATTAGTGGCACTTACCAGTTTACGAGCCACTTAAAGGTGAGAGTGCATTTGCTCACAACCTCTTCAGCATGTGGTGTTTGTATTTCTTTGCTGAGGGTCGTTCTGACTGGTGTGAGCGGATACCATTTTGTGGCTGGATTTGCATGTGTCTAATAATTCCTTATATTGAGCTTATAGCCATGCATTTTTTATTGTTTTTTAAAGAGCGAGTACAGCTTACCTATTCAAATAGTTTCTTGAAGTATGCGGCATATTTTGAATTTATTTTGCCATTACCTCCCTCAACACATTTTGCTGGCAGGTGTCATTTATAGCCCTGCAGTCCTTGTGAATACGAAGTGACGTTTAGCACGGGTTGTAAAACTGCTGTTGCGGCAAACGGCCACAGGGCGGCAGCATTTCTACATTGCCTACTCTAGTTACTAGGGAAACAGTACCTTCTGGGAAGTAGTGTTCCTTGGTTGTAAATTAGAGTGGAATGTGCCCGGATAAACACACAAAGCTTATGTCTCCTTAGTTATGTTTGTTTTTTATATTGACTGTATTTATTGTATCGGAGTAATACTCCGTTGTGTACACGGACCACTTCTTTTTCGTGCATTCATCGGTTGATGGACATTTTGGTTGTTCCAAGTCGTGGCTAGGGTAAATAGTGCTGCAGTGTAGGATTGTCAGCCTGTGTCTTTTCGATTCTGGTCTTCTCAGGTGATAGAGCCAGTAGTGGGCCGACCAGATCATATGGTAGCTCAATTTTGACCTCCTTTCTGTTCTCACTACTGACTGTTACCATTTGACATCCCAGCAGCAGCTAGAGGGTATACAGTTGTCTAAAACCCCTTGAGCATTTATTGTTTGGAGATTTTCTGCTGATGATCATTCTGACTGTTGTCACGTAAACGTTTTTGTAGATTGCATTTGCATGTCTTTAGTAATTCCTGATGTGGAGCTTTTTCCACGGCCTTTTTTGTTAAACGAAAATAAAGAAAAAAAGAAAGAGTGTGAGTTAAATGTGCCTCTTGAAATCGTCGTCTTGAAAGATTGCCCTCTTTTGAATTTTTTCGTCGATATTCGAACCCAGGATTTTTTTGAGGGCAGGTGTCATTTACAGAGGTGCAATTCTTGTGGATAGTAAGAGACCCTGAACGCTGTGTTTAAAGCTGCTTTTGCGGGAGACAGTCACAAGGCTGTGGCATGTCTCCGTTCCCAAATCTGGTTACTAGGGCAAAAGAGCCTTCCTAGGTGTAATGTTCCAACCTGTAAGTTAGAATGGAATGGGCCAGGAAAAACCCCCATGAGTTTATGTCTCATTACTTCTTGTTGGTTTTCTTAATTTGATTTTTATTTGTTATCACAGCAAATTTGATTACAATGTTTTGTTTGTTCTGGGTGTGCAAGATGTGGTTCTTTCACCTATATGCCTATTATCTGTTCACCTTCGGATCCATTTCCCATGTGGGTTAGGACACAATGTTGAGTAGTCTTCTCTTGGTATTCCATAGGTCTTTGGTGCTTATATATTTCACATGTGTTGGTGTAGCTCTGTTTCCCGCAATATGCTAATTTATCCAGTCCTCAAACCTTTCCATTTGGTTAACCATACGTTTGTTGATCGAATCTTTGATTGCCTTGCTCTGTGAAAAATCTTCATTGGTATCAATTTTCAGGTAACACCATTAAGTGATATCATAGGATATGTGTCCTTCGCCTTCTGACTTACTTCATGTCGTGATTACCTCCAGGCTCATCTACGGTGCTGCAAACGGCGTTGTTTCATTTTATTCCTTGGCTACTATTCCATCTGTACTTGTACCAGTTCTTCTTTTCCATTCATCTTTGGATGGACTTTTTGGTAGCTTCCCTGTCTTGCCTACTGTCATACTGTTGCAGTGCAGCTTTGCCTGCCTGTGTCTTTCTAATTGTGTCTTCTTAGGTCATAGGCCCAGGATTGTGCCTGCTGAATCCTGTGGTGCCTCAATGGGTATCTGTTAAAGGCAGCTCCATTCTGTTTTCATTAGTGGCTCTTTCCAGTTTAGTCCCACTTAGAGATGAGGGTACGCATTTCTCCACAGCCCCTTCAGCATTTATTGTTTGCAGAATTTTTGCTGATGGTCATTCTGACCGGTGTGAGCTGATACGTGTTTGAAGATTGGATTTGCATATCTTTAACATTTCCTCATGATGAGCATTTTTCCATGACTTTTTTGTTGTTGTTGCTGTTAAAAAGGGAAAAAAAACCAGTGCGTGTAAAATATACCTCTTGAAATTGTCTTCTTGAAACCTTGCCCTGTTTTGAAACTTTTGGTCGATTTTCGACCGCAGGATTTTTTTTGAAGGCGTGTGTCACTTACAAGTTTGCAATTGTTGTTAATATTTAGTGACCATTAGCACTGGGTTGAATGCTGCTGCTGTGGGAAACGGCCGCACGGCGGCAGCGTTTCTCCTTTCCCAAACCTTGTTACTAGGGCAGCAGAGCTTTCCTGGAACTCGTGTTCCTAGGTTGTAAATTAGAGTGGAATGTGCCAGGAAAACAACGCATAAGTTTATGTCTCAGGACATCTTCTTCATTGTTATAATTTAACTTTTTTAATCAGGGTAATGATTAGAATATTATTTGTTCTAGGTGTACACACACTGGTTCATTTCTAATATATATATATATATATATATACACACACACACACACACACACACACACATACATATATATATTCATGTACAGATCCTCTTCCCATGTAAATTAATACAGAGTGTTCAGTAGACCTCCCTTCGTATATGGTGAGTCTCTTATATATATGTATTTCATATGTATTTGTGTACGTATGGCAGCCCTAACCTTAATTTGCCCATTGCTCCCACCTTTCGTTTTAGATAACCATAGTTGTTTTCTAAGTGTGTGTCTTTCTCTGTGGAAATAAGTTCATTTGTATCAGTTGTTAGATGACACCCAGAAGTGATATCATAAGGTATTTGTCTTTTGCTTTCCGACTTACCTCATGTTCTGTGATTATCTCTAGCATCATCTATGGTGCTGCAAAGAGCAGTGTTTCCTTGTTTTCCACGGCTGATATTCCACTGTGCACATGGACCACTTCTTCTTTGTCCACTCATCTGCTGATGGCCATTTTGGTTGCTTCCGTGTCTTGGCTTTTGTGCATATTGCTGCAGTGCACCTTTGCCAGCCTGTGTCTTCTCGACTCTGGTCTGCTCGGGTGAAAGGCCCAGCGGTGGGCCTGCTGGATTGAATGGTACCTCAATTTTTACTTTGAGACACAGTTCCTTTGTGTTCTCATGATTGCCTCTTACTCCTTTACACCTCAACAGCAGCTAGAGGATACACAGTTCTCTAAAACCTCTTCAGCATTCATTGTTTGTAGACCTTTTGCTTAGGGTCATTCGAGTGGTGTGTGTTGAAAGCTTTTCATAGATTAGATTGGCATGAGTCTAATAATTCCTGATGTTGAACTTTTGTCCATTTCCCTTTTTATTTGTAAAGTGTGTGTAAATCTTACCTCTCATAGGATCTTTTTGAAAACTTTGCTCTCTTTTAAGTGTTTTGGCCACTCCCTGCCTCAGAACATTTTTTTGAGGGCAGGTGTCCTTTACAGCCCTGAGTCCTTGTGAGTATTAAGCGACCATTAGCCGTGGTTTAAAGCCGCTCTTGCGGGAAACGGCCACAAGGCGGCACAATTTCTCCATTTACCACTCAGGGCATTTGGGCAACAGAGGCTTCCTGGAAATCGTGTTAGTAGGCTGTAAATTAGAGTAGAATGTGCCAAGGCGAACCCCTAACAGCTTATATCTCCTTCTTGTTTGTTTTTTAAACGTAATTTTTCTTTTTCCTCAGAGCAAATTAGATAAAAATGTTGTGTATGTTCTAGGTGTACAGAATCTGGTTCATTATATCTATGTATCTATCTATTCATCTTTGCCTCCTTTCCCATGGACGTTATTACAGAGTGTTGAGTGGACCTCTCTTGGTATTCCATAGGTCTTTGGTGATTATTGGTTTCATATGTAGTAGTATAGGTCTGACGCCCCCATATCCTAATTTATCCATTCTTACCACCTTTCCGTTTGGTTAAACATAATCTTGATTTCTTAATCCATGAGTGTCCTTTTCTTCGAAATAAGTTCATGGGTATCATTTTTTAGGTAACACGTATAAGTGATATCATAGGATGTCTTTCTTTCGCTTTCTTTCTCACTTCAAGGTGTGTGATTATCTCTAGGTCCTTCTGTGGTGGTGCAAACAGCACTGTTTCATGCTTTTCCATGGCTCATGTTCCACTGTGTACATGGACCACTTCTTCTTTGTCCATTCATCTGTTGATGGCCATTTTGGTTGCTTCCAAGTCTTGGCTGTGGTAAATATCACTGCAGTGTAGGATTGCCAGCCTGTGTCTTTTGGATTCTGGTCTTCTCAGGTGATAGGCACAGCAGTGGGTCTACCAGACCCTGTGGTAGCTCAATTTTTACCTTGAAACGCATGTTCTTTCTGTTCTAACTACTGGCTGTTACCAGTTTACCTCCCAGCAGCAGCTACGGGGTACACAGAGTTCTCTAAAACCCGTTCAGCATGTATTGTTTGTGGACTGTTTTGCTGATGATCATCCTGACTGTTGTGAGGTGAACGCTTTCATAGATTGGATTTGCGTGTCTTTATTAATTTCTGATGTTAAGCATTTTTTCCATGCACTTGCTTTGGTTAACGAAAAAAAAAGAGAAGAAAAGACAGAATGTGTGTAAAATATGCCTCTTGAAATTGTCTTCTTGAAAGGTTGCCTCTTTTGAAGTTTTTGGTCGATTTTCGACCCCAGAATGTTTTTTTGAGGACAGGTGTCATTTACAGGCCTGCAATTCAGGTGAATTTTAACTGACCATTTGCACTGGGTTTAAAACTGCTGTTGGAGGAAGGCCAAAATGCTGCAGGATTTCTCCACTCTGAAATCTGGTTACTAGGTCAGCAGAGCCTTCCTGGGAGCTGTGTTCCAAGGTTGGAAGGTAGAATGGCATGAGCCAGGAAGAACGCCCATAATTTTATGCCCCGTTATTTCTTGTTCATTTTTTTAATATAATCTTTTATGACAGCAAATTTGATTGTAATGTTTGCTTTGTTCTAGGTGCGCAAGATGTGTGTGTTTTTTACACCGAGACATATATGTATTCATCTTGGGATCCATTTGCCAGGTAGGTTATGACACAGTGTTGAGAAGGCTTCTCTTGGAATTCTGTAGGTCTTTGGTGATTATGTACTTCACGTGTGTTTGTATATCTCTGTCAACCCCAATATCCTAATATATCCAATCTTTACAACTTTCCAATTGGTTAAGCATAAGTTTGTTTAATAAATCTGTGATTCCTGTTATCTGTGGAAATATCTTCGTTGGTATCCATTTCTAGGTAACACCTATAATTGATATCATAGGATATGTGTCTTTCGCTTTGTGCCTTACTTCAAGTTGTGTGATCACCTCCAGAGTCATCTACGGTTCTTCAAACTGCTTCGTTTCATGTTTTTTCCATGGCTCATATTCCATCTGTACACGTGCCAGTTCTTCTTGGTCCATTCGTATCTTGATGGACTTTTTGGTTGTTTCCATGTCTTGGCGATTGTAATACTGCTGCAGTGCAGTTTTGCCTGAATGTGTCATTCCACTTCCGTCTTCCTAGGTTATAGGCCAAGGAGTGGGCCTGCGGGATCATATGGTATCTCAGTGTTTACCTTTTAAGGGCTGCTCCATTCTCTTTTCATTAGTGGCACTTACCAGTTTACGAGCCACTTAAAGGTGAGAGTGCATTTGCTCACAACCTCTTCAGCATGTAGTGTTTGTATTTCTTTGCTGAGGGTCGTTCTGACTGGTGTGAGCGGATACCATTTTGTGGCTGGATTTGCATGTGTCTAATAATTCCTTATATTGAGCTTATAGCCATGCATTTTTTATTGTTTTTTAAAGAGCGAGTACAGCTTACCTATTCAAATAGTTTCTTGAAGTATGCGGCATATTTTGAATTTATTTTGCCATTACCTCCCTCAACACATTTTGCTGGCAGGTGTCATTTATAGCCCTGCAGTCCTTGTGAATACGAAGTGACGTTTAGCACGGGTTGTAAAACTGCTGTTGCGGCAAACGGCCACAGGGCGGCAGCATTTCTACATTGCCTACTCTAGTTACTAGGGAAACAGTACCTTCTGGGAAGTAGTGTTCCTTGGTTGTAAATTAGAGTGGAATGTGCCCGGATGAACACACAAAGCTTATGTCTCCTTAGTTATGTTTGTTTTTTATATTGACTGTATTTATTGTATCGGAGTAATACTCCGTTGTGTACACGGACCACTTCTTTTTCGTGCATTCATCGGTTGATGGACATTTTGGTTGTTCCAAGTCGTGGCTAGGGTAAATAGTGCTGCAGTGTAGGATTGTCAGCCTGTGTCTTTTCGATTCTGGTCTTCTCAGGTGATAGAGCCAGTAGTGGGCCGACCAGATCATATGGTAGCTCAATTTTGACCTCCTTTCTGTTCTCACTACTGACTGTTACCATTTGACATCCCAGCAGCAGCTAGAGGGTATACAGTTGTCTAAAACCCCTTGAGCATTTATTGTTTGGAGATTTTCTGCTGATGATCATTCTGACTGTTGTCACGTAAACGTTTTTGTAGATTGCATTTGCATGTCTTTAGTAATTCCTGATGTGGAGCTTTTTCCACGGCCTTTTTTGTTAAACGAAAATAAAGAAAAAAAGAAAGAGTGTGAGTTAAATGTGCCTCTTGAAATCGTCGTCTTGAAAGATTGCCCTCTTTTGAATTTTTTCGTCGATATTCGAACCCAGGATTTTTTTGAGGGCAGGTGTCATTTACAGAGGTGCAATTCTTGTGGATAGTAAGAGACCCTGAACGCTGTGTTTAAAGCTGCTTTTGCGGGAGACAGTCACAAGGCTGTGGCATGTCTCCGTTCCCAAATCTGGTTACTAGGGCAAAAGAGCCTTCCTAGGTGTAATGTTCCAACCTGTAAGTTAGAATGGAATGGGCCAGGAAAAACCCCCATGAGATTATGTCTCATTACTTCTTGTTGGTTTTCTTAATTTGATTTTTATTTGTTATCACAGCAAATTTGATTACAATGTTTTGTTTGTTCTGGGTGTGCAAGATGTGGTTCTTTCACCTATATGCCTATTATCTGTTCACCTTCGGATCCATTTCCCATGTGGGTTAGGACACAATGTTGAGTAGTCTTCTCTTGGTATTCCATAGGTCTTTGGTGCTTATATATTTCACATGTGTTGGTGTAGCTCTGTTTCCCGCAATATGCTAATTTATCCAGTCCTCAAACCTTTCCATTTGGTTAACCATACGTTTGTTGATCGAATCTTTGATTGCCTTGCTCTGTGAAAAATCTTCATTGGTATCAATTTTCAGGTAACACCATTAAGTGATATCATAGGATATGTGTCCTTCGCCTTCTGACTTACTTCATGTCGTGATTACCTCCAGGCTCATCTACGGTGCTGCAAACGGCATTGTTTCATTTTATTCCTTGGCTACTATTCCATCTGTACTTGTACCAGTTCTTCTTTTCCATTCATCTTTGGATGGACTTTTTGGTAGCTTCCCTGTCTTGCCTACTGTCATGCTGTTGCAGTGCAGCTTTGCCTGCCTGTGTCTTTCTAATTGTGTCTTCTTAGGTCATAGGCCCAGGATTGTGCCTGCTGAATCCTGTGGTGCCTCAATGGGTATCTGTTAAAGGCAGCTCCATTCTGTTTTCATTAGTGGCTCTTTCCAGTTTAGTCCCACTTAGAGATGAGGGTACGCATTTCTCCACAGCCCCTTCAGCATTTATTGTTTGCAGAATTTTTGCTGATGGTCATTCTGACCGGTGTGAGCTGATACGTGTTTGAAGATTGGATTTGCATATCTTTAACATTTCCTCATGATGAGCATTTTTCCATGACTTTTTTGTTGTTGTTGCTGTTAAAAAGGGAAAAAAAACCAGTGCGTGTAAAATATACCTCTTGAAATTGTCTTCTTGAAACCTTGCCCTGTTTTGAAACTTTTGGTCGATTTTCGACCGCAGGATTTTTTTTGAAGGCGTGTGTCACTTACAAGTTTGCAATTGTTGTTAATATTTAGTGACCATTAGCACTGGGTTGAATGCTGCTGCTGTGGGAAACGGCCGCACGGCGGCAGCGTTTCTCCTTTCCCAAACCTTGTTACTAGGGCAGCAGAGCTTTCCTGGAACTCGTGTTCCTAGGTTGTAAATTAGAGTGGAATGTGCCAGGAAAACAACGCATAAGTTTATGTCTCAGGACATCTTCTTCATTGTTATAATTTAACTTTTTTAATCAGGGTAATGATTAGAATATTATTTGTTCTAGGTGTACACACACTGGTTCATTTCTAATATATATATATATATATATATATATACACACACACACACACACACACACACACATACATATATATATTCATGTACAGATCCTCTTCCCATGTAAATTAATACAGAGTGTTCAGTAGACCTCCCTTCGTATATGGTGAGTCTCTTATATATATGTATTTCATATGTATTTGTGTACGTATGGCAGCCCTAACCTTAATTTGCCCATTGCTCCCACCTTTCGTTTTAGATAACCATAGTTGTTTTCTAAGTGTGTGTCTTTCTCTGTGGAAATAAGTTCATTTGTATCAGTTGTTAGATGCCACCCAGAAGTGATATCATAAGGTATTTGTGTTTTGCTTTCCGACTTACCTCATGTTCTGTGATTATCTCTAGCATCATCTATGGTGCTGCAAAGAGCAGTGTTTCCTTGTTTTCCACGGCTGATATTCCACTGTGCACATGGACCACTTCTTCTTTGTCCACTCATCTGCTGATGGCCATTTTGGTTGCTTCCGTGTCTTGGCTTTTGTGCATATTGCTGCAGTGCACCTTTGCCAGCCTGTGTCTTCTCGACTCTGGTCTGCTCGGGTGAAAGGCCCAGCGGTGGGCCTGCTGGATTGAATGGTACCTCAATTTTTACTTTGAGACACAGTTCCTTTGTGTTCTCATGATTGCCTCTTACTCCTTTACACCTCAACAGCAGCTAGAGGATACACAGTTCTCTAAAACCTCTTCAGCATTCATTGTTTGTAGACCTTTTGCTTAGGGTCATTCGAGTGGTGTGTGTTGAAAGCTTTTCATAGATTAGATTGGCATGAGTCTAATAATTCCTGATGTTGAACTTTTGTCCATTTCCCTTTTTATTTGTAAAGTGTGTGTAAATCTTACCTCTCATAGGATCTTTTTGAAAACTTTGCTCTCTTTTAAGTGTTTTGGCCACTCCCTGCCTCAGAACATTTTTTTGAGGGCAGGTGTCCTTTACAGCCCTGAGTCCTTGTGAGTATTAAGCGACCATTAGCCGTGGTTTAAAGCCGCTCTTGCGGGAAACGGCCACAAGGCGGCACAATTTCTCCATTTACCACTCAGGGCATTTGGGCAACAGAGGCTTCCTGGAAATCGTGTTAGGAGGCTGTAAATTAGAGTAGAATGTGCCAAGGCGAACCCCTAACAGCTTATATCTCCTTCTTGTTTGTTTTTTAAACGTAATTTTTCTTTTTCCTCAGAGCAAATTAGATAAAAATGTTGTGTATGTTCTAGGTGTACAGAATCTGGTTCATTATATCTATGTATCTATCTATTCATCTTTGCCTCCTTTCCCATGGACGTTATTACAGAGTGTTGAGTGGACCTCTCTTGGTATTCCATAGGTCTTTGGTGATTATTGGTTTCATATGTAGTAGTATAGGTCTGACGCCCCCATATCCTAATTTATCCATTCTTACCACCTTTCCGTTTGGTTAAACATAATCTTGATTTCTTAATCCATGAGTGTCCTTTTCTTCGAAATAAGTTCATGGGTATCATTTTTTAGGTAACACGTATAAGTGATATCATAGGATGTCTTTCTTTCGCTTTCTTTCTCACTTCAAGGTGTGTGATTATCTCTAGGTCCTTCTGTGGTGGTGCAAACAGCACTGTTTCATGCTTTTCCATGGCTCATGTTCCACTGTGTACATGGACCACTTCTTCTTTGTCCATTCATCTGTTGATGGCCATTTTGGTTGCTTCCAAGTCTTGGCTGTGGTAAATATCACTGCAGTGTAGGATTGCCAGCCTGTGTCTTTTGGATTCTGGTCTTCTCAGGTGATAGGCACAGCAGTGGGTCTACCAGACCCTGTGGTAGCTCAATTTTTACCTTGAAACGCATGTTCTTTCTGTTCTAACTACTGGCTGTTACCAGTTTACCTCCCAGCAGCAGCTACGGGGTACACAGAGTTCTCTAAAACCCGTTCAGCATGTATTGTTTGTGGACTGTTTTGCTGATGATCATCCTGACTGTTGTGAGGTGAACGCTTTCATAGATTGGATTTGCGTGTCTTTATTAATTTCTGATGTTAAGCATTTTTTCCATGCACTTGCTTTGGTTAACGAAAAAAAAAGAGAAGAAAAGACAGAATGTGTGTAAAATATGCCTCTTGAAATTGTCTTCTTGAAAGGTTGCCTCTTTTGAAGTTTTTGGTCGATTTTCGACCCCAGAATGTTTTTTTGAGGACAGGTGTCATTTACAGGCCTGCAATTCAGGTGAATTTTAACTGACCATTTGCACTGGGTTTAAAACTGCTGTTGGAGGAAGGCCAAAATGCTGCAGGATTTCTCCACTCTGAAATCTGGTTACTAGGTCAGCAGAGCCTTCCTGGGAGCTGTGTTCCAAGGTTGGAAGGTAGAATGGCATGAGCCAGGAAGAACGCCCATAATTTTATGCCCCGTTATTTCTTGTTCATTTTTTTAATATAATCTTTTATGACAGCAAATTTGATTGTAATGTTTGCTTTGTTCTAGGTGCGCAAGATGTGTGTGTTTTTTACACCGAGACATATATGTATTCATCTTGGGATCCATTTGCCGGGTAGGTTATGACACAGTGTTGAGAAGGCTTCTCTTGGAATTCTGTAGGTCTTTGGTGATTATGTACTTCACGTGTGTTTGTATATCTCTGTCAACCCCAATATCCTAATATATCCAATCTTTACAACTTTCCAATTGGTTAAGCATAAGTTTGTTTAATAAATCTGTGATTCCTGTTATCTGTGGAAATATCTTCGTTGGTATCCATTTCTAGGTAACACCTATAATTGATATCATAGGATATGTGTCTTTCGCTTTGTGCCTTACTTCAAGTTGTGTGATCACCTCCAGAGTCATCTACGGTTCTTCAAACTGCTTCGTTTCATGTTTTTTCCATGGCTCATATTCCATCTGTACACGTGCCAGTTCTTCTTGGTCCATTCGTATCTTGATGGACTTTTTGGTTGTTTCCATGTCTTGGCGATTGTAATACTGCTGCAGTGCAGTTTTGCCTGAATGTGTCATTCCACTTCCGTCTTCCTAGGTTATAGGCCAAGGAGTGGGCCTGCGGGATCATATGGTATCTCAGTGTTTACCTTTTAAGGGCTGCTCCATTCTCTTTTCATTAGTGGCACTTACCAGTTTACGAGCCACTTAAAGGTGAGAGTGCATTTGCTCACAACCTCTTCAGCATGTGGTGTTTGTATTTCTTTGCTGAGGGTCGTTCTGACTGGTGTGAGCGGATACCATTTTGTGGCTGGATTTGCATGTGTCTAATAATTCCTTATATTGAGCTTATAGCCATGCATTTTTTATTGTTTTTTAAAGAGCGAGTACAGCTTACCTATTCAAATAGTTTCTTGAAGTATGCGGCATATTTTGAATTTATTTTGCCATTACCTCCCTCAACACATTTTGCTGGCAGGTGTCATTTATAGCCCTGCAGTCCTTGTGAATACGAAGTGACGTTTAGCACGGGTTGTAAAACTGCTGTTGCGGCAAACGGCCACAGGGCGGCAGCATTTCTACATTGCCTACTCTAGTTACTAGGGAAACAGTACCTTCTGGGAAGTAGTGTTCCTTGGTTGTAAATTAGAGTGGAATGTGCCCGGATAAACACACAAAGCTTATGTCTCCTTAGTTATGTTTGTTTTTTATATTGACTGTATTTATTGTATCGGAGTAATACTCCGTTGTGTACACGGACCACTTCTTTTTCGTGCATTCATCGGTTGATGGACATTTTGGTTGTTCCAAGTCGTGGCTAGGGTAAATAGTGCTGCAGTGTAGGATTGTCAGCCTGTGTCTTTTCGATTCTGGTCTTCTCAGGTGATAGAGCCAGTAGTGGGCCGACCAGATCATATGGTAGCTCAATTTTGACCTCCTTTCTGTTCTCACTACTGACTGTTACCATTTGACATCCCAGCAGCAGCTAGAGGGTATACAGTTGTCTAAAACCCCTTGAGCATTTATTGTTTGGAGATTTTCTGCTGATGATCATTCTGACTGTTGTCACGTAAACGTTTTTGTAGATTGCATTTGCATGTCTTTAGTAATTCCTGATGTGGAGCTTTTTCCACGGCCTTTTTTGTTAAACGAAAATAAAGAAAAAAAGAAAGAGTGTGAGTTAAATGTGCCTCTTGAAATCGTCGTCTTGAAAGATTGCCCTCTTTTGAATTTTTTCGTCGATATTCGAACCCAGGATTTTTTTGAGGGCAGGTGTCATTTACAGAGGTGCAATTCTTGTGGATAGTAAGAGACCCTGAACGCTGTGTTTAAAGCTGCTTTTGCGGGAGACAGTCACAAGGCTGTGGCATGTCTCCGTTCCCAAATCTGGTTACTAGGGCAAAAGAGCCTTCCTAGGTGTAATGTTCCAACCTGTAAGTTAGAATGGAATGGGCCAGGAAAAACCCCCATGAGATTATGTCTCATTACTTCTTGTTGGTTTTCTTAATTTGATTTTTATTTGTTATCACAGCAAATTTGATTACAATGTTTTGTTTGTTCTGGGTGTGCAAGATGTGGTTCTTTCACCTATATGCCTATTATCTGTTCACCTTCGGATCCATTTCCCATGTGGGTTAGGACACAATGTTGAGTAGTCTTCTCTTGGTATTCCATAGGTCTTTGGTGCTTATATATTTCACATGTGTTGGTGTAGCTCTGTTTCCCGCAATATGCTAATTTATCCAGTCCTCAAACCTTTCCATTTGGTTAACCATACGTTTGTTGATCGAATCTTTGATTGCCTTGCTCTGTGAAAAATCTTCATTGGTATCAATTTTCAGGTAACACCATTAAGTGATATCATAGGATATGTGTCCTTCGCCTTCTGACTTACTTCATGTCGTGATTACCTCCAGGCTCATCTACGGTGCTGCAAACGGCATTGTTTCATTTTATTCCTTGGCTACTATTCCATCTGTACTTGTACCAGTTCTTCTTTTCCATTCATCTTTGGATGGACTTTTTGGTAGCTTCCCTGTCTTGCCTACTGTCATGCTGTTGCAGTGCAGCTTTGCCTGCCTGTGTCTTTCTAATTGTGTCTTCTTAGGTCATAGGCCCAGGATTGTGCCTGCTGAATCCTGTGGTGCCTCAATGGGTATCTGTTAAAGGCAGCTCCATTCTGTTTTCATTAGTGGCTCTTTCCAGTTTAGTCCCACTTAGAGATGAGGGTACGCATTTCTCCACAGCCCCTTCAGCATTTATTGTTTGCAGAATTTTTGCTGATGGTCATTCTGACCGGTGTGAGCTGATACGTGTTTGAAGATTGGATTTGCATATCTTTAACATTTCCTCATGATGAGCATTTTTCCATGACTTTTTTGTTGTTGTTGCTGTTAAAAAGGGAAAAAAAACCAGTGCGTGTAAAATATACCTCTTGAAATTGTCTTCTTGAAACCTTGCCCTGTTTTGAAACTTTTGGTCGATTTTCGACCGCAGGATTTTTTTTGAAGGCGTGTGTCACTTACAAGTTTGCAATTGTTGTTAATATTTAGTGACCATTAGCACTGGGTTGAATGCTGCTGCTGTGGGAAACGGCCGCACGGCGGCAGCGTTTCTCCTTTCCCAAACCTTGTTACTAGGGCAGCAGAGCTTTCCTGGAACTCGTGTTCCTAGGTTGTAAATTAGAGTGGAATGTGCCAGGAAAACAACGCATAAGTTTATGTCTCAGGACATCTTCTTCATTGTTATAATTTAACTTTTTTAATCAGGGTAATGATTAGAATATTATTTGTTCTAGGTGTACACACACTGGTTCATTTCTAATATATATATATATATATATATACACACACACACACACACACACACATACATATATATATTCATGTACAGATCCTCTTCCCATGTAAATTAATACAGAGTGTTCAGTAGACCTCCCTTCGTATATGGTGAGTCTCTTATATATATGTATTTCATATGTATTTGTGTACGTATGGCAGCCCTAACCTTAATTTGCCCATTGCTCCCACCTTTCGTTTTAGATAACCATAGTTGTTTTCTAAGTGTGTGTCTTTCTCTGTGGAAATAAGTTCATTTGTATCAGTTGTTAGATGACACCCAGAAGTGATATCATAAGGTATTTGTCTTTTGCTTTCCGACTTACCTCATGTTCTGTGATTATCTCTAGCATCATCTATGGTGCTGCAAAGAGCAGTGTTTCCTTGTTTTCCACGGCTGATATTCCACTGTGCACATGGACCACTTCTTCTTTGTCCACTCATCTGCTGATGGCCATTTTGGTTGCTTCCGTGTCTTGGCTTTTGTGCATATTGCTGCAGTGCACCTTTGCCAGCCTGTGTCTTCTCGACTCTGGTCTGCTCGGGTGAAAGGCCCAGCGGTGGGCCTGCTGGATTGAATGGTACCTCAATTTTTACTTTGAGACACAGTTCCTTTGTGTTCTCATGATTGCCTCTTACTCCTTTACACCTCAACAGCAGCTAGAGGATACACAGTTCTCTAAAACCTCTTCAGCATTCATTGTTTGTAGACCTTTTGCTTAGGGTCATTCGAGTGGTGTGTGTTGAAAGCTTTTCATAGATTAGATTGGCATGAGTCTAATAATTCCTGATGTTGAACTTTTGTCCATTTCCCTTTTTATTTGTAAAGTGTGTGTAAATCTTACCTCTCATAGGATCTTTTTGAAAACTTTGCTCTCTTTTAAGTGTTTTGGCCACTCCCTGCCTCAGAACATTTTTTTGAGGGCAGGTGTCCTTTACAGCCCTGAGTCCTTGTGAGTATTAAGCGACCATTAGCCGTGGTTTAAAGCCGCTCTTGCGGGAAACGGCCACAAGGCGGCACAATTTCTCCATTTACCACTCAGGGCATTTGGGCAACAGAGGCTTCCTGGAAATCGTGTTAGTAGGCTGTAAATTAGAGTAGAATGTGCCAAGGCGAACCCCTAACAGCTTATATCTCCTTCTTGTTTGTTTTTTAAACGTAATTTTTCTTTTTCCTCAGAGCAAATTAGATAAAAATGTTGTGTATGTTCTAGGTGTACAGAATCTGGTTCATTATATCTATGTATCTATCTATTCATCTTTGCCTCCTTTCCCATGGACGTTATTACAGAGTGTTGAGTGGACCTCTCTTGGTATTCCATAGGTCTTTGGTGATTATTGGTTTCATATGTAGTAGTATAGGTCTGACGCCCCCATATCCTAATTTATCCATTCTTACCACCTTTCCGTTTGGTTAAACATAATCTTGATTTCTTAATCCATGAGTGTCCTTTTCTTCGAAATAAGTTCATGGGTATCATTTTTTAGGTAACACGTATAAGTGATATCATAGGATGTCTTTCTTTCGCTTTCTTTCTCACTTCAAGGTGTGTGATTATCTCTAGGTCCTTCTGTGGTGGTGCAAACAGCACTGTTTCATGCTTTTCCATGGCTCATGTTCCACTGTGTACATGGACCACTTCTTCTTTGTCCATTCATCTGTTGATGGCCATTTTGGTTGCTTCCAAGTCTTGGCTGTGGTAAATATCACTGCAGTGTAGGATTGCCAGCCTGTGTCTTTTGGATTCTGGTCTTCTCAGGTGATAGGCACAGCAGTGGGTCTACCAGACCCTGTGGTAGCTCAATTTTTACCTTGAAACGCATGTTCTTTCTGTTCTAACTACTGGCTGTTACCAGTTTACCTCCCAGCAGCAGCTACGGGGTACACAGAGTTCTCTAAAACCCGTTCAGCATGTATTGTTTGTGGACTGTTTTGCTGATGATCATCCTGACTGTTGTGAGGTGAACGCTTTCATAGATTGGATTTGCGTGTCTTTATTAATTTCTGATGTTAAGCATTTTTTCCATGCACTTGCTTTGGTTAACGAAAAAAAAAGAGAAGAAAAGACAAAATGTGTGTAAAATATGCCTCTTGAAATTGTCTTCTTGAAAGGTTGCCTCTTTTGAAGTTTTTGGTCGATTTTCGACCCCAGAATGTTTTTTTGAGGACAGGTGTCATTTACAGGCCTGCAATTCAGGTGAATTTTAACTGACCATTTGCACTGGGTTTAAAACTGCTGTTGGAGGAAGGCCAAAATGCTGCAGGATTTCTCCACTCTGAAATCTGGTTACTAGGTCAGCAGAGCCTTCCTGGGAGCTGTGTTCCAAGGTTGGAAGGTAGAATGGCATGAGCCAGGAAGAACGCCCATAATTTTATGCCCCGTTATTTCTTGTTCATTTTTTTAATATAATCTTTTATGACAGCAAATTTGATTGTAATGTTTGCTTTGTTCTAGGTGCGCAAGATGTGTGTGTTTTTTACACCGAGACATATATGTATTCATCTTGGGATCCATTTGCCAGGTAGGTTATGACACAGTGTTGAGAAGGCTTCTCTTGGAATTCTGTAGGTCTTTGGTGATTATGTACTTCACGTGTGTTTGTATATCTCTGTCAACCCCAATATCCTAATATATCCAATCTTTACAACTTTCCAATTGGTTAAGCATAAGTTTGTTTAATAAATCTGTGATTCCTGTTATCTGTGGAAATATCTTCGTTGGTATCCATTTCTAGGTAACACCTATAATTGATATCATAGGATATGTGTCTTTCGCTTTGTGCCTTACTTCAAGTTGTGTGATCACCTCCAGAGTCATCTACGGTTCTTCAAACTGCTTCGTTTCATGTTTTTTCCATGGCTCATATTCCATCTGTACACGTGCCAGTTCTTCTTGGTCCATTCGTATCTTGATGGACTTTTTGGTTGTTTCCATGTCTTGGCGATTGTAATACTGCTGCAGTGCAGTTTTGCCTGAATGTGTCATTCCACTTCCGTCTTCCTAGGTTATAGGCCAAGGAGTGGGCCTGCGGGATCATATGGTATCTCAGTGTTTACCTTTTAAGGGCTGCTCCATTCTCTTTTCATTAGTGGCACTTACCAGTTTACGAGCCACTTAAAGGTGAGAGTGCATTTGCTCACAACCTCTTCAGCATGTAGTGTTTGTATTTCTTTGCTGAGGGTCGTTCTGACTGGTGTGAGCGGATACCATTTTGTGGCTGGATTTGCATGTGTCTAATAATTCCTTATATTGAGCTTATAGCCATGCATTTTTTATTGTTTTTTAAAGAGCGAGTACAGCTTACCTATTCAAATAGTTTCTTGAAGTATGCGGCATATTTTGAATTTATTTTGCCATTACCTCCCTCAACACATTTTGCTGGCAGGTGTCATTTATAGCCCTGCAGTCCTTGTGAATACGAAGTGACGTTTAGCACGGGTTGTAAAACTGCTGTTGCGGCAAACGGCCACAGGGCGGCAGCATTTCTACATTGCCTACTCTAGTTACTAGGGAAACAGTACCTTCTGGGAAGTAGTGTTCCTTGGTTGTAAATTAGAGTGGAATGTGCCCGGATAAACACACAAAGCTTATGTCTCCTTAGTTATGTTTGTTTTTTATATTGACTGTATTTATTGTATCGGAGTAATACTCCGTTGTGTACACGGACCACTTCTTTTTCGTGCATTCATCGGTTGATGGACATTTTGGTTGTTCCAAGTCGTGGCTAGGGTAAATAGTGCTGCAGTGTAGGATTGTCAGCCTGTGTCTTTTCGATTCTGGTCTTCTCAGGTGATAGAGCCAGTAGTGGGCCGACCAGATCATATGGTAGCTCAATTTTGACCTCCTTTCTGTTCTCACTACTGACTGTTACCATTTGACATCCCAGCAGCAGCTAGAGGGTATACAGTTGTCTAAAACCCCTTGAGCATTTATTGTTTGGAGATTTTCTGCTGATGATCATTCTGACTGTTGTCACGTAAACGTTTTTGTAGATTGCATTTGCATGTCTTTAGTAATTCCTGATGTGGAGCTTTTTCCACGGCCTTTTTTGTTAAACGAAAATAAAGAAAAAAAGAAAGAGTGTGAGTTAAATGTGCCTCTTGAAATCGTCGTCTTGAAAGATTGCCCTCTTTTGAATTTTTTCGTCGATATTCGAACCCAGGATTTTTTTGAGGGCAGGTGTCATTTACAGAGGTGCAATTCTTGTGGATAGTAAGAGACCCTGAACGCTGTGTTTAAAGCTGCTTTTGCGGGAGACAGTCACAAGGCTGTGGCATGTCTCCGTTCCCAAATCTGGTTACTAGGGCAAAAGAGCCTTCCTAGGTGTAATGTTCCAACCTGTAAGTTAGAATGGAATGGGCCAGGAAAAACCCCCATGAGATTATGTCTCATTACTTCTTGTTGGTTTTCTTAATTTGATTTTTATTTGTTATCACAGCAAATTTGATTACAATGTTTTGTTTGTTCTGGGTGTGCAAGATGTGGTTCTTTCACCTATATGCCTATTATCTGTTCACCTTCGGATCCATTTCCCATGTGGGTTAGGACACAATGTTGAGTAGTCTTCTCTTGGTATTCCATAGGTCTTTGGTGCTTATATATTTCACATGTGTTGGTGTAGCTCTGTTTCCCGCAATATGCTAATTTATCCAGTCCTCAAACCTTTCCATTTGGTTAACCATACGTTTGTTGATCGAATCTTTGATTGCCTTGCTCTGTGAAAAATCTTCATTGGTATCAATTTTCAGGTAACACCATTAAGTGATATCATAGGATATGTGTCCTTCGCCTTCTGACTTACTTCATGTCGTGATTACCTCCAGGCTCATCTACGGTGCTGCAAACGGCGTTGTTTCATTTTATTCCTTGGCTACTATTCCATCTGTACTTGTACCAGTTCTTCTTTTCCATTCATCTTTGGATGGACTTTTTGGTAGCTTCCCTGTCTTGCCTACTGTCATACTGTTGCAGTGCAGCTTTGCCTGCCTGTGTCTTTCTAATTGTGTCTTCTTAGGTCATAGGCCCAGGATTGTGCCTGCTGAATCCTGTGGTGCCTCAATGGGTATCTGTTAAAGGCAGCTCCATTCTGTTTTCATTAGTGGCTCTTTCCAGTTTAGTCCCACTTAGAGATGAGGGTACGCATTTCTCCACAGCCCCTTCAGCATTTATTGTTTGCAGAATTTTTGCTGATGGTCATTCTGACCGGTGTGAGCTGATACGTGTTTGAAGATTGGATTTGCATATCTTTAACATTTCCTCATGATGAGCATTTTTCCATGACTTTTTTGTTGTTGTTGCTGTTAAAAAGGGAAAAAAAACCAGTGCGTGTAAAATATACCTCTTGAAATTGTCTTCTTGAAACCTTGCCCTGTTTTGAAACTTTTGGTCGATTTTCGACCGCAGGATTTTTTTTGAAGGCGTGTGTCACTTACAAGTTTGCAATTGTTGTTAATATTTAGTGACCATTAGCACTGGGTTGAATGCTGCTGCTGTGGGAAACGGCCGCACGGCGGCAGCGTTTCTCCTTTCCCAAACCTTGTTACTAGGGCAGCAGAGCTTTCCTGGAACTCGTGTTCCTAGGTTGTAAATTAGAGTGGAATGTGCCAGGAAAACAACGCATAAGTTTATGTCTCAGGACATCTTCTTCATTGTTATAATTTAACTTTTTTAATCAGGGTAATGATTAGAATATTATTTGTTCTAGGTGTACACACACTGGTTCATTTCTAATATATATATATATATATATACACACACACACACACACACACACACACATACATATATATATTCATGTACAGATCCTCTTCCCATGTAAATTAATACAGAGTGTTCAGTAGACCTCCCTTCGTATATGGTGAGTCTCTTATATATATGTATTTCATATGTATTTGTGTACGTATGGCAGCCCTAACCTTAATTTGCCCATTGCTCCCACCTTTCGTTTTAGATAACCATAGTTGTTTTCTAAGTGTGTGTCTTTCTCTGTGGAAATAAGTTCATTTGTATCAGTTGTTAGATGACACCCAGAAGTGATATCATAAGGTATTTGTCTTTTGCTTTCCGACTTACCTCATGTTCTGTGATTATCTCTAGCATCATCTATGGTGCTGCAAAGAGCAGTGTTTCCTTGTTTTCCACGGCTGATATTCCACTGTGCACATGGACCACTTCTTCTTTGTCCACTCATCTGCTGATGGCCATTTTGGTTGCTTCCGTGTCTTGGCTTTTGTGCATATTGCTGCAGTGCACCTTTGCCAGCCTGTGTCTTCTCGACTCTGGTCTGCTCGGGTGAAAGGCCCAGCGGTGGGCCTGCTGGATTGAATGGTACCTCAATTTTTACTTTGAGACACAGTTCCTTTGTGTTCTCATGATTGCCTCTTACTCCTTTACACCTCAACAGCAGCTAGAGGATACACAGTTCTCTAAAACCTCTTCAGCATTCATTGTTTGTAGACCTTTTGCTTAGGGTCATTCGAGTGGTGTGTGTTGAAAGCTTTTCATAGATTAGATTGGCATGAGTCTAATAATTCCTGATGTTGAACTTTTGTCCATTTCCCTTTTTATTTGTAAAGTGTGTGTAAATCTTACCTCTCATAGGATCTTTTTGAAAACTTTGCTCTCTTTTAAGTGTTTTGGCCACTCCCTGCCTCAGAACATTTTTTTGAGGGCAGGTGTCCTTTACAGCCCTGAGTCCTTGTGAGTATTAAGCGACCATTAGCCGTGGTTTAAAGCCGCTCTTGCGGGAAACGGCCACAAGGCGGCACAATTTCTCCATTTACCACTCAGGGCATTTGGGCAACAGAGGCTTCCTGGAAATCGTGTTAGTAGGCTGTAAATTAGAGTAGAATGTGCCAAGGCGAACCCCTAACAGCTTATATCTCCTTCTTGTTTGTTTTTTAAACGTAATTTTTCTTTTTCCTCAGAGCAAATTAGATAAAAATGTTGTGTATGTTCTAGGTGTACAGAATCTGGTTCATTATATCTATGTATCTATCTATTCATCTTTGCCTCCTTTCCCATGGACGTTATTACAGAGTGTTGAGTGGACCTCTCTTGGTATTCCATAGGTCTTTGGTGATTATTGGTTTCATATGTAGTAGTATAGGTCTGACGCCCCCATATCCTAATTTATCCATTCTTACCACCTTTCCGTTTGGTTAAACATAATCTTGATTTCTTAATCCATGAGTGTCCTTTTCTTCGAAATAAGTTCATGGGTATCATTTTTTAGGTAACACGTATAAGTGATATCATAGGATGTCTTTCTTTCGCTTTCTTTCTCACTTCAAGGTGTGTGATTATCTCTAGGTCCTTCTGTGGTGGTGCAAACAGCACTGTTTCATGCTTTTCCATGGCTCATGTTCCACTGTGTACATGGACCACTTCTTCTTTGTCCATTCATCTGTTGATGGCCATTTTGGTTGCTTCCAAGTCTTGGCTGTGGTAAATATCACTGCAGTGTAGGATTGCCAGCCTGTGTCTTTTGGATTCTGGTCTTCTCAGGTGATAGGCACAGCAGTGGGTCTACCAGACCCTGTGGTAGCTCAATTTTTACCTTGAAACGCATGTTCTTTCTGTTCTAACTACTGGCTGTTACCAGTTTACCTCCCAGCAGCAGCTACGGGGTACACAGAGTTCTCTAAAACCCGTTCAGCATGTATTGTTTGTGGACTGTTTTGCTGATGATCATCCTGACTGTTGTGAGGTGAACGCTTTCATAGATTGGATTTGCGTGTCTTTATTAATTTCTGATGTTAAGCATTTTTTCCATGCACTTGCTTTGGTTAACGAAAAAAAAAGAGAAGAAAAGACAGAATGTGTGTAAAATATGCCTCTTGAAATTGTCTTCTTGAAAGGTTGCCTCTTTTGAAGTTTTTGGTCGATTTTCGACCCCAGAATGTTTTTTTGAGGACAGGTGTCATTTACAGGCCTGCAATTCAGGTGAATTTTAACTGACCATTTGCACTGGGTTTAAAACTGCTGTTGGAGGAAGGCCAAAATGCTGCAGGATTTCTCCACTCTGAAATCTGGTTACTAGGTCAGCAGAGCCTTCCTGGGAGCTGTGTTCCAAGGTTGGAAGGTAGAATGGCATGAGCCAGGAAGAACGCCCATAATTTTATGCCCCGTTATTTCTTGTTCATTTTTTTAATATAATCTTTTATGACAGCAAATTTGATTGTAATGTTTGCTTTGTTCTAGGTGCGCAAGATGTGTGTGTTTTTTACACCGAGACATATATGTATTCATCTTGGGATCCATTTGCCAGGTAGGTTATGACACAGTGTTGAGAAGGCTTCTCTTGGAATTCTGTAGGTCTTTGGTGATTATGTACTTCACGTGTGTTTGTATATCTCTGTCAACCCCAATATCCTAATATATCCAATCTTTACAACTTTCCAATTGGTTAAGCATAAGTTTGTTTAATAAATCTGTGATTCCTGTTATCTGTGGAAATATCTTCGTTGGTATCCATTTCTAGGTAACACCTATAATTGATATCATAGGATATGTGTCTTTCGCTTTGTGCCTTACTTCAAGTTGTGTGATCACCTCCAGAGTCATCTACGGTTCTTCAAACTGCTTCGTTTCATGTTTTTTCCATGGCTCATATTCCATCTGTACACGTGCCAGTTCTTCTTGGTCCATTCGTATCTTGATGGACTTTTTGGTTGTTTCCATGTCTTGGCGATTGTAATACTGCTGCAGTGCAGTTTTGCCTGAATGTGTCATTCCACTTCCGTCTTCCTAGGTTATAGGCCAAGGAGTGGGCCTGCGGGATCATATGGTATCTCAGTGTTTACCTTTTAAGGGCTGCTCCATTCTCTTTTCATTAGTGGCACTTACCAGTTTACGAGCCACTTAAAGGTGAGAGTGCATTTGCTCACAACCTCTTCAGCATGTAGTGTTTGTATTTCTTTGCTGAGGGTCGTTCTGACTGGTGTGAGCGGATACCATTTTGTGGCTGGATTTGCATGTGTCTAATAATTCCTTATATTGAGCTTATAGCCATGCATTTTTTATTGTTTTTTAAAGAGCGAGTACAGCTTACCTATTCAAATAGTTTCTTGAAGTATGCGGCATATTTTGAATTTATTTTGCCATTACCTCCCTCAACACATTTTGCTGGCAGGTGTCATTTATAGCCCTGCAGTCCTTGTGAATACGAAGTGACGTTTAGCACGGGTTGTAAAACTGCTGTTGCGGCAAACGGCCACAGGGCGGCAGCATTTCTACATTGCCTACTCTAGTTACTAGGGAAACAGTACCTTCTGGGAAGTAGTGTTCCTTGGTTGTAAATTAGAGTGGAATGTGCCCGGATAAACACACAAAGCTTATGTCTCCTTAGTTATGTTTGTTTTTTATATTGACTGTATTTATTGTATCGGAGTAATACTCCGTTGTGTACACGGACCACTTCTTTTTCGTGCATTCATCGGTTGATGGACATTTTGGTTGTTCCAAGTCGTGGCTAGGGTAAATAGTGCTGCAGTGTAGGATTGTCAGCCTGTGTCTTTTCGATTCTGGTCTTCTCAGGTGATAGAGCCAGTAGTGGGCCGACCAGATCATATGGTAGCTCAATTTTGACCTCCTTTCTGTTCTCACTACTGACTGTTACCATTTGACATCCCAGCAGCAGCTAGAGGGTATACAGTTGTCTAAAACCCCTTGAGCATTTATTGTTTGGAGATTTTCTGCTGATGATCATTCTGACTGTTGTCACGTAAACGTTTTTGTAGATTGCATTTGCATGTCTTTAGTAATTCCTGATGTGGAGCTTTTTCCACGGCCTTTTTTGTTAAACGAAAATAAAGAAAAAAAGAAAGAGTGTGAGTTAAATGTGCCTCTTGAAATCGTCGTCTTGAAAGATTGCCCTCTTTTGAATTTTTTCGTCGATATTCGAACCCAGGATTTTTTTGAGGGCAGGTGTCATTTACAGAGGTGCAATTCTTGTGGATAGTAAGAGACCCTGAACGCTGTGTTTAAAGCTGCTTTTGCGGGAGACAGTCACAAGGCTGTGGCATGTCTCCGTTCCCAAATCTGGTTACTAGGGCAAAAGAGCCTTCCTAGGTGTAATGTTCCAACCTGTAAGTTAGAATGGAATGGGCCAGGAAAAACCCCCATGAGATTATGTCTCATTACTTCTTGTTGGTTTTCTTAATTTGATTTTTATTTGTTATCACAGCAAATTTGATTACAATGTTTTGTTTGTTCTGGGTGTGCAAGATGTGGTTCTTTCACCTATATGCCTATTATCTGTTCACCTTCGGATCCATTTCCCATGTGGGTTAGGACACAATGTTGAGTAGTCTTCTCTTGGTATTCCATAGGTCTTTGGTGCTTATATATTTCACATGTGTTGGTGTAGCTCTGTTTCCCGCAATATGCTAATTTATCCAGTCCTCAAACCTTTCCATTTGGTTAACCATACGTTTGTTGATCGAATCTTTGATTGCCTTGCTCTGTGAAAAATCTTCATTGGTATCAATTTTCAGGTAACACCATTAAGTGATATCATAGGATATGTGTCCTTCGCCTTCTGACTTACTTCATGTCGTGATTACCTCCAGGCTCATCTACGGTGCTGCAAACGGCATTGTTTCATTTTATTCCTTGGCTACTATTCCATCTGTACTTGTACCAGTTCTTCTTTTCCATTCATCTTTGGATGGACTTTTTGGTAGCTTCCCTGTCTTGCCTACTGTCATGCTGTTGCAGTGCAGCTTTGCCTGCCTGTGTCTTTCTAATTGTGTCTTCTTAGGTCATAGGCCCAGGATTGTGCCTGCTGAATCCTGTGGTGCCTCAATGGGTATCTGTTAAAGGCAGCTCCATTCTGTTTTCATTAGTGGCTCTTTCCAGTTTAGTCCCACTTAGAGATGAGGGTACGCATTTCTCCACAGCCCCTTCAGCATTTATTGTTTGCAGAATTTTTGCTGATGGTCATTCTGACCGGTGTGAGCTGATACGTGTTTGAAGATTGGATTTGCATATCTTTAACATTTCCTCATGATGAGCATTTTTCCATGACTTTTTTGTTGTTGTTGCTGTTAAAAAGGGAAAAAAAACCAGTGCGTGTAAAATATACCTCTTGAAATTGTCTTCTTGAAACCTTGCCCTGTTTTGAAACTTTTGGTCGATTTTCGACCGCAGGATTTTTTTTGAAGGCGTGTGTCACTTACAAGTTTGCAATTGTTGTTAATATTTAGTGACCATTAGCACTGGGTTGAATGCTGCTGCTGTGGGAAACGGCCGCACGGCGGCAGCGTTTCTCCTTTCCCAAACCTTGTTACTAGGGCAGCAGAGCTTTCCTGGAACTCGTGTTCCTAGGTTGTAAATTAGAGTGGAATGTGCCAGGAAAACAACGCATAAGTTTATGTCTCAGGACATCTTCTTCATTGTTATAATTTAACTTTTTTAATCAGGGTAATGATTAGAATATTATTTGTTCTAGGTGTACACACACTGGTTCATTTCTAATATATATATATATATATATATACACACACACACACACACACACACACACACACATACATATATATATTCATGTACAGATCCTCTTCCCATGTAAATTAATACAGAGTGTTCAGTAGACCTCCCTTCGTATATGGTGAGTCTCTTATATATATGTATTTCATATGTATTTGTGTACGTATGGCAGCCCTAACCTTAATTTGCCCATTGCTCCCACCTTTCGTTTTAGATAACCATAGTTGTTTTCTAAGTGTGTGTCTTTCTCTGTGGAAATAAGTTCATTTGTATCAGTTGTTAGATGCCACCCAGAAGTGATATCATAAGGTATTTGTGTTTTGCTTTCCGACTTACCTCATGTTCTGTGATTATCTCTAGCATCATCTATGGTGCTGCAAAGAGCAGTGTTTCCTTGTTTTCCACGGCTGATATTCCACTGTGCACATGGACCACTTCTTCTTTGTCCACTCATCTGCTGATGGCCATTTTGGTTGCTTCCGTGTCTTGGCTTTTGTGCATATTGCTGCAGTGCACCTTTGCCAGCCTGTGTCTTCTCGACTCTGGTCTGCTCGGGTGAAAGGCCCAGCGGTGGGCCTGCTGGATTGAATGGTACCTCAATTTTTACTTTGAGACACAGTTCCTTTGTGTTCTCATGATTGCCTCTTACTCCTTTACACCTCAACAGCAGCTAGAGGATACACAGTTCTCTAAAACCTCTTCAGCATTCATTGTTTGTAGACCTTTTGCTTAGGGTCATTCGAGTGGTGTGTGTTGAAAGCTTTTCATAGATTAGATTGGCATGAGTCTAATAATTCCTGATGTTGAACTTTTGTCCATTTCCCTTTTTATTTGTAAAGTGTGTGTAAATCTTACCTCTCATAGGATCTTTTTGAAAACTTTGCTCTCTTTTAAGTGTTTTGGCCACTCCCTGCCTCAGAACATTTTTTTGAGGGCAGGTGTCCTTTACAGCCCTGAGTCCTTGTGAGTATTAAGCGACCATTAGCCGTGGTTTAAAGCCGCTCTTGCGGGAAACGGCCACAAGGCGGCACAATTTCTCCATTTACCACTCAGGGCATTTGGGCAACAGAGGCTTCCTGGAAATCGTGTTAGTAGGCTGTAAATTAGAGTAGAATGTGCCAAGGCGAACCCCTAACAGCTTATATCTCCTTCTTGTTTGTTTTTTAAACGTAATTTTTCTTTTTCCTCAGAGCAAATTAGATAAAAATGTTGTGTATGTTCTAGGTGTACAGAATCTGGTTCATTATATCTATGTATCTATCTATTCATCTTTGCCTCCTTTCCCATGGACGTTATTACAGAGTGTTGAGTGGACCTCTCTTGGTATTCCATAGGTCTTTGGTGATTATTGGTTTCATATGTAGTAGTATAGGTCTGACGCCCCCATATCCTAATTTATCCATTCTTACCACCTTTCCGTTTGGTTAAACATAATCTTGATTTCTTAATCCATGAGTGTCCTTTTCTTCGAAATAAGTTCATGGGTATCATTTTTTAGGTAACACGTATAAGTGATATCATAGGATGTCTTTCTTTCGCTTTCTTTCTCACTTCAAGGTGTGTGATTATCTCTAGGTCCTTCTGTGGTGGTGCAAACAGCACTGTTTCATGCTTTTCCATGGCTCATGTTCCACTGTGTACATGGACCACTTCTTCTTTGTCCATTCATCTGTTGATGGCCATTTTGGTTGCTTCCAAGTCTTGGCTGTGGTAAATATCACTGCAGTGTAGGATTGCCAGCCTGTGTCTTTTGGATTCTGGTCTTCTCAGGTGATAGGCACAGCAGTGGGTCTACCAGACCCTGTGGTAGCTCAATTTTTACCTTGAAACGCATGTTCTTTCTGTTCTAACTACTGGCTGTTACCAGTTTACCTCCCAGCAGCAGCTACGGGGTACACAGAGTTCTCT
The DNA here is from genome assembly GCF_949987515.2 of Delphinus delphis. Taxonomy (NCBI): domain Eukaryota; kingdom Metazoa; phylum Chordata; class Mammalia; order Artiodactyla; family Delphinidae; genus Delphinus; species Delphinus delphis. Next base: position 121,987,252 of record NC_082683.1, on the reverse strand, counting down.
AAAACCCGTTCAGCATGTATTGTTTGTGGACTGTTTTGCTGATGATCATCCTGACTGTGTGAGGTGAACGCTTTCATAGATTGGATTTGCGTGTCTTTATTAATTTCTGATGTTAAGCATTTTTTCCATGCACTTGCTTTGGTTAACGAAAAAAAAAGAGAAGAAAAGACAGAATGTGTGTAAAATATGCCTCTTGAAATTGTCTTCTTGAAAGGTTGCCTCTTTTGAAGTTTTTGGTCGATTTTCGACCCCAGAATGTTTTTTTGAGGACAGGTGTCATTTACAGGCCTGCAATTCAGGTGAATTTTAACTGACCATTTGCACTGGGTTTAAAACTGCTGTTGGAGGAAGGCCAAAATGCTGCAGGATTTCTCCACTCTGAAATCTGGTTACTAGGTCAGCAGAGCCTTCCTGGGAGCTGTGTTCCAAGGTTGGAAGGTAGAATGGCATGAGCCAGGAAGAACGCCCATAATTTTATGCCCCGTTATTTCTTGTTCATTTTTTTAATATAATCTTTTATGACAGCAAATTTGATTGTAATGTTTGCTTTGTTCTAGGTGCGCAAGATGTGTGTGTTTTTTACACCGAGACATATATGTATTCATCTTGGGATCCATTTGCCAGGTAGGTTATGACACAGTGTTGAGAAGGCTTCTCTTGGAATTCTGTAGGTCTTTGGTGATTATGTACTTCACGTGTGTTTGTATATCTCTGTCAACCCCAATATCCTAATATATCCAATCTTTACAACTTTCCAATTGGTTAAGCATAAGTTTGTTTAATAAATCTGTGATTCCTGTTATCTGTGGAAATATCTTCGTTGGTATCCATTTCTAGGTAACACCTATAATTGATATCATAGGATATGTGTCTTTCGCTTTGTGCCTTACTTCAAGTTGTGTGATCACCTCCAGAGTCATCTACGGTTCTTCAAACTGCTTCGTTTCATGTTTTTTCCATGGCTCATATTCCATCTGTACACGTGCCAGTTCTTCTTGGTCCATTCGTATCTTGATGGACTTTTTGGTTGTTTCCATGTCTTGGCGATTGTAATACTGCTGCAGTGCAGTTTTGCCTGAATGTGTCATTCCACTTCCGTCTTCCTAGGTTATAGGCCAAGGAGTGGGCCTGCGGGATCATATGGTATCTCAGTGTTTACCTTTTAAGGGCTGCTCCATTCTCTTTTCATTAGTGGCACTTACCAGTTTACGAGCCACTTAAAGGTGAGAGTGCATTTGCTCACAACCTCTTCAGCATGTGGTGTTTGTATTTCTTTGCTGAGGGTCGTTCTGACTGGTGTGAGCGGATACCATTTTGTGGCTGGATTTGCATGTGTCTAATAATTCCTTATATTGAGCTTATAGCCATGCATTTTTTATTGTTTTTTAAAGAGCGAGTACAGCTTACCTATTCAAATAGTTTCTTGAAGTATGCGGCATATTTTGAATTTATTTTGCCATTACCTCCCTCAACACATTTTGCTGGCAGGTGTCATTTATAGCCCTGCAGTCCTTGTGAATACGAAGTGACGTTTAGCACGGGTTGTAAAACTGCTGTTGCGGCAAACGGCCACAGGGCGGCAGCATTTCTACATTGCCTACTCTAGTTACTAGGGAAACAGTACCTTCTGGGAAGTAGTGTTCCTTGGTTGTAAATTAGAGTGGAATGTGCCCGGATAAACACACAAAGCTTATGTCTCCTTAGTTATGTTTGTTTTTTATATTGACTGTATTTATTGTATCGGAGTAATACTCCGTTGTGTACACGGACCACTTCTTTTTCGTGCATTCATCGGTTGATGGACATTTTGGTTGTTCCAAGTCGTGGCTAGGGTAAATAGTGCTGCAGTGTAGGATTGTCAGCCTGTGTCTTTTCGATTCTGGTCTTCTCAGGTGATAGAGCCAGTAGTGGGCCGACCAGATCATATGGTAGCTCAATTTTGACCTCCTTTCTGTTCTCACTACTGACTGTTACCATTTGACATCCCAGCAGCAGCTAGAGGGTATACAGTTGTCTAAAACCCCTTGAGCATTTATTGTTTGGAGATTTTCTGCTGATGATCATTCTGACTGTTGTCACGTAAACGTTTTTGTAGATTGCATTTGCATGTCTTTAGTAATTCCTGATGTGGAGCTTTTTCCACGGCCTTTTTTGTTAAACGAAAATAAAGAAAAAAAGAAAGAGTGTGAGTTAAATGTGCCTCTTGAAATCGTCGTCTTGAAAGATTGCCCTCTTTTGAATTTTTTCGTCGATATTCGAACCCAGGATTTTTTTGAGGGCAGGTGTCATTTACAGAGGTGCAATTCTTGTGGATAGTAAGAGACCCTGAACGCTGTGTTTAAAGCTGCTTTTGCGGGAGACAGTCACAAGGCTGTGGCATGTCTCCGTTCCCAAATCTGGTTACTAGGGCAAAAGAGCCTTCCTAGGTGTAATGTTCCAACCTGTAAGTTAGAATGGAATGGGCCAGGAAAAACCCCCATGAGATTATGTCTCATTACTTCTTGTTGGTTTTCTTAATTTGATTTTTATTTGTTATCACAGCAAATTTGATTACAATGTTTTGTTTGTTCTGGGTGTGCAAGATGTGGTTCTTTCACCTATATGCCTATTATCTGTTCACCTTCGGATCCATTTCCCATGTGGGTTAGGACACAATGTTGAGTAGTCTTCTCTTGGTATTCCATAGGTCTTTGGTGCTTATATATTTCACATGTGTTGGTGTAGCTCTGTTTCCCGCAATATGCTAATTTATCCAGTCCTCAAACCTTTCCATTTGGTTAACCATACGTTTGTTGATCGAATCTTTGATTGCCTTGCTCTGTGAAAAATCTTCATTGGTATCAATTTTCAGGTAACACCATTAAGTGATATCATAGGATATGTGTCCTTCGCCTTCTGACTTACTTCATGTCGTGATTACCTCCAGGCTCATCTACGGTGCTGCAAACGGCATTGTTTCATTTTATTCCTTGGCTACTATTCCATCTGTACTTGTACCAGTTCTTCTTTTCCATTCATCTTTGGATGGACTTTTTGGTAGCTTCCCTGTCTTGCCTACTGTCATGCTGTTGCAGTGCAGCTTTGCCTGCCTGTGTCTTTCTAATTGTGTCTTCTTAGGTCATAGGCCCAGGATTGTGCCTGCTGAATCCTGTGGTGCCTCAATGGGTATCTGTTAAAGGCAGCTCCATTCTGTTTTCATTAGTGGCTCTTTCCAGTTTAGTCCCACTTAGAGATGAGGGTACGCATTTCTCCACAGCCCCTTCAGCATTTATTGTTTGCAGAATTTTTGCTGATGGTCATTCTGACCGGTGTGAGCTGATACGTGTTTGAAGATTGGATTTGCATATCTTTAACATTTCCTCATGATGAGCATTTTTCCATGACTTTTTTGTTGTTGTTGCTGTTAAAAAGGGAAAAAAAACCAGTGCGTGTAAAATATACCTCTTGAAATTGTCTTCTTGAAACCTTGCCCTGTTTTGAAACTTTTGGTCCATTTTCGACCGCAGGATTTTTTTTGAAGGCGTGTGTCACTTACAAGTTTGCAATTGTTGTTAATATTTAGTGACCATTAGCACTGGGTTGAATGCTGCTGCTGTGGGAAACGGCCGCACGGCGGCAGCGTTTCTCCTTTCCCAAACCTTGTTACTAGGGCAGCAGAGCTTTCCTGGAACTCGTGTTCCTAGGTTGTAAATTAGAGTGGAATGTGCCAGGAAAACAACGCATAAGTTTATGTCTCAGGACATCTTCTTCATTGTTATAATTTAACTTTTTTAATCAGGGTAATGATTAGAATATTATTTGTTCTAGGTGTACACACACTGGTTCATTTCTAATATATATATATATATATATATACACACACACACACACACACACACACATACATATATATATTCATGTACAGATCCTCTTCCCATGTAAATTAATACAGAGTGTTCAGTAGACCTCCCTTCGTATATGGTGAGTCTCTTATATATATGTATTTCATATGTATTTGTGTACGTATGGCAGCCCTAACCTTAATTTGCCCATTGCTCCCACCTTTCGTTTTAGATAACCATAGTTGTTTTCTAAGTGTGTGTCTTTCTCTGTGGAAATAAGTTCATTTGTATCAGTTGTTAGATGACACCCAGAAGTGATATCATAAGGTATTTGTCTTTTGCTTTCCGACTTACCTCATGTTCTGTGATTATCTCTAGCATCATCTATGGTGCTGCAAAGAGCAGTGTTTCCTTGTTTTCCACGGCTGATATTCCACTGTGCACATGGACCACTTCTTCTTTGTCCACTCATCTGCTGATGGCCATTTTGGTTGCTTCCGTGTCTTGGCTTTTGTGCATATTGCTGCAGTGCACCTTTGCCAGCCTGTGTCTTCTCGACTCTGGTCTGCTCGGGTGAAAGGCCCAGCGGTGGGCCTGCTGGATTGAATGGTACCTCAATTTTTACTTTGAGACACAGTTCCTTTGTGTTCTCATGATTGCCTCTTACTCCTTTACACCTCAACAGCAGCTAGAGGATACACAGTTCTCTAAAACCTCTTCAGCATTCATTGTTTGTAGACCTTTTGCTTAGGGTCATTCGAGTGGTGTGTGTTGAAAGCTTTTCATAGATTAGATTGGCATGAGTCTAATAATTCCTGATGTTGAACTTTTGTCCATTTCCCTTTTTATTTGTAAAGTGTGTGTAAATCTTACCTCTCATAGGATCTTTTTGAAAACTTTGCTCTCTTTTAAGTGTTTTGGCCACTCCCTGCCTCAGAACATTTTTTTGAGGGCAGGTGTCCTTTACAGCCCTGAGTCCTTGTGAGTATTAAGTGACCATTAGCCGTGGTTTAAAGCCGCTCTTGCGGGAAACGGCCACAAGGCGGCACAATTTCTCCATTTACCACTCAGGGCATTTGGGCAACAGAGGCTTCCTGGAAATCGTGTTAGTAGGCTGTAAATTAGAGTAGAATGTGCCAAGGCGAACCCCTAACAGCTTATATCTCCTTCTTGTTTGTTTTTTAAACGTAATTTTTCTTTTTCCTCAGAGCAAATTAGATAAAAATGTTGTGTATGTTCTAGGTGTACAGAATCTGGTTCATTATATCTATGTATCTATCTATTCATCTTTGCCTCCTTTCCCATGGACGTTATTACAGAGTGTTGAGTGGACCTCTCTTGGTATTCCATAGGTCTTTGGTGATTATTGGTTTCATATGTAGTAGTATAGGTCTGACGCCCCCATATCCTAATTTATCCATTCTTACCACCTTTCCGTTTGGTTAAACATAATCTTGATTTCTTAATCCATGAGTGTCCTTTTCTTCGAAATAAGTTCATGGGTATCATTTTTTAGGTAACACGTATAAGTGATATCATAGGATGTCTTTCTTTCGCTTTCTTTCTCACTTCAAGGTGTGTGATTATCTCTAGGTCCTTCTGTGGTGGTGCAAACAGCACTGTTTCATGCTTTTCCATGGCTCATGTTCCACTGTGTACATGGACCACTTCTTCTTTGTCCATTCATCTGTTGATGGCCATTTTGGTTGCTTCCAAGTCTTGGCTGTGGTAAATATCACTGCAGTGTAGGATTGCCAGCCTGTGTCTTTTGGATTCTGGTCTTCTCAGGTGATAGGCACAGCAGTGGGTCTACCAGACCCTGTGGTAGCTCAATTTTTACCTTGAAACGCATGTTCTTTCTGTTCTAACTACTGGCTGTTACCAGTTTACCTCCCAGCAGCAGCTACGGGGTACACAGAGTTCTCTAAAACCCGTTCAGCATGTATTGTTTGTGGACTGTTTTGCTGATGATCATCCTGACTGTTGTGAGGTGAACGCTTTCATAGATTGGATTTGCGTGTCTTTATTAATTTCTGATGTTAAGCATTTTTTCCATGCACTTGCTTTGGTTAACGAAAAAAAAAGAGAAGAAAAGACAGAATGTGTGTAAAATATGCCTCTTGAAATTGTCTTCTTGAAAGGTTGCCTCTTTTGAAGTTTTTGGTCGATTTTCGACCCCAGAATGTTTTTTTGAGGACAGGTGTCATTTACAGGCCTGCAATTCAGGTGAATTTTAACTGACCATTTGCACTGGGTTTAAAACTGCTGTTGGAGGAAGGCCAAAATGCTGCAGGATTTCTCCACTCTGAAATCTGGTTACTAGGTCAGCAGAGCCTTCCTGGGAGCTGTGTTCCAAGGTTGGAAGGTAGAATGGCATGAGCCAGGAAGAACGCCCATAATTTTATGCCCCGTTATTTCTTGTTCATTTTTTTAATATAATCTTTTATGACAGCAAATTTGATTGTAATGTTTGCTTTGTTCTAGGTGCGCAAGATGTGTGTGTTTTTTACACCGAGACATATATGTATTCATCTTGGGATCCATTTGCCGGGTAGGTTATGACACAGTGTTGAGAAGGCTTCTCTTGGAATTCTGTAGGTCTTTGGTGATTATGTACTTCACGTGTGTTTGTATATCTCTGTCAACCCCAATATCCTAATATATCCAATCTTTACAACTTTCCAATTGGTTAAGCATAAGTTTGTTTAATAAATCTGTGATTCCTGTTATCTGTGGAAATATCTTCGTTGGTATCCATTTCTAGGTAACACCTATAATTGATATCATAGGATATGTGTCTTTCGCTTTGTGCCTTACTTCAAGTTGTGTGATCACCTCCAGAGTCATCTACGGTTCTTCAAACTGCTTCGTTTCATGTTTTTTCCATGGCTCATATTCCATCTGTACACGTGCCAGTTCTTCTTGGTCCATTCGTATCTTGATGGACTTTTTGGTTGTTTCCATGTCTTGGCGATTGTAATACTGCTGCAGTGCAGTTTTGCCTGAATGTGTCATTCCACTTCCGTCTTCCTAGGTTATAGGCCAAGGAGTGGGCCTGCGGGATCATATGGTATCTCAGTGTTTACCTTTTAAGGGCTGCTCCATTCTCTTTTCATTAGTGGCACTTACCAGTTTACGAGCCACTTAAAGGTGAGAGTGCATTTGCTCACAACCTCTTCAGCATGTGGTGTTTGTATTTCTTTGCTGAGGGTCGTTCTGACTGGTGTGAGCGGATACCATTTTGTGGCTGGATTTGCATGTGTCTAATAATTCCTTATATTGAGCTTATAGCCATGCATTTTTTATTGTTTTTTAAAGAGCGAGTACAGCTTACCTATTCAAATAGTTTCTTGAAGTATGCGGCATATTTTGAATTTATTTTGCCATTACCTCCCTCAACACATTTTGCTGGCAGGTGTCATTTATAGCCCTGCAGTCCTTGTGAATACGAAGTGACGTTTAGCACGGGTTGTAAAACTGCTGTTGCGGCAAACGGCCACAGGGCGGCAGCATTTCTACATTGCCTACTCTAGTTACTAGGGAAACAGTACCTTCTGGGAAGTAGTGTTCCTTGGTTGTAAATTAGAGTGGAATGTGCCCGGATAAACACACAAAGCTTATGTCTCCTTAGTTATGTTTGTTTTTTATATTGACTGTATTTATTGTATCGGAGTAATACTCCGTTGTGTACACGGACCACTTCTTTTTCGTGCATTCATCGGTTGATGGACATTTTGGTTGTTCCAAGTCGTGGCTAGGGTAAATAGTGCTGCAGTGTAGGATTGTCAGCCTGTGTCTTTTCGATTCTGGTCTTCTCAGGTGATAGAGCCAGTAGTGGGCCGACCAGATCATATGGTAGCTCAATTTTGACCTCCTTTCTGTTCTCACTACTGACTGTTACCATTTGACATCCCAGCAGCAGCTAGAGGGTATACAGTTGTCTAAAACCCCTTGAGCATTTATTGTTTGGAGATTTTCTGCTGATGATCATTCTGACTGTTGTCACGTAAACGTTTTTGTAGATTGCATTTGCATGTCTTTAGTAATTCCTGATGTGGAGCTTTTTCCACGGCCTTTTTTGTTAAACGAAAATAAAGAAAAAAAGAAAGAGTGTGAGTTAAATGTGCCTCTTGAAATCGTCGTCTTGAAAGATTGCCCTCTTTTGAATTTTTTCGTCGATATTCGAACCCAGGATTTTTTTGAGGGCAGGTGTCATTTACAGAGGTGCAATTCTTGTGGATAGTAAGAGACCCTGAACGCTGTGTTTAAAGCTGCTTTTGCGGGAGACAGTCACAAGGCTGTGGCATGTCTCCGTTCCCAAATCTGGTTACTAGGGCAAAAGAGCCTTCCTAGGTGTAATGTTCCAACCTGTAAGTTAGAATGGAATGGGCCAGGAAAAACCCCCATGAGATTATGTCTCATTACTTCTTGTTGGTTTTCTTAATTTGATTTTTATTTGTTATCACAGCAAATTTGATTACAATGTTTTGTTTGTTCTGGGTGTGCAAGATGTGGTTCTTTCACCTATATGCCTATTATCTGTTCACCTTCGGATCCATTTCCCATGTGGGTTAGGACACAATGTTGAGTAGTCTTCTCTTGGTATTCCATAGGTCTTTGGTGCTTATATATTTCACATGTGTTGGTGTAGCTCTGTTTCCCGCAATATGCTAATTTATCCAGTCCTCAAACCTTTCCATTTGGTTAACCATACGTTTGTTGATCGAATCTTTGATTGCCTTGCTCTGTGAAAAATCTTCATTGGTATCAATTTTCAGGTAACACCATTAAGTGATATCATAGGATATGTGTCCTTCGCCTTCTGACTTACTTCATGTCGTGATTACCTCCAGGCTCATCTACGGTGCTGCAAACGGCATTGTTTCATTTTATTCCTTGGCTACTATTCCATCTGTACTTGTACCAGTTCTTCTTTTCCATTCATCTTTGGATGGACTTTTTGGTAGCTTCCCTGTCTTGCCTACTGTCATGCTGTTGCAGTGCAGCTTTGCCTGCCTGTGTCTTTCTAATTGTGTCTTCTTAGGTCATAGGCCCAGGATTGTGCCTGCTGAATCCTGTGGTGCCTCAATGGGTATCTGTTAAAGGCAGCTCCATTCTGTTTTCATTAGTGGCTCTTTCCAGTTTAGTCCCACTTAGAGATGAGGGTACGCATTTCTCCACAGCCCCTTCAGCATTTATTGTTTGCAGAATTTTTGCTGATGGTCATTCTGACCGGTGTGAGCTGATACGTGTTTGAAGATTGGATTTGCATATCTTTAACATTTCCTCATGATGAGCATTTTTCCATGACTTTTTTGTTGTTGTTGCTGTTAAAAAGGGAAAAAAAACCAGTGCGTGTAAAATATACCTCTTGAAATTGTCTTCTTGAAACCTTGCCCTGTTTTGAAACTTTTGGTCGATTTTCGACCGCAGGATTTTTTTTGAAGGCGTGTGTCACTTACAAGTTTGCAATTGTTGTTAATATTTAGTGACCATTAGCACTGGGTTGAATGCTGCTGCTGTGGGAAACGGCCGCACGGCGGCAGCGTTTCTCCTTTCCCAAACCTTGTTACTAGGGCAGCAGAGCTTTCCTGGAACTCGTGTTCCTAGGTTGTAAATTAGAGTGGAATGTGCCAGGAAAACAACGCATAAGTTTATGTCTCAGGACATCTTCTTCATTGTTATAATTTAACTTTTTTAATCAGGGTAATGATTAGAATATTATTTGTTCTAGGTGTACACACACTGGTTCATTTCTAATATATATATATATATATATATACACACACACACACACACACACACACATACATATATATATTCATGTACAGATCCTCTTCCCATGTAAATTAATACAGAGTGTTCAGTAGACCTCCCTTCGTATATGGTGAGTCTCTTATATATATGTATTTCATATGTATTTGTGTACGTATGGCAGCCCTAACCTTAATTTGCCCATTGCTCCCACCTTTCGTTTTAGATAACCATAGTTGTTTTCTAAGTGTGTGTCTTTCTCTGTGGAAATAAGTTCATTTGTATCAGTTGTTAGATGACACCCAGAAGTGATATCATAAGGTATTTGTCTTTTGCTTTCCGACTTACCTCATGTTCTGTGATTATCTCTAGCATCATCTATGGTGCTGCAAAGAGCAGTGTTTCCTTGTTTTCCACGGCTGATATTCCACTGTGCACATGGACCACTTCTTCTTTGTCCACTCATCTGCTGATGGCCATTTTGGTTGCTTCCGTGTCTTGGCTTTTGTGCATATTGCTGCAGTGCACCTTTGCCAGCCTGTGTCTTCTCGACTCTGGTCTGCTCGGGTGAAAGGCCCAGCGGTGGGCCTGCTGGATTGAATGGTACCTCAATTTTTACTTTGAGACACAGTTCCTTTGTGTTCTCATGATTGCCTCTTACTCCTTTACACCTCAACAGCAGCTAGAGGATACACAGTTCTCTAAAACCTCTTCAGCATTCATTGTTTGTAGACCTTTTGCTTAGGGTCATTCGAGTGGTGTGTGTTGAAAGCTTTTCATAGATTAGATTGGCATGAGTCTAATAATTCCTGATGTTGAACTTTTGTCCATTTCCCTTTTTATTTGTAAAGTGTGTGTAAATCTTACCTCTCATAGGATCTTTTTGAAAACTTTGCTCTCTTTTAAGTGTTTTGGCCACTCCCTGCCTCAGAACATTTTTTTGAGGGCAGGTGTCCTTTACAGCCCTGAGTCCTTGTGAGTATTAAGCGACCATTAGCCGTGGTTTAAAGCCGCTCTTGCGGGAAACGGCCACAAGGCGGCACAATTTCTCCATTTACCACTCAGGGCATTTGGGCAACAGAGGCTTCCTGGAAATCGTGTTAGTAGGCTGTAAATTAGAGTAGAATGTGCCAAGGCGAACCCCTAACAGCTTATATCTCCTTCTTGTTTGTTTTTTAAACGTAATTTTTCTTTTTCCTCAGAGCAAATTAGATAAAAATGTTGTGTATGTTCTAGGTGTACAGAATCTGGTTCATTATATCTATGTATCTATCTATTCATCTTTGCCTCCTTTCCCATGGACGTTATTACAGAGTGTTGAGTGGACCTCTCTTGGTATTCCATAGGTCTTTGGTGATTATTGGTTTCATATGTAGTAGTATAGGTCTGACGCCCCCATATCCTAATTTATCCATTCTTACCACCTTTCCGTTTGGTTAAACATAATCTTGATTTCTTAATCCATGAGTGTCCTTTTCTTCGAAATAAGTTCATGGGTATCATTTTTTAGGTAACACGTATAAGTGATATCATAGGATGTCTTTCTTTCGCTTTCTTTCTCACTTCAAGGTGTGTGATTATCTCTAGGTCCTTCTGTGGTGGTGCAAACAGCACTGTTTCATGCTTTTCCATGGCTCATGTTCCACTGTGTACATGGACCACTTCTTCTTTGTCCATTCATCTGTTGATGGCCATTTTGGTTGCTTCCAAGTCTTGGCTGTGGTAAATATCACTGCAGTGTAGGATTGCCAGCCTGTGTCTTTTGGATTCTGGTCTTCTCAGGTGATAGGCACAGCAGTGGGTCTACCAGACCCTGTGGTAGCTCAATTTTTACCTTGAAACGCATGTTCTTTCTGTTCTAACTACTGGCTGTTACCAGTTTACCTCCCAGCAGCAGCTACGGGGTACACAGAGTTCTCTAAAACCCGTTCAGCATGTATTGTTTGTGGACTGTTTTGCTGATGATCATCCTGACTGTTGTGAGGTGAACGCTTTCATAGATTGGATTTGCGTGTCTTTATTAATTTCTGATGTTAAGCATTTTTTCCATGCACTTGCTTTGGTTAACGAAAAAAAAAGAGAAGAAAAGACAGAATGTGTGTAAAATATGCCTCTTGAAATTGTCTTCTTGAAAGGTTGCCTCTTTTGAAGTTTTTGGTCGATTTTCGACCCCAGAATGTTTTTTTGAGGACAGGTGTCATTTACAGGCCTGCAATTCAGGTGAATTTTAACTGACCATTTGCACTGGGTTTAAAACTGCTGTTGGAGGAAGGCCAAAATGCTGCAGGATTTCTCCACTCTGAAATCTGGTTACTAGGTCAGCAGAGCCTTCCTGGGAGCTGTGTTCCAAGGTTGGAAGGTAGAATGGCATGAGCCAGGAAGAACGCCCATAATTTTATGCCCCGTTATTTCTTGTTCATTTTTTTAATATAATCTTTTATGACAGCAAATTTGATTGTAATGTTTGCTTTGTTCTAGGTGCGCAAGATGTGTGTGTTTTTTACACCGAGACATATATGTATTCATCTTGGGATCCATTTGCCAGGTAGGTTATGACACAGTGTTGAGAAGGCTTCTCTTGGAATTCTGTAGGTCTTTGGTGATTATGTACTTCACGTGTGTTTGTATATCTCTGTCAACCCCAATATCCTAATATATCCAATCTTTACAACTTTCCAATTGGTTAAGCATAAGTTTGTTTAATAAATCTGTGATTCCTGTTATCTGTGGAAATATCTTCGTTGGTATCCATTTCTAGGTAACACCTATAATTGATATCATAGGATATGTGTCTTTCGCTTTGTGCCTTACTTCAAGTTGTGTGATCACCTCCAGAGTCATCTACGGTTCTTCAAACTGCTTCGTTTCATGTTTTTTCCATGGCTCATATTCCATCTGTACACGTGCCAGTTCTTCTTGGTCCATTCGTATCTTGATGGACTTTTTGGTTGTTTCCATGTCTTGGCGATTGTAATACTGCTGCAGTGCAGTTTTGCCTGAATGTGTCATTCCACTTCCGTCTTCCTAGGTTATAGGCCAAGGAGTGGGCCTGCGGGATCATATGGTATCTCAGTGTTTACCTTTTAAGGGCTGCTCCATTCTCTTTTCATTAGTGGCACTTACCAGTTTACGAGCCACTTAAAGGTGAGAGTGCATTTGCTCACAACCTCTTCAGCATGTGGTGTTTGTATTTCTTTGCTGAGGGTCGTTCTGACTGGTGTGAGCGGATACCATTTTGTGGCTGGATTTGCATGTGTCTAATAATTCCTTATATTGAGCTTATAGCCATGCATTTTTTATTGTTTTTTAAAGAGCGAGTACAGCTTACCTATTCAAATAGTTTCTTGAAGTATGCGGCATATTTTGAATTTATTTTGCCATTACCTCCCTCAACACATTTTGCTGGCAGGTGTCATTTATAGCCCTGCAGTCCTTGTGAATACGAAGTGACGTTTAGCACGGGTTGTAAAACTGCTGTTGCGGCAAACGGCCACAGGGCGGCAGCATTTCTACATTGCCTACTCTAGTTACTAGGGAAACAGTACCTTCTGGGAAGTAGTGTTCCTTGGTTGTAAATTAGAGTGGAATGTGCCCGGATAAACACACAAAGCTTATGTCTCCTTAGTTATGTTTGTTTTTTATATTGACTGTATTTATTGTATCGGAGTAATACTCCGTTGTGTACACGGACCACTTCTTTTTCGTGCATTCATCGGTTGATGGACATTTTGGTTGTTCCAAGTCGTGGCTAGGGTAAATAGTGCTGCAGTGTAGGATTGTCAGCCTGTGTCTTTTCGATTCTGGTCTTCTCAGGTGATAGAGCCAGTAGTGGGCCGACCAGATCATATGGTAGCTCAATTTTGACCTCCTTTCTGTTCTCACTACTGACTGTTACCATTTGACATCCCAGCAGCAGCTAGAGGGTATACAGTTGTCTAAAACCCCTTGAGCATTTATTGTTTGGAGATTTTCTGCTGATGATCATTCTGACTGTTGTCACGTAAACGTTTTTGTAGATTGCATTTGCATGTCTTTAGTAATTCCTGATGTGGAGCTTTTTCCACGGCCTTTTTTGTTAAACGAAAATAAAGAAAAAAAGAAAGAGTGTGAGTTAAATGTGCCTCTTGAAATCGTCGTCTTGAAAGATTGCCCTCTTTTGAATTTTTTCGTCGATATTCGAACCCAGGATTTTTTTGAGGGCAGGTGTCATTTACAGAGGTGCAATTCTTGTGGATAGTAAGAGACCCTGAACGCTGTGTTTAAAGCTGCTTTTGCGGGAGACAGTCACAAGGCTGTGGCATGTCTCCGTTCCCAAATCTGGTTACTAGGGCAAAAGAGCCTTCCTAGGTGTAATGTTCCAACCTGTAAGTTAGAATGGAATGGGCCAGGAAAAACCCCCATGAGATTATGTCTCATTACTTCTTGTTGGTTTTCTTAATTTGATTTTTATTTGTTATCACAGCAAATTTGATTACAATGTTTTGTTTGTTCTGGGTGTGCAAGATGTGGTTCTTTCACCTATATGCCTATTATCTGTTCACCTTCGGATCCATTTCCCATGTGGGTTAGGACACAATGTTGAGTAGTCTTCTCTTGGTATTCCATAGGTCTTTGGTGCTTATATATTTCACATGTGTTGGTGTAGCTCTGTTTCCCGCAATATGCTAATTTATCCAGTCCTCAAACCTTTCCATTTGGTTAACCATACGTTTGTTGATCGAATCTTTGATTGCCTTGCTCTGTGAAAAATCTTCACTGGTATCAATTTTCAGGTAACACCATTAAGTGATATCATAGGATATGTGTCCTTCGCCTTCTGACTTACTTCATGTCGTGATTACCTCCAGGCTCATCTACGGTGCTGCAAACGGCATTGTTTCATTTTATTCCTTGGCTACTATTCCATCTGTACTTGTACCAGTTCTTCTTTTCCATTCATCTTTGGATGGACTTTTTGGTAGCTTCCCTGTCTTGCCTACTGTCATACTGTTGCAGTGCAGCTTTGCCTGCCTGTGTCTTTCTAATTGTGTCTTCTTAGGTCATAGGCCCAGGATTGTGCCTGCTGAATCCTGTGGTGCCTCAATGGGTATCTGTTAAAGGCAGCTCCATTCTGTTTTCATTAGTGGCTCTTTCCAGTTTAGTCCCACTTAGAGATGAGGGTACGCATTTCTCCACAGCCCCTTCAGCATTTATTGTTTGCAGAATTTTTGCTGATGGTCATTCTGACCGGTGTGAGCTGATACGTGTTTGAAGATTGGATTTGCATATCTTTAACATTTCCTCATGATGAGCATTTTTCCATGACTTTTTTGTTGTTGTTGCTGTTAAAAAGGGAAAAAAAACCAGTGCGTGTAAAATATACCTCTTGAAATTGTCTTCTTGAAACCTTGCCCTGTTTTGAAACTTTTGGTCGATTTTCGACCGCAGGATTTTTTTTGAAGGCGTGTGTCACTTACAAGTTTGCAATTGTTGTTAATATTTAGTGACCATTAGCAGTGGGTTGAATGCTGCTGCTGTGGGAAACGGCCGCACGGCGGCAGCGTTTCTCCTTTCCCAAACCTTGTTACTAGGGCAGCAGAGCTTTCCTGGAACTCGTGTTCCTAGGTTGTAAATTAGAGTGGAATGTGCCAGGAAAACAACGCATAAGTTTATGTCTCAGGACATCTTCTTCATTGTTATAATTTAACTTTTTTAATCAGGGTAATGATTAGAATATTATTTGTTCTAGGTGTACACACACTGGTTCATTTCTAATATATATATATATATATATATACACACACACACACACACACACATACATATATATATTCATGTACAGATCCTCTTCCCATGTAAATTAATACAGAGTGTTCAGTAGACCTCCCTTCGTATATGGTGAGTCTCTTATATATATGTATTTCATATGTATTTGTGTACGTATGGCAGCCCTAACCTTAATTTGCCCATTGCTCCCACCTTTCGTTTTAGATAACCATAGTTGTTTTCTAAGTGTGTGTCTTTCTCTGTGGAAATAAGTTCATTTGTATCAGTTGTTAGATGCCACCCAGAAGTGATATCATAAGGTATTTGTGTTTTGCTTTCCGACTTACCTCATGTTCTGTGATTATCTCTAGCATCATCTATGGTGCTGCAAAGAGCAGTGTTTCCTTGTTTTCCACGGCTGATATTCCACTGTGCACATGGACCACTTCTTCTTTGTCCACTCATCTGCTGATGGCCATTTTGGTTGCTTCCGTGTCTTGGCTTTTGTGCATATTGCTGCAGTGCACCTTTGCCAGCCTGTGTCTTCTCGACTCTGGTCTGCTCGGGTGAAAGGCCCAGCGGTGGGCCTGCTGGATTGAATGGTACCTCAATTTTTACTTTGAGACACAGTTCCTTTGTGTTCTCATGATTGCCTCTTACTCCTTTACACCTCAACAGCAGCTAGAGGATACACAGTTCTCTAAAACCTCTTCAGCATTCATTGTTTGTAGACCTTTTGCTTAGGGTCATTCGAGTGGTGTGTGTTGAAAGCTTTTCATAGATTAGATTGGCATGAGTCTAATAATTCCTGATGTTGAACTTTTGTCCATTTCCCTTTTTATTTGTAAAGTGTGTGTAAATCTTACCTCTCATAGGATCTTTTTGAAAACTTTGCTCTCTTTTAAGTGTTTTGGCCACTCCCTGCCTCAGAACATTTTTTTGAGGGCAGGTGTCCTTTACAGCCCTGAGTCCTTGTGAGTATTAAGTGACCATTAGCCGTGGTTTAAAGCCGCTCTTGCGGGAAACGGCCACAAGGCGGCACAATTTCTCCATTTACAACTCAGGGCATTTGGGCAACAGAGGCTTCCTGGAAATCGTGTTAGTAGGCTGTAAATTAGAGTAGAATGTGCCAAGGCGAACCCCTAACAGCTTATATCTCCTTCTTGTTTGTTTTTTAAACGTAATTTTTCTTTTTCCTCAGAGCAAATTAGATAAAAATGTTGTGTATGTTCTAGGTGTACAGAATCTGGTTCATTATATCTATGTATCTATCTATTCATCTTTGCCTCCTTTCCCATGGACGTTATTACAGAGTGTTGAGTGGACCTCTCTTGGTATTCCATAGGTCTTTGGTGATTATTGGTTTCATATGTAGTAGTATAGGTCTGACGCCCCCATATCCTAATTTATCCATTCTTACCACCTTTCCGTTTGGTTAAACATAATCTTGATTTCTTAATCCATGAGTGTCCTTTTCTTCGAAATAAGTTCATGGGTATCATTTTTTAGGTAACACGTATAAGTGATATCATAGGATGTCTTTCTTTCGCTTTCTTTCTCACTTCAAGGTGTGTGATTATCTCTAGGTCCTTCTGTGGTGGTGCAAACAGCACTGTTTCATGCTTTTCCATGGCTCATGTTCCACTGTGTACATGGACCACTTCTTCTTTGTCCATTCATCTGTTGATGGCCATTTTGGTTGCTTCCAAGTCTTGGCTGTGGTAAATATCACTGCAGTGTAGGATTGCCAGCCTGTGTCTTTTGGATTCTGGTCTTCTCAGGTGATAGGCACAGCAGTGGGTCTACCAGACCCTGTGGTAGCTCAATTTTTACCTTGAAACGCATGTTCTTTCTGTTCTAACTACTGGCTGTTACCAGTTTACCTCCCAGCAGCAGCTACGGGGTACACAGAGTTCTCTAAAACCCGTTCAGCATGTATTGTTTGTGGACTGTTTTGCTGATGATCATCCTGACTGTTGTGAGGTGAACGCTTTCATAGATTGGATTTGCGTGTCTTTATTAATTTCTGATGTTAAGCATTTTTTCCATGCACTTGCTTTGGTTAACGAAAAAAAAAGAGAAGAAAAGACAGAATGTGTGTAAAATATGCCTCTTGAAATTGTCTTCTTGAAAGGTTGCCTCTTTTGAAGTTTTTGGTCGATTTTCGACCCCAGAATGTTTTTTTGAGGACAGGTGTCATTTACAGGCCTGCAATTCAGGTGAATTTTAACTGACCATTTGCACTGGGTTTAAAACTGCTGTTGGAGGAAGGCCAAAATGCTGCAGGATTTCTCCACTCTGAAATCTGGTTACTAGGTCAGCAGAGCCTTCCTGGGAGCTGTGTTCCAAGGTTGGAAGGTAGAATGGCATGAGCCAGGAAGAACGCCCATAATTTTATGCCCCGTTATTTCTTGTTCATTTTTTTAATATAATCTTTTATGACAGCAAATTTGATTGTAATGTTTGCTTTGTTCTAGGTGCGCAAGATGTGTGTGTTTTTTACACCGAGACATATATGTATTCATCTTGGGATCCATTTGCCAGGTAGGTTATGACACAGTGTTGAGAAGGCTTCTCTTGGAATTCTGTAGGTCTTTGGTGATTATGTACTTCACGTGTGTTTGTATATCTCTGTCAACCCCAATATCCTAATATATCCAATCTTTACAACTTTCCAATTGGTTAAGCATAAGTTTGTTTAATAAATCTGTGATTCCTGTTATCTGTGGAAATATCTTCGTTGGTATCCATTTCTAGGTAACACCTATAATTGATATCATAGGATATGTGTCTTTCGCTTTGTGCCTTACTTCAAGTTGTGTGATCACCTCCAGAGTCATCTACGGTTCTTCAAACTGCTTCGTTTCATGTTTTTTCCATGGCTCATATTCCATCTGTACACGTGCCAGTTCTTCTTGGTCCATTCGTATCTTGATGGACTTTTTGGTTGTTTCCATGTCTTGGCGATTGTAATACTGCTGCAGTGCAGTTTTGCCTGAATGTGTCATTCCACTTCCGTCTTCCTAGGTTATAGGCCAAGGAGTGGGCCTGCGGGATCATATGGTATCTCAGTGTTTACCTTTTAAGGGCTGCTCCATTCTCTTTTCATTAGTGGCACTTACCAGTTTACGAGCCACTTAAAGGTGAGAGTGCATTTGCTCACAACCTCTTCAGCATGTGGTGTTTGTATTTCTTTGCTGAGGGTCGTTCTGACTGGTGTGAGCGGATACCATTTTGTGGCTGGATTTGCATGTGTCTAATAATTCCTTATATTGAGCTTATAGCCATGCATTTTTTATTGTTTTTTAAAGAGCGAGTACAGCTTACCTATTCAAATAGTTTCTTGAAGTATGCGGCATATTTTGAATTTATTTTGCCATTACCTCCCTCAACACATTTTGCTGGCAGGTGTCATTTATAGCCCTGCAGTCCTTGTGAATACGAAGTGACGTTTAGCACGGGTTGTAAAACTGCTGTTGCGGCAAACGGCCACAGGGCGGCAGCATTTCTACATTGCCTACTCTAGTTACTAGGGAAACAGTACCTTCTGGGAAGTAGTGTTCCTTGGTTGTAAATTAGAGTGGAATGTGCCCGGATAAACACACAAAGCTTATGTCTCCTTAGTTATGTTTGTTTTTTATATTGACTGTATTTATTGTATCGGAGTAATACTCCGTTGTGTACACGGACCACTTCTTTTTCGTGCATTCATCGGTTGATGGACATTTTGGTTGTTCCAAGTCGTGGCTAGGGTAAATAGTGCTGCAGTGTAGGATTGTCAGCCTGTGTCTTTTCGATTCTGGTCTTCTCAGGTGATAGAGCCAGTAGTGGGCCGACCAGATCATATGGTAGCTCAATTTTGACCTCCTTTCTGTTCTCACTACTGACTGTTACCATTTGACATCCCAGCAGCAGCTAGAGGGTATACAGTTGTCTAAAACCCCTTGAGCATTTATTGTTTGGAGATTTTCTGCTGATGATCATTCTGACTGTTGTCACGTAAACGTTTTTGTAGATTGCATTTGCATGTCTTTAGTAATTCCTGATGTGGAGCTTTTTCCACGGCCTTTTTTGTTAAACGAAAATAAAGAAAAAAAGAAAGAGTGTGAGTTAAATGTGCCTCTTGAAATCGTCGTCTTGAAAGATTGCCCTCTTTTGAATTTTTTCGTCGATATTCGAACCCAGGATTTTTTTGAGGGCAGGTGTCATTTACAGAGGTGCAATTCTTGTGGATAGTAAGAGACCCTGAACGCTGTGTTTAAAGCTGCTTTTGCGGGAGACAGTCACAAGGCTGTGGCATGTCTCCGTTCCCAAATCTGGTTACTAGGGCAAAAGAGCCTTCCTAGGTGTAATGTTCCAACCTGTAAGTTAGAATGGAATGGGCCAGGAAAAACCCCCATGAGATTATGTCTCATTACTTCTTGTTGGTTTTCTTAATTTGATTTTTATTTGTTATCACAGCAAATTTGATTACAATGTTTTGTTTGTTCTGGGTGTGCAAGATGTGGTTCTTTCACCTATATGCCTATTATCTGTTCACCTTCGGATCCATTTCCCATGTGGGTTAGGACACAATGTTGAGTAGTCTTCTCTTGGTATTCCATAGGTCTTTGGTGCTTATATATTTCACATGTGTTGGTGTAGCTCTGTTTCCCGCAATATGCTAATTTATCCAGTCCTCAAACCTTTCCATTTGGTTAACCATACGTTTGTTGATCGAATCTTTGATTGCCTTGCTCTGTGAAAAATCTTCACTGGTATCAATTTTCAGGTAACACCATTAAGTGATATCATAGGATATGTGTCCTTCGCCTTCTGACTTACTTCATGTCGTGATTACCTCCAGGCTCATCTACGGTGCTGCAAACGGCATTGTTTCATTTTATTCCTTGGCTACTATTCCATCTGTACTTGTACCAGTTCTTCTTTTCCATTCATCTTTGGATGGACTTTTTGGTAGCTTCCCTGTCTTGCCTACTGTCATGCTGTTGCAGTGCAGCTTTGCCTGCCTGTGTCTTTCTAATTGTGTCTTCTTAGGTCATAGGCCCAGGATTGTGCCTGCTGAATCCTGTGGTGCCTCAATGGGTATCTGTTAAAGGCAGCTCCATTCTGTTTTCATTAGTGGCTCTTTCCAGTTTAGTCCCACTTAGAGATGAGGGTACGCATTTCTCCACAGCCCCTTCAGCATTTATTGTTTGCAGAATTTTTGCTGATGGTCATTCTGACCGGTGTGAGCTGATATACGTGTTTGAAGATTGGATTTGCATATCTTTAACATTTCCTCATGATGAGCATTTTTCCATGACTTTTTTGTTGTTGTTGCTGTTAAAAAGGGAAAAAAAACCAGTGCGTGTAAAATATACCTCTTGAAATTGTCTTCTTGAAACCTTGCCCTGTTTTGAAACTTTTGGTCGATTTTCGACCGCAGGATTTTTTTTGAAGGCGTGTGTCACTTACAAGTTTGCAATTGTTGTTAATATTTAGTGACCATTAGCACTGGGTTGAATGCTGCTGCTGTGGGAAACGGCCGCACGGCGGCAGCGTTTCTCCTTTCCCAAACCTTGTTACTAGGGCAGCAGAGCTTTCCTGGAACTCGTGTTCCTAGGTTGTAAATTAGAGTGGAATGTGCCAGGAAAACAACGCATAAGTTTATGTCTCAGGACATCTTCTTCATTGTTATAATTTAACTTTCTTAATCAGGGTAATGATTAGAATATTATTTGTTCTAGGTGTACACACACTGGTTCATTTCTAATATATATATATATATATATATATATACACACACACACACACACACACACACATACATATATATATTCATGTACAGATCCTCTTCCCATGTAAATTAATACAGAGTGTTCAGTAGACCTCCCTTCGTATATGGTGAGTCTCTTATATATATGTATTTCATATGTATTTGTGTACGTATGGCAGCCCTAACCTTAATTTGCCCATTGCTCCCACCTTTCGTTTTAGATAACCATAGTTGTTTTCTAAGTGTGTGTCTTTCTCTGTGGAAATAAGTTCATTTGTATCAGTTGTTAGATGACACCCAGAAGTGATATCATAAGGTATTTGTCTTTTGCTTTCCGACTTACCTCATGTTCTGTGATTATCTCTAGCATCATCTATGGTGCTGCAAAGAGCAGTGTTTCCTTGTTTTCCACGGCTGATATTCCACTGTGCACATGGACCACTTCTTCTTTGTCCACTCATCTGCTGATGGCCATTTTGGTTGCTTCCGTGTCTTGGCTTTTGTGCATATTGCTGCAGTGCACCTTTGCCAGCCTGTGTCTTCTCGACTCTGGTCTGCTCGGGTGAAAGGCCCAGCGGTGGGCCTGCTGGATTGAATGGTACCTCAATTTTTACTTTGAGACACAGTTCCTTTGTGTTCTCATGATTGCCTCTTACTCCTTTACACCTCAACAGCAGCTAGAGGATACACAGTTCTCTAAAACCTCTTCAGCATTCATTGTTTGTAGACCTTTTGCTTAGGGTCATTCGAGTGGTGTGTGTTGAAAGCTTTTCATAGATTAGATTGGCATGAGTCTAATAATTCCTGATGTTGAACTTTTGTCCATTTCCCTTTTTATTTGTAAAGTGTGTGTAAATCTTACCTCTCATAGGATCTTTTTGAAAACTTTGCTCTCTTTTAAGTGTTTTGGCCACTCCCTGCCTCAGAACATTTTTTTGAGGGCAGGTGTCCTTTACAGCCCTGAGTCCTTGTGAGTATTAAGCGACCATTAGCCGTGGTTTAAAGCCGCTCTTGCGGGAAACGGCCACAAGGCGGCACAATTTCTCCATTTACCACTCAGGGCATTTGGGCAACAGAGGCTTCCTGGAAATCGTGTTAGTAGGCTGTAAATTAGAGTAGAATGTGCCAAGGCGAACCCCTAACAGCTTATATCTCCTTCTTGTTTGTTTTTTAAACGTAATTTTTCTTTTTCCTCAGAGCAAATTAGATAAAAATGTTGTGTATGTTCTAGGTGTACAGAATCTGGTTCATTATATCTATGTATCTATCTATTCATCTTTGCCTCCTTTCCCATGGACGTTATTACAGAGTGTTGAGTGGACCTCTCTTGGTATTCCATAGGTCTTTGGTGATTATTGGTTTCATATGTAGTAGTATAGGTCTGACGCCCCCATATCCTAATTTATCCATTCTTACCACCTTTCCGTTTGGTTAAACATAATCTTGATTTCTTAATCCATGAGTGTCCTTTTCTTCGAAATAAGTTCATGGGTATCATTTTTTAGGTAACACGTATAAGTGATATCATAGGATGTCTTTCTTTCGCTTTCTTTCTCACTTCAAGGTGTGTGATTATCTCTAGGTCCTTCTGTGGTGGTGCAAACAGCACTGTTTCATGCTTTTCCATGGCTCATGTTCCACTGTGTACATGGACCACTTCTTCTTTGTCCATTCATCTGTTGATGGCCATTTTGGTTGCTTCCAAGTCTTGGCTGTGGTAAATATCACTGCAGTGTAGGATTGCCAGCCTGTGTCTTTTGGATTCTGGTCTTCTCAGGTGATAGGCACAGCAGTGGGTCTACCAGACCCTGTGGTAGCTCAATTTTTACCTTGAAACGCATGTTCTTTCTGTTCTAACTACTGGCTGTTACCAGTTTACCTCCCAGCAGCAGCTACGGGGTACACAGAGTTCTCTAAAACCCGTTCAGCATGTATTGTTTGTGGACTGTTTTGCTGATGATCATCCTGACTGTTGTGAGGTGAACGCTTTCATAGATTGGATTTGCGTGTCTTTATTAATTTCTGATGTTAAGCATTTTTTCCATGCACTTGCTTTGGTTAACGAAAAAAAAAGAGAAGAAAAGACAGAATGTGTGTAAAATATGCCTCTTGAAATTGTCTTCTTGAAAGGTTGCCTCTTTTGAAGTTTTTGGTCGATTTTCGACCCCAGAATGTTTTTTTGAGGACAGGTGTCATTTACAGGCCTGCAATTCAGGTGAATTTTAACTGACCATTTGCACTGGGTTTAAAACTGCTGTTGGAGGAAGGCCAAAATGCTGCAGGATTTCTCCACTCTGAAATCTGGTTACTAGGTCAGCAGAGCCTTCCTGGGAGCTGTGTTCCAAGGTTGGAAGGTAGAATGGCATGAGCCAGGAAGAACGCCCATAATTTTATGCCCCGTTATTTCTTGTTCATTTTTTTAATATAATCTTTTATGACAGCAAATTTGATTGTAATGTTTGCTTTGTTCTAGGTGCGCAAGATGTGTGTGTTTTTTACACCGAGACATATATGTATTCATCTTGGGATCCATTTGCCAGGTAGGTTATGACACAGTGTTGAGAAGGCTTCTCTTGGAATTCTGTAGGTCTTTGGTGATTATGTACTTCACGTGTGTTTGTATATCTCTGTCAACCCCAATATCCTAATATATCCAATCTTTACAACTTTCCAATTGGTTAAGCATAAGTTTGTTTAATAAATCTGTGATTCCTGTTATCTGTGGAAATATCTTCGTTGGTATCCATTTCTAGGTAACACCTATAATTGATATCATAGGATATGTGTCTTTCGCTTTGTGCCTTACTTCAAGTTGTGTGATCACCTCCAGAGTCATCTACGGTTCTTCAAACTGCTTCGTTTCATGTTTTTTCCATGGCTCATATTCCATCTGTACACGTGCCAGTTCTTCTTGGTCCATTCGTATCTTGATGGACTTTTTGGTTGTTTCCATGTCTTGGCGATTGTAATACTGCTGCAGTGCAGTTTTGCCTGAATGTGTCATTCCACTTCCGTCTTCCTAGGTTATAGGCCAAGGAGTGGGCCTGCGGGATCATATGGTATCTCAGTGTTTACCTTTTAAGGGCTGCTCCATTCTCTTTTCATTAGTGGCACTTACCAGTTTACGAGCCACTTAAAGGTGAGAGTGCATTTGCTCACAACCTCTTCAGCATGTAGTGTTTGTATTTCTTTGCTGAGGGTCGTTCTGACTGGTGTGAGCGGATACCATTTTGTGGCTGGATTTGCATGTGTCTAATAATTCCTTATATTGAGCTTATAGCCATGCATTTTTTATTGTTTTTTAAAGAGCGAGTACAGCTTACCTATTCAAATAGTTTCTTGAAGTATGCGGCATATTTTGAATTTATTTTGCCATTACCTCCCTCAACACATTTTGCTGGCAGGTGTCATTTATAGCCCTGCAGTCCTTGTGAATACGAAGTGACGTTTAGCACGGGTTGTAAAACTGCTGTTGCGGCAAACGGCCACAGGGCGGCAGCATTTCTACATTGCCTACTCTAGTTACTAGGGAAACAGTACCTTCTGGGAAGTAGTGTTCCTTGGTTGTAAATTAGAGTGGAATGTGCCCGGATAAACACACAAAGCTTATGTCTCCTTAGTTATGTTTGTTTTTTATATTGACTGTATTTATTGTATCGGAGTAATACTCCGTTGTGTACACGGACCACTTCTTTTTCGTGCATTCATCGGTTGATGGACATTTTGGTTGTTCCAAGTCGTGGCTAGGGTAAATAGTGCTGCAGTGTAGGATTGTCAGCCTGTGTCTTTTCGATTCTGGTCTTCTCAGGTGATAGAGCCAGTAGTGGGCCGACCAGATCATATGGTAGCTCAATTTTGACCTCCTTTCTGTTCTCACTACTGACTGTTACCATTTGACATCCCAGCAGCAGCTAGAGGGTATACAGTTGTCTAAAACCCCTTGAGCATTTATTGTTTGGAGATTTTCTGCTGATGATCATTCTGACTGTTGTCACGTAAACGTTTTTGTAGATTGCATTTGCATGTCTTTAGTAATTCCTGATGTGGAGCTTTTTCCACGGCCTTTTTTGTTAAACGAAAATAAAGAAAAAAAGAAAGAGTGTGAGTTAAATGTGCCTCTTGAAATCGTCGTCTTGAAAGATTGCCCTCTTTTGAATTTTTTCGTCGATATTCGAACCCAGGATTTTTTTGAGGGCAGGTGTCATTTACAGAGGTGCAATTCTTGTGGATAGTAAGAGACCCTGAACGCTGTGTTTAAAGCTGCTTTTGCGGGAGACAGTCACAAGGCTGTGGCATGTCTCCGTTCCCAAATCTGGTTACTAGGGCAAAAGAGCCTTCCTAGGTGTAATGTTCCAACCTGTAAGTTAGAATGGAATGGGCCAGGAAAAACCCCCATGAGATTATGTCTCATTACTTCTTGTTGGTTTTCTTAATTTGATTTTTATTTGTTATCACAGCAAATTTGATTACAATGTTTTGTTTGTTCTGGGTGTGCAAGATGTGGTTCTTTCACCTATATGCCTATTATCTGTTCACCTTCGGATCCATTTCCCATGTGGGTTAGGACACAATGTTGAGTAGTCTTCTCTTGGTATTCCATAGGTCTTTGGTGCTTATATATTTCACATGTGTTGGTGTAGCTCTGTTTCCCGCAATATGCTAATTTATCCAGTCCTCAAACCTTTCCATTTGGTTAACCATACGTTTGTTGATCGAATGTTTGATTGCCTTGCTCTGTGAAAAATCTTCATTGGTATCAATTTTCAGGTAACACCATTAAGTGATATCATAGGATATGTGTCCTTCGCCTTCTGACTTACTTCATGTCGTGATTACCTCCAGGCTCATCTACGGTGCTGCAAACGGCATTGTTTCATTTTATTCCTTGGCTACTATTCCATCTGTACATGTACCAGTTCTTCTTTTCCATTCATCTTTGGATGGACTTTTTGGTAGCTTCCCTGTCTTGCCTACTGTCATGCTGTTGCAGTGCAGCTTTGCCTGCCTGTGTCTTTCTAATTGTGTCTTCTTAGGCCATAGGCCCAGGATTGTGCCTGCTGAATCCTGTGGTGCCTCAATGGGTACCTGTTAAAGGCAGCTCCATTCTGTTTTCATTAGTGGCTCTTTCCAGTTTAGTCCCACTTAGAGATGAGGGTGCGCATTTCTCCACAGCCCCTTCAGCATTTATTGTTTGCAGAATTTTTGCTGATGGTCATTCTGACCGGTGTGAGCTGATACGTGTTTGAAGATTAGATTTGCATATCTTTAACATTTCCTCATGATGAGCATTTTTCCATGACTTTGTTGTTGTTGTTGGTGTTAAAAATGAAAAAAAAAACCATTGCGTGTAAAATATACCTCTTGAAATTGTCTTCTTGAAACCTTGCCCTGTTTTGAAACTTATGGTCGATTTTCGACCGCAGGATTTTTTTTGAAGGCGTGTGTCACTTACAAGTTTGCAATTGTTAATATTTAGTGACCATTAGCACTGGGTTGAATGCTGCTGCTGTGGGAAACGGCCGCACGGCGGCAGCGTTTCTCCTTTCCCAAACCTTGTTACTAGGGCAGCAGAGCTTTCCTGGAACTCGTGTTCCTAGGTTGTAAATTAGAATGGAATGTGTCAGGAAAAAAAACGCATAAGTTTATGTCTCAGGACATCTTTTTCGTTGTTATAATTTAATTTTTTTAATCAGGGTAATGATTAGAATATTATTTGTTCTAGGTGTACACACTCTGGTTCATTTCTAAAATATATACATATATATATATATATATACACATACACATACATATATATATTCATGTACAGATCCTCTTCCCATGTAAATTAATACAGAGTGTTCAGTAGACCTCCCTTCGTATATGGTGAGTCTCTTATATATATGTATTTCATATGTATTTGTGTACGTATGGCAGCCCGAACCTTAATTTGCCCATTGCTCCCACCTTTCGTTTTAGATAACCATAGTTGTTTTCTAAGTGTGTGTCTTTCTCTGTGGAAATAAGTTCATTTGTATCAGTTGTTAGATGCCACCCAGAAGTGATATCCTAAGATATTTGTGTTTTGCTTTCCGACTTACCTCATGTTCTGTGATTATCTCTAGGATCATCCATGGTGCTGCAAAGAGCAGTATTTCATTGTTTTCCACGGCTAATATTCCACTGTGCACATGGACCACTTCTTCTTTGCCCACTCATCTGCTGATGGCCATTTTGGTTGCTTCCATGTCTTGGCTTTTGTGCAGATTGCTGCAGTGCACCTTTGCCAGCCTGTGTCTTCTCGACTCTGGTCTGCTCAGGTGAAAGGCCCAGCGGTGGGCCTGCTGGATTGAATGGTAACTCAAGTTTTACTTTGAAACACAGTTCCTTTGCGTTCTCATTATTGGCTCTTACTCCTTTACACCTCAACAGCAGCTAGAGGGTACACAGTTCTCTAAAACCTCTTCAGCATTGATTGTTTGTAGACTTTTTGCTTATGGTCATTCGAGTGGTGTGTGTTGAAACCTCTTCATAGATTAGATTGGCATGAGTCTAATAATTGCTGATGTTGAGCTTGTATCCATTTCCCTTTTTATTTGTAAAGAGTGTGTAAATCTTACCTCTCATAGGATCTTCTTGAAAACTTGGCTCTCTTGTAAGTTTTTTGGCCACTCCCTACCTCAGAACATTTTTTTGAGGGCAGGTGTCCTTTACAGCCCTGAGTCCTTTTGAGTATTAAGTGACCATCAGCCGTGGTTTAAAGCCGCTCTTGCGGGAAACGGCCACAAGGTGGCACAATTTCTCCATTTACAACTCAGGGCATTTGGGCAACAGAGGCTTCCTGGAAATCGTGTTAGTAGGCTGTAAATTAGAGTGGAGTGTGCCAAGGCAAACCCCTAACCGCTTATATCTCCTTACTTCTGGTTTGGTTTTTAAATGTAATTTTTCTTTTTCCTCAGAGCAAATTAGATAAAAATGTTGTGTATGTTCTAGGTGTACAGAATCTGGTTCATTATATCTATGTATCTATCTATTCATCTTTGCCTCCTTTCCCATGGACGTTATTACAGAGTGTTGAGTGGCCCTCTGTTGGTATTCCATAGGTCTTTGGTGATTCTAGGTTTCATATGTATTAGTATAGGTCTGAAACCCCCATGTCCTAATTTATCCATTCCTCCCACCTTTCCGTTTGGTTAAACATAATCTTGATTTCTTAATCCATGAGTGTCCTTTTCTTCGAAATAAGTTCATGGGTATCATTTTTTAGGTAACACGTATAAGTGATATCATAGGATGTCTTTCTTTCGGTTTCTTTCTCACTTCAAGGTGTGTGATTATCTCTAGGTCCTTCTGTGGTGGTGCAAACAGCACTGTTTCATGCTTTTCCATGGCTCATGTTCTACTGTGTACATGGACCACTTCTTCTTTGTCCATTCATCTGTTGACGGCCATTTTGGTTGCTTCCAAGTCTTGGCTGTGGTAAATATCACTGCAGTGTAGGATTGCCAGCCTGTGTCTTTTGGATTCTGGTCTTCTCAGGTGATAGGCACAGCAGTGGGTCTACCAGACCATATGGTAGCTCAATTTTTACCTTGAAACGCATGTTCTTTCTGTTCTAACTACTGGCTGTTACCAGTTTACCGCCCACCAGCAGCTACAGGGTACACAGAGTTCTCTAAAACCCGTTCAGCATGTACTGTTTGTGGACTGTTTTGCTGATGATCATTCTGACTGTTGTGAGGTGAACGTTTTCATAGATTGGATTTGCGTGTCTTTATTAATTTCTGACGTTAAGCATTTTTTCCATGCCCTTGCTTTGGTTAAAGAAAAAAAAAAGAGAAGAAAAGACAAAATGTGTGTAAAACATGCCTCTTGAAATTGTCTTCTTGAAAGGTTGCCTCTTTTGAAGTCTTTGGTCGATTTTCGACCCCAGAATGTTTTTTTGAGGACAGGTGTCATTTACAGGCCTGCAATTCAGGTGAATTTTAACTGACCATTTGCACTGGGTTTAAAACTGCTGTTGGAGGAAGGCCAAAATGCTGCAGGATTTCTCCACTCTCAAATCTGGTTACTAGGTCAGCAGAGCCTTCCTGGAAGCTGTGTTCCAAGGTTGGAAGTCAGAATGGCATGAGCCAGGAAGAACGCCCATAATTTTATGCCCCATTATTTCTTGTGCATTTTTTTAATATAATCTTTTATGACAGCAAATTTGATTGTAATGTTTGCTTTGTTCTAGGTGTGCAAGATGTGTTTGTTTTTTACACCGAGACATATATGTATTCATCTTGGAATCCATTTGCCATGTAGGTTATGACACAGTGTTGAGTAGTCTTCTCTCGGAATTCTGTAGGTCTCTGGTGAGTATATATTTCACGTGTGTTCGTATACCTCTGTCAACCCCAATATCCTAATATATCCAATCTTTACAGCTTTCCAATTGGTTAAGCATAAGTTTGTTTAATAAATCTGTGATTCCCGTTCTGTGGAAATATCTTCGTTGGTATCCATTTCTAGGTAACACCTATAATTGATATCATAGGATATGTGTCTTTCGCTTTGTGACTTACTTCAAGTTGTGTGATCACCTCCAGAGTCATCTACGGTTCTTCAAACTGCTTCGTTTCATGTTTTTTCCATGACTCCTATTCCATCTGTACACGTGCCAGTTCTTCTTTGTCCATTCGTATCTTGATGGACTTTTTGGTTGTTTCCATGTCTTGGCGATTGTAATACTGCTGCAGTGCAGTTTTGCCTGAATGTGTCATTCCATTTCCGTCTTCCTAGGTTATAGGCCAAGGAGTGGGCCTGCGGGATCATATGGTATCTCAGTGTTTACCTTTTAAAGGCTGCTCCGTTCTCTTTTCATTTTTTTTTATAAATTTATTTTATTTATTTATTTTTGGCTGCATTGGGTCTTCGTTGCTGTGCGTGGGCTTTATTTGTGGTGAACAGGGGCTACTCTTTGTTGCAGTGCTCTGGCTTCTCATCGCGGTGGCTTCTCTTGTTGCAGAGCATGGGCTCTAGGTGTGAGGGCTTCAGTAGTTGTGGCTCGTGGGCCCCAGACCGCAGGCTCAGTAGTTGTGGCGCATGGGCTCAGTTGCTCCACGGCCTGTGGGATCCTCCCGGACCAGAGCTCGAACCGTGTCCCCTGCGTTGGCAGGCGAACCCCCAACCACTGCGCCACCAGGGAAGTCCCCCGTTCTCTTTTCATTAGTGGCACTTACCAGTTTACGAGCCACTTAAAGGTGAGAGTGCATTTGCTCACAACCTCTTCAGCATGTAGTGTTTGTATTTCTTTGCTGAGGGTCGTTCTGACTGGTGTGAGCTGATACCATTTTGTGGCTGGATTTGCATATGTCTAATCATTCCTTATATTGAGCTTATAGCCATGCATTTTTATTGTTTTTTAAAGAGTGAGTACAGCTTACCTATTCAGCTAGTTTCTCGAAGTATGCGGCATAGTTTGAATTTATTTTGCCATTACCTCCCTCAACACATTTTGTTGGCAGGTCTCATTTATAGCCCTGCAGTCCTTGTGGATACGAAGTGACCTTTAGCACAGGTTGTAAAACTGCTGTTGCGGCAAACGGCCACAGGGCGGCAGCATTTCTACATTGACTACTCTAGTTACTGGGGAAACAGTACCTTCTGGGAAGTAGTGTTCCTCGGTTGTAAATTAGAGTGGAATGTGCCCGGATGAACACACAAAGCTTATGTCTCCTTAGTTATGTTTGTTCTTTATATTGACTGTATTTATTGTATCGGAGTAATACTCCGTTGTGTACACGGACCACTTCTTTTTCGTGCATTCATCGGTTGATGGACATTTTGGTTGTTCCAAGTCTTGGCTCGGGTAAATAGTGCTGCAGTGTAGGATTGTCAGCCTGTGTCTTTTTGACTCTGGTCTTCTCAGGTGATAGAGCCAGTAGTGGGCTGACCAGATCATATGGTAGCTCAATTTTTACCTCCTTTCTGTTCTCACTACTGGCTGTTACCATTTGACATCCCAGCAGCAGCTAGAGGGTATACAGTTGTCTGAAACCCCTTGAGCATTTATTGTTTAGAGATGTTTTGCTGATGATCATTCTGACTGTTGTCCCGTAAACGTTTTTGTAGATTGCATTTGCATGTCTTTAGTAATTCCTGACGTGGAGCTTTCTCCACGGCCTTTTCTGTTAAACGGAAATAAAGACAAAAAGAAAGAATGTGAGTTAAATGTGCCTCTTGAAATCGTCTTCTTGAAAGATTGCCCTCTTTTGAATTTTTTCCTCGATATTCGAACCCAGGATTTTTTTGAGGGCAGGTGTCATTTACAGAGGTGCAATTCTTGTGGATAGTAAAAGACCCTGAACACTGTGTTTAAAGCTGCTTTTGCAGGAGACAGTCACAAGGCTGTGGCATGTCTCCATTCCCAAATCTGGTTACTAGGGCAAAAGAGCCTTCCTGGGTGTAATGTTCCAACCTGTAAGTTAGAATGGAATGGGCCAGGAAAAGCCCCCACGGGTTTATGTCTCATTACTTCTTGTTGGTATTCTTAATTTAATTTTTATTTGTTATCACAGCAAATTGGATTACAATGTTTTGTTTGTTCTGGGTGTGCAAGATGTGGTTCTTTTACCTATATGCATATTATCTGTTCACCTTCGGATCCATTTCCCACGTGGGTTAGGACACAATGTTGAGTAGTCTTCTCTTGGTATTCCATAGGTCTTTGGTGCTTATATATTTCACATGTGTTGGTGTGTCTCTGTTTCCCGCAATATGCTAATTTCTCCAGTCCTCAAACCTTTCCATTTGGTTAACCGTACGTTTGTTGATCGAATCTTTGATTGCCTTGCTCTGTGAAAAATCTTCATTGGTATCAATTTTCAGGTAACACCGTTAAGTGATATCATAGGATATGTGTCCTTCGCTTTCTGACTTGCTTCATGTCGTGATTACCTCCAGACTCATCTATGGTGCTGCAAACGGCATTGTTTCATTTTTTTCCTTGGCTCCTATTCCATCTGTACGTGTACCAGTTCTTCTTTTCCATTCATCTTTGGATGGACTTTTTGGTAGCTTCCCTGTCTTGCCTATTGTCATACTGTTGCAGTGCAGTTTTGCCTGCCTGTGTCTTTCTAATTGTGTCTTCTTAGGTCATAGGCCCGGGAGTGTGCCTGCTGAATCCTATGGTGCCTCAATGGGTATCTGTTAAAGGCAGCTCCATTCTGTTTTCATTAGTGGCTCTTTCCAGTTTAGTCCCACTTAGAGATGAGGGTACGCATTTCTCCACAGCCCCTTCAGCATTTATTGTTTGCAGAATTTTTGCTGATGGTCATTCTGACCGGTGTGAGCTGATACGTTTTTGAAGATTGGATTTGCATATCTTTTACGTTTCCTCATGATGAGCATTTTCCCATGACTTTTTTGTTGTCGTTGCTGTTAAAAAGAAAAAAAAAAAACCAGTGCGTGTAAAATATACCTCTTGAAATTGTCTTCTTGAAACCTTGCCCTCTTTTGAAACTTTTGGTCGATTTTCGACCGCAGGATTTTTTTTGAAGGCGTGTGTCACTTACAAGTTTGCAATTGTTGTTAATATTTAGTGACCATTAGCACTGGGTTGAATGCTGCTGCTGTGGGAAACGGCCGCTCGGCGGCAGCGTTTCTCCTTTCCCAAACCTTGTTACTAGGGCAGCAGAGCCTTCCTGGAACTCGTGTTCCTAGGTTGTAAATTAGAATGGAATGTGCCAGGAAAAAAACGCATAAGTTTATGTCTCAGGACATCTTCTTCATTGTTATAATTTAATTTTTGTAATCAGGGTAATGATTAGAATATTATTTGTTCTAGGTGTACACACTCTGGTTCATTTCTAAAATATATTATATAGATAGATAGATAGATATACACACACACACACACACATACATATATATATTCATGTACAGATCCTCTTCCCATGTAAATTAATACAGAGTGTTCAGTAGACCTCCCTTCGTATATGGTGAGTCTCTTATATATATGTATTTCATATGTATTTGTGTACGTATGGCAGCCCGAACCTTAATTTGCCCATTGCTCCCACCTTTCGTTTTAGATAACCATAGTTGTTTTCTAAGTGTGTGTCTTTCTCTGTGGAAATAAGTTCATTTGTATCAGTTGTTAGATGCCACCCAGAAGTGATATCCTAAGATATTTGTGTTTTGCTTTCCGACTTACCTCATGTTCTGTGATTATCTCTAGGATCATCCATGGTGCTGCAAAGAGCAGTATTTCATTGTTTTCCACGGCTAATATTCCACTGTGCACATGGACCACTTCTTCTTTGCCCACTCATCTGCTGATGGCCATTTTGGTTGCTTCCATGTCTTGGCTTTTGTGCAGATTGCTGCAGTGCACCTTTGCCAGCCTGTGTCTTCTCGACTCTGGTCTGCTCAGGTGAAAGGCCCAGCGGTGGGCCTGCTGGATTGAATGGTAACTCAAGTTTTACTTTGAAACACAGTTCCTTTGCGTTCTCATTATTGGCTCTTACTCCTTTACACCTCAACAGCAGCTAGAGGGTACACAGTTCTCTAAAACCTCTTCAGCATTGATTGTTTGTAGACTTTTTGCTTATGGTCATTCGAGTGGTGTGTGTTGAAACCTTTTCATAGATTAGATTGGCATGAGTCTAATAATTGCTGATGTTGAGCTTGTATCCATTTCCCTTTTTATTTGTAAAGAGTGTGTAAATCTTACCTCTCATAGGATCTTCTTGAAAACTTGGCTCTCTTGTAAGTTTTTTGGCCACTCCCTACCTCAGAACATTTTTTTGAGGGCAGGTGTCCTTTACAGCCCTGAGTCCTTTTGAGTATTAAGTGACCATCAGCCGTGCTTTAAAGCCGCTCTTGTGGGAAACGGCCACAAGGTGGCACAATTTCTCCATTTACAACTCAGGGCATTTGGGCAACAGAGGCTTCCTGGAAATCGTGTTAGTAGGCTGTAAATTAGAGTGGAGTGTGCCAAGGCAAACCCCTAACAGCTTATATCTCCTTACTTCTGGTTTGGTTTTTAAATGTAATTTTTCTTTTTCCTCAGAGCAAATTAGATAAAAATGTTGTGTATGTTCTAGGTGTACAGAATCTGGTTCATTATATCTATGTATCTATCTATTCATCTTTGCCTCCTTTCCCATGGACGTTATTACAGAGTGTTGAGTGGACCTCTGTTGGTATTCCATAGGTCTTTGGTGATTCTAGGTTTCATATGTATTAGTATAGGTCTGAAACCCCCATGTCCTAATTTATCCATTCCTCCCACCTTTCCGTTTGGTTAAACATAATCTTGATTTCTTAATCCATGAGTGTCCTTTTCTTCGAAATAAGTTCATGGGTATCATTTTTTAGGTAACACGTATAAGTGATATCATAGGATGTCTTTCTTTCGGTTTCTTTCTCACTTCAAGGTGTGTGATTATCTCTAGGTCCTTCTGTGGTGGTGCAAACAGCACTGTTTCATGCTTTTCCATGGCTCATGTTCCACTGTGTACATGGACCACTTCTTCTTTGTCCATTCATCTGTTGACGGCCATTTTGGTTGCTTCCAAGTCTTGGCTGTGGTAAATATCACTGCAGTGTAGGATTGCCAGCCTGTGTCTTTTGGTTTCTGGTCTTGTCAGGTGATAGGCACAGCAGTGGGTCTACCAGACCATATGGTAGCTCAATTTTTACCTTGAAACGCATGTTCTTTCTGTTCTAACTACTGGCTGTTACCAGTTTACCGCCCACCAGCAGCTACAGGGTACACAGAGTTCTCTAAAACCCGTTCAGCATGTACTGTTTGTGGACTGTTTTGCTGATGATCATTCTGACTGTTGTGAGGTGAACGTTTTCATAGATTGGATTTGCGTGTCTTTATTAATTTCTGACGTTAAGCATTTTTTCCATGCCCTTGCTTTGGTTAAAGAAAAAAAAAAGAGAAGAAAAGACAAAATGTGTGTAAAACATGCCTCTTGAAATTGTCTTCTTGAAAGGTTGCCTCTTTTGAAGTCTTTGGTCGATTTTCGACCCCAGAATGTTTTTTTGAGGACAGGTGTCATTTACAGGCCTGCAATTCAGGTGAATTTTAACTGACCATTTGCACTGGGTTTAAAACTGCTGTTGGAGGAAGGCCAAAATGCTGCAGGATTTCTCCACTCTCAAATCTGGTTACTAGGTCAGCAGAGCCTTCCTGGAAGCTGTGTTCCAAGGTTGGAAGTCAGAATGGCATGAGCCAGGAAGAACGCCCATAATTTTATGCCCCATTATTTCTTGTGCATTTTTTTAATATAATCTTTTATGACAGCAAATTTGATTGTAATGTTTGCTTTGTTCTAGGTGTGCAAGATGTGTTTGTTTTTTACACCGAGACATATATGTATTCATCTTGGAATCCATTTGCCATGTAGGTTATGACACAGTGTTGAGTAGTCTTCTCTCGGAATTCTGTAGGTCTCTGGTGAGTATATATTTCACGTGTGTTCGTATACCTCTGTCAACCCCAATATCCTAATATATCCAATCTTTACAGCTTTCCAATTGGTTAAGCATAAGTTTGTTTAATAAATCTGTGATTCCCGTTCTGTGGAAATATCTTCGTTGGTATCCATTTCTAGGTAACACCTATAATTGATATCATAGGATATGTGTCTTTCGCTTTGTGACTTACTTCAAGTTGTGTGATCACCTCCAGAGTCATCTACGGTTCTTCAAACTGCTTCGTTTCATGTTTTTTCCATGGCTCCTATTCCATCTGTACACGTGCCAGTTCTTCTTTGTCCATTCGTATCTTGATGGACTTTTTGGTTGTTTCCATGTCTTGGCGATTGTAATACTGCTGCAGTGCAGTTTTGCCTGAATGTGTCATTCCATTTCCGTCTTCCTAGGTTATAGGCCAAGGAGTGGGCCTGCGGGATCATATGGTATCTCAGTGTTTACCTTTTAAAGGCTGCTCCGTTCTCTTTTCATTTTTTTTTATAAATTTATTTTATTTATTTATTTTTGGCTGCATTGGGTCTTCGTTGCTGTGCGTGGGCTTTATTTGTGGTGAACAGGGGCTACTCTTTGTTGCAGTGCTCTGGCTTCTCATCGCGGTGGCTTCTCTTGTTGCAGAGCATGGGCTCTAGGTGTGAGGGCTTCAGTAGTTGTGGCTCGTGGGCCCCAGACCGCAGGCTCAGTAGTTGTGGCGCATGGGCTCAGTTGCTCCACGGCATGTGGGATCCTCCCGGACCAGAGCTCGAACCGTGTCCCCTGCGTTGGCAGGCGAACCCCCAACCACTGCGCCACCAGGGAAGTCCCCCGTTCTCTTTTCATTAGTGGCACTTACCAGTTTACGAGCCACTTAAAGGTGAGAGTGCATTTGCTCACAACCTCTTCAGCATGTAGTGTTTGTATTTCTTTGCTGAGGGTCGTTCTGACTGGTGTGAGCTGATACCATTTTGTGGCTGGATTTGCATATGTCTAATCATTCCTTATATTGAGCTTATAGCCATGCATTTTTATTGTTTTTTAAAGAGTGAGTACAGCTTACCTATTCAGCTAGTTTCTCGAAGTATGCGGCATAGTTTGAATTTATTTTGCCATTACCTCCCTCAACACATTTTGTTGGCAGGTCTCATTTATAGCCCTGCAGTCCTTGTGGATACGAAGTGACGTTTAGCACGGGTTGTAAAACTGCTGTTGCGGCAAACGGCCACAGGGCGGCAGCATTTCTACATTGCCTACTCTAGTTACTGGGGAAACAGTACCTTCTGGGAAGTAGTGTTCCTCGGTTGTAAATTAGAGTGGAATGTGCCCGGATGAACACACAAAGCTTATGTCTCCTTAGTTATGTTTGTTCTTTATATTGACTGTATTTATTGTATCGGAGTAATACTCCGTTGTGTACACGGACCACTTCTTTTTCGTGCATTCATCGGTTGATGGACATTTTGGTTGTTCCAAGTCTTGGCTCGGGTAAATAGTGCTGCAGTGTAGGATTGTCAGCCTGTGTCTTTTTGACTCTGGTCTTCTCAGGTGATAGAGCCAGTAGTGGGCCGACCAGATCATATGGTAGCTCAATTTTTACCTCCTTTCTGTTCTCACTACTGGCTGTTACCATTTGACATCCCAGCAGCAGCTAGAGGGTATACAGTTGTCTGAAACCCCTTGAGCATTTATTGTTTAGAGATGTTTTGCTGATGATCATTCTGACTGTTGTCCCGTAAACGTTTTTGTAGATTGCATTTGCATGTCTTTAGTAATTCCTGACGTGGAGCTTTCTCCACGGCCTTTTCTGTTAAACGGAAATAAAGACAAAAAGAAAGAATGTGAGTTAAATGTGCCTCTTGAAATCGTCTTCTTGAAAGATTGCCCTCTTTTGAATTTTTTCGTCGATATTCGAACCCAGGATTTTTTTGAGGGCAGGTGTCATTTACAGAGGTGCAATTCTTGTGGATAGTAAGAGACCCTGAACACTGTGTTTAAAGCTGCTTTTGCAGGAGACAGTCACAAGGCTGTGGCATGTCTCCATTCCCAAATCTGGTTACTAGGGCAAAAGAGCCTTCCTGGGTGTAATGTTCCAACCTGTAAGTTAGAATGGAATGGGCCAGGAAAAGCCCCCACGGGTTTATGTCTCATTACTTCTTGTTGGTATTCTTAATTTAATTTTTATTTGTTATCACAGCAAATTGGATTACAATGTTTTGTTTGTTCTGGGTGTGCAAGATGTGGTTCTTTTACCTATATGCATATTATCTGTTCACCTTCGGATCCATTTCCCACGTGGGTTAGGACACAATGTTGAGTAGTCTTCTCTTGGTATTCCATAGGTCTTTGGTGCTTATATATTTCACATGTGTTGGTGTGTCTCTGTTTCCCGCAATATGCTAATTTCTCCAGTCCTCAAACCTTTCCATTTGGTTAACCGTACGTTTGTTGATCGAATCTTTGATTGCCTTGCTCTGTGAAAAATCTTCATTGGTATGAATTTTCAGGTAACACCGTTAAGTGATATCATAGGATATGTGTCCTTCGCTTTCTGACTTGCTTCATGTCGTGATTACCTCCAGACTCATCTATGGTGCTGCAAACGGCATTGTTTCATTTTTTTCCTTGGCTCCTATTCCATCTGTACGTGTACCAGTTCTTCTTTTCCATTCATCTTTGGATGGACTTTTTGGTAGCTTCCCTGTCTTGCCTATTGTCATACTGTTGCAGTGCAGTTTTGCCTGCCTGTGTCTTTCTAATTGTGTCTTCTTAGGTCATAGGCCCGGGAGTGTGCCTGCTGAATCCTATGGTGCCTCAATGGGTATCTGTTAAAGGCAGCTCCATTCTGTTTTCATTAGTGGCTCTTTCCAGTTTAGTCCCACTTAGAGATGAGGGTACGCATTTCTCCACAGCCCCTTCAGCATTTATTGTTTGCAGAATTTTTGCTGATGGTCATTCTGACCGGTGTGAGCTGATACGTTTTTGAAGATTGGATTTGCATATCTTTTACGTTTCCTCATGATGAGCATTTTCCCATGACTTTTTTGTTGTCGTTGCTGTTAAAAAGAAAAAAAAAAAACCAGTGCGTGTAAAATATACCTCTTGAAATTGTCTTCTTGAAACCTTGCCCTCTTTTGAAACTTTTGGTCGATTTTCGACCGCAGGATTTTTTTTGAAGGCGTGTGTCACTTACAAGTTTGCAATTGTTGTTAATATTTAGTGACCATTAGCACTGGGTTGAATGCTGCTGCTGTGGGAAACGGCCGCTCGGCGGCAGCGTTTCTCCTTTCCCAAACCTTGTTACTAGGGCAGCAGAGCCTTCCTGGAACTCGTGTTCCTAGGTTGTAAATTAGAATGGAATGTGCCAGGAAAAAAACGCATAAGTTTATGTCTCAGGACATCTTCTTCATTGTTATAATTTAATTTTTGTAATCAGGGTAATGATTAGAATATTATTTGTTCTAGGTGTACACACTCTGGTTCATTTCTAAAATATATTATATAGATAGATAGATAGATATACACACACACACACACACATACATATATATATTCATGTACAGATCCTCTTCCCATGTAAATTAATACAGAGTGTTCAGTAGACCTCCCTTCGTATATGGTGAGTCTCTTATATATATGTATTTCATATGTATTTGTGTACGTATGGCAGCCCGAACCTTAATTTGCCCATTGCTCCCACCTTTCGTTTTAGATAACCATAGTTGTTTTCTAAGTGTGTGTCTTTCTCTGTGGAAATAAGTTCATTTGTATCAGTTGTTAGATGCCACCCAGAAGTGATATCCTAAGATATTTGTGTTTTGCTTTCCGACTTACCTCATGTTCTGTGATTATCTCTAGGATCATCCATGGTGCTGCAAAGAGCAGTATTTCATTGTTTTCCACGGCTAATATTCCACTGTGCACATGGACCACTTCTTCTTTGCCCACTCATCTGCTGATGGCCATTTTGGTTGCTTCCATGTCTTGGCTTTTGTGCAGATTGCTGCAGTGCACCTTTGCCAGCCTGTGTCTTCTCGACTCTGGTCTGCTCAGGTGAAAGGCCCAGCGGTGGGCCTGCTGGATTGAATGGTAACTCAAGTTTTACTTTGAAACACAGTTCCTTTGCGTTCTCATTATTGGCTCTTACTCCTTTACACCTCAACAGCAGCTAGAGGGTACACAGTTCTCTAAAACCTCTTCAGCATTGATTGTTTGTAGACTTTTTGCTTATGGTCATTCGAGTGGTGTGTGTTGAAACCTTTTCATAGATTAGATTGGCATGAGTCTAATAATTGCTGATGTTGAGCTTGTATCCATTTCCCTTTTTATTTGTAAAGAGTGTGTAAATCTTACCTCTCATAGGATCTTCTTGAAAACTTGGCTCTCTTGTAAGTTTTTTGGCCACTCCCTACCTCAGAACATTTTTTTGAGGGCAGGTGTCCTTTACAGCCCTGAGTCCTTTTGAGTATTAAGTGACCATCAGCCGTGGTTTAAAGCCGCTCTTGCGGGAAACGGCCACAAGGTGGCACAATTTCTCCATTTACAACTCAGGGCATTTGGGCAACAGAGGCTTCCTGGAAATCGTGTTAGTAGGCTGTAAATTAGAGTGGAGTGTGCCAAGGCAAACCCCTAACCGCTTATATCTCCTTACTTCTGGTTTGGTTTTTAAATGTAATTTTTCTTTTTCCTCAGAGCAAATTAGATAAAAATGTTGTGTATGTTCTAGGTGTACAGAATCTGGTTCATTATATCTATGTATCTATCTATTCATCTTTGCCTCCTTTCCCATGGACGTTATTACAGAGTGTTGAGTGGACCTCTGTTGGTATTCCATAGGTCTTTGGTGATTCTAGGTTTCATATGTATTAGTATAGGTCTGAAACCCCCATGTCCTAATTTATCCATTCCTCCCACCTTTCCGTTTGGTTAAACATAATCTTGATTTCTTAATCCATGAGTGTCCTTTTCTTCGAAATAAGTTCATGGGTATCATTTTTTAGGTAACACGTATAAGTGATATCATAGGATGTCTTTCTTTCGGTTTCTTTCTCACTTCAAGGTGTGTGATTATCTCTAGGTCCTTCTGTGGTGGTGCAAACAGCACTGTTTCATGCTTTTCCATGGCTCATGTTCCACTGTGTACATGGACCACTTCTTCTTTGTCCATTCATCTGTTGACGGCCATTTTGGTTGCTTCCAAGTCTTGGCTGTGGTAAATATCACTGCAGTGTAGGATTGCCAGCCTGTGTCTTTTGGTTTCTGGTCTTCTCAGGTGATAGGCACAGCAGTGGGTCTACCAGACCATATGGTAGCTCAATTTTTACCTGGAAACGCATGTTCTTTCTGTTCTAACTACTGGCTGTTACCAGTTTACCGCCCACCAGCAGCTACAGGGTACACAGAGTTCTCTAAAACCCGTTCAGCATGTACTGTTTGTGGACTGTTTTGCTGATGATCATTCTGACTGTTGTGAGGTGAACGTTTTCATAGATTGGATTTGCGTGTCTTTATTAATTTCTGACGTTAAGCATTTTTTCCATGCCCTTGCTTTGGTTAAAGAAAAAAAAAAGAGAAGAAAAGACAAAATGTGTGTAAAACATGCCTCTTGAAATTGTCTTCTTGAAAGGTTGCCTCTTTTGAAGTCTTTGGTCGATTTTCGACCCCAGAATGTTTTTTTGAGGACAGGTGTCATTTACAGGCCTGCAATTCAGGTGAATTTTAACTGACCATTTGCACTGGGTTTAAAACTGCTGTTGGAGGAAGGCCAAAATGCTGCAGGATTTCTCCACTCTCAAATCTGGTTACTAGGTCAGCAGAGCCTTCCTGGAAGCTGTGTTCCAAGGTTAGAAGTCAGAATGGCATGAGCCAGGAAGAACGCCCATAATTTTATGCCCCATTATTTCTTGTGCATTTTTTTAATATAATCTTTTATGACAGCAAATTTGATTGTAATGTTTGCTTTGTTCTAGGTGTGCAAGATGTGTTTGTTTTTTACACCGAGACATATATGTATTCATCTTGGGATCCATTTGCCATGTAGGTTATGACACAGTGTTGAGTAGTCTTCTCTCGGAATTCTGTAGGTCTCTGGTGAGTATATATTTCACGTGTGTTCGTATACCTCTGTCAACCCCAATATCCTAATATATCCAATCTTTACAGCTTTCCAATTGGTTAAGCATAAGTTTGTTTAATAAATCTGTGATTCCCGTTCTGTGGAAATATCTTCGTTGGTATCCATTTCTAGGTAACACCTATAATTGATATCATAGGATATGTGTCTTTCGCTTTGTGACTTACTTCAAGTTGTGTGATCACCTCCAGAGTCATCTACGGTTCTTCAAACTGCTTCGTTTCATGTTTTTTCCATGGCTCCTATTCCATCTGTACACGTGCCAGTTCTTCTTTGTCCATTCGTATCTTGATGGACTTTTTGGTTGTTTCCATGTCTTGGCGATTGTAATACTGCTGCAGTGCAGTTTTGCCTGAATGTGTCATTCCATTTCCGTCTTCCTAGGTTATAGGCCAAGGAGTGGGCCTGCGGGATCATATGGTATCTCAGTGTTTACCTTTTAAAGGCTGCTCCGTTCTCTTTTCATTTATTTTATAAATTTATTTTATTTATTTATTTTTGGCTGCATTGGGTCTTCGTTGCTGTGCGTGGGCTTTATTTGTGGTGAACAGGGGCTACTCTTTGTTGCAGTGCTCTGGCTTCTCATCGCGGTGGCTTCTCTTGTTGCAGAGCATGGGCTCTAGGTGTGAGGGCTTCAGTAGTTGTGGCTCGTGGGCCCCAGACCGCAGGCTCAGTAGTTGTGGCGCATGGGCTCAGTTGCTCCACGGCATGTGGGATCCTCCCGGACCAGAGCTCGAACCGTGTCCCCTGCGTTGGCAGGCGAACCCCCAACCACTGCGCCACCAGGGAAGTCCCCCGTTCTCTTTTCATTAGTGGCACTTACCAGTTTACGAGCCACTTAAAGGTGAGAGTGCATTTGCTCACAACCTCTTCAGCATGTAGTGTTTGTATTTCTTTGCTGAGGGTCATTCTGACTGGTGTGAGCTGATACCATTTTGTGGCTGGATTTGCATATGTCTAATCATTCCTTATATTGAGCTTATAGCCATGCATTTTTATTGTTTTTTAAAGAGTGAGTACAGCTTACCTATTCAGCTAGTTTCTCGAAGTATGCGGCATAGTTTGAATTTATTTTGCCATTACCTCCCTCAACACATTTTGTTGGCAGGTCTCATTTATAGCCCTGCAGTCCTTGTGGATACGAAGTGACCTTTAGCACAGGTTGTAAAACTGCTGTTGCGGCAAACGGCCACAGGGCGGCAGCATTTCTACATTGACTACTCTAGTTACTGGGGAAACAGTACCTTCTGGGAAGTAGTGTTCCTCGGTTGTAAATTAGAGTGGAATGTGCCCGGATGAACACACAAAGCTTATGTCTCCTTAGTTATGTTTGTTCTTTATATTGACTGTATTTATTGTATCGGAGTAATACTCCGTTGTGTACACGGACCACTTCTTTTTCGTGCATTCATCGGTTGATGGACATTTTGGTTGTTCCAAGTCTTGGCTCGGGTAAATAGTGCTGCAGTGTAGGATTGTCAGCCTGTGTCTTTTTGACTCTGGTCTTCTCAGGTGATAGAGCCAGTAGTGGGCCGACCAGAT
Source organism: Delphinus delphis (assembly GCF_949987515.2). Lineage (NCBI taxonomy): Eukaryota > Metazoa > Chordata > Mammalia > Artiodactyla > Delphinidae > Delphinus > Delphinus delphis. The sequence goes on along the minus strand of NC_082683.1, from coordinate 121,944,057 downwards.
CATATGGTAGCTCAATTTTTACCTCCTTTCTGTTCTCACTACTGGCTGTTACCATTTGACATCCCAGCAGCAGCTAGAGGGTATACAGTTGTCTGAAACCCCTTTGAGCATTTATTGTTTAGAGATGTTTTGCTGATGATCATTCTGACTGTTGTCCCGTAAACGTTTTTGTAGATTGCATTTGCATGTCTTTAGTAATTCCTGACGTGGAGCTTTCTCCACGGCCTTTTCTGTTAAACGGAAATAAAGACAAAAAGAAAGAATGTGAGTTAAATGTGCCTCTTGAAATCGTCTTCTTGAGATTGCCCTCTTTTGAATTTTTTCCTCGATATTCGAACCCAGGATTTTTTTGAGGGCAGGTGTCATTTACAGAGGTGCAATTCTTGTGGATAGTAAGAGACCCTGAACACTGTGTTTAAAGCTGCTTTTGCAGGAGACAGTCACAAGGCTGTGGCATGTCTCCATTCCCAAATCTGGTTACTAGGGCAAAAGAGCCTTCCTGGGTGTAATGTTCCAACCTGTAAGTTAGAATGGAATGGGCCAGGAAAAGCCCCCACGGGTTTATGTCTCATTACTTCTTGTTGGTATTCTTAATTTAATTTTTATTTGTTATCACAGCAAATTGGATTACAATGTTTTGTTTGTTCTGGGTGTGCAAGATGTGGTTCTTTTACCTATATGCATATTATCTGTTCACCTTCGGATCCATTTCCCACGTGGGTTAGGACACAATGTCGAGTAGTCTTCTCTTGGTATTCCATAGGTCTTTGGTGCTTATATATTTCACATGTGTTGGTGTGTCTCTGTTTCCCGCAATATGCTAATTTCTCCAGTCCTCAAACCTTTCCATTTGGTTAACCGTACGTTTGTTGATCGAATCTTTGATTGCCTTGCTCTGTGAAAAATCTTCATTGGTATGAATTTTCAGGTAACACCGTTAAGTGATATCATAGGATATGTGTCCTTCGCTTTCTGACTTGCTTCATGTCGTGATTACCTCCAGACTCATCTATGGTGCTGCAAACGGCATTGTTTCATTTTTTTCCTTGGCTCCTATTCCATCTGTACGTGTACCAGTTCTTCTTTTCCATTCATCTTTGGATGGACTTTTTGGTAGCTTCCCTGTCTTGCCTATTGTCATACTGTTGCAGTGCAGTTTTGCCTGCCTGTGTCTTTCTAATTGTGTCTTCTTAGGTCATAGGCCCGGGAGTGTGCCTGCTGAATCCTATGGTGCCTCAATGGGTATCTGTTAAAGGCAGCTCCATTCTGTTTTCATTAGTGGCTCTTTCCAGTTTAGTCCCACTTAGAGATGAGGGTACGCATTTCTCCACAGCCCCTTCAGCATTTATTGTTTGCAGAATTTTTGCTGATGGTCATTCTGACCGGTGTGAGCTGATACGTTTTTGAAGATTGGATTTGCATATCTTTTACGTTTCCTCATGATGAGCATTTTCCCATGACTTTTTTGTTGTCGTTGCTGTTAAAAAGAAAAAAAAAAACCAGTGCGTGTAAAATATACCTCTTGAAATTGTCTTCTTGAAACCTTGCCCTCTTTTGAAACTTTTGGTCGATTTTCGACCGCAGGATTTTTTTTGAAGGCGTGTGTCACTTACAAGTTTGCAATTGTTGTTAATATTTAGTGACCATTAGCACTGGGTTGAATGCTGCTGCTGTGGGAAACGGCCGCTCGGCGGCAGCGTTTCTCCTTTCCCAAACCTTGTTACTAGGGCAGCAGAGCCTTCCTGGAACTCGTGTTCCTAGGTTGTAAATTAGAATGGAATGTGCCAGGAAAAAAACGCATAAGTTTATGTCTCAGGACATCTTCTTCATTGTTATAATTTAATTTTTGTAATCAGGGTAATGATTAGAATATTATTTGTTCTAGGTGTACACACTCTGGTTCATTTCTAAAATATATTATATAGATAGATAGATAGATATACACACACACACACACACATACATATATATATTCATGTACAGATCCTCTTCCCATGTAAATTAATACAGAGTGTTCAGTAGACCTCCCTTCGTATATGGTGAGTCTCTTATATATATGTATTTCATATGTATTTGTGTACGTATGGCAGCCCGAACCTTAATTTGCCCATTGCTCCCACCTTTCGTTTTAGATAACCATAGTTGTTTTCTAAGTGTGTGTCTTTCTCTGTGGAAATAAGTTCATTTGTATCAGTTGTTAGATGCCACCCAGAAGTGATATCCTAAGATATTTGTGTTTTGCTTTCCGACTTACCTCATGTTCTGTGATTATCTCTAGCATCATCTATGGTGCTGCAAAGAGCAGTGTTTCCTTGTTTTCCACGGCTGATATTCCACTGTGCACATGGACCACTTCTTCTTTGCCCACTCATCTGCTGATGGCCATTTTGGTTGCTTCCGTGTCTTGGCTTTTGTGCAGATTGCTGCAGTGCACCTTTGCCAGCCTGTGTCTTCTCGACTCTGGTCTGCTCAGGTGAAAGGCCCAGCGGTGGGCCTGCTGGATTGAATGGTAACTCAAGTTTTACTTTGAAACACAGTTCCTTTGCGTTCTCATTATTGGCTCTTACTCCTTTACACCTCAACAGCAGCTAGAGGGTACACAGTTCTCTAAAACCTCTTCAGCATTGATTGTTTGTAGACTTTTTGCTTATGGTCATTCGAGTGGTGTGTGTTGAAACCTTTTCATAGATTAGATTGGCATGAGTCTAATAATTGCTGATGTTGAGCTTGTATCCATTTCCCTTTTTATTTGTAAAGAGTGTGTAAATCTTACCTCTCATAGGATCTTCTTGAAAACTTGGCTCTCTTGTAAGTTTTTTGGCCACTCCCTACCTCAGAACATTTTTTTGAGGGCAGGTGTCCTTTACAGCCCTGAGTCCTTTTGAGTATTAAGTGACCATCAGCCGTGGTTTAAAGCCGCTCTTGCGGGAAACGGCCACAAGGTGGCACAATTTCTCCATTTACAACTCAGGGCATTTGGGCAACAGAGGCTTCCTGGAAATCGTGTTAGTAGGCTGTAAATTAGAGTGGAGTGTGCCAAGGCAAACCCCTAACAGCTTATATCTCCTTACTTCTGGTTTGTTTTTTAAATGTAATTTTTCTTTTTCCTCAGAGCAAATTAGATAAAAATGTTGTGTATGTTCTAGGTGTACAGAATCTGGTTCATTATATCTATGTATCTATCTATTCATCTTTGCCTCCTTTCCCATGGACGTTATTACAGAGTGTTGAGTGGACCTCTGTTGGTATTCCATAGGTCTTTGGTGATTCTAGGTTTCATATGTATTAGTATAGGTCTGAAACCCCCATGTCCTAATTTATCCATTCCTCCCACCTTTCCGTTTGGTTAAACATAATCTTGATTTCTTAATCCATGAGTGTCCTTTTCTTCGAAATAAGTTCATGGGTATCATTTTTTAGGTAACACGTATAAGTGATATCATAGGATGTCTTTCTTTCGGTTTCTTTCTCACTTCAAGGTGTGTGATTATCTCTAGGTCCTTCTGTGGTGGTGCAAACAGCACTGTTTCATGCTTTTCCATGGCTCATGTTCCACTGTGTACATGGACCACTTCTTCTTTGTCCATTCATCTGTTGACGGCCATTTTGGTTGCTTCCAAGTCTTGGCTGTGGTAAATATCACTGCAGTGTAGGATTGCCAGCCTGTGTCTTTTGGTTTCTGGTCTTCTCAGGTGATAGGCACAGCAGTGGGTCTACCAGACCATATGGTAGCTCAATTTTTACCTGGAAACGCATGTTCTTTCTGTTCTAACTACTGGCTGTTACCAGTTTACCGCCCACCAGCAGCTACAGGGTACACAGAGTTCTCTAAAACCCGTTCAGCATGTACTGTTTGTGGACTGTTTTGCTGATGATCATTCTGACTGTTGTGAGGTGAACGTTTTCATAGATTGGATTTGCGTGTCTTTATTAATTTCTGACGTTAAGCATTTTTTCCATGCCCTTGCTTTGGTTAAAGAAAAAAAAAAGAGAAGAAAAGACAAAATGTGTGTAAAACATGCCTCTTGAAATTGTCTTCTTGAAAGGTTGCCTCTTTTGAAGTCTTTGGTCGATTTTCGACCCCAGAATGTTTTTTTGAGGACAGGTGTCATTTACAGGCCTGCAATTCAGGTGAATTTTAACTGACCATTTGCACTGGGTTTAAAACTGCTGTTGGAGGAAGGCCAAAATGCTGCAGGATTTCTCCACTCTCAAATCTGGTTACTAGGTCAGCAGAGCCTTCCTGGAAGCTGTGTTCCAAGGTTAGAAGTCAGAATGGCATGAGCCAGGAAGAACGCCCATAATTTTATGCCCCATTATTTCTTGTGCATTTTTTTAATATAATCTTTTATGACAGCAAATTTGATTGTAATGTTTGCTTTGTTCTAGGTGTGCAAGATGTGTTTGTTTTTTACACCGAGACATATATGTATTCATCTTGGAATCCATTTGCCATGTAGGTTATGACACAGTGTTGAGTAGTCTTCTCTCGGAATTCTGTAGGTCTCTGGTGAGTATATATTTCACGTGTGTTCGTATACCTCTGTCAACCCCAATATCCTAATATATCCAATCTTTACAGCTTTCCAATTGGTTAAGCATAAGTTTGTTTAATAAATCTGTGATTCCCGTTCTGTGGAAATATCTTCGTTGGTATCCATTTCTAGGTAACACCTATAATTGATATCATAGGATATGTGTCTTTCGCTTTGTGACTTACTTCAAGTTGTGTGATCACCTCCAGAGTCATCTACGGTTCTTCAAACTGCTTCGTTTCATGTTTTTTCCATGGCTCCTATTCCATCTGTACACGTGCCAGTTCTTCTTTGTCCATTCGTATCTTGATGGACTTTTTGGTTGTTTCCATGTCTTGGCGATTGTAATACTGCTGCAGTGCAGTTTTGCCTGAATGTGTCATTCCATTTCCGTCTTCCTAGGTTATAGGCCAAGGAGTGGGCCTGCGGGATCATATGGTATCTCAGTGTTTACCTTTTAAAGGCTGCTCCGTTCTCTTTTCATTTATTTTATAAATTTATTTTATTTATTTATTTTTGGCTGCATTGGGTCTTCGTTGCTGTGCGTGGGCTTTATTTGTGGTGAACAGGGGCTACTCTTTGTTGCAGTGCTCTGGCTTCTCATCGCGGTGGCTTCTCTTGTTGCAGAGCATGGGCTCTAGGTGTGAGGGCTTCAGTAGTTGTGGCTCGTGGGCCCCAGACCGCAGGCTCAGTAGTTGTGGCGCATGGGCTCAGTTGCTCCACGGCATGTGGGATCCTCCCGGACCAGAGCTCGAACCGTGTCCCCTGCGTTGGCAGGCGAACCCCCAACCACTGCGCCACCAGGGAAGTCCCCCGTTCTCTTTTCATTAGTGGCACTTACCAGTTTACGAGCCACTTAAAGGTGAGAGTGCATTTGCTCACAACCTCTTCAGCATGTAGTGTTTGTATTTCTTTGCTGAGGGTCATTCTGACTGGTGTGAGCTGATACCATTTTGTGGCTGGATTTGCATATGTCTAATCATTCCTTATATTGAGCTTATAGCCATGCATTTTTATTGTTTTTTAAAGAGTGAGTACAGCTTACCTATTCAGCTAGTTTCTCGAAGTATGCGGCATAGTTTGAATTTATTTTGCCATTACCTCCCTCAACACATTTTGTTGGCAGGTCTCATTTATAGCCCTGCAGTCCTTGTGGATACGAAGTGACCTTTAGCACAGGTTGTAAAACTGCTGTTGCGGCAAACGGCCACAGGGCGGCAGCATTTCTACATTGACTACTCTAGTTACTGGGGAAACAGTACCTTCTGGGAAGTAGTGTTCCTCGGTTGTAAATTAGAGTGGAATGTGCCCGGATGAACACACAAAGCTTATGTCTCCTTAGTTATGTTTGTTCTTTATATTGACTGTATTTATTGTATCGGAGTAATACTCCGTTGTGTACACGGACCACTTCTTTTTCGTGCATTCATCGGTTGATGGACATTTTGGTTGTTCCAAGTCTTGGCTCGGGTAAATAGTGCTGCAGTGTAGGATTGTCAGCCTGTGTCTTTTTGACTCTGGTCTTCTCAGGTGATAGAGCCAGTAGTGGGCCGACCAGATCATATGGTAGCTCAATTTTTACCTCCTTTCTGTTCTCACTACTGGCTGTTACCATTTGACATCCCAGCAGCAGCTAGAGGGTATACAGTTGTCTGAAACCCCTTGAGCATTTATTGTTTAGAGATGTTTTGCTGATGATCATTCTGACTGTTGTCCCGTAAACGTTTTTGTAGATTGCATTTGCATGTCTTTAGTAATTCCTGACGTGGAGCTTTCTGCACGGCCTTTTCTGTTAAACGGAAATAAAGACAAAAAGAAAGAATGTGAGTTAAATGTGCCTCTTGAAATCGTCTTCTTGAAAGATTGCCCTCTTTTGAATTTTTTCGTCGATATTCGAACCCAGGATTTTTTTGAGGGCAGGTGTCATTTACAGAGGTGCAATTCTTGTGGATAGTAAGAGACCCTGAACACTGTGTTTAAAGCTGCTTTTGCAGGAGACAGTCACAAGGCTGTGGCATGTCTCCATTCCCAAATCTGGTTACTAGGGCAAAAGAGCCTTCCTGGGTGTAATGTTCCAACCTGTAAGTTAGAATGGAATGGGCCAGGAAAAGCCCCCACGGGTTTATGTCTCATTACTTCTTGTTGGTATTCTTAATTTAATTTTTATTTGTTATCACAGCAAATTGGATTACAATGTTTTGTTTGTTCTGGGTGTGCAAGATGTGGTTCTTTTACCTATATGCATATTATCTGTTCACCTTCGGATCCATTTCCCACGTGGGTTAGGACACAATGTTGAGTAGTCTTCTCTTGGTATTCCATAGGTCTTTGGTGCTTATATATTTCACATGTGTTGGTGTGTCTCTGTTTCCCGCAATATGCTAATTTCTCCAGTCCTCAAACCTTTCCATTTGGTTAACCGTGGGTTTGTTGATCGAATCTTTGATTGCCTTGCTCTGTGAAAAATCTTCATTGGTATCAATTTTCAGGTAACACCGTTAAGTGATATCATAGGATATGTATCCTTCGCTTTCTGACTTGCTTCATGTCGTGATTACCTCCAGACTCATCTATGGTGCTGCAAACGGCATTGTTTCATTTTTTTCCTTGGCTCCTATTCCATCTGTACGTGTACCAGTTCTTCTTTTCCATTCATCTTTGGATGGACTTTTTGGTAGCTTCCCTGTCTTGCCTATTGTCATACTGTTGCAGTGCAGTTTTGCCTGCCTGTGTCTTTCTAATTGTGTCTTCTTAGGTCATAGGCCCGGGAGTGTGCCTGCTGAATCCTATGGTGCCTCAATGGGTATCTGTTAAAGGCAGCTCCATTCTGTTTTCATTAGTGGCTCTTTCCAGTTTAGTCCCACTTAGAGATGAGGGTACGCATTTCTCCACAGCCCCTTCAGCATTTATTGTTTGCAGAATTTTTGCTGATGGTCATTCTGACCGGTGTGAGCTGATACGTGTTTGAAGATTGGATTTGCACATCTTTAACGTTTCCTCACGATGAGCATTTTCCCATGACTTTTTTGTTGTCGTTGCTGTTAAAAAGAAAAAAAAAAAAACCAGTGCGTGTAAAATATACCTCTTGAAATTGTCTTCTTGAAACCTTGCCCTCTTTTGAAACTTTTGGTCGATTTTCGACCGCAGGATTTTTTTTGAAGGCGTGTGTCACTTACAAGTTTGCAATTGTTGTTAATATTTAGTGACCATTAGCACTGGGTTGAATGCTGCTGCTGTGGGAAACGGCCGCACGGCGGCAGCGTTTCTCCTTTCCCAAACCTTGTTACTAGGGCAGCAGAGCCTTCCTGGAACTCGTGTTCCTAGGTTGTAAATTAGAATGGAATGTGCCAGGAAAAAAACGCATAAGTTTATGTCTCAGGACATCTTCTTCATTGTTATAATTTAATTTTTGTAATCAGGGTAATGATTAGAATATTATTTGTTCTAGGTGTACACACTCTGGTTCATTTCTAAAATATATTATATAGATAGATAGATAGATATACACACACACACACACACATACATATATATATTCATGTACAGATCCTCTTCCCATGTAAATTAATACAGAGTGTTCAGTAGACCTCCCTTCGTATATGGTGAGTCTCTTATATATATGTATTTCATATGTATTTGTGTACGTATGGCAGCCCGAACCTTAATTTGCCCATTGCTCCCACCTTTCGTTTTAGATAACCATAGTTGTTTTCTAAGTGTGTGTCTTTCTCTGTGGAAATAAGTTCATTTGTATCAGTTGTTAGATGCCACCCAGAAGTGATATCCTAAGATATTTGTGTTTTGCTTTCCGACTTACCTCATGTTCTGTGATTATCTCTAGGATCATCCATGGTGCTGCAAAGAGCAGTATTTCATTGTTTTCCACGGCTAATATTCCACTGTGCACATGGACCACTTCTTCTTTGCCCACTCATCTGCTGATGGCCATTTTGGTTGCTTCCATGTCTTGGCTTTTGTGCAGATTGCTGCAGTGCACCTTTGCCAGCCTGTGTCTTCTCGACTCTGGTCTGCTCAGGTGAAAGGCCCAGCGGTGGGCCTGCTGGATTGAATGGTAACTCAAGTTTTACTTTGAAACACAGTTCCTTTGCGTTCTCATTATTGGCTCTTACTCCTTTACACCTCAACAGCAGCTAGAGGGTACACAGTTCTCTAAAACCTCTTCAGCATTGATTGTTTGTAGACTTTTTGCTTATGGTCATTCGAGTGGTGTGTGTTGAAACCTTTTCATAGATTAGATTGGCATGAGTCTAATAATTGCTGATGTTGAGCTTGTATCCATTTCCCTTTTTATTTGTAAAGAGTGTGTAAATCTTACCTCTCATAGGATCTTCTTGAAAACTTGGCTCTCTTGTAAGTTTTTTGGCCACTCCCTACCTCAGAACATTTTTTTGAGGGCAGGTGTCCTTTACAGCCCTGAGTCCTTTTGAGTATTAAGTGACCATCAGCCGTGGTTTAAAGCCGCTCTTGCGGGAAACGGCCACAAGGTGGCACAATTTCTCCATTTACAACTCAGGGCATTTGGGCAACAGAGGCTTCCTGGAAATCGTGTTAGTAGGCTGTAAATTAGAGTGGAGTGTGCCAAGGCAAACCCCTAACCGCTTATATCTCCTTACTTCTGGTTTGGTTTTTAAATGTAATTTTTCTTTTTCCTCAGAGCAAATTAGATAAAAATGTTGTGTATGTTCTAGGTGTACAGAATCTGGTTCATTATATCTATGTATCTATCTATTCATCTTTGCCTCCTTTCCCATGGACGTTATTACAGAGTGTTGAGTGGACCTCTGTTGGTATTCCATAGGTCTTTGGTGATTCTAGGTTTCATATGTATTAGTATAGGTCTGAAACCCCCATGTCCTAATTTATCCATTCCTCCCACCTTTCCGTTTGGTTAAACATAATCTTGATTTCTTAATCCATGAGTGTCCTTTTCTTCGAAATAAGTTCATGGGTATCATTTTTTAGGTAACACGTATAAGTGATATCATAGGATGTCTTTCTTTCGGTTTCTTTCTCACTTCAAGGTGTGTGATTATCTCTAGGTCCTTCTGTGGTGGTGCAAACAGCACTGTTTCATGCTTTTCCATGGCTCATGTTCCACTGTGTACATGGACCACTTCTTCTTTGTCCATTCCTCTGTTGACGGCCATTTTGGTTGCTTCCAAGTCTTGGCTGTGGTAAATATCACTGCAGTGTAGGATTGCCAGCCTGTGTCTTTTGGTTTCTGGTCTTGTCAGGTGATAGGCACAGCAGTGGGTCTACCAGACCATATGGTAGCTCAATTTTTACCTTGAAACGCATGTTCTTTCTGTTCTAACTACTGGCTGTTACCAGTTTACCGCCCACCAGCAGCTACAGGGTACACAGAGTTCTCTAAAACCCGTTCAGCATGTACTGTTTGTGGACTGTTTTGCTGATGATCATTCTGACTGTTGTGAGGTGAACGTTTTCATAGATTGGATTTGCGTGTCTTTATTAATTTCTGACGTTAAGCATTTTTTCCATGCCCTTGCTTTGGTTAAAGAAAAAAAAAAGAGAAGAAAAGACAAAATGTGTGTAAAACATGCCTCTTGAAATTGTCTTCTTGAAAGGTTGCCTCTTTTGAAGTCTTTGGTCGATTTTCGACCCCAGAATGTTTTTTTGAGGACAGGTGTCATTTACAGGCCTGCAATTCAGGTGAATTTTAACTGACCATTTGCACTGGGTTTAAAACTGCTGTTGGAGGAAGGCCAAAATGCTGCAGGATTTCTCCACTCTCAAATCTGGTTACTAGGTCAGCAGAGCCTTCCTGGAAGCTGTGTTCCAAGGTTGGAAGTCAGAATGGCATGAGCCAGGAAGAACGCCCATAATTTTATGCCCCATTATTTCTTGTGCATTTTTTTAATATAATCTTTTATGACAGCAAATTTGATTGTAATGTTTGCTTTGTTCTAGGTGTGCAAGATGTGTTTGTTTTTTACACCGAGACATATATGTATTCATCTTGGAATCCATTCGCCGTGTAGGTTATGACACAGTGTTGAGTAGTCTTCTCTCGGAATTCTGTAGGTCTCTGGTGAGTATATATTTCACGTGTGTTCGTATACCTCTGTCAACCCCAATATCCTAATATATCCAATCTTTACAGCTTTCCAATTGGTTAAGCATAAGTTTGTTTAATAAATCTGTGATTCCCGTTCTGTGGAAATATCTTCGTTGGTATCCATTTCTAGGTAACACCTATAATTGATATCATAGGATATGTGTCTTTCGCTTTGTGACTTACTTCAAGTTGTGTGATCACCTCCAGAGTCATCTACGGTTCTTCAAACTGCTTCGTTTCATGTTTTTTCCATGGCTCATATTCCGTCTGTACACGTGCCAGTTCTTCTTTGTCCATTCGTATCTTGATGGACTTTTTGGTTGTTTCCATGTCTTGGCGATTGTAATACTGCTGCAGTGCAGTTTTGCCTGAATGTGTCATTCCATTTCCGTCTTCCTAGGTTATAGGCCAAGGAGTGGGCCTGCGGGATCATATGGTATCTCAGTGTTTACCTTTTAAAGGCTGCTCCGTTCTCTTTTCATTTTTTTTTATAAATTTATTTTATTTATTTATTTTTGGCTGCATTGGGTCTTCGTTGCTGTGCGTGGGCTTTATTTGTGGTGAACAGGGGCTACTCTTTGTTGCAGTGCTCTGGCTTCTCATCGCGGTGGCTTCTCTTGTTGCAGAGCATGGGCTCTAGGTGTGAGGGCTTCAGTAGTTGTGGCTCGTGGGCCCCAGACCGCAGGCTCAGTAGTTGTGGCGCATGGGCTCAGTTGCTCCACGGCATGTGGGATCCTCCCGGACCAGAGCTCGAACCGTGTCCCCTGCGTTGGCAGGCGAACCCCCAACCACTGCGCCACCAGGGAAGTCCCCCGTTCTCTTTTCATTAGTGGCACTTACCAGTTTACGAGCCACTTAAAGGTGAGAGTGCATTTGCTCACAACCTCTTCAGCATGTAGTGTTTGTATTTCTTTGCTGAGGGTCATTCTGACTGGTGTGAGCTGATACCATTTTGTGGCTGGATTTGCATATGTCTAATCATTCCTTATATTGAGCTTATAGCCATGCATTTTTATTGTTTTTTAAAGAGTGAGTACAGCTTACCTATTCAGCTAGTTTCTCGAAGTATGCGGCATAGTTTGAATTTATTTTGCCATTACCTCCCTCAACACATTTTGTTGGCAGGTCTCATTTATAGCCCTGCAGTCCTTGTGGATACGAAGTGACCTTTAGCACAGGTTGTAAAACTGCTGTTGCGGCAAACGGCCACAGGGCGGCAGCATTTCTACATTGACTACTCTAGTTACTGGGGAAACAGTACCTTCTGGGAAGTAGTGTTCCTCGGTTGTAAATTAGAGTGGAATGTGCCCGGATGAACACACAAAGCTTATGTCTCCTTAGTTATGTTTGTTCTTTATATTGACTGTATTTATTGTATCGGAGTAATACTCCGTTGTGTACACGGACCACTTCTTTTTCGTGCATTCATCGGTTGATGGACATTTTGGTTGTTCCAAGTCTTGGCTCGGGTAAATAGTGCTGCAGTGTAGGATTGTCAGCCTGTGTCTTTTTGACTCTGGTCTTCTCAGGTGATAGAGCCAGTAGTGGGCCGACCAGATCATATGGTAGCTCAATTTTTACCTCCTTTCTGTTCTCACTACTGGCTGTTACCATTTGACATCCCAGCAGCAGCTAGAGGGTATACAGTTGTCTGAAACCCCTTGAGCATTTATTGTTTAGAGATGTTTTGCTGATGATCATTCTGACTGTTGTCCCGTAAACGTTTTTGTAGATTGCATTTGCATGTCTTTAGTAATTCCTGACGTGGAGCTTTCTGCACGGCCTTTTCTGTTAAACGGAAATAAAGACAAAAAGAAAGAATGTGAGTTAAATGTGCCTCTTGAAATCGTCTTCTTGAAAGATTGCCCTCTTTTGAATTTTTTCCTCGATATTCGAACCGAGGATTTTTTTGAGGGCAGGTGTCATTTACAGAGGTGCAATTCTTGTGGATAGTAAGAGACCCTGAACACTGTGTTTAAAGCTGCTTTTGCAGGAGACAGTCACAAGGCTGTGGCATGTCTCCATTCCCAAATCTGGTTACTAGGGCAAAAGAGCCTTCCTGGGTGTAATGTTCCAACCTGTAAGTTAGAATGGAATGGGCCAGGAAAAGCCCCCACGGGTTTATGTCTCATTACTTCTTGTTGGTATTCTTAATTTAATTTTTATTTGTTATCACAGCAAATTGGATTACAATGTTTTGTTTGTTCTGGGTGTGCAAGATGTGGTTCTTTTACCTATATGCATATTATCTGTTCACCTTCGGATCCATTTCCCACGTGGGTTAGGACACAATGTTGAGTAGTCTTCTCTTGGTATTCCATAGGTCTTTGGTGCTTATATATTTCACATGTGTTGGTGTGTCTCTGTTTCCCGCAATATGCTAATTTCTCCAGTCCTCAAACCTTTCCATTTGGTTAACCGTGGGTTTGTTGATCGAATCTTTGATTGCCTTGCTCTGTGAAAAATCTTCATTGGTATCAATTTTCAGGTAACACCGTTAAGTGATATCATAGGATATGTATCCTTCGCTTTCTGACTTGCTTCATGTCGTGATTACCTCCAGACTCATCTATGGTGCTGCAAACGGCATTGTTTCATTTTTTTCCTTGGCTCCTATTCCATCTGTACGTGTACCAGTTCTTCTTTTCCATTCATCTTTGGATGGACTTTTTGGTAGCTTCCCTGTCTTGCCTATTGTCATACTGTTGCAGTGCAGTTTTGCCTGCCTGTGTCTTTCTAATTGTGTCTTCTTAGGTCATAGGCCCGGGAGTGTGCCTGCTGAATCCTATGGTGCCTCAATGGGTATCTGTTAAAGGCAGCTCCATTCTGTTTTCATTAGTGGCTCTTTCCAGTTTAGTCCCACTTAGAGATGAGGGTACGCATTTCTCCACAGCCCCTTCAGCATTTATTGTTTGCAGAATTTTTGCTGATGGTCATTCTGACCGGTGTGAGCTGATACGTGTTTGAAGATTGGATTTGCACATCTTTAACGTTTCCTCACGATGAGCATTTTCCCATGACTTTTTTGTTGTCGTTGCTGTTAAAAAGAAAAAAAAAAAAAACCAGTGCGTGTAAAATATACCTCTTGAAATTGTCTTCTTGAAACCTTGCCCTCTTTTGAAACTTTTGGTCGATTTTCGACCGCAGGATTTTTTTTGAAGGCGTGTGTCACTTACAAGTTTGCAATTGTTGTTAATATTTAGTGACCATTAGCACTGGGTTGAATGCTGCTGCTGTGGGAAACGGCCGCACGGCGGCAGCGTTTCTCCTTTCCCAAACCTTGTTACTAGGGCAGCAGAGCCTTCCTGGAACTCGTGTTCCTAGGTTGTAAATTAGAATGGAATGTGCCAGGAAAAAAACGCATAAGTTTATGTCTCAGGACATCTTCTTCATTGTTATAATTTAATTTTTGTAATCAGGGTAATGATTAGAATATTATTTGTTCTAGGTGTACACACTCTGGTTCATTTCTAAAATATATTATATAGATAGATAGATAGATATACACACACACACACACACATACATATATATATTCATGTACAGATCCTCTTCCCATGTAAATTAATACAGAGTGTTCAGTAGACCTCCCTTCGTATATGGTGAGTCTCTTATATATATGTATTTCATATGTATTTGTGTACGTATGGCAGCCCGAACCTTAATTTGCCCATTGCTCCCACCTTTCGTTTTAGATAACCATAGTTGTTTTCTAAGTGTGTGTCTTTCTCTGTGGAAATAAGTTCATTTGTATCAGTTGTTAGATGCCACCCAGAAGTGATATCCTAAGATATTTGTGTTTTGCTTTCCGACTTACCTCATGTTCTGTGATTATCTCTAGGATCATCCATGGTGCTGCAAAGAGCAGTATTTCATTGTTTTCCACGGCTAATATTCCACTGTGCACATGGACCACTTCTTCTTTGCCCACTCATCTGCTGATGGCCATTTTGGTTGCTTCCATGTCTTGGCTTTTGTGCAGATTGCTGCAGTGCACCTTTGCCAGCCTGTGTCTTCTCGACTCTGGTCTGCTCAGGTGAAAGGCCCAGCGGTGGGCCTGCTGGATTGAATGGTAACTCAAGTTTTACTTTGAAACACAGTTCCTTTGCGTTCTCATTATTGGCTCTTACTCCTTTACACCTCAACAGCAGCTAGAGGGTACACAGTTCTCTAAAACCTCTTCAGCATTGATTGTTTGTAGACTTTTTGCTTATGGTCATTCGAGTGGTGTGTGTTGAAACCTTTTCATAGATTAGATTGGCATGAGTCTAATAATTGCTGATGTTGAGCTTGTATCCATTTCCCTTTTTATTTGTAAAGAGTGTGTAAATCTTACCTCTCATAGGATCTTCTTGAAAACTTGGCTCTCTTGTAAGTTTTTTGGCCACTCCCTACCTCAGAACATTTTTTTGAGGGCAGGTGTCCTTTACAGCCCTGAGTCCTTTTGAGTATTAAGTGACCATCAGCCGTGGTTTAAAGCCGCTCTTGCGGGAAACGGCCACAAGGTGGCACAATTTCTCCATTTACAACTCAGGGCATTTGGGCAACAGAGGCTTCCTGGAAATCGTGTTAGTAGGCTGTAAATTAGAGTGGAGTGTGCCAAGGCAAACCCCTAACCGCTTATATCTCCTTACTTCTGGTTTGGTTTTTAAATGTAATTTTTCTTTTTCCTCAGAGCAAATTAGATAAAAATGTTGTGTATGTTCTAGGTGTACAGAATCTGGTTCATTATATCTATGTATCTATCTATTCATCTTTGCCTCCTTTCCCATGGACGTTATTACAGAGTGTTGAGTGGACCTCTGTTGGTATTCCATAGGTCTTTGGTGATTCTAGGTTTCATATGTATTAGTATAGGTCTGAAACCCCCATGTCCTAATTTATCCATTCCTCCCACCTTTCCGTTTGGTTAAACATAATCTTGATTTCTTAATCCATGAGTGTCCTTTTCTTCGAAATAAGTTCATGGGTATCATTTTTTAGGTAACACGTATAAGTGATATCATAGGATGTCTTTCTTTCGGTTTCTTTCTCACTTCAAGGTGTGTGATTATCTCTAGGTCCTTCTGTGGTGGTGCAAACAGCACTGTTTCATGCTTTTCCATGGCTCATGTTCCACTGTGTACATGGACCACTTCTTCTTTGTCCATTCCTCTGTTGACGGCCATTTTGGTTGCTTCCAAGTCTTGGCTGTGGTAAATATCACTGCAGTGTAGGATTGCCAGCCTGTGTCTTTTGGTTTCTGGTCTTGTCAGGTGATAGGCACAGCAGTGGGTCTACCAGACCATATGGTAGCTCAATTTTTACCTTGAAACGCATGTTCTTTCTGTTCTAACTACTGGCTGTTACCAGTTTACCGCCCACCAGCAGCTACAGGGTACACAGAGTTCTCTAAAACCCGTTCAGCATGTACTGTTTGTGGACTGTTTTGCTGATGATCATTCTGACTGTTGTGAGGTGAACGTTTTCATAGATTGGATTTGCGTGTCTTTATTAATTTCTGACGTTAAGCATTTTTTCCATGCCCTTGCTTTGGTTAAAGAAAAAAAAAAGAGAAGAAAAGACAAAATGTGTGTAAAACATGCCTCTTGAAATTGTCTTCTTGAAAGGTTGCCTCTTTTGAAGTCTTTGGTCGATTTTCGACCCCAGAATGTTTTTTTGAGGACAGGTGTCATTTACAGGCCTGCAATTCAGGTGAATTTTAACTGACCATTTGCACTGGGTTTAAAACTGCTGTTGGAGGAAGGCCAAAATGCTGCAGGATTTCTCCACTCTCAAATCTGGTTACTAGGTCAGCAGAGCCTTCCTGGAAGCTGTGTTCCAAGGTTGGAAGTCAGAATGGCATGAGCCAGGAAGAACGCCCATAATTTTATGCCCCATTATTTCTTGTGCATTTTTTTAATATAATCTTTTATGACAGCAAATTTGATTGTAATGTTTGCTTTGTTCTAGGTGTGCAAGATGTGTTTGTTTTTTACACCGAGACATATATGTATTCATCTTGGAATCCATTCGCCGTGTAGGTTATGACACAGTGTTGAGTAGTCTTCTCTCGGAATTCTGTAGGTCTCTGGTGAGTATATATTTCACGTGTGTTTGTATACCTCTGTCAACCCCAATATCCTAATATATCCAATCTTTACAGCTTTCCAATTGGTTAAGCATAAGTTTGTTTAATAAATCTGTGATTCCCGTTCTGTGGAAATATCTTCGTTGGTATCCATTTCTAGGTAACACCTATAATTGATATCATAGGATATGTGTCTTTCGCTTTGTGACTTACTTCAAGTTGTGTGATCACCTCCAGAGTCATCTACGGTTCTTCAAACTGCTTCGTTTCATGTTTTTTCCATGGCTCATATTCCGTCTGTACACGTGCCAGTTCTTCTTTGTCCATTCGTATCTTGATGGACTTTTTGGTTGTTTCCATGTCTTGGCGATTGTAATACTGCTGCAGTGCAGTTTTGCCTGAATGTGTCATTCCATTTCCGTCTTCCTAGGTTATAGGCCAAGGAGTGGGCCTGCGGGATCATATGGTATCTCAGTGTTTACCTTTTAAAGGCTGCTCCGTTCTCTTTTCATTTTTTTTTATAAATTTATTTTATTTATTTATTTTTGGCTGCATTGGGTCTTCGTTGCTGTGCGTGGGCTTTATTTGTGGTGAACAGGGGCTACTCTTTGTTGCAGTGCTCTGGCTTCTCATCGCGGTGGCTTCTCTTGTTGCAGAGCATGGGCTCTAGGTGTGAGGGCTTCAGTAGTTGTGGCTCGTGGGCCCCAGACCGCAGGCTCAGTAGTTGTGGCGCATGGGCTCAGTTGCTCCACGGCATGTGGGATCCTCCCGGACCAGAGCTCGAACCGTGTCCCCTGCGTTGGCAGGCGAACCCCCAACCACTGCGCCACCAGGGAAGTCCCCCGTTCTCTTTTCATTAGTGGCACTTACCAGTTTACGAGCCACTTAAAGGTGAGAGTGCATTTGCTCACAACCTCTTCAGCATGTAGTGTTTGTATTTCTTTGCTGAGGGTCATTCTGACTGGTGTGAGCTGATACCATTTTGTGGCTGGATTTGCATATGTCTAATCATTCCTTATATTGAGCTTATAGCCATGCATTTTTATTGTTTTTTAAAGAGTGAGTACAGCTTACCTATTCAGCTAGTTTCTCGAAGTATGCGGCATAGTTTGAATTTATTTTGCCATTACCTCCCTCAACACATTTTGTTGGCAGGTCTCATTTATAGCCCTGCAGTCCTTGTGGATACGAAGTGACCTTTAGCACAGGTTGTAAAACTGCTGTTGCGGCAAACGGCCACAGGGCGGCAGCATTTCTACATTGACTACTCTAGTTACTGGGGAAACAGTACCTTCTGGGAAGTAGTGTTCCTCGGTTGTAAATTAGAGTGGAATGTGCCCGGATGAACACACAAAGCTTATGTCTCCTTAGTTATGTTTGTTCTTTATATTGACTGTATTTATTGTATCGGAGTAATACTCCGTTGTGTACACGGACCACTTCTTTTTCGTGCATTCATCGGTTGATGGACATTTTGGTTGTTCCAAGTCTTGGCTCGGGTAAATAGTGCTGCAGTGTAGGATTGTCAGCCTGTGTCTTTTTGACTCTGGTCTTCTCAGGTGATAGAGCCAGTAGTGGGCTGACCAGATCATATGGTAGCTCAATTTTTACCTCCTTTCTGTTCTCACTACTGGCTGTTACCATTTGACATCCCAGCAGCAGCTAGAGGGTATACAGTTGTCTGAAACCCCTTGAGCATTTATTGTTTAGAGATGTTTTGCTGATGATCATTCTGACTGTTGTCCCGTAAACGTTTTTGTAGATTGCATTTGCATGTCTTTAGTAATTCCTGACGTGGAGCTTTCTGCACGGCCTTTTCTGTTAAACGGAAATAAAGACAAAAAGAAAGAATGTGAGTTAAATGTGCCTCTTGAAATCGTCTTCTTGAAAGATTGCCCTCTTTTGAATTTTTTCCTCGATATTCGAACCCAGGATTTTTTTGAGGGCAGGTGTCATCTACAGAGGTGCAATTCTTGTGGATAGTAAGAGACCCTGAACACTGTGTTTAAAGCTGCTTTTGCAGGAGACAGTCACAAGGCTGTGGCATGTCTCCATTCCCAAATCTGGTTACTAGGGCAAAAGAGCCTTCCTGGGTGTAATGTTCCAACCTGTAAGTTAGAATGGAATGGGCCAGGAAAAGCCCCCACGGGTTTATGTCTCATTACTTCTTGTTGGTATTCTTAATTTAATTTTTATTTGTTATCACAGCAAATTGGATTACAATGTTTTGTTTGTTCTGGGTGTGCAAGATGTGGTTCTTTTACCTATATGCATATTATCTGTTCACCTTCGGATCCATTTCCCACGTGGGTTAGGACACAATGTCGAGTAGTCTTCTCTTGGTATTCCATAGGTCTTTGGTGCTTATATATTTCACATGTGTTGGTGTGTCTCTGTTTCCCGCAATATGCTAATTTCTCCAGTCCTCAAACCTTTCCATTTGGTTAACCGTGGGTTTGTTGATCGAATCTTTGATTGCCTTGCTCTGTGAAAAATCTTCATTGGTATCAATTTTCAGGTAACACCGTTAAGTGATATCATAGGATATGTATCCTTCGCTTTCTGACTTGCTTCATGTCGTGATTACCTCCAGACTCATCTATGGTGCTGCAAACGGCATTGTTTCATTTTTTTCCTTGGCTCCTATTCCATCTGTACGTGTACCAGTTCTTCTTTTCCATTCATCTTTGGATGGACTTTTTGGTAGCTTCCCTGTCTTGCCTATTGTCATACTGTTGCAGTGCAGTTTTGCCTGCCTGTGTCTTTCTAATTGTGTCTTCTTAGGTCATAGGCCCGGGAGTGTGCCTGCTGAATCCTATGGTGCCTCAATGGGTATCTGTTAAAGGCAGCTCCATTCTGTTTTCATTAGTGGCTCTTTCCAGTTTAGTCCCACTTAGAGATGAGGGTACGCATTTCTCCACAGCCCCTTCAGCATTTATTGTTTGCAGAATTTTTGCTGATGGTCATTCTGACCGGTGTGAGCTGATACGTGTTTGAAGATTGGATTTGCACATCTTTAACGTTTCCTCATGATGAGCATTTTCCCATGACTTTTTTGTTGTCGTTGCTGTTAAAAAGAAAAAAAAAAAAACCAGTGCGTGTAAAATATACCTCTTGAAATTGTCTTCTTGAAACCTTGCCCTCTTTTGAAACTTTTGGTCGATTTTCGACCGCAGGATTTTTTTTGAAGGCGTGTGTCACTTACAAGTTTGCAATTGTTGTTAATATTTAGTGACCATTAGCACTGGGTTGAATGCTGCTGCTGTGGGAAACGGCCGCACGGCGGCAGCGTTTCTCCTTTCCCAAACCTTGTTACTAGGGCAGCAGAGCCTTCCTGGAACTCGTGTTCCTAGGTTGTAAATTAGAATGGAATGTGCCAGGAAAAAAACGCATAAGTTTATGTCTCAAGACATCTTCTTCATTGTTATAATTTAATTTTTGTAATCAGGGTAATGATTAGAATATTATTTGTTCTAGGTGTACACACTCTGGTTCATTTCTAAAATATATTATATAGATAGATAGATAGATATACACACACACACACACACATACATATATATATTCATGTACAGATCCTCTTCCCATGTAAATTAATACAGAGTGTTCAGTAGACCTCCCTTCGTATATGGTGAGTCTCTTATATATATGTATTTCATATGTATTTGTGTACGTATGGCAGCCCGAACCTTAATTTGCCCATTGCTCCCACCTTTCGTTTTAGATAACCATAGTTGTTTTCTAAGTGTGTGTCTTTCTCTGTGGAAATAAGTTCATTTGTATCAGTTGTTAGATGCCACCCAGAAGTGATATCCTAAGATATTTGTGTTTTGCTTTCCGACTTACCTCATGTTCTGTGATTATCTCTAGGATCATCCATGGTGCTGCAAAGAGCAGTATTTCATTGTTTTCCACGGCTAATATTCCACTGTGCACATGGACCACTTCTTCTTTGCCCACTCATCTGCTGATGGCCATTTTGGTTGCTTCCATGTCTTGGCTTTTGTGCAGATTGCTGCAGTGCACCTTTGCCAGCCTGTGTCTTCTCGACTCTGGTCTGCTCAGGTGAAAGGCCCAGCGGTGGGCCTGCTGGATTGAATGGTAACTCAAGTTTTACTTTGAAACACAGTTCCTTTGCGTTCTCATTATTGGCTCTTACTCCTTTACACCTCAACAGCAGCTAGAGGGTACACAGTTCTCTAAAACCTCTTCAGCATTGATTGTTTGTAGACTTTTTGCTTATGGTCATTCGAGTGGTGTGTGTTGAAACCTTTTCATAGATTAGATTGGCATGAGTCTAATAATTGCTGATGTTGAGCTTGTATCCATTTCCCTTTTTATTTGTAAAGAGTGTGTAAATCTTACCTCTCATAGGATCTTCTTGAAAACTTGGCTCTCTTGTAAGTTTTTTGGCCACTCCCTACCTCAGAACATTTTTTTGAGGGCAGGTGTCCTTTACAGCCCTGAGTCCTTTTGAGTATTAAGTGACCATCAGCCGTGGTTTAAAGCCGCTCTTGCGGGAAACGGCCACAAGGTGGCACAATTTCTCCATTTACAACTCAGGGCATTTGGGCAACAGAGGCTTCCTGGAAATCGTGTTAGTAGGCTGTAAATTAGAGTGGAGTGTGCCAAGGCAAACCCCTAACAGCTTATATCTCCTTACTTCTGGTTTGTTTTTTAAATGTAATTTTTCTTTTTCCTCAGAGCAAATTAGATAAAAATGTTGTGTATGTTCTAGGTGTACAGAATCTGGTTCATTATATCTATGTATCTATCTATTCATCTTTGCCTCCTTTCCCATGGACGTTATTACAGAGTGTTGAGTGGACCTCTGTTGGTATTCCATAGGTCTTTGGTGATTCTAGGTTTCATATGTATTAGTATAGGTCTGAAACCCCCATGTCCTAATTTATCCATTCCTCCCACCTTTCCGTTTGGTTAAACATAATCTTGATTTCTTAATCCATGAGTGTCCTTTTCTTCGAAATAAGTTCATGGGTATCATTTTTTAGGTAACACGTATAAGTGATATCATAGGATGTCTTTCTTTCGGTTTCTTTCTCACTTCAAGGTGTGTGATTATCTCTAGGTCCTTCTGTGGTGGTGCAAACAGCACTGTTTCATGCTTTTCCATGGCTCATGTTCCACTGTGTACATGGACCACTTCTTCTTTGTCCATTCCTCTGTTGACGGCCATTTTGGTTGCTTCCAAGTCTTGGCTGTGGTAAATATCACTGCAGTGTAGGATTGCCAGCCTGTGTCTTTTGGTTTCTGGTCTTGTCAGGTGATAGGCACAGCAGTGGGTCTACCAGACCATATGGTAGCTCAATTTTTACCTGGAAACGCATGTTCTTTCTGTTCTAACTACTGGCTGTTACCAGTTTACCGCCCACCAGCAGCTACAGGGTACACAGAGTTCTCTAAAACCCGTTCAGCATGTACTGTTTGTGGACTGTTTTGCTGATGATCATTCTGACTGTTGTGAGGTGAACGTTTTCATAGATTGGATTTGCGTGTCTTTATTAATTTCTGACGTTAAGCATTTTTTCCATGCCCTTGCTTTGGTTAAAGAAAAAAAAAAGAGAAGAAAAGACAAAATGTGTGTAAAACATGCCTCTTGAAATTGTCTTCTTGAAAGGTTGCCTCTTTTGAAGTCTTTGGTCGATTTTCGACCCCAGAATGTTTTTTTGAGGACAGGTGTCATTTACAGGCCTGCAATTCAGGTGAATTTTAACTGACCATTTGCACTGGGTTTAAAACTGCTGTTGGAGGAAGGCCAAAATGCTGCAGGATTTCTCCACTCTCAAATCTGGTTACTAGGTCAGCAGAGCCTTCCTGGAAGCTGTGTTCCAAGGTTGGAAGTCAGAATGGCATGAGCCAGGAAGAACGCCCATAATTTTATGCCCCATTATTTCTTGTGCATTTTTTTAATATAATCTTTTATGACAGCAAATTTGATTGTAATGTTTGCTTTGTTCTAGGTGTGCAAGATGTGTTTGTTTTTTACACCGAGACATATATGTATTCATCTTGGAATCCATTCGCCGTGTAGGTTATGACACAGTGTTGAGTAGTCTTCTCTCGGAATTCTGTAGGTCTCTGGTGAGTATATATTTCACGTGTGTTTGTATACCTCTGTCAACCCCAATATCCTAATATATCCAATCTTTACAGCTTTCCAATTGGTTAAGCATAAGTTTGTTTAATAAATCTGTGATTCCCGTTCTGTGGAAATATCTTCGTTGGTATCCATTTCTAGGTAACACCTATAATTGATATCATAGGATATGTGTCTTTCGCTTTGTGACTTACTTCAAGTTGTGTGATCACCTCCAGAGTCATCTACGGTTCTTCAAACTGCTTCGTTTCATGTTTTTTCCATGGCTCATATTCCGTCTGTACACGTGCCAGTTCTTCTTTGTCCATTCGTATCTTGATGGACTTTTTGGTTGTTTCCATGTCTTGGCGATTGTAATACTGCTGCAGTGCAGTTTTGCCTGAATGTGTCATTCCATTTCCGTCTTCCTAGGTTATAGGCCAAGGAGTGGGCCTGCGGGATCATATGGTATCTCAGTGTTTACCTTTTAAAGGCTGCTCCGTTCTCTTTTCATTTTTTTTTATAAATTTATTTTATTTATTTATTTTTGGCTGCATTGGGTCTTCGTTGCTGTGCGTGGGCTTTATTTGTGGTGAACAGGGGCTACTCTTTGTTGCAGTGCTCTGGCTTCTCATCGCGGTGGCTTCTCTTGTTGCAGAGCATGGGCTCTAGGTGTGAGGGCTTCAGTAGTTGTGGCTCGTGGGCCCCAGACCGCAGGCTCAGTAGTTGTGGCGCATGGGCTCAGTTGCTCCACGGCATGTGGGATCCTCCCGGACCAGAGCTCGAACCGTGTCCCCTGCGTTGGCAGGCGAACCCCCAACCACTGCGCCACCAGGGAAGTCCCCCGTTCTCTTTTCATTAGTGGCACTTACCAGTTTACGAGCCACTTAAAGGTGAGAGTGCATTTGCTCACAACCTCTTCAGCATGTAGTGTTTGTAGTTCTTTGCTGAGGGTCGTTCTGACTGGTGTGAGCTGATACCATTTTGTGGCTGGATTTGCATATGTCTAATCATTCCTTATATTGAGCTTATAGCCATGCATTTTTATTGTTTTTTAAAGAGTGAGTACAGCTTACCTATTCAGCTAGTTTCTCGAAGTATGCGGCATAGTTTGAATTTATTTTGCCATTACCTCCCTCAACACATTTTGTTGGCAGGTCTCATTTATAGCCCTGCAGTCCTTGTGGATACGAAGTGACCTTTAGCACAGGTTGTAAAACTGCTGTTGCGGCAAACGGCCACAGGGCGGCAGCATTTCTACATTGACTACTCTAGTTACTGGGGAAACAGTACCTTCTGGGAAGTAGTGTTCCTCGGTTGTAAATTAGAGTGGAATGTGCCCGGATGAACACACAAAGCTTATGTCTCCTTAGTTATGTTTGTTCTTTATATTGACTGTATTTATTGTATCGGAGTAATACTCCGTTGTGTACACGGACCACTTCTTTTTCGTGCATTCATCGGTTGATGGACATTTTGGTTGTTCCAAGTCTTGGCTCGGGTAAATGGTGCTGCAGTGTAGGATTGTCAGCCTGTGTCTTTTTGACTCTGGTCTTCTCAGGTGATAGAGCCAGTAGTGGGCCGACCAGATCATATGGTAGCTCAATTTTTACCTCCTTTCTGTTCTCACTACTGGCTGTTACCATTTGACATCCCAGCAGCAGCTAGAGGGTATACAGTTGTCTGAAACCCCTTGAGCATTTATTGTTTAGAGATGTTTTGCTGATGATCATTCTGACTGTTGTCCCGTAAACGTTTTTGTAGATTGCATTTGCATGTCTTTAGTAATTCCTGACGTGGAGCTTTCTCCACGGCCTTTTCTGTTAAACGGAAATAAAGACAAAAAGAAAGAATGTGAGTTAAATGTGCCTCTTGAAATCGTCTTCTTGAAAGATTGCCCTCTTTTGAATTTTTTCCTCGATATTCGAACCCAGGATTTTTTTGAGGGCAGGTGTCATTTACAGAGGTGCAATTCTTGTGGATAGTAAGAGACCCTGAACACTGTGTTTAAAGCTGCTTTTGCAGGAGACAGTCACAAGGCTGTGGCATGTCTCCATTCCCAAATCTGGTTACTAGGGCAAAAGAGCCTTCCTGGGTGTAATGTTCCAACCTGTAAGTTAGAATGGAATGGGCCAGGAAAAGCCCCCACGGGTTTATGTCTCATTACTTCTTGTTGGTATTCTTAATTTAATTTTTATTTGTTATCACAGCAAATTGGATTACAATGTTTTGTTTGTTCTGGGTGTGCAAGATGTGGTTCTTTTACCTATATGCATATTATCTGTTCACCTTCGGATCCATTTCCCACGTGGGTTAGGACACAATGTCGAGTAGTCTTCTCTTGGTATTCCATAGGTCTTTGGTGCTTATATATTTCACATGTGTTGGTGTGTCTCTGTTTCCCGCAATATGCTAATTTCTCCAGTCCTCAAACCTTTCCATTTGGTTAACCGTACGTTTGTTGATCGAATCTTTGATTGCCTTGCTCTGTGAAAAATCTTCATTGGTATCAATTTTCAGGTAACACCGTTAAGTGATATCATAGGATATGTATCCTTCGCTTTCTGACTTGCTTCATGTCGTGATTACCTCCAGACTCATCTATGGTGCTGCAAACGGCATTGTTTCATTTTTTTCCTTGGCTCCTATTCCATCTGTACGTGTACCAGTTCTTCTTTTCCATTCATCTTTGGATGGACTTTTTGGTAGCTTCCCTGTCTTGCCTATTGTCATACTGTTGCAGTGCAGTTTTGCCTGCCTGTGTCTTTCTAATTGTGTCTTCTTAGGTCATAGGCCCGGGAGTGTGCCTGCTGAATCCTATGGTGCCTCAATGGGTATCTGTTAAAGGCAGCTCCATTCTGTTTTCATTAGTGGCTCTTTCCAGTTTAGTCCCACTTAGAGATGAGGGTACGCATTTCTCCACAGCCCCTTCAGCATTTATTGTTTGCAGAATTTTTGCTGATGGTCATTCTGACCGGTGTGAGCTGATACGTGTTTGAAGATTGGATTTGCACATCTTTAACGTTTCCTCATGATGAGCATTTTCCCATGACTTTTTTGTTGTCGTTGCTGTTAAAAAGAAAAAAAAAAAAAACCAGTGCGTGTAAAATATACCTCTTGAAATTGTCTTCTTGAAACCTTGCCCTCTTTTGAAACTTTTGGTCGATTTTCGACCGCAGGATTTTTTTTGAAGGCGTGTGTCACTTACAAGTTTGCAATTGTTGTTAATATTTAGTGACCATTAGCACTGGGTTGAATGCTGCTGCTGTGGGAAACGGCCGCACGGCGGCAGCGTTTCTCCTTTCCCAAACCTTGTTACTAGGGCAGCAGAGCCTTCCTGGAACTCGTGTTCCTAGGTTGTAAATTAGAATGGAATGTGCCAGGAAAAAAACGCATAAGTTTATGTCTCAGGACATCTTCTTCATTGTTATAATTTAATTTTTGTAATCAGGGTAATGATTAGAATATTATTTGTTCTAGGTGTACACACTCTGGTTCATTTCTAAAATATATTATATAGATAGATAGATAGATATACACACACACACACACACACATACATATATATATTCATGTACAGATCCTCTTCCCATGTAAATTAATACAGAGTGTTCAGTAGACCTCCCTTCGTATATGGTGAGTCTCTTATATATATGTATTTCATATGTATTTGTGTACGTATGGCAGCCCGAACCTTAATTTGCCCATTGCTCCCACCTTTCGTTTTAGATAACCATAGTTGTTTTCTAAGTGTGTGTCTTTCTCTGTGGAAATAAGTTCATTTGTATCAGTTGTTAGATGCCACCCAGAAGTGATATCCTAAGATATTTGTGTTTTGCTTTCCGACTTACCTCATGTTCTGTGATTATCTCTAGGATCATCCATGGTGCTGCAAAGAGCAGTATTTCATTGTTTTCCACGGCTAATATTCCACTGTGCACATGGACCACTTCTTCTTTGCCCACTCATCTGCTGATGGCCATTTTGGTTGCTTCCATGTCTTGGCTTTTGTGCAGATTGCTGCAGTGCACCTTTGCCAGCCTGTGTCTTCTCGACTCTGGTCTGCTCAGGTGAAAGGCCCAGCGGTGGGCCTGCTGGATTGAATGGTAACTCAAGTTTTACTTTGAAACACAGTTCCTTTGCGTTCTCATTATTGGCTCTTACTCCTTTACACCTCAACAGCAGCTAGAGGGTACACAGTTCTCTAAAACCTCTTCAGCATTGATTGTTTGTAGACTTTTTGCTTATGGTCATTCGAGTGGTGTGTGTTGAAACCTTTTCATAGATTAGATTGGCATGAGTCTAATAATTGCTGATGTTGAGCTTGTATCCATTTCCCTTTTTATTTGTAAAGAGTGTGTAAATCTTACCTCTCATAGGATCTTCTTGAAAACTTGGCTCTCTTGTAAGTTTTTTGGCCACTCCCTACCTCAGAACATTTTTTTGAGGGCAGGTGTCCTTTACAGCCCTGAGTCCTTTTGAGTATTAAGTGACCATCAGCCGTGCTTTAAAGCCGCTCTTGTGGGAAACGGCCACAAGGTGGCACAATTTCTCCATTTACAACTCAGGGCATTTGGGCAACAGAGGCTTCCTGGAAATCGTGTTAGTAGGCTGTAAATTAGAGTGGAGTGTGCCAAGGCAAACCCCTAACCGCTTATATCTCCTTACTTCTGGTTTGGTTTTTAAATGTAATTTTTCTTTTTCCTCAGAGCAAATTAGATAAAAATGTTGTGTATGTTCTAGGTGTACAGAATCTGGTTCATTATATCTATGTATCTATCTATTCATCTTTGCCTCCTTTCCCATGGACGTTATTACAGAGTGTTGAGTGGACCTCTGTTGGTATTCCATAGGTCTTTGGTGATTCTAGGTTTCATATGTATTAGTATAGGTCTGAAACCCCCATGTCCTAATTTATCCATTCCTCCCACCTTTCCGTTTGGTTAAACATAATCTTGATTTCTTAATCCATGAGTGTCCTTTTCTTCGAAATAAGTTCATGGGTATCATTTTTTAGGTAACACGTATAAGTGATATCATAGGATGTCTTTCTTTCGGTTTCTTTCTCACTTCAAGGTGTGTGATTATCTCTAGGTCCTTCTGTGGTGGTGCAAACAGCACTGTTTCATGCTTTTCCATGGCTCATGTTCCACTGTGTACATGGACCACTTCTTCTTTGTCCATTCCTCTGTTGACGGCCATTTTGGTTGCTTCCAAGTCTTGGCTGTGGTAAATATCACTGCAGTGTAGGATTGCCAGCCTGTGTCTTTTGGTTTCTGGTCTTGTCAGGTGATAGGCACAGCAGTGGGTCTACCAGACCATATGGTAGCTCAATTTTTACCTGGAAACGCATGTTCTTTCTGTTCTAACTACTGGCTGTTACCAGTTTACCGCCCACCAGCAGCTACAGGGTACACAGAGTTCTCTAAAACCCGTTCAGCATGTACTGTTTGTGGACTGTTTTGCTGATGATCATTCTGACTGTTGTGAGGTGAACGTTTTCATAGATTGGATTTGCGTGTCTTTATTAATTTCTGACGTTAAGCATTTTTTCCATGCCCTTGCTTTGGTTAAAGAAAAAAAAAAGAGAAGAAAAGACAAAATGTGTGTAAAACATGCCTCTTGAAATTGTCTTCTTGAAAGGTTGCCTCTTTTGAAGTCTTTGGTCGATTTTCGACCCCAGAATGTTTTTTTGAGGACAGGTGTCATTTACAGGCCTGCAATTCAGGTGAATTTTAACTGACCATTTGCACTGGGTTTAAAACTGCTGTTGGAGGAAGGCCAAAATGCTGCAGGATTTCTCCACTCTCAAATCTGGTTACTAGGTCAGCAGAGCCTTCCTGGAAGCTGTGTTCCAAGGTTGGAAGTCAGAATGGCATGAGCCAGGAAGAACGCCCATAATTTTATGCCCCATTATTTCTTGTGCATTTTTTTAATATAATCTTTTATGACAGCAAATTTGATTGTAATGTTTGCTTTGTTCTAGGTGTGCAAGATGTGTTTGTTTTTTACACCGAGACATATATGTATTCATCTTGGAATCCATTCGCCATGTAGGTTATGACACAGTGTTGAGTAGTCTTCTCTCGGAATTCTGTAGGTCTCTGGTGAGTATATATTTCACGTGTGTTCGTATACCTCTGTCAACCCCAATATCCTAATATATCCAATCTTTACAGCTTTCCAATTGGTTAAGCATAAGTTTGTTTAATAAATCTGTGATTCCCGTTCTGTGGAAATATCTTCGTTGGTATCCATTTCTAGGTAACACCTATAATTGATATCATAGGATATGTGTCTTTCGCTTTGTGACTTACTTCAAGTTGTGTGATCACCTCCAGAGTCATCTACGGTTCTTCAAACTGCTTCGTTTCATGTTTTTTCCATGACTCCTATTCCATCTGTACACGTGCCAGTTCTTCTTTGTCCATTCGTATCTTGATGGACTTTTTGGTTGTTTCCATGTCTTGGCGATTGTAATACTGCTGCAGTGCAGTTTTGCCTGAATGTGTCATTCCATTTCCGTCTTCCTAGGTTATAGGCCAAGGAGTGGGCCTGCGGGATCATATGGTATCTCAGTGTTTACCTTTTAAAGGCTGCTCCGTTCTCTTTTCATTTTTTTTTATAAATTTATTTTATTTATTTATTTTTGGCTGCATTGGGTCTTCGTTGCTGTGCGTGGGCTTTATTTGTGGTGAACAGGGGCTACTCTTTGTTGCAGTGCTCTGGCTTCTCATCGCGGTGGCTTCTCTTGTTGCAGAGCATGGGCTCTAGGTGTGAGGGCTTCAGTAGTTGTGGCTCGTGGGCCCCAGACCGCAGGCTCAGTAGTTGTGGCGCATGGGCTCAGTTGCTCCACGGCCTGTGGGATCCTCCCGGACCAGAGCTCGAACCGTGTCCCCTGCGTTGGCAGGCGAACCCCCAACCACTGCGCCACCAGGGAAGTCCCCCGTTCTCTTTTCATTAGTGGCACTTACCAGTTTACGAGCCACTTAAAGGTGAGAGTGCATTTGCTCACAACCTCTTCAGCATGTAGTGTTTGTATTTCTTTGCTGAGGGTCGTTCTGACTGGTGTGAGCTGATACCATTTTGTGGCTGGATTTGCATATGTCTAATCATTCCTTATATTGAGCTTATAGCCATGCATTTTTATTGTTTTTTAAAGAGTGAGTACAGCTTACCTATTCAGCTAGTTTCTCGAAGTATGCGGCATAGTTTGAATTTATTTTGCCATTACCTCCCTCAACACATTTTGTTGGCAGGTCTCATTTATAGCCCTGCAGTCCTTGTGGATACGAAGTGACCTTTAGCACAGGTTGTAAAACTGCTGTTGCGGCAAACGGCCACAGGGCGGCAGCATTTCTACATTGACTACTCTAGTTACTGGGGAAACAGTACCTTCTGGGAAGTAGTGTTCCTCGGTTGTAAATTAGAGTGGAATGTGCCCGGATGAACACACAAAGCTTATGTCTCCTTAGTTATGTTTGTTCTTTATATTGACTGTATTTATTGTATCGGAGTAATACTCCGTTGTGTACACGGACCACTTCTTTTTCGTGCATTCATCGGTTGATGGACATTTTGGTTGTTCCAAGTCTTGGCTCGGGTAAATAGTGCTGCAGTGTAGGATTGTCAGCCTGTGTCTTTTTGACTCTGGTCTTCTCAGGTGATAGAGCCAGTAGTGGGCCGACCAGATCATATGGTAGCTCAATTTTTACCTCCTTTCTGTTCTCACTACTGGCTGTTACCATTTGACATCCCAGCAGCAGCTAGAGGGTATACAGTTGTCTGAAACCCCTTGAGCATTTATTGTTTAGAGATGTTTTGCTGATGATCATTCTGACTGTTGTCCCGTAAACGTTTTTGTAGATTGCATTTGCATGTCTTTAGTAATTCCTGACGTGGAGCTTTCTCCACGGCCTTTTCTGTTAAACGGAAATAAAGACAAAAAGAAAGAATGTGAGTTAAATGTGCCTCTTGAAATCGTCTTCTTGAAAGATTGCCCTCTTTTGAATTTTTTCCTCGATATTCGAACCCAGGATTTTTTTGAGGGCAGGTGTCATTTACAGAGGTGCAATTCTTGTGGATAGTAAAAGACCCTGAACACTGTGTTTAAAGCTGCTTTTGCAGGAGACAGTCACAAGGCTGTGGCATGTCTCCATTCCCAAATCTGGTTACTAGGGCAAAAGAGCCTTCCTGGGTGTAATGTTCCAACCTGTAAGTTAGAATGGAATGGGCCAGGAAAAGCCCCCACGGGTTTATGTCTCATTACTTCTTGTTGGTATTCTTAATTTAATTTTTATTTGTTATCACAGCAAATTGGATTACAATGTTTTGTTTGTTCTGGGTGTGCAAGATGTGGTTCTTTTACCTATATGCATATTATCTGTTCACCTTCGGATCCATTTCCCACGTGGGTTAGGACACAATGTTGAGTAGTCTTCTCTTGGTATTCCATAGGTCTTTGGTGCTTATATATTTCACATGTGTTGGTGTGTCTCTGTTTCCCGCAATATGCTAATTTCTCCAGTCCTCAAACCTTTCCATTTGGTTAACCGTACGTTTGTTGATCGAATCTTTGATTGCCTTGCTCTGTGAAAAATCTTCATTGGTATGAATTTTCAGGTAACACCGTTAAGTGATATCATAGGATATGTGTCCTTCGCTTTCTGACTTGCTTCATGTCGTGATTACCTCCAGACTCATCTATGGTGCTGCAAACGGCATTGTTTCATTTTTTTCCTTGGCTCCTATTCCATCTGTACGTGTACCAGTTCTTCTTTTCCATTCATCTTTGGATGGACTTTTTGGTAGCTTCCCTGTCTTGCCTATTGTCATACTGTTGCAGTGCAGTTTTGCCTGCCTGTGTCTTTCTAATTGTGTCTTCTTAGGTCATAGGCCCGGGAGTGTGCCTGCTGAATCCTATGGTGCCTCAATGGGTATCTGTTAAAGGCAGCTCCATTCTGTTTTCATTAGTGGCTCTTTCCAGTTTAGTCCCACTTAGAGATGAGGGTACGCATTTCTCCACAGCCCCTTCAGCATTTATTGTTTGCAGAATTTTTGCTGATGGTCATTCTGACCGGTGTGAGCTGATACGTTTTTGAAGATTGGATTTGCATATCTTTTACGTTTCCTCATGATGAGCATTTTCCCATGACTTTTTTGTTGTCGTTGCTGTTAAAAAGAAAAAAAAAAAACCAGTGCGTGTAAAATATACCTCTTGAAATTGTCTTCTTGAAACCTTGCCCTCTTTTGAAACTTTTGGTCGATTTT
The DNA here is from genome assembly GCF_949987515.2 of Delphinus delphis. Taxonomy (NCBI): domain Eukaryota; kingdom Metazoa; phylum Chordata; class Mammalia; order Artiodactyla; family Delphinidae; genus Delphinus; species Delphinus delphis. The sequence continues at coordinate 121,911,985 of NC_082683.1, read as the reverse complement.
CGACCGCAGGATTTTTTTTGAAGGCGTGTGTCACTTACAAGTTTGCAATTGTTGTTAATATTTAGTGACCATTAGCACTGGGTTGAATGCTGCTGCTGTGGGAAACGGCCGCTCGGCGGCAGCGTTTCTCCTTTCCCAAACCTTGTTACTAGGGCAGCAGAGCCTTCCTGGAACTCGTGTTCCTAGGTTGTAAATTAGAATGGAATGTGCCAGGAAAAAAACGCATAAGTTTATGTCTCAGGACATCTTCTTCATTGTTATAATTTAATTTTTGTAATCAGGGTAATGATTAGAATATTATTTGTTCTAGGTGTACACACTCTGGTTCATTTCTAAAATATATTATATAGATAGATAGATATACACACACACACACACACATACATATATATATTCATGTACAGATCCTCTTCCCATGTAAATTAATACAGAGTGTTCAGTAGACCTCCCTTCGTATATGGTGAGTCTCTTATATGTATGTATTTCATATGTATTTGTGTACGTATGGCAGCCCGAACCTTAATTTGCCCATTGCTCCCACCTTTCGTTTTAGATAACCATAGTTGTTTTCTAAGTGTGTGTCTTTCTCTGTGGAAATAAGTTCATTTGTATCAGTTGTTAGATGCCACCCAGAAGTGATATCCTAAGATATTTGTGTTTTGCTTTCCGACTTACCTCATGTTCTGTGATTATCTCTAGGATCATCCATGGTGCTGCAAAGAGCAGTATTTCATTGTTTTCCACGGCTAATATTCCACTGTGCACATGGACCACTTCTTCTTTGCCCACTCATCTGCTGATGGCCATTTTGGTTGCTTCCATGTCTTGGCTTTTGTGCAGATTGCTGCAGTGCACCTTTGCCAGCCTGTGTCTTCTCGACTCTGGTCTGCTCAGGTGAAAGGCCCAGCGGTGGGCCTGCTGGATTGAATGGTAACTCAAGTTTTACTTTGAAACACAGTTCCTTTGCGTTCTCATTATTGGCTCTTACTCCTTTACACCTCAACAGCAGCTAGAGGGTACACAGTTCTCTAAAACCTCTTCAGCATTGATTGTTTGTAGACTTTTTGCTTATGGTCATTCGAGTGGTGTGTGTTGAAACCTTTTCATAGATTAGATTGGCATGAGTCTAATAATTGCTGATGTTGAGCTTGTATCCATTTCCCTTTTTATTTGTAAAGAGTGTGTAAATCTTACCTCTCATAGGATCTTCTTGAAAACTTGGCTCTCTTGTAAGTTTTTTGGCCACTCCCTACCTCAGAACATTTTTTTGAGGGCAGGTGTCCTTTACAGCCCTGAGTCCTTTTGAGTATTAAGTGACCATCAGCCGTGCTTTAAAGCCGCTCTTGCGGGAAACGGCCACAAGGTGGCACAATTTCTCCATTTACAACTCAGGGCATTTGGGCAACAGAGGCTTCCTGGAAATCGTGTTAGTAGGCTGTAAATTAGAGTGGAGTGTGCCAAGGCAAACCCCTAACAGCTTATATCTCCTTACTTCTGGTTTGGTTTTTAAATGTAATTTTTCTTTTTCCTCAGAGCAAATTAGATAAAAATGTTGTGTATGTTCTAGGTGTACAGAATCTGGTTCATTATATCTATGTATCTATCTATTCATCTTTGCCTCCTTTCCCATGGACGTTATTACAGAGTGTTGAGTGGACCTCTGTTGGTATTCCATAGGTCTTTGGTGATTCTAGGTTTCATATGTATTAGTATAGGTCTGAAACCCCCATGTCCTAATTTATCCATTCCTCCCACCTTTCCGTTTGGTTAAACATAATCTTGATTTCTTAATCCATGAGTGTCCTTTTCTTCGAAATAAGTTCATGGGTATCATTTTTTAGGTAACACGTATAAGTGATATCATAGGATGTCTTTCTTTCGGTTTCTTTCTCACTTCAAGGTGTGTGATTATCTCTAGGTCCTTCTGTGGTGGTGCAAACAGCACTGTTTCATGCTTTTCCATGGCTCATGTTCCACTGTGTACATGGACCACTTCTTCTTTGTCCATTCATCTGTTGACGGCCATTTTGGTTGCTTCCAAGTCTTGGCTGTGGTAAATATCACTGCAGTGTAGGATTGCCAGCCTGTGTCTTTTGGTTTCTGGTCTTGTCAGGTGATAGGCACAGCAGTGGGTCTACCAGACCATATGGTAGCTCAATTTTTACCTTGAAACGCATGTTCTTTCTGTTCTAACTACTGGCTGTTACCAGTTTACCGCCCACCAGCAGCTACAGGGTACACAGAGTTCTCTAAAACCCGTTCAGCATGTACTGTTTGTGGACTGTTTTGCTGATGATCATTCTGACTGTTGTGAGGTGAACGTTTTCATAGATTGGATTTGCGTGTCTTTATTAATTTCTGACGTTAAGCATTTTTTCCATGCCCTTGCTTTGGTTAAAGAAAAAAAAAAGAGAAGAAAAGACAAAATGTGTGTAAAACATGCCTCTTGAAATTGTCTTCTTGAAAGGTTGCCTCTTTTGAAGTCTTTGGTCGATTTTCGACCCCAGAATGTTTTTTTGAGGACAGGTGTCATTTACAGGCCTGCAATTCAGGTGAATTTTAACTGACCATTTGCACTGGGTTTAAAACTGCTGTTGGAGGAAGGCCAAAATGCTGCAGGATTTCTCCACTCTCAAATCTGGTTACTAGGTCAGCAGAGCCTTCCTGGAAGCTGTGTTCCAAGGTTGGAAGTCAGAATGGCATGAGCCAGGAAGAACGCCCATAATTTTATGCCCCATTATTTCTTGTGCATTTTTTTAATATAATCTTTTATGACAGCAAATTTGATTGTAATGTTTGCTTTGTTCTAGGTGTGCAAGATGTGTTTGTTTTTTACACCGAGACATATATGTATTCATCTTGGAATCCATTTGCCATGTAGGTTATGACACAGTGTTGAGTAGTCTTCTCTCGGAATTCTGTAGGTCTCTGGTGAGTATATATTTCACGTGTGTTCGTATACCTCTGTCAACCCCAATATCCTAATATATCCAATCTTTACAGCTTTCCAATTGGTTAAGCATAAGTTTGTTTAATAAATCTGTGATTCCCGTTCTGTGGAAATATCTTCGTTGGTATCCATTTCTAGGTAACACCTATAATTGATATCATAGGATATGTGTCTTTCGCTTTGTGACTTACTTCAAGTTGTGTGATCACCTCCAGAGTCATCTACGGTTCTTCAAACTGCTTCGTTTCATGTTTTTTCCATGGCTCCTATTCCATCTGTACACGTGCCAGTTCTTCTTTGTCCATTCGTATCTTGATGGACTTTTTGGTTGTTTCCATGTCTTGGCGATTGTAATACTGCTGCAGTGCAGTTTTGCCTGAATGTGTCATTCCATTTCCGTCTTCCTAGGTTATAGGCCAAGGAGTGGGCCTGCGGGATCATATGGTATCTCAGTGTTTACCTTTTAAAGGCTGCTCCGTTCTCTTTTCATTTTTTTTTATAAATTTATTTTATTTATTTATTTTTGGCTGCATTGGGTCTTCGTTGCTGTGCGTGGGCTTTATTTGTGGTGAACAGGGGCTACTCTTTGTTGCAGTGCTCTGGCTTCTCATCGCGGTGGCTTCTCTTGTTGCAGAGCATGGGCTCTAGGTGTGAGGGCTTCAGTAGTTGTGGCTCGTGGGCCCCAGACCGCAGGCTCAGTAGTTGTGGCGCATGGGCTCAGTTGCTCCACGGCATGTGGGATCCTCCCGGACCAGAGCTCGAACCGTGTCCCCTGCGTTGGCAGGCGAACCCCCAACCACTGCGCCACCAGGGAAGTCCCCCGTTCTCTTTTCATTAGTGGCACTTACCAGTTTACGAGCCACTTAAAGGTGAGAGTGCATTTGCTCACAACCTCTTCAGCATGTAGTGTTTGTATTTCTTTGCTGAGGGTCATTCTGACTGGTGTGAGCTGATACCATTTTGTGGCTGGATTTGCATATGTCTAATCATTCCTTATATTGAGCTTATAGCCATGCATTTTTATTGTTTTTTAAAGAGTGAGTACAGCTTACCTATTCAGCTAGTTTCTCGAAGTATGCGGCATAGTTTGAATTTATTTTGCCATTACCTCCCTCAACACATTTTGTTGGCAGGTCTCATTTATAGCCCTGCAGTCCTTGTGGATACGAAGTGACCTTTAGCACAGGTTGTAAAACTGCTGTTGCGGCAAACGGCCACAGGGCGGCAGCATTTCTACATTGACTACTCTAGTTACTGGGGAAACAGTACCTTCTGGGAAGTAGTGTTCCTCGGTTGTAAATTAGAGTGGAATGTGCCCGGATGAACACACAAAGCTTATGTCTCCTTAGTTATGTTTGTTCTTTATATTGACTGTATTTATTGTATCGGAGTAATACTCCGTTGTGTACACGGACCACTTCTTTTTCGTGCATTCATCGGTTGATGGACATTTTGGTTGTTCCAAGTCTTGGCTCGGGTAAATAGTGCTGCAGTGTAGGATTGTCAGCCTGTGTCTTTTTGACTCTGGTCTTCTCAGGTGATAGAGCCAGTAGTGGGCCGACCAGATCATATGGTAGCTCAATTTTTACCTCCTTTCTGTTCTCACTACTGGCTGTTACCATTTGACATCCCAGCAGCAGCTAGAGGGTATACAGTTGTCTGAAACCCCTTTGAGCATTTATTGTTTAGAGATGTTTTGCTGATGATCATTCTGACTGTTGTCCCGTAAACGTTTTTGTAGATTGCATTTGCATGTCTTTAGTAATTCCTGACGTGGAGCTTTCTCCACGGCCTTTTCTGTTAAACGGAAATAAAGACAAAAAGAAAGAATGTGAGTTAAATGTGCCTCTTGAAATCGTCTTCTTGAGATTGCCCTCTTTTGAATTTTTTCCTCGATATTCGAACCCAGGATTTTTTTGAGGGCAGGTGTCATTTACAGAGGTGCAATTCTTGTGGATAGTAAGAGACCCTGAACACTGTGTTTAAAGCTGCTTTTGCAGGAGACAGTCACAAGGCTGTGGCATGTCTCCATTCCCAAATCTGGTTACTAGGGCAAAAGAGCCTTCCTGGGTGTAATGTTCCAACCTGTAAGTTAGAATGGAATGGGCCAGGAAAAGCCCCCACGGGTTTATGTCTCATTACTTCTTGTTGGTATTCTTAATTTAATTTTTATTTGTTATCACAGCAAATTGGATTACAATGTTTTGTTTGTTCTGGGTGTGCAAGATGTGGTTCTTTTACCTATATGCATATTATCTGTTCACCTTCGGATCCATTTCCCACGTGGGTTAGGACACAATGTCGAGTAGTCTTCTCTTGGTATTCCATAGGTCTTTGGTGCTTATATATTTCACATGTGTTGGTGTGTCTCTGTTTCCCGCAATATGCTAATTTCTCCAGTCCTCAAACCTTTCCATTTGGTTAACCGTACGTTTGTTGATCGAATCTTTGATTGCCTTGCTCTGTGAAAAATCTTCATTGGTATGAATTTTCAGGTAACACCGTTAAGTGATATCATAGGATATGTGTCCTTCGCTTTCTGACTTGCTTCATGTCGTGATTACCTCCAGACTCATCTATGGTGCTGCAAACGGCATTGTTTCATTTTTTTCCTTGGCTCCTATTCCATCTGTACGTGTACCAGTTCTTCTTTTCCATTCATCTTTGGATGGACTTTTTGGTAGCTTCCCTGTCTTGCCTATTGTCATACTGTTGCAGTGCAGTTTTGCCTGCCTGTGTCTTTCTAATTGTGTCTTCTTAGGTCATAGGCCCGGGAGTGTGCCTGCTGAATCCTATGGTGCCTCAATGGGTATCTGTTAAAGGCAGCTCCATTCTGTTTTCATTAGTGGCTCTTTCCAGTTTAGTCCCACTTAGAGATGAGGGTACGCATTTCTCCACAGCCCCTTCAGCATTTATTGTTTGCAGAATTTTTGCTGATGGTCATTCTGACCGGTGTGAGCTGATACGTTTTTGAAGATTGGATTTGCATATCTTTTACGTTTCCTCATGATGAGCATTTTCCCATGACTTTTTTGTTGTCGTTGCTGTTAAAAAGAAAAAAAAAAACCAGTGCGTGTAAAATATACCTCTTGAAATTGTCTTCTTGAAACCTTGCCCTCTTTTGAAACTTTTGGTCGATTTTCGACCGCAGGATTTTTTTTGAAGGCGTGTGTCACTTACAAGTTTGCAATTGTTGTTAATATTTAGTGACCATTAGCACTGGGTTGAATGCTGCTGCTGTGGGAAACGGCCGCTCGGCGGCAGCGTTTCTCCTTTCCCAAACCTTGTTACTAGGGCAGCAGAGCCTTCCTGGAACTCGTGTTCCTAGGTTGTAAATTAGAATGGAATGTGCCAGGAAAAAAACGCATAAGTTTATGTCTCAGGACATCTTCTTCATTGTTATAATTTAATTTTTGTAATCAGGGTAATGATTAGAATATTATTTGTTCTAGGTGTACACACTCTGGTTCATTTCTAAAATATATTATATAGATAGATAGATAGATATACACACACACACACACACATACATATATATATTCATGTACAGATCCTCTTCCCATGTAAATTAATACAGAGTGTTCAGTAGACCTCCCTTCGTATATGGTGAGTCTCTTATATATATGTATTTCATATGTATTTGTGTACGTATGGCAGCCCGAACCTTAATTTGCCCATTGCTCCCACCTTTCGTTTTAGATAACCATAGTTGTTTTCTAAGTGTGTGTCTTTCTCTGTGGAAATAAGTTCATTTGTATCAGTTGTTAGATGCCACCCAGAAGTGATATCCTAAGATATTTGTGTTTTGCTTTCCGACTTACCTCATGTTCTGTGATTATCTCTAGCATCATCTATGGTGCTGCAAAGAGCAGTGTTTCCTTGTTTTCCACGGCTGATATTCCACTGTGCACATGGACCACTTCTTCTTTGCCCACTCATCTGCTGATGGCCATTTTGGTTGCTTCCGTGTCTTGGCTTTTGTGCAGATTGCTGCAGTGCACCTTTGCCAGCCTGTGTCTTCTCGACTCTGGTCTGCTCAGGTGAAAGGCCCAGCGGTGGGCCTGCTGGATTGAATGGTAACTCAAGTTTTACTTTGAAACACAGTTCCTTTGCGTTCTCATTATTGGCTCTTACTCCTTTACACCTCAACAGCAGCTAGAGGGTACACAGTTCTCTAAAACCTCTTCAGCATTGATTGTTTGTAGACTTTTTGCTTATGGTCATTCGAGTGGTGTGTGTTGAAACCTTTTCATAGATTAGATTGGCATGAGTCTAATAATTGCTGATGTTGAGCTTGTATCCATTTCCCTTTTTATTTGTAAAGAGTGTGTAAATCTTACCTCTCATAGGATCTTCTTGAAAACTTGGCTCTCTTGTAAGTTTTTTGGCCACTCCCTACCTCAGAACATTTTTTTGAGGGCAGGTGTCCTTTACAGCCCTGAGTCCTTTTGAGTATTAAGTGACCATCAGCCGTGGTTTAAAGCCGCTCTTGCGGGAAACGGCCACAAGGTGGCACAATTTCTCCATTTACAACTCAGGGCATTTGGGCAACAGAGGCTTCCTGGAAATCGTGTTAGTAGGCTGTAAATTAGAGTGGAGTGTGCCAAGGCAAACCCCTAACAGCTTATATCTCCTTACTTCTGGTTTGTTTTTTAAATGTAATTTTTCTTTTTCCTCAGAGCAAATTAGATAAAAATGTTGTGTATGTTCTAGGTGTACAGAATCTGGTTCATTATATCTATGTATCTATCTATTCATCTTTGCCTCCTTTCCCATGGACGTTATTACAGAGTGTTGAGTGGACCTCTGTTGGTATTCCATAGGTCTTTGGTGATTCTAGGTTTCATATGTATTAGTATAGGTCTGAAACCCCCATGTCCTAATTTATCCATTCCTCCCACCTTTCCGTTTGGTTAAACATAATCTTGATTTCTTAATCCATGAGTGTCCTTTTCTTCGAAATAAGTTCATGGGTATCATTTTTTAGGTAACACGTATAAGTGATATCATAGGATGTCTTTCTTTCGGTTTCTTTCTCACTTCAAGGTGTGTGATTATCTCTAGGTCCTTCTGTGGTGGTGCAAACAGCACTGTTTCATGCTTTTCCATGGCTCATGTTCCACTGTGTACATGGACCACTTCTTCTTTGTCCATTCATCTGTTGACGGCCATTTTGGTTGCTTCCAAGTCTTGGCTGTGGTAAATATCACTGCAGTGTAGGATTGCCAGCCTGTGTCTTTTGGTTTCTGGTCTTCTCAGGTGATAGGCACAGCAGTGGGTCTACCAGACCATATGGTAGCTCAATTTTTACCTTGAAACGCATGTTCTTTCTGTTCTAACTACTGGCTGTTACCAGTTTACCGCCCACCAGCAGCTACAGGGTACACAGAGTTCTCTAAAACCCGTTCAGCATGTACTGTTTGTGGACTGTTTTGCTGATGATCATTCTGACTGTTGTGAGGTGAACGTTTTCATAGATTGGATTTGCGTGTCTTTATTAATTTCTGACGTTAAGCATTTTTTCCATGCCCTTGCTTTGGTTAAAGAAAAAAAAAAGAGAAGAAAAGACAAAATGTGTGTAAAACATGCCTCTTGAAATTGTCTTCTTGAAAGGTTGCCTCTTTTGAAGTCTTTGGTCGATTTTCGACCCCAGAATGTTTTTTTGAGGACAGGTGTCATTTACAGGCCTGCAATTCAGGTGAATTTTAACTGACCATTTGCACTGGGTTTAAAACTGCTGTTGGAGGAAGGCCAAAATGCTGCAGGATTTCTCCACTCTCAAATCTGGTTACTAGGTCAGCAGAGCCTTCCTGGAAGCTGTGTTCCAAGGTTGGAAGTCAGAATGGCATGAGCCAGGAAGAACGCCCATAATTTTATGCCCCATTATTTCTTGTGCATTTTTTTAATATAATCTTTTATGACAGCAAATTTGATTGTAATGTTTGCTTTGTTCTAGGTGTGCAAGATGTGTTTGTTTTTTACACCGAGACATATATGTATTCATCTTGGAATCCATTTGCCATGTAGGTTATGACACAGTGTTGAGTAGTCTTCTCTCGGAATTCTGTAGGTCTCTGGTGAGTATATATTTCACGTGTGTTCGTATACCTCTGTCAACCCCAATATCCTAATATATCCAATCTTTACAGCTTTCCAATTGGTTAAGCATAAGTTTGTTTAATAAATCTGTGATTCCCGTTCTGTGGAAATATCTTCGTTGGTATCCATTTCTAGGTAACACCTATAATTGATATCATAGGATATGTGTCTTTCGCTTTGTGACTTACTTCAAGTTGTGTGATCACCTCCAGAGTCATCTACGGTTCTTCAAACTGCTTCGTTTCATGTTTTTTCCATGGCTCCTATTCCATCTGTACACGTGCCAGTTCTTCTTTGTCCATTCGTATCTTGATGGACTTTTTGGTTGTTTCCATGTCTTGGCGATTGTAATACTGCTGCAGTGCAGTTTTGCCTGAATGTGTCATTCCATTTCCGTCTTCCTAGGTTATAGGCCAAGGAGTGGGCCTGCGGGATCATATGGTATCTCAGTGTTTACCTTTTAAAGGCTGCTCCGTTCTCTTTTCATTTATTTTATAAATTTATTTTATTTATTTATTTTTGGCTGCATTGGGTCTTCGTTGCTGTGCGTGGGCTTTATTTGTGGTGAACAGGGGCTACTCTTTGTTGCAGTGCTCTGGCTTCTCATCGCGGTGGCTTCTCTTGTTGCAGAGCATGGGCTCTAGGTGTGAGGGCTTCAGTAGTTGTGGCTCGTGGGCCCCAGACCGCAGGCTCAGTAGTTGTGGCGCATGGGCTCAGTTGCTCCACGGCATGTGGGATCCTCCCGGACCAGAGCTCGAACCGTGTCCCCTGCGTTGGCAGGCGAACCCCCAACCACTGCGCCACCAGGGAAGTCCCCCGTTCTCTTTTCATTAGTGGCACTTACCAGTTTACGAGCCACTTAAAGGTGAGAGTGCATTTGCTCACAACCTCTTCAGCATGTAGTGTTTGTATTTCTTTGCTGAGGGTCATTCTGACTGGTGTGAGCTGATACCATTTTGTGGCTGGATTTGCATATGTCTAATCATTCCTTATATTGAGCTTATAGCCATGCATTTTTATTGTTTTTTAAAGAGTGAGTACAGCTTACCTATTCAGCTAGTTTCTCGAAGTATGCGGCATAGTTTGAATTTATTTTGCCATTACCTCCCTCAACACATTTTGTTGGCAGGTCTCATTTATAGCCCTGCAGTCCTTGTGGATACGAAGTGACCTTTAGCACAGGTTGTAAAACTGCTGTTGCGGCAAACGGCCACAGGGCGGCAGCATTTCTACATTGACTACTCTAGTTACTGGGGAAACAGTACCTTCTGGGAAGTAGTGTTCCTCGGTTGTAAATTAGAGTGGAATGTGCCCGGATGAACACACAAAGCTTATGTCTCCTTAGTTATGTTTGTTCTTTATATTGACTGTATTTATTGTATCGGAGTAATACTCCGTTGTGTACACGGACCACTTCTTTTTCGTGCATTCATCGGTTGATGGACATTTTGGTTGTTCCAAGTCTTGGCTCGGGTAAATAGTGCTGCAGTGTAGGATTGTCAGCCTGTGTCTTTTTGACTCTGGTCTTCTCAGGTGATAGAGCCAGTAGTGGGCCGACCAGATCATATGGTAGCTCAATTTTTACCTCCTTTCTGTTCTCACTACTGGCTGTTACCATTTGACATCCCAGCAGCAGCTAGAGGGTATACAGTTGTCTGAAACCCCTTGAGCATTTATTGTTTAGAGATGTTTTGCTGATGATCATTCTGACTGTTGTCCCGTAAACGTTTTTGTAGATTGCATTTGCATGTCTTTAGTAATTCCTGACGTGGAGCTTTCTCCACGGCCTTTTCTGTTAAACGGAAATAAAGACAAAAAGAAAGAATGTGAGTTAAATGTGCCTCTTGAAATCGTCTTCTTGAAAGATTGCCCTCTTTTGAATTTTTTCGTCGATATTCGAACCGAGGATTTTTTTGAGGGCAGGTGTCATTTACAGAGGTGCAATTCTTGTGGATAGTAAGAGACCCTGAACACTGTGTTTAAAGCTGCTTTTGCAGGAGACAGTCACAAGGCTGTGGCATGTCTCCATTCCCAAATCTGGTTACTAGGGCAAAAGAGCCTTCCTGGGTGTAATGTTCCAACCTGTAAGTTAGAATGGAATGGGCCAGGAAAAGCCCCCACGGGTTTATGTCTCATTACTTCTTGTTGGTATTCTTAATTTAATTTTTATTTGTTATCACAGCAAATTGGATTACAATGTTTTGTTTGTTCTGGGTGTGCAAGATGTGGTTCTTTTACCTATATGCATATTATCTGTTCACCTTCGGATCCATTTCCCACGTGGGTTAGGACACAATGTTGAGTAGTCTTCTCTTGGTATTCCATAGGTCTTTGGTGCTTATATATTTCACATGTGTTGGTGTGTCTGTTTCCTGCAATATGCTAATTTCTCCAGTCCTCAAACCTTTCCATTTGGTTAACCGTGGGTTTGTTGATCGAATCTTTGATTGCCTTGCTCTGTGAAAAATCTTCATTGGTATCAATTTTCAGGTAACACCGTTAAGTGATATCATAGGATATGTATCCTTCGCTTTCTGACTTGCTTCATGTCGTGATTACCTCCAGACTCATCTATGGTGCTGCAAACGGCATTGTTTCATTTTTTTCCTTGGCTCCTATTCCATCTGTACGTGTACCAGTTCTTCTTTTCCATTCATCTTTGGATGGACTTTTTGGTAGCTTCCCTGTCTTGCCTATTGTCATACTGTTGCAGTGCAGTTTTGCCTGCCTGTGTCTTTCTAATTGTGTCTTCTTAGGTCATAGGCCCGGGAGTGTGCCTGCTGAATCCTATGGTGCCTCAATGGGTATCTGTTAAAGGCAGCTCCATTCTGTTTTCATTAGTGGCTCTTTCCAGTTTAGTCCCACTTAGAGATGAGGGTACGCATTTCTCCACAGCCCCTTCAGCATTTATTGTTTGCAGAATTTTTGCTGATGGTCATTCTGACCGGTGTGAGCTGATACGTGTTTGAAGATTGGATTTGCACATCTTTAACGTTTCCTCACGATGAGCATTTTCCCATGACTTTTTTGTTGTCGTTGCTGTTAAAAAGAAAAAAAAAAAAACCAGTGCGTGTAAAATATACCTCTTGAAATTGTCTTCTTGAAACCTTGCCCTCTTTTGAAACTTTTGGTCGATTTTCGACCGCAGGATTTTTTTTGAAGGCGTGTGTCACTTACAAGTTTGCAATTGTTGTTAATATTTAGTGACCATTAGCACTGGGTTGAATGCTGCTGCTGTGGGAAACGGCCGCACGGCGGCAGCGTTTCTCCTTTCCCAAACCTTGTTACTAGGGCAGCAGAGCCTTCCTGGAACTCGTGTTCCTAGGTTGTAAATTAGAATGGAATGTGCCAGGAAAAAAACGCATAAGTTTATGTCTCAGGACATCTTCTTCATTGTTATAATTTAATTTTTGTAATCAGGGTAATGATTAGAATATTATTTGTTCTAGGTGTACACACTCTGGTTCATTTCTAAAATATATTATATAGATAGATAGATAGATATACACACACACACACACACATACATATATATATTCATGTACAGATCCTCTTCCCATGTAAATTAATACAGAGTGTTCAGTAGACCTCCCTTCGTATATGGTGAGTCTCTTATATATATGTATTTCATATGTATTTGTGTACGTATGGCAGCCCGAACCTTAATTTGCCCATTGCTCCCACCTTTCGTTTTAGATAACCATAGTTGTTTTCTAAGTGTGTGTCTTTCTCTGTGGAAATAAGTTCATTTGTATCAGTTGTTAGATGCCACCCAGAAGTGATATCCTAAGATATTTGTGTTTTGCTTTCCGACTTACCTCATGTTCTGTGATTATCTCTAGGATCATCCATGGTGCTGCAAAGAGCAGTATTTCATTGTTTTCCACGGCTAATATTCCACTGTGCACATGGACCACTTCTTCTTTGCCCACTCATCTGCTGATGGCCATTTTGGTTGCTTCCATGTCTTGGCTTTTGTGCAGATTGCTGCAGTGCACCTTTGCCAGCCTGTGTCTTCTCGACTCTGGTCTGCTCAGGTGAAAGGCCCAGCGGTGGGCCTGCTGGATTGAATGGTAACTCAAGTTTTACTTTGAAACACAGTTCCTTTGCGTTCTCATTATTGGCTCTTACTCCTTTACACCTCAACAGCAGCTAGAGGGTACACAGTTCTCTAAAACCTCTTCAGCATTGATTGTTTGTAGACTTTTTGCTTATGGTCATTCGAGTGGTGTGTGTTGAAACCTTTTCATAGATTAGATTGGCATGAGTCTAATAATTGCTGATGTTGAGCTTGTATCCATTTCCCTTTTTATTTGTAAAGAGTGTGTAAATCTTACCTCTCATAGGATCTTCTTGAAAACTTGGCTCTCTTGTAAGTTTTTTGGCCACTCCCTACCTCAGAACATTTTTTTGAGGGCAGGTGTCCTTTACAGCCCTGAGTCCTTTTGAGTATTAAGTGACCATCAGCCGTGGTTTAAAGCCGCTCTTGCGGGAAACGGCCACAAGGTGGCACAATTTCTCCATTTACAACTCAGGGCATTTGGGCAACAGAGGCTTCCTGGAAATCGTGTTAGTAGGCTGTAAATTAGAGTGGAGTGTGCCAAGGCAAACCCCTAACCGCTTATATCTCCTTACTTCTGGTTTGGTTTTTAAATGTAATTTTTCTTTTTCCTCAGAGCAAATTAGATAAAAATGTTGTGTATGTTCTAGGTGTACAGAATCTGGTTCATTATATCTATGTATCTATCTATTCATCTTTGCCTCCTTTCCCATGGACGTTATTACAGAGTGTTGAGTGGACCTCTGTTGGTATTCCATAGGTCTTTGGTGATTCTAGGTTTCATATGTATTAGTATAGGTCTGAAACCCCCATGTCCTAATTTATCCATTCCTCCCACCTTTCCGTTTGGTTAAACATAATCTTGATTTCTTAATCCATGAGTGTCCTTTTCTTCGAAATAAGTTCATGGGTATCATTTTTTAGGTAACACGTATAAGTGATATCATAGGATGTCTTTCTTTCGCTTTCTTTCTCACTTCAAGGTGTGTGATTATCTCTAGGTCCTTCTGTGGTGGTGCAAACAGCACTGTTTCATGCTTTTCCATGGCTCATGTTCCACTGTGTACATGGACCACTTCTTCTTTGTCCATTCCTCTGTTGACGGCCATTTTGGTTGCTTCCAAGTCTTGGCTGTGGTAAATATCACTGCAGTGTAGGATTGCCAGCCTGTGTCTTTTGGTTTCTGGTCTTGTCAGGTGATAGGCACAGCAGTGGGTCTACCAGACCATATGGTAGCTCAATTTTTACCTTGAAACGCATGTTCTTTCTGTTCTAACTACTGGCTGTTACCAGTTTACCGCCCACCAGCAGCTACAGGGTACACAGAGTTCTCTAAAACCCGTTCAGCATGTACTGTTTGTGGACTGTTTTGCTGATGATCATTCTGACTGTTGTGAGGTGAACGTTTTCATAGATTGGATTTGCGTGTCTTTATTAATTTCTGACGTTAAGCATTTTTTCCATGCCCTTGCTTTGGTTAAAGAAAAAAAAAAGAGAAGAAAAGACAAAATGTGTGTAAAACATGCCTCTTGAAATTGTCTTCTTGAAAGGTTGCCTCTTTTGAAGTCTTTGGTCGATTTTCGACCCCAGAATGTTTTTTTGAGGACAGGTGTCATTTACAGGCCTGCAATTCAGGTGAATTTTAACTGACCATTTGCACTGGGTTTAAAACTGCTGTTGGAGGAAGGCCAAAATGCTGCAGGATTTCTCCACTCTCAAATCTGGTTACTAGGTCAGCAGAGCCTTCCTGGAAGCTGTGTTCCAAGGTTGGAAGTCAGAATGGCATGAGCCAGGAAGAACGCCCATAATTTTATGCCCCATTATTTCTTGTGCATTTTTTTAATATAATCTTTTATGACAGCAAATTTGATTGTAATGTTTGCTTTGTTCTAGGTGTGCAAGATGTGTTTGTTTTTTACACCGAGACATATATGTATTCATCTTGGAATCCATTCGCCGTGTAGGTTATGACACAGTGTTGAGTAGTCTTCTCTCGGAATTCTGTAGGTCTCTGGTGAGTATATATTTCACGTGTGTTTGTATACCTCTGTCAACCCCAATATCCTAATATATCCAATCTTTACAGCTTTCCAATTGGTTAAGCATAAGTTTGTTTAATAAATCTGTGATTCCCGTTCTGTGGAAATATCTTCGTTGGTATCCATTTCTAGGTAACACCTATAATTGATATCATAGGATATGTGTCTTTCGCTTTGTGACTTACTTCAAGTTGTGTGATCACCTCCAGAGTCATCTACGGTTCTTCAAACTGCTTCGTTTCATGTTTTTTCCATGGCTCATATTCCATCTGTACACGTGCCAGTTCTTCTTTGTCCATTCGTATCTTGATGGACTTTTTGGTTGTTTCCATGTCTTGGCGATTGTAATACTGCTGCAGTGCAGTTTTGCCTGAATGTGTCATTCCATTTCCGTCTTCCTAGGTTATAGGCCAAGGAGTGGGCCTGCGGGATCATATGGTATCTCAGTGTTTACCTTTTAAAGGCTGCTCCGTTCTCTTTTCATTTTTTTTTATAAATTTATTTTATTTATTTATTTTTGGCTGCATTGGGTCTTCGTTGCTGTGCGTGGGCTTTATTTGTGGTGAACAGGGGCTACTCTTTGTTGCAGTGCTCTGGCTTCTCATCGCGGTGGCTTCTCTTGTTGCAGAGCATGGGCTCTAGGTGTGAGGGCTTCAGTAGTTGTGGCTCGTGGGCCCCAGACCGCAGGCTCAGTAGTTGTGGCGCATGGGCTCAGTTGCTCCACGGCATGTGGGATCCTCCCGGACCAGAGCTCGAACCGTGTCCCCTGCGTTGGCAGGCGAACCCCCAACCACTGCGCCACCAGGGAAGTCCCCCGTTCTCTTTTCATTAGTGGCACTTACCAGTTTACGAGCCACTTAAAGGTGAGAGTGCATTTGCTCACAACCTCTTCAGCATGTAGTGTTTGTATTTCTTTGCTGAGGGTCATTCTGACTGGTGTGAGCTGATACCATTTTGTGGCTGGATTTGCATATGTCTAATCATTCCTTATATTGAGCTTATAGCCATGCATTTTTATTGTTTTTTAAAGAGTGAGTACAGCTTACCTATTCAGCTAGTTTCTCGAAGTATGCGGCATAGTTTGAATTTATTTTGCCATTACCTCCCTCAACACATTTTGTTGGCAGGTCTCATTTATAGCCCTGCAGTCCTTGTGGATACGAAGTGACCTTTAGCACAGGTTGTAAAACTGCTGTTGCGGCAAACGGCCACAGGGCGGCAGCATTTCTACATTGACTACTCTAGTTACTGGGGAAACAGTACCTTCTGGGAAGTAGTGTTCCTCGGTTGTAAATTAGAGTGGAATGTGCCCGGATGAACACACAAAGCTTATGTCTCCTTAGTTATGTTTGTTCTTTATATTGACTGTATTTATTGTATCGGAGTAATACTCCGTTGTGTACACGGACCACTTCTTTTTCGTGCATTCATCGGTTGATGGACATTTTGGTTGTTCCAAGTCTTGGCTCGGGTAAATAGTGCTGCAGTGTAGGATTGTCAGCCTGTGTCTTTTTGACTCTGGTCTTCTCAGGTGATAGAGCCAGTAGTGGGCTGACCAGATCATATGGTAGCTCAATTTTTACCTCCTTTCTGTTCTCACTACTGGCTGTTACCATTTGACATCCCAGCAGCAGCTAGAGGGTATACAGTTGTCTGAAACCCCTTGAGCATTTATTGTTTAGAGATGTTTTGCTGATGATCATTCTGACTGTTGTCCCGTAAACGTTTTTGTAGATTGCATTTGCATGTCTTTAGTAATTCCTGACGTGGAGCTTTCTGCACGGCCTTTTCTGTTAAACGGAAATAAAGACAAAAAGAAAGAATGTGAGTTAAATGTGCCTCTTGAAATCGTCTTCTTGAAAGATTGCCCTCTTTTGAATTTTTTCCTCGATATTCGAACCCAGGATTTTTTTGAGGGCAGGTGTCATCTACAGAGGTGCAATTCTTGTGGATAGTAAGAGACCCTGAACACTGTGTTTAAAGCTGCTTTTGCAGGAGACAGTCACAAGGCTGTGGCATGTCTCCATTCCCAAATCTGGTTACTAGGGCAAAAGAGCCTTCCTGGGTGTAATGTTCCAACCTGTAAGTTAGAATGGAATGGGCCAGGAAAAGCCCCCACGGGTTTATGTCTCATTACTTCTTGTTGGTATTCTTAATTTAATTTTTATTTGTTATCACAGCAAATTGGATTACAATGTTTTGTTTGTTCTGGGTGTGCAAGATGTGGTTCTTTTACCTATATGCATATTATCTGTTCACCTTCGGATCCATTTCCCACGTGGGTTAGGACACAATGTTGAGTAGTCTTCTCTTGGTATTCCATAGGTCTTTGGTGCTTATATATTTCACATGTGTTGGTGTGTCTCTGTTTCCCGCAATATGCTAATTTCTCCAGTCCTCAAACCTTTCCATTTGGTTAACCGTACGTTTGTTGATCGAATCTTTGATTGCCTTGCTCTGTGAAAAATCTTCATTGGTATCAATTTTCAGGTAACACCGTTAAGTGATATCATAGGATATGTATCCTTCGCTTTCTGACTTGCTTCATGTCGTGATTACCTCCAGACTCATCTATGGTGCTGCAAACGGCATTGTTTCATTTTTTTCCTTGGCTCCTATTCCATCTGTACGTGTACCAGTTCTTCTTTTCCATTCATCTTTGGATGGACTTTTTGGTAGCTTCCCTGTCTTGCCTATTGTCATACTGTTGCAGTGCAGTTTTGCCTGCCTGTGTCTTTCTAATTGTGTCTTCTTAGGTCATAGGCCCGGGAGTGTGCCTGCTGAATCCTATGGTGCCTCAATGGGTATCTGTTAAAGGCAGCTCCATTCTGTTTTCATTAGTGGCTCTTTCCAGTTTAGTCCCACTTAGAGATGAGGGTACGCATTTCTCCACAGCCCCTTCAGCATTTATTGTTTGCAGAATTTTTGCTGATGGTCATTCTGACCGGTGTGAGCTGATACGTGTTTGAAGATTGGATTTGCACATCTTTAACGTTTCCTCATGATGAGCATTTTCCCATGACTTTTTTGTTGTCGTTGCTGTTAAAAAGAAAAAAAAAAAAACCAGTGCGTGTAAAATATACCTCTTGAAATTGTCTTCTTGAAACCTTGCCCTCTTTTGAAACTTTTGGTCGATTTTCGACCGCAGGATTTTTTTTGAAGGCGTGTGTCACTTACAAGTTTGCAATTGTTGTTAATATTTAGTGACCATTAGCACTGGGTTGAATGCTGCTGCTGTGGGAAACGGCCGCACGGCGGCAGCGTTTCTCCTTTCCCAAACCTTGTTACTAGGGCAGCAGAGCCTTCCTGGAACTCGTGTTCCTAGGTTGTAAATTAGAATGGAATGTGCCAGGAAAAAAACGCATAAGTTTATGTCTCAGGACATCTTCTTCATTGTTATAATTTAATTTTTGTAATCAGGGTAATGATTAGAATATTATTTGTTCTAGGTGTACACACTCTGGTTCATTTCTAAAATATATTATATAGATAGATAGATAGATATACACACACACACACACACACATACATATATATATTCATGTACAGATCCTCTTCCCATGTAAATTAATACAGAGTGTTCAGTAGACCTCCCTTCGTATATGGTGAGTCTCTTATATATATGTATTTCATATGTATTTGTGTACGTATGGCAGCCCGAACCTTAATTTGCCCATTGCTCCCACCTTTCGTTTTAGATAACCATAGTTGTTTTCTAAGTGTGTGTCTTTCTCTGTGGAAATAAGTTCATTTGTATCAGTTGTTAGATGCCACCCAGAAGTGATATCCTAAGATATTTGTGTTTTGCTTTCCGACTTACCTCATGTTCTGTGATTATCTCTAGGATCATCCATGGTGCTGCAAAGAGCAGTATTTCATTGTTTTCCATGGCTAATATTCCACTGTGCACATGGACCACTTCTTCTTTGCCCACTCATCTGCTGATGGCCATTTTGGTTGCTTCCATGTCTTGGCTTTTGTGCAGATTGCTGCAGTGCACCTTTGCCAGCCTGTGTCTTCTCGACTCTGGTCTGCTCAGGTGAAAGGCCCAGCGGTGGGCCTGCTGGATTGAATGGTAACTCAAGTTTTACTTTGAAACACAGTTCCTTTGCGTTCTCATTATTGGCTCTTACTCCTTTACACCTCAACAGCAGCTAGAGGGTACACAGTTCTCTAAAACCTCTTCAGCATTGATTGTTTGTAGACTTTTTGCTTATGGTCATTCGAGTGGTGTGTGTTGAAACCTTTTCATAGATTAGATTGGCATGAGTCTAATAATTGCTGATGTTGAGCTTGTATCCATTTCCCTTTTTATTTGTAAAGAGTGTGTAAATCTTACCTCTCATAGGATCTTCTTGAAAACTTGGCTCTCTTGTAAGTTTTTTGGCCACTCCCTACCTCAGAACATTTTTTTGAGGGCAGGTGTCCTTTACAGCCCTGAGTCCTTTTGAGTATTAAGTGACCATCAGCCGTGGTTTAAAGCCGCTCTTGCGGGAAACGGCCACAAGGTGGCACAATTTCTCCATTTACAACTCAGGGCATTTGGGCAACAGAGGCTTCCTGGAAATCGTGTTAGTAGGCTGTAAATTAGAGTGGAGTGTGCCAAGGCAAACCCCTAACAGCTTATATCTCCTTACTTCTGGTTTGTTTTTTAAATGTAATTTTTCTTTTTCCTCAGAGCAAATTAGATAAAAATGTTGTGTATGTTCTAGGTGTACAGAATCTGGTTCATTATATCTATGTATCTATCTATTCATCTTTGCCTCCTTTCCCATGGACGTTATTACAGAGTGTTGAGTGGACCTCTGTTGGTATTCCATAGGTCTTTGGTGATTCTAGGTTTCATATGTATTAGTATAGGTCTGAAACCCCCATGTCCTAATTTATCCATTCCTCCCACCTTTCCGTTTGGTTAAACATAATCTTGATTTCTTAATCCATGAGTGTCCTTTTCTTCGAAATAAGTTCATGGGTATCATTTTTTAGGTAACACGTATAAGTGATATCATAGGATGTCTTTCTTTCGGTTTCTTTCTCACTTCAAGGTGTGTGATTATCTCTAGGTCCTTCTGTGGTGGTGCAAACAGCACTGTTTCATGCTTTTCCATGGCTCATGTTCCACTGTGTACATGGACCACTTCTTCTTTGTCCATTCCTCTGTTGACGGCCATTTTGGTTGCTTCCAAGTCTTGGCTGTGGTAAATATCACTGCAGTGTAGGATTGCCAGCCTGTGTCTTTTGGTTTCTGGTCTTGTCAGGTGATAGGCACAGCAGTGGGTCTACCAGACCATATGGTAGCTCAATTTTTACCTGGAAACGCATGTTCTTTCTGTTCTAACTACTGGCTGTTACCAGTTTACCGCCCACCAGCAGCTACAGGGTACACAGAGTTCTCTAAAACCCGTTCAGCATGTACTGTTTGTGGACTGTTTTGCTGATGATCATTCTGACTGTTGTGAGGTGAACGTTTTCATAGATTGGATTTGCGTGTCTTTATTAATTTCTGACGTTAAGCATTTTTTCCATGCCCTTGCTTTGGTTAAAGAAAAAAAAAAGAGAAGAAAAGACAAAATGTGTGTAAAACATGCCTCTTGAAATTGTCTTCTTGAAAGGTTGCCTCTTTTGAAGTCTTTGGTCGATTTTCGACCCCAGAATGTTTTTTTGAGGACAGGTGTCATTTACAGGCCTGCAATTCAGGTGAATTTTAACTGACCATTTGCACTGGGTTTAAAACTGCTGTTGGAGGAAGGCCAAAATGCTGCAGGATTTCTCCACTCTCAAATCTGGTTACTAGGTCAGCAGAGCCTTCCTGGAAGCTGTGTTCCAAGGTTGGAAGTCAGAATGGCATGAGCCAGGAAGAACGCCCATAATTTTATGCCCCATTATTTCTTGTGCATTTTTTTAATATAATCTTTTATGACAGCAAATTTGATTGTAATGTTTGCTTTGTTCTAGGTGTGCAAGATGTGTTTGTTTTTTACACCGAGACATATATGTATTCATCTTGGAATCCATTCGCCGTGTAGGTTATGACACAGTGTTGAGTAGTCTTCTCTCGGAATTCTGTAGGTCTCTGGTGAGTATATATTTCACGTGTGTTTGTATACCTCTGTCAACCCCAATATCCTAATATATCCAATCTTTACAGCTTTCCAATTGGTTAAGCATAAGTTTGTTTAATAAATCTGTGATTCCCGTTCTGTGGAAATATCTTCGTTGGTATCCATTTCTAGGTAACACCTATAATTGATATCATAGGATATGTGTCTTTCGCTTTGTGACTTACTTCAAGTTGTGTGATCACCTCCAGAGTCATCTACGGTTCTTCAAACTGCTTCGTTTCATGTTTTTTCCATGGCTCATATTCCGTCTGTACACGTGCCAGTTCTTCTTTGTCCATTCGTATCTTGATGGACTTTTTGGTTGTTTCCATGTCTTGGCGATTGTAATACTGCTGCAGTGCAGTTTTGCCTGAATGTGTCATTCCATTTCCGTCTTCCTAGGTTATAGGCCAAGGAGTGGGCCTGCGGGATCATATGGTATCTCAGTGTTTACCTTTTAAAGGCTGCTCCGTTCTCTTTTCATTTTTTTTTATAAATTTATTTTATTTATTTATTTTTGGCTGCATTGGGTCTTCGTTGCTGTGCGTGGGCTTTATTTGTGGTGAACAGGGGCTACTCTTTGTTGCAGTGCTCTGGCTTCTCATCGCGGTGGCTTCTCTTGTTGCAGAGCATGGGCTCTAGGTGTGAGGGCTTCAGTAGTTGTGGCTCGTGGGCCCCAGACCGCAGGCTCAGTAGTTGTGGCGCATGGGCTCAGTTGCTCCACGGCATGTGGGATCCTCCCGGACCAGAGCTCGAACCGTGTCCCCTGCGTTGGCAGGCGAACCCCCAACCACTGCGCCACCAGGGAAGTCCCCCGTTCTCTTTTCATTAGTGGCACTTACCAGTTTACGAGCCACTTAAAGGTGAGAGTGCATTTGCTCACAACCTCTTCAGCATGTAGTGTTTGTATTTCTTTGCTGAGGGTCATTCTGACTGGTGTGAGCTGATACCATTTTGTGGCTGGATTTGCATATGTCTAATCATTCCTTATATTGAGCTTATAGCCATGCATTTTTATTGTTTTTTAAAGAGTGAGTACAGCTTACCTATTCAGCTAGTTTCTCGAAGTATGCGGCATAGTTTGAATTTATTTTGCCATTACCTCCCTCAACACATTTTGTTGGCAGGTCTCATTTATAGCCCTGCAGTCCTTGTGGATACGAAGTGACCTTTAGCACAGGTTGTAAAACTGCTGTTGCGGCAAACGGCCACAGGGCGGCAGCATTTCTACATTGACTACTCTAGTTACTGGGGAAACAGTACCTTCTGGGAAGTAGTGTTCCTCGGTTGTAAATTAGAGTGGAATGTGCCCGGATGAACACACAAAGCTTATGTCTCCTTAGTTATGTTTGTTCTTTATATTGACTGTATTTATTGTATCGGAGTAATACTCCGTTGTGTACACGGACCACTTCTTTTTCGTGCATTCATCGGTTGATGGACATTTTGGTTGTTCCAAGTCTTGGCTCGGGTAAATAGTGCTGCAGTGTAGGATTGTCAGCCTGTGTCTTTTTGACTCTGGTCTTCTCAGGTGATAGAGCCAGTAGTGGGCTGACCAGATCATATGGTAGCTCAATTTTTACCTCCTTTCTGTTCTCACTACTGGCTGTTACCATTTGACATCCCAGCAGCAGCTAGAGGGTATACAGTTGTCTGAAACCCCTTGAGCATTTATTGTTTAGAGATGTTTTGCTGATGATCATTCTGACTGTTGTCCCGTAAACGTTTTTGTAGATTGCATTTGCATGTCTTTAGTAATTCCTGACGTGGAGCTTTCTGCACGGCCTTTTCTGTTAAACGGAAATAAAGACAAAAAGAAAGAATGTGAGTTAAATGTGCCTCTTGAAATCGTCTTCTTGAAAGATTGCCCTCTTTTGAATTTTTTCCTCGATATTCGAACCCAGGATTTTTTTGAGGGCAGGTGTCATCTACAGAGGTGCAATTCTTGTGGATAGTAAGAGACCCTGAACACTGTGTTTAAAGCTGCTTTTGCAGGAGACAGTCACAAGGCTGTGGCATGTCTCCATTCCCAAATCTGGTTACTAGGGCAAAAGAGCCTTCCTGGGTGTAATGTTCCAACCTGTAAGTTAGAATGGAATGGGCCAGGAAAAGCCCCCACGGGTTTATGTCTCATTACTTCTTGTTGGTATTCTTAATTTAATTTTTATTTGTTATCACAGCAAATTGGATTACAATGTTTTGTTTGTTCTGGGTGTGCAAGATGTGGTTCTTTTACCTATATGCATATTATCTGTTCACCTTCGGATCCATTTCCCACGTGGGTTAGGACACAATGTCGAGTAGTCTTCTCTTGGTATTCCATAGGTCTTTGGTGCTTATATATTTCACATGTGTTGGTGTGTCTCTGTTTCCCGCAATATGCTAATTTCTCCAGTCCTCAAACCTTTCCATTTGGTTAACCGTACGTTTGTTGATCGAATCTTTGATTGCCTTGCTCTGTGAAAAATCTTCATTGGTATCAATTTTCAGGTAACACCGTTAAGTGATATCATAGGATATGTATCCTTCGCTTTCTGACTTGCTTCATGTCGTGATTACCTCCAGACTCATCTATGGTGCTGCAAACGGCATTGTTTCATTTTTTTCCTTGGCTCCTATTCCATCTGTACGTGTACCAGTTCTTCTTTTCCATTCATCTTTGGATGGACTTTTTGGTAGCTTCCCTGTCTTGCCTATTGTCATACTGTTGCAGTGCAGTTTTGCCTGCCTGTGTCTTTCTAATTGTGTCTTCTTAGGTCATAGGCCCGGGAGTGTGCCTGCTGAATCCTATGGTGCCTCAATGGGTATCTGTTAAAGGCAGCTCCATTCTGTTTTCATTAGTGGCTCTTTCCAGTTTAGTCCCACTTAGAGATGAGGGTACGCATTTCTCCACAGCCCCTTCAGCATTTATTGTTTGCAGAATTTTTGCTGATGGTCATTCTGACCGGTGTGAGCTGATACGTGTTTGAAGATTGGATTTGCACATCTTTAACGTTTCCTCACGATGAGCATTTTCCCATGACTTTTTTGTTGTCGTTGCTGTTAAAAAGAAAAAAAAAAAAACCAGTGCGTGTAAAATATACCTCTTGAAATTGTCTTCTTGAAACCTTGCCCTCTTTTGAAACTTTTGGTCGATTTTCGACCGCAGGATTTTTTTTGAAGGCGTGTGTCACTTACAAGTTTGCAATTGTTGTTAATATTTAGTGACCATTAGCACTGGGTTGAATGCTGCTGCTGTGGGAAACGGCCGCACGGCGGCAGCGTTTCTCCTTTCCCAAACCTTGTTACTAGGGCAGCAGAGCCTTCCTGGAACTCGTGTTCCTAGGTTGTAAATTAGAATGGAATGTGCCAGGAAAAAAACGCATAAGTTTATGTCTCAGGACATCTTCTTCATTGTTATAATTTAATTTTTGTAATCAGGGTAATGATTAGAATATTATTTGTTCTAGGTGTACACACTCTGGTTCATTTCTAAAATATATTATATAGATAGATAGATAGATATACACACACACACACACACATACATATATATATTCATGTACAGATCCTCTTCCCATGTAAATTAATACAGAGTGTTCAGTAGACCTCCCTTCGTATATGGTGAGTCTCTTATATATATGTATTTCATATGTATTTGTGTACGTATGGCAGCCCGAACCTTAATTTGCCCATTGCTCCCACCTTTCGTTTTAGATAACCATAGTTGTTTTCTAAGTGTGTGTCTTTCTCTGTGGAAATAAGTTCATTTGTATCAGTTGTTAGATGCCACCCAGAAGTGATATCCTAAGATATTTGTGTTTTGCTTTCCGACTTACCTCATGTTCTGTGATTATCTCTAGGATCATCCATGGTGCTGCAAAGAGCAGTATTTCATTGTTTTCCACGGCTAATATTCCACTGTGCACATGGACCACTTCTTCTTTGCCCACTCATCTGCTGATGGCCATTTTGGTTGCTTCCATGTCTTGGCTTTTGTGCAGATTGCTGCAGTGCACCTTTGCCAGCCTGTGTCTTCTCGACTCTGGTCTGCTCAGGTGAAAGGCCCAGCGGTGGGCCTGCTGGATTGAATGGTAACTCAAGTTTTACTTTGAAACACAGTTCCTTTGCGTTCTCATTATTGGCTCTTACTCCTTTACACCTCAACAGCAGCTAGAGGGTACACAGTTCTCTAAAACCTCTTCAGCATTGATTGTTTGTAGACTTTTTGCTTATGGTCATTCGAGTGGTGTGTGTTGAAACCTTTTCATAGATTAGATTGGCATGAGTCTAATAATTGCTGATGTTGAGCTTGTATCCATTTCCCTTTTTATTTGTAAAGAGTGTGTAAATCTTACCTCTCATAGGATCTTCTTGAAAACTTGGCTCTCTTGTAAGTTTTTTGGCCACTCCCTACCTCAGAACATTTTTTTGAGGGCAGGTGTCCTTTACAGCCCTGAGTCCTTTTGAGTATTAAGTGACCATCAGCCGTGGTTTAAAGCCGCTCTTGCGGGAAACGGCCACAAGGTGGCACAATTTCTCCATTTACAACTCAGGGCATTTGGGCAACAGAGGCTTCCTGGAAATCGTGTTAGTAGGCTGTAAATTAGAGTGGAGTGTGCCAAGGCAAACCCCTAACAGCTTATATCTCCTTACTTCTGGTTTGTTTTTTAAATGTAATTTTTCTTTTTCCTCAGAGCAAATTAGATAAAAATGTTGTGTATGTTCTAGGTGTACAGAATCTGGTTCATTATATCTATGTATCTATCTATTCATCTTTGCCTCCTTTCCCATGGACGTTATTACAGAGTGTTGAGTGGACCTCTGTTGGTATTCCATAGGTCTTTGGTGATTCTAGGTTTCATATGTATTAGTATAGGTCTGAAACCCCCATGTCCTAATTTATCCATTCCTCCCACCTTTCCGTTTGGTTAAACATAATCTTGATTTCTTAATCCATGAGTGTCCTTTTCTTCGAAATAAGTTCATGGGTATCATTTTTTAGGTAACACGTATAAGTGATATCATAGGATGTCTTTCTTTCGGTTTCTTTCTCACTTCAAGGTGTGTGATTATCTCTAGGTCCTTCTGTGGTGGTGCAAACAGCACTGTTTCATGCTTTTCCATGGCTCATGTTCCACTGTGTACATGGACCACTTCTTCTTTGTCCATTCCTCTGTTGACGGCCATTTTGGTTGCTTCCAAGTCTTGGCTGTGGTAAATATCACTGCAGTGTAGGATTGCCAGCCTGTGTCTTTTGGTTTCTGGTCTTGTCAGGTGATAGGCACAGCAGTGGGTCTACCAGACCATATGGTAGCTCAATTTTTACCTGGAAACGCATGTTCTTTCTGTTCTAACTACTGGCTGTTACCAGTTTACCGCCCACCAGCAGCTACAGGGTACACAGAGTTCTCTAAAACCCGTTCAGCATGTACTGTTTGTGGACTGTTTTGCTGATGATCATTCTGACTGTTGTGAGGTGAACGTTTTCATAGATTGGATTTGCGTGTCTTTATTAATTTCTGACGTTAAGCATTTTTTCCATGCCCTTGCTTTGGTTAAAGAAAAAAAAAAGAGAAGAAAAGACAAAATGTGTGTAAAACATGCCTCTTGAAATTGTCTTCTTGAAAGGTTGCCTCTTTTGAAGTCTTTGGTCGATTTTCGACCCCAGAATGTTTTTTTGAGGACAGGTGTCATTTACAGGCCTGCAATTCAGGTGAATTTTAACTGACCATTTGCACTGGGTTTAAAACTGCTGTTGGAGGAAGGCCAAAATGCTGCAGGATTTCTCCACTCTCAAATCTGGTTACTAGGTCAGCAGAGCCTTCCTGGAAGCTGTGTTCCAAGGTTGGAAGTCAGAATGGCATGAGCCAGGAAGAACGCCCATAATTTTATGCCCCATTATTTCTTGTGCATTTTTTTAATATAATCTTTTATGACAGCAAATTTGATTGTAATGTTTGCTTTGTTCTAGGTGTGCAAGATGTGTTTGTTTTTTACACCGAGACATATATGTATTCATCTTGGAATCCATTCGCCGTGTAGGTTATGACACAGTGTTGAGTAGTCTTCTCTCGGAATTCTGTAGGTCTCTGGTGAGTATATATTTCACGTGTGTTTGTATACCTCTGTCAACCCCAATATCCTAATATATCCAATCTTTACAGCTTTCCAATTGGTTAAGCATAAGTTTGTTTAATAAATCTGTGATTCCCGTTCTGTGGAAATATCTTCGTTGGTATCCATTTCTAGGTAACACCTATAATTGATATCATAGGATATGTGTCTTTCGCTTTGTGACTTACTTCAAGTTGTGTGATCACCTCCAGAGTCATCTACGGTTCTTCAAACTGCTTCGTTTCATGTTTTTTCCATGGCTCATATTCCGTCTGTACACGTGCCAGTTCTTCTTTGTCCATTCGTATCTTGATGGACTTTTTGGTTGTTTCCATGTCTTGGCGATTGTAATACTGCTGCAGTGCAGTTTTGCCTGAATGTGTCATTCCATTTCCGTCTTCCTAGGTTATAGGCCAAGGAGTGGGCCTGCGGGATCATATGGTATCTCAGTGTTTACCTTTTAAAGGCTGCTCCGTTCTCTTTTCATTTTTTTTATAAATTTATTTTATTTATTTATTTTTGGCTGCATTGGGTCTTCGTTGCTGTGCGTGGGCTTTATTTGTGGTGAACAGGGGCTACTCTTTGTTGCAGTGCTCTGGCTTCTCATCGCGGTGGCTTCTCTTGTTGCAGAGCATGGGCTCTAGGTGTGAGGGCTTCAGTAGTTGTGGCTCGTGGGCCCCAGACCGCAGGCTCAGTAGTTGTGGCGCATGGGCTCAGTTGCTCCACGGCATGTGGGATCCTCCCGGACCAGAGCTCGAACCGTGTCCCCTGCGTTGGCAGGCGAACCCCCAACCACTGCGCCACCAGGGAAGTCCCCCGTTCTCTTTTCATTAGTGGCACTTACCAGTTTACGAGCCACTTAAAGGTGAGAGTGCATTTGCTCACAACCTCTTCAGCATGTAGTGTTTGTATTTCTTTGCTGAGGGTCATTCTGACTGGTGTGAGCTGATACCATTTTGTGGCTGGATTTGCATATGTCTAATCATTCCTTATATTGAGCTTATAGCCATGCATTTTTATTGTTTTTTAAAGAGTGAGTACAGCTTACCTATTCAGCTAGTTTCTCGAAGTATGCGGCATAGTTTGAATTTATTTTGCCATTACCTCCCTCAACACATTTTGTTGGCAGGTCTCATTTATAGCCCTGCAGTCCTTGTGGATACGAAGTGACCTTTAGCACAGGTTGTAAAACTGCTGTTGCGGCAAACGGCCACAGGGCGGCAGCATTTCTACATTGACTACTCTAGTTACTGGGGAAACAGTACCTTCTGGGAAGTAGTGTTCCTCGGTTGTAAATTAGAGTGGAATGTGCCCGGATGAACACACAAAGCTTATGTCTCCTTAGTTATGTTTGTTCTTTATATTGACTGTATTTATTGTATCGGAGTAATACTCCGTTGTGTACACGGACCACTTCTTTTTCGTGCATTCATCGGTTGATGGACATTTTGGTTGTTCCAAGTCTTGGCTCGGGTAAATAGTGCTGCAGTGTAGGATTGTCAGCCTGTGTCTTTTTGACTCTGGTCTTCTCAGGTGATAGAGCCAGTAGTGGGCTGACCAGATCATATGGTAGCTCAATTTTTACCTCCTTTCTGTTCTCACTACTGGCTGTTACCATTTGACATCCCAGCAGCAGCTAGAGGGTATACAGTTGTCTGAAACCCCTTGAGCATTTATTGTTTAGAGATGTTTTGCTGATGATCATTCTGACTGTTGTCCCGTAAACGTTTTTGTAGATTGCATTTGCATGTCTTTAGTAATTCCTGACGTGGAGCTTTCTGCACGGCCTTTTCTGTTAAACGGAAATAAAGACAAAAAGAAAGAATGTGAGTTAAATGTGCCTCTTGAAATCGTCTTCTTGAAAGATTGCCCTCTTTTGAATTTTTTCCTCGATATTCGAACCCAGGATTTTTTTGAGGGCAGGTGTCATCTACAGAGGTGCAATTCTTGTGGATAGTAAGAGACCCTGAACACTGTGTTTAAAGCTGCTTTTGCAGGAGACAGTCACAAGGCTGTGGCATGTCTCCATTCCCAAATCTGGTTACTAGGGCAAAAGAGCCTTCCTGGGTGTAATGTTCCAACCTGTAAGTTAGAATGGAATGGGCCAGGAAAAGCCCCCACGGGTTTATGTCTCATTACTTCTTGTTGGTATTCTTAATTTAATTTTTATTTGTTATCACAGCAAATTGGATTACAATGTTTTGTTTGTTCTGGGTGTGCAAGATGTGGTTCTTTTACCTATATGCATATTATCTGTTCACCTTCGGATCCATTTCCCACGTGGGTTAGGACACAATGTCGAGTAGTCTTCTCTTGGTATTCCATAGGTCTTTGGTGCTTATATATTTCACATGTGTTGGTGTGTCTCTGTTTCCCGCAATATGCTAATTTCTCCAGTCCTCAAACCTTTCCATTTGGTTAACCGTACGTTTGTTGATCGAATCTTTGATTGCCTTGCTCTGTGAAAAATCTTCATTGGTATCAATTTTCAGGTAACACCGTTAAGTGATATCATAGGATATGTATCCTTCGCTTTCTGACTTGCTTCATGTCGTGATTACCTCCAGACTCATCTATGGTGCTGCAAACGGCATTGTTTCATTTTTTTCCTTGGCTCCTATTCCATCTGTACGTGTACCAGTTCTTCTTTTCCATTCATCTTTGGATGGACTTTTTGGTAGCTTCCCTGTCTTGCCTATTGTCATACTGTTGCAGTGCAGTTTTGCCTGCCTGTGTCTTTCTAATTGTGTCTTCTTAGGTCATAGGCCCGGGAGTGTGCCTGCTGAATCCTATGGTGCCTCAATGGGTATCTGTTAAAGGCAGCTCCATTCTGTTTTCATTAGTGGCTCTTTCCAGTTTAGTCCCACTTAGAGATGAGGGTACGCATTTCTCCACAGCCCCTTCAGCATTTATTGTTTGCAGAATTTTTGCTGATGGTCATTCTGACCGGTGTGAGCTGATACGTGTTTGAAGATTGGATTTGCACATCTTTAACGTTTCCTCATGATGAGCATTTTCCCATGACTTTTTTGTTGTCGTTGCTGTTAAAAAGAAAAAAAAAAAAAACCAGTGCGTGTAAAATATACCTCTTGAAATTGTCTTCTTGAAACCTTGCCCTCTTTTGAAACTTTTGGTCGATTTTCGACCGCAGGATTTTTTTTGAAGGCGTGTGTCACTTACAAGTTTGCAATTGTTGTTAATATTTAGTGACCATTAGCACTGGGTTGAATGCTGCTGCTGTGGGAAACGGCCGCACGGCGGCAGCGTTTCTCCTTTCCCAAACCTTGTTACTAGGGCAGCAGAGCCTTCCTGGAACTCGTGTTCCTAGGTTGTAAATTAGAATGGAATGTGCCAGGAAAAAAACGCATAAGTTTATGTCTCAGGACATCTTCTTCATTGTTATAATTTAATTTTTGTAATCAGGGTAATGATTAGAATATTATTTGTTCTAGGTGTACACACTCTGGTTCATTTCTAAAATATATTATATAGATAGATAGATAGATATACACACACACACACACACACATACATATATATATTCATGTACAGATCCTCTTCCCATGTAAATTAATACAGAGTGTTCAGTAGACCTCCCTTCGTATATGGTGAGTCTCTTATATATATGTATTTCATATGTATTTGTGTACGTATGGCAGCCCGAACCTTAATTTGCCCATTGCTCCCACCTTTCGTTTTAGATAACCATAGTTGTTTTCTAAGTGTGTGTCTTTCTCTGTGGAAATAAGTTCATTTGTATCAGTTGTTAGATGCCACCCAGAAGTGATATCCTAAGATATTTGTGTTTTGCTTTCCGACTTACCTCATGTTCTGTGATTATCTCTAGGATCATCCATGGTGCTGCAAAGAGCAGTGTTTCCTTGTTTTCCACGGCTAATATTCCACTGTGCACATGGACCACTTCTTCTTTGCCCACTCATCTGCTGATGGCCATTTTGGTTGCTTCCGTGTCTTGGCTTTTGTGCAGATTGCTGCAGTGCACCTTTGCCAGCCTGTGTCTTCTCGACTCTGGTCTGCTCAGGTGAAAGGCCCAGCGGTGGGCCTGCTGGATTGAATGGTAACTCAAGTTTTACTTTGAAACACAGTTCCTTTGCGTTCTCATTATTGGCTCTTACTCCTTTACACCTCAACAGCAGCTAGAGGGTACACAGTTCTCTAAAACCTCTTCAGCATTGATTGTTTGTAGACTTTTTGCTTATGGTCATTCGAGTGGTGTGTGTTGAAACCTTTTCATAGATTAGATTGGCATGAGTCTAATAATTGCTGATGTTGAGCTTGTATCCATTTCCCTTTTTATTTGTAAAGAGTGTGTAAATCTTACCTCTCATAGGATCTTCTTGAAAACTTGGCTCTCTTGTAAGTTTTTTGGCCACTCCCTACCTCAGAACATTTTTTTGAGGGCAGGTGTCCTTTACAGCCCTGAGTCCTTTTGAGTATTAAGTGACCATCAGCCGTGGTTTAAAGCCGCTCTTGCGGGAAACGGCCACAAGGTGGCACAATTTCTCCATTTACAACTCAGGGCATTTGGGCAACAGAGGCTTCCTGGAAATCGTGTTAGTAGGCTGTAAATTAGAGTGGAGTGTGCCAAGGCAAACCCCTAACAGCTTATATCTCCTTACTTCTGGTTTGTTTTTTAAATGTAATTTTTCTTTTTCCTCAGAGCAAATTAGATAAAAATGTTGTGTATGTTCTAGGTGTACAGAATCTGGTTCATTATATCTATGTATCTATCTATTCATCTTTGCCTCCTTTCCCATGGACGTTATTACAGAGTGTTGAGTGGACCTCTGTTGGTATTCCATAGGTCTTTGGTGATTCTAGGTTTCATATGTATTAGTATAGGTCTGAAACCCCCATGTCCTAATTTATCCATTCCTCCCACCTTTCCGTTTGGTTAAACATAATCTTGATTTCTTAATCCATGAGTGTCCTTTTCTTCGAAATAAGTTCATGGGTATCATTTTTTAGGTAACACGTATAAGTGATATCATAGGATGTCTTTCTTTCGGTTTCTTTCTCACTTCAAGGTGTGTGATTATCTCTAGGTCCTTCTGTGGTGGTGCAAACAGCACTGTTTCATGCTTTTCCATGGCTCATGTTCCACTGTGTACATGGACCACTTCTTCTTTGTCCATTCCTCTGTTGACGGCCATTTTGGTTGCTTCCAAGTCTTGGCTGTGGTAAATATCACTGCAGTGTAGGATTGCCAGCCTGTGTCTTTTGGTTTCTGGTCTTGTCAGGTGATAGGCACAGCAGTGGGTCTACCAGACCATATGGTAGCTCAATTTTTACCTGGAAACGCATGTTCTTTCTGTTCTAACTACTGGCTGTTACCAGTTTACCGCCCACCAGCAGCTACAGGGTACACAGAGTTCTCTAAAACCCGTTCAGCATGTACTGTTTGTGGACTGTTTTGCTGATGATCATTCTGACTGTTGTGAGGTGAACGTTTTCATAGATTGGATTTGCGTGTCTTTATTAATTTCTGACGTTAAGCATTTTTTCCATGCCCTTGCTTTGGTTAAAGAAAAAAAAAAGAGAAGAAAAGACAAAATGTGTGTAAAACATGCCTCTTGAAATTGTCTTCTTGAAAGGTTGCCTCTTTTGAAGTCTTTGGTCGATTTTCGACCCCAGAATGTTTTTTTGAGGACAGGTGTCATTTACAGGCCTGCAATTCAGGTGAATTTTAACTGACCATTTGCACTGGGTTTAAAACTGCTGTTGGAGGAAGGCCAAAATGCTGCAGGATTTCTCCACTCTCAAATCTGGTTACTAGGTCAGCAGAGCCTTCCTGGAAGCTGTGTTCCAAGGTTGGAAGTCAGAATGGCATGAGCCAGGAAGAACGCCCATAATTTTATGCCCCATTATTTCTTGTGCATTTTTTTAATATAATCTTTTATGACAGCAAATTTGATTGTAATGTTTGCTTTGTTCTAGGTGTGCAAGATGTGTTTGTTTTTTACACCGAGACATATATGTATTCATCTTGGAATCCATTCGCCGTGTAGGTTATGACACAGTGTTGAGTAGTCTTCTCTCGGAATTCTGTAGGTCTCTGGTGAGTATATATTTCACGTGTGTTTGTATACCTCTGTCAACCCCAATATCCTAATATATCCAATCTTTACAGCTTTCCAATTGGTTAAGCATAAGTTTGTTTAATAAATCTGTGATTCCCGTTCTGTGGAAATATCTTCGTTGGTATCCATTTCTAGGTAACACCTATAATTGATATCATAGGATATGTGTCTTTCGCTTTGTGACTTACTTCAAGTTGTGTGATCACCTCCAGAGTCATGTACGGTTCTTCAAACTGCTTCGTTTCATGTTTTTTCCATGGCTCATATTCCGTCTGTACACGTGCCAGTTCTTCTTTGTCCATTCGTATCTTGATGGACTTTTTGGTTGTTTCCATGTCTTGGCGATTGTAATACTGCTGCAGTGCAGTTTTGCCTGAATGTGTCATTCCATTTCCGTCTTCCTAGGTTATAGGCCAAGGAGTGGGCCTGCGGGATCATATGGTATCTCAGTGTTTACCTTTTAAAGGCTGCTCCGTTCTCTTTTCATTTTTTTTATAAATTTATTTTATTTATTTATTTTTGGCTGCATTGGGTCTTCGTTGCTGTGCGTGGGCTTTATTTGTGGTGAACAGGGGCTACTCTTTGTTGCAGTGCTCTGGCTTCTCATCGCGGTGGCTTCTCTTGTTGCAGAGCATGGGCTCTAGGTGTGAGGGCTTCAGTAGTTGTGGCTCGTGGGCCCCAGACCGCAGGCTCAGTAGTTGTGGCGCATGGGCTCAGTTGCTCCACGGCATGTGGGATCCTCCCGGACCAGAGCTCGAACCGTGTCCCCTGCGTTGGCAGGCGAACCCCCAACCACTGCGCCACCAGGGAAGTCCCCCGTTCTCTTTTCATTAGTGGCACTTACCAGTTTACGAGCCACTTAAAGGTGAGAGTGCATTTGCTCACAACCTCTTCAGCATGTAGTGTTTGTATTTCTTTGCTGAGGGTCATTCTGACTGGTGTGAGCTGATACCATTTTGTGGCTGGATTTGCATATGTCTAATCATTCCTTATATTGAGCTTATAGCCATGCATTTTTATTGTTTTTTAAAGAGTGAGTACAGCTTACCTATTCAGCTAGTTTCTCGAAGTATGCGGCATAGTTTGAATTTATTTTGCCATTACCTCCCTCAACACATTTTGTTGGCAGGTCTCATTTATAGCCCTGCAGTCCTTGTGGATACGAAGTGACCTTTAGCACAGGTTGTAAAACTGCTGTTGCGGCAAACGGCCACAGGGCGGCAGCATTTCTACATTGACTACTCTAGTTACTGGGGAAACAGTACCTTCTGGGAAGTAGTGTTCCTCGGTTGTAAATTAGAGTGGAATGTGCCCGGATGAACACACAAAGCTTATGTCTCCTTAGTTATGTTTGTTCTTTATATTGACTGTATTTATTGTATCGGAGTAATACTCCGTTGTGTACACGGACCACTTCTTTTTCGTGCATTCATCGGTTGATGGACATTTTGGTTGTTCCAAGTCTTGGCTCGGGTAAATAGTGCTGCAGTGTAGGATTGTCAGCCTGTGTCTTTTTGACTCTGGTCTTCTCAGGTGATAGAGCCAGTAGTGGGCTGACCAGATCATATGGTAGCTCAATTTTTACCTCCTTTCTGTTCTCACTACTGGCTGTTACCATTTGACATCCCAGCAGCAGCTAGAGGGTATACAGTTGTCTGAAACCCCTTGAGCATTTATTGTTTAGAGATGTTTTGCTGATGATCATTCTGACTGTTGTCCCGTAAACGTTTTTGTAGATTGCATTTGCATGTCTTTAGTAATTCCTGACGTGGAGCTTTCTGCACGGCCTTTTCTGTTAAACGGAAATAAAGACAAAAAGAAAGAATGTGAGTTAAATGTGCCTCTTGAAATCGTCTTCTTGAAAGATTGCCCTCTTTTGAATTTTTTCCTCGATATTCGAACCCAGGATTTTTTTGAGGGCAGGTGTCATCTACAGAGGTGCAATTCTTGTGGATAGTAAGAGACCCTGAACACTGTGTTTAAAGCTGCTTTTGCAGGAGACAGTCACAAGGCTGTGGCATGTCTCCATTCCCAAATCTGGTTACTAGGGCAAAAGAGCCTTCCTGGGTGTAATGTTCCAACCTGTAAGTTAGAATGGAATGGGCCAGGAAAAGCCCCCACGGGTTTATGTCTCATTACTTCTTGTTGGTATTCTTAATTTAATTTTTATTTGTTATCACAGCAAATTGGATTACAATGTTTTGTTTGTTCTGGGTGTGCAAGATGTGGTTCTTTTACCTATATGCATATTATCTGTTCACCTTCGGATCCATTTCCCACGTGGGTTAGGACACAATGTCGAGTAGTCTTCTCTTGGTATTCCATAGGTCTTTGGTGCTTATATATTTCACATGTGTTGGTGTGTCTCTGTTTCCCGCAATATGCTAATTTCTCCAGTCCTCAAACCTTTCCATTTGGTTAACCGTACGTTTGTTGATCGAATCTTTGATTGCCTTGCTCTGTGAAAAATCTTCATTGGTATCAATTTTCAGGTAACACCGTTAAGTGATATCATAGGATATGTATCCTTCGCTTTCTGACTTGCTTCATGTCGTGATTACCTCCAGACTCATCTATGGTGCTGCAAACGGCATTGTTTCATTTTTTTCCTTGGCTCCTATTCCATCTGTACGTGTACCAGTTCTTCTTTTCCATTCATCTTTGGATGGACTTTTTGGTAGCTTCCCTGTCTTGCCTATTGTCATACTGTTGCAGTGCAGTTTTGCCTGCCTGTGTCTTTCTAATTGTGTCTTCTTAGGTCATAGGCCCGGGAGTGTGCCTGCTGAATCCTATGGTGCCTCAATGGGTATCTGTTAAAGGCAGCTCCATTCTGTTTTCATTAGTGGCTCTTTCCAGTTTAGTCCCACTTAGAGATGAGGGTACGCATTTCTCCACAGCCCCTTCAGCATTTATTGTTTGCAGAATTTTTGCTGATGGTCATTCTGACCGGTGTGAGCTGATACGTGTTTGAAGATTGGATTTGCACATCTTTAACGTTTCCTCACGATGAGCATTTTCCCATGACTTTTTTGTTGTCGTTGCTGTTAAAAAGAAAAAAAAAAAAAACCAGTGCGTGTAAAATATACCTCTTGAAATTGTCTTCTTGAAACCTTGCCCTCTTTTGAAACTTTTGGTCGATTTTCGACCGCAGGATTTTTTTTGAAGGCGTGTGTCACTTACAAGTTTGCAATTGTTGTTAATATTTAGTGACCATTAGCACTGGGTTGAATGCTGCTGCTGTGGGAAACGGCCGCACGGCGGCAGCGTTTCTCCTTTCCCAAACCTTGTTACTAGGGCAGCAGAGCCTTCCTGGAACTCGTGTTCCTAGGTTGTAAATTAGAATGGAATGTGCCAGGAAAAAAACGCATAAGTTTATGTCTCAGGACATCTTCTTCATTGTTATAATTTAATTTTTGTAATCAGGGTAATGATTAGAATATTATTTGTTCTAGGTGTACACACTCTGGTTCATTTCTAAAATATATTATATAGATAGATAGATAGATATACACACACACACACACACACATACATATATATATTCATGTACAGATCCTCTTCCCATGTAAATTAATACAGAGTGTTCAGTAGACCTCCCTTCGTATATGGTGAGTCTCTTATATATATGTATTTCATATGTATTTGTGTACGTATGGCAGCCCGAACCTTAATTTGCCCATTGCTCCCACCTTTCGTTTTAGATAACCATAGTTGTTTTCTAAGTGTGTGTCTTTCTCTGTGGAAATAAGTTCATTTGTATCAGTTGTTAGATGCCACCCAGAAGTGATATCCTAAGATATTTGTGTTTTGCTTTCCGACTTACCTCATGTTCTGTGATTATCTCTAGGATCATCCATGGTGCTGCAAAGAGCAGTGTTTCCTTGTTTTCCACGGCTAATATTCCACTGTGCACATGGACCACTTCTTCTTTGCCCACTCATCTGCTGATGGCCATTTTGGTTGCTTCCGTGTCTTGGCTTTTGTGCAGATTGCTGCAGTGCACCTTTGCCAGCCTGTGTCTTCTCGACTCTGGTCTGCTCAGGTGAAAGGCCCAGCGGTGGGCCTGCTGGATTGAATGGTAACTCAAGTTTTACTTTGAAACACAGTTCCTTTGCGTTCTCATTATTGGCTCTTACTCCTTTACACCTCAACAGCAGCTAGAGGGTACACAGTTCTCTAAAACCTCTTCAGCATTGATTGTTTGTAGACTTTTTGCTTATGGTCATTCGAGTGGTGTGTGTTGAAACCTTTTCATAGATTAGATTGGCATGAGTCTAATAATTGCTGATGTTGAGCTTGTATCCATTTCCCTTTTTATTTGTAAAGAGTGTGTAAATCTTACCTCTCATAGGATCTTCTTGAAAACTTGGCTCTCTTGTAAGTTTTTTGGCCACTCCCTA
Organism: Delphinus delphis; assembly: GCF_949987515.2. Taxonomy (NCBI): domain Eukaryota; kingdom Metazoa; phylum Chordata; class Mammalia; order Artiodactyla; family Delphinidae; genus Delphinus; species Delphinus delphis. The sequence continues at coordinate 121,874,139 of NC_082683.1, read as the reverse complement.
CCTCAGAACATTTTTTTGAGGGCAGGTGTCCTTTACAGCCCTGAGTCCTTTTGAGTATTAAGTGACCATCAGCCGTGGTTTAAAGCCGCTCTTGCGGGAAACGGCCACAAGGTGGCACAATTTCTCCATTTACAACTCAGGGCATTTGGGCAACAGAGGCTTCCTGGAAATCGTGTTAGTAGGCTGTAAATTAGAGTGGAGTGTGCCAAGGCAAACCCCTAACCGCTTATATCTCCTTACTTCTGGTTTGTTTTTTAAATGTAATTTTTCTTTTTCCTCAGAGCAAATTAGATAAAAATGTTGTGTATGTTCTAGGTGTACAGAATCTGGTTCATTATATCTATGTATCTATCTATTCATCTTTGCCTCCTTTCCCATGGACGTTATTACAGAGTGTTGAGTGGACCTCTGTTGGTATTCCATAGGTCTTTGGTGATTCTAGGTTTCATATGTATTAGTATAGGTCTGAAACCCCCATGTCCTAATTTATCCATTCCTCCCACCTTTCCGTTTGGTTAAACATAATCTTGATTTCTTAATCCATGAGTGTCCTTTTCTTCGAAATAAGTTCATGGGTATCATTTTTTAGGTAACACGTATAAGTGATATCATAGGATGTCTTTCTTTCGGTTTCTTTCTCACTTCAAGGTGTGTGATTATCTCTAGGTCCTTCTGTGGTGGTGCAAACAGCACTGTTTCATGCTTTTCCATGGCTCATGTTCCACTGTGTACATGGACCACTTCTTCTTTGTCCATTCATCTGTTGACGGCCATTTTGGTTGCTTCCAAGTCTTGGCTGTGGTAAATATCACTGCAGTGTAGGATTGCCAGCCTGTGTCTTTTGGTTTCTGGTCTTGTCAGGTGATAGGCACAGCAGTGGGTCTACCAGACCATATGGTAGCTCAATTTTTACCTGGAAACGCATGTTCTTTCTGTTCTAACTACTGGCTGTTACCAGTTTACCGCCCACCAGCAGCTACAGGGTACACAGAGTTCTCTAAAACCCGTTCAGCATGTACTGTTTGTGGACTGTTTTGCTGATGATCATTCTGACTGTTGTGAGGTGAACGTTTTCATAGATTGGATTTGCGTGTCTTTATTAATTTCTGACGTTAAGCATTTTTTCCATGCCCTTGCTTTGGTTAAAGAAAAAAAAAAGAGAAGAAAAGACAAAATGTGTGTAAAACATGCCTCTTGAAATTGTCTTCTTGAAAGGTTGCCTCTTTTGAAGTCTTTGGTCGATTTTCGACCCCAGAATGTTTTTTTGAGGACAGGTGTCATTTACAGGCCTGCAATTCAGGTGAATTTTAACTGACCATTTGCACTGGGTTTAAAACTGCTGTTGGAGGAAGGCCAAAATGCTGCAGGATTTCTCCACTCTCAAATCTGGTTACTAGGTCAGCAGAGCCTTCCTGGAAGCTGTGTTCCAAGGTTGGAAGTCAGAATGGCATGAGCCAGGAAGAACGCCCATAATTTTATGCCCCATTATTTCTTGTGCATTTTTTTAATATAATCTTTTATGACAGCAAATTTGATTGTAATGTTTGCTTTGTTCTAGGTGTGCAAGATGTGTTTGTTTTTTACACCGAGACATATATGTATTCATCTTGGAATCCATTCGCCGTGTAGGTTATGACACAGTGTTGAGTAGTCTTCTCTCGGAATTCTGTAGGTCTCTGGTGAGTATATATTTCACGTGTGTTTGTATACCTCTGTCAACCCCAATATCCTAATATATCCAATCTTTACAGCTTTCCAATTGGTTAAGCATAAGTTTGTTTAATAAATCTGTGATTCCCGTTCTGTGGAAATATCTTCGTTGGTATCCATTTCTAGGTAACACCTATAATTGATATCATAGGATATGTGTCTTTCGCTTTGTGACTTACTTCAAGTTGTGTGATCACCTCCAGAGTCATGTACGGTTCTTCAAACTGCTTCGTTTCATGTTTTTTCCATGGCTCATATTCCGTCTGTACACGTGCCAGTTCTTCTTTGTCCATTCGTATCTTGATGGACTTTTTGGTTGTTTCCATGTCTTGGCGATTGTAATACTGCTGCAGTGCAGTTTTGCCTGAATGTGTCATTCCATTTCCGTCTTCCTAGGTTATAGGCCAAGGAGTGGGCCTGCGGGATCATATGGTATCTCAGTGTTTACCTTTTAAAGGCTGCTCCGTTCTCTTTTCATTTTTTTTTATAAATTTATTTTATTTATTTATTTTTGGCTGCATTGGGTCTTCGTTGCTGTGCGTGGGCTTTATTTGTGGTGAACAGGGGCTACTCTTTGTTGCAGTGCTCTGGCTTCTCATCGCGGTGGCTTCTCTTGTTGCAGAGCATGGGCTCTAGGTGTGAGGGCTTCAGTAGTTGTGGCTCGTGGGCCCCAGACCGCAGGCTCAGTAGTTGTGGCGCATGGGCTCAGTTGCTCCACGGCATGTGGGATCCTCCCGGACCAGAGCTCGAACCGTGTCCCCTGCGTTGGCAGGCGAACCCCCAACCACTGCGCCACCAGGGAAGTCCCCCGTTCTCTTTTCATTAGTGGCACTTACCAGTTTACGAGCCACTTAAAGGTGAGAGTGCATTTGCTCACAACCTCTTCAGCATGTAGTGTTTGTATTTCTTTGCTGAGGGTCATTCTGACTGGTGTGAGCTGATACCATTTTGTGGCTGGATTTGCATATGTCTAATCATTCCTTATATTGAGCTTATAGCCATGCATTTTTATTGTTTTTTAAAGAGTGAGTACAGCTTACCTATTCAGCTAGTTTCTCGAAGTATGCGGCATAGTTTGAATTTATTTTGCCATTACCTCCCTCAACACATTTTGTTGGCAGGTCTCATTTATAGCCCTGCAGTCCTTGTGGATACGAAGTGACCTTTAGCACAGGTTGTAAAACTGCTGTTGCGGCAAACGGCCACAGGGCGGCAGCATTTCTACATTGACTACTCTAGTTACTGGGGAAACAGTACCTTCTGGGAAGTAGTGTTCCTCGGTTGTAAATTAGAGTGGAATGTGCCCGGATGAACACACAAAGCTTATGTCTCCTTAGTTATGTTTGTTCTTTATATTGACTGTATTTATTGTATCGGAGTAATACTCCGTTGTGTACACGGACCACTTCTTTTTCGTGCATTCATCGGTTGATGGACATTTTGGTTGTTCCAAGTCTTGGCTCGGGTAAATAGTGCTGCAGTGTAGGATTGTCAGCCTGTGTCTTTTTGACTCTGGTCTTCTCAGGTGATAGAGCCAGTAGTGGGCTGACCAGATCATATGGTAGCTCAATTTTTACCTCCTTTCTGTTCTCACTACTGGCTGTTACCATTTGACATCCCAGCAGCAGCTAGAGGGTATACAGTTGTCTGAAACCCCTTGAGCATTTATTGTTTAGAGATGTTTTGCTGATGATCATTCTGACTGTTGTCCCGTAAACGTTTTTGTAGATTGCATTTGCATGTCTTTAGTAATTCCTGACGTGGAGCTTTCTGCACGGCCTTTTCTGTTAAACGGAAATAAAGACAAAAAGAAAGAATGTGAGTTAAATGTGCCTCTTGAAATCGTCTTCTTGAAAGATTGCCCTCTTTTGAATTTTTTCCTCGATATTCGAACCCAGGATTTTTTTGAGGGCAGGTGTCATCTACAGAGGTGCAATTCTTGTGGATAGTAAGAGACCCTGAACACTGTGTTTAAAGCTGCTTTTGCAGGAGACAGTCACAAGGCTGTGGCATGTCTCCATTCCCAAATCTGGTTACTAGGGCAAAAGAGCCTTCCTGGGTGTAATGTTCCAACCTGTAAGTTAGAATGGAATGGGCCAGGAAAAGCCCCCACGGGTTTATGTCTCATTACTTCTTGTTGGTATTCTTAATTTAATTTTTATTTGTTATCACAGCAAATTGGATTACAATGTTTTGTTTGTTCTGGGTGTGCAAGATGTGGTTCTTTTACCTATATGCATATTATCTGTTCACCTTCGGATCCATTTCCCACGTGGGTTAGGACACAATGTCGAGTAGTCTTCTCTTGGTATTCCATAGGTCTTTGGTGCTTATATATTTCACATGTGTTGGTGTGTCTCTGTTTCCCGCAATATGCTAATTTCTCCAGTCCTCAAACCTTTCCATTTGGTTAACCGTACGTTTGTTGATCGAATCTTTGATTGCCTTGCTCTGTGAAAAATCTTCATTGGTATCAATTTTCAGGTAACACCGTTAAGTGATATCATAGGATATGTATCCTTCGCTTTCTGACTTGCTTCATGTCGTGATTACCTCCAGACTCATCTATGGTGCTGCAAACGGCATTGTTTCATTTTTTTCCTTGGCTCCTATTCCATCTGTACGTGTACCAGTTCTTCTTTTCCATTCATCTTTGGATGGACTTTTTGGTAGCTTCCCTGTCTTGCCTATTGTCATACTGTTGCAGTGCAGTTTTGCCTGCCTGTGTCTTTCTAATTGTGTCTTCTTAGGTCATAGGCCCGGGAGTGTGCCTGCTGAATCCTATGGTGCCTCAATGGGTATCTGTTAAAGGCAGCTCCATTCTGTTTTCATTAGTGGCTCTTTCCAGTTTAGTCCCACTTAGAGATGAGGGTACGCATTTCTCCACAGCCCCTTCAGCATTTATTGTTTGCAGAATTTTTGCTGATGGTCATTCTGACCGGTGTGAGCTGATACGTGTTTGAAGATTGGATTTGCACATCTTTAACGTTTCCTCATGATGAGCATTTTCCCATGACTTTTTTGTTGTCGTTGCTGTTAAAAAGAAAAAAAAAAAAAACCAGTGCGTGTAAAATATACCTCTTGAAATTGTCTTCTTGAAACCTTGCCCTCTTTTGAAACTTTTGGTCGATTTTCGACCGCAGGATTTTTTTTGAAGGCGTGTGTCACTTACAAGTTTGCAATTGTTGTTAATATTTAGTGACCATTAGCACTGGGTTGAATGCTGCTGCTGTGGGAAACGGCCGCACGGCGGCAGCGTTTCTCCTTTCCCAAACCTTGTTACTAGGGCAGCAGAGCCTTCCTGGAACTCGTGTTCCTAGGTTGTAAATTAGAATGGAATGTGCCAGGAAAAAAACGCATAAGTTTATGTCTCAGGACATCTTCTTCATTGTTATAATTTAATTTTTGTAATCAGGGTAATGATTAGAATATTATTTGTTCTAGGTGTACACACTCTGGTTCATTTCTAAAATATATTATATAGATAGATAGATAGATATACACACACACACACACACACATACATATATATATTCATGTACAGATCCTCTTCCCATGTAAATTAATACAGAGTGTTCAGTAGACCTCCCTTCGTATATGGTGAGTCTCTTATATATATGTATTTCATATGTATTTGTGTACGTATGGCAGCCCGAACCTTAATTTGCCCATTGCTCCCACCTTTCGTTTTAGATAACCATAGTTGTTTTCTAAGTGTGTGTCTTTCTCTGTGGAAATAAGTTCATTTGTATCAGTTGTTAGATGCCACCCAGAAGTGATATCCTAAGATATTTGTGTTTTGCTTTCCGACTTACCTCATGTTCTGTGATTATCTCTAGGATCATCCATGGTGCTGCAAAGAGCAGTATTTCATTGTTTTCCACGGCTAATATTCCACTGTGCACATGGACCACTTCTTCTTTGCCCACTCATCTGCTGATGGCCATTTTGGTTGCTTCCGTGTCTTGGCTTTTGTGCAGATTGCTGCAGTGCACCTTTGCCAGCCTGTGTCTTCTCGACTCTGGTCTGCTCAGGTGAAAGGCCCAGCGGTGGGCCTGCTGGATTGAATGGTAACTCAAGTTTTACTTTGAAACACAGTTCCTTTGCGTTCTCATTATTGGCTCTTACTCCTTTACACCTCAACAGCAGCTAGAGGGTACACAGTTCTCTAAAACCTCTTCAGCATTGATTGTTTGTAGACTTTTTGCTTATGGTCATTCGAGTGGTGTGTGTTGAAACCTTTTCATAGATTAGATTGGCATGAGTCTAATAATTGCTGATGTTGAGCTTGTATCCATTTCCCTTTTTATTTGTAAAGAGTGTGTAAATCTTACCTCTCATAGGATCTTCTTGAAAACTTGGCTCTCTTGTAAGTTTTTTGGCCACTCCCTACCTCAGAACATTTTTTTGAGGGCAGGTGTCCTTTACAGCCCTGAGTCCTTTTGAGTATTAAGTGACCATCAGCCGTGGTTTAAAGCCGCTCTTGCGGGAAACGGCCACAAGGTGGCACAATTTCTCCATTTACAACTCAGGGCATTTGGGCAACAGAGGCTTCCTGGAAATCGTGTTAGTAGGCTGTAAATTAGAGTGGAGTGTGCCAAGGCAAACCCCTAACAGCTTATATCTCCTTACTTCTGGTTTGTTTTTTAAATGTAATTTTTCTTTTTCCTCAGAGCAAATTAGATAAAAATGTTGTGTATGTTCTAGGTGTACAGAATCTGGTTCATTATATCTATGTATCTATCTATTCATCTTTGCCTCCTTTCCCATGGACGTTATTACAGAGTGTTGAGTGGACCTCTGTTGGTATTCCATAGGTCTTTGGTGATTCTAGGTTTCATATGTATTAGTATAGGTCTGAAACCCCCATGTCCTAATTTATCCATTCCTCCCACCTTTCCGTTTGGTTAAACATAATCTTGATTTCTTAATCCATGAGTGTCCTTTTCTTCGAAATAAGTTCATGGGTATCATTTTTTAGGTAACACGTATAAGTGATATCATAGGATGTCTTTCTTTCGGTTTCTTTCTCACTTCAAGGTGTGTGATTATCTCTAGGTCCTTCTGTGGTGGTGCAAACAGCACTGTTTCATGCTTTTCCATGGCTCATGTTCCACTGTGTACATGGACCACTTCTTCTTTGTCCATTCCTCTGTTGACGGCCATTTTGGTTGCTTCCAAGTCTTGGCTGTGGTAAATATCACTGCAGTGTAGGATTGCCAGCCTGTGTCTTTTGGTTTCTGGTCTTGTCAGGTGATAGGCACAGCAGTGGGTCTACCAGACCATATGGTAGCTCAATTTTTACCTGGAAACGCATGTTCTTTCTGTTCTAACTACTGGCTGTTACCAGTTTACCGCCCACCAGCAGCTACAGGGTACACAGAGTTCTCTAAAACCCGTTCAGCATGTACTGTTTGTGGACTGTTTTGCTGATGATCATTCTGACTGTTGTGAGGTGAACGTTTTCATAGATTGGATTTGCGTGTCTTTATTAATTTCTGACGTTAAGCATTTTTTCCCATGCCCTTGCTTTGGTTAAAGAAAAAAAAAAGAGAAGAAAAGACAAAATGTGTGTAAAACATGCCTCTTGAAATTGTCTTCTTGAAAGGTTGCCTCTTTTGAAGTCTTTGGTCGATTTTCGACCCCAGAATGTTTTTTTGAGGACAGGTGTCATTTACAGGCCTGCAATTCAGGTGAATTTTAACTGACCATTTGCACTGGGTTTCAAACTGCTGTTGGAGGAAGGCCAAAATGCTGCAGGATTTCTCCACTCTCAAATCTGGTTACTAGGTCCGCAGAGCCTTCCTGGAAGCTGTGTTCCAAGGTTGGAAGTCAGAATGGCATGAGCCAGGAAGAACGCCCATAATTTTATGCCCCATTATTTCTTGTGCATTTTTTTAATATAATCTTTTATGACAGCAAATTTGATTGTAATGTTTGCTTTGTTCTAGGTGTGCAAGATGTGTTTGTTTTTTACACCGAGAGATATATGTATTCATCTTGGAATCCATTCGCCGTGTAGGTTATGACACAGTGTTGAGTAGTCTTTTCTCGGAATTCTGTAGGTCTCTGGTGAGTATATATTTCACGTGTGTTCGTATACCTCTGTCAACCCCAATATCCTAATATATCCAATCTTTACAGCTTTCCAATTGGTTAAGCATAAGTTTGTTTAATAAATCTGTGATTCCCGTTCTGTGGAAATATCTTCGTTGGTATCCATTTCTAGGTAACACCTATAATTGATATCATAGGATATGTGTCTTTCGCTTTGTGACTTACTTCAAGTTGTGTGATCACCTCCAGAGTCATCTACGGTTCTTCAAACTGCTTCGTTTCATGTTTTTTCCATGGCTCATATTCCATCTGTACACGTGCCAGTTCTTCTTTGTCCATTCGTATCTTGATGGACTTTTTGGTTGTTTCCATGTCTTGGCGATTGTAATACTGCTGCAGTGCAGTTTTGCCTGAATGTGTCATTCCATTTCCGTCTTCCTAGGTTATAGGCCAAGGAGTGGGCCTGCGGGATCATATGGTATCTCAGTGTTTACCTTTTAAAGGCTGCTCCGTTCTCTTTTCATTTTTTTTTTTAAATTTATTTTATTTATTTATTTTTGGCTGCATTGGGTCTTCGTTGCTGTGCGTGGGCTTTATTTGTGGTGAACAGGGGCTACTCTTTGTTGCAGTGCTCTGGCTTCTCATCGCGGTGGCTTCTCTTGTTGCAGAGCATGGGCTCTAGGTGTGAGGGCTTCAGTAGTTGTGGCTCGTGGGCCCCAGACCGCAGGCTCAGTAGTTGTGGCGCATGGGCTCAGTTGCTCCACGGCATGTGGGATCCTCCCGGACCAGAGCTCGAACCGTGTCCCCTGCGTTGGCAGGCGAACCCCCAACCACTGCGCCACCAGGGAAGTCCCCCGTTCTCTTTTCATTAGTGGCACTTACCAGTTTACGAGCCACTTAAAGGTGAGAGTGCATTTGCTCACAACCTCTTCAGCATGTAGTGTTTGTATTTCTTTGCTGAGGGTCATTCTGACTGGTGTGAGCTGATACCATTTTGTGGCTGGATTTGCATATGTCTAATCATTCCTTATATTGAGCTTATAGCCATGCATTTTTATTGTTTTTTAAAGAGTGAGTACAGCTTACCTATTCAGCTAGTTTCTCGAAGTATGCGGCATAGTTTGAATTTATTTTGCCATTACCTCCCTCAACACATTTTGTTGGCAGGTCTCATTTATAGCCCTGCAGTCCTTGTGGATACGAAGTGACCTTTAGCACAGGTTGTAAAACTGCTGTTGCGGCAAACGGCCACAGGGCGGCAGCATTTCTACATTGACTACTCTAGTTACTGGGGAAACAGTACCTTCTGGGAAGTAGTGTTCCTCGGTTGTAAATTAGAGTGGAATGTGCCCGGATGAACACACAAAGCTTATGTCTCCTTAGTTATGTTTGTTCTTTATATTGACTGTATTTATTGTATCGGAGTAATACTCCGTTGTGTACACGGACCACTTCTTTTTCGTGCATTCATCGGTTGATGGACATTTTGGTTGTTCCAAGTCTTGGCTCGGGTAAATAGTGCTGCAGTGTAGGATTGTCAGCCTGTGTCTTTTTGACTCTGGTCTTCTCAGGTGATAGAGCCAGTAGTGGGCCGACCAGATCATATGGTAGCTCAATTTTTACCTCCTTTCTGTTCTCACTACTGGCTGTTACCATTTGACATCCCAGCAGCAGCTAGAGGGTATACAGTTGTCTGAAACCCCTTGAGCATTTATTGTTTAGAGATGTTTTGCTGATGATCATTCTGACTGTTGTCCCGTAAACGTTTTTGTAGATTGCATTTGCATGTCTTTAGTAATTCCTGACGTGGAGCTTTCTGCACGGCCTTTTCTGTTAAACGGAAATAAAGACAAAAAGAAAGAATGTGAGTTAAATGTGCCTCTTGAAATCGTCTTCTTGAAAGATTGCCCTCTTTTGAATTTTTTCCTCGATATTCGAACCCAGGATTTTTTTGAGGGCAGGTGTCATCTACAGAGGTGCAATTCTTGTGGATAGTAAGAGACCCTGAACACTGTGTTTAAAGCTGCTTTTGCAGGAGACAGTCACAAGGCTGTGGCATGTCTCCATTCCCAAATCTGGTTACTAGGGCAAAAGAGCCTTCCTGGGTGTAATGTTCCAACCTGTAAGTTAGAATGGAATGGGCCAGGAAAAGCCCCCACGGGTTTATGTCTCATTACTTCTTGTTGGTATTCTTAATTTAATTTTTATTTGTTATCACAGCAGATTTGATTACAATGTTTTGTTTGTTCTGGGTGTGCAAGATGTGGTTCTTTTACCTATATGCATATTATCTGTTCACCTTCGGATCCATTTCCCACGTGGGTTAGGACACAATGTTGAGTAGTCTTCTCTTGGTATTCCATAGGTCTTTGGTGCTTATATATTTCACATGTGTTGGTGTGTCTCTGTTTCCCGCAATATGCTAATTTCTCCAGTCCTCAAACCTTTCCATTTGGTTAACCGTACGTTTGTTGATCGAATCTTTGATTGCCTTGCTCTGTGAAAAATCTTCATTGGTATCAATTTTCAGGTAACACCGTTAAGTGATATCATAGGATATGTGTCCTTCGCTTTCTGACTTGCTTCATGTTGTGATTACCTCCAGACTCATCTATGGTGCTGCAAACGGCATTGTTTCATTTTTTTCCTTGGCTCCTATTCCATCTGTACGTGTACCAGTTCTTCTTTTCCATTCATCTTTGGATGGACTTTTTGGTAGCTTCCCTGTCTTGCCTATTGTCATACTGTTGCAGTGCAGTTTTGCCTGCCTGTGTCTTTCTAATTGTGTCTTCTTAGGTCATAGGCCCGGGAGTGTGCCTGCTGAATCCTATGGTGCCTCAATGGGTATCTGTTAAAGGCAGCTCCGTTCTGTTTTCATTAGTGGCTCTTTCCAGTTTAGTCCCACTTAGAGATGAGGGTACGCATTTCTCCACAGCCCCTTCAGCATTTATTGTTTGCAGAATTTTTGCTGATGGTCATTCTGACCGGTGTGAGCTGATACGTTTTTGAAGATTGGATTTGCATATCTTTTACGTTTCCTCATGATGAGCATTTTCCCATGACTTTTTTGTTGTCGTTGCTGTTAAAAAGAAAAAAAAAACCGGTGCGTGTAAAATATACCTCTTGAAATTGTCTTCTTGAAACCTTGCCCTCTTTTGAAACTTTTGGTCGATTTTCGACCGCAGGATTTTTTTTGAAGGCGTGTGTCACTTACAAGTTTGCAATTGTTGTTAATATTTAGTGACCATTAGCACTGGGTTGAATGCTGCTGCTGTGGGAAACGGCCGCACGGCGGCAGCGTTTCTCCTTTCCCAAACCTTGTTACTAGGGCAGCAGAGCCTTCCTGGAACTCGTGTTCCTAGGTTGTAAATTAGAATGGAATGTGCCAGGAAAAAAACGCATAAGTTTATGTCTCAGGACATCTTCTTCATTGTTATAATTTAATTTTTGTAATCAGGGTAATGATTAGAATATTATTTGTTCTAGGTGTACACACTCTGGTTCATTTCTAAAATATATTATATAGATAGATAGATAGATATACACACACACACACACATACATATATATATTCATGTACAGATCCTCTTCCCATGTAAATTAATACAGAGTGTTCAGTAGACCTCCCTTCGTATATGGTGAGTCTCTTATATATATGTATTTCATATGTATTTGTGTACGTATGGCAGCCCGAACCTTAATTTGCCCATTGCTCCCACCTTTCGTTTTAGATAACCATAGTTGTTTTCTAAGTGTGTGTCTTTCTCTGTGGAAATAAGTTCATTTGTATCAGTTGTTAGATGCCACCCAGAAGTGATATCCTAAGATATTTGTGTTTTGCTTTCCGACTTACCTCATGTTCTGTGATTATCTCTAGGATCATCCATGGTGCTGCAAAGAGCAGTATTTCATTGTTTTCCACGGCTAATATTCCACTGTGCACATGGACCACTTCTTCTTTGCCCACTCATCTGCTGATGGCCATTTTGGTTGCTTCCATGTCTTGGCTTTTGTGCAGATTGCTGCAGTGCACCTTTGCCAGCCTGTGTCTTCTCGACTCTGGTCTGCTCAGGTGAAAGGCCCAGCGGTGGACCTGCTGGATTGAATGGTAACTCAAGTTTTACTTTGAAACACAGTTCCTTTGCGTTCTCATTATTGGCTCTTACTCCTTTACACCTCAACAGCAGCTAGAGGGTACACAGTTCTCTAAAACCTCTTCAGCATTGATTGTTTGTAGACTTTTTGCTTATGGTCATTCGAGTGGTGTGTGTTGAAACCTTTTCATAGATTAGATTGGCATGAGTCTAATAATTGCTGATGTTGAGCTTGTATCCATTTCCCTTTTTATTTGTAAAGAGTGTGTAAATCTTACCTCTCATAGGATCTTCTTGAAAACTTGGCTCTCTTGTAAGTTTTTTGGCCACTCCCTACCTCAGAACATTTTTTTGAGGGCAGGTGTCCTTTACAGCCCTGAGTCCTTTTGAGTATTAAGTGACCATCAGCCGTGGTTTAAAGCCGCTCTTGCGGGAAACGGCCACAAGGTGGCACAATTTCTCCATTTACAACTCAGGGCATTTGGACAACAGAGGCTTCCTGGAAATCGTGTTAGTAGGCTGTAAATTAGAGTGGAGTGTGCCAAGGCAAACCCCTAACAGCTTATATCTCCTTACTTCTGGTTTGGTTTTTAAATGTAATTTTTCTTTTTCCTCAGAGCAAATTAGATAAAAATGTTGTGTATGTTCTAGGTGTACAGAATCTGGTTCATTATATCTATGTATCTATCTATTCATCTTTGCCTCCTTTCCCATGGACGTTATTACAGAGTGTTGAGTGGACCTCTGTTGGTATTCCATAGGTCTTTGGTGATTCTAGGTTTCATATGTATTAGTATAGGTCTGACACCCCCATGTCCTAATTTATCCATTCCTCCCACCTTTCCGTTTGGTTAAACATAATCTTGATTTCTTAATCCATGAGTGTCCTTTTCTTCGAAATAAGGTCATGGGTATCATTTTTTAGGTAACATGTATAAGTGATATCATAGGATGTCTTTCTTTCGGTTTCTTTCTCACTTCAAGGTGTGTGATTATCTCTAGGTCCTTCTATGGTGGTGCAAACAGCACTGTTTCATGCTTTTCCATGGCTAATATTCCGTTGTGTACATGGACCAGGTCTTCTTGATGCGTTCATCTGTTTTTAGATATTTTGGTTGCTTCTAAGTCTTGGGTGTGGTAAATATTACTGCAGTGTAGGATTGCCAGCCTGTGTCTTTTGGATTCTGGTCTTCTCAGGTGATAGGCACAGCAATGGGCCTGATAGATCGAATTATAGCTCAATTTTTACTTTTAAATGCAGCTTCTTTGTGTTCTTATTATTAGCTGCTACTACTTAACAACTCACCTGCAGCGAAAGTGTACAGAGTTCTCTAAAACCCCTTCAGCATTTTGTGTTTCTAGACTTAGTGCTGATGGGCATTCAACTGCTGTGTGTTCAAACCTCTTTGTAGATTAGATTTGCATGAGTCTAATCTGTAGATTAGATTTGCATGAGTCTGATAATTCCTGATGTTGAGTTTTATCAGAGTGATCATCAGCAACAAAGTCTACAAACAACAAATGCTTAAGGGGTTTTAGAGAACTGTGTACCCTCTAGCTGGTGGGGCAATGTATACTGGTAACAGCCGAAGGTGAAAGCAGAATGGAGGTGGGTTTAAAGGTAAAAACGCAGTTACTATATTATCTGGTATGCCCACAGCTTGGCCTATCACGAGAGAAGACCAGAAACCAAAAGGAAAAGGATGGTAATCCTGCACTGCAGCAATATTTACAATAGCCAAGATATGGAAGCAAACAAAATGTCCATCAACAGATAAATGGACAAAGCAGAAGTGGTACAAGTACCTAATGAATTATTAACCTGGAAAAAATGAAACAGTGCCATTTTCATGTCCTTTAATGAGCCGAGAAATAATCATATTCTGTGAAATAAGTTGAAAGGGAAAGGTAAATATCGTATTGTATCATTTACACATGTTATACTAATATTGTTACCAATGAACATATTTCCACAGAAAAAGACACTCACAGACTTATAAAACAAACTAATGGTTAACCAAAATGAAAGGTGGGAGGAATGGATTAATTAGGATTATGGGCTATCTGTACTCATGTATAACATGAGTAAATGCATTTGTGTGAGTATATGTATATTAACATGAGGTAACATTCATATACTCATATATGTATATAAACATATAAAATATATAAATTATATAATCACTGATACATATAAAATACATAAGTATAAAATATATAATCATACATATTATACATATAATGTGTATGATTATACACATTATACACATAATATATATGATACACATAAAATACATAATCACCAAACACCTACCAGTTACCAGGAGGTCTACTCAACACCCTGTAATAACCTACATAGGAACAGGTTCCGAAGATGAACACACACACACACACACATATATATATATATATATATATATATATATATGAATATTTGACCAGATTCTATACACCTAATCAGAACACTCTAATTAAATAAACTCTGATAAAAAATATAAATTAAATTTTAAAAACAAACATAAGTAAGCATACATAAAATTTGGGGGTTTGTCCAGGGGCCTTCTACTCTAATTTACAACCGAGGAACACAACTTTCAGAAGCGTTCTGTATCCCAGTAACCACAGTGGGGAATGTAGAAATGCTGCTTCCCTGTGGCTGTAACCCGCAACAGCAGTTTTAAAACCTGTGCTAATGATCACTTGATATTCACAAGGAATGCAGGGCTGCAAATGACACCTGCCCTCAAAATGTCTTGAGGGAGGTAATGGTCTAAAATATTCAAAATATGACACATAACTCCAGAAAACTCTTTGAATAGGTAAGTTGTACTCTTTAAAAAAAAGGACATGGCTAATTTCTCAATATAAGGAATTATAACATGCATGCAAATCCAACCACAAAAAGCTATCAGTTCACACCAGTCAGAATGACCATCAGCAAAAAAAACTGTGAACAATTAATGCCGAAAGGGTTGTGGTGAAATGCATACCCTTAACCTAAACTGGGACATAAAGTGGTAAGAGCCACTAATGAAAACAGAATGCAGGTGCCTTTAAAAGTTAAACAATGAGCTACCATATGATACCGCAGGCCCACACCTGGGACTGTGGCCTAAGAAGACAAAATTAGACAGACACAGGCAGGCAAAACTGCACTGCAGCAGTTTTACAATAGCCAAGACTTGGAAGCAACTAAAAAGTCCATCAAGATACGAATGGACAAAGAACTGGCATGTGTACAGATGGATATGAGCCATGGAAAAAACATGAAACGAAGCAGTTTGAAGAACCGTAGATGACTCTGGAGGTGATCACACAACTTGAAGTAAGTCACAAAGCGAAAGAAACGTATCCTATGATATCAATTATAGGTGTTACCTAGAAATGGATACCAATGAAGATATTTCCACAGATAACAGGAATCACATATTTATTAAACAAACTTATGCTTAACCAATTGGAAAGTTGTAAAGATTGGATATATTAGGATATTGGGGTTGAAAGAGGTATACAAACACACGTGAAATATGTACTCACCAAAGACCTACAGAATTCCAAAAGAAGACTACTCAACACTGTGTCATAACCTACATGGCAAATGGACCCCAAGATGAATACATATATGTCTCGGTGTAAAAAACAAACACATCTTGCACACCTAGAACAAAGCAAACATTACAATCAAATTTGCTGTCATAAAAGATTATATTAAAAAATACACAAGAAATAATGGGGCATAAAATTATGGGCGTTCTTCCTGGCTCATGCCATTCTAACTTCCAACATTGGAACACAGCTTCCAGGAAGGCTCTGTTGACCCAGTAACCAGATTTGAGAGTGGAGAAATCCTGCAGCATTTTGGCCTTCCTCCAACAGCAGTTTGAAACCCAGTGCAAATGGTCAGTTAAAATTCACCTTAACTGCAGGCCTGTAAATGACACCTGTCCTGAAAAAAAAATTCTGGGGTCGAAAATCGACCAAAAACTTCAAAAGAGGCAACCTTTCAAGAAGACAATTTCAAGAGGCAGGCATATTTTACACACACTTTCTCTTTTCTACTCTCTCTTTTTTTCTTTAACCAAAGCAAGGGCATGGAAAAAACGCTTAACGTCAGAAATTAATAGAGACATGCAAATCCAATCTATGTAAAGGTTCACCCCACAACAGTCAGAATGATCATCAGCAAAACAGTCCACAAATTATACATGCTGAACGGGTTTTAGAGAACTCTGTGTACCCTGTAGCTGCTGGTGGGAGGTAAACTGGTAACAGCCAGTAGTTAGAACAGAAAGAACATGCATTTCAAGGTAAAAATTGAGCTACCATATGGTCTGGTAAACCGACTGCTGTGCCTCTCACCTGAGAAGACCAGAATCCAAAAGACACAGGCTGGCAATCCTACACTGCAGTGATATTTACCACAGCCAAGACTTGGAAGCAACCAAAATGGCCATCAGCAGATGAATGGACAAAGAAGAAGTGGTCCATGTACACAGTGGAACATTAGCCATGGAAAAGCATGAAACAGTGCTGTTTGCACCACCATAGAAGGACCTAGAGATAATCACACACCTTGAAGTGAGAAAGAAACCGAAAGAAACATCCTACGATATCATTTATACGTGTTACCTAAAAAATGATACCCATGAACTTATTTCGAAGAAAAGGACACTCATGGATTCAGAAATCAAGATTATGTTTAACCAAATGGAAAGGTGGTAAGAATGGATAAATTAGGAATGGGGGTGTCAGACCTATACTAATACATATGAAACCTAGAATCACCAAAGACCTATGGAATACCAAGAGAGGTCCACTCAACACTCTGTAATAACGTCCACGCGAAAGGAGGCAAAGATAAATAGATAGATACATAGATAAAATGAACCAGCTTCTGTACACCTAGAACATACACAACATTTTTATCTAATTTGCTCTGAGGAAAAAGAAAAATTACATTTAAAAAACAAACAAGAAGTAAGGAGATATAAGCTGTTAGGGGTTTGCCTTGGCACACTCCACTCTAATTTACAGCCTACTAACACGATTTCCAGGAAGCTTCTGTTGCCCAAATGCCCTGAGTTGTAAATGGAGACATTGTGCCGCCTTGTGGCCGTTTCCCGCAAGAGCGGCTTTAAACCACAGCTAATGGTCACTTAATACTCACAAGGACTCAGGGCTGTAAAGGACACCTGCCCTCACAAAAATGTTCTGAGGTAGGGAGTGGCCAAAAAGCTTAAAAGAGAGCAAAGTTTTCAAGAAGATCCTATGAGAGGTAAGATTTACACACTCTTTACTAATAAAAAGGGAAATGGATACAAGCTCAACATCAGCAATTATTAGACTCATGCCAATCTAATCTATGAAAAGGTTTCAACACACACCACTCGAATGACCATAAGCAAAAAGTCTACAAACAATCAATGCTGAAGAGGTTTTAGAGAACTGTGTACCCTCTAGCTGCTGTTGAGGTGTAAAGGAGTAAGAGCCAATAATGAGAACGCAAAGGAACTGTGTTTCAAAGTAAAACTTGAGTTACCATTCAATCCAGCAGGCCCACCGCTGGGCCTTTCACCTGAACAGACCAGAGTCAAGAAGACACAGGCTGGCAAAGGTGCACTGCAGCAATCTGCACAAAAGCCAAGACATGGAAGCAACCAAAATGGCCATCAGCAGATGAGTGGACAAAGAAGAAGTGGTCCATGTGCACAGTGGAATATTAGCTGTGGAAAACAATGAAATACTGCTCTTTGCAGCACCATGGATGATCCTAGAGATAATCACAGAACATGAGGTAAGTCGGAAAGCAAAACACAAATATCTTAGGATATCACTTCTGGGTGGCATCTAACAACTGATACAAATGAACTTATTTCCACAGAGAAAGACACACACTTAGAAAACAACTATGGTTATCTAAAACGAAAGGTGGGAGCAATGGGCAAATTAAGGTTCGGGCTGCCATACGTACACAAATACATATGAAATACATATATATAAGAGACTCACCATATACGAAGGGAGGTCTACTGAACACTCTGTATTAATTTACATGGGAAGAGGATCTGTACATGAATATATATATGTATGTGTGTGTGTGAATATATATATATATATTTTAGAAATGACCCAGAGTGTGTACACCTAGAACAAATAATATTCTAATCATTACCCTGATTACAAAAATTAAATTATAACAATGAAGAAGATGTCCTGAGACATAAACTTATGCGTTTTTTTCCTAGCACATTCCATTCTAATTTACAACCTAGGAACACGAGTTCCAGGAAAGCTCTGCTGCCCTAGTAACAAGGTTTGGGAAAGGAGAAACGCTGCCGCCGTGCGGCCGTTTCCCACAGCAGCAGCATTCAACCCAGTGCTAATGGTCACTAAATATTAACAACAATTGCAAACTTGTAAGTGACACACGCCTTCAAAAAACATCCTGTGGTCGAAAATCGACCAAAAGTTTTAAAAGAGGGCAAGGTTTCAAGAAGACAATTTCAAGAGGTATATTTTACACGCACAGGTTTTTTTTTTTCTTTTTAACAGCAACAACAACAAAAAAGTCATGGAAAATGCTCATCATGAGGAAATGTTAAAGATATGCAAATCCAATCTTCAAAAACGTATCAGCTCACACCGGTCAGAATGACCGTCAGCAAAAATTCTGCAAACAATAAATGCTGAAGGTGCTGTGGAGAAAGGTGTACCCTCATCTCTCAGTGGAACTAAACTGGAAAGAGCCACTAATGGAAACAGAATGGAGCTGCCTTTAACAGATACCCATTGAGGCACCACAGGATTCAGCAGGCACACTCCTGGGCCTATGACCTAAGAAGACACAATTAGAAAGACACAGGCAGGCAAACCTGCACTGCAACAGTATGACAATAGGCAAGACAGGGAAGCTACCAAAAAGTCGATCCAAAGATGAATGGAAAAGAAGAACTGGTACACGTACAGATGGAATAGCAGCCAAGGAAAAAAATGAAACAATGCCGTTTGCAGCACCATAGATGAGTCTGGAGGTAATCACAACATGAAGTAAGTGAGAAAACGAAGGACACATATCCTATGATATCACTTAATGGTGTTACCTGAAAATTGATACCAATGAAGATTTTTCACAGAGCAAGGCAATCAAAGATTCGATCAACAAACATATGGTTAACCAACTGGAAAGGTTTGCGGACTGGATAAATTAGCATTTTGCGGGAAACAGAGATACGCCAACACATGTGAAATATATAAGCACCAAATACCTACGGAATACCAAGAGAAGACTACTCAACGTTGTGTCGTAACCCACATGGGAAATGGATCCGAAGATGAACAGATATGTGTATTTGTGTGAAAGAACCACATCCTGCACACCTAGAACAAACAAAACGTTGTAATCGAATTTGCTGTGATAACAAACAAAAATTAAGAAAAGCCAACAAGAAGTAATGAGACATAAACTAATGTGGGGTTTTCCTGGCATACTCCATTCTAACGTACAAGTTGGAACGTTACACACAGGAAGGCCCTCTTGCCCTTGTAACCAGAGTTGGGAATGGAGAAATTCCGCAGCCATGCGACCGTCTCCTGCAAAAGCAGCTTCAAACACAGGGCTAAGGGTCACCTAATATTCACAAGAATTGCAGATCTGTAAATGACACCTGCCGTCAAAACAAATCCTGGGTTCGAATATC